>NC_057345.1:206037565-207287565 GCF_016509475.1 Prionailurus bengalensis | reverse complement strand
AACAAACAACAAGGGGTGCCTGGGTGGCTGAGCATCCAACGCTTGATTTTGGCTCAGGTCATGATCCTAGAGTCATGAGATCAAGCCTCGCATCAGGGCTCCGTGCTGAGTATGGAGCCTGCTTGAGATTCTCTCTTTCTCCGTCCCCACTCTGCCCCTCTCCCCTGTTCCGGTTCCCTCTCTAAACAACGACAACAACAATTTGCTTCAGAGAAGAGTGTAACCATTGCAAAGAACGTTCCTTTTCATGACCCTTCTCTCTCACATTTTTAAGTGTTTTCATTGTTAGTCCTGCTGACCACAGGAAAATAAATGGTAAGATAATACCGAAAGATCAAAACCATTATTTTTATAGACCCCCCCAAAAGCAAAAAGGCAGTAGATGTTAGTCACTCACTAAGTTCAACTTGCTTATCTGATTCAAGCCACAGACTGTTCCCATCTCCAAGTATGTGCTAAAAAGCTGTGTAACACAGCCAGCCAGGCTAGGCTACAGCAAAAAAAAAAAAAAAAAAAAAAAAAAAAAAGTCTCAGAATTTAAGCTGGAAGGAAAGTCCATCTCTAGTCTTGGCTGACTATTAACCTAAGACTCTTCTGTTTTTGCCTGCATAGAAAACGGTAAAATCTGCAACGGGACTTTTTCACGGGTTAGAAACCCAACACATTCAGGAAAATCACCCCAAGCAATCTGAGCCAAGAGCCCAGGAGCTGATTCTTTGCCAATGAGCTTCACCAATCAGCCAAGCATCATCCTTGGTCTTTATGGGGCAACAACAGCCTACATGACTGGCTTTTTAGTACTTTCAAGATTAGCATGGCTTTAACCGGAACATGTCTGGACCTCTGCAGGGACCCTTTCTGTGGCCCTCGTACCCAGCTGGGCTTGGGGTCCCCTTCATGCTCCCAGATCAGTCTGCCCAGCTCTCATTAACACTTTGCAAACTACGGTCAGTCACAAACCTCCGTCTGGATTCTTCCATACCCATGGATAACCCATGCGATTATCTCTTTCATACTGGTCTTCAAGTGGGCTTTCTCTCTTCTAGTAAAACATTTGTGAAGTCATGACCTGATTCGTGGCTGTATTTTACAACCTAATTAAAACCAAGTTGTACATATTTAAAAAATAGAAACTCACCCCACCTACTAAGCACTCTGGAAATCACAGTTATACAATTAAGCGGCTATCGATCTCCACTCATTTTCATATGATTACCTCTAACCTGGGCTATATGCTTGTCTTATCCCCTGGCTGCAGCAAAAAGCCTGGGTCCTAAATGAATGCATACATGCGGTATGATGCAAACAGGCAGTAAGCATGCACATATCCCTCACTATCCAAATTCTTGTGTTCTGAAATCGGAAGCTGAAGACATTTAGGTAAATGTTTGGGTGAATTTCTTGCCATTAAACCTCATGTCACCTGTCATCTGGAACTCAGGAACCAAACAGATTGGAACAATCATAACCGTTGTTGTTCAACCTTGCTACCTGGACGTGGCCTCAAATGTATTACTTTTTCATGTTCACAACTCATGACGCTCTCTTGGCTCCCCCTCAATAGAAGTGAGCTCACCTTTTTATGGGGCACCAGCCACATCGTCGTCATGTTGGTAAAAGTTGGTAAAAGCTAAGGGGATATGCCTGTATTAGGGGTCTAGTCACCAGCCTGCTTCCAAAGTGGACACTGGGATTCCTTCCTTGACCTGGATAGCACAGACTACATGTTAAGAAGTGATTCTACCCTTAGTGTGTTCAGGGAACCATCAAGGCTGAGAATGGAAAGCTGATAGCCAATGGAAATTCCATCCCCACTTTCCGGAAGCAAGATCCCACCAACAGCAGATGGGGTGATGTGCTCAATACCTCACAGAGCCCACTGATATCTTCAGCATCTTAGACAAGGCCGGTGCTCACTTGAAAGGTAAAGACAAAGGATTATCATCTTGACCCCTTGTGCTGATGTCACAATGCTCAGAAAGGGAGAGAGCTGTGGCAATGACAACTCCTTTAAGATTGTCAGCAATGCCATCTACAGACTGAGGGGTTGGCCCTCCTGGCTGAGGTTCTCCGTGATGACCTTGGCAATGTGGAGGAACCTAAGACCATGGTCCATGCCATCACTGTTCACAGATCATGATGGTTCCATGGTGGTCACGGATGAGAATGGCAAGCTGTGGTGTAATATCCATGGCCCTTTTTCTGAATCTCTAGTCCTGCCAAGGCTGCGTGCAAGGTCATCCCTGAGCTGAATGAGCAGCTCACTAGCCTGGCCTCGGGAGTGGTACCATTTCTAATATTAGCTTCCAAAATGAGCTGTCATTTTTCCCCAGGGCTCTCATCTTTAGCAACAGCAAGCTAGAGCTTTTCAGCATAGTGCATTAATAATAAGCTGCTGCTGGCTTTACCTAAATCCTCGCTTGCTTAGATCTACGTCGGCTTGGGAGCCATTTAGATGTTAAAAATCAACATTGCTAACAGCAGCCTATATATGGCGCCTATGATAAAGCAAATAAGGGATATGCTCTGGCCGTAATTCAGGAGAACAGTAGTTTCTACCTTCAAAGGACACTGGCAAATCACTCTCTTATTTTTCTCCATAAATATAAGAAGGGGACACCAGTAGGTTATATTTAGTGATCAGTTTTTGATCTTCCAATTTTCCCAAGATGTTTTTGTGTACCTACCCTAATTCCTGGTGATTTTTTTCAAAACTTAATTCACTTCACCTAGGCCAATTTCTGTGTTTCATCCGTGTTTTACAAACATTCCCACAATTCGATCACTCATGTTCTAGGAGTGGGCCCAGCAAATGGGAAAACTTAGGAGAGTGACACAATGAATATCTGCCCAGACCCTTCTTAAAACCCTGGCCATTGGCCACCTAGGTAACTTGTGTTTCACCATAAAGCATCTGTCTTAAAAACTGGTGGTCATCAAAACAAATGTTCTTTCGTGTCCCCTTTCAGCTCCACCAAACCCCAAACATTTACTAGAACAAAAACAGCCACGTAGACGAATGTACTTGTGTTTCTGTGATGTGTGTCAGAATTTCCTGAAGGAAAAATATTCAATTGGAAAAAGCAATTAAAATGGGATTTGATTGGGATTAAAATGGGATTCGGGCTCAGTAGATCTGGAAATCTCTCTAGCTCCGGAGAGTGTAGCCTTGAACTACTCTAAGAGAATGTGATCACACTGCCCTTGCCTGTCCTTCTATGGCAGTATCTGTGGAGGAGGAAGTCTCTGGAGGCGGTGAGGTCGGGGAGGCCATCACGCTGACCTGACAGACCCTGAGCCTGATTTTAGGCTAAGGGTCTTTCAGGACACCACAGGCTCTCCTTCCACAGTTGATCGGAATTGGGTCATTTTATGTTGGCTTCCTGTAAAGAGATGGCTCTTGCAGGTTCAGGAGAGCGGGTCACCCAAGGAGTCTGTCAGTCTACATTCTTACACAACTCAGAAAAGATCGGAATGGTGGTCGCTCAAGGGAAACACAAAAGATTTTCTTTCTGGAAGGATTAAAGACTCCAAGGAGTCAAGCCACACAACCTCATCCATCCAAATTCTGAGTACAGTCAACCGCATCTCAGTGGCTTGCCTTTCACCGGACCAGTTGACCGCACCGCACAGAAAGAAATATGGCTTCTGGTGTAGGCACATGTAATGCCACTGTAACTCCAAGGGATTACAACCATCTTTAATCAGGAAAGCGGTCGTAAGGGAGGATTTGTGCTAATGGTCTTTGTTGGAGGGAATACAAGGGTTAGGGGCCTTCTGCTTGCCTGGATTTGGTTCCCGTCGCGTATGTCCAAATCTTCCCCTTTCTCTTACTTGGCAAGAAATTTAACACTGAGCTAACTGGTGATAGGAACGGTGGACGGTAGTCCCAGACCTTCAGGCCTGGCTGTTCTCTGTAGCACGGGCCACATTGCCTCATGCTCAAACGACTGCGCGTTCGTGGGAGAAGCAGTGTTTCATCACGAGGTGCTTTCTTGTGCTACGGTCCCTGAGCAAACAAAATTACCAGTTAAAAGGCTGGGAAGGAAATGGAGGGCTAAGGAAATGCATAAGAATAAAAATTCAATATGCAAGCTAACAAAATTATGGAAGCCATAATCATAGGATGTAAGGAAGAAAATTCACTTACGACAATGCAGATGACGTCAGTTTTTGGTGAGGGCGCCCTGGCTACGTATCTATCTACTCAATGTATCGGGGGAGCAGCCAAACATCTATTTCCAATTTTCAGTTTGACATCCCTGGCCGTGCTATCAACACTGGCCAAGGGCGATTTCATACTCCTTTTTGAACAACTATCAACATGATAGCCAGCTCCGTGTGCCAAGTCAGTTTGGGGTCTACAGACCCAAGCATCCAATCTCCATAATACCCTCAATCGGCTATGTGTTTATCAATACCCTTATATGCTCCTCACCTCCCCCCACCTTTCTGGTTATACTTCTCTTCCCTCCAAACTGAAAAGAGGCATTCTCATGAAAATTAGGACCCACACGGTCATTTTTCTACTGCTCCCCTCCCCCACCATCACCAGCCCTGGGAACAGCAACTACACATCCATTTGTAAATGTAATGGGCCCTGGTCTAAGATTTAACCTCTCTCCCAGGAATGTCTTAACGTTGGACAGTCTCTTCTGTACAGGAGAGAGTACCCAAGCTCTGACGTTCAGGTAGAGGCTCTCATACCAAAGGCGTGAAACCAGTCAGCCAGACTGGTTCAGTTCCACCTGCTGGTGATACCTTTCTGCCAACCAAAGGGTTCAGACATACTCTGAGCCAGCCCAGCGTGAGACCTTAACATTCTAAGTTCTAACCTGGGGCACCGGAATTCCTGATCCTTTAGCCTCTCTGCCAAGAGACTTCTGGTTCTAGTAAGCTCTATGGAAGGGCTTGTTTGGCTTAACTATAATGACACCAACTTTTAGAGCTCAACCAAAAAAAAAAAAAACCAAAAAACAAAAAACCTGCAACTCACCACTTCCCGAAACGAACATATTCTAAGAACTAAGATGATACTGCATTTGACAAGGGGGTGTAGACATGTAAATATTCTCTAGCCCATCATCTCTGAAAAGCAAGTTTCCTCTTCATTTTGGCTACAGTGATGTCTTTCTTCTGAAAACACGGTCTGCTTTTCGTCTGGCGCCCCATCTCTGCTGTTTTCCTCTACATCTCTGGCAGGAGGGTTTCACTGCAAGGTTTCTCCCAGGCGGAGAAGAATGGGCTCTCCTCCCCTGGAGTTAGAGGACTCTCCTGAAGGGCCGGTCTTTGAGTAGGAAGGGCCAGGAATCCCAGAGGGTCCCCTGCCTGACGCCTGCTCTCTGCAGGAGGCAAAGGAAGGAGTCTGGAGGAAGACAGGCGACATGGAGAGAGGAGAGCAGGGCGCCACTGATTGTCCAGTTGGCCAGTGAGTGATTAACTCTATTAGGAGGGGCTGTTGATCACGCAGTCAGCAGCCCCCAAATGGGCCTGTGACCGGGGCTATAACCTCCCCGTGACCCTTTGTAATGAGAGAGGCTTGACTTGAGCCTTGCCGGTGTCTGCTTTCTGGGCCAACAGGCACATCCCTGAACCCTTTTCTCTTACCGCCACATGCAGGAAGGCGGAGGCCCGTACGGTGGTGAGCAAAGCCTATCTTTGTACAAAACTACCGTTCAACAAAATGTCTTACGGATTTGAATCGCAGCACAAGTGTTTTCAGGCTGCTTGGGAACACCGGTTTCCAAACGAATACAGAAATCAATCAGAAAGACCGCTAAGGTTGCAACATTCTAGATTTGCCATGAACCCATTTACACGTGAGTTGCAAATGACCATCAAGTCCGCCCTGTGCCCAAATGCCACCTTCTGAGAAAGGCCTTCCCTCCTTCCCTAACACAGTTACCTCTCCACACACCTTTCCTTTTTCTCCGTAGAATTTCACGCTGCCTGCATTTAGACTATGCATTTCTGTTTTATTGGCCCTATCCTCACCTGGAACGGATGCCCTACCCTGTTTGCGACCCAGAGTCTGGAACGGTGCCTGGTGTAGTTTGCAATCTTTGCCCTCCCCACCCGTGTCAGCCTAAAAGTCTCTGCCAGCTTCTCACTCCGCCTCCTCAGTCTTCAAGCCTTAACTTAAATGAAACAGCCCAAAGCACTCTTTCTTGACCACCTTCTTTCAAGTAGGTCCCTGCTTTCACCGCGGTTGTGGCCCAAACGATACCAACAGTCTTCAATTACTGCATCGTTTTACTTAATACTGTTTTGGGGCGCCTGGGTGGCGCAGTCGGTTAAGCGTCCGACTTCAGCCAGGTCACGATCTCGCGGCCGGTGAGTTCGAGCCCCGCGTCAGGCTCTGGGCTGATGGCTCGGAGCCTGGAGGCTGTTTCCGATTCTGTGTCTCCCTCTCTCTCTGCCCCTCCCCCGTTCATGCTCTGTCTCTCTCTGTCCCAAAAATAAATAAACGTTGAAAAAAAATTAAAAAAAAAATAAAAAGATCTCTAGGGTGCTATCTTAGTATTTTGTGGATTTTTCTAGCGTATCTGGAGCACCCTGAACAGTTAATTACTTCTTGACAGGACTGTCCCCTGTAGGGGGGCCAGCCCTTAAATCATCTTTGTAGAAACAGCCTTTATTCATTTTACCCAAAGATTTGAGTGGCTCTGAGGCGGTACCTTCAAGGGCCAATAAGGAACCATCTGGTAGGGAATGAAGATACAAGGTCTAGGCTGTCGTTTTTGTTTTTGTTTTTAGATAATGCCAGTGTTGAGTCTCAGAGGAGGCAGGGGAGGTGGCATCATGACAGGCAGTGGCGATAAGAGGAAAAAAGAAGAAAGCGGAGCACGATACGCCTCAAATGCATAGCCAGGGGTGGGAGCGTGGGTCGTCAGGAGTTCTGTGATTCCAGAGAATGGACAGGAGGAAGGGCTAAGGGTCGAGACTGAGGCAGAAATCCAGTTGTAAAAGACCTTACGGGTAGTTTTACGGTGCTTGGATGTTAGCATGCTTTAAAGAGTAGTGTGCTATCCTACTGCATGAGATAGGTCACCCAAACACTGTGGGCAGGACGCGTTCGAGGGTCCTAAGAATGGCTGTAAGGAGATTAATTAGAAGGTTAATGTGATAGTGCCAGATAAAGATGACGAAGGCTGGAACTGAGGGAATGCTGCCAGAGATGTGGGAAACAGGAAGTTACAAGTGCAGGGTATAGAATAAAAATCTCTATTGGATGAATAAATGGATAATCCGTGGCTCCCAGGAGAATGGCTGTGCCCACTGCTTTAGAAAATGTATCAAAGTCTCAGGGACACCTGGGTGGCTCAGGGGGGTGAAGTGTCCAACTTCGGCTCAAGTTATGATCTCACAGTTCGTGGGTTGGAGCCCCGCATCCAGCTCTGTGCCGACAGCTCAGAGCCTGCTTGGATCCTGTGTGTGTCTCTCTCTGCCCCTCCCCCACTCACACTCTGTCTCTCTCTCTCAAAAACACACATTGAAAGAAATAGAAAATGCATCAATCTGAGAAGTGAAAACCTAAGTGGACACGAACTGTTTTAAGATGCTTGTGTTTATTTTTGTAGCTTTTCTGTTTCACAGCTCCCTATGTTAAGGGAGATCATTTAGATGTTTTGATTTAGAAGTCCTGCTTTTTAGGGGCACCTAAGTGGCTCAGTCGGTTAAGTATCCAACTCTTGGTTTCGGCTCAGGTCATGATCTCACGTTCGTGAGTTCGAGCCCCGCCGCGCTGGGCTCCATGCTGAGAGTACAGAGCCTGCCTGGCCTTCTGTCTCTCACCCTCTCTCTTTCCCTCTCTCTCAAAGGTAAATAAATATTTAAAAAAAAAAAAAAAAGTCTTGCTTTTCGGATCTAGCAACCTCGTGAAAAAAATAAGAGTCAATAAGTCACTTACATTGGTAAATAATTTAGGGTTTATAGCTTGTATCAGTACTCTAGGAGGTAATTGAGAATCTTATGTAACATACTAGGTAATGTCTTCTTCAATACTATGTAACTTCTAGGATCAATTACTGGAGTGAACAAAAGATTGTATGACTGGGGCACCTGGGTGGCTCATTCCGTTAAGCGTCCGACTTCAGCTCAGGTCACGATCTCACAACTAGTAAGTTCGAGCCCTGTGTTGGGCTCTGTGCTGACAGCTCAGAGCCTGGAGCCTGCTTCAGATTCTGTGTCTCCCTCTCTCTCTGCCCCTCTGCCACTCGCACTCTCTCTCTCTCTCTCTCTCTCTCTCTCTCTCTCAAAAAAATGGATAAGCAAGCATGAAAAAAATTAAAAAGAAATTGTATGACTGATTACTACCGACCTGATCATGCATCTGGTGAGATCGAGGTCCCTGAATTAACCAGTATATAAAGTAAAACACAGTTGATGTCGTTAATCAATGGCCTACATGTCCTAATAGAATGAATAGTTTTTCCATATATTATTTTAAAGTGATACAGCACTTTTTAAAATCCATGTTCTTTGTGAACTATTTATTCAATTAGAAACAGTAATAAGACAAGGTAATAGGCTATCTGTGCCCCCCCCCACTCCCCTGAGAAGGAGGTACTAAACAGAAGGTTCTCAACGGTTCTCATGAATGCTGGGAAAGCCAGCTCTAAAATATATAAAAGGGGAGAATATACACAAATAGCATAATATTTGGTTGTGGAAGATGCTTTTGTAGCTACATTTATATAAAGAGTTGATCCTTGAGCAGCCTGGAGGTTGGGACCCAGTGGAAAATGTGCAACTTAAAAAAAAAAAATTTTTTTTAAGTAAACTCTTAACTCACATGGGGCTCAAACTCGCAACCCTGAGATCAAGAGTCACATGCTTTACTGATGGAGCCAGCAAGGTGTCCCTCATGGGTAACTTTGAACTGCCCCTAAACTTAACTACTAAGAGCCCACTGTTGACTACAACCCTTACCGATAACATAAACAGTCAAGTAACACATATTTGGTACGTTATGTGTATTATATGCTGTATCCTTACCTTTAAGTTGAGCTAAAGATAACACTACGAAAATCCCAAGAGATTTAATCCCAAGAGAAATACATTTACAGTGTTGTGCTGTATTTATCAAAAAAAAAAAAAAATCCACAAATAAGTGAATGTGCATGGTTCAAACCCATGTTGTTCAAGAGTCAACTGTCTCTGTTACAACCTCATCAGTTATATCTAATGCTTGTGATTTGATGCTATAAAAATAAAGTCAGGGACCCACTTCGTGTTCCAGCAGCAGTATTTAGGTCTCTACCTGGTTTCCTCATCTAGTCCCAAGTGTAGGCTAAATACTAACCCTTAAACAAAATGACTCCCCCTCCTCATTTTTTGTTGTTGTTGTTATTTATTTGTTGTCTTGGTTAAAGGAAAAATTCAAACGCCTTCCTGGAAGGTCTTCTGCGATACAGAAGATTGTATGCTGCATAAGGGGGAGTAAACACAAACTCAAATTTGCCACAAAATGATATTTGAAAGGGAATGATAGGGTAGTCACACAAAGGTATTCTCGGGTGGAATTCGCTATTGTCTCTATCAAACAAATCCCAAATCTGGATATAGGAAAGGCTAGGCTTTATTTGAAAGAATGATTTGCAAGAGGGGAAAGGCCTCTAGCAATAGAGTAACCCCTCTGATCCAGAGTTCTGCAAGTGTTCTAAGACTAGCCAGAGAAGGGCTTTTCTATAATAGGGAGGAATGAAAATGTTCCCTGGGCATGGGGAGGTGGACAGGACAGTGGATCAGAGATGTTGACCCTGAGCTCAGTTTATTCTCAGGAGGGCCCTTTTGGGGGGGGGGTTGTTTGGGGTAAATGTGGGTCAAAGTTCAAGGGCCTGGGGATGGAGAGAAGTTTCAAGCTTGGTCAAGCCAGGTATTGTGCAGATTGGCCAGGGGAGACAGAGTTCAAAGAATCTACCAGACAAAAATGGGAACTGGAAGGTTGAGTGTGGCCATACTCTTGGCTTAGAAGTCAAAGAAAGAGAAGAAGAACTTGGGCACTTTATCGAACCAGGTTTTGATTTGTAGGAGAAAGTGCTTTGGTGAAAGTACCACGAGATCAGCTCTGACATTGCCAAAATGCTTCAAGGCCCTCAAACCACCATCTTAGGTTAAGGGCAAGCCGAAGAAAACTGCTAGAAGCTGTCTGAGAAGCTGACGCTAGGCGAAATCAGAATTCGGGTCACCGTGCAAACAGATGCAAACTTTCCTTTAAAAGAAAAAAAAATGGGGGCGCCTGGGTGGCGCAGTCGGTTAAGCGTCCGACTTCAGCCAGGTCACGATCTCGCGGTCCGTGAGTTCGAGCCCCGCGTCGGGCTCTGGGCTGATGGCTCGGAGCCTGGAGCCTGTTTCCGATTCTGTGTCTCCCTCTCTCTCTGCCCCTCCCCCGTTCATGCTCTGTCTCTCTCTGTCCCAAAATAAAGAAACATTGAAAAAAAAAAAAAAAAAAAAAAGAAAAAAAAATGACCCAGTCTTTACCAAACATTTAAATGTCAGTAAATCTAAAGCCTGCTTACATTTATCCAGTATACGTTATAGTGACTCATTATATGACTGTTCTTCTTGGAACTTTCCTAAAGGGCTGCATTTGCCCATCCACAAATATTCTACATCGACCACCTACAGCCTAACCTGCCGGGTGCATTCCAAAGGCTCTCCCTTTCCTCCCTAGAGGCCCTTTATTTTAGGCTGGACACAGTATGACGGCCTAAGCAAGCAGCCGGATTGAGAAGGATTAGTAACGTCACATCCTTAGTTTTGTCATAGCAAATACAGGTATTAAATATCTTACCAAAATGATGTTAGATTAAGATAGGAATAGGGGCGCCTGGGTGGCGCAGTCGGTTAAGCGTCCGACTTCAGCCAGGTCACGATCTCGCGGTCCATGAGTTCGAGCCCCGCGTCGGGCTCTGGGCTGATGGCTCAGAGCCTGGAGCCTGTTTCCGATTCTGTGTCTCTCTCTCTCTCTGCCCCTCTCCCGTTCATGCTCTGTCTCTCTCTGTCCCAAAAATAAATAAACGTTGAAAAAAAAATTGAAAAAAAAAAAAAGATAGGAATACATTTTCCGGGATGGGGGAAAAGGAATTCTATCTGGATGTGCTATGCCACCTGTGGAGTTGCAGGCTTCTTTATTTTTAATATTATTTTTAGAAACAATGAAGGACTCATGGAACTTATGTGTGGAACCTACTAACATGTTTCTGACATATTTTATTTTTTATGTTTATTTTTAATTTTTATCTATTTCTTTTAGAGAGCACGCGCGAGCAGAGGAGGAGCAGAGGGAAAGAGAACCTTAAGCAGGGTCCACACCCACCCCCATTTGCCATCATGTTTTAGACACAGAAATGTTACCGTGTCTGCTTACGACCAGCTGTTTTCATGGCAGCTGTGAAATGCTGGCATGAGACCAATTACACTGGAGAACCGTCTATCTCATGGTTCTTCAGAGGCGCGCACATCTTCATCATCTTGTACTTTCTTCCCACCCCCCCCCCGGCTCTGCAGGGGCTCACCTCGGAGTAGTTTATGAACGAGGTGTTGGTAGCAATAACTAACGCATTGTGTTTAAGGTTACAAGATCCGCAGACCAAAAACTACAGGTAGAGACTTCGGCCTGATATGTCTGCAAGAACACAAGATTCAGATGCTTTCAGAGAGGCCTTCAAAACATTACCATTCTTGTCTTCCACTTCGTATCAACGTCTGGTGTTTAAATGCACATGACCTTGGGGCGCCTGGGTGGCGCAGTCGGTTGAGCGTCCGACTTCAGCCAGGTCACGATCTCGCGGTCCGGGAGTTCGAGCCCCGCGTCAGGCTCTGGGCTGATGGCTCGGAGCCTGGAGCCTGTTTCCGATTCTGTGTCTCCCTCTCTCTCTGCCCCTCCCCCGTTCATGCTCTGTCTCTCTCTGTCCCAAAAATAAATAAACGTTGAAAAAAAAAAAAAATTTAAAAAAAAAAAAATAAATGCACATGACCTCAGCGTCTCGCGTCGCCAAGGCTGGGAAATGTCCAAAGTGTCGCCCAAAGAGTATTTGCCATTGGGTTTTGATTTGGGTATCCGTTCACCTTGGCTTTTCCAGGATAATCTCAATCACCAAGATTTCTGTGCCGTTTTCCAAGGATATTTTCTGAACCAGGATCCATCTCGTGAATGGCTCTTCATATTTTAATCTTAAAGGTGACACCCTAAAAAGGCTCTAGATGGTTTTATACTCTTTTATAGATTTTCCTTAAACTATTCTTTATGAAGGTATAAAATTATACAAAATATCCATACGAGAGCTAGATAACAGATTAGCACACCTTAAACACCCTTTGAGGTTACTGAGATGGTTTTAAATAAAGACAAGCACCCGGTTTCCCGAAACTCAGACTTTGGACAGTTTTAGTTATTTAGTCCATTCAGTGTTAAACATACCCTTTTAGTTGTCCCCAGGGAAAATAGTCAAACATTCTTTGTAGATTAGTACTTTTTTTTTAAGCATAAAATCCAGTCTTCTATGTTGCTTTCTACAGTACAAATTTAGGTTTTCATTTCTGAATCCAGCCCCCACTAGGCAAGAGCCTCAAAGAACATTCAGCTTCTTTGGAATGCTTACCCAAGTGAATGAGCCCCATCTTTTTTTTTTTTTTAATGAATTCTAATTAAACATCCACACTATGATCCTTGTTGGCTAGAGAAAAATGGAGACTTTCCGTCTGTCCCATTGTGTCCATTCTTTCTAGCTAAATGTTTTCCCCAATTATGTAGACAAACGCTGAAAATTGCTCAACCTTGATTTATTTCAGGAAGCTGTCATTTAAGAAGCCCTGATGGGGGCGTGGTCAGGCTGGGCCGGGCTCACTTCCCACCGGCAACCCAGATACCGGTGTGTAATCAATTGTAGTGTTGGTATTAAACCCAGAGTTTCATTTTCTCCTTTGACTGAACCTTCTGTTATGGCCTCATAAAAGAAATCAGCTCCCTTATTTCCCTCATTTAGCTTTTATTTGTGTAGCAGTGTTCGTTTAAAAAGAAGCGAGTTTACTGCTTCTCATAACTTGCTAATTTCCAAGTTCGTTTTTGGAAAAACCTCCAGGATGTCATTTCCCAGCCTCTAAAGTCAAACTGCTATGTATTTGAAAAACATTTTCAAGCTGAACAAAACATTTTTCCCTTCTGATTTCAGTGCCTGTGAATGCCAGAAGAAATTTAATTTTAAAAGGAACAAAAAAACGAACATCTTTTTCTAGTTAAATCTGAGCATATGCAATACAATGAATTTATATGTGTACACACACACACACACACACACACACACACGGAAGCTCAGAGGAAGACTCGTGGGCTTGATGTTTGCCATTGCACTTGGGCCTGAACTAGGAGTGCTGAATCCTCAGTGCTTCCATCTGCCCCCCTTGGCTTGATTTTGCAAGGCCAAATGATTCCTAGCAACTCAGACTTGGGGAGGGTCCAACTATCTCCTTAAGGACACTTTTCACAGGGAACCACTGTTGCTCTTAATGGTGGACACCAAGAAAAAGTGACATGAGCCAACCCAGTCAAGGTATGGGGTGGGGGGGGGGCGGGGGGTTGGGTCATTCCAGGGAAATTTTATAGGGCCAGATGCATTGTTGAAGTCAGAACATATGCTTAAAGACTGCATATCCTCAAAGACATCACCATCAATATTTGTATAGTTGTAAAACTCTTAAAATAAGACGGGCCCTATGGTCAATTGGCTCAACTCCGTATTTCATAGATGGTCAAACTGAGGACCCGAAAGAAATGTCATTTGGGTGGTTATTAGTAAGCTCGGACTATGATTGGTTGCACATCTCTGAGTCCGTTCTGGCCTTGCCATGCCCCCTAGGAAGGCTTCCACTCCTACCACTGAAACATACACTGTGTTAAATAGAGAGGGAACAAAGTAGACTTGAATTAAAATTCAAGTCTCCTAACTCTTAAGGTTCCCTTCCCCCCCTTTTTTTTTTAAATGTTTATTTTTGAGAGAGAGAGAGACAGAGACAGAGACAGAGCCTGAGCAAGGGAAGGGCAGAGAGAGAGGGAGACACAGAGTCAGAAGCAGGCTCTGGGCTCTGAGCGGTGAGCACAGAGCCGGATGTGGGTCTCGAACCCACGAACTCCAATATCGTGACCTGAGCCAAAGTTGGATGCTTAACCAACTGAGTGACCGACGCACCCCAAACACTTTGGTTCTTCGATTCTTTGATTCAGTTATTCCTTTTAGGCTAAAAGATTCATGAGTCATCTTGACCCTACTTCCCTCTTTTTCTTACGCATTCACGCATGACCTTGGGAGTCCTGTTTAATCTCCTACCACACCATTTATCACAAGGCAGCCTAAAAACCGTATACGGTGATCCAATGTTGTGTAGACAGGCCAGGAAATAGATGGAAAAGGCGAACTACCCTCAAATCAATAAATGAGGTAGAATTTAGGGAACTTTTTCTTACTTTCTTGGTATTAATGTGGTTCACTACTTATCAAGTGAAAAATAAAATTAATCGAGCACATTTAAGATGCAAAAAAGCCGGAGTACATTGAACGTAATTCATGAACAGTGGTTCCTGGCCAGGATTCTGGGATCAGACAGTCCTAGGTTGAAATCCTGTGTTTCCTATTGCCTACGTCAGCTTGGCTGACCTTCTCAAGCTGCTTCCCTGCCCTTGAGATGAGAATAATAATAGCGCCTATACTGCACTCAGTGATGTTTGTAAAGTCCACTGCTTCCTGTCTAGGAGTCAGGACTCCATAAATGATGGCTATGGCTGCACTTACAGTTATCATGGTCTTGAAAGCTGGCACAGAGGCCACGCTCACCTGAAGAATCCTCAGGCTGTGCCCGCGTAGCCACACGTGGCCTTGCACTTTTGAATTCTAGGATGTTGTTTGCTCTTAAGCGGTCACACTGTGGCTCCTTGAAAGTGGTATATTCACTGGCCTCACAGAGGAAGTAAGCGCACGTGAGCTGGACCCAGCCCGGCAAGGGCAGTGCTGGAGCTGGGGCTCGGACACCAGCAGGTGGACTGGACACGGGGGCTGGTACCCCGGGAGTCGGTCGAGCCGGCAAGCCTCAGTTTCCCAGATTAACCCTTAGATGACCGAGGCCCAACTCCAAGCAGGCCTAGTGCCTCCCGGCTACCGTGCGTGCCCACTGAGGCCACCAGAGCAAAAGGCTTGACTAGTGTTGGTGGCAGCGGGGCCTCTGACTAAAGAGGCCTCCCCTGCTGTCTGCCCTGGGGAGAAGAGGCCACAAAAGGCTTCTCTGGGGAAGCCACCCCTCCCCCACCCCTGTGCTGCACTGGTAAAAGGACAGGGAGGAGGACAGATGACAGCCATTTGGTTAGTAAGACTGGGTTTGTCTAGTAGTTCTCCAGCTTCCAGAAAATTCCAGAGGCCTAAATAAAGGACCTCTCGAGCTGTGAACTGGCAGAGCACTTAACTGCTCAAGGCCTTTTCTTCTCCATTCGCAGCTCAGGGGACACTTCCGGATCCTCAAAAGCTACAAGAGACCTACTGAGGAAGTCAGGTTCTTCGTCCTCCTGTGGCAGGGCCGGGTGGGCCGGGATGCAGGGCGGAGGTAGGCTCCCAGTGACCAGAAGCCTGGGAAGCAAAGGCCCAGAGACTAGAAAAATGCCTTCCCTGGGAGGTTCCATCTCCTTAGGCAAGGACAGTCCCCTTCAGGTCAAATCCCCACCTCCTAATGACACAAAGGCCTACTCTTTTCCTCGCTCCTCCTTTTCTACTGGGCTGCTTTGCCAAATAGAAGGAGGTGGAGTGGAGCATGGGCCTAGGCATGGCAGGGTTAGCAGGCGGCCATCTTCAGGCATCCAGCCCTGAGACAAAGGTACCAAAGCCCTTCTCCACCGTCCCAGGCTCCTGCCCCCCGGGCACGTGTAACAAGTCTGGGGCACACAGCTTGACGAGTGAGGGTTACTCACAGGGACCACAGGACAGAGAAGTGAGGGACAAATGTTTGGGAAATCCATGAGGTAGCCTTTGTGCATAGAGGGCTCTTGCACAACAAGAATGAGAATTGGAATGAGACAACTCACTCCAATGAGTTGGAATGAAACATTCCAACTTCACAGGCCACGCACATTTCTGAGGAATTAGATGGCGGGGCGGGGGGGGGGGGGGGGGTAAAGTGCAGCCATTTTAAGCTAGATGAGAAGGACCCATGGGCGCTGGGCGACAGAATCAGGTGTGATCACTCCCTATGCTACTCGCTGGTTGCCGTCCCCCTGGGTAAGTCCCTTAACGCTTGGGCCTCACTTTTGCCCCCTGTGAAATGGGGTTCTCGAATGTAAAGCATTTGGCATGGAAGGGAGGCTTAGTAAAGCAGACCCATTCAAGCATGCAGCTTTGCAAATGGAATCGATTGGTAGGAAAAAAAATACTAGACTTGTGAAGATATTATTTGAAAATTTTATCTAAAAGACCCCCCCTCTCCCCCACCCCCATGGTCTATTGATTACCTCATTGTCTTTTGTTTTACAAGTGAATGGGAGGGAATCTGGGACAAAGTCCAGTCCAGAAGGGTGGTTTGTAAAAACCCACAGGGACTGAGCGCCCCAGCCCCTCCCAACCCCCCAACCGCCCTCCCCCTGTCTGTCCGATGGCTGCGGACAGTGGGGGACAGTGGGCCACCACAGCCGCCATCCCCCACAGTGGATTCAGAGAAACTGAATGCCTTACCCTCCTCCCTGCCTGGCTGCTGCCTGTTTCCTGGTCTGGATAGGACTTCGCAAATGTTACCTTTTTTTTTTTTTTTTTTTTTTTCACCATGAGACTTAAAAGGCTACCATAAACCCAAAGGCAGAAGACAAGGACTGACTGCACCCCAAACTCTATGAAATCTTTAATATTTTGCATCATTTTAGAAGCTCCATAAAGGTGTCCCCCCTGCAGGCCCCTGGGCTTTCAAGCAACTTCATAGCTCGCAAAGCTGTAAACCAATTGCACAACCATGAGGAGTTAAGTGATGCATTTAGAAGTGATACTTGGGAGTGGCGCCTGCTCTTTGGGAGGATACAATTCTGCTCAAGCAAAACCAAAGCAAACCTGGGGCGCCTGGGTGGCTCAGTCGGTCAAGCATCTGAATTGGTTTCGGCTCAGTTCGTGATCTCAAGGGTTGGGGGTTTGAGCCCTGAGTCAGGCTCCAGGGCGGAAGCCTGTTTGGGATTCTCTCTCTCTCCCTTCCCCTCCCCTGCTCATTCTCTCTCTCTCTCTCTCTCTCTCTCTCTCTCTCTCTCTCTCTCTAAATAAACTTAAACAAAGACACAAACAAAACCAAACCAAACCCAAACCCAGCACTGCAGCCTTTAGGGAGGGCTGGGAGCAGGGACAGTACTGGGGGTGGGGTGGCTAGACAGAGAGGGTCGTGGGCACATTTTCCAGTCGTCATCATACAAGAGAAGGGGAGGACCATCTTTCAGGTAATGGTGGTGACACATGGGAGAGGCTGAAGTCTATCCTTTCGACCCTAGGAGTCCAGTTTAAGGCTTTTTTTTTTTTTTGAGCCCAGACTAAAACCAAAATATATCCTTCTTGTCTTTCAAAACGAAACCAGTACAGTTTGCATAACAACCCCCTAGAGACATTTACTTAATATGTAACTAAGACTCAATTACGAGATTCTACTTCGGAGAATCGGGGGCACAAACTCCGCCGCCTAATTCCACTCCATTCAGTGCAAGCGAGCGCGGGTTACAATCCGGCCAGTGTTGGATACTTTTCAAGACTCATTAATCTCGGGCAAGAACCAATTTAACGAGCAGGGCAGTCTTTTGAAGTGAATCGTGGTAGTAGTTTAAACAGAGGATTAGGAGCTAATCACATTTAAAGCCATCTTGTGGCACCAAAATTGACCCCAGACTAGGGGGGTAAATTACAGGGACTGGGAAGGCTTTTCCCTTCTCCTTCTGACTCCCCTGTGGGACAGTCAGACAGCCGCCTGCCCACATCCAGAGACAGCACCCCGTTCTGACAGGTAGCTTATCACGAAGTTTGCCTCTTAGCCAATTTACGGGTCAGTTTTATAAAATAACACTCTAGATTCTACAGCCATTGGACACTGTCTAGGTCACAGGCACAGTTTAAGTGTAAATTTGGGGTCTGCTGTGTACTGTAGATATCAGCTAGTTAGATTTCAACAATCAGAATGTAAGCCAGGGGTAATCCATCATTTTAAACTTGAACTCCCCAACGTGAGTTCATCGGACTTGGGAGAGTAGGAACAGAAGGGCCTGGCAATTATAGTCACCAGGCAATTAAGCATTTTCCTTTATTTTATTTTTTAATTTTTTTTTTCAACGTTTATTTATTTTTGGCACAGAGAGAGACAGAGCATGAATGGGGGAGGGTCAGAGAGAGAGGGAGACACAGAATCAGAAACAGGCTCCAGGCTCTGAGCCATCAGCCCAGAGCCTGACACGGGGCTCGAACTCACAGACCGCAAGATCGTGACCTGGCTGAAGTCGGACGCTTAACCGACTGCGCCACCCAGGCGCCCCAAGCATTTTCCTTTAAAGTGTTTCTTCAATCACGTTGAACACAAATGGCAGGCAATCAATTATTTAGCAGTGGATTGGATATGGATTTCAGTTGTACTGTCTAATATTGATGGGATTCACCACACAAGGCGAAATTAGTAAAGGCACATTAGCATTCAGTCTGCAAAAGAGAGGGCGTGCCTTTTGTGTGTGTTTTAATGTAGTCTGGCCCAACTTTGGTTCCTTTCTTTCTGACTCCATGCCACAGATGAACCTCTTCTGAGTGTCATACAGGGAACATACAAAGAAGACTCGTGACCACATTTCAAGCCTCTAGGGATCGTCTAGCTGAGTCCTTTCTTGTTAGAGCTGGGATGCTGCAGGCCAGAATCATGAGGTGCCTTGAGCAGGTATCACTGCTTGGATGACACCCAAGCCTTGATATTCCAACCTGGCCCATGGCTCTGTGCCCCAATTAACCATCTATCCCCAGCCCAAAAAACAAAAGCCATGAATTATTAGAAGAGGGATTAACTGTGCCTGATAACACTCAGAAGCAACAACCAGAAAAGCTGTAACAACGGTTTGGATACGATAACAAAAACTTTAAAATAATTACACTTAGGGATGCTGGGGCAGCTCAGCCGGTTAAGCATCCGACCCTTGATTTCAGCTCAGGTCATGATCTCACAGTTCCTGGGACCGAGCCCCGCGTTGGGCTCTGCACTGACAGCAGGGAGCCTGCTTGGGATTCTCTCTCTGCCCCTCTCCCCACTTGTGCGTGTGCTCTCTCTACCTAAATAAACTTAAAAAAAAAAATCACAGTTAGGTAAGAATCTTTCAGATGCGATCTTTTGACGTTAGGTAGAAAAGGCAAAAGACAAATTTTCACTTTATTGGATTCAGGCAGCACAGCCAGGTTTTCTAGGGACTGGTTGCCCAAAGAGTAAGCTGTTTATGGCCAGAGAAACCATAGGCCAGAAAGATTAGGTGCCTGAAAATCGGAATCTCAAGTTCAAATACCTGAAAGGGGCCACAGCGTGGTCACGAAGGGTCAGACAAGAGGGAGTGCTAAAGTCTGTGCCCCAACTGCACACCCAGCACAAAAGCATGGAAATTCAATTTTAAAGGACTTTCTTAAGTCACTGTTAATGATACCACAGAGTTCAACATCATTTCTCAAAGTCCCAAACTTCTAAAAATCTTATAAAGACACACCGCCTCTGATCCATGGAAAATCAATGGTTCAGTATCCTTTTATAACTGGTGAAAAATAAAAAATCAATAAAAAAATCAAAGCCCACTTAAAAAATACTCAAGAGGCACCCTAAGAAGTCACAGAAGAGTTCATACAAATGGCCGACGGAAATTTGAAAAATGCTTTCATCTTCACTAAAAATATATGAAAACTAAATGAGAGGCCATTTTGCATTGGTGAAATTACCAGTGATTAAAAAGTGAGAACACACAAAGTTTATGAGGAAGAGTCAAAATGGGTACTCACACAGGTGTTAGGGGGTACTGATACGAAACAATATTTCTAGGAAAATAATTTAGCCACAGGCATCCTTAAGCTTAATGATTCTATGTGTCAGGAAAAGATTTGCTCCCTTAGGAATAAGCTGATTATTTCCTAGTAGATGTAATTTCATTTCATTTTGGTTTGGTCACGACAAAGTTCAAAGGCCAATCTGTGGCTCAACTATGAATCAACAGGCTACACTGAACTTCAGACGAAGCCTTAATCTCCTATTCTATCTGTATTTCCCCCTAATTTTGCTTTTCCCATTTTTTTCTTGCAGCTCATTCTGAATCGCCATGAAATAGCTGTGAAAAGAGATATATAAGTAAGTAAAATATCCTAAGAATGAGAAAAAAAAAAGCTTTCCAAGGATCAACTGTGGTAACAATATTTGCAATGCTATTCACTAAATGGAGAAAAACTTGCTTTTGCAAAGAAGTGAAATTTTGCCTCCTGTTACAAAGCCGACCACCATGCCGTATCACGGCTTCCAACCTTTTAAAGATGCAGCAATACTATTTTTTTTTTATTGTTTACTTATTTTTGAGAGACAGAGAGACAGAGCATGAGTGGGGGGCGGGGTGCAGAGAGAGGGAGACACAGACTCCGAAGCGGGCTCCAGGCTCCGAGCTGTCAGCACAGAGCCCGACGCGGGGCTCGAACTCATGAACTGTGAGATCATGACCTGAGCCGAAGTCAGACACCTAACAGACTGAGCTGCCCAGGCGCCCCTGTAGTACTATTGTAAAGTTTTTATTTTTTGATGGGCCTGCCCCACACCAAAAGGGAAGTCAAGAGACAGGATGATCACTCTGGTTGGTGACTCTTTGTAAAGCACGATCTAGCACATCTTAGATAATCCATTCACAGGCTTCTCTGTTCAATGAAATCCAATGCCAGGTCAAAAACCTTGATAAGTGACTAGAAGAGGGAAAGGATGACAGGATTGACATTTTTTCGGCTAACTGCAAAGGCTTGTCTACATTTTCTGGGATAAAAGATCTTTCGCTTGTCAACAAAGTTATATCAAAGACACTTAAATAGAATATAGTTAGTAAATGCCATATGGGCACACTTGAAGCACAATCCTAGCAAATGGGCAATCGAAGGTAACTTTGGGCAAGGCGTTTTCATGCTTAAAGCCTCAGCTTTAACATTTCTTAAAAAAAAAAAAAAAGGAGCGTCAGCATAGGCTAGGGCTAATTGTTATCGGAAGTATTATTATCCCAGCCTATAAAATGATGCAACTGATACTAACCCATTGTTATGAAATCAAATAAGATAATAAACACGGATGCCAATAAAAGCAATAAAAGATGTACAATGTGTGTGGGGGGGGGGCACAGTTATATTTGTGACGAGGAAGCACGTCATCTAACCACACACCCTGCTCGGCTACCTCTGACGGTATGAGTCACTCCCACTATAACAAATGATTTTTAAATGCAATAAAACCTGTTGAGACTTCATCCAATGACAACTGTGGACCCAGTGGAAAAATCTGACAACAGGTTTGGCCTTCCTGAATGCAGCTGCCTTCCAAAGGATTTGGGGCGAGATCAGATGTTTAAAGCTAGGAGGCTCCAAGCTCCGCCCCTAGGTAATTAACTTCACTTCCTCCAGGCTCCCTGAGACCCGGCCCCTGATTTAGGATATCCCTATGCGGGAGAGGCCCCCTCGGTGGAAGCTCATTATCCAGGAGCACCTCACTGTGCTCCACCCTTCCCTCCCTCCCAACCCCCCCCCCCCCCCACACACACACTGTGGGGATTCCCCTTCCCTTCCGGCCTTCCCCACTGGAGCCAAAACCATCTCATTATTATCTCTGCAGCCAGCACAGAGCTCCCCCTACCACCTTGCAATCTCTCTCAATCTGTGTTTCTCTCAGGGCTTCTGTCTGTTTCTCTCTCTGTGTCTTTCTCGCTCTCTCTCTCTCTGTCTCTGGGCCTCTCTGTCTCTGTCTCTTGGTCTCTCTCTGGGCCTCTCTCCCCCTCCTCTCCTCCCTCTCCACCCCCTTTCCCTTCTCCCCTGCCCCCAGTTTCTGCCCTTTCCCTTCCATCTCTCTGTCTCCATCTATCTCTCCTGGGATGGGCTCCACTGTCCGCACCAGGAGCTAGGAACCTTGCACGCTGCCTTGAGGACCCAGCTGACCACCCAGATATGGAACCCTGAGCGCGGGTGCCTTGCATGTGACCATGCACCCATTTCTAAAAGCAAGTGACAGGTCGCCAAAGCCCAGGACAACCTGCTCCTCAAAGGAGCAAAGATTTTATCAGCTCTCTGTCCAACAAAAGGCTGGTAATTCTATCTCACACAGGAAATCCTTTGAGCACTTGGCAATGAGGTCTCCACCGTGAAAAATAACCAAGACAACAATCAGAGAGTCCCCTAACTACCATCAGGTGTCAAGATCCTCCCGGCCCCTCAGGAAAAGTGGTCTACCCTCAGTGGGGGACGCAACTGGCCCGGAGTACAATCAGTCCAGTACACTTGAAAAATTATTAGAAGTGATTTTGCATCATTTGCTTCACTCAACCACTATGAATGTTGGAACACTGATAATCATATCCAGAAAATAAATGCACCATGCACCTTTCGTGCATTTCGGGAATGCTCCCTGCCCCCATCGGCTCTCCCCGCCTCCCACTTGCCCCAGGGTCGCACTGCTCTGCAGATAGGGAAGAGAGAGGCAGAAAGAGAGATGTATAGTTCCGCTAACGTTCCCCTTTTGCAAGATGCATATATGCTTTTGCAGATTCTCAGATCAGATTCTCATAGAGGAGCTAGATTTCAGACTCAGCTGGTTGGGAGACAGGGATGGGAAAAGGAACCAGTGGCTTGTGTTTTCGAGTGTAAGGGAGGGAAAAAAAAAAGTCAGGAGGAATTTGGGGCTAAATAATCGTAACCATAGCCCTGGAGACCTCCGTGGTTCCTGAGGCTAGAGGCTTCAAACCAAGCCCCGTACGCGTGGACATCAAGGATTCTTTGTTCAGCGGACATACATTGTTTTAAAGATGTAAGCCTACATTTAAGAAAATGGGAGGCTTCCGGGGCGCCTGGGTGGCGCAGTCGGTTAAGCGTCCGACTTCAGCCAGGTCACGATCTCGCGGTCCGTGAGTTCGAGCCCCGCGTTGGGCTCTGGGCTGATGGCTCGGACCCTGGAGCCTGTTTCCGATTCTGTGTCTCCCTCTCTCTCTGCCCCTCCCCGTTCATGCTCTGTCTCTCTCTGTCCCAAAAATAAATAAAAAACGTTGAAAAAAAAAAAAGAAAATGGGAGGCTTCCCATGAAAAACAAATCTGGCAACTCCAGCCCCTTTTGCCTCATGGCAGCCACAGGTGGCCCTATGGGCGGCCGCTGCCCCGTGTCCCTCGTGGCCGCACGGTGACCCTCCCTGACACCCACACTGCCCACACCACCCTCCCCACTCTCCCCATTCGGGGTATCACTGTTTCACTTCCCTTTCCCTGCCTTAAAGGAAATGTGAGATTATGGCTTCTGACCGAGGCCATTCTCACTTGGTCTACACAGGAGAAAAATAAAGCCCAGCGTGGTGCAGTCGCTTGCTTAAGATCACACAGCTTCTCGGAGCAGAGCCGCACAAGAACCCAGACTCCGTTCACAGAGCCAAGTGCTTCTGAACCTCTGTTTTCAGTGCAGAACCTTGTGTCGGGGGAAACAGCTGCCGTGCTGGTGACCTTGCCCTGATCCTCCCTCCAGTGAAACCACCTGACCTCCCAACCGATCAATCATTAAGACTCCTTCCCCTTCACGAACTAGTCGCTATGCATCACCATGTTCAAGTAGTGACTCACAGAGTCCGCCCACATGTCAGGCCCCTAGTTCTGGGCACTAGATGGTCTCCTGAGACCCCTTGCAATTATTAGTTAACAGCTTCTAGTTTCCAGTTTTGGGCCAAATTGGACTAAAATTGGCCTCTTGGGAGGTTGCATTTCCTGCCCCTACAAGGGCTCCCAGAAATGTCCTTTCTTCTCTGCATATCACATCATCTCTCTCTTCCCGTTTTATTCGCCCAAACGGGGGGGTGTATGACAACGTACATGAACCATGGGTTTGCTTGCTGTTTGCAAACATAACAAGTTGTGTTCATAGCTTTTTAATTTGTCCTGTTACTGTTCCAAAGTAAACCACCTGAAAATTCAACTCTAAGCGATTTTTTTTTTTTTTTTAAAGAACATATACACAACGTCCTTGAATGCCAAAGCAGGTCACGGTTGTGGGAGTAGCAGTGGTTAGAAGGTAATAAGGATACTTACAACCCATATGATGACCAGTCTTCTGGATAAATAAGGATCAATATTCCAGTGAGTGAACGGAAGAAAGGTGATGTAGAACACTTCTTGACCCAAAGCGGCTGAGAATCTGAATAGGTAATAGAAGAAATAATTCTTCACAATGTACTTCTGTACAGAAGCCTAGAAGACAAAAGTGAGAAGGCTCTGAGTTCATCCAACAGGTCACCGCAAGGCCAGTTTTAAAAACCTCTAGGGATGCCTGGGTGGCTCAGTAGGTTGAGCGTCCGACTTCGGCTCAGGTCACGGTCTCCTGGTCCGTGGGTTCGAGCCCCGCGTCGGGCTCTGGGCTGACGGCTCAGAGCCTGGAGCCTGCTTCCGATTCTGTGTCTCCCTCTCTCTCTGCCCCTCCCCCGTTCATGCTCTGTCTCTCTCTCAAAAATAAATAAACGTTAAAAAAAATAAAAAATAAATAAATAAAAACCTCTAAAACTCCCCAGGAATTCAACTGCCAAGGTACTTCCTCTATGAATTGTATGTATTTTGCTCGGCAATTGTAGGTAATCGCTCAGCAATTACAGCATCACTGCTATCAGGGTTCATTGTTGAACATCTATCAGCCCCGATTTGTCCACACAAACACAGATGTTAGTTCTTCATAAAATTAAGTAACATCCAAGACAGGATATCAGGAGAGGGCGAACGAAAGAGCTGAAAACGTTGTTTCCTGTGCACGTATGGAAGGTGAACTCTGTACGGAGTTCGGTATATTAGGATACGCTCTGGGGCTAGGACTGTGGGGGCTGGAATAACGTCCCCAACGATTTCCACACCCCAAGGGGTCTGTGAATTTGCTGCTTTACACGGCAAAAAAGGACCTTGCAGGTATAAGTAATGATGTTGAGATGGAGAGATTATCTGGTTGGGCTCAGTGTGGTCACAAGGATCCTTACGAAATAGGAGGGGGGAGGCAGGAAGTCAAGGGGAGTGTCATCTGAAGATGGGGCGAGGGACCACGAGTCAGCGCAGGGCACCTTCTGGAAGCTGGAGAAATAAGGGAGCAGATTCTCCCCTTGAGCTTCCAGAAGCAATGTAGCCCCCGTGACGCCTTGATTTCGTCCGAATAAGAAGCATTTTGGACTTCCGACCTCCACAGCTGTAAGAGAATAACTTTATTTTAAGCCACTAAACTTGGGGTAACTTGTGGCGGCAGCCGTGGATAACCAATACAGAGACTTTGAAAAATCACTTGCCAGTGCGTCTTTTTAGTTTACCTTTAATTTCTATTTTTTAAAGTTTATTCATTTATTATTTCAGAGAGGGAGAGTGAGCGAGAGAGCGAGCGCACAAGCAAGGGAGGGGCAGAGAGAAGAGGTTAAAGGCAGAATTGGAAGCAGGCTCCAGGCTCTGAGCTGTCAGCACTGAGCCCAAGGTGGGGCTCGAACTCACCACCGGGACATCATGACCTGAGCCAAAATCGGACGCTTAACCAGGTGCCCCGGGTTATCTTTAAAATGGAACTAGGACAGTCAACGCAGTACGGGGAGGGTTTAAGAAACACATCAAGGGGCGCCTGGGTGGCGCAGTCGGTTGAGCGTCCGACTTCAGCCAGGTCACGATCTCGCGGTCCGGGAGTTCGAGCCCCGTGTCAGGCTCTGGGCTGATGGCTCGGAGCCTGGAGCCTGTTTCTGATTCTGTGTCTCCCTCTCTCTCTGCCCCTCCCCCATTCATGCTCTGTCTCTCTCTGTCCCAAAAATAAATAAACGTTGAAAAAAAAAATTTTTTTTTAAAATAAAATAAAATAAAATAAAATAAAATAAAATAAAATAAAATAAAAAAAAAGAAACACATCAAGTGCACGCAGGGGCTGCTAAAATGCAATTCTATTTTCTGTCACCCTTTCCCTTCCTCTTATCCCTGCAATAGGCAGGTGGAAAAAAAAAAAAAAGGACTTAAGGGTAGGTTAAAATAGGAATAGGCAGACAACTGATTTTAAAATATGACGAATGTCCTTAAATTAATATCAGTAACAAGTTAACAAAAACATTGTCACCCTGTTAAATAACCCCCCCCCAAAAAATCAGTTGTAATGCTATTTATAGTTGGCATAGCCTTTATATAAATAAAATCAAAGCAAAATACCAACACTGAGAAAGGGGGAGAAGGTGGCCCCTTTCTTTGGCTTTGCTTTGTTTTACACAAAGTCTGGGGTCCTTAAGTCCTGGGAGAATTCGGAGAATAAGCGGCACACGTTTATTCTGCAAAGAAATGTGCCTACGACACACCCAGAACCTGTGCTGAGTGCCAAGAATATTTAGAAGAGCCAGGCGTGGTACCTGGCTTCAAGGAGCTCCTGTGGGGGGCGCCAAAGAGTACTGTTCGGGGGAGTGAATTTGTCAAGGACCAAACTGTGTTTGAGGCCTTGCAAAAAGCCAAGATTACTTTTACACTTTAGGAATAATAATGATAATAATAAAAAGATGACCTTGGAAATTGTGAGAATGTTAACTGGTCTTGACAATGTTGGCTGCCTGCCAAGTACACACTCCTCTCTCCTAAAAGGTTCCTGATTTAATCCCAGCACTTCTACGTCCCCCCAGGTACAGGACTCAGGGGGAAGTTGACACCTGCTCTCAGCTCCAGTCATGGGAAGTTCAAGCATTCAGCCTCAAGCCAAAAAGTACCCTGCAGTGGCCCTGGAGAAAGTCACCGGTCAGGGGCAAGCACAGGTTGTAAGCTCAAAATTCATCTCTCTTGAGGGACAGGCTTTACTTCTGAATGTAAATTCAAGTCAGAATGGAAATAGATCTGTCCTAAGTAGGAAAGACGACAATGCTCAAAACGAATTAAATGAGGAAGAGCACAGTTTCACCTCTCTGCCAAAATATTATGGCTGGATTTGCAGGACAAGGACCAATAAAATAGTGACAAATGACAAAACTTCTCTCGGATGCGAGGATTAATCTCTGCAGCTTCTGTTTTATAAACATCCATCCTGCAGGCCCGCCCTTGAGGCAAAGCCTGTGAAAAGCCCCTTTGTCCATAAAGATTCGTTATTTTAACCCACCAGCTACCAGTATACCCAGCAAGGAGTCCTGCTGGAGGCTTTACAGGGAGAAATTTCCCAAACTCTGAAAAGGGTCAAACTCCTCCCTCGTGTCACTGCACAGTACTCAAATGTTATAGGACATTAGAAACACGCGGCGACAACCATTTCCCTACCCTAGAGGTTTACCTGAGACCAAGTTCAAGATCTTAATCCTAGTAAATAATTGAAAGACTGTCAGGGAGGATAGGAAACCACTTTTTAGTGTTGCAGATTACTAATTAATATCTTCAGACTTGCTTTTTACAAGCTCTTGGGAATTCTCTTTTTTTGGAGGAGAGCTAGATATTCTCTAACTCTTCTCAGGGACAGAAGAAGCAAAAGTGAAACTAAAAATATCCTCGTATATATAGGACGCCCAAAGGATTTTTTAGATAACATCTCTGAATATGTAATTAAGTAGCATGAGAGCCAATATCTTCGTCCAAATTCTCGGTAATTATAGGTACCTAAATAAAACAATCGGGTGCTTGTCTTTTCAGAACAAGAATCTATGTTTCCCTTGCAGGAGATCTCAGAGCAGATGACTTCAGTATCTCTTTGGAAATAACAAGAATGCCAGTGTTGGTCCCATCGGGAACAATTAGAGGGAGAAGAAACGGGGGTTAGAAATAGAAATGGTATAGAGCCAGGGGCAGAGAGAGGAGTAAAAGCTGGGAGATAGGAAACCAGGTCCCAGAACTCTGCTTCTGTATTTCTGTAGAACCAGCCGCACATGGGCGCTGACAGGCCAGGCTGTGGGCAGTGTCTCTGGGGCGTGAACCGAGGGAGCCGGGATTAGCAGCTAAGTTTTTTAGGCAAAAGATCATAAAGGCATGGAACACTTAGGTGGGTGGAGAACCACTTTTAGAAATAAAATACTTCTCAGGGTGCCTATCTGTCGCAAAGCCAGATGAAGAAGTTTCTAGCGAACAGGAACGGTGAGATGGAGACGACCACATACCCGTTATTATTAACTGCAAAAATGTCATGGAGAGTCTCCTCTGTGTGTTTTATTTGTGGCCTTATTCTCCTGAAAGTTCAAGCAGATACACGACTTCTGGACTCAGCGCGGCCCCGGGAACACCTGAACGGTGTTTTGTTTTCCAAACACGCACAGAGGAGCCCTGAACGCCAAGGAAATACAGCCAGGTCAGCACCACTGAATAGAATCAGGGATGACCCAGCGGGCGGAGGAGCGAACACTGAACAGACTTGGCAGAGGGCCCGGCTTTTGAGCTTTCAAAGGAGGAGGGATACAAGGAATAGCTTTTAGCCGAACAATAAGTGACCTTGGGGAAGTCAGTGCACCTTTCTGCACCTCAGGGGCCTCCGCTGAAAAGGATGGAGTCTGATTATTTCAGCTGCTTTTTAATATACACACACACACACACACACACACACACAAATAGATGGGGAAAGTTATCCCAGCGCCTATTATATAAAATAAGAAAGTCTGTACTAACTGGTTGAAAGTGAGGGGAAGTCTAGGGAACCCCTATTTTCAGGCCAGCCCACCTTGAAGCCCCAAGCCTTTTTCTGGAATGCCTCCTTGAAATAGGTCAGAGTCAGTTTGAAAACCACGGACCTTAATTTCTGTCAGGCCTCGCGTAGCTTTCTGTAATTAACCTTGGGCCTCGAGTACCGGGGCTAGATAGGTATTCCAACCTCGAGGTCTTGAAAGGATTTGATAAACTCTGCACCAATGTCCTTGCAAGGTCGTTTTCCTTATCTCTGTTGTTGTTTTTCAGACCTGAGCTGTAAATGCATTTTCCAAAGGTCAAGTTTGAGACAGAGCCCACAGGAATTCGCCTCTGGGGCGATGGTGTTCGGCTGTGCACTTTAAATGGAAGCAATAGGAAACTCACCGTCTAGGGCTAAGGGGGATCAAATCTACGTGGGGGATGGCACGGCCTTCCTTAAAAATAAGTTTAAGGGGCACCTGGGTGGCTCAGTCGGTTGAGCGTCCGGCTTCGGCTCAGGTCATGATCTCTCAGTTTGTGAGTTCGAGCCCCGCGTAGGGCTCTGTGCTGACAGCTCAGAGCCTGGAGGCTGTTTCAGATTCTGCGTCTCCCTCTCTCTCTCTGCCCCTCCCCCACTCATGCTCGCTCGCTCTCTCTCTCTCTCTCTCTCTCAAAAATGAATAAACGTTAAAAAAAAAAAATAAGTTTAAGACCCAGGGGCGCCTGCGTGGCTCAGTCTGTTAAGCATCTGACTTCAGCCCAGGTCATGATATCACGGCTCGTGAGTTTGAGCCCCGCGTTGGGGTGCCGACAGCTCAGAGCCTGGAGCCTGCCTCGCATTCTGTGTCTCCCTCTCTCTCTACCCCTCCCTAGCTCATGCTTGCACTCTCTCGGTCAAAAAATAAATACACCTAGGGGCACCTGGGTGGCTCAGTCGATTAAGCGTCCGACTTCAGCTCAGCTCGTGATCTTGCGGTTTGTGAGTTTGAGCCCCACGTCAGGCTCTGTGCTGACAGCTCAGAGCCTGGAGCCTGCTTCGGATTCTGTGTCTCCCTCTCTCTCTGTTCCTCCCTCACTCATGCTCTGTCTCTCTCTCCCCTTCAAAAATAAAAACATTAAATAAATGTAAAAAAAAAAAAAAGTTTAAGACCCAAAGCTCTTTTATAATACACACAGAACAGCAGCACTCCCTTCACCATGGCCTTGCTTTAGAGAAGTTTTACAGACTGAGGAGGAAGAAGCCACTGAACGCAGAGCAGATGGCCTGTGACAACAGGCCAGGGAGAGGGAAAGGCCCAATGTCTGGGGGTCACGAACACGGGCTCCGGAGGCAAAGGTCTCCCAGCGAATCCCAGCTGCTCCCCCACACGCTACCTGAATAGTCTCACACCAATGACGCGATCTCCCAGGGCCTCAGTTTCCCCTTCTGCAAATGGGAATAATAACAGTATTTACCACTCAGCGACGCCGGCAAGATTAAATAAATCAGTAGCGCTGACGGAGCGTGCAAAGCAGTCCTTGCAGAGCCGGGCGGGAAAACAAAAGAGCCGCCAGCCACGGACGAGGATGCAGCCACCAAGATTTCTCAGAAACGCATGCAGGTCACCTGGGGCACCTTGTTAAAGTGCAGCTTTTGAAGGATCACCTGGGGAGGGGGGGAATCCTATGCGGGCCACCGATCTCCCAGGTGATCCGTATGTTGCCAAGTTGCCAAGCCTCGGACCACGCTTTGAGTAGAAAGGTCAGCCCCCTGAAGAGCTTTTAAAGCCAAAAGTCAAGAGGCGCCTGGGTGGCTCAGTCGGTTGAGCGTCTGACTTTGGCTCAGGTCATAGATCGAGCCCCGTGTCGGGCTCTAAACTGTCAGCGCAGAGCCCTCTGAGGATCCTCAGTCCCCCCTCCCCCCTCTGTCCCTCCCCTGCTCGAGCTCTCGCTGTCAAGAATAAATAACCATTAAAAAAAAAAAGTCAAGCTCTCAGAGTTAATCCTCCCTGTTGGAGGAAGTCTCAATGGGAGTTGAGGAGCATAGGATAGCGTGATCAAAGCAACAGGTCAAAATGCTGGTGGCAAACCAGAAGGGGACAGTTAGCAAAGTCCATGGACGACCCTCCAGTAGGGTCTGAACACAGGATCTGAGCCCAGACAGGCACCTCGATGGCAGGAAGGACTAAAGGGAAGACAGGTGTAAGAGACGCCCCACCGAAGTAGCAGCAGGATCAAATAACCACCTGATAATGTGGAAAGAAGGCAGCCATCTTGGGCTCCTTGCCTTTATCGAGAAGGGTTTGCATAAATTCCTGGATGACAAACCTTATTTCCCTAAAGGGAATGTTTGTACCACTGTTAGCACCCTGTGGAATCCCGGTTCGAAAACAAGGTTCTCTGACCTCTGTAGGCAGGGGCATCTGTCCTTATGTTCTCTGTTAATAGGGAGGCAGCAGTTTGCTTTATTATTTTTTTAAGGTTTTTATTTTTATTGATTTTGAGAGAGAGAGAAAGAGGGATAGGAACAGAGAGAGAGAGAGGAGAGAGAATCCTAAGCAGCTCCACAATGTCAGCGCAGAGCCCGACACGGGGCTTGAACTCACAAACCATGAGATCTTGACCCGAGCTGAGATCAAGAGTCTGACGCCCAACCGACTAAGCCACTCGGGTGCCCCAGCTTTGTTTATTTATTTATTTATTATGAATGAAGTTAAGGAAAGGTAAAAACTAAGAAGAAAGTATGCCATATCCCGTTAAGACTGATGGTTTAGGAGGAAGTTCTGATTTTTTTTAAGCCCAACTGGGGAAATTCTCTGTCACCTCGAGTTACGTCTGCGTTCGCGTGCGCGTGTTCAACCTGCACGCTCACCCTCACCCATTTCTGAGGGTTGCCACATTGGGCACAAGCTTGGCCACGATCATTTTTCGAGACACGCGATACCTTTTTGTGCTTGGGATTGTGGGAGAAAAGGGCTATCAGCCTATGGTGTCCAGATCATTAGCCATTTATGGAGACCAGGCCTCCCCGGAAAAGTACCTTCTGTGGTTGGGACAAATGTCCCAAAAGGCAACAGATGCAGGATGAAAACTCTACCTTGTATCTATTCAGCCAGAATTTCTAATCTAGAGCCCAGAGACTGAGAAGGGCAAATTCACAGAACTTGGTGTCTCTTCTTTCTTTTTTTAAAAAATTTTTTATTGTTTATTATTTTTGAGAGAGACAGAGAGCAAGCAGGGAAGGGGCAGATGGAGAGGGAGACACAGAACTAGAAGCAGGCTCCAGGCTCTGAGCTCTCAGGACAGAGCCCGACGCGGGGCTCGAACTCACGGACCGTGAGATCATGACCTGAGCTGTAGTCAGCCGCTCAACCGTCACCCAGGCGCCCCGGTGACTCTTCTTTCAATAGAATCTGTAATTTGCAAGGTTTTGGTCCTGCTACTTCTCTCTGAAAGACTAGGCTTTGGTGGACGTGCCATTGCACACTGCAGGAATATTTATAAAATAAACACTCCCTCAAGCTACTTATTTTATTTTTTCTAATGTTTATTTATTTTTGACAGACAGAGACAGAGCACCAGCATGGGAGGGGCAGAGAGAGAGGGAGACACAGAATCCGAAGCAGGTTCCAGGCTCCGAGCTGTCGGCACAGAGCCCGACGCGGGGCTCGAACTCACAAGCCACGAGATCATGACCTGAGCTGAAGTTGGACGCTCAACCGACTGAGCCACCCCGGCCCCCCAGGCTATTGTAAGACACTACCATGTTCATCCACCAAGTGCAAACCAAGCAATGCCCAACCTTTAAAAAGAAAATTGAAGGGGCACCGGGCTATGGCAGGTGGTGGAACATTCAACTTTTGATCTCAAGGTTGTAAGTTTGAGCCCCATGCTGGGTAGAGAGAGGACTTAAAAATAAAATCAAGGGAAATTGAAAATGGCAAATCTTTTCTAAACAGAGGCCATGTCTGTGTCGATCATTGGTTCATTGTTTGCACCGCAGTGATGGAAGGTTAACAATAAGTAAGATTATTTCAGTTAGCAATATGATAAAATTAAAGCCGGGTAATGTAATACAAAGGGGGCATGTGTGTGTTGGGGGTTGCTCTTCACGGAACACCCCTTTGAGCTGGGCCCCGCCTTGGGAGGTGAGCCGGTTCCTTTAGGGTCTGAGGGTTAGAGACCTCTTAGGGGCATCTGGGTGGCTCAGTCTGTTAAGCGGCTGCCTTTGGCTCAGGTCACGATCTCGTGGTCTGTGAGTTCGAGCCCCGCGTCGGGCTCTGTCCTGAGAGCTCAGAGCCTGGAGCCTGCTTCAGATCCTGTGTCTCCCTCTCTTTCTGCCCCTCCCCTGCTCATGCTCTGTTTCTCTTTCTCTCAAAAATAAATAAATATTTTTTAAAAAAGAGAGAGAGAGAGAGAGAGAGAGAGAGAGAGAGAGAGAGAGAGAGACCTCTTAGTAAAAAACCCCAAAGCGCACTGGAACATGACGGTTTGGGATTAAGGGGGGCACCGACAGTCACTGAAACAGTTTCAGATAGGAGCCTGATGTGATCTACTCCAACAAGACTAGAACAAATCTTGGGTCGGAAACAGTGAGAAGAAGCCCTGCTTTAATTCTTTCATTTTTTGATTTCTTAAACTTCATGAGAAAATACCATTAATTAGCAGCGCTGAACTTAAACTGGGGTGGAGTCACGCTGCTCCCACAGTCAGGTAGCCACATGATTTCCTAGAGTCACATCTCTTTGCTAATAGGCTCCCAGTCCTTTTAATTAATTGCCCTTATTATTATATTTTCAGGGAATCAAGACTTTCCAACCTATAAAGACAATTACATGACGATTACTCAGGAAGCCTGAGAAGGACTGGCCGTGTCCCTTGAAGGGGAAACAGAAGAAACGAGAATGAGCAAGGGTTTCTTCTCTTGTCCTGACATCCAGATAGAATGACAAGTTGGGTGATCTCACCGATGGCTAGTGGGTGTTCGGTGATTAAAATTTCAGGATGGCGACACCGAAAGCCAATAAAATGGAAGGACAACTTCTCTGAATGAAAGAGCTCGAAAGGAGACTGTGTGTGAGCCGTAATCATCTGCTCAGCTGGCATGTGTCAGGGTCCCCCAGTCTGTGTCCCAGAATAAGAGCAGCTCAAGAGGACTGAACACAAGGTGGCCCTTGTTCACAGTGGGGGGTTTAGCGGGGTTTGAGCTTTGTTTTTGGTGCTTTTTGTTTTTGTTTTCTTCTCCTGCCAACCCATCACCTTTCAGCTCATCCTCCGCACATCTGATATCTTGTGTTTCTTTTCCTCAAGAGCTGGCTCTCAGATTGGGCACCGGCAGAAAGGATGGACCAGTAGGTGTCAAAGATGGTGAGACTGTGACCGTGACCCACGGCGGCAACCGTGCCCGCACCTGAATCTAGAAACGAATCCTCCAACTCGACAGAACACGGTCTCATCATTGCTTTCAGAACCCGGTGCCTGACACACACAATTATTTGCTTACGAAGCAAATCTAGGAATGAGAGAGAGAGAGAGAGAGAGAGAGAGGGTAGGACAGCCCTTTGCAGAGACTAAAGATGGGGCCTCTGCTGGGAGAATTTCCTCCCCAGGCAATAAGAACAGGGCAGGAGTCAACACAAAGAACAGGAATAACCATTCCCATTTTTAACGGGGGGTGGGGAGGCATGGGACAACCAGCCGCCCTTTAAATTCTCAAAATGTGTTAAGAACTTAACTGTTTTTCAAAAACATTTTGGATCTGCTAAAACCTGAAACACATTGTACGAAACATTCTTCCCCCTAATTGTTAAGCCCTTGCGTATTCAGGGGATTTTTGGTGCAGATGTTTCTGATTCGTTTATATTAACTTATCAAAATGACATTTGGAAGAGCTATATGTTCAAGAAGGAGTCTCATAAGCTTGGAGTTCATTAGTTTTAACCCAGGAATTTCACCCACCCCTCCCGCCCCGACGCACACACTCCGCATCCAGAACTTGGAAGGGCCGATTCCGTTCTGTTTTAAAAGCGTGGCGGGAACTTACCCAATTCCTAATTCCCTTCAGAAGGCATTTTCTACAGCATTAAGAGGCACCACCCGGGGGCGCCTGGGTGGCGCAGTCGGTTAAGCGTCCGACTTCAGCCAGGTCACGATCTCGCGGTCCGTGAGTTTGAGCCCCGCGTCGGGCTCTGGGCTGATGGCTCGGAGCCTGGAGCCTGTTTCTGATTCTGTGTCTCCCTCTCTCTCTGCCCCTCCCCCGTTCATGCTCTGTCTCTCTCTGTCCCCCCCCCCAAAAAAATGAACATTGAAAAAAAATTAAAAAAAAAAAAAAGAGGCACCACCGGAATGTTAGAAAGTTATCTGGGCACATACAAGGTTTTCTTCTTGGTGAGCATTCGCGTACACAGATTTAAAAACAAACATTTAAGTGCTACAAAAATGAAATGGAAGTCGGACAGCTTTGCGCCCGAAGTCAAGGGGATTTTTATCCAGAGGTTCTTGTTCCTCTGGGCAAAAGAGACACAGAATTTTTAACTTGGAGTTTGTTGTTGTTGTTTTAATATGAAATTTATTGTCAAATTGGTTTCCATACAGGACCCAAAACTTGGAGTTTTCTTTGCCGAAGGCGAGCGTGTCAGTGGGTGTGGGTGGACACGGACGGAGAGGGAGAAAAGCAAATGAACCTTCTCCGTGCTACCTGTGCCCGTTTCTTGAATCCAGCCTTCTCCTTCTCTGAGCTCTCCGGGAATCCAAGACGGTAAACATAGTACTTTGGAACCAAGTTTCTTTCTCGATCCACCCCCACACCCTGGGGCACTGTCACTAACCGGCAGTGGGCATCGAAGGGCATCAGGTGGGAGAGATCCGGGAAGGACAGGTGGATGGACGGGCGGAAGGGAGGGGCTGTTTCCCAAGACCCTCACTCCCTCTGCAATCCCCTTAAACCTCGTCCGCATGAAAAAAGCTGGGGAGGTTCCACCAATTTCCATCATGTTCTCAAACTGCAGTTCCCTCCGCAAGGCTCTCTCTGAGCAAGTTTAAAGCCACTCATCACAAAAATAGATGCAGGAAAAGCTTTGAAATAGTGTGTACACACATGAAAGGGCACTAAGAAGGGAACCATGCTGGGTCAGAACAATGGTCCTCCCCACCCAGCCTGTCCCTGGCACACTCTGGTTTCTTTGTGCCTTGTGAATGCCGTTTTTTGTTTTGTTCTGTTGTTTTTTTTTTTTTTTTAATGTTTATTTATTTTTGAGAGAGAGAGGGACAGCAGGGTAGGGGCAGAGACAGAGGGAGACAGAGAATCCAAAGCAGGCTCCAGGCTCTGAGCTGTCAGCACAGAGTCTGATGTGGGACCCGAACCCACGAACTGTGAGATCACCACCTGAGCTGAAATCAAGAGTCAGGTGCTTAAGAGACTGAGCCACCCAGGTGCCCTGAACTTTCTCATTTGTGAAGCGAATATGTGTATCTTCACCCACACAGTGGGTATAACACCAGCTCCCTTGCAAAGATGCGTGGAAGAGGAAATGAAGTCACGTATGTAAACCACGTTGTGCCACATCAGACACTGGGTATGTGGCTCAATAAATAGTAGTTGTATTTGCATTGTTTTTATTAATAGTATAAATAATAAGAAAACATCAGAAGTAGCCACTTATAGGGGAACACGAAGAAGGAAAGGAGTCAGAGGATTTGAAAAACAAAGACATCATAGAGGAGGCAAGGAGGCTGGGGAACCGTGACAGAAGGCAAAGGGCAGGGGGGCATTCAGCCGAAGGGACAGTGAGTGTGGAGCCACGGAGGCAGCAAGCCGGTGTCCCGGACTTGGGCCACGTCCTGTAAGCTAGAGTGTAAGGTATTTACAAGGAGATCTGCTGGTGGCAGGGCCGGGAGGGGACCGGAGGCGGACAGAGGAGTACTGAGAACCGTGGGTGATGGGGGGGGGGGGGGGGCACTGAGTGTGAGCCAGGAATGACCTGGTCAGAGATGTGCTCTAAATGGCCACCGTGCTCACAGTCTGTCCTTTCTCGGTGAGCTCCCACGTCTTTCAGATGCAAAGCGTCCAAGGGCTGGGCACAGACAGGCTACCACAGGTGCCCCCAACCGCTTCCCACACTGTGCTCACGGAGGGTGTGACAGCCAGTCGGCCCCTGCCGCCCACAGTCCCTCAAACCAACGCGAGCCTCTCTCCGCTCCCATTTCGCCCCTGAGATAAAAGCTGGGCGACTCCGAGAGTCTCCACCGGCCACGCTGGAAGACGAAGAAAGCTTCCTTTCTGTTTTTGGCCTTGGCCGATCATGTGGGATCTGATGATACAGTTATTTAGCAAGAAACCACAGAAACAAAAACAAGTTGATGAAACCCAGAGAAGGCGAGTTCTTCCGCGGACGGTGACTGAACGCCACAGGGCCACGCGACGACCCACCCTGAACAAACCCGTAGGCCCCAGGTGTCAGCTCAGCTCTGTCACCGGCTGCCACATGCTTCATTCGGATGCCACACAGGGGACCACAGTTCCTAGACCTAAGGACACAGAATTCACTGGAAATACCAACGTGCGGAAAATGTGGTTCTCATTTCTTTTCACAAAACGCGATTTCCAGAAAGTGCCGTGTGACTAGAACCGATGACCCTGATGCGTCAGAGATGGTCAGAGAAACGTGGGGTTTGCAGCCTCGATGAGCAAGGGAACCAGACCAAGTTCGACAGGCCGCGGCATTCTGCTGCTGAAAGGGACAAGGGTGAATCAGGGAGGACGCAGATGGGCAGGCAGAGGAGAGAAAAAGAAAAGGGTTGGGGGTCCTCCCACCCCAATTTCAGAAGGGTGGGCGGAGGCCCATGTATGCAAAGCCCTGTCCACTGGCTCGCGCACACGCGCCCAGGCTCCCTTTCTGCAGCTCTCCAGGCCGCGACGGCGACCCTCCCCGCTAAGACAGTCCTCGACACACTGTCTGAGATGGAGGCTGCTCTGGTGCAAATCATGACTTCAGGGTCACGTGTGTCCTTGTTCGCCACCCACGCCGGCGGCATGGGGACCACTTGTTTGAAATTCAGAATTTCAGGTCTCATCCCAGACCTGCAGGATCACTGGGAAATTTAAGCAGCTCTCCTAGGTGATTTGCATGCATATGACAAGTTGAGAATATTGATGTTTGAGAAGCGCTAATCTATATTAGCAAATCTATATAGGCAATCTATAGTTTGTCTATAGTGAGAAGACAAACACCGTGTGTGAACGTACTGAAACCATACAGTTCCTCCAGGCCTGCGCAGCACGCAAGGGGAAACAACTGGAAAGGTACGAAATCATTCCAGGAAGCACAAGCAAGTGCGTTGCAACGGAAAGCGGACTGGGGGTCGCCGAGGGTCGGCACCGCGGGGAGAGACCGCTAATGGGGACGGATTTCTTTTTAGGACGATGGAGATGCTTGCAAACTGATCGCGGTGGCGGCCGCCTAACCCTGGGGGTGGACTAAAAACCAAAGAAAGCGGCGAACTGCACGGTATGTGAATCACACCTCAACAGAGCTTCAAAGTAGACACAAAAGCACTGGAGAAGCTTGGAAATCCCAAACTGAAAACTTCCGATTTCTGTAACAGAGACCACGTGGGGAACCGGCTCTTGAAGGGGAGCTCAGCTAAGAGGCGGTCCCAGTTGGCTGAGGTTGAAGGGGTCGGTTAGGGAGGGGAGTTTCTTTCAACGCAGAGGCATTGAAATGGTCCACTGGCTCTTACAGGATTCAGTGCTGCCCTTAGAGCCAGGCTACCAGGACCCATGCCCTGGACTCTGTGATTCGCGCCCCACATTGACCATCCTTGAACCACGTCCTTTCTCACAGAACAAGGGAAGGTGTTCAGTCTTCTAGATTGTTCTCCAGGCTCTTGGGATCCCAGCATTCTTTGCTCAAATGCCTAAGCCTGCATACAGGGCTTGCACCTTCTCTCCCCCCAAGTCTGTCCTCCCTAGTCTGGACAGGAACACCAGCGTGCACTCCCCAGACCCGAGGGCTAGCCATTGGTGGGGGACGTAGACAGATCCCAGGCACATGGCCAGTCCATCATGCAGTCCTGGCTGAGTGGGTGACAGGCTGGCTCCCTGTCTTTGCAACGTTCCAGTGTGGAACTCTGGAAGCCTGAGAATTCTAAACACGAACCCGGCTTACCAGGTCGCGGGAAGATACAGATGTCAAAGTAGGAGGTCACAACGTGTCATACTTAATGCTCCGTCAGCTAAATGAACGACTTTAAAATATGTTGACCTATGGGATCTCTGTGTGCCGTTGTGCGCTTGTCCTAAAACCCTGCAGGCTTAGAGGTCGATCATTTTTTCTTCTTCTAAGTTTATCAAGCAGTGAGTATTTCTGATCTCCCCAGCATGTCAGATTTTATAGGTAAACGTTAATTATTCATTAAAGGCCATCTTATCTTTTCATTATTTCATACATAATAAATACCAAGGATTTATTTTTGCTCCAAAACAGTACAGGAAGCTTTAGGATAAGAATCATCTTAAATGTGTTTGTTTTCATGTTTGCCTCGTATTTGCAAAACAAAAGGTGATTAAAACAAAAGGGGGTTGTGTTTGGGGGGAACTCCCAGGAATTAAAAAGCAATGAGAAAAGGCACTCCTGAGCTACTTTTCTTCTAAAAGATGGAAAAGGACATCGTTGGGGACAAAAAGCAAGCCGCTGGAAACTGGGTTTTTTTGTTTTGTTTTGTTTTTGAATAACAGAAACAGCTTAACTAGAACTTTGGGGGGAAAGAAGAAACTTAATGAGTTTAAGCATGAGAGTTTGCAGAGTCTCTCCTGGCTGTCCAATTCTTCATAACTGATGGTTTGGTAACAGAATTCTAGAAGGGGGCGATTTTGTTCTTGGCACACACAACCCAACATCTGAGCAGGAGAAGTAACCTCACTTTTGCGCCCTCCAAACTGTTCTGGTTCTGGAATTACTTTTTTTCCTGCTGAGCTGTGAAGCCAAGGCCAAGCTCACAACCTTCCTCTGCCCTCCCGTGAGGGTACAGATGTCACCCATGCCTGATGCCAAGCAAACTGCCTCCCACTCAGATGTATTTGCAGAACAGGCTCCCCTATCCCTTCTGCCTCCCCCTGCTCCCCACCCCATCATCTGGATTCCTTGTGGGAACTCTGTAGCTCTTTCTTTGTAGTGAGGATTAAATTTAAATACAACAATTTGTATAGCACATGTTTCGAAATTTCAATCATTTTGGAAACCGGGGAGCTAGGGGACATGGGAAAGATGATCTCAGATAAGAATGAATTTGTAAGTTGCCATACGGCTGCTCCATCCAATATGGTAGCCATATGTGGCCATTTACATTTAAATTTAATTAGATTAAAAAATCCAGTTAGTTGTACTAGTCACATTTCCAGCGCTCAACAGCCCCATGTGACTAATGGCTACCAATTTGGACAGCACAGAAAGTTCCAATGCATGTGCTGAATGGGAAGAGAGTTTTCATGTTTTCTTCTATAGTTCCAGTCAAGCCCGCTTTAACTCTGTTGTTGCTACTATGATTTCTTCTACGGTCACATTTTTGCAACTTAACACAATTTATTCTTAAATTCTAAAAGTAGAGCGTGGTGATACATTATCTACATAGCTGCACAGATACTTCACAGCTTGGCTAATGTACTAAAAACCACAGAGTTAGACATTCTAAAAGGCTGAATTGGGTGGTGTGTGAGTTATTCTCGGTTTAAAAAGGCCCAACTGGTCAAATATCAAGTGATAATTTCATAAATCTTCCTCGTCAAGTATCGTAGAGCAGCCAAAATGACCTTATTCAAATGTAAAGCAGAGGAGGGTCTGGGTGGCTCAGTAGGCTAAGCGTCCAACTTCGGCTGAGGTCATGATCTCATGGTTGGTGAGTTTGACCCCCATCGGGCTCAGTGCTGACAGCTCGGAGCCTGGAGCCTGCTTCAGATTCTGTGTCTCCCTCTCTCTCTGCCCCTCCCCCACTTGTACTCTTTCTCTCTCTCTCAAAAATAAACATTTAAAAAAATGTAAAGCAGAGAGAACCAATTCATTTCTAAAAACAAACAGTGGCTCCACCCTCCAACGAACGACTCTCCCTTGCACTTGGGAGTCCAAATGCATGTTCAAGGCTGGAGGTCTGACCACTGCACATCTTTCCTTTCTCTCTAGGGGCCCACCTCCTTTTTTATGCTCCAACCCCTCTGGCCTTCTTTTATTTGTTTTAAATTTATTTATTGTTTAATTTACACCCAAGTTAGTTAGCATCTAGTGCAACAATGATTTCAGGGGCAGATTCCTTAATGTCCCTTCCCCATTTAACCCATGCCCCCTCCCACAGCCCCTCCAGCAACCCTCTGTTTGTTCTCTAAATTGAAGAGTCTCTTCTGTTTTGTCCCCCTCCCTGTTTTCATATTCTTCTTGCGTCCCTTCCCTTACGTTCATCTGTTTACTATCTTAAATTCCTCGTATGAGTGAAGTCGTATGATACTTGTCTTTCTCTGACTAATTTCCCTTAGCATAATGCCCTCCCGTTCCATACACGTAGTTGCAAATGGCAAGATTTCATTCTTTTTGGTTGCCGAGTAATACTCCATTGTGTGTGTGTGTGTGTGTGTATCACATGTGTACCACATCTTCTTTATCCATTCATCTGTCCATGGACATTGGGGCTCTTTCCATACTTTGGCTATTGTCGATAGCGCTGCTATAAACATTGGGGTGCATGTGCCCCTTCAAAACAGCACACCTGTACCCTTAGGGTAAATACCTAGTAGTGCAATTGCTGGGTTGTGGGGTAGTTCTATTTTTAGTTTTTTGAGGAACCTCCATACTGTTCTCCAGAGTGGCTGCACCAATTTGCCTTCCCACCAGCAGTGCAAAAGAGATCCTCTTTCTCCACATCCTCGCCAACATCTGTCGTTGCCTGAGTTGTTAATGTTAGTCATTCTGACAGGTGTGAGGTGGTATCTCATTGTGTTTTTGATTCGTATTTCCCTGATGATGAGCGAGGTTGAGCATTTTTTCATGTATCTATTCACCATCTGGAGGTCTTCTTTGGAAAATTGTCTATTCATGTCTTTTGTCCATTTCTTCACTGGATTCTTTGTTTTTTGGATGTTGAGTTTGGTAAGTTCTTTATAGATTTTGGATACTAACACTTTATCTGATATGTCGTTTGCAAATATCTTTTCCCATCCCATCGATTACCTTTTAGTTTTGCTGAATGTTTCCTTCACTGTGCAGACGCTTTTTATTTTGATGAGGTTCCAATAGTTCATTTTTGCTTTTGTTTCCCTTACCTCTGGAGACGTGTTGAGTACGAGATTTCTGTGGCCAAGGTCAAAGAGGTTTTTGCCTGCTTTCTCCTCCAGGATTTTGATGGCTTCCTGTCTTACATTGAGGTTTTTCATCAATTTTGAGTTTATTTTTGTGTCTGGTGTAAGAAAGGTTCGTTTTTCTTCATGTTGCTGTCCAGTTTTCCCAGCACCACTTGCTGAAGAGACTGTCTTTATTCTATTGGATATTCTTTCCTGCTTTGTCAAAGATTAGATGGCCATGCGTTTGTGGGTCCATTTCTGGGTTTTCTATTCTGTTCCATTGACCTGAGTGTCTGTTTTTGTGCCAGTACCATACCGTCTTGATGATTACAGCTTTGTAATACATCTTACAGTCTGGGATTGTGATGCCTCCAGCTTCGATTTTCTTTTTCAAGATTGCTTTGGCTATTCGGGGTCTCTTCCGGTTCCATACAAATTGTAAGACTGTTTGCTCTAGCTCTGTGAAGAATGCTGGTGTTATTTTGATAGGGATTGCATTGAATATGTAGATTGCTTTGGGTCGTATTGACATTTTAACAATGTTTGTTCTTCCTATCCAGGAGCATGGAATATTTTTCCTTTTTCTTTGTGTCTTCTTCAATTTCTTTGATAAGCTTTCTATAGTTTTCAGTGTATAGATTTTTCACCTCTTTGGTTAGGTGTATTCCTAGGTATCTTATGGTTTTTGGTGCAGCTGTCAATGGGATCGATTCCTTGATTTCTCTTTCTGTTGCTTCCTTATTGGTGTGTAGGAATGCAACTGATTTCTGTGCATCGATTTTATATCCTGCGACTTTGCTGAACTCATGGATCAGTTCTAGCAGCTTTTTGGTGGAATCTTTTGGGTTTTCCAGGTAGAGTATCATGCCATCTGCAAAGGGTGAAAGTTTGGCCTTCTCCTGGCCGATGTGAATGTCTTTTATTCCTTTCTGCTGTCTGATGGCTGAGGCGAGGACCTTCCAATACTATGTTGAACAACAGTCCCTCTGGCCTTCTTTTAATACTTGTTCCTTAAGCATGTTCCCGCCTCACTGGCTGGCTCCTCCTTCTCAATTCTGAGATACCAGCCCCTCAAAGCCTCCCCTTGGAGACGCCTTTTCTGGCCACCCTCTCAGTGGCTCCCACTGCACAACCCTATTCTATTCTCTTCATGGTTCTCTTCATGGCGCCCACCTGGGAATTTCTCACTCTTTTACCCGTTTGTCTACACTAGGCAGCAAGCTCGTTGAAGGCAGTGAGCCTGACCAACGCCTTCCTGTGGAATCCCCAGCATCCAGCACAGTGGCTGCTGTTCTGTTCCCACATAGCAAGCGTCCGATAAACACTTGTTGAACGAACAAACAGAGCAACAAAGGGTGAGCCTGCTGTCAGCATGCAGTTTGGATAGAAGGGGTCTTAGAACGCTCTAGAAGTTCTTTTTTTTTTAAGTTTATTTATCTATTTTGAGAAGGAGAGAGAGAAGAGAGAGCATAAGTGGGGAAGGGGCAGAGAGAGGCAGAGAGAGAGAGAGAGACAGAGAGAGAGAGAGAGAGAGAGAGAAAAAGAGAGAGAGAGAGAGAGAGAGAGAATCCCAAGCAGGCTCCACGCTGTCAGCACAGAGTCTGATTTGGAACTCACACTTATGAACCACGAGATCATGACCTGAGCGGAAACCAAGATTTGGACACTTAACCGACTGAGCTGCCCAGGTGCCCCTAGAAGTTCTTAATGGTCACCCAGGGAGTTGTGGAAAACACACATGCCTGACCTCACTAGAGTCAGTCTGATCTATCAGATCAGGAGTGGGGCCCAAACTGGTTTGTTTATTTATTTTTTTTTAAAGCTCCGCTGTTTGGTCCAATTGCCTTATTTTCAGAAGAGCTAACTGAGGCTCAGACTCGGCCGAGTTTCTAGCTAATCAAGCAAAAAAGCCTAGGAATCGAGTCTAAGAAGCACAACTATCCAGGAACAAATCCACATGTATTTTGGGTCCCCCTTAGCTATGAAACCTCTGTGGTTCACGGTTAGGAGAAATCTAATTTGCATCAAGGTGAGGACCTTGCATAACAGGCCACTTCAAAGTTTATCACAAAGTAGAGTCATATTAGCCCTGAACTCCTTCCTTTCTCTCCAAGGTTCTCCTGGATCAAGGCTTCCACCGTGGCAGACAGCCGTAGCCAAGTTCACCTTGGCTGCCTTTCTCCAGAGTCTGACGCCCAGAGAAGGATATAAAACGCGGAACCGTGGCAAGAGGAACAGTATCCACTGAGCCAGCGGGGATACATCTTCCCTTATCTCTGTTAGAAAGACAAAAACGCCCCTGCGTTTCCTCCCTCTACCTTCAGACTATTGGCAGGTTTAAGAGAAAAGTCCCCGATTTGCATTGGCAAAAAAAAAAAAAAAAAAAAAGACACAAAGTAGAAGAGGTCTCATTCCTGGAGGTCCCAAAGGGACCTTTACAGAAGAAAGTGACGCGATAGAGTCAAAATGTTCACAAAAATGCCTGCACTGTCTTGGAAATTTACCAGATGGCCTCTGACAGCCTAATCAAAAGAGGCAGTTCAGCCCCCTGGCTGAACACTTGGGTTTCGATCCTGGCTCTGCCATCCACTAGCTGTGTGGCCCTGGCTCCCTGACGAAAACGTCAACCTTCCAGAGCTGTGAAAATTAAATGCATCAATGCGCATGAAGTATTTAGAACAGCGCCTGGCATATAGAAAGTGCTGAGAGAACGGAAGCTGTTGACCGTGGTAATGACCCATCACCCCACCAGGCACCCAACAACCACCGCTAGGCAATACGTTCCCATGTACCCTGCTACCACACTCACTGATTATGGGGATACATTTTTTTTTAAGTTTATTTTTGAGACAGAGAGACAACACAAGTGGGGGAGGAGTAGAGAGAGAGAAGGGGACACAGAATCCGAAGCAGGCTCCAGCCTCTGAGCTGTCAGCACAGAGCCCGACGCGGGGCTCGAACTCACAGACTGCGAGATCATGACTTGAGCCAAAGTCCCGCACTCAACCAACCGAGCCACCCAGGTGCCCCCACGAAGACTCAGTTTTAAATCAACGTATCACTGTTCTTTTCCTTCTCTTCCTTCCTTTCATTCACTTAAGACGTCGGATATCTATCTTCTTTTAGTTTTCGTGCCTTTGTCATGTTATCAGTCTGAAACCTGAAGCTCAGAGCTGCTAAGAGACTACAGTCAACGGGAAACCATGGCAAGCCCTGAATTCTTTCCCCTCAGATAAGAGAAGGGGCATTTGTATCGGAGGTGGCTGTGGTTCCCAGAACAGCTCAGGGCTGAGCACTTCAGCCCCTCAGACATCTGTTCCACACTTTCCAAGCCAGCCACAGATAATGCAGAGGATTTAGGCTCTTGGCACATCAAAATAATTTTTTATACACGTATTAGACTAGATAAAGAGGCAGCTGGAGAATGCCATACATCACAGGTGCCTTCTAAATATTAATACGACTGTCAAAGTATTTGCCATCAATGGGTCGAGAAACGGATTATACTTTTTTTTTTTTTCAGATCACACGAAGAAAATACACTAGTCATTTTATAGAGCACTTTTCTCCCTTCAAAACATCCCCCAGATGATTGATTTCACTGGTACTCTGAAAAATTGCTTCTGGAAAGTTTAGAGCGGAGCTGTGTTTTTTTTTTTAAGTCTCTGACTCCAGCTTTTCCTTCCTCTCTTCTCTTTAGTATGGTTTCTATTCATTTTCTGTTTCTTACTCGGAGTGAAGAAATGGCGGGGGTGGGAGGGAGAATTCCATTGAATTATGAGAACAAGAAAGTGTTTTCCATTTGGTCAGAACACAGTTTTTTTATGCTATGAAGGAGATACACAAAGAGGTTGATATTTATAACTCAGGACAGGATAAACCTTCAGTGGTTAAAAAAAAAAGAGGGAATCTGTTACCCTATTTACCCAGAGGGCTCTCAGAACTAACTGGAGACATCCTCCAGTTTGAATTTGAGTTTTAGGACACACAGGAAGGCAGGAGACAGAAAAGCAGGGTGTTCTCATGTCTCTTTCTACTCTGACATGACCAAGGCTCCACACACAGGCTCCCCACCTCCAGGAGTCCAGCTGGGACTTCAGAGGAGACATGGTGTCGGAGGTGGGTCCCTCCGGGGTCCCGTGACGAGGTCTGCCAGCCGCTCTCCCACCAGTACCCCTTTTAAGGCAACCGCCCCATCAGTAAGCAAGATGATCTCCGCCAGAATCCCTGTGGAATCTGGGATCCTGACCACAGCTGAGCCCTTTCTGCTTTGGAGAGGCAATCTCTCTGCCTGCCTGTGGATAACAATCGCTCTATCCTCAGCGATGTCCCTTTAGTCTTAAACCGATTGTATGTGGGGCGCCTGGGTGGCTCAGTGGGTTCAGCCTCCGACTCTGGCTCAGGTCATGATCTCACAGTTTGGGAGTTCGAGCCTCGCATCGGGGTGAGCCCGAGCCCTGCTTGGGGCTCCTTGCTGCCAGTGTGGAGCCTGCATGGGATTCTCTCTCTCTCTCTCTCTCTCTCTCTCTCCCTCTCTCTGCCTCTCATTCATTTGCACGCGCAATCTCTCAAAAGCAAATAAACTTAAAAAAATAATAAACTGTGTTTGTAGAAGATGGCAGCCTATGACTATGCGCAAGATGGGAACAGAGGAGAAGGATGGCCTCTGAGAAGTTTCCACAAATGCCTTTATGACGGATAAGAGAGCTTCCACAGTGTCAGAGCCATTAGTCTTGGGAAGGGCGGGCTTTATGGGACTTGGACGCTGACCACGTGACTGCGGATGTCGTTGTCCACCAGGCATGGTTCGCTAGGAAATAACGTGGGGCTCTGGAGCAGTTGGTGAATGTTCTCCTAGTCTCAGGGGAGGCTGAGATTCTTGACTGACAACATTTGATAAATTTTGAGCTACAAGACGGCAGTTCGTAGGGTCCTAAGCCATGACTACGGAGGTTCTCACTTGGAGGCGGGATCCTGCTGCCTTGAGCCCCTGTTTGAAGTTGGAGACGTGCTCATTTTCCTCCTCTTTGCCAACGGGGCCTGGCATCGAAGGGGCCACAGAAGAGCACCCCGCGCTCTGAATTACGGCCGAGGGATCCACTCACTTTAGCCTACACGTAACTGGCTTTTGAAACATTCGTTGCCAGAATGTTCAGACTCCCTAGGATTGAAGGCCAGCAACAGTGCCCACGGGCCTTGTGAGGAGAATCCGTGATCCTCCTGCGGGGCTGTCCTATGTTCTCTGCGTCCAGCCAAGCGCTCAACTGGGCCATCTCTGCTTCTCACCTGGCCTGGGTGGGCTTGTCGGTGCAAGGATCACTAACCCAGTTCGTGCTCATGTGTCCTCACCCGCAATGGCTCCTTGGTGTCCTCCCCAAGATGGCTCCTTCCCTTCTCTGCCCACCAGCCTCCGCCTCCCTAGCCTTTCCGAGAAGGGTCACTTGGCCACGAGCACCACGTGGGTAGAAAGGGAGACACAAGACAGAGGGTGTGGCTGGAAGACCCCACCTGCAGGAATCACACACACAAGAACGTGCTGCACAATCTCCACAGACGGGAATTCTACAAGCCTGCTCTCTCATCCAGCCCTAATGTTCGGCAACCTTCGCCGTCAGGAAATTCCGCCATAAATAACCCAAATCCTTCACGCAGCTTAAAGCCATTGCCTCCTACTCTCTACTCACTGGAGATGGGGAACAGCTGGCCACCGTCCTCTGTCCCAAGTTCTTTGTCAACTGGATGATTGGATTCTGGCTCTGGAGCACTGTCATAATTAGGGGTCTGACCAGTTCCATATTGCGCCGTCTGCAAAAGCATGTCGAATGGGAAGATACAATTTTGAGCATGCTGTGCTTTAGAAATGTGCCATCAGGAGAACACGAGCCCTCCCCGGGCCACCAGGCTGTTTGCAGTTTATACATTTGTGAATGCGAGGCGTCTGCACGGGGGGGAAAAAAAAAAGAAATGAGGTCTTCCCGAGACTGGCTCTGCATTGTGAGCGGAACATCGAAGGAAGCCAAGAGCCTCTAAAAGCCAGCAAAGGTAACAATGCACACTTATGAAGTGCTTACTAAGCACTTGCCGTGTTCCCATCACCTGGACTGTCTTCGGACACTCCTCCTAGGCAGGGACTCGATTCAGCCGCGCCGAGGCTAACTTGCCCAGGTTTATGCACCTGTCAGTACCTGTTCAAACCCAAGCGGTGGGGGGGGGGGGGGGGGGGGGGCGGTTCACAGATTGGAATCTCTGAGCCGTGCCTTCATCCTGCACCCAAACCTGGTCCCGGTGGGTCCGGGCAGCTCACGGCATGCAATACAGCGGTTTCGACCACCGTGCTTGGCCGGCGGCGGCCGAGAAGTCACGGGAAAAAGCAGGTTCCCGAGTACGTGCCCTGGAACCCGATCTGGATCGGAGGCCAGGCGCTGCCGCATACCGCCGTGGACAGCGGCCTGCCTGCCTCAGTGTCCTCAGCAGTAAGGCGGTGACAGCAGCCGGCTTGCTGCGGGTGCCGGAGGCACACCGCGCCCCTTTGTCCAGCTGCGTGTGTCCTCGTGGAGCTACTGCCACCCGACAGCAGCTGCTTCTCCGGTTGCTGTTCTGCCACGTTCGCTGGTCTGTAAACCCAACAGTGCACGGGCTTCTGCGCTCCTGTCTCACCCCTGGATCCCCAGCGCCCAGCTCGGCACAGGGAAAGCCCTCGGTAGTATTTGGAGAAGGAGAGGTTCTCAGGAGGAGGAGATAAGAGCCCCGGTATACCGCGTAATAAAGGGGCGGGGGAAATAAATACATAAATGTACTGTTCTTCCCACTTGTCACAGTTTGCTCCATCAAACTGAATAATCTGCCATTCAACTTTGTCCCGTGTGCCTGACTTATCTACCGTGGTTCCTTCTATGGGCATGCGATGGCCCTTCCGTTCCTCTCTTCCACCGTGCAGCCTGGGCCTGGCTCCCAGGGTTCCCTGCTGCCCCCAGCAACACCTCCGAAATGTCCCGGGAACTCAGCTTTTCACAGCATAGCAATCAGAGACATCGTGAACTCTAGATGCCGCCCCACGGCCCCCTCTGGCTTGTTAGCAGAGCCCAAACTCAGGTCGAGCCTCGGGCAATGGGGCAAGTCAATCTGGACAATTGTACGGCCTCCTTTCTCTAACTTACTTGCAGTTGGGGGGCGGCCGTGTCACCCCACCCACTCCAGCCAGTGAGAAGTAAGGAGGTAGGGAGGAGCTTCCGGATAAGCTTCGGTTTTCTTTGTAAAAAGGACAGAGACAGCTGTCATTACTCCCACCTCCTTCCTAACTTGAACATGGCTATGATGCCAGGAGCAACGGCAGCCATCTTCACATCATGAGACAACAAGCCAACAAACTAAGGATGGAGAAGCAAAAAGCAGCAGCGTGAGTCCTCGACGATATTGTGAAGCGGCTGAACAAACGTCAGCATTCCCCAACCCTAGACTTGTTACATGAAAAAAATAAAAATTTCAAGCCAACTCTTAATAGGGCTTACTGTTACCCATAGCAAAAAAACAAAACCAAAAACAACAACAAAAAAAACCTTAACGGATCAACTGTGCCCTTCTTTATAATTGTAATTCTTCCTCTTTCCATATTTTCTCATTTCTGTCAATAACTACAAATTCTTCAGGCTCAGAATGCTGAGCTATCTTTGGATACAAGAGGCCAAGAAGGTATCTATCTCTAAGTCCTGCGAATCCATTCAAAATGTCTCAGTCAAATCGATAAGGACGCGCACACAGGCACCCATTGTAGAGTTTACACTATCAGGAAAAATGGAAATGATTTTAATTGGCAAAAAACAATGGATAGAAAATGGGATATTATGTAGTCATTAAAATACTGTAAATAAATATTTGTAGATGTGGGACAAAGCTCTAGGTAGGTCAACTGGAAACTCAGGTTGGAAAACAGTATTTTTATTAAAGATGCCTATAATACATGCACAGGAAAAGTGTCTAGAAAGTTATACCCCAAAATAGTGACAGGGAGTATCTATGGGTGACCTGGGTGCTGAGACTGACCATTTCATTTCAAACTTTTGGTTATTTATAGCTCCTATAGTAAATACATACTGCTCATGTAATTAAAAAAAAAAAAGTTCTGTCATTTGGTTTTGGTGCCTCTGATTCATCCCACTGTCTCCCTTCTCCCATCAATACCAGAATCGAGGGAAAACACTTCAGTCACTGACGCTGGCCATTCCCCCACCTCCTGTCTCTCACCATTTCAACCCCTACTGTACTGTGTCCCCAAATTAACCGTCTCATCATCTGCATTCTTCATCCCGTTGCCCTGTTTAAAGTGAACAAGGATCAGGGCATCTGAGCAGCTCAGTTGGTTGAGTGTCTCACTCTTGATTTCGTCTCAGACTCTTGGTTTTGGTTCAGGTCATGATCTCGTGATTCGTGGGTTCGAGCCCTGCGTCGGGCTCTGTGCTGACAGCACGGAGCCTACTTGGGATTCTCTCTCTCTCTCTGCCCCCTCCCCGACTTGCACTTGCTCTCTCTCTCTGTCTCTTTCTCTCCCCCTTACCTCTATCTCAAAATAAAAGTTAAAAAAAAAAAAACCACAGAAGCCACAAATTCTAGAAAGGTCTCATTACCTCTAGAAAGGTAAAACCACATGGGAACAAAGCACGTATGTGGCCAACATTTGGACTGCCAAGGCCCTGCTTTGTGGTTAAGAGGGAGCCACCACCCTAGGCAAGGTTACCTCCTGGCTGCGACAGTTAGTTACCACCTTCACCCCACATGGGACGACCATTACCATACCCATGTGGGGACCTGGAGGTGTGGCCTTGTTCTCAAAACTCTGCACACAAAGGAAAAGGGTAAACATAAAGGGCCCCTTTTCCCAGTCACTGCATAGTTAATGCTCTCCTGGGTCGGAGGGCAGGAGTCTTGGCACCTACATGCTCAAAGCATTATCGTCTTCCTCACGCATACAATGTCTTTTCCCATTTTTGAATTCTCTTCACTTACAATACTCTAGTCTTAAGCATGAAATCTACACGTCATCTACAATAATAAAACAGAATCTCCACGAGTATTTTTCCACATGACATCACATTCCTTGTTTTCTAAAATCGGAGAACGTCAGCTGTCTGAACTGGATATTTGGTAAGTTTCACCTCCTCTGAATGGGTCCATCAGAAATCTTAGAAGCAGCTTCTTCCAAAATGTTCACTTAGAGTTTTCTTACGGGGAATGAGGGAGGATCCGAGGAAGGAGGGTCTTGTTCAACTGAACCTTGATGATCTCTCAGAATCTGTCCTTTCTCCCCACTATGTTATGTTCATCTGTTTACCTGTCTCCCTGATGGACTGACAGGCCTTCAACAGCATGGTAAGCAGGGCAGATTCATTGCTGAGCACTCAGGGGGTAATTCAGGAGCCGACATACTGTTAGGTGCTTCGTATATTTGGCTGACCATTGGTAATATTATCTCAGAGCAAAACACATTCTATAATACGCGTTCCATAACTCAGTAAGCTCAGACGAGGGGAAGCAGGACTTGGGCAAGCATTTTTATGGCAAGTGACTGGATACTCCAAACTATCAGAAGGAAGGAATACAAACCTGAATATACTTCAATACAATGTCAAACGTACTTGGCCCCAGTTTTAGGGTGGAAGCCGTTCTGAAACGCTACAGGAAGATCTGTACGACCCGGATGGTCCAACACTCCTCCTGCCCCACCGCTCATGCCCCACCATAAAGGGGTGAAATTTATTCCAGGAAAGACCTGTTGGGAAAAATCCGCAGTAGGGGCATTAGGACTAGTAGGAGCTGAAGCAAGGGTGGTGGGCGGACAGCAGAGACGGTGGGGTAGACGGCGTCAATTTTAATATTGTGACTATTTTGGGGGGAGAAGGCACTGACAATGTCATTTTCTTTTGAAGCGTGGGTGTTTTCTAAAGGTCACCGCGCACAAATGTGCCGATTCCTTCTGAGGCGTTCCTTGGTGTAATACTGTGATTGAATATTTGGTTACTCTGAGTTCAGGTTTGTTCACTCAAGCCCCACTCTGACTGACCTTGCTGTGCCTGTGGGGGGAGTCTTTGCAGTACTGAGCCCCATAAAACAGTCCTGCTCTGGAGGAAGCTAAGGGCCCCGAGCCAACCCTTTCCAATGTTACATTATAGTGGATCCATAAACTGCTACACACTTCAGAGTTCAAATAGAAGTTCAGGAACACATTGCAAAAAAAAAAAAAAAAAAAACAACACTTTTTATCCAAAAACGAAAAAAATTTTTTAATGTGTATTTTATCTTTGACAGAGAGACAGACAGACAGAGCATGAGCGGGGGAGGGGCAGAGAGAGAGGGAGACACAGAATCCGAAACAGGCTCCAGGCTCCGACCTGTCAGCACTCAGCCCGACGTGGGGCTCGAACTCACGGACCGCGAGATCATGACCTGAGCCGAAGTCGGACGCTCAACCGACTGAGCCGACTGAGCCACCCAGGCGGCCTAAGAAACCACTTTTTAAAAAGACATTCTGGATATTCAGCCAAGAGAAACTTGTTCTTCACGTTCAAGGATATTTATGTAATTAAGCAAATTTTACGATATACGCAATATTCACAGACCCATGAAGATGGCCTGCACAGTTATGTTGTCCAATGCTTATGGGACACATCACCCAAGAAAGCCAAGAAGGGTGGGAGAAGGGGCTGGAGGAAGATACTTCTAAAATACACTACTTCAGGGACGCCTGGATGGCTCGGTTGGTTGAGCGTCTGACTCTTGATTTCAGCTCAGGTCATGATCCCAGGGCCGTGGGATCAAGCCCCGCTTCAGGCTCTGTGTTGAGGATGGAGCCTGCTTAAGATTCTTTCTGCCTCAACTGTTTCCAATTCTGTGTCTCCCTCTCTCTCTGCCCCTCCCCCGCTCATGCTCTGTCTCTCTCTGTCCCAAAAATAAATAAAAAACGTTGAAAAAAAAAAATTAAAAAAAGATTCTCTCTGCCTCTCTCTCTCTCTCTCTCTCTCTCTCTCCTTCTGCCCCTCTCCTTTGCTCATGCTCTCTCTAAAATTAAAAAAATAAGGGGCGCCTGGGTGGCTCAGTTGGTTGAGCATCCAACTTCGGCTCAGGTCATGATCTCACAGTCTGTGAGTTCGAGCCCCGCGTCGGGCTCTGTGCTGACAGCTCAGAGCCTGGAGCCTGTTTCAGATTCTGTGTCTCCCTCTCTCTGGCCCTCCCCCATTCATGCTTTGTCTCTCTCTGTCTCAAAAATAAATAAACGTTAAAAAAATAAAAAATATATATAATAAAGTATATTACTCCAAAAATTCTACTAAGTAATATTTTTTTTCATGTCTGCTATAAGCAGTCAACATTGCTATTGATTGTATCATGACACAGACTGAGTAAATTCCATAAATGGAATGTGGATTCAACAAAGAAAATCTTTTTTAACTCACCTTCCGTAAGATTAAAGGAGCTTTTAAAAAACCCGCATGTGATCCTTTCACTAAATACAGAAAAAATAGCCAATATAATTAAGCCAAAATTCATGAGTACATCTCTTGGAAAACAAGCTTTAAAAGGGAGGGAAACCAAGGTTTAAAAGGGAGGGAAGGGGCGCCTGGGTGGCACAGTCGGTTAAGCGTCCGACTTCAGCCAGGTCACGATCTCGCGGTCCGGGAGTTCGAGCCCCGCGTCGGGCTCTGGGCTGATGGCTCAGAGCCTGGAGCCTGTTTCCAATTCTGTGTCTCTTTCTCTCTCTGCCCTTCCCCCGTTCATGCTCTGTCTCTCTCTGTCCCAAAAATAAATAAACGTTGAAAAAAAAAATTAAAAAAAAAAAAAGGGAGGGAAAACAAGGTTTAAAAGGGAGGGAAATGTAAAAACCATTCCTTTACAATCGAGGACACGGAAAGAAAGCGGGCTATCCCGCCTTCTACTCCATATAATACTGGAGGCCCTATCTATGCAGTGAGGTAGAAAAAAAGAAATAAATGAAAGGTAAAGGAATTGAAAAGGAAAACAAAAATCTTCTTTTTGACTGGTTTTCATAGCAAACACAAAGAAATGAGAGCCAATTTGTTAGAATTAATAAAAGTTTGGCAAGATTGCCAAATCAATACACAAAATTCAATTGCATTCCAACAGTCCAGCAGAAAACCAATTTCAAAATATTGTTTTAATAATAACAAAAACATAAGGTGTCAAGAAATCAATCTAGCAAAAGCGGTGCAAGATTTTATGGAGAAAACTATAAAACTCTCCTGGATGATATTTAAAAAGAGTTAAATAAACGGCAAGTCCTAACATGTTCGGGGATAAGAAGATTCTGTATCATAAAGATGTTAATTACCTCCAAATTAACCCATAGACTTAATACAACTCCAATTGACATTGTGTGAAAATAAATCATATGCAAACATTATTTTACATTTCTTTAGGGAAGTAAGAAATATTCATGTTTTTAAAAGAAAATATCCTGGGGCGCCTGGGTGGCTCAGTCGGTTAAGCGTCCGACTTCAGCTCAGGTCACGATCTCGCGGTCCGGGAGTTCGAGCCCCGCGTCGGGCTCTGGGCTGATGGCTCAGAGCCTGGAGCCTGTTTCCGATTCTGTGTCTCCCTCTCTCTGCCCCTCCCCCGTTCATGCTCTGTCTCTCTCTGTCTCAAAAATAAATAAACGTTAAAAAAAACTTTTTTTATAAAAGAAAATATCCATTTGGTCTTTGAAATTAGTAATTATGCTTTATCTTAAAATAAAAATGGGCCAATTCTTATATTATTCAAATAAGAACCACACCAAACAATAGACAAAGGTGGCTGTGATGCCCCTACGCAGAATCCTACTTCAGGGTACCTTTAAACACTGTCATCACATTAGGCGGAACTGAGTTCCAACACAAAGCATGCACAGATACTGCCTGAAGGTGACCCAAGAACTGAAACCCAGTCACAACTGTTTGGATCTACAACAATAAAAAGGAATCTTCCTTGGATGTAAGCGATGACTCATGGGAATCTACCCCCCAAAACCAAGAGCACAGAATTATATTAAAAATGATTTTTACAATAGCATCAAAAACATCAAATACCTAGGGGGGAAAATCTAGCATCATATGTGTAAGACTGTAATCAAAACTCAAAAATATTATTTAAAAAAAAGAAAATATCTAAATAAAGGAAGGGGTCTACTGTGGGGGAGGGGGGTTGGGGAAGAGATCTTCCAAAACAACCTTTAAAGAAACAGCAAACACTACTTGCCAAAAATCGACCGAAGGGTTGGGTGATAACACCCAACATCTTTTTTTCTTAAGACTTTCCTGGACTCTGTAATAATACGGTTTTGGCCAAGTAGAGGAGAGATCTTTTTGAGACCAAACTCTTCTCGGTGCATTAAGGAATTCTCATGGGTGTAGAAAAGCATTATGTGTTTTAAGTTCTAGGCATTTCATGTGGTAGTTTGGACCGAGCAGGAAAAGGTGTGCTGCAATTTCACGCGGGGCCTTTCTGCAGAGGCACGGAGGGGGCAGCCATTTTGTTTCATTTAAGAGAGTTTTGGTATACTTCCAATGGTGTAATAACTATCCCCTGAAGGTAGGAACACAAGCAACCCTGCTGATATTTGGTTGCAAAGATGTCCATGGTAATTAAAAAAAAAGTTTTATGTGGAACAATGTTAGTAATCTTAGTAACTAATATTCCTCAAAAGCATAAGACATCCTCAGGGGAAATTTTTTTCAGTAAAATGAAAATGGCTTAATGTTCTCTAAACATAAAACCACTACCCTTTTATTGTAAAAAATCATTCCAGATCCTTGAAGAATATATATTCGATGCACGCTTGTGAGGTTTTTGAAATTTGGATTATATTCTGGATATTTTTCATTTTTAAAATTGCTTTTTTTTTGGTGAGTATTTCCATGTCCGCAAGTATATGGAATTTTAATTACTTTCAAGATCTCCTTTGGATGTCATGATTAAGTTTTTCCCTTTGTAGAATATAGTTGAAGAAACCTTTTACAATGAGATATTTGATAAACGCTTTCTGGTGACGAAAACCACCAGTGGGACAAGGGCATCCATCTACCAAACAGATGCAGTGGGTTTGCCATTCGGGGGAACTGCTATTGTTGACGTTGAAACCGGAAAAGGCCGCCATTCAACTCTGGGTTTGTGCCTCCATTCAGCTTCCCTGGCCATAACTTCAGCCATTGTCATTGGCAGTCCAGTTGAAAGAAAGGGGAAGCTACTTTACTTTTAATGTGTAGGGAATTCTCTTTTACATTTTTAATTTAAAATTAGCTGTTCTCAGGGCACCTGGGTGGCTCAGGTCATGATCTCATGGTTCGTGGGTTCGAGCCCCGTGTCGGGCTCTGTGCTCACAGCTCGGAGCCTGGAGCCTGCTTCGGATTCTGTGTCTCCCTCTCTCTCTGTGCCTCCCCTGCTGGCCCTCTGTCTCTGTCTCTCAAAAATGAATAAATGTTCTTTTTTTTTTTTAATTTAAAATTAGCTGTTCTCAGAGCACCTGGGCGGCTCAGTCAGTTGAGCGCCTGACTCTTGATTGCGGCTCAGGAAGAAAGACTGAAGAACTTCCGGATTGGACTGGTTGGACTAAAGAGACATATCAGCTAAGTGCAGTTTATGCCTCTGCATCAGATCCTTGGATAGCCAATTATATGAGGAGAGCAATTCGTGAAAACTGAACAGCTCCACAGCCTGCATACCGTTACCCTGATAACTGCGCTGTGGTTACGCATGGTGCTGACGTTAGGAAAACAGCGGTCAAGGGCGCATAGGGATGTTTCTGTACTATTTTTGCAAATTTTCAAAAATCTGAAATTACATCAAACGAAAACGTTAAGAGTAAAAGATATTTAAAATAATACTTGATGCTTCATGAAAAACCAAATGTCCATAAACGGTCTGTAACGAGGATCCATTGTCATATGTTTGTGCAACGGATGCTCTGTGGCATAAAAAATGTCACCACCACTGGTACACATCCTGTATGATTCCATTTATGTGACATTCGAGAGCAGATGAAACTAAGTCCTGGTCGATGGAGGCAAAAGAGGGGTTACCTGGGAGAGGGTGTTATTGCTCGGTGGGGGCCTGAGGGAGCCTTCTGACTTTCTAGAATTGTTCTCTACCCTCCTCCGGGCAGTAGTCACAGGGAGGGAGACACATAGTCAGACGCATCAAGTCGCACATTTACGATCCGTGTACTTATTATCGCAAGCTTATAACAAAGAACAAGGAAAACAAAAACAAAAGGCAGGTAATACTAAATGCTGACCATGGGCTAGCTGTCTTGGATTGCCATTTGGAGCGATCATTGAGATACATTTTCCAGAAGGCCATTTGGCAGTAAGTGTGACAACTGAATTCAGCTTCTTCTGTGGTTCTCAGGAAATAATTCGCTATTTGGACTCCAGGTGAAGTACAAAGACAAACGCTGAAGCAATCCAGATATGTACGTCAGGAATTTTTTTTGACCGCTGGAAAAAAATTTAAATTCCTATCACCTATTGAATTATAACACAACTCTGAAAAATCGCATAATTGAAGTATGTTCAGTAATGTGGGGAAATGTTCATGATGGTAGTAAAAAAAGCTAATTCCAAAATCGTATGCGTATGCATATCCATAACTTACACATTCTACATTTGCACAGAAATAAAAGGAAGCAAAACTCTAAGACATTAACATTTTTTTTCCCCAGGTTGCAAAATTCGTGCAGGATTTTTGTTTTCTTCTTTTTACTCTTTGGTATCTTCCGCTATTGCTAACATAAACACGAATTGCTTTAAGAGTTGACAATTATAAAGATCAATTTCAAGATATTTGATATCTTCCTAGCCGAAAATCATCAAAAGATCAAAATTCAGAAAGAAGGGGGGGGAAAAAAAACAACCCAACTTCTAACAGAGCCTCTTTTCACTTGTCATGTTTTTAACAAAATCTCTGATGTCTATTTCACGGCCACCTTTTAAGTCACCTTGTAAGAGAGGGTGATTTTTTTTTTTTTTTGTAACTGCCAAGAAATGTGTTCTCCACCAATGAGGTCCTGGACCCTCTGTTCCCAACGTCCTACCCCAGGGGGACTTCTATTCACCATTACCCGGTCTTCCTCTCAGCCACAGGAGTCCTTGCTTTGGGGGCTGTTTCCCATACAATTCTATGGCAACGAAGATTTTTGCCACGTGGAAAAAATCAAAACATACCTGAAGATTACAGAGAGTGCATTTATTTCTCCTGCCGACACGATCACCAAAATAAGTGGCATTAACAAAAGCAAGAATGAATCTGACGGGTAGTTTTGTTGTATTAAACGAATGAGTGAAAAAATGCCAGTGAGCATCTGGGGACTTTGGGGCAATACTCAAAATGGTTCCAGGAAACCATTACTCCCTTTTCCGCCCCCTCTCAAGATCTCAGGTGGTTATTTCCTTTCCCTTCCATCCACCCTGCCCTGCGCGTGAGGAGTTGTTTTCTTCGATTCTTAAAACACTTTGCTGAGGAGTCCATACCGAGTTCGAAGCAGGAGGGAGAAGAAAATGTGCCTCATAGTCGTCACTGGATTTTTCCATATCTCATTTTCTTCCTGTGGGAGAATGTATCCCACCGGGCGAGGAGAATAATAAAGACCAGCGGAGGCCCCCGATGTTAGCATTTTCCTAGATTCCTAACACAGAAAGCAGCGCTCTACATGTGTTGCCAGGAAACTGTGACGGTATTTTCTCCCAAGAAAATTCTGTGCCAAAGAAAATGCAAAAGTGCCTTTGCTCAAGACGGAATTCTTATCAGGACAGCAGAGGGTTTAATAATTGACAAAAAACTGGAACAACGGAAGTGAAAGTGCTTTTGTTAAAAAACTTAAACATGTTGACGTCTTCATTATAAGTCAAGGAAATTAGAATTAGACGGGGCCTGCTGTCGACAGCTTTCCGAAACATAGTAATGTAATCACAGTTTTTTAAGCTGACAAGTATTTTTACCATAAGCAACGTCATGCGATACCTAAACTCCCCTCGCGGTGTCCAAACGAAGAAAGTAGTTAAAAAATTAAAAAGTTGTTCATTAATCAAAACCCTTTATCAGTTTCCTGGATAAAAAGGAAGGACCTGGCCCTGAAAAAACAAAACAAAACAAAACAAAAACAAACAAAAAAACCCATTATGCTAAACGAAGACACAGCCAGGTAGTCAGGGATAAAACGAACCCGGTTGTCACAGGAGAGAACAGGCTACCTCGTTTCTGCCGAGAAAGAGGTTGAGTGCAGCACACCCTTCCCTACGTGCTTCGTTCGACAGGAAGTACAAAAGCACCTGCCATGTTCCAGGCCCATGTGAGGCCCTGGGGGGGCACAGGAGAAAGAGGGATCTGCCCCTTGCCACCACCACCCCCCCCCCACGCCCAACTACACAAAAAGGATAAAACTAATGATCTAATCGCAGTTATGGGCAAGTTGGCAAAGCAGTAGGGACCAGCACATTCTGCTTGCAAGGGAAGACCCACACCGGCCCCCTCCAGCGAGAGGAGTTTGTTACGTGATTCCTCAGGAAGGAAGGAAAGGCTTCTGGCAGCCACACAGCCAGTCTCTGTCCCTGAGGCCCCCCCTGAGCCCTTCCATCCTGAAGGTCAACAGTGCCTCCAGCACCTGCCCTCAGAAGTGGCGCCCATCACACTCAAGCCTCAGCTTCCTGCTCCACTTGGAGTTTTCTCTTCTGCTTCCACACTTGCTGTGGGCTTTCTGCCCTCCTTGCGACCCTGGGCTTCTGCTTTTCCACTGCTTTCTCTGTCTCAAGGCTTCTGCCATTGGCCTCCTCTTTCTCTCTGAAGTCCAGGACCACTCCACCGTTTCTGTCCCTGTCTCTGGGTCTTGCATTCAGACTCCCTCAGGGAGCAATGAGATTGGCCCCATCAGTCACTCTCCAGGGTGCCGTGTCCCAACTCGGTGAGGTTCTCGCACCAGATCGTGTCATCAGATGCTGACCAGCCTATAGAAAGCTGTCAATGATCGGAGGGCTGCTCCCCAATCCAATCAGTTTGTGGCCATAATGATGGGGTTCCAGGATTAAAACTGTGGTATGAAAATTGGTAAAAGGAAACCTCCTTTGGAAAGAAACCCAGCGGCCAGCAGGGGGAGCCCTCACACCCCCACCACTCCTCAGCCAATCGCAGACCCAACAGGAAGAGAAAGAAGTCTACCCCAGCCACAGGAAGAAAGGTTTTCTCCTGGCCCAGCAACAGCCCAGCCAGTGAGAGGCTGTCACAACTCAGCCAACGAAAAGCCATTATCCGACAAACTCCCCATTTATTCCAATGGACGTTTTGTTTGTAACAGCCCCCCCAACTTCCCCCTTCCCTCTACAAAAGAGCGTTCCTCTCCTCTGTTCCCAGGACTTGCCTTGGTTTTGCTGTAGTTTGCTTGTCCCGAATTGCAATTCTTTGCTAATCCTGAATAGACCCATTTTTGTTGCAAAATGACTGACGGTTTTATTTTTAAGGTTCCCAACAGCAACCTAGGTCTTAAGAAACCATTAGTGGTCTCTTTCCTCCCGAGGAGGTTGTGGGTGAAGGTGATACTCGAGTTTCATGAAGAACCCCACACAGATACCAAGGCTTGATTTCATGTTAGTGCCATGTCCGCCGTTACCATTTTTTTTTTACTTAAAAAAATTTTTTTAATGTGTATTTTTGAGACAAAGAGTGAGAGAGACGGAGTGTGAACGGGAGAAGGGCAGAAAGAGAGAGAGACACAGAGTCCGAAGCAGGCTCCAGGCTCTGAGTTGTCTGGCAGGGGCTCGAACTCACAAACGGCGAGATCGTGACCTGAGCTGAAGTCAGACACTTAACCGACTGAGCCACCCAGGTAGGTGCCCCGCTGTTCCCCATTTTTTAAATGCTTCAGCACCAGGCCCCCTCGATAACCCCCACAGACATCACCATTCAATCCCCCACTCCTTCCCGTTAGGCACAGCGACACCCCAAGAGCCTTTCTTATCACCAGGTCCCAGTCCCCAGTTCTGATTGGGCACATGGCATGAAATCGATTTCCCATCCCCCTCGTCTACAGGATGAAGACCACGTTCTGCAGGAAGCCACACTCAGGCTTCAGCCCGAAACTCTGGCTCTGGCCCCAGACGCCAGCTCGGAACACCATACCAATGTCTTCATGCAACCTGGGCTCGACGTTCTCCATCTGTCTTTCCGGGTCCGCTCTCCGCCTCTCTCCAGCGAGGCTGACCTATGTCGACTGCATCAGGCAGCCTCCCGATCTCCCCGGCTTCTGACTGCATTTGGTCCAAGGGAGACACTGGCAACATACGAGAGGGCACATGGAGAGCGAGTTGGTAACAGATCTCCCCCACTCCTCCTGCCAGCCTGTGGCTGTGTTTCTCTACTAATGGTCTTGGCTCCTGTCAGGAGTCTCTCTCTCTGGCAGCTAAGCTCTCGCCGGGTCTGAGCTTACCAGGACCTTGTCTTCTCCCCATGCTTTTTGAGGCTGAAGTCATTTGCTCCGAGATGCTGTCCTCCCCTGTCGGTTTTTTCCCACACTGCCTACACCTTTTGTAAATGATCCCGTCTTTGAACTCCCTTCAATTGCCTTCCCTGTTTTTGAAAAAATTTAAATAGACTTTAGTTTTTAGAGCAGTTTTCAATTTGCAAAAGGTCTCACTGATGCATTAAAAAAATTTTTTTTTAATGTTTATTTTTGAGAAAGAGAGAGAGAGTGCGAGTGAGGGAGGGGCAGAGAGAGACAGAAACACAGAATCCAAAGCAGGCTCCAGGCTCTGAGCTGTTAGCACAGACCCCACTGCGGGGCTCGGACCCACAAACCGCAAGATCATGACCTGAGGTGAAGTGGACGCTTAACCAACGAAGCCACCCAGGAGCCCCAGATGCCTTTTTATTAACTAAATTCCATACTCTATCCAGACTTCCTTAGTTTTTACCTAACATCCTTTGTCTCTATTCCAGGGTTCCATCCAGGATACCACAATTACATTTAGTTTTCATGTGTTCTCCTGGCTAAGACATTGGTCGGGCTTTCCTTGTTATCTATGACCTTGGCGATTTTGAAGAGTGCAGGCCAGCGATTTTGCAGAATGCCCCTCAGCTAGGGTTTGCCTGGTGTGTTTCTCATGATTACACGGAAAGAACACACATGTGAAGTGCCACTTCCGACATGTATCAAGAGTGCATCATTTACCTACATGCATCAAAACCACATTCTGTCAACAGGACTTGACCGCTGTTGACGGTAACACTGATTACTGGCCCAAGTGGTGTCTGTCAGGTTTCCACTCTGGAAAATTACTCCTTTCCCCCCTTCTTTTCCCCCCGTTGTACCCTGTGCAACTCACACTTAAGGGAAGTTATGTTTTTCCTCCTTGAAGGTGAAGTTGGACTTGTGGTGGGTTGTTTTTTTTTTTTTAAGGTCAAATATACGTAACATAAAATTTGCCATTTTAACCATTTTTAAGGGTTTCTTTTTTTTTTTTTTACGTTTATTTATTTTTGAGACAGAGAGAGAGGGAGAGAGAGCATGAACGGGGGAGGGGCAGAGAGAGAGGGAGACACAGAATCTGAAACAGGCTCCAGGCTCTGAGCGGTCAGCACAGAGCCCGACGCGGGGCTCGAACTCACGGACCATGAGATCGTGACCTGAGCCAAAGTCAGACGCTTAACCGACCGAGCCACCCAGGCGCCCCTGGGGTTTCAATCACCCTTTAATCTCTTGCCTGCTGGGAACCCAGGCTGAACATGTCACTCTTCACCAAGAATGACAACGTGTCTGAGTGTTTTATCATTTGAGATTTCCAGGTGAAGAAAAGAAATTCTCACCTTTTCAGCTGTTTTATTCCTACTGCACTTTTAGCCCCTATCAAGACTTCATGGGCCTCCCCAGGGATGGTGAGCCACTCCTGCTAGGGTCTCCCTGGCCACATATGTATCCTATTATTATGTTATCATCAGCCTATTATTATCAACTCGTACCCAATTATTATTATTAGCCTACATATTCTATTCTGGTATTTTTTTTTTTGCATCGCACCATTTTCTTTGTGGCTTTCCCAGGGCAGGAACTAGATCTCATTTATCTTTGTATCTTTAAGGCTGAGGACCACCCCAGAGTCACAGTAGCTGCTCAAGAAATAAAGGAAGAAAAGATGGGATAGAAGCAGAAGGTGGCCTATTTTCTCCAAAGATTAAAGAGGGTGTTTATACCTGACAGTGGTGAGGGGGTGAGAAAATCCACACTCACCGTTACAGATCTTAGAACACCTGTTCTGTGAGACAAGCTGGTGTTGAAAGGCATTAAATGTGTATTCCCCCCCCCCCCCCGGCAGTTCCACATGCAGAAATTTGAATTAAGGAAATAATCAAAGACTGACCTCAGTCTTGGCAGTGATGTTTTTTTGGTTTCTTTCGTTTTTGGATTTGACACCAAAAACAAAAGCAACCAAAGCAAAAATAAACAAGTGGCACTACATCAAATTAAAAAGCTTCTGCACAGGGGCGCCTGGGTGGCTCGTGGGTTAAGTGTCTAACTCTTGGTTTCCGCTCAGGTCATGATCTCACAGTTTGTGAGATCGAGCCCTGCACTGGGCTCCATGCTCCAGTGTGGAGCCTGCCTGGGATTCTCTCTCTGCCCCTGCCCTGCTCTCCCTTACCCCCACCCCCCCAAAAATAAATATATAAACTAAAACAAAACAAAATAAAATAAAAAAAAAACCTTCTGCATAGCAAAGAAAACCATTAACAAAGGTTTGAAAAGGCAACCTATCAAATGGGAGAAAACACTTGCAAATCACGTATCTGAGAAGGGGAATTAATATCCAAAATATACAAAGACCTCATACAACTCAATAACGATTGTTTTTCAAATACTGGGCAGAAGATCTGAAAGATCTTCCTCTACAGTCCTCTGCTGTAGCAGCTGAGCTATCGAAGGGTACTGAAAAGACACTTTTCTAAAGAAGACATCCAGATGGCCAACGGACACATGAAAAGCTGCTCAGCGCTACTCGTCATCAGGGAAATGCAAACCGAAATCACTAGGAGATACCACCTCATACCTGTTACAAAGGCCATTATCAAAAAGACAAGAAATGACAAGTGTTGGAAGGGATGTGGAGCAAAGGGAACCCTTGAGCACTGCTGGTAGGAATGTAAACTGGGGCAGCCACTACAGAAGCAACACGGGTGTTCCTCAAAAATTAAAAATAGGGGCGCCTGGCTGGCTCAGTCAGTAGAGCATACAACTCTTGATCTCAGGGTTAGGAGTTCGAGCCCTTCGCTGGGTGTAGAGACTCTTAAAAATAAAATCTTTAAAAACAATTAAAAACACAAATACAACATGATCCAGCGGTTCTATTTCTAAGTATTTATCTGAGGAAAAAAAAAAAAAACACTAACTCCAGGGGCACCTGGGTGACTCAGTCAGTTAAGCATCCGACTTTGGCTCAGGTCATGATCTCACGGTCTGTGAGTTCGAGCCCCGCGTCAGGCTCTGTGCTGACAGCTCAGAGCCAGGAGCCTGCTGCGGATTCTGTGTCTCCCTCTCTCTCTGCTCATCCCCTGCCGCACGCTGTCTTTCTCAAAAATAAATGAACGTTAAAGAAATTAAAAAAAAAAAACACTAACTCCAAAAGATTTCAGCGTTATTTATAACAGCTGAGATTTGGAAATAACTTGAGTGTCCACTGATGGATGAATAAAGAAAATGTGCCACACACAAACACACACTGAAATATTTGGCCATAAAAAAGAAGGAAATCTTGCCACTTTGGAGAATATGGATGGAACTTCAGGGCATTATCTTAGTAAAATAAGTCAGAGAAAAACAAACACCATATGATCTCATTTACATATGAAACAAACAAAAAACGTGAATTTATAGAAAAGAGAACAGATTGGTGGTTGCCAGAGGCAGTGGGGGTGGGGTGGGTGAAATGGGCGAAGGTGGTCACAAAATACAAACTTGAAGTCACAAAATAAATAAATCATGGGGATGTAATGTATGGCATGGTGGCTATAGTTAATAATGTATATCTGAAAGTTGCTAAGAGAGATCTTAAAAGTTCTCATCACAAGAATAAAAGTTCTCATCACAAGAAGAAACACTGCAATTATGCGTGATGATGGATATTAACTAGACCTACTGTGATCATTTCACAATATTTACAAATATTGAATCATTCTGTTGCGCACCTGTAACTAATAGAACCCTATGTATCAATGACATCTCAATTTAAAAAGACAATCAAACAGGGGCACTGGGGCATCTCAATTGGTTGAGCATCTGACTCTTAATTTTGGCTCAGGTTATGTTCCCAGGGTCTTGGGATCAAGACCTATCTCTCACTATCTCTCCCTCTCTCTCTCTCTCTCCTCTCCCATTGCCCTTCTCCCTCCTTTGCTCTCTAAAAATAAAAACATAAAATTAAATAAAAAAGACAATCAAGGTATGTGGAAAGGTACTTGTACAAAGATGTTATTTTTTTTTTAATTTTTTTTTTCAACGTTTATTTATTTTTGGGACAGAGAGAGACAGAGCATGAACGGGGGAGGGGCAGAGAGAGAAGGAGACACAGAATCGGAAACAGGCTCCAGGCTCTGAGGCATCAGCCCAGAGCCCGACGCGGGGCTCGAACTCACGGAGTGCGAGATCGTGACTTTAGAGTCGGACGCTTAACCGACTGCGCCACCCAGGCGCCCCAAGATGTTATTTTTAATGCAAAAACCAGACACAGCCTAAAAGCCCAACAACAGGCTAAATTGTACTTTGACCATGCTATGGAGTAACACAGAGCTACGAAAAATGAGATTGAACATTTACCGAATGATTATCTTTGGGCAGTGGTATAATGGGCTTGGATTTAACTTCTTGGTATTTTTTCCAAGTTTCTCATCTGAACCATGTCTGTAACTAGGAAAAAATGGTCGAAGGTTCCTTTTCAAAGGGGCTTTTACCATTTCAAACTGGAACATCAAAGATCATCAAAAGGGGAAGTTCGACCTGTTGGCCAGTTGAGTTTTAACCCAGCCAAAAGGTGGCAGCAACTTCGACCGCTGCCTCCAGCATCCCTATCCACGTCCTGAGCACATTAAGGGTGGTCGGCCCCAGGAGAAGAGAAGTTGGAGCCTCCCGTCTCTGTTTGCCAGTTTCTTCAGCCTCCACCTCTGACCTGGCCCCCAGACATGGGCTTTTTTTTGCTTGTTTTTAAAGCTCCTCTAATTGGCGCTAATGGCCAGCCCCAGGTGGAAACCCACGGTTCTGTTCCATTGTGCCCATTTGCAGATGCGGCCCAGAGAAGTTCCCTGAGTCACAGAGGCGGAGCCAGATCTAGGTGTCCTGATTCCTAAGATGGTTCTTGGCACGTTCGCAAGCCAGTAAAATCAAGGGTGGGTTTTCGTGGATTGACGCACCTGGAGGGCCCCAAAGGTTTCAAGAAGGGAACAGGAAGGAGTACAAAGACTTCCGTAAACAACGTATCTTCGATCCCTGCCTCAACCCAACTGTAAGACGATGTCTGCGCAAATAGTTATCAAAAAGTATTTATTGAGCACGGTACAATTTGGAAAGACCACTCCGGTCTAACAGGGTGACGGGGAACGGCACTGCACCGTCCATCTGAAGGCAACTGAGTTGAGTAAGCAGCGATGATTAAAAAAAAAAAAAAAAAATCAAAATACCGTTATATCCACGCTGGCTTTATCACAGGAAAAAAAAAAAAACAAACACCAAAAACCCAAAACCAAAAAACACCACAATTGTAACCAGGCGTTTGCCCTTCTACTCGGTCCCAGGATCCCTGCCTCTTGATCTTGGCTACTACCAAGAAGGTTCTCGTACAGTTACCCTTGCAGACCGAGAGCCACGCGTTCTCTTTCCACCCAGCCTCCGCCCCGCTCCCAACCAGCCCCAACACCTCACACCTGCTCAGTGAGACAGATAAAATGAAACCCTGGAGTTTTTCCCTGGAAGGTGCATGGTGGAGAGAAGTTTAGACTCGGGAGTCAAAAGGTCTCACTGTGTGGGCACCTGGGAAGTCCTCCATAAAGCATTTAACCTTCTAGGAGTCGGAACCTGCCTGTGAAAGTCATGACTACCAGGAAATCTCTGAGGTCCACTCTGACTTAGTCAATGACAGCTTTGTGCAAACCCGGCCCAGCCCCGGTTTGTAAAAGATGTAGTTAATCTTTAACTAATCAGTGCTATGGTGTTACAGGAGAATTTGTAAAGGAGGCCCTTAATCATTTCCACATTTGTCCTGTTTTAAGAATTAAAATACATTCAGCAAATGTGGGAGGTGAGAAAAATTCGATTTGTTGCATTCTAAAGTCACCCAAATGAAACACTTCTCTACTGTTTGAAGGACCTAAATCAGCGTCCAAGAGCTGCCTGCCTTCTAGGCTTGGTGGGCAAAAAAACCTGATTTTCAATATTTAGTCTCCAACGAAAAAAATCTTTCATATCTTATCTTGGATTTTTAGCTCTCTCTTCCTTTTTCATCATCTATAGTGAGTGCAGTCGTGTTTGGGATGGGAAGGGGACAACCCCTACCATTCTGTTCGCCGCCGAAGCAAGAAGAGAGGTCTTTGCAAGAAATCTGCTTATCTTGCTCTTAAAAGGCAGGTTTAATTTTGCAGCCTGCACTCACATTCACAAAATTCACTGATCTCCCATGTGAAGAAAATGAGCACACCAGGCAAGTTTCCTGCATTCTGAGAGCTTATCGCGCGCTGGAGACTGGCAATAATCAGCCACACAAAGGCATGTTTGCACAATGTGATACATGCTATAATGAAGAATCACAGGAAACAAAGAGAGCCTGTAAGAGGGGGAGTGAGACTGGAAGGTGAGCAAAGGTGTCTCTTGAACTGACCTTTGAAGCTGAGGGATGAGTGGGACTGTTTGGAGAAAGGACAGGCAGCTGAGGCAGACCACGGGCTGGGTCGAGGCCAAAAGTCCCGGGGGTGGGGGGAGGGGGGAGAGCTGCTGGAGAGAAGTTTCCAACCACCCCCTTAAGGTCCTATTAATTGCCCAGGGCAGGTGTCAATCATTTTCCTTTGGGAACTCTCCCTGGATTTGCAAAATACTAATCTTCCCAAGTCACCTGAAACAGACTCATCTTTAAAAACGTTCATTAACTTCTCAAATGCTCAAATGTATCAAATGCTCTTGTGGGGTATTTTCCCCCTCAACACAGTGACCTCTTATCATGAACTTTTAGCTTCCTCTTAGTATTTCATGATCTATGGTAAGTGAAGTCATGTGTTGGCACAGGAAGGGGGACACCCCTACTATGTGGCTGAGTGCCCCGGCTTTCTAAGCCGGTAGAAGACAATTCTCTGTAAGAAATCTGCTTGTTGCACTTAAAAAAAAATTTTTTTTTAACGTTTATTCATTCTTTGAGAGACAGAACAGAGCTTGAGCACGGGAGGGGCAGAGAGAGAGAGAGGAAGACAGAATCTGAAGCAGGCTCCAGGCTCTGAGCTGTCAGCACAGAGCCCGACGCGGGGCTCGAACTCATGAACTGTGAGATCATGACCTGAGCTGAAATTGGACCCTCAACCGACAGAGCCACCCAGGCACCCTGCTTATCTGAGTGCTTTTAAAGCACAACAGGGGGGGCGCCTGGGTGGCTCAGTCGGTTAAGCGTCCGACTTCGGCTCAGGTCATGATCTCGCGGTCCGTGAGTTCGAGCCCCGCGTCGGGCTCTGTGCTGCCAGCTCAGAGCCTGGAGCCTGTTTCGGATTCTGTGTCTCCCTCTCTCTGACCCTCCCCCATTCATGCTCTGTCTCTGTCTCAAAAATAAATAAACATTAAAAAAAAAAATTTTAAAGCACAACAGGATCCTTGTCCAGAATTTAGTTTCCTCACCAAAAGTAATGTTTCAAACAGTTTGAAAAGCACTAGTGGGAAAATGCACACTTCTTCAGCTTCCTGAATTCGAGAAACAGGGGAAGCGTGTGGGCAGAGAGCAACAAAAAGCAGTCTGTGCACCCACCTGTGTGTGTAAATGGCGTGCGTGTGTGCGTGTGTGTGTGTGCATAGAAAAAGCTGTGCCACATTTCCAGTACGTGACGGTTCTTCTCTCCTCTGTCCCGTTTTTAAGACAAGGCAAAAGGCAAGGTGGGTGGGTCTCAAATTTATCTAAAAGTTACTAGATGTTGGGGCGCCTGGGTGGCTCAGTCAGTTAAATGTCTGACTCTTGGTTTCAGCTCAGGTCATGATCTCACGGTGTCGTGAGTTCTGGCCCTGCATTGGGCTCTGTGCTGGCAGCACAGAGCCTACCTGGGATTCTTTCTCTCTCCCTCTGCTCCCCCTCCCACTCTGTCTCTGTCTCTCTCAAAATAAATAAGCTTAAAAAAATTTAAAAGTTACTAGATGTCATGTGGGACCGAGAAGAAACTATTAAAAAGACAAAGAAAATTATAGAGGGTTTTTCTAGAATGGAATACACCCCCCCCCCTCCAATAAGTTTTTGTAATTCGATGCTCACAATATCCCATCCCACATGGAAGCCAGGTTCTTCTTCAGTTACTAGATCTAGAAATCTACTCATAAATAAATGCCACCTTCCGGTCACCAAACCGGCTCCCCGCCCCCAAAAGTAGTTGCAATTGTAAATACATTGCTTCTTTCCTTGGCACCTTGTACCTCGCCCAGGGAAAGGGCAGCTTCTGTGGGTGCCCAGGGCAGGTCACCGCAGCAGAGAGCCCCCCCACCGCCCCCGCATTTGCAGCTTCTGTGGTCCCTCCCGCCCCGGAGTCTCTATGCACTGCGCTGGCTCCCCGAAGCCGCAGTGGGTTGTATAACCACACTCTCCGAAAGCCTGGAGGGGAGCGCGTGGAACCTTTTTTTCTTGACAGCATCTGTCAAAAGTCCCTGGTGCCAGTTAATAAGAGACCCACTCGGCAGGGCAGGGGTGGCGTCTCGGACCCCCTGTTGGGAGGGGGTGGGGGTTGTGGACCTCTCCAGGAGCGGTATTTAAACCTGAACTTCTGTCCTTCGAGCTGGAAATGCAGGGCAGTGAAGGGCACACGGAGCCCCTTGGGTGTGGACCAGGGAAGGGGGGATGGGAGGAAACTCATGAATCCCTGGGGTGGGGGCTGGGGGGTTCGCAGAATTTCTCTCCGGAGAAGCCTCTCGTGAAAATGTCAAGGACATCTCCCCTCCTCTTTCCAATTACGTAACTCTTACACATTTGGGAGGATATTCGCGAACATACATTTCACTTACGAAGGCAGAAAGTCTTTAGACTGCATCTAAAGCTCCTGGTGCATCTGATGTCGGAACAGACCTGGCTGCGACCTGGCCGCCTCAGAGGTGGCATCCTGGTGACCGGAGCCCCCCCTCCCCCCCATACCCGGCGCCGGGAGCCGGGTCGCCGCTGGGATGGCGCTCGCGGGTCCCCGCGTCGCGGAGTCTGCAGGCCCAGCACGTCCGCAGGCTGCCCCCTCCCCCACCGCGGAGAACACCTGGCAGCGGTTACCTGCGGGGCCGAGACTCTCCGCAGCCCGTTGGCCGGCCCCCCGCCGCCCTTGCCGTTGGCGTCAGACAGATGCCCGAGCCCCAGCGCCCGCGCCGCGTCCTCCGCGGGGTCCGCGCCGTTCTCCGGGGGCCTTCCTCCGGCGCCGGGAAGAGCCCGCAGCGGCGCTGGAAGCGAGCGACGAGCTGGGAATCCTGCAGGCTCCGGAGCAGCTCGGCCATGGTGAGCCCGGGGCCGCGCGCCGCCGCCGCCGCCACGCCGATGCCCTCGGCTCGCACTGTCCCCGCCGCTCTCGCTCCAGCCGGGCCGGGCACTCCGGGCGGAGGGCGGGCGGGGCCCGGGGCGCCGGCCAACAGGTGCGCCGCTCGGGTCCTAGCGCCGCCCCGCGCGCGGGCGCCCAGGTGGCTGCCTCCACCTTGCGCGGGGCGCGTCCCGCCCTCCTTTCCCTCCCCGCGGGCTCGGACGGGCTCGGGCAGTCCCCGGCGTCCGGCCCGGTCGCTACTGGGCGGAGGCGCACAGGTGTCTCAACCGCACCCCTCTTCGCGCCCCCGCACCCCCCATCCCTTCGGGCCGGTGCAGACGTGCCACCTAATGGGAGCGGCCGAGCACAGTGCGGACCTGAGCGGGTCCTTCCTGCCATGCGCGGGCTGATCCCGTAGTGACCCCACTTTCACTATTGAGCCCAAGGTGAGGTCGGACTTCCTTCCAGCTCCCTCACCCAGCCGTCTACTCCTGCCTTTCTTTGCCTGCTTCGCGCAAGAATGGGCCCCCTCAGGAAGGTGCCCAAGTTCTTCCCAAACTGATGCAACGTCTCCCCGAAGCCCGACCTCCTCGACCTTGCTCAAGAACGGAGGGAGTTGAAAGCATACCCTGAATCATCCTCCGAGTCCTTGCCCCTGCTCTTGTGATTTGGCAGTCGGGTTCATGAACACCTTCAGAGGGGTGTGGAGGAAACGCTGTTCTTTCTCGGTTTTCTGCATTGAGAAAGATGCTGCTGCCTCTCCCTGCTACTTGTTTCTGCTCTGCCTCTACTTACTTTAGGCAAGGGCGCTGGAGAGACGGAAGGAGATCTTCCGTGACCTTTAGACCCTGAGGGATCAAGGTGTAGGGCTGGGAGGAGGATTTGACATCTCGCTGCAGCTGAAGCCAGGCCTGCTTTAAGGATCCCAGCAGGAGAGAAGCAAAGGAAATGTCCTGCAGGTGGCCTTGGTTTGTCTTCCTCTTGCTAGAATCTCCTAGAAGCTCAGAGATACACCCCCCCCCCCCCCCCCCCCCCCCCCCCCCCCGCTGCCGGGGCCTCTGCACTTCCTCAGGTGGAGTGAGGTCAATTAGGCCCAGCAGCTCAGTCTGCAACAAAAGTACAATCCTAGTCCTGCGTTCCGTTTGCAGCCTCGGGCCCCGTGCCCCCTGGTAGCCATGCAAAGGCTTCTGAGTATTTAGTTGCACAAATGACTATGAACAAACACCTGCCGCTTTCCATTCCTCCAGTTGTCCTTTTAGATCAGGAAGCCTTTGGGACGTAGCGTCCAAGGATGATTTGGTCTCCCTCATGGCTTAGTTTCTGCTCTCCTTCCCCAGCCTGATGGAGAGCAAGATCAAGGTGGCAGAGAAAGCAGTGAAATTTTGGAGATACTTAACTTACAGAAGGCGCACAGGGCTGCTGTCACAAGCAGGTGGAGACGTCGGGTCCCGGAAGCAGAAGGCCCCTCTCCCCAATGTTGCTGTCATTTACAGCCACTGGGCCCAAAGCCTATAATTTAGTTTTAAAGGCTAAAGTTGGAGTCGTCCGTGACCTGTTGTTTTTATGTGTTTAAAGGAACAGGTTTTGGGGCGCCTAGGTGGCTCGGTCGGTTAAGCATCCGACTTCGGCTCAGGTCATGATCTCACGGTCCGTGGGTTCGAGCCCCGCGTCGGGCTCTGTGCTGACCGCTCAGAGCCTGGAGCCTGTTTCAGATTCTGTGTCTCCCTCTCTCTGTGACCCTCCCCCGTTCATGCTCTGTCTCTCTCTATCTCAAAAATAAATAAACGTTAAAAAAAATGTTTAAAAAAAAAAAGGAACAGGTTTTCCCATGAAGACACTGGAGTGATGTATCTCTGCAATTTAATGCTTCAGTTTTCCTTTCCTCTCACGTAGAAAAAGAAGCCAGGCGAGCACAACCCATGTAACATAAAGCCAAAGAATTGTACGTTCACACAGTCTACTTTACCTCCTTGGAGGGCCATGTGCTGGCTCTGGCTTCCAGTGACTTGTGATGTCACCGTGTGCCTCAGTCTTTTCCTGTGATAGAAGAATAACCCGCGCCTCCTGTCTTACAAGGCTATTGTGAAAAAGCTTTAGAAGGCGACCGGGTGACATAGCATTGCATGTGCCAGAAACATTCAATTTAGGCAGGAATCTTCAGGAGGATTGGGCCCCGAACGTCTCGAGTGACACTGAAAAGCTGGTGACCTCTGGCAGGGATCCGTATGCTTCCCCAGATCCTGTCTTCTAAGCACAGGCTGATGTCCTGACAATAAATTTCCCAACCAATCTAACAAAAATCACCGTCTTTGAGAAGCGAAGTGGTAAACTGAAGGACTGTGCCAATATAACATCTAGTGGAGCAGTTACAGGGTAGCCTGAAGTCATGCGTATAAATAAATAAATTGGATGCAGGAAAAATAACCTGTAGCTTTTTGGACAGTTTAGCACTAGTCATGCCTGGGGGAAAAATTTTTGCTGTTTCTCCCCGCCCCACCCCTGGCCCGGGGCAGAAGTCAAGGTATTTGTACTTTGCTTCGTTGTGTATATAATAATTGCCAAGTGACATATTGTAAAGGAACGATGATGGATGTATTCATTAGAACGAAGGTTAAATTGCTGTAAAAAAGAGACCCCAAAATCCAGTGGCTTAAAGAGCACAGCTATTTGATTTCCCCTTCATGTAACAGTTCCCAGGTGAGAGGTCTGGGTGTGGGAAGTTCTGCTTCATGATGCTACACGGTAACTCAGGTTCTTTTCATCTTATTGCTTCACTACCCCGTGAGACCAAGCCGAAGGTCACTGTCCTCCTCTGCATGATTGCAGCTGGGTTATGGGCACGTCTGAAATCCAGTGAATGTCCTAAACAGCAGTCTATGTTGCATCAGTAAGAACATCGGTACATGGCCCAAGACAGGCTTGGAAATGTCATCCTTAGAGGGCAGCTTATGTCCCGCTTAGACTCTATTTCTGTGAAAGAAGAGAGGACAGATTTTTTTTGGTGGATGGAAATCGAACCAATGTTGATTTAAATGTTGTGCAATATAAATCTATGTTATAATTCAACCCATGACCTGCTCGATTTTATCTAGGCAGTCTGTCTTTGATTTGACACATTCTAAATACTCATGGGCAGATAACAATCTTTTTAAAAAAAGAAAGCACTAAAAATAAGTAAATTCGAAGGGAAAACTGTCACATCTTTATTGAATCAAAACGAGTGGGGCGCCTGGGTGGCTCAGTTGGTTAAGTGTCCGACTACAGCTCAGGTCATGATCTCTTGGTCTGTGAGTTCGAGCCCCGCATCGGGCTCTGTGCTGCCAGCTCAGAGCCTGGAGCCTGTTTCAGATTCTGTGTCTCCCTCTCTCTGCCCCTTCCCTACTGTCTCTCTCTTTCTCTAAAACATAATAAACGTTAAAAAAAATTCAAAAAAAATTAGAAGAACATGGTGTTAAAATGCCTTTTAAATGAAAAACTTTCATAATGATTGCATTATTGCATTTTAAATTCTTTTAGAGTTCTCTCTCTACAGAGCAGGTCACTTCCAAATGGCAACTAGACCATTCAGTTTTCAACTTGGCAGTATTCCTTAGATCAAGACAGGTGGCCAGGGTTGGGATTGTATATTGGTTACCACAGCTGCATAACAAATTGTCCCACAAATAGTGGCTTAAAACAACAACATTTATTATCATGAAGTTTCTGTGGGTCAGGAATCCAAGGAACATCTTAACTGGGTCCTCTGGCTCTGGGTTTCTCACAAGGTTGCAGTCACCTCAAGGCTCAACCGAAGGTAGATCAGCTTCCAAAATCACTGAAGTGGTGGCTGGTAGATTTCCATTCTTCGTGGGCTATTGGCCAGGGGCCACCCTCTCTTCCTTGCCATATGGGTCTCTCCATGGGACAGCTCACAGCCCACCCACCAGCTCCCTTCGTTCCTTCTGAGAGGATCAGAGAAGACAATGTAGCCATCTTTTATAATCAGATATTGGAGGTCGTACACCAATATTCTATCATATTCTACTTATTAGAAGCAAGTCACTAGGTCCAGCCCACATTCAAGGAGAGAGGGGATAAGACAAAAGTGTGAATGGTAGGGTGTAGGGATTACCAGGACCTCCATTTTGGAAGCTTCCCACTATAGGTTCTTCACATCTGTGTTAATTTTCTAACTTCATACCTGCCATATCAGTCTTTATCATCCCTAACAAATATGATACATAGCCTTGGCCTCAACCAGCGTCCATCTGTTGCAGAAATAAGATACACGTACACAAAAAAATGTGCAATAATAGGAAACTGGTGTAGTGAAAAACATAGGCTATCCGAAGACCGATTACTAGTGAAAAACTACACATACCACAGCTGTAATTCTCAAATCTGGGATTAGAATTACCTCACAAATGTGCCAAAGTTACAGATGCCTTAAAACAATTGAAAGCAGAGGGGTGCCTGGGTGGCTCAGTCAGTTAAGCATCTGACTCTGGATTTCAGCTCAGGTCATGATCTCATAGTTTGTGAGTTCGAGCCTCACAATGGGGGGAGGAACTCTCTCTCTCTCTCTCTCTCTCCCATTCTCTGCCCCAGCCCTGCTCGCTCTCTCTAAGTAAGTAAACAAACAAAAACAATAAAAAAAAAAAAAAAGACAACTGAGGAGTGCCTATGTGGCTCAGTCACTTAAGCATCTGACACCTGCTTGGGTCATGATCTCACGGTTTGTGGGTTTGAGCCCCGTGTTGGGCTCTGTGCTGACAGCTCAGAGCCTGGAACCTGCTTTGGATTCTGTGTCTCCCTCTCTCTGCCCCTCCCCCACTTATGCTCTGTCTCTGTCTCTCTCTCAGAAATAAACAAATGGTAAAAAAAATTTTTTTAAAGACAATTGAAGGCAAAAATCATTAAGTTAGAAAACAGAAAAACAATGAAACTGATAAATCCAAAAATTGAATCTTTGGAAAAAAATCAACAAAATTGAAACACCATTAGCATAACAAAGAAAGAATAAAAGGAAAAAACCATGAAAGCTCAAAATTAGAAATGCTAAGGAAAAATAATCATTAAAAGCAGAGGAAATTTGGAAAGTCCTTAGAAGGTACTTCACATGGCCCAATGCAAACAAATCTGAAAATGTAGGCGAAATAGACAATTTTTTGATGTTTTTATTTATCTATTTTGACAGAGAGAGACAGAACATGAGTGCAGGAAGGGCAAAGAGAAAGGGAGACACAGAATCCAAAGCAGGCCCCAGGCTCTGAGCTGTCAGCACAGAACCCAATGCAGGGCTCAAACTCACGAACCGTGAGATCATGACCTAAGCTGAAGTCGGACACTTAACCAACTGAGCCACCCAGGTGCCCCTGAAACAGACAATTTTTTTTATTTTTTTTTTAACATTTATTTATTTTTGAGACAGAGAGAGACACAGCATGAACGGGAGAGGGGCAGAGAGAGAGGGAGACACAGAATCGGAAGCAGGCTCCAGGCTCTGAGCCATCAGCCCAGAGCCCGACACGGGGCTCGAACCTGCGGACCGCGAGATCGTGACCTGAGCTGAAGTCGGACGCTTAACCGACTGAGCCACCCAGGCGCCCCCAGACAATTTTTTTAGAAAGAAACAACTCACTAAAAATTGATCCCGGTAAACAATGTCTAACAGAGCAATCATCACAGAACTAGATAAAGGGGTTCAAATTCTCCCCCATAAAAAGCACTTTACCCTAGATAACTTCACAGGGAAATTCTACCCCCACCTTTCAAGAATGGATAATCTCAATACTACTTATTCCAGAAGAGAGAATTTTTCAATATTCCTTTTATAAAGCCATTATGATATCGACCTCAAAACTGAAAGCATTAAAAGGAAAACAACAGAATATTCTCACTTGCGAATAGGGTTCAAAACCTTAAGATATCAACAGCTAAAATCTAGCAGTCCATTTAAAACAGAATGGATCGCGGCTAAGTGCAATTTGTTCCAGTTGAAACATTAACAGGTATAATTAAATAACAACAACAACGAAAATCCATCAGTATTGTCCATCCTATTAATAGCGCTAAGGGGAAAAGTCATATGATTTCTTATGTGGGTTGAATTGTGTCTCCCCCAAAAGCTATGTTGAAGTCCTAACACCCGTACCTCAGAATGTGATCTTATGTGGGAAACAGAGTCACTGCAGGTGTAGTTAGTTAAGATGAGGTCCTACTGGAGTAGGTGGGTCCCGATCCATCGGACTCGTGCGCTTCTAAGAAGACCTCTGCATGAAGACAGACACACAGGGAGACCGCCATTGCTGATGAAAGCAGAAACTTGGGGCTACACGGCTGAAAGGAAGACCGACGATCACTGACAACCCACCAGAAACTAGTGAGAGGCAAGGAAGGCCTCCCCAAAGGGGTTTCAGAAGGGGCGTGGTCCTGCTGACACCCAGATCTCAGGCCTCCAGCCTCCACAACCGTGAATTAACAAAGCCTACTCCTTTAAGCCACCCAGTTTGGGGCACTTCGTCCCAGCAGCCCTGAGAAACCAATATAGGCTCATTTCGACACATGCAGAAAAGTCATGTGACAAAATTCAGCACCCATTCTTGTCAAAACCCCTCAGTCACATAGAAATGGCTGTCGTGTCCGGGGTCAGTGAGCCCTTGGTGTTGGTTGGAGGGGAGAGTCCCCGGACTGTGTGGTGGAGTTACACGGGAGATATAAATTGTGCCTGTACTCAGGGGGCCCTGAATGGCAGATTATAAAGTTGGTGGTGTATGTTTGAGGTAATGAGAAGCCACTGAAAAGCAAATGAGGAACCTGAGGAAAGCAGTGTTTCCAGACAATGACTTGGGAGGCTGGCTATTGGATGAATGGTACGTGGAGGCAGGGAGCAGCAGCTAGGGATGTGGAGATTCATTTCAGCGCCATTTCGATAATTCTGATTTTAAAAAAGTGTTTATTTTTTGAGAGAGCACAGCAGGGGAGGGGCAGAGAGAGAGAGAGAAAGAGAGAGAGAGAGGGACAGAGGATCCGAAGCAGGCTCTGTGCTGATAGCAGTGAGCCCAACGTGGGGCTCGAACTCACGACCCGTGAGATCATGACCCGAGCCCAAGTCATGACTGAGCCACCCAGGCGCCCCAATAATACTCATTTTTTAAGACTTTTTCAAGTGGAATTTTACTTAATTGCATAGACAAGCAAATGTGAATCTACTGTTTGGGTTTTTTTTTTATATATATACAAATGGTAACATTCTTTACATAATGTTCTCTGTCTTGCTTTTCTTACTTATGATATAATTGGAGATTGTTCCGTATCATTGGAAGAGACACTACAATTTATCTTACCAGTCATCTACTGCAGAACATTTGGGGTGTTTCCAAACAATGCTAATCCTGATTTGAATGTTATGTTCAGGCAGCTCTGGTCCAGGGTTCAAGGTGTCAGGCAGCTGATTCTGGTCCTAGAGTACCTTTGGAAGCCACAGGACTACCTTGGAGATAGGTAAAGAGACCAAACCCAGTCTGGAAAGCCCATCCAACCCAAGGTGAACTGGGGCAGGGTCGGGGGGGAGGTGTTCTCAGAGCAGTAGAAAATCCTCTCAGTAAAGGAGGTTTTCCTCCACGGTCCTTGGCTTGTGGGAGTGTCACTCCAGTCTCTTCTTCCTCTGTTGTCACATGGGGCTCTCCCTGTGTGACATTATGTCCATTTACTAATATCAGGTACTGTTCTAGGCTCGGGGTCACAGAAGTTCAAAAACACCCCAGTACCCTTGGATCATGGAACTTATATTTTAGGGGGGACACAGCTAATAACTATCAAGTAAATACGTAGTTTTAGGGTAAGGAACACGGTGCCGGGAGGGGGGAGACATATTTAGGAAGGGATATTTGTGTAGAGTGAAGGAAAGGAAGGAGCGTGCCCTACCCAGATCAGGAGAAAGAGCATTCCAGACAGAGGAAACGGTGGCTGGAAAGGCCTTGAGGCAGGCCCAAGTTCAGCCAGTTGGAGGAACCACCAGAGGCCAGCAAGGTGGGAGAGGCTTGAGGGCAGGGACTGACTGGGGAGGGGTGAGCAGAGGCTGGATCCCGTAGGGCCGTGTAGGCTGTGATAAGGAGTAACACTCCCACTTTACAGGTGAGAAAACTGAGGCTCAGAAAGAGGAAACGTGTCCAAAGCCCCCAACTGTAAGTGGCAGGAGGGTTCGGTGCAGGTCTGTGTGACTCCGAAATTTCTTCTATTACTACATTACGTTCTAGTCCCAGGGTTTGTCTTTTACTCTTTGTGTCTGTATTGGAAAGTATCCCCGGCATGAACTAAGCGCTCCGTAAATCCTCCTTCAATGACTACTGACCTAGACTAAGAGTAAAATCTCGCCGTTTTTAGAGCTCTTAGAATTTACAACGCATTTTCAAAATTGTTGCATGTAAATTCTACGACCTTGAGAGGCAAGTGGTTTTTACCTCCATTTTACGTGATTTTCCCCCAAATTACAAAATGTATTGGATACTTTTTGCAGGATCTGCCATCGGACGTGGCTCTTCTGGGGGGAATTCCCTTCCCCTCCACAGGCTGGCTCCCCTGCGGGAAGGAAGAGGAACAGGAGAGGAGGTTGGCGGTCATGTTGGAGTCCTAGGGCCCCTCCCCCGCTCCCCCACCCCCTCCCTCCCCCCAAACCAAGCCAGAGTGAGCTGACCTTGGGCTGGACACTTGACCTAATTTGGGCTCCCCAAATGCTTCCTCTTTGGCAATTGCCAGACCCCAGTCGGCATCTGCTGAACGAAAGAGAAGAAAATTTAGAAACCAGAGCCTACATCGCGTGAGGAAGAAATGTAGCAGATGTGCAGGGAGCAGGCGAGGGGAGCAGACCACCCCCAAGTCGGTTCTATGGTGCCTGCTTCAGTCTTTGGGAGGCTCTTCCCACGCTACCCTCGAACCCCTGGTCTCAAGTTCCCCATTTCTATTACTTGTGGCCCAAAGAGGCCTAACTCAGATATCCAGGAATTGGCAGAACATGGAAACTGAGGCTCTAGAACTCAGACTTGGGCAGTTTCCCACCTTTCTGTCACCCTCAGGGCACCGCCCAGCCCCCCTCCCCCCGCCCAGTTCTTGCTGCCATGGAAACCACCAGTTCCCACCCCACCTCCCTAAACCCCCACCTGCCCCAGCCCCATGGAGTGTTGGAGAGCCCTGCACAGTCGGGGCTTCCCAAGAGATTCTGGAACTCAGTGAATCTATTGATAGTATTTCACCTCATGATGAATCAAATTGCTTCCTGGGCTCTGCTGAAAATCTCGTCACTTTATACGGGTAACACATTCTGAGACCCAAGCGATCTCTTGGCACACAACCCTTTTAGAATTTGCAAACTACTATATGTGAATTGCATTGCTGGCAGCTTGTTTTTTAATGCATATTTATATCTTTTCACGTATACTATGTAAAGTACCTGAGGAGTAACAAACAGCCTTAGCAGACTGGCGACATATCATTTGTTGGTAAATTGATCAAAGCCCTAGGCTCCACGGACTAACCAGCCCGCGGAAATTTTGAAATGTAAAAGCATAAAACTCCTCTTGCATTGTTCAGGGTGCCACTTGTTGCTTCTAACTAATGAAAACCAGTTTTTTTTTCTGTTGGGACACTTTCAATAAATCATCAAACATAAATTCTCTTAGGGAGAAAAAAAAAAAACAAACCCTCTCAGGCTGGGAGAAATTTCAGCTTAAAACCTTGCTTTAAAAGAAAACAGTTACAGGTGATGTTCTGCAAACGGGGCAGAAAGAGGGCAGGCAATAAGAAGAAAGGCTGGGATCTTGGATTCCCCTCCCCCCCCCGCCCCCCCCCCCCCCAGCAAACATTTGAGGAGGGGTCCAGTGTGCCTACTCTCATAAGCATGAATATTGGTAGATAGTTTGATTTCAGCCAGGATTTCTTGGTTTGAATCCAGCTGAATCAAATCACATGACACAAAATACTTTTCTTCCAATACATTTTGATGGATTTTGAGCACTTTATGAGGAACACTGTGCAGTCTAGCATGCGATATCTACCTAGAGAACCCGAAGGAAGGGAGAGATCTCTCAGGCCCACCAATTTTAAGTCAGTCCTTCCCTCTGGCTTATGCTTTGAGAAAACATCAAAACATGCAATAAAGAAAAGTGAACAGTTTCTTCCCATTCCATCAGGCTTGTGCTGGCTGGGTCGAGCTCGTATGCTGAGTGCTCCCATTGAAAACAAACAAACAAAAATATGTCCTTGACTCTTTACAAGTGGCGTATTAGGGATGATCATTTTTATTCCTAAAGAACATTTCCAATGAATATCACTCATTGTTGAGCCACTTCCGATAACCAGTTTCCTGGGCATGTGTAGAATGGATTCCAAGCACAAATTCAGCAAACCTAACACTTTCTGAGACCGTGTTTATTACATAGCCCTGGGTAGAACTGTAGCACTTGGTTATCGCAATTTTAAGGCCTCTAAATAAACTTCCATATCGAAGGGAAGCAGTTTTAGTTACACTTCATGCATATATTCATGAGTCATCTACAAGCTAAAAGTTGGGTGGAAAACTGCACAGATATCACCTCCAACACACAGCGTCTAGTAAACAAAGCAAGCCCCAGAATAATATGGAACAGGACGTATAGCATTTTGCTATGGGTAAGCTACTAAAAGACACAAAATGCACGTGTGTGTGTGTGTGCATGTGCTTGTGTGTGCGGATGCAAAAAAAAAAAAAAAGAGAGAGAGAGAGGAAGATCCAGGATAAAAAACACCCGCTTGCTAATGTAGCTGCCTCCCAGCATAGAATAGGAAGAACCTGAACTTTGGGTTTTTACTATATGCACCTGGGATTTGTTGGGAGTTTTTCACAGGCATGTATTTCTCTTGTAATTTGCAAAGGTTTATTTTTCTTTTTTTTCTAACGTTTTATTTATTTTTGAGACAGAGAGAGACAGAGCATGAACGGGGGAGGGGCAGAGAGAGAGGGAGACACAGAATCGGAAGCAGGCTCCAGGCTCTGAGCCATCAGCCCAGAGCCCGACGTGGGGCTCGAACTCATGGATCGTGAGATCGTGGCCTGAGCCGAAGTCGGCCGCTTAACCGACTGAGCCACCCAGGCGCCCCTTTTTCTTTTAAAACCCTTCTCACTGGTCAGGCTTGGCTAGTGAGAGGAGCCAGTTCCTGAAAAAAATGCTTATGAAAAAGAGATCATTGTAATTATACCAAGAGGTGACAGTCATAGAAATGTGGCTAGAAGCCACCAGATATTACAAGCACTTCTTCAACATTAAAACAATATTTTTTAATGCGTATTTATTTTTGAGACAGAGAGAGACAGAGCATGAGCGGGGGAGGGGCAGAGAGCGGGAGACACAGAATCGGAAGCAGGCTCCAGGCTCCAGCTGTCAGCACAGAGCCCAACGCGGGGCTCGAACTCACGGACCGTAATATGATCCTTTAAGCAGAAGCACCTATGGTCTAACAGTGTGCAGATGACCAATCTGTAACTGGCCCGAGCACACAGGACCAGCACCCACTCCTTACGAGAGCCCCGACCACCAGGCCTGCCGATACAGGCTCTCAGAATCAGGGCTACAGCATGGCTTCGGCAGAGAGGCTCCACGAGCAAGTCCGAAAACAAAAGTTAGAGCCAACTGACACACGGGAACCAACATCAAGAGGTTTCAGAATCTGGCCCACACCGGGATCTTAAAAGCAGACTCCATTGCCAACCTTCAAACAACTGCAAACCTAAAAGAATCGGGTGATTTTGTGTACGATATGCATTTCTAGCCTCACTTTAATAACTGGCAACTGGTACGACAGGGCCAAGATTCATTGTGGCAACACTCACCTGAGCTGAATATCCACTGCCCTCTCTAGACGGGGCACCATTCTGGGGTTTTCTACAGTTCTCCCCACTCTGTATTCTTTTCCACCCTTTCCTTCACTTCTCATTTCATTGCTGGCTTGGTCCTTGAAGGACTTGTGTTTACGGTCACTGCATTTATTTATTATTCATTTATTTATTCATTCATTCATTTACTTATTTGTTGTTTATTTATTTATATAATTTATTGTCCAACTGGCTAACATACAGGGTATACAGTGTGCTCTTGGTTTTTGGTATAGATTCCCGTGGTTCACCGCTTACATACAATACCCAGGGCTCATCCCAACACGTGCCCTCCTCGGTGTACTGCATTTAAAACAAGGAAGGCCAGGGGCACCTGGGTGGCTCAGTCTGTTAGGTGTCCGACTCTTGGTTTCAGCTCAGGTCATGATTTCATGGTTCGTGGGTTCGAGCCCCGCATCGGGCTCTGCGCTGACGGTTCCTTACCTTAAGGAATCTGGAATGCAGTAGAGAAGACAGGACAGGCATCAGTGTCATTAAATCTAGGAATAAATTTGGCCCTCAAACCTTCTTGTCTTCCTTAAGCATAACTAGCAATCAGTAGCTGATCCTGCGTTTGAAATTCCTTGAAAAGGTTAAATTTCATCCATCTGAACATTTGTGGAACTTCTATTAAGGGTATGTTTACACATTGGCAATTAAAAAAAAAATTTTTTTTTTAACATTTATTCTTGAGAGACAGAGACAGAGCGTGAGTGCGAGCAGGGGAGGGGCAGAGAGAGAGAGAGAGACACAGATCTGAAGCAGGCTCTAGGCTCTCAGCTGCCAGTACAGAGCCCGATGCAGGGCTCGAACCCATGGACTGTGAGATCACGACCTGAACTGCAGTCGGATGCTCAAGTGACTGAGCCACCCAGGCACTCCATGGGAGGACGGAGAGGATCCCAAGCAGTCTCTGTGCTCTCAGCACAGGGTCTGACTCAAGGCTCGATCCCACAAACTGGGAGATCATGACCTGAGCCGAAATCAAGAGCCAGATGCTTAACCAACTCGGCCACCCAGGCGCCCCTACACAAGCGAGCTTTTAATTCATAAGAGACAGGAAGTTGTCCCCTTTTTGGAGTGGGTGCAAAGTCTTCTCCCTCGCCGGGGTTAAATGATCTTCTTTTTCTCGACTTGGTTTACCTTCGCTTTGGTGGTTGGTTCTGGGAGAGCAGCATAACAGAATCTGTGCCAGTGTCAGTGACCTGTGAATAGTAAACATCCCCCATGTCTCACGGACTTCCAGGAAGACGTGCCAGTGCCACAGAGCCCACGGGCAGGAGTGCCCGCGTCACCTGCTAGGGCCCTCGCAGCTAAAAGCGTGAGCTCTTGCTGGCCTTTGCTGTGTGGGAGGAAGGAGGCCAATTTTTTGGTAGTTGAAGTTAATATAATTTTACCTTGTGGATCCATGCCTTTTCTCTGATTTCTTAAAAGATAATACTTCAAAGTCTCCCTTTTATCACACGGCTGGAGGCCTAAAAACATTTCCCAAACTCGCTCTTACTGGCGTAGTTCTGGTTTGGAGCCCTCACAGGGAAGATGGTAGTGAGATCGTTGTAGCAGAAGCCATTTTGCTCCTGGAGCACCGGCAGCCTAGTGTGGAAGGTTCCGCAGGATGACAGACGTGAGGTTTGGCCAGCAGCTTCTGGGTGCCTTGCTGTGAATCACCCGCCTCCTGTGACTCACCACACCATCCTGTGATTCTTTATTTCCTGATCACCTAAATGCCAGTGGCAGATTCCTCATTACAGCTGGAGTCCCAGGAACACCAACGGTATCCTATAGTTCCGGTCTGAGTCTAAAGGCCTAAGAACCAGGGAAGCCCGCCGTGTAAGGTGGCCTTTTACAAACATTATCTCTAATCATTACAGCGACTGAAAAGTTTGGAGAAGTTACTATGACTCTGACGGATGAGAACACCGAGATTTGGAAAGGTTAAGTCATTTGCTATAAAATATAACTTTAATCCATTATTAACTGGCATTATCAATTCACCAGTGGCCTAACCGTTGAAGAACAATGGTTCTTTTTGCTTTAGGGAAAAGCGAGTTTCTTTTCCATTAAGAAGCTGTTGGGGGGGAAGTCCCATTTAATCCCCTTTCTCAGCAGCCACCTACAAAATCGCTGGGACAGCCAACACGGTAAATAACTTTCAGCACAGGGTAAGGCAGGCAGGATTGGACTGGTCCATTCTGAAGGGATGTCAGGCTGACAACTACAGATCCGGGAAGACAGAAGGCACAGCACAGAGCAAAGCCGAAACAGAATAGTGTGGGTGGAAGTCAGGGAGTAACGTGAAGGGTAAAAGTTGGGTCAGTGGTTGAGGGAAGAGATACAAAATGGCCCCATCATGATCTGCAAGGGGCCAGCAAGAGGCTGTGTGTGGATGAAATTACAGGAACCATTTCATTCTAGACAATGATCCAAATAGTTTTATGAAAATAAATTTAATTATGAAGTCAGACTGATAAAATTTTACTCAATGTTAACTTATAAAAATCATGTAGTTATTCAGTGTTAGCACAGTCACTAAACTACATGTGTTTGTCTTAAAAACATGAAAGCAAAACCAGTTGTCATCTTACGAACTAGGATAGGTCTCCTTGTAGTGATTACAGATTTTATTTTATTGAAAAAAATTTTTAATGTTTTTATTTAAACAGTTAAAACATTTAAACATCTATTTAAAATTTTTTAAATGTTTTATTTTTGAGAAAGAGAGATTGCAAGCGGGGGAGGGCAGAGAGAGAGGGAGACACAGAATCCGAAGCAGGCTCCAGGCTCTGAGCTGTCAGCACAGAGCTGATGCGGGGTCGAACTCACAAACTGCGAGATCATGACCCTAGCTGAAGTCGGACGCTCAACCAACTGAGCCACCCAGGTGCCCCGATTTTTTATTTTTAAAAGTTTTTTTAAGTTTATTTATTTATTTTGAGAGGGAGGGAGAGAGAGAGAGAGAGAGTGAGCACAAGCAGGGAAGAGGCAGAGAGACAGGGAGAGAATCTCAAGCAGGCTCAGCACTGTCAGCGTAGGGCCCGATGCTGGGCTCAAACTCATGAACCGTGAGATCATGACCTGAGCCAAAACCAAGAGTGAGATGTTTAACCGACTGAACGACCCAGATGCCCCTAAATATTTAAGGAAGAATTCCATTATGTTTAGAAGCCAGTATCCCTGGGTGTTTGTCACATAAATGGGGTATTGTTATTTTAACACAAGTAGTTATATGCTTGGTTCACAGGACACCATTAAAATGGATTAGGATCTTTTTTTTTTTTCCAGATGATTTGGATCTGAATATCTTTATTTCAAAATATAAACAAAGAAGAAAAACTTCACTGCAGCAACTTTAATTAGGTTGACAAATATATTCGTAAATTATCTACTTCAGGCCCGTTATTTGGTAACACTTGTGTTGCTTTAGGAGAGGGTGGCACCTCTAAAAATGATCAGCAGGAAGAAAACCGTGTCTGATGACCAGAGCAGGGCATGTATGGCAGCTGGTCAACGAATGGGTCCTAGAACCGGCAGAGATCGGCTTCTGCAGATAAAGGAAAAAGCACAGTCATGTTGCTAAAAATACACGTCAGTGTTTGGCTCTTAGATATCAAATGGCTGACCCAGTACCAAATGCATGAAGCTAAGAACACCTTGCAAAGTCACTGCAGCGAGGTGCCCAGAATAGGTAAATCGATAAGACACAGACAGTAGATCGGTGGTTGCCTAGGACTGGAGGAGAGAAGCCGTGGGTGATGACTGCTAATGGGGTTTCTTTGGGGGATGATGAAAACGTTCCAAAATTAGGTTCGCAGTGATGGTTGCAGGATTCTGTGAATACATTATAAGCCAATGAATTGTATGCTCTAAGTGGGTGAACTTTCTGGTATATAAATTATATCCCAAGAGAAGTGTGTTTAAAAAAAAAAAACATCCTTTAAAAAAGAGAATCACAAAGACACCAGCCCACAGCCCTGATATTTAGCTGCTGAACCAGTGTGAGCAACAGCGTACCTACATGCAGCTTATTGGGCAAAAAATAATCCTGGCTTTTAATAACCACTGTCAGTCAGGTTTTCTGTGTCTTGCAGTCAAAAGCATTCCTAATTAACACACCTTAAGTTTTCATTCCATCAATATTTATTTAATGCGTTCTATACGGTAGGTACTGTGCTACATAGTAGAGAAAAATTCACTGCACTCCCATGACATGCCAGGAGATTTATATACTTTAAAAAAATTTTTTAACGTTTACTTACTTTTGAGAGAGAGACAAGGCGCGAGCAGAGGAGGGGCAGAGAGAGGGAGACCCAGAATCTGAAGCAGGCTCAGGTTCTGAGCTGTTAGCACAGAGCCCGACGTGGGGCTCGAACTCACAAACCGCGAGAGCATGACCTGAGCCAAATTTGGATGCTGACCCGACTGAGCCACCCAGGTGGCCCATAGGAGATTTATATACTTTGTATCATCAGTGCCTCATGGCAGCCCTGGAAGGAATGGCCCTTCCCTTCCAGGCACACGGTCTAGGGAATTGTTTTGCCCCAGCAGTAGGCCACCCACCTCATAACTCTCCAACAGTACTGCTTAGAAATGCAAATTCCCAGATTCCCCCTGGACTTGCTGAATCAGATCCACAAGGGATAAACCATTGGCTGATACTCTACAAAGGTGGCCCATAAAACATACCTGTACTTTTAGGAAGCATTCAGCATAAATATGAAATCACTGAAATAAACTAATTTGAACCGAACTTCTGATTGCAGAGGAAAAACATCACAGATCTTGGGGTAGAAAAGATAGGGAGTTAAAAAAAAAATACGTGTAAGGCCCAGTCCCTGCCCTCAAGAAGGTGTGGTATGCCGAGTTCTAAGATAGCCCCCAGGATTCCCAGCCCTTGACATACACACACTGTCTCCAAAATATCCAATCAAATGCTAACCTAGATACTGCTCTGAAGGGATCTGCAGAGGTCATTCAGGCTGCAAATCAGTTGACCTTAAGATAGGGTGGGCCTGACTTAACCATATGAACCCTTTAAATCAGGGTCTAGAGAGACAGAGGAAGTCAGAGATTTGAAGCATGAGAGGGATTTGACGTGTGAGAAGTTGTCCATGGCTGGCTTAAAGATGACAGGTGCAAGAAATGCGGGTGGCCTCTGGGAGCTGAAAGCAGCTTGCGACCTGGCTTACGACCAACAAGGAAATGGGGACCTCAGTCCCACAACTGCAGGAACTGAAGTTTTCTAGAACCATGTGAGCTGGAATGAAATGTGGCCCAGCTGACATCTTGATTTCTACCTTGTCAAACCCTCAGCAGCAAACCCAGCTCAGCCATGCCCAGAATCCTGACCCACAGGAACTGTGAGATAATAAATTAATGTTGTTTCAGACTGCTAAGTTTGTGGTAATTTTTATGCAGCAACAGAAAACTAATATAGAAGTGAATTTGGGTAAGACACATTAAAGTCACCAACTAATGGAATACTGAGAATGAGAGAGTGGGAAGAGCCAGAAATGGCTTCCCTATATTGAAGTACTTATATGTCCTTTAATGATATACATTTAAGGGTGGTGTCAGTAAGGAGAGCTTTTGGTTGTAGGTAATGGAATATTCAACTACTGCTATTGACCACGGAGAGCACAAGCAGAGCTGGTGTGGCTACTCAGTGATGTTAGCATAAGTCCTTTCTATCTTTCCAAGTTCCCGCCATTTTTAATTTGTTGGCTCTTTGTTCTCAAGTGCCAATGATGATAAGATGACTCTCCAGGGGCGCCTGGGTGGCGCAGTCGGTTAAGCGTCCGACTTCAGCCAGGTCACCATCTCGCGGTCCGGGAGTTCGAGCCCTGCGTCAGGCTCTGGGCTGATGGCTCAGAGCCTGGAGCCTGTTTCCGATTTTGTGTCTCCCTCTCTCTCTGCCCCTCCCCCGTTCATGCTCTGTCTCTCTCTGTCCCCCCAAAAAATAAACGTTGAAAAAAAAAAAAAAAGATGACTCTGGGCACCTCATGTTTTCTAGTCAGGAAAAGGATGGGCAAAGGGTTTTTCCAACTGAGTCTGATCTTTCCTATTGAGAAAGCAAAATGTTTTCTGAAAGCCTACTTAGAAAACTCATTTACATCTGGATTACATGGCCAACTGTTGAGCGATACCGGCCAAGGGGACTGAGCTTACCCGCACTCATTGGTTTAGACCAATCACAATTCATCCCCTTGCCTTGGGGTAGAGATACCTGTCACCACCTCAACAAAGCAAGGTTTTCTTCATAAGAAGGGCTGAGATAAGAATGGATATTGAGTAGGCAACAGATAGTGTTTCCCACAGTTGGAAAGGGCATTTCATCATCAATTCAACAAAATCACACCAGCATAATTAACTAGATGGATTTACTGAGTATCTGTTAGGGTAAGGCCCAAGGTTTACAAAGATGGTGTGTGTGTGTGTGTGTGTGTGTGTACGTGTGCATGCGCACAGACACGTGGGCGTGTGGGTGTGTAGATGTGTAGGTTGGGGAGGGAGGAGGACACGGGCATGTAAACAATAATTATAGCGAGAACTGCTTTAATTGCAAAATGGAAGTCTACTTCTGTACTGACCATAATGTACTCCTTACCATAGATACATCAGGTGAATCACAAAAACAGCGATAACAGGACCCAAGAAAGCATATATTGATTTGTGTTTTTAAAAAGAGAAAATGTTTTCGCTGGTAGAAAATATATTTAGAGCAAACTTCTAAGAACTATCGAACTAAGGTATGAATCAATACCTTGAGCAAAATCTGGTCAAGGGAAGTGGCCCTCATTTAAAATACACAAGTGATGAATACATAGATGTGCAATACTTTCCCGGCGAAGTGTTGCAATCTGTCTCTTTCATGGGAACTGTAACGCTGGGTTTTAATATAATTTACACAAGATTCCCAGGTGTGCCACCCATTTTAATGTACTTTGGATACATACATATGTTTTCCAAATATTTAGCCTTTGGTTCACCGACTTCATTCTTATGAAATGTCTTTATGGAAACAATAATTGTTTCCAAACCATAATTTGATGATATGGAAGATGACGTTTGAGCTCACTCATCTTAGAGAAATTCATTCAGTAATTAATTGTTCTGACATAAACTTCACTTTAATCATGATAGCTGGTTCACACTAGCATAATGCACCAGATATATTTGCTCTGACCTTCTAAGCCCCTACTATTACTAAAGATGTACTTTAAGAGCAATGCCAGTATGCTTTTCTACACCTAACTCTTTAAAGAATTCTGTAAAAAATGAAACTTTTTTTTTTAATTTTTAAAAATGTTTATTTGTTTTAGAGAGACAGAGCATGAACAGGGGAGGGGCCGGGGGGGGGGGGGGAGACACAGAATCCGCAGCAGGCTCCAGGCTCTGAGCTGTCAGCACAGCGCCCTATGCGGGGCTCGAACTCACAAACTGGGAGATCGTGATCTAAGCCACCCAGGCCTTCCTGAAACTCTTTATCAAAACAGCTGCGCATACGCATTGGGTGGTGCTGTCTATCTAGGTCTTTCTGATTTTCCACCCAAGCTATCCGCTAACCCCCCCATTTTGTCATCTCTCCCCTGTGCTCAGCACTGCCTTGCTCTCTAAGACAAATCCTGGCTCAGAAGAGAGGAATCGGCATCAATGTCGATTCACTTTTGCTGTTGGTTCACACATCCCCTGGAGAGACGGTTTTCGCATGAACACACTTCTTGCCTCTGGTGGCCCCATCCGCCAGCGGCTGGGCTTCCAGTCCTCCGGCAGCCTATCCCAGCCTGCAACTTCTGGACTCACCAGATGCAGATGCACCCGAGCACTTGAACTTTCTTTTTTTTTTTTGTAAAAGTTAACAGCTCGCTTTTTAGAGCTAAGGGTTTTGTTCCTCAGTGATTCACGCATAGGAAAACAATCCCATCATTTCTATAACCAGCCCACGACTCCTGGACACTTGGAGCTGTTCCCAGCGTTCACTCTCACGCTCTCAGAAACAGGGACGCAGGGAGTGTCCCACCATAGTCATGGTGGAGAGCTTCTATTAAGTGAACTTGCTGGGCCAAAGGGTTGTGCGTGTTTCGTTTGGAAAGATATTCCAAAATTGTCCTGAGGAGAGATGTCACCAATTCCAAGGCCCTCTAAGAGGCTATGAAATGCACTTCCTATTCAATTGCTGATATTAACCAGTATCAATCGTTTAAATATCTATTTGATAGGTGAAAAGGTCATTTCATTACTTTAATTGCTTCTTTGTAATTAGAAGGGTTTACTGCCCTTATGTATCTCCTTTGCTGTGAACTGCCTGATCAATTTTCCCTTGCTCGTTTTTCTATTTTTTCCAAATATTTTGTTCTTGTTTGCTTATGGATTCTTTGTACTCTTTGTCCATAGTACTTATGGCAATTTCCCCCTGTTTTCATTTATCTTTTTACTTTGTTGATGTTAGTTTTGCCATGCAGAACTTAAAAATTGTGTACAGTCGTGTTTAGCAATTTTTGGCCTTCCCGGAGTTAGTTTGGGTTTTGTAACATGCTTTAAAGGGTCTTCTATACGCCCATATTATTTTTAAAAAATCCCCCCACATCTCCTTCCAGTATTGTCATTATTTCAGTTTTTAAGTTTAACATGGATTGGTCTGGAATTTATTTTAGTATAGGGAATGAGGTAGGGATTGAGCTCTCCCAATCCAATTTAGATTTACCTCCCATCATTGTCTATTTCTTGTTATGTGTCGAGAGTGGGATGGTTCCTACGCATTAACTACTAAGGGCAGAAGCTGAGACGCCCTGGATTCAGCTGAATGTATGTATTACATTAGCCATCTCTTCCCCTTTCTGTCTCTATTCCCTTCCCCTCTTCCCTCCTTCTGTTCCTCCTCCCTCTCCCTCTCTGTCCCCTTCCCTTCCCAACCCCCTTCCTCCTCTTCCTCTTCTCATTAGTCACTGTTTGTAAGTGAGAACTGATTTTGCCTTCATACTGCAAATCAATGATTCTCAAACTGCAGTGGGATTGGAGGAAGCCTGTCACCCTAGAGATCCGGGTGGGGCATGACCATATGTAGATTAAAAACAAAGAGCTCTGACTCCCTGATTTCATTTGTCTCAATCAGAAACAAAGGAGGGATAGCAACTTTATGTTTATGAAAGGGTGGATGGCTTTTGGGAGAACTATCACATCCTAAACTACCTACATCACAGTATCTACATGCTTAATCTGGTTTCAGTGGTATTCATGTGGTCTGAGTGTCTCTGCCTCTTCAGTCCCCTTCCCTTGCCTTCATCCTGGAGCTCCCTTTTCCTATCAGCTTCTTTCCTTCTGCCTTTGAGGTTTCAAAGTTCTCCATTCTCTTGAGAAAGCGACATGAAACAAAAGTACGCTGCTGCCTCTCTTGGTATTTTCCAATTTCTTCCATTGTCCAAGTTCCTGACTCAATGTCCCTTTACTGCTGCCTTATTGACTCAACCCGCTCTCTCTTTACCCTACACTCTGACTTCAGTATCCACTGCCATATAAAAAGTGTTTTCTTTTCTTGAACATTCTCCTTTACCTCTTTCTTGTTTCTGATCCCCGCCCCCTCTCCCCCCTCCCCCCCCCCCCGCTTTTTTAAAGATTCTTGCGGGGGGGGGGGGGGGTTGCTATCTTATACCTAAGTGGTTCTCAACAGAGAGGAGAAAGAGGAGGTGGGATTTTGCCCCCAGGGGACTTTTGGCAATGCCTGGAGATATTTTTGGCTATTACAACCTGGGGGAGAGGGGTGCTCCTGACCTTGACCAATTAAAGGCCATGGATGCTTCTAAACATCCTATAGTACGGACAATGGCCCCTGCAACAGAGAACCCTATAGCCCAGAATGTCAATATCGCCAAGGTTGGGGAATCCTGCCATAATCAGTGGTATAGTGTCTCAAGGGGCATTGGAAGATGCGAAGAGCAATGCCATCCCTTTGGTGGTAACGATGACTGAATGACTGGAGCTAAGGATGTCAAACATCCTGAGGAGCTGTGTGCAAAGAGCACACTTGTTTCTGGAAAGGGGCAGTCCCGTTGTACCTCTACTTGCCCTGTTTCCTTTATTGGTTTTCCCCTCTTGCCAATTTGTGTTAGTCAAGGTCTCACTTTCTCTTTCTACTTCTGAGAGCTCATCGTATCTCTTGACTGGGTGGTCCAGCTCTAACCACCCAGCAATGCCTGTGGTGAGATAGGGCTTCCATGGATGACAGCACCATTTTGGAAGTCAAGACAAAAGCTTGGAGTTATCGTTCAGTGCCTTAAAGATGTCATTTTATTGTGTTCTGGCCTCCACTGTTTCTGGTGATATCATCTATTATTTATATCGTGTCTACTGAATGTAATGTGTCTTTTTCACTGCCTGCCTTGAAGATTTGCCTTCATTTTTGGTTTAATTATGCTGTGCATACACATGGATTTCTTTGTATTTATCCTGCTTTGAGTTTAGGATCTGTGAATTCATATCACTCATCGTTTGGAGTGCTTTTGACATCTTTTCACACATTCCCCCTCCCCCATTCTATCTGCCCCCTATTCCTGGGAAACAAATTTCATGTATGTTAAACTGAATGATATTGTCACACAGATCTTGAGATGCTCTGTTCTGTCCTCCCCTGCCAGTTCTTCTGTGTTTTAATTCGTGATTCAAATATTCATCTCTTCCAGAAACATCTTCACAGGGACATCCAGATATAATGTTTTACCAGCTATCTGGGCATTCCTTAGCCCAGTCAAGTTGATGCATAAATTAAACCATCACATGACTGTGTGTTAGACCCCGTACAGTGCCTCCAACATCGTCAACTCTGATATCGGATGCTGCCTTTGGAAACTCTGTCTGGTTGTCCCAACTGCCTCCCATTGCCAGAATGGACTCTGCATACTATTCATTTATTCATGTAACAAATCTCTTGAACATCTACGATATGCCCCTTCTAGGAGCTGTAGAAACAAACCCCAATACGTAACCAAGACTCCTGCCTTTGTAAAGCACATATTCTAGCTGGGTAAACAACTTGTCCAATTTGCCTCAATTTTCCCAGTTTTAGCACTGAGTCCCACCTCCCAGAAAACCCTTCAGCTCAATAGATACCTGGAGGAAGAACATTCTAGGCAACGAGAACAGTAATGACCTTGAGGTGAGTGAGGCTCTGTTATCAGAGGAATAATAAAGACCACAGTGTGGCTCTGGTGGACCGAGAGAGAGTTGGGCGAGTTAACCGTATCTCCAAGCTTCTGTTTCTTCACTAGTAATCTGGGAAAAATAGACAACCTTTTGCAGTTCTTCTCCGAGAAGGGTCAAAGCGGCTTTATATTCAATCACACAGAAGACTCTTTGAAGAGATTTAAGCATATGACTCAGGGACCCCCCCCTTGACCATCTCCCCAGAAGCCAGGAATAGATGTGGGATTATTCGGGACAGACTTGTGGAGAACCTCTTGTCTAATGGAGTAAATCTCCATGACAAATGAAAGAGACCCACAATTTGTTGGAGAATTGTTACACTGTCACAAACACGGCCAACTTGGATCGTGAGGCACAGAGAGAGGACAAGATGAAAGCAGGCTAACACACTTCTCAAATTCCACAGTCAGGAAACTAGCTGATAAAACTTCGAAGCTACAAATATGGGTTACCTTTCATGAGAAAGAAAGGGTGACTCTGAATGCAGAACGGGGAGCCCAAAGGGCAGGATTATATTTTTCAGAACACTCGGGGGAAATGTCCGAGTTGTAACAGCGCTTTAAAAAAATGAAAACAAGATACAAATACAACTTTGAAGGCAGAGAAAACTTTCAGCTTTAACTAGAATAGATATACTTACATTTTATGCCACACAATCTACAAACACAGGTTCTCCATTTCGATAATAGGATAATAAAATATACTTTGCCTTAGTAAAAAAAAAAAAAAATTCTTCTCTCTGTAGTTTAATGTGTAAGATCTGCTTGCCAGAGTATAAAAAGCTGTCTAGTTAATATTCTTTTGTCTTTATTTCATGGACAAAATACTTATTTATTCATTAATTAAAAGAGCATGGTTTCAGGTTTCAATGGAGTATTGGTCTCCTGTCATCTTTAGTTTAACCAGATAGGATATGAACCTTGCTTGTAGGAATGAATACTTCCTGAAACTCTATGAAGCTGACCTTAGGACCGAGTGAACTAACAAGAAGTCTTATCTTTGTTCGGTTATGACCTTAGGCTGAACGATTTTAAAGTAGCTTTAAAATGACTACTGAAGAATGTTCTGCAGGAGCATTAACCTCAAAGTCTATCAAAGAGAAGCAAGCAAGAAAACTCTAATTTTAAATATAACTTTTGGCAGCTGGGTCTTAGTTCAGCTGGCTTTCTTCTAGTCATTCCTGTGGGCCTCAAAGGCCAACCTGCATAAAAGATACTAAGTTAATTTGAAGTGATTCATGTTTATAATGCAAATGGATATAAAGAAACCTAATTGTCTAAGACTGGTAGTAACTAGTAGATTGCTTCTCATCAGAGGAAAAAGAAAACCAACACCCTTGCAAAGAAACTTTTGGAATACCGTTCTTAACTCCTCTACAACAGGAAAGTAGCCAAGTGGAGATAAACTTTGAAAAACCTGAAACACTGCCCTGCTCCAACTCACAGAATTACCAGCCAAAGGGAAGAGGCTTAGGCCTTATGCTCTACAGAATATATTAACGAGGGAGAGAATTACAAAGCAAATAAAATAAAGAAATCCAAATATGCTTTCCAAGGACTAAAATAGAACCTCTCCAAAAGATGGGAAGGGCTTCGCCATCTCCTGGAAAGGCAGCGGTCCGTGGCCTTGCCGGCTTTGTGGGGTTGAGGAAATAACTCTAGTTTATTTTAACGTACCGTGTAATCTGGCTCATTTCCCATATTGTTCTGTGATCTTAACTGTGCAATTCAAAGGAAACGTTGGGCCAGTGTTTCAAATGTCATCTTGATACAGCCTTTTTCTCGTTTCCAAGCCCACTTGAGTGATCTGCTTTCCTTTTTTCCCCTTTCTTATTGCTCTCATAGAGTTGAGCCAACGATAATAAAAGAAGTAGAAACGGACGATGGTGTAAGAAACAAGTCGCCACAGTATACACAGAGCAGGGGTGAGTAAGAGTTGGAAGGCCGATTTCTGGCCCTTGCAGACATGCTTTCCAGTACGCTGACCGGAGCGGCGTTTCACTTAGATTATTTCTCGCTGGTAAATGCTTCCCCTTCGTTTACTTCTGCTTTTATTCTGTTGCTCCCTAGAGTGCCCAGACATGCTGTACTCCTTCTATACTTGGTGGGGTCCTCCCTGTCTCCCTGCCTCTCCCAGCTCCCGCAGTGGCTTCTACTGCGAAGTCTCTGGTATGAAGTTTTCGTCCGCACAGTTCTGGCTCTAACAGAAGGTCATGTTCAACGAGGGAATTCCGAGTTGTGTTTGTGTACAGCAGAGCTCTGCTTAGAAACACGCGAAGTTGACGTAATGCCTGCCAGCTGCACGGTGCCCTGTTGGGGTCCAGAAAGCCTTGGCAGGAGCACCCCCCAAAAGTGACTTCTAGGAACCGAGTCTCCCAACAGCCTGTGACCTCGGCCAGGAAGGACTGACGTGGTTTCTAAAGCCCTCTACTGGGCTTTCCTGTCCATTTTAGACATAAAGGGATACCCTCAGATGCAAAAATGTCCTACCTCAGACAAAGGAAATGGGGTTTCTACGATACGAAGATAATGACTGTGCTGAGACCCCCCCCAAAATCTTTGCGTGACTCCTTGACACAATGAAGTCGAAGCCTTTTCCACATCGGTGATTTGTCTGTCACTGTAATTAGGTGTCTTGAAGGCATATCTCACCTCACTTTCAGTGGTCTAGCAAATAACGTGCTTCAAAGCTCTAAACCAGGAAAGCGCTTTTCTTTGAAAGAAAAGAGCCTGTATCACAGGTCCTGTTTCTTCGTCAACATAAACTGCAGCCCCAAATCATTTCCCATATTCAATTACGAGAGCCAGGACTGGGTCCAGCTCTAATTGGCTCCAGGAACATGTCATTTTTTCATTTAAAAGATAATTTAATTCACCGCCATATGTTCGCTGGAGTCGTTCTCTGGTCTTGGCCCCCAGGACGCCTCTGTCCTCGCTGCCACACGTGGTTCCAAGGAACTCTGAGACCCGCTCTTTGCTCTAGTCTACACAGTTTTCACTGCCTGATCTCCTTCTCTCAGTGGCATTTATCCTTCGGTGGGGCTTTCTTTTTTTAAATCATGGACGTAGTCACGCTTGAATTGAAATTGTGAAGTCAGCTTCAAATGCTAGATCACAGTATCAGAAGTCACCATTTCATGGTTCACAAAATAACAGTGTCTGTCAGTACTGCTTAAGAGATTCCAGAATCTTTTGACCCAGATGCAAACTCCATTGGCCTTGAAATAATTTTACTCATATCTGATGACTGAGGAGTCATATTAAGGTTTTGCTTCGAATTTTCCGGGTCAATCACTGTCATCACTGACCTTCCTCCTTCAAGGGGTAGACTATGTGGGGGTATCTAAGAGAATACTCACTGGAACCTCAGAAGATTCAGAATTACATTTTCTCGGGGGTGCCTGCATGGCTCAGTCGGTTCAGGGTCTGACTTCGGCTCAGGTCATGAAATCACTTTCGTGAGTTCAAGCCCCACGTTGGGCTCTGTGCTGACAGCTTGGCACCTGGGGCCTGCTTCGGATTCTGTGTCTCCCTCTCTCTCTGCCCCTCCCCTGCTCACGCCCTGTCTCACTCTCTCTCAAAAAGAAATAAATATCAAAAAAAATTTTTTGATAATAAAAAAGAATTACATTTCCTGGAAAAATAAAGTGCCCCCATCCAATTTGTGCGTTCATGTAACTCACTTTTGTGTAGAAATAGGTTGATCCTCGGTTAATTTAAGCGTGGGATTCATCTTCCCCACCGTATCAGTCAACTACTATTTGTGTAATAAACTATCCCAAAACTTAATGGCTTAAAAAAAAAACCCACCATTCATTAATTCTCTTGAGTCTGTAGGTTGGCTGGCTGGTTCTGCTGATCTGGGCTTACTCATGTGTCTATGGTCAGCTGGCTGGTTGGCTTAGGGCTGGCTGGTCTAGGATGACCTCCATCCTCCAGGATGATGGTTTCCTTACATATTTGCTCATGCTCCTGCAGCAGGCCAGCTTGGCCATGGTCTCTAGATGGTGGCCTGAGTGTGAGAAGGAGGTCTCAATTGTGCAAGAGAACAGCAGAAACACGCACATACTTCTCAAGCCTCTGCTTTGTCAAGTTAGGTCTTGCCCTTTTAGCCAAAGAAAGTCAAAGGGCCAAGCCCAGAGACAGTGTGGGAGAGCACTGCCAAAGGTCATGGATACAGGAAGGCTACAGTTGGGGCTATCAAAGCAATCAACCTGTCAAACTTACCCAAATATAACTAGAGCACAACAGCTCATGAAGCAAAGAAGGGCCACTTTCTTGGGCTGCTGATGTGTGAGCATGCGGGGAGGGAGGCAACGGAAGCAGACTCCAAGGTTGCCAAATTAAAAACCTGGAAGTCTAAGTCCAAATCAGTTGATCAAACAAAAGATTAAGGACAAAATTGGGGTGTGCTTCTATAATGAATGGCTCAAAGAGACAGAAAAGCCTAGAATGGGGACAAGGAGTGTAATTATACATGAGACATTTTACCCTGCACAGGGGCAGTGTTTTGGAAGAACCTTGATCCAAAACCTTTGTATATTTAAGAGCATAAGGGCATAAACTATATAAAATGGCCATTAAACCTATATTCCAACACCTATAAGCAATAGAAGTTCTGAAATGTCTTTTTTTTAATGTTTATTTATTTTTGAGAGAGAGAGAAGGAGCAGGAGTGGGGGAGGGGACAGAGAGAGAGAAACGCAGACTCTGAAGTAGGCGCTAGTCTCGTAGCTATCAGCACAGAGTCCAAAACAGGGCTCGAACCCATGAGCAGCTAGATTATGACCTGAACCGAAGTTGGATGCCTAAACAATTGAACCACCCAAGCACCCTGAAGCTCTGAAATTTCATGCAAAGGAGTCTTGTTTTTGTTTTGCTCTGAAGAAATAGTTGCTACTATGCCATTTAAAATATATATTCAGACGCGCCTGGGTGGCTCAGTCGGTTAAGAGTCTGACTTCTGCTCAGGTCATGATTTCACGGCTCATGAGTTTGAGCCCCATGTCAGGCTCTGTGCTGACAGCTCTGAATCGGGAGCCTGCTTCGGATTTTGTGTCTTCCTCTCTCTCTGCCCCTCCCTTGCTCGTGCTCTGTTTCTCTCTCTTGCTCTCTCAAAAATAAATAAAAAATAACTTTTTCTTTTCAGTGAAATCCACAGTACAAACCATTCTGCAGGACATTTGACCAGGTTTCTTCAAGAAGTCAATGGCCCAGAACAAACAAATAGAAGTGGGGATAGACCACTCCAGATTAAGGGTCAAGACAGATCTAAGGTTATAAACAGCCAAATACAGCTATTGGACCTTGTTTAGATCTGGGTATGTACCATTTTCTTGACATGTACAATTTTTTTTTTTAATTTTTTTTTCCAACGTTTATTTATTTTTGGGACAGAGAGAGACAGAGCATGAATGGGGGAGGGGCAGAGAGAGAGGGAGACACAGAATCGGAAACAGGCTCCAGGCTCTGAGCCATCAGCCCAGAGCCTGATGCGGGGCTCAAACTCACGGAGTGCGAGATCGTGACCTGGCTGAAGTCGGACGCTTAACCGACTGTGCCACCCAGGCGCCCCCTGACACGTACAATTTTTAAAAGATGTTTTTAGCAAGTGGGGAAGATTTTATCATGGCCAGGGTATCAGATAGCATTAGACATTACTGTTAGAGTTTTTATTATGTGTGGCTGTATAATGTATGTGGTTAAGGAGGAAAATATTCCCTTCCTTTTTTTGAGATTTGTGCCATAGTATTGAGGGCTAAAATAACATGATGTCTGAAATATGCATTAAAAACTTGAGAGAGAAGGAGAGACAGAGGAAAGATAAAGGCAATTAGTGTGGGAATTGATGATGGCTGCTGGAGAATGTGATGATTTTGTGGGTTTATGATACTCTCTACTTTTGTGCACTTTTTGGGTATGTATATATTATAATATAAAATTCAGTATAATTTTAAAATATTACATAGAAAATAGTTTAAAAGGACACCAGATTCCCTCTGGTCTTTTAACATTATTACTACATGTACTAGTTTAAAGAAATAGGGTTAGGGTCAGCTATGTGTCCAATAAATTTTATTTTACTCCTGGGTGGGTTCTAGTCAATGACAAACAAATGGAGGGAGTTTGAGAAGAACCCCAAACATTGCATCATTTTAAGTACTGTTGTCTCCCCACCAGAGGAGCTGGGAAAGTTTCCAAGAAGAGGCCCAGAACACTGTAGACGATCAATAAAAATGTTTTCTTTTTTCTACTCCTTCTCTTCCTTTACTTTAACTTTTCACATTCAGTTTCAGCTTCTGATGAAAACAAGGCCATAATTGAGTAACTCCTTTGCTTTGTGGGTGGTGTTGGGTGGAAATGCTCCTTTTACTGTGTAGTAAGTAACCACCTACTTCTTTAAATTGGGGAAGAATGGAGTAGTTACCAATTTGGTCAACTTAGGTTATATACCAGCTCGATTCTGCCTGTACATAAGGGTACCTCCACATCTCTGAAGTTAGGTAGAGCAAAGGCGGGGGCGCCTGGGTGGCTCAGTCGGTTGAGCGTCCGACTTCGGCTCAGGTCATGATCTCACGGTCTGTGAGTTCGAGCCCCGCGTTGGGCTCTGGGCTGATGGCTCAGAGCCTGGAGCCCGCTTCAGATTCTGTGTCTCCCTCTCTCTCTGCCCCTCCCCCACTCATGCTCTGTCTCTCTCTGTCTCAGAAATAAATAAACATTAAAAAAAAAAAGTTTAGGTAGAGCAAAGTAGAAATATATCCATCAGTGTTAAACTTTAGACCAATGGCCCTATATGGCTATAATTTGGTGAGACGATTTCCTCCCCACAACAAATGTGGGAGCTACTGTTGGGTGTTGGCCAATCTGAACATGCGGGAAGGACATCGTCACTTGTCACCATTAGTGTCCTATCAAACCTGGTGACTGAAGGGTGCCCTGATGCTAAAATCCAAGGGAGGGGCGCCTGGATGGTTCAGTTGGTTAAATGTCTGACTCTTTGATTTCGTCTCAGGTCATGATCTCAGGGTTCATGAGATCGAGCCCTGCATCAGGCTCTGTACTGACAACGTGGGACCTGCTTGGAATATTCTCTCTTTCTCTCTGTCTCTCTGCCCCTCCTCTGCTCAAGCACTTGTGCACACCCTCTCTTTCTCACTCTTTCTCTCTCTCAAAAAAACAAACACCCTAAAATCTAAAGGAGATGTTAAAACCCAAGGGATGGCATGAGCAAGAATCTGTCTTCTTAATCCACACGTAGTCGGGTCCGCAAGTTAGCCTCCTATTGACATTATGGGCTTTCTGATACGATATGATGGAAGTACATGGCATCGTCTATGAAGTTTTCCTGCCCAAACATTTCACCTGAATTTAATCAAGCCTCTGTATCTACATTAAGTGCTCATGCTGCAGAACACATCACTCTGGATAGAACAATATCCGTTTATTATTTCATACACTTCTTTTTTTTTTAAGTTTATTTATTTATTTTGAGAGAGACAGAGACAGCGCGAGTGGGACGGGGGCAGAGAGAGAGAGAGAGAGAGAGAGAGAGAGAATCCCAAGCAGGCTCTCAACTGTCAGCACAGAGCCCGATGCGGGGCTCGAACTCACAAAACGGTGAGATCACGATCTGTGCCAAAACCGGGAGTCAGACACTTAACCGACTGAGCCACCCAGGCAGCCCTCGTATCTTTGAACCCGAGAGACGATTCTTCTGGGCTGAGCCAGCTGCGTGGTTGAGGGTGGCCTCCTGTTTGATGACATCCTGCTGGGCCAGGGGGGTGAAGACGTCATCACACGTTGCTCCTCAGCCAGCAGCCTGGCCCAGTCGCAGGGCCCCCAAGGGCAGCAAAGACAGGTTAGCCCTGCCGCACAAGCACATGTCCAGCCTCTGCTTGTGTCACACTTGCTAATGCCCCATTGGACAAAGCAAGTCACAGGGCTGGGCCTGGAGTCGAGGGGCCGAGAAATAGAGTCTACCGCTTAAGAGAAAAATGGCGGTCAGTTCTACAGTCTAACCACATCTAACTTCTCGTTTATATAAACACAGCCTGGAGAGGCACAAGTTAAATTATATCGTAAGGAAGTAATCAGTCAAATGTAAAATGTGAAACATTCCATAGGTAACCTGCCAGTGTTTTCAAAAAGTCAGTGCTATGGGGTTGGGGGGGTGGGGGGCGGGGAGATGTGCTGGGTACAAGGCAGGGGGAGAAGTCTAGATTTTAAAAGACAAAAAGGACACGACAGTCAAATTCAAGTATGCGCCTTACTGTATCATTATCCAGGAAAATAAAACAGCCACAAAAAATTCTTTGGATAACTGGGGAAAATCAAACATGGATTAAATACACAGAATATTTTAAATTTTCTCCAATGGGACGATGGCATTAAGGTTACGTAAGATAACAATTTTATTCTCAAGAGATGCAAAGGATATATTTAGGAGTGAGACGTCACAATAATGTCTGCTTGAAATCCTCACTCCTAGCACCTCAGGAGTGACTTTTATTTTTAAATAGAATAGGCCCTTGGGGCACCTGGGTGGCTCAGTCCATTAAGCATTCCACTCTTGATCTCGGCTCAGTTCGTGAGTTCAAGCCCCGCGTCAGGCTCTGCACTGACAGCATGGAACCTGCTTGGGATTCTCTCTCTCTCCCTCTCTCCCTCCTCTGCTCGCTTTCTCTCTCTCTCTCTCTCTCTCTCTAATAAGTAAACATTAAAAAAATAATAATAAAAATAGGGCCTTTAACGAGGTGATTAAGTTAAAATGAGGGTAGGGTAGGTCTTAATGCAATCTGACTCATGTCCTTACCAGAAGAGATCAGGACACAGACACATCCAGAGGGAGGGCGACGTGAAGATGGCCATCTACAAGCCAAGGAAGGAGGCCTCCGGAGAAGCCATCCCTGTCCACACCTTGGTCTTGAACTTCTAGCCTCCGGAATTGTGAAAAACAAAATCCCTGTGGTCTGAGTCGCCCAGGCTGTAGCACTTTGTTACACCAGCTCTGGTGACACTAACACACTCAACGAAATGCTGTTAATTGTTAAATCGAAGCGGGGGACGCACAGATCTTCATTGGGCTACTTTTTCCCACTTTCCCGCATGTTTGTAAATTTATGTATTAAAAAGTTGGAAGGACAAAACCTTCTAGGACATTGTCTTCAGTCAACTGGCTCTTAACAGAATGTTTTCAATCAATTATAATTGAATTCTGAAACACAGAGGTTTGGCTGCTACATTGCTTGTGGAATAGATGAGTGGTTGGAAGTCTGACAAATTAAATGAGAAAGCCATTTCTCCCCACACCGGCAGTGCCATTGTTTCGGATTTCAGGCCATTACATCTAGAGAGACACTTAGCGACATGATAGATTTGGAAAATTATTTGGTGCAACAGAAGAAAAGGACAGCGCAGCACTTGCCTTGAGTTCCAGCTCCAAGTTACTCCAGAACAGCAGCAATGGTGGTTGGCAAACCTTGGGACAGGGTGACACGGATAAACGACGTCAGTGCTGGTCGTATCCAAGCAGCACATTAACTCTGTCAGTCGGCCAGCAGCTCCAACAAATATTTCCTGATAAAGTTTTATTGCTTCGCTAGTAAACAACTTAGAGTCCGGATCATCAGATTTGATTGAAGCAGAAAAGCAGTTCATTTTGTAGATGAAGCCTGTCTTTTTTCTTTTTCTCTGCACTTTCCAACAGTTGCCCAGACACCCATTTTCCTGGTTATTTCGCTTCTCCTTGGGATCAATGGGACGTAAAAGGAACCGATCACACATTTAGGTGTTACTATTCTCCATGGGTGCTGCCTTTTTACATATATATATATAATGTTGGTTTTTTTTTTTTTTTTTTGAGAGAGAGAGACAGAGAGACAGAGAGACAGAGAGAAAGTGAGAGCAGGGAAGGGCAGAGAGAGGGAGACAGAATCTGAAGCAGGCTCCAGGCTCTGAGCTGTCAACACAGAGCGCGACATGGGGCTTGAACTCACGGACTGCGAGATCATGACCTGAGCCAAAGTCAGACGCCCAACTGACTGAGCCACCCAGGTGCCCCCGGTGCTACCTTTTTTAATGGCATCAAGATCCTGAGGCAGTGATACCTAACTCTGGCAGCACGGCAGAACCACCTGGGAAGATTTAAACAGAACAAAATAGCGAACAAAGACGACGACGCTGATACGTACCCCTAAACATTCTGTCTTGATATGTTCTGAGGTAGGACCTCAGTATTGGGATTTTTTTTACAGCTTCCCAGGTGATATCATGTATAACCAGATCAGAACAATTGCCCTAATCTACAGAGAATTCCTAGACACAAGTCTAGGACATTTTGAGGGTCTCTGAAGAGCCTTTGCAGGATTCTTCCATTATTTTTTTTTAAATATGAAATTTATGGTCAAATTGGTTTCCATACAACACCCAGGGCTCATCCCCACAGGTGCCCTCCTCAGTGCCCCTCACCCACCCTCCCCTCCTTCCCACCCCCCATCAACCCTCAGTTTGTTCTCAGTTTTTAAGTCTCTTATGTTTTGGCTCCCTCCCTCTCTAACCTGTTTTTTTTTTTTTTTTTTGAGCCTTTACAGGATTCTTTAAATCGTCTCCAAAGTGATCTTTTTCTTTGGTTTTAAAATTCAGTTTGAAAAAAAAATATGTGACTAAGTATTTTATTAAAGTACCATTTCACTCAAAACAATTTAAAAAATTTTTAAATTATGACTAAGTATTTTATTAAAGTGTCATTTCACTCAAAACATTTTTTTTTTATTTTTATTTTTGAGAGGGGGAAGAATGTGTGTGTGTGTGTGTGTGTGTTTGTGTGTGTGTGTATATATATATATATATATATATATATATATGTGAGCAGGGGAGGGGCAGAGAGAGAGGGGGACAGAAGGTCCAAAGCGGACTCCATGCTGACAGCAGCGAGCCTGATGTGGGGCTCAAATTCACAGTGAGATCATGACCTGACCCAAAGTCAGACACTCAACCGACTGAGCCACCCAGGCGCCCCTCACTCAAAACAATTTTTAAGTGTTTGCCAGCATGGGATGCTGTTGTGCATACAAGGATAAAGTATGATCACTGTGGTTGCCAGGCTATGACATCTAAAATATTTTCCCCATTGGTAACCCCATTAGGTGGACGTCTATAGAGCCCAGACCTTGATTTGTAAATAATATTTTCTCCTAAAGGGAAGCAAGACTTCTGAGAGAAATGAGCCATTTCAGGTCCGGAGCATGGAAAGTGCTTGGTAAGGCGAACATCTGTCTGCCCTAAGGCAAGATAGTGCTCAAAGTCTAATGGGGATGTTTCAAAAGGGTTCAGAAGCCAGAATGAAGGAGCTCACATGGCTAAATTTAGGACAACTGGAGCATCAGAAGGAATAATGACTATAAAGTGACTGTAACAGTAAATAAATAAAAACCCCTGGTCCATGTGATGCTCAAACAAAAAAAAGAACAGAAAAAAAAATAAAAGAAATCTATTTGCCACTATTGGAGGTGACTATTACAAGGTTTTTCTGAGAGAAGACAAAGGGACAGGAACTCTAACCTTACAGGAGGCATGGCGGCTCATTTCCAGGTGATGGAAGAAAGTTCTTTGTAGAGAGATGCTACCTAAGAAAGAAAAAATGGAGACATTGTCAGCTATGCCTTTGGTCTGACCTATCACGGGATCACTCTTTGGTTTTCCTCCTGGTGTTCACTACTACCATCAAAGAATACCTTTTATAATCCCCTTGCGGACATGCAGAGACCACTGATAACCTTAGAACAGAATCTGCAAAGTAAAACTTCCACTAGAAAAAACAATCTGAATATTCTCTGTAGAGACAGAGCTCTGTGGCGCTTAAGAGAACATCTATACCCATCGCCAAAGTTGCAACAATGTGTATGTGCTTCATGGCTTCCTACCTAGGCAAGCATAGACGGCACAGGAAGCTGCCAGCTTTCCTGCATTAAGCCTGGTGGCCCATTTTCATGGAAGACATCCACTTCAGAACCTCAAGTCACCACTTTTTGAGGAGTTTGTTTGAAGCGAGAAAGGCAGCAAGAAATAATCTACTTCTCCTATGTACAGAAATTTGCTGGCTTTCTAGAAGACAGATCTTGAGCATCTGAATGCCCTTCAGGAAAACAAATATGTTGCAAGTAAAGGAATATTTACGGGGGACAATTGGACATGGATGAGTTTGTTCAAGGTTTACTGGTGGATACTTTTGATCAAATCAATGAGGTCATTCTTTCCATTCAAAGCCTTATACTCTGTTAAGAAAGCTGCTATGCCTTTCTTCCATCCAAACTGCTCCTCTGGAAAAGGAGACAGGAAGAGGGAATCACACTGACTTTTCAATGCTAGAAAAAATATGTTTCTTTAGGCTGAAGGAGAGAGTGATTTTTTTTTTCTTCCAGTTTTTCTGCAGGCAAAAGACTGGAGGCACCTGGAACCCTACAGAATTCTTTTGATGGTTATTTCTGCTCCAGGGATCTTGAAATTAAACGTGTGTTCATGATCCTTAACTTGCTCACATCAAGCACGGAGGCAATGCCAAAAATGACCTCACAAAGGAAGGGAGGCTGCATGGATTAACCCAAAAGAGTCCTGGAAAAATCTGACTCAAGCCTGCCCTTGTCTCAAAACGCGTGCGATGGGAGCTCTGATTCTATTACTGTGCTAGTGAACTATGTTTGTGAACAAGACTGTTTCATCACTGGCCGGCCGAATCAAAAGACAGAAACCACTGGAAGTCAAAGATGGCCTTTGCGTTTCATGACATAGCACTCCAGGACTTCACCCTCCTATTCAAGTTCAACCACAGCAGCTTGGCTGTTAAATTCACTTCCGGCAGATGAAAGTGTATCTTTTATTTGTCTGTATGGAAACCTCCACATGGTTGCCTATCTTTGTAACAGTTTTGCACATTTTTCAAAAAACGGCCATTAACTTCTGCCCCCAAAATGGGAGTGAGGCACAAGCATAAAGATTGTCTTTACATTCTGCATGAGTGTAAAATATAAATTTCCTTGGGGCACCTGGGTGGCTCAGTCGGTTAAGTGTCCGACTTCGGCTCAGATCATGATCTCGCGGTCCGTGAGTTCTAGCCCCACGTCGGGCTCTGTGCTGACAGCTTGGAGCCTGGAGCCTCCTTCAGATTCTGTGTCTCCCTCTCTCTCTGCCCTTCCCCTGCTGGCTCACTCTCTTTCTCTCTCTCTCTCTCAAAAAATAAACATAAAAAATTATAAATAAATAAATAAATAAATAAATAAATAAATAAATAAATAAATTTCCTTTGTCGCCAATGGTGTAAAACATTGTCGGTCAACAGGATTCATAAACTGCCCAGCTCTTTAAAGTAGCCTAAAACCTCATTATGGGAGTCTCCTCCATCATCTGTGCCTAAGCTCATCCTTGCACAGTCTACTTCAAGAGGTGAAAATCAGCTGTCATCTTACTCTGAGTTCAAGGAGAGAGAGGCTCTGACCCTATACATACACACAGGAAACAGTGAGACAGAAACCATCATATGTTTATATTGAGGGCTAATCATATTTCAGACTGCGTGCTGTATTTTGAAACTAATTTCCTAGGCATATTTTCTTCTTTTAGGACTGGAAAACAAGTCTGCTACTGAAAATATTTCTGTGATTACAGGGTTGACTCATGACTAGAAATAGGTACAAACACACGGTAGAATCATTAATTATATCATTGGTATTATGTTATCATATAGCGTCACATCTGTTTTCCTTTGCTGTATGAACCAATGATAAATTAACAGAGATGAGTGCAATGGAGAGGTGCAGATCTTCTGAACTTTGTTAAATACTTATTAATTAACAAGGTAGCTCAAAAGCTATGATGAAATATGAAAATCCAAAACCGCCAGCAAATGTGATTTTGTTTGTTTCAAATAGAAGCTACAATTTTCTCATTCAATCTCATTTATAGATATCATACTACTATGGTAACTACAATCTACTCATCTTTACCACGTGTTTAATAACAAAGGGATATTTTCCCTCATGGATACACTTAATCTCTTTTGAATCTGTAAGTTTCAATGTAGATTTCGGAACAAATTAATACATTCCATGCCACTAGCCTAAGTGAAACGGAGCCATTTCTCAAGTGGAAAACATACTATGAAAATTTTTGTCTACTAGATATAGAACATAAATAGAAAAAAGAACCAAAATCTGTCCAAACAATTTATTTTTTAAAGAACTCTATTCTTGGGGCGCCTGGGTGGCTCAGTTGGTTAAGCGTCCGACTTCAGCTCAGGTCACGATCTCGCAGCCCGTGAGTTCGAGCCCCGCGTCGGGCTCTGGGCTGATGGCTCAGAGCCTGGAGCCTGCTTCCGATTCTGTGTCTCCCTCTCTCTCTGCCCCTCCCCCATTCACGCTCTGTCTCTCTCTGTCTCAAAAATAAATAAACGTTAAAAAAAATTTTTTTTAAATAAAGAACTCTACTCTTTAAGCTCTCTCTTATATATGGCCTTCATAAGATGGGGTTTTAGAAACTATGTAAAGTTTCAAAAATGTTACAAAGATCCTCAACAAATATTTTCTCTATTGACTCATCTGACATCTGGGAATTAATACAAAGGGAACAATCATAAATATTTAAAAGGCTATACTAAAAATGTTCATCGCAATGAAAATTATGATTTTTTAAAGTTTCAAGTTCCTACAATTGTTTAAAGAACTGAAAATAATTTAAGTGTACAAAATAAGAAACATCCAAAATAATGAAGATTAATCAAAAGAAAGCAGGAGATGGGAATTAACTTAAAATTCCTGAAATTAATAAAATAAAGAAAAAATATGGAAAATCAACAGTTGATCATTAAAAAAAGAAAAAAAGAAAAAACACAAATGTAATCCCTCGCACAGGTGACTTAGAAATAATATGTTTAGGGGTGCCTGGGTGGCTCAGTCGGTTAAGCATCTTACTTCAGCTCAGGTCAGGATCTCACAGTTCGTGGGTTTGAGGCCTGCATCGGGCTCTGTGCTAACAGCTCGGAGCCTGGAGCCTGCTTCAGATTCTGTGTCTCCCTCTCTCTCTGTCCCTACCCCACTTGTGCTCTGCCTCTCTCTCTCAAAAATAAAATATTTTTTAAAAATTAAAAAAAAAAAAGAAATAGTATGTTTAGCATTAGGAATGAGGGATGCCTGGGTGACTCAGTCAATTGAGTGCCTGGCTTTTGATTTTGGCTCAAGTCACGATCTCATTGTTTGTGGGTTCGAGCCCTACATGGGGCTGTGCAGTGACGCTGTCCAGCCTGCTTCAGATGAACTCTCTCTTTCTCTTGGCCCCTCCCCGACTTGCTCTCCAATGCACATGCTCTTTCTCTCTCTCAAAATAAACTTAAAAAAAAAACCCAAAACATTAGGAATGAAAAATACAATCAAATCGTAAAATTATTTTAAATATTCTAAAAATAAGATATGTAAGTTCTGTGGCAATAAATTTTCAGCTATATGAAGATAGTACCATATGAAGAGGAGAAAACTTGAGCAAGCCAACGATCTTAAGAAAAATCATAACGATAACCTAAGATAGAGGACTCTTAAAAACAGTCAGGGCGCCTGGGTGGCTCAGTTGGTTGAGTGCCAGACTCTTGATTTGGGCTCGGGTCATGATCCCAGGGTCATGGGATCAAGCCCCACATCTGGGCTCTGCCCTGAATGTGGAGCCTGCTTGGGTTTTCTCTCTCTCCCTCTCCCCTGCTTGTGGGAAGGACACAGCCTCTCTCTCTCTCTCTCTCTCTCTCTCTCTCTAAAAAAAAAAGTTTCAACAAAAGCACCACAAAAGCTGAATAATGGCTAATCTTTAAAGAACAAATTCCTACATATAGTTTAAAAACTAGAGCAAACCATACAAAAATATGGAAATCCCCCCCACTAATCTTATGAAACCAGCACACTATCACGTGCCAATAAAGATGGCACAGAAAGAAAACTATACAGAAAATTCGCCCACAAATTATTTAAATGACTTATCAGTAAACTACATCCATGTATGCATTGATAATAGGACTTAATGCAGAGGTTTCTCTATGCCAGACCCTGTCCCAAGCCCTTTACACACGTTAACTCCTTTCATACTGAAAATAACCTCATGATGTAACTACTTTTATCACCCCCATTCTACAGGGAAGAACTGGAGGCGGCAAGGTAACTCTCCGGGCACCACACAGGAAGTCTTGGAGTTGGGATCTGAGCCGAGGCGGTCTGGCTCCGGCGTCCAGGTTTTGGACCACTAAACACTACCATTGTAACCAAGCAGAACTTCTGTAAATGTCATTCAACTCCAAGATACCTATCAAACTGGTTCAGTAGACAATAGAATAAAAGAGCACATTATTATACCAATATCCAATCCTTTTTTTTTCAAAAAAATTGTTTATCTTTGAGAGAGAGAGAGAGAGAGAGAGAGAAAGAGAGAGAGAGAGACAGCGCCCACGTGTGGGGGAGGGGCAGAGAGAGAGGGAGACAGAGAATTGGAAGCAGGCTCCACCCTGTCAGCGCAGAGCCTGACTCCAGGCTCAAACTCACCAACTGGGAGATCATCACCTGAGCCAAAATCAAGAGTCCAATGCTTAACCAACTGAGCCACCTAGGCACCCCGATCTCCAGTCATTAGTATAGAAGGAAATATCTTAATATGGTACAGACCACTTAGAAAAATCCCATGTCAAGCACATTAAACAATAATAAATTACAGTTGTTTCCTAAAATTAAGAAGTGCGTTCACAATTATAATTTCCAGTTTTAGCTGAAGCATTAAGAAACGAAGTAACCTTATATATTGACAAAGAGGCAATGATTATCTTATTTTCTTCTAAATATTTTATATATTCAGAAAAGCCAAGAGGCTGATAATTTTTTTTGAAAATAATAAGAGAAATTGGTAATGTGATTAGGTACAAGATAAATATATAAAAAGCCCTGAATAATGAGTACAAATGGAAAAAAAAATCCATTGATACTAGACAAACCAAACCAAAGCGAACAAAAGCCCATAACACAAGAAGCGCACAGGACCTATATCTGGAAAACTATAACTTTTGTTTAGGGGTATAAAACAAAACGTGAACTAATAGGGAAACGTTTCGTGATCCTGTATGGGGAGTCTGAATATTAAAAAGGTCAATCATTTCCAAATGGTTACAACAATTTAATGCAAATGCAATCATAATAGCAATGTTTTAAAACAAGGCAAAATGAGTATAAGGTTTATATGGAGAGATAAATATCTGAGAATAGCCAATAATTTTAAAGGAAGACAGGTGAACGCGCATATGAGCAGGTCATAGGTACAGTCTTGCCTTGTTAGATATTAGAATTTATTACAAAGCTACTGCAGCAAAATGGTATTCCTGTCCATTAGCCGAAAGCATTTTATATTTTAATGTCTACAGGGCAATACTGAAAGAATTTAAAAACACTATATTCATAGTAAACAAGCTAACATAATTATTTTAAATATTTACTTACTCCAATATAGAACACTACCGTGATACATCATGATAGAGGGGTTAATAGAACAACTAAATAAAATAGAGGTGACAGGAACAAATCCAAAGACAGGTAGTAGCTTGATATGCAATCAAGCTACATTTCAGTTCGGGGTAACGTATGTCTATTTGAGTAAACAGTGTTGGTATAATTTACTTTCCACCTGAAATATACCCGCAAACAATAAAGCTCCATATTTATTTTTTTTATTAGGTGAGAAAAGATATCATAAATTAGGTTGCAAAGCAAATAGACTGGAGCAAAATAACTGCACTGTATGTGACAGGGCAAGTGTCATTTCCCCGAACACACAAATTCTTCCTATTAATTCATAAGAAAAATAACCCGGCAAAACAATTGGCAAAGTCAGGAACAGGGTATTCACACACAAAATGCAATCAGTAACAAACACTTGAAAGTATGCATAACCCTATTAGTAGTATGGAAATGCAACGTAAGCAAGACAATTTTTCAACTTTGAATTATTAGGAGCCACGGAATCTGATGTTGTTGAGGGTGGAGCTGAAACTGGTCATTTCATACACAGCTGATGAGAATGTCAATTGCTACAATCTATTATGAAATTAATCTGGAAATATCTACTGAAAATTAAAATATCCATACACTTTAAAGATTCCACTTAGAAGACTATAGCCTACAGAAATAAAAAGCAATGTATAAGAATATATGCTTAAGAATCTTTATCACGCCACTATTTATAATGTAAAAAAATCCACCTATAAACACCCTGAACATACATCGTAAGGAACAGGTGAATAAATTGATAACACCATACCATGTATTATGCAGCTATTAGAAAGTGAGTTTGGTGTACATTCTTGCTTGGAGATACTTATGATATATTACTAAGTGAAAAAGACACTGTAGAAAATGTATGTAGTATAATGCTATTTTTTAAAAATATTTTTTCTAACATTTATTTATTTTTGAGAAAGAGAGAGAGAGAGACAGTGCATGCAGGGGAGGGGCAGAGAGAGAGGGAGATACAAAATCTGAAGCAGGCTCCAGGCTCTGAGCCATCAGCAGAGAGTCCAATGTGGGGCTCGAACCCACAAGACATGAGATCATGACCTGAGCTGAAGTCAGACGCTTAACCGACTGAGCCACCCAGGCGCTCCTATAATGCTATTTTTAAACAAACTCTGCCTGTGTGTGTGTATGTGTGGGTGTACATATAGATATAAAAATATAAATATAGAAAGTTGCACAGCAAACTGTTACATTTATCTTGGGGGGCAGGAATAGAAGGCAGGTTATTAAATTTCTTAAATGCTTCTGTATAATTTGATTTGTTAAACCATGTCAGCTTTGTTATTTAAAAAAAAAATCTAATAAAGTTGAAGCAATAGGGAAAATGGTCTAAATAGTAACACTGAATCACTACCCAGACAGTTCTAGGAGAACCACCTCCAAAAACCAAAACACCATTAGCGTTAGTGACTGAGTCCCTGAGAATATGATGCCTGAGCCTCTAGGAATTCCCAAACTGTGTTAAAACAAACTAGAAATACTCAGAGGAGTAACTCTTTAGCATTTTTCAGTAAGTTCTATCACATCTTAAGTATAAATATCTAAATTTCCTATGAATTAAAAAGATTTGTGGTGAATGACTCTTTAAAATAACTAAGCAGATTTAAACAAGTAAAATACAGATAGCAGGGAGATACCCCTACATTCTAACAAAAACTTACTCTAAAATATTCAAAGAATAAGCACTAAAATTATTTGGAAAGGACTCAAATTTCCACGTACAAATGATAAAAGTTATTGGACAATGAAAAATTGTGTTATTATGAAAAATTACATTTAGGAAGACTTCATGAACATTTGGAAAATGCCAGGGATGTAATATTACCCGTAACAAGTATGATACAAAATTCTATATGCTTATGATCACAACCAAGGAAAATGACAGCAACAATACAACTTTTGTATAAAAAAAAAGACCAAAAGGAAATAGACTAACACATCCACAAGTGATAGTCTTTGGGAGTTGTCTAAGATGGGATTTTTGATCTTTTTTTCTATTTCCTAGATTTTCCAAATATTCTGAAATAATTGTTATTCTAGAACACTTCATTTTTATAAGTGTATTCTTAGAGCTTAATTTATGTTTATGTATTTATGTATGTATATTTATGTATTTATTTTTTTAATATTAAAAAAAGTTTTAATGTTTATTTTTGAGAGAAAGAGAGAACACATGCATGTGAGCAGGGGAGGGGCAGAGAGAGAGGGAGACAGAGGATCCTAGGAGGGTCTGCCCTGGCAGCAGAGAGCCCAATGCAGGGCTTGGACTCACGAACTGTGAGTCATGACCTGAGCTCAAGTTGCATGCTTAACCCACAGAGCCATCCAGGAGCCTTCTATTTATTATTATATGTAGCATGCTTTATACCTAAATAATACTAATTATTAGTAGTAAATGATTACTAGTTGCTAGTACCACTAACACAAAATACTATTATATATTAGTGGTAATTATATAAAGTGTCATATATTATAATGCAATGAACAGTGTATATGAAATTTGCAAGTAGATCTTTAAATGATCATATAGTAAGTTCTATATGATATGCACAAATAATGACTTCATATTTATCATTACATATAGTACTTTACTCCTTAACAATAGTAATAGTTATTTAGTAAACAATTATTGAGGGATAAATAAGGAACTAAATATGGTAAGGCAATAAATAACATTTGGACAGTTAATCTTACCTTGTAATCGTATAAAAGATTTACTTCCTAGAGCCCAGCACGGAGACCTCATAGGTAATTTGCTTCAGCTCTTAAATATCATGCTTCATCAGCCGTGTGGGATTTTGGCCCCCATTAACTAACCCTTGCAGTTCTGTGCTGACATTCCTGTGCGTTAGTTTAAAGCAGTTTCTGCTGACCATGTTCAATGCTTCTGAAAAAGCCACATTAGTAGCCAAGAAGCACGATCATGTTCATCCAGTGATACCCCACCATGATATGTCACAGCAGAGAGGCAAAACGGCGCCCAATAACCGACACAATACAGAAAATGTCAGAGGGAAACAGGAATTTGTCTCCTGCAATCTTACAGACCCTTGCTTAGCATCTCGAAGCCTCTGTCAACAGACAGAGTGTCTCTAGGGGATCATGTTATTTAGGGGAATAATGGCATGTCAATAAAAACTATTCTTATTTCTAGGGTGCCTGGCTGGCTCAGTCAGAGGAGCGTGCAGCTCTTGATCTCAGGGTCATGAGTTCGAGCTCCGTATCAGGTGTAGCGATGACTTAAATAAATAAAACTAAAAAAACAAAACAAAACAAACACAAAAACCCACAATATTCCTGTTTCTGACTCCTCCCTAGCTGAATGCTGGGGCTGCCCTCACCGTGTCCGTTTGCCAAGCAGCCAACTTGGTAGCAGTAAGGAAATGGGTGAACTGATGATGCCAAGAATCCAACTCCCATACCAGCACCTCCCCCTAAATGGTCCTTTTTTGGGAGGATCCTCTAACTCACTAGAATAAGAGACCCTGATATTAGTATTATGTCTTGACTCTCATTAGCTTCCAAGAAAGTTTCCACCCCAACTCAATAGGAAACCCAACAAAGTCACCAAGTCCAAAGGAAACCACTTTTTTTCAGCATCCACTATTCAAACTAGGGAAGGTAAAGGGGCGAGGGAGGTGGGAATAATTCAGGGCATCAGGGAAATCTCCCAGAACCGAAGGGTCATCGGTGTGTATGAATCTGGAAGCAGAATCAGTCCTAATCCAGGCCTTGCCCTCATCTGGCAGGCTTCACTCACCGTCTCTGCCTGAGCCTTGACCCATTTCTCACTCACATGGGCTCTGGTCCCCACGCTCTCCCTCGACTCCCACCTTCTGCCCCCCCCCCCCAATCTCCTGATGGGCCCAATGTAGCTGTCTCAGCCTTGCTCTAAATGACCTTTCAGCATCCCATGGATTATAATTTCCCGAGTCTCTTAATTCAGATTCTAGACAAAGGAAGTGTGGTCACGGAATCTATGACCCAATATGGTCATAAATGGATCAGTCAGTAAACTAGTAAATCGAGTATTCCTCTCCTTTGAGATAGAACATTTTATTGAAGATAAGCCATTGAACTCACTTATTTGCCCAGAACATCCACAGGTAGGAAAATTTGCAAAGATGACTCTAAGCATATTGAGCAGTCTATTTCATCATGAAAGAAGTTTTTTGTATAATATTTTGATGTTTCTGTTTGAAGTCACTTGCATTTATGCTCCCAAACTGTACCTATTAAAATAGTACCATGTTGGGGCCCCTGGGTGGCTCAGTCGGTTAAGCGTCCGACTTCAGCTCAGGCCATGATCTCACAGTTCATGAGTTCGAGCCCCACGTCGGACTCTGTGCTGACAGCTCAGAGCCTGGAGCGTCCTTCAATTCTGTGTCTCTCTCTCTCTCTCTGTCCCTCCCCCACTCATGCTCTCTCTCTCTCTCTCTCTCTCTCTTGAAAATAAATACACATTAAAAAAATTGCATCATGTTGAGAAATTTCCAGTAAAATGTAACAAAACAAAATCTTGTACCTTCTAAGTCAGGCACTTGTCAAGTACTTTATTTCATTTAATCTTTGCAACACCTAAAGAATAGGTACTATTATTAGGCCCCTGAATGAAGACATTTAGGCTCTGAGTGTCTAGAAGTCATTTTCATGCTGCCACAGCGGAGGCAGGATTCCCATAGAGTCTCTCTGCCTGTAGCCATTGCCCTATATAGCCTACTTTGTAATCCGCAGTGAAAAAACACTTTTTAAGCCTTGTGTTCCATAAATCTAGTTAATGCAAACAGTTTGCTAAACTTTCAGCAGTTAAATATTGTGACTAGTCAGCAGTGAACTTGAAAATACAATAGAGTTGGCAAAATGAAAAGCTGATAGTTGTCACCTTTAAAGTTTCTTTAAAGCACTTCGGATTTTTTTAAACACTGGCAATTGATTGAGGACTCTGCATTTTGCAAGATGCTCCTATCAGCCCCTGTACCAGAACTAGTAGGACAGAGTTGAAGTTGTTCCTCATTTGCAGTGAAGGTGTCCTGTGGAATTGTTCCTGATTGGCAAAGAGGAAAAGAGCATTTCTAGAGTCCAACTCTAATTGCCATACCATTTAAGAACCATTAGCCGCTACTTTAAAATATACATAAATTCAGGATTTAAAAAGCAAAATCCGACATAAAACGCTGAAGGCGTACTATCCTTTGGACTGTGATTATTATATATTTTGGTGCTCTCAATTATCACCAAAACACCCAGCATGTGACGGCATATCCATTTCTATGCTCCTATATGACATGAGATCATAGCAGTTGTCCCTCAGTGCATCCTGTCTCCAGATGGCACTTTTATCATCACAGCCCAAAGCTGGTCTTTCCTGTCTTCTAAATCTCCAACAAAGAAAGAGTCGTCTTCATTATTTACCTAATGGCCTCAATTCTCCCATGCCCTCTGGGTAGGAATGTTGGTCTGAAATGGCATGACGTCATCTGAATCCCGTTGTATGTCTTCTTCTTCGGTGAGTTGAGCTCCAGCTGCGGTCCAGAGGCAGGTGGCAGGTTCTGTTAAACCACACTTCCGTTCTATTTTTCTGCCTCGCTAGAGACTTAACTCCTAGGGTCATGAGTTCAGCTCCAGCCTCTCATGTCATCATGGTACCTTACATCACTGAGGTTTTCTTCTGTCTTATAAAGCTGATTTCATTGGCCAATATTATCTGGCATGAATCTGGCTCTAATACCTTCCCCAGGCTTATAGGTTCTTCTACTAACCTATACATTTCAAGTATACCTTGAGTTTGTAGAGCTATTTCAGAGGCTTATAGGTTCTTTTTTTTTTTTAATTTTTTTTTTCAACGTTTATTTATTTTTGGGGGGACAGAGAGAGACAGAGCATGAACGGAGGAGGGGCAGAGAGAGAGAGGGAGACACAGAATTGGAAACAGGCTCCAGGCTCTGAGCCACCAGCCCAGAGCCTGACGCGGGGCTCGAACTCACGGATCGTGAGATCGTGACCTGGCTGAAGTCGGACGCTTAACCGACTGAGCCACCCAGGCGCCCCCTTATAGGTTCTTCTACTAACCTATACATTTCAAGTATACCTTGAGTTTGTAGAGCTATTTCAGAGAGAAATCAAAGGCTTCAATATCTGAATGCAGGGCAGAAGCTTTTGCAAAGTTGTGACTGGCTTTTCCTCTCCCTCTCTCCCTTCTTTCCTCCCTCCCCCCTTCCCTCCTTCCTTCTTTCCTTCCTTTCATTTTTTTTAACCTTTTGACCCCATTCTCCTTAAAAAAACATATTTGGCAGAACAGAGGTAGAATTCATCTGAACTCAGCATTCAAGTCTTTCCATTCTAATCAACTCCAACAGAAATCTTCTATTTTGAAAAGAATTTCCCTTTCCTTGTTTTTTTTTTCCTTAATGTTTTTAATGTTTATTCATTTTTGACAGACAGAGAGAGACAGAGCGCGAGCGGGGGAGGAGCAGAGAGAGAGGGAGACCCAGAATCCGAAGCAGGCTCCAGGCTCTGAGCTGTCAGCACAGAGCCCAACATGGGGCTCGAACTCACTGACCGTGAGCTTATGACCTGAGCTGAAGTCGGATGCTTAACCCACTGAGCCACCCAGGCAGCCTTCCCTTTCCTTCTTTGAATAACACAGGCAAAATAGCAATACTCGACCCATAAAGTGCAAAACGAGACTCTCCTTAAAGTTGTATTGGCTCAGTGGAAAAGATATATGGAGGAAAATAACATTAGCCGATAACATTTTCCCTAAGGTTAGGTGTTTCTACCAACCTTCTAAGGAGAGAAAGTCAGAGCTGTAGGACAGGTATTGTGAGTCCTTTGTGGAGGTCTCTGTATCTCCTTATTCCTGTGTTTCTAGAGACAGCAATTTCACTTCCAGTGATTAATTAAAACAATAACTGAAGTAACAAGACACGATCTATCCCTTGTTCCTGACTCCCTCGCAAACTGCACTACATGGAGCAGCGGCTCCTAGCTTCTTCCTGAATGTGCCCTGCCTCCCCCACATACGTCAGTTATCCTATAAATTGGGAACCAGCCACAGCCATTAAGAGCTACATTGTTATGCCTTATTTTGATTAATTCTCTTCCTCCAGAGCACATGTCTAGATGATGGCATCTGTTCTAAAGAGCTTCCATCTGGAGAGCCACAGTTCTCATTTCTTTCCATCTGCGTATGTAAGATTCATTGTCATGAAATGGGTTTTAAAAATAGTATTAAATATTTGATTTAATTACCCCACAGAAAATGTCTTCTAAAACTTCAAACTGCAGAAAGGAAACAGGAGATTCATATAAGTAAAGCAGTTCCATCTTCTTTTTTTTAAAAAGAAAAGAATCACATCGAACGTTGTCAGTATGGTTTGGATTTGTAGCAATAATTGATTCATACGGCGTGTGCTTACTGCCCTTCCCATAGTAGAATCCTACGTGTGCTGTGGCTGTTCAATAACGCACGTTTTAATTAATGATTTTTTTTTTCCCTGCAACTAAAATGCCAACATGAATGTGGTGCATTTGCTGAGGACAGAGTTCGGCAGAGCCTCTCAAGAATAGGACTAAAACAGGGGCGCCTAGGTGGCTCCGTCGGTGAAGCGGCCGACTTCGGCTCAGGTCACCATCTCGCGGTCCTTGAGTTCGAGCCCCGCGTCGGGCTCTGTGCTGACAGCTCAGAGCCTGGAGCCTGTTTCGCGTTCTGTGTCTCCCTCTCTCTGACCCTCCCCCGTTCATGCTCTGTCTCTCCCTGTCTCAAAAATAAATAAAACGTTAAAAAAATTTTTTTTAAAAAGGAATAGGACTAAAATAAACAAGAGCCCACTGAGCACAAGAGACTTGTGGGTCAATGAAATCTGCTCCCTCGAAACGTTCCGTCTTAGGCAGAGAGAAGGGTCAAGAGTCCTTTCTCCTCACAAAGAACTTCTGGTCACCTTTGTTGTTGAACACGGACGACGGCTACAATCAGTTGAACGAGATATTTGGGACTTTACACTTGGCAGTTGCCTCTGTTGGCATCCTTCATACTTTGGATCAGGGTGTGCCCCCCCTCACAGGCAATGTGCAGGCTGGTGTAGGAATCGGATGGAGCCAGGTTTTGAAACTGCATTGCCCCTTACTAGCTGTGTGACCGTGTGTAACTTGCTTGACTGAGCCTCAATTTCTCCATCTGTAAAATGAGCGTTCGGTGAGACGGGATCTGTCAAGTGCTGGGCACAAGAAGCTCTCATTCGTAACGAGAGCTTGATTATTTTAGATTCAAACAATGTGGAAGTTTACGCATGTATGGTCCTTGGGGAGAAACGTGTCATAAAGTTCCCAGCTTTTTTGTAAGTCTAGGAGGTTTTGAATCGAGAGCAGAATGAAAAATTCTTACTTTCTTTCGATTCGCGATGGGATCTACACGCTGAGCACATATTTTTGATCCTCTTGTCTCTGGAAATCCCATTAAAGTAAGAGTACAGGAATAAAAAAAGGAATAAAAGGCAAAGTTATTCAGAGGGTATCGTTGCAGATGAGAGATTTAAGCAAATTTCTGGAAGACAGTAACAGATAGAAGTTTAATAGCTGAGGAGGTGGCAGTCTAGAATATTCCAGAAGGTGGGTGCAGTGGAAAAGGGAACTAATTTTCTCAACACGGCTCCAGTGTGGTTCTGGGTTCAGGTATGACTGACAAGTAGGCTAGAGGAGCTAAAAATATAAGGATAAATGGAACATGCTGAGTACGAAGCAGTTAACTCTGCCCGTTCCCACATACAGTAGCTGGGCAGCTACTGTATTTACACCCAGGGGAAAAACCTGAAGGTTCTCTGAAGAAATGGAATGAACTCTCAGCCCAGAACCAGGACCACAAGCAAAGGGGTTCCAGATTTTGTTACTTGGTGGGTCCCCAAGGAAAAGCCATCTCTTAGGCCAACATCCCTCCAGCCAACAAACCACACGTGTATACTCAGGTCTCCCATTCAGCCTTTCAATTAGACTAGAGATTTGATCTTGGAGAAAAGAAGTAATTCAGTTAATATGCGACCTTTCAAAAATCTGTTAGTATCTTCAGAGACTCTATAAGACATAGTACTCATAAAAAAGTACTTAACTTCATAAAGGGGCTCTCAAGGGAAACAAGAACGAAACTTGAGGTCATAAGATAAGTCCTGGGATGTGATGTATAGCATGGTGACTAGAGTTCGTAATATCATATTCTGGTTTTGGAAGTCGCTAACAGTGTAAATCTTAAAACTTCTCACCACAAAATCAAAAATAAAAGAACCTCATCAACATAAAAAAAAATTCTCATCACAAGAAAAAAATTCTAACTATGTGGTCATAGATGTTAACTGAACTTACTGGAGTAATCATTTTGCAATACACATACGTATCAAATAATTATGTTGTACACCTTAAACTATACAGCATTATATATCAATTACATCTCCACCTAAAAAAAAAGAAAACAAGAATGAGATCTTTGAAATAAGTTGGTAATAAACAATGTAAAATCAAAGGAATAATTGGAAGATAAAGTCAAAGAATTTCCCTCCTCCAAGGAATAATACAATATTAATAAAAACCCTCAAAGAAATAGATAATAGGAGAAGAAAAGGAGACACAGAGGATCAATCCATCCAACCAATAAAAATTCTAATAAGCAGGACCTTCATGAGCTAAGGAGACTAAATGCAAAAAAGAACGTCCAATGTCTTATTTCCATTATATTATTCTTTATGCCCCTTCAGATGTCTTATATATGTCCTGATTTTTAAAGACCCAAACTCAGATATGTCACTGTGAAATTTCAGAGTGCTAAGAATAAAAGAATATTCTAAATCTTCCAGAGAGCAGCAGCAGGGCACCCACCGGAAATAAAACTCAACAGCGTTAACCTTCTCAGCAGCAAATTTCTGAGGAAAAATAAGTTTTAAATCAAGGGTGCCATGCAAAGGCTATCAACTTAGTGTGGAAAATGGTGATTTTTGTTTTATGACACCCAAGAACTCATAGGGTTTAGATTGCACTGTTTCTGAAGAATTCACCTGCAGGTAAACACCAAGACAGAGGATGATCCAGGACCTAAGAAACCATATCACTAACCAGGAATCTAATGAAAGACTTCAAGGTGTCACTTGAGCAGCTATTCTGAAAAAAAAAAAAAAGAAAAAAATCAGTCCGAGTCAGAATGTGAAATCAGAGCACGGCAAGGGAACACTCTCCAAGAGGCAGAAGGAGAAGAAAAACATTCAATCAGCAGAATCAATGGGATTAGCAAATAACAGTGAAGAAGGCACATTGTTTTTCATTCACCAGCAACAATAACAAGAGAGAAAGCAATCAGAAAGTAGGGAAAAAATCAATTTAAAAAATCACCATTCAAATATACAGCAACTAAACTGGAGTGTGGTTCTGAATAACTGATAGAATCTAAGAAGAGAAGACATGTGACCCTGATGCCTAGAACATTTCCCTTTGAGAGGTTCAAGTTTCATGACAACAAAACCACAGAGAGGTATGTTCGAAGCACATGACATGGCTGTGTGATAAATTAAACAGTGAACACTGTTGGGGTTTTTTTTTTCCCCCTACTTTAACACGTACAATAAACCTATAGACAAAGCACAGGAGGCTTAATTATGATTACAAAACAGAATATAAATTTATCAAAGGCGTCCAGGTGGCTCAGACGGTTAAGCATCCAACTTTGGCTCGGGTCATGATCTCGTGGTTTGTGAGTTGCAGCCCCGTATCCGGCTGCCTGCTCTCAGCACAGAGCCCTCTTCGGATCCTCTGTCTCCCTCTTTCTCTGTCCCTCCCCTGCTTGCATGTACTCTCTCTTTCTCCCTCTCTCAAAAATAAACAAACATAAAAAAAAAAAAACAGAATAGAAATTTATCAACGTTGACAGTATAAAGGTTAGAGAACAGCAAACAAAGGTCAGGACATAAGGGAGGGAAGAAAGGGTAAGGGTGTTAATATACTCAACATAAAAGGAGCAATCATGACAGCCTGTGAAAGCTGACAGAATAAGAAATCGTTTTTAGCATATTATTTACAGTTAGAAAGAAACTAAAAATAGAAATACAAAAATACAAATTGGGACAATGAAGGAACTAAATCCTCACCCGTGATAGCAGAAAATCAATTTTTAATATCCAAAGTTGGCAGATCAAGAAGTGGCAATGTAAGTATGTAATTTAGAGATGCATTAGGTAACCACTAACAGAACTTACAACATAAATGATTAACAGTGGCGGCTTCTGGAGAGACAGACTGGAAGAAGCCCTGATAGGGGGATTGTTCTTTTCTCCTTATAAGTTGTTCTGAACTGCTTGGATTTTTTTAGCTGTGTGCTTTATGGCTTGCTTAAAAAAAAAAATCTAAATTTTAAAAGTCTAAATTATGATATTTTACTCCATTTACAGAAAACAATTTAACAGAGACTCTAAAAGCTCTAGACCTCTACTAAGTACCTACTCTGCACAGCTGCAGTGAAATAAAACCCAGGTTCAAAATCCTCACGCAGATGTATTCTGAGATATAGACATGCCTTCATGAACGAAAAATAACACCATGTTTCAAACAGATTCAGTGTTGAGTTGAATCTTACTTTAATTTTTAAAAATTTTGATTGAACACATATGATGAAGACAATGACCCCTTTCTACCAAAATATTTAATTAAACTAGAACGTTGTTTTCTCTGCACAACTTCTTGTGAATTTACTTGACCCCCCAAGTCTGACAAAATCAAAAAATGTTCCACTCTGATTCTTAAGAGAGGCTAACAGAAAGAACTGAGGGGGGATATCTGTACTTAAAATTTTTTTATATAAGAACTACTTAGAATCAACCGCTCTATGTTTCTTATGTTTGATTATTGTGCAAACACACAGTTTAGATTTTATAATGTGATATCCTTATTTTTAAAAAAATTTTAGGGGTGCCTGGGTGTCTCAGTCAGTTAAGCATCTGACTCTTGATTTCGGCTCAGGTCATGATCTCACGGTTCCTGAGATCGACCCCTCGTCAGGCTCTGTCCGTGCTGACAGTGAGGACCCTGCTTGGGATTCTCTCCCTTTCTCTCTGCCTCTCCCCAACCTGAGTGTACTCTATCTCAAAAATAAATAAATAAACATTAACAAAAAAAATTTTTTTTAATTCCAGTATAATTAACATACAGTGTTATATTAGTTTCAGGTGTCACAATTTCTTATGTTTTTAAGGAAAAGAGAAGGAAGCCTAGACCTATGCCTTTGTTATAGTAATTAAAATAATAGTTTGCAAGTTGAAGGTTTCCTCTTACTTCTAATCGGCCCATTACAATGTAACCTGATGATACTTACCACAGGGTGGGTTTTCCTGATACTGATACACTGATAGGCTGATACTGCAGATACTGAAACAAAGTCTGGGGTTCAAGATGTCTACTAAGGACCAACACTTGCGAAAGCATGTGGAAGAACTGGGCACAGGGAGAAACGGAACTTCAGGCCTCATGAAGCCCACGGACTGGGTGGGAATCTAGAGCAAGTAACGCATATCAAAGTTGTCCTTCATTGGACCAAAGTGGCTGGGCCTTTGCACTTTACCTTAGGGGCGCCTGGGTAGCACCGTCGGTTAAGCGTCCGACTTCAGCTCAGGTCACGATCTCACGGTTTGTGCGTCTGAACCCCGCATCAGCCTCTCTGCTGTCAGCACAGAGCCCGCTTCAGATCTTCTGTCTCCCTCTCTCTGTGCCTCTCTCTCTCCCTCTCAAAAATAAAAGAACATTTATACTCTACATCTAGAGACAGGCTGCCTGGGACGGGCACGACCTGAGACCCCGCTGCTCTCTGCAGCCCAGGCAGGCCCTGAAGGAGCCACCAGCTGGGAGCTGTGTGGTGCTCGACCTCCCCACAGCCGAAGGGAACCTCCCTTGAGGGGAATGTGGGCGGCCCATCTCCGGGTCTACCTTGCCACTGACTTGTGATAGTTAAGTGCAAGAAAGCACCTGTCTCATCATGGAGCTACACATGTGGCCAGCTGAGGGCGTGGTTAGGGGTGCTGTGCCCTGCTGTGGCTACAGGAGGTGGCCTTGCCAGTTGTTTTAGCCATCCCTGCTCCTGCTCAAAAATTACTCTTGCATCCACACCTGCATGTACTTGGAAACATCGTGTCCACTTCTGTTGACTTGGCCTCCTTTGGCTTTGGATCTTGACTCCACCTCTCCACATAGCCTCCTCTGGTTCACAGCTTTGACTCCACCTCTCCACATGGCCTCCTGTGGTTCACAGCTTCGTTTTGGACGATTTCGAAACAGCTCCTAGGAACCTCACCCAAACAGGAAGTGGAGAGCTGCGGATCACCAGACAGGTTCTGGAGCACCTCGCCCCATGCCGATTGTGAGGAGCAGGGCGTCAGACACGCGTGGCACCGAGGCTGGGCAAGTCTGAGAACTTGGCAGAGATAGAGCGAGTCTGCCCTCCGTTGGAAGTGGCTCCAGAGGTCATTGAGCCAACCACCCATTCATCAGTTTGCTCCTGCCTGCAAACTTAGGGGAACAACCACCCCCTTTCTTGGGTCACATGGGTCAGTGAGGCTGACCAACCTTGAGCGCCTGAGGTCTTCTAGCCCATGGTCTGGCTATAACAATTGGGTCAGAAATGGACACCTGACCCAGCCAGGGCAATAAAATTCTACTCCAAGACTTATTACTGAAAGGGGTGCTTTCTCTCCATGGGAAATTCTCTGTGTAAGGATGTTAAACATCGATTCAGCCATGCCTGACATGGGCCTTTCAGCCACAGGGGCCAATATATTCCTTTCTGTGCTTGAAATGGGTTTTTCTATCCTATCACAATCTCCTTACAAAGTGCTGGTCCAGTTGATGGGATGGGGAACTCACCGCTCTTGCTTGCACCAGATCAAAACCCTCTTTGGAAGTTCACCCTGTATTCAGGCCCCATGGAGCTGTAACAGGCACAGGCATTCATCCAAATATTCTGTCTACATCAGTGGTTCTCAAACTTAGCAGCACATCAGAATTAACCAGGAAACTTGAAAATGGGAGAGTCCTGGGCCTCACCCTGGGTCTATGGAATCAGAATCTCTGGGTTTCTTGGCCAAGGAATGTGCATTTTTAAAAAGCTATGTAGACAATTTTAACCTGCTGCCAGAGTTAAGAGCTACTGATCCCATCATGCAGAGTCATTGTTTTATTGAGTGTACCATTCAATTGGCCAGCTGAAATATGGTCATGTGCATGCCTCCTACATGTTTGTGTCCTATTTCCTACAGTTACGGTCCTTAACTTCAATAAGCAAACATGCAGCCTCCCCAAAGAAACAACAGCAGCTCTGGTGGAAGAAAATCTGAGTGGAAGAAAATCAAGAAGTGGATTTATCATGAAACCAATAAAGCTTAGGTTTCATGGCCCCTCATGTGAAGCATCTGTGTTTTCACGGCCATGTGTTCTTGTAAAATTTATATTTTAACCACAAATGGTTGAGGCCACTGTCTCTTTCCTACTTCAGTTTCTCCTCGGTTATACTCCCCTTCCTCAGTCACGTTGGGTTACGAGCCACGGGCATTTTTCGGACCATGACTGAGGAAGTTGATGGGGATACATATAGTTTTGGTTTAGTGGAATATTTCTGTGCCTCACAGCGCCTTCTGTGTATAGTTATTGCTAGCTGCCCCAGTACAAGAACAAGTTTAGTAATGGTCCTAACACCCACTCTACCCACACGGTCCACCCTGATAAATGAAAGTGCAGGGTCTGACATGGCCCTCATAATATACCACAACATTAGAAACACCAAAGACAAGCTGGTCCAAGAGTGTTATCAGTTCACAAAGTACTGAAGCTTAGTTCCTATAACAAACCTCTGAAATGCCTTGAAATCCTGCAAGTCTGTGAAGTCTGTGAAAGACACTTGAGAGAAGTTTTCCTGAAACTGGTAACAGTCCTAAAAAATGTACCAATAATAAGTTGTGAAGCCAAAAGAAACCTTTCCACACTCTCAATAATAAACACACACACACACACACACACACACACACACACACATCATTTTGGGGTGCCTGGTTGGCTCAGTCAATTAAGCATCCGACTTATGGGGCGCCTGGGTGGCTCAGTCGGTTGAGCGTCCGACTTCAGCTCAGGTCACGATCTCGCGGTCCGTGGGTTCGATCCCTGCATCAGGCTCTGGGCTGATGGCTCAGAGCCTGGAGCCTGCTTCCGATTCTGTGCCTCCCTCTCTCTCTGCCCCTCCCCCGTTCATGCTCTGTCTCTCTCTGTCTCAAAAATAAATAGACATTAAAAAAAATTAAAAACAAAAAAAAGCATCCGACTTTTGGTTTTGGCTCAGGTCCTGATCTCAGGGTTCGTGAGTTCGAACCCTGCCTCAGGCTCTGCACTGTCAGCGAAGAGCCTGCTTGGGATTTTACTCTCTCTCCCTCTTTGCCCTTCCTTCAATTGCTTGCTCTCTTATAACAAACAAATAAACTTTAAAAAATTTTAAAACAAACAAAAATATCATTTCACCCATGGAAACAAAACATCATTTCATCCACCATGATGATTCGCCATCAATCCATTATTGGATTGATCCAATAAGAGGAATGTCTGATTTCTCCTTCTATTCTCTCAGTGAAAAGTATGACAAAATCACTGTTGCAAGAATAGGCAATCAAAGGGCATTTGGGTGGCTCTGTCGGTTGAATGGCCAACTCTTGACCAGCTCAGGTCATGATCTCCCGGTTCGTGAGTTCACGCCCCCGCATCAGGCTCTGCACTGACGGTATGGAGCCTGCTTGGGATTCTCTCTCTCCCCCTCCCCCACTGGCTCATTCACACACACTCTCTCTCTCTCTCTCTCAAAATAAGTAAAGAAGAAACAATAGGCAATCAAACATATGCAGGCAATAATTTTATTGGGTAGTGTATCAGATAGCCCAATATTAAAAAATGTTATTTTCTGAATTTGGAGATCTTTCCAGAGTTTGTCAGCTTTAAGTATTTTGTTGTTATGGTGGTGGTTTATATTACAATTCCAAGTGAACATTCAATTCTCTAAGAATTTGAATTCCTTTTCTTCAATAGGGCCTCCAAAACTGTCTGAGCTTCAGGCCCACAGACATTCCCCTGCTTTGAAGTGAGCATCTCGCCCCTGCAGGCCGGTAGTGGGTGTGATCAAGTCTCACGGATCTGCCCTTTACAGCCTGCCTGAGTCTCCCCAAAACCAAATCTGCTTATCATTAAGTCAGCGAATGCACTGTGGATGAATTTAATGACTCTGTGGGAATGAGTCAGTAATGACTCTGAAGGAATCTGTGTGGCCAGACAGATAAATAATACATCATTTAAAGGTTTTTGAAGTCTTGGTGTTTTGGAAGAAGCCATTCTCTAAAAGAAACTAGGAATGAGAATCTATCATGGCCGGGGACAGGAACAGATAAACAACCAATATGATTAATCATGCTGGATGCAGGGTAATTTAGCCTTTACTTCCCTCTATAGGAAATACTCCAAATCATCGTCATGTGAAGAGACGATTAGGTAGATCTCCTCTAACATCTCATCTGGCCTGGCTCAAAATAACTTCAGAACCCAATGGCTCTTTTTCAGCAAGGGCATTGCTGCAAACAAGACAGTACACGGTTTCATGTAGATGATGGGGCCGCATATGGAAGAAATGGCCCAGGTTCTTTATTACAAACACGCCCGAGTCTCCACGCATGCTGAATGGCACCCCCAGCTGTAGCTCCTTAGGGGCATTCCGGGAGAAATCAGTTCCTATGTCGATGGATGTGCTCCCCTCCCCGATGCATCTTATTTCCAGCAACACTCTGCACAAACTCAGTATTTGCAATACAGCATTTAAAAATCTGTTCATTTAAATTCTCTGCTCTGAGTGTCTTTGGCCATACCTTAGATTCATGGCACATTAATAGGTTTACTACAAACAAAACAAAACACCAAATGGTGGCCATAACAGTTTGGTAAACACTGGTTCATACAGTACTGAACTGATTTCTTCATATATACCTCGGCAGGACTTCTCAGAGTTTTAACAATGAATCTCTAAGTGCCGAGTATAAAAGAATGTAGTTTGCAACACTTCCCAAATTATTTGATCACAAAACCTTTTTTTGAGGTAACATTCCAGGGACCATAACTTTGGGACATGCCGCTTTGGACTGAAATAAAAGGAGATAAAGGACTGTCCACGCTTTATACAACATAACGGCAGAACAGGCTGTATGATACCACGACAATCACTATTATTATCGTTCTAATTAAGATTTCTATGCTCGGGGCACCTGAGTGGCTCAGTCGGTTAAACATCTGACTCTTGATCTTAGCCCAGGTCATGATCTCATGGTTCGTGAGTTTGAGCCCCGGGTCAGGCTCTGCACTGACAGCATGGGACCTATTTGGGATTCTCTGTCTCCCTCTCTCTCTCTGCCCCTCCCCTGTTTGCTTTCTCTCTCTCTCTCTCTCTCTCTCTCTCTCTCTCTCTCTCTCTCTCTCTCTCTCATAAATAAATAAATAATTTTTAAAAATATTTCTATGTTCAAAGGAAACAGCTGATTCTCTCTTCTCTTTCTCCTAGCGACCATTTGATCAGTAGCGACCTGAGAAAAAGACAAACTAAGACAAATACATTTACTTGCATAATTTTCTGCTGTGATCGTTTTGTTGTACAAAGAGGTTGAGAAAATTATACACACTTCTAGTTATCAAGCTTCTGTCTGCTGCCTCAGTAGCTTTCCCTGCTTTTTGAGATTCTCCACTGCATTTAGTAACGAACAGTGGCTGTCAGGGCAATCGCTGTCAAAATCCCCCTGGCATTTTTTGAAGACATAGGAAAATTCATCCTAAAGTTCATATGGAGTCTTAAGAAACCCCAAATAGCCAAAAAATTTTTTTGAAAAATAACAAAATTGGAGGATTCAGACTTCCTGATTTAAAAAAAAAAAAATTACAGGGGCACCTGTGTGGCTCAGTTGGTTAAGTGCTGACTGAGGCTCAAGTCATGATCTCACAGTTTGTGGGTTCGAGCCACACATCAGGCTCTGTGCTGACAGCTCAGAGCCTGGAGCCTGCTTTAAATTCTGTGTCCCCCTCTCTCTGCCCTACCCCCACTCATGCTCTGTCTGTCTCTCTCTCTCAAAAATAAACACTAAAATTTTTTTTAAAAAATTACAAAGCTATAGCAATCAAAGCAGTGTGGTACTGGCATAAACACAGACCAACAGACCAATGGAATCGAATACAGAGCTCAGAAAAGAATCCTCACAAATATGGTCAAGTGATCTTCGACAAGGGTACCAAGATCACCCAATGGGGAAAGCTCTTCAGCAAATGGCATTGAGAAAACTGGATAAGTACAAACAAGAGAATGAAGTTGGACTCTTATTTTGCACTCAATACAAAAATTAAATAAAAATGGATTGAATCCCTAAACATAAGACCTAACACTGTAAAACTCCTGGAAGAAAATGAAGGGAGGAATCTTCATGACACTGGATGTGGCAATGATTTCTTGGATATGACACCAAAAGCACAGACAACAAAAAGCAAAATACACAAATGGGAAATGTGTGCATCAAAGGACACAATCAACAGAGTGAAAAGGCAACCTACAGAATGGGAGGAAGTATTTGTAAATCATATACCTGAAAATGGATTAATATCCAGAGTATATAAAGAACACCCACAACTCAACAACAAAAATCAACCAATTAAAAAAATAGGCAGAAGACCTGAATAGACATTTCTCCAAAGACGACAGTATAAAAATGGTCAACAAGTATATGAAAAGATGCTCAACATCACTAATCATCAGAGAATGCAAATCAAAACAATAAGATATCATTTCATTCCCATTAGGATGGCTACTGTCAAAGGGGGGAAAATAACCACCAGAAAATAACAAGTGTCATTGAGGATGTGGGGATATTGGAACTCTTGTGTACTGTTGGGGGATTGTAAAATGGTATAACCACTACAGAACACAGATGAAGTTGCCTCGGAAAATTAAAAAGAGAACTCCCACATGAGCCAGGCATCCCACTTCTGGTTTGTATCTAAAAGAATGGAGGGGTGTCTGGGTGATTTAGTTGGTTAAGCGTACGACTCTTGATTTTGGCACAGATCATGATCTCACAGTTCGTGAGTTCGAGCCCCATGCCCCGAGTTGGGCTCTGTGCTGATAACACCCAGCCTGCTTGCGATTCCCTGTTCCCTCTCTCTCTGCCCCTCCCCTGCTTGCACATGCACATGCACATGCCCACTCTCTCTCTCTCTCTCAAAAATAAATAAACGTTAAAAAAATAAAAGAATGGAAAGCATGATCTTAAAGAGATACGTGTGTGGGCTGTGTTTGTAGCAGCACTGATTACGATAGCCAAGATGTCCATCGACAGATGAATAGCTACACAGAATGTGGTGTATACGGACAATGCAATGGGATTCAAACTTTGCAAAGGAAAAACATCCTGACCCATGCTACAACATGGGTGAACGATGTCATGTATGTGAAACAGCCAGTCACAAAAAGACAAATACTGTATCTGTATTCCACTTGTAGGAGGTATCTAAAGTAGTTAAAGTACTTACTCCAAGTCATAGAAACTTCAAGTAGAATGGTGGTTACCACGGGCTGGTGGGAAGGGGAGAGGGGAGCTGTTTAATGAGTTTAGAGTTTCAGTTATACAGGATGAAATATCTATTTCACAACAATCAATAATGTGAGTATTCTTAAAACTACTGAACACTTAAGAATGGAACACTTAAGATGGCGGGGGGGGGGGGGGAGGGAGGAGGGGGCGCCTGAGAGGCTCAGTCAGCCAAACATCTGACCCCTGATATTGGCTCAGGTTGTGATCTCGAGATCATGAGATCAAGTTCTGAAATGAGCCTCCAGTCGGGCTCTCTCCCTCTGCCTCTGCCCCTGCTTGCACTCTGTCTATCTGTCTCTCTCTCTCTTAAAATGAGTAAATAAACTTTGGGGCCTGGGTGGCTCAGTTGGTTAAGCATCCGACTTAAGTTCAGGTTATGATCTCACAGTCCATGAGTTCGAGCCCCGCATCGGGCTCTGTGCTGACAGCTCAGAGCCTGGAGCTTCCTTCAATTCTGTGTCTCTCTCTCTCTTTTTGCCCCAACCCCGCTCGCACTCTATCTCTGTCTCTGTCGCTCTCTCTCAAAAATAAACGTTAAAAAATGTTCAACAAAATAAATAAACTTAAAAAATGGTTAAGATGATAAATTTTACGTTATGTACTTTTTACCACACATACACAAAAGAACAGTGACTGTCCTAGAACTACTCACAGATGAACCGAGGTCATTTACATCTAGACTTTTAGTGATTCTTCTGTTCACCTTTGTTTACCTTTCTTCTAATCAAATGCAGAAATTCCTTTTAAAAATTTCTCTTGGAGCTAAAATACTTAAGAACTTATAAATTGATCATATATGTGTGTAAAACAAGAGAGCTACAGAGTGAGAATTTCAGGGGTGCCTGGGTGGCTCAGTTGGTTAAGCATCTGACTTCAGCTCAGGTCATGAACTCACGGTTCATGAGTTTGAGCCCCACGTCGGGCTGTGTGCTGACAGCTCAGAGCCTGGAGCCTACTTCAGTTCTGTGTCTCCCTCTCTCTCTGCCCCTCTCCTGCTCACACTCTGTCTCTCACTCTAAAATAGATAAACATTAAAAAAAAAAAGAAGTGAAATTTCACAATGGGTCTGAAATGTTTTTTGTTTTTTTTTTTAATGTTTATTTTTGAGACAGAGAAAGCGAGTGCACACAAGCAGGGAGGGGCAGAGAGCTTGAGAGACAGAGAATCCCAAACAGATCAGCATCTAATCTCTGCTGTCAGCACAGACCCTGATGTGGGGCTCGAACTCACAAACCATGAGATCATGACCCGAGCCAAAATCAAGAATCGGAAGCTTAATCGACTGAACCACGCAGGCACCCCCGGGTCTGAAATGTTTTTATTTTAAATTCCCTTTCCTTTCAAATTTTGCAGTCGAAGATTAAGCTCATCGAGGAGCTGCCTGGCCCTACAGGGTCTGGGAAGCCTTTCACTACTCAGGACGTTGCAAAGCATCCCAGAGACAGCAGTCTCGGAGGCTGGGCCACCTCCTCACCGCTCGCGGTCCAGGAGCACATGCAATCCCTTTCCTTTCCGTGGAAGGTATGGTAAGATACTGCTCACATGGATTTACACCATCTTTGGCTTTTCATCTCTTTAGAGGTCAGGACAATCCCTGGTGTTAGGTCGGAAACGCGAGTGTCTTATATTTCACCACATGTGGGCAGCCTTTAGAGTCTTGGGATTCACTGCAGTGACTGAAGCATCAGAACAAACAAGGGTAAGAAATGCCATCCAGTAGCAGCTTCGTTTTCTCATTTGTGGCATCCAAGAAGCTGCTTTTCTTTTTATTAAAAATACTGCACTTTAGCCTCCCAAAGAGGAGATTCATCGCTCAAGGAGAAAGAGCCTTTCTAACTTTAAAACATATTCTCTACCTAATTATACTTTTTAAAAAATGTTTTTGATGTTTATTTATTTTTTGAGAGAGAGGGACAGACAGAATTGGAAGCAGGCTCCAGGCTCTGAGCTGTCAGCACAGAGCCTGACGCAGGGCTCGAACCCATAAACTGTGAGATCATGACCTGAGCTGAAGTTGGCACTCAACCTACTGAGCCACCCTGGCGCCCCTCTACCTAATTATTTTTATAGCATTTAATTAAAGGGCAGACTTACCAGAAGGAAAATATTTTTTTTCTATCAACCATACGGATTTGATTAATAGGGCCCGGCTGTGGAAAGGCTGTTTGGAGATAAGTATGTTGCATGTCCCGTTAATTTTGCCTTTGTCATGCGAAGGACACCAAATGACTGGAGGAGGAGAAAGCGTATGGAATTGGGGCTGCGGCTGGCTGCCCTGGCTGCCCTGGGAGGCATGATCTCCAGCAGCTCTCAGAGATTAAGGTGGGGCAATCTGAGCCTCGGAGACTTTCCAAGGTGAGGACGGGCCCCGCCTCCAAGACCCGCATCTCTTTGAATCTTCAAAAAGATTGGAGTAACAAACAGCTTCACTGCACAGGACGGTCCGGTTCATCCATTCTGCTCACATAGCATTCGTTGATAACCTCCTAAACATCCTCTTCCATCTCCCTTGATCCACTCATTCTGGGATTTGGAGCAAGGACTCAGAGATATCTAGAATGCTAAGGGTGGGGCTCCGGGCTCTAATGGCTGAGCAGCAATGCAGGAGAAAAGACAGGAGGAGAGAGAACCTGTATATCTTGTACTGGGCAGTGAGCTCCGAAAGGTTCGATTTAGCACCTGGGTTCCCTGCCTCCCTTAATTCTTTATTTTATTTTATTTTATTTTATTTTATTTTATTTTATTTTATTTTATTATTATTTCATTTAAATTTTTTTTAATTTAATCTTATTTTTTAAATTTACACCAAAGTTAGTTAGCATATAGTGCAACAGTGATTTCAGGAGTAGATTCCTTGATGACCCTTCCCCATTTAGCCCATCCTCCCTCCCACACCCCCTCCAGTAATTCTCTGTTTGTTCTCCATATTTAAGAGTCTCTTCTGTTTTGTCCCCCTCCCTGTTTTTATATCATTTTGTTTCCTTTCTCTTATGTTCATCTGTCTTGTCTCTTAAGGTCCTCATATGAGTGAAGTCATATGATTTTTGTCTTTCTCTGACTAATTTCCCTTAGCATAATACCCTCCAGTTCCATCCACGTAGTGGCAAGATTTCATTCTTTTTGATTGCCGAGTAACACTCCATTGTATATATCTACCACGCCTTCTTTACCCATTCATCCATCGATGGACATTTGGGCTCTTGCCATACTTTGGCTATTGTTGCTAGTGCTGCTAGAAACATGGGGGTGCATGTGTCCCTTCGAAACAGCACACCTGTATCCCGTGGACAAATACCTAGCAGTGCAACTGCTGGGTCGTAGGGTAGTTCTATTTTCAGTTTTTTGAGGAACCTCCATACTGCCCTCCAGAGTGACGGCACCAGCTTGCATTCCCAATTCTTTTATTTTATTTTTAAATGTTTATTTATTTGATAGGGAGAGAGAAAGATTAAGTGAGCATGAGCAGGGAAGGGGCAGAGAGAGGAGACAGGGGATCTCAAGCAGGGTCTGTGCTGTTAGCACAGAGCCCGCTGTGGGGCTCAATCCCATAAACCATGGGATCATTGACCTGAGCTGACACCAAGCGTCAGAAGCCCAACTGACTGAGCTCTCCAGGTGCCCTATTTTAGTTTTTTTGTAAATGTTTATTCATTTTTGAGAGCGAGCACATGAGTGAAGAGGGGCAAAGAGAGAGGGGGACAGAGGATCCAAAGAGGGCTCTGAGCCCTCAACTGAGCCACCCAGGTGTCCTATTTTTTTTATTTTAGAGAGAGGGAGAGAGGGCACAAGCAAGGGAGAGGGTCAAAGGGAGAGAGAGAGAGAGAGAGAGAGAGAGAGAGAGAGAGAGAGAGAGAGGATCCTAAGTAGGCTCCACACTTAGCGCTGAGGCTGATGTGGGGCTTGATCCCACGGCCCTGGGATCATGACCTGAGCCGAAATCAAGAATTGGATGCTCAACTAAGTGAGCCGTCCAGGTGCCCCAGCTCTTCCTTGATTTCTTAGAAACGGCTGAGACGAGAGTCAAGAAAACATTAGGAATTAAAAGAGCTGAACTCAAGGCGATTTTCTTTAGTCCCTTAAAACCATAGTGCCAGTGAGACCTTCAAAAACGTGAGCATTATCAGTGCTATTTTTGTAAGAATGCTGCCAATTTTGAGTCTAAGATTAACAACTGATAGGAACATCTGCAAATATCACAAGAGAAAGGAGTATAAGGAACACCCGAGTTCCTTTCATCCAACTTCAACAATTTAAAAAAAAAATTTTTTTTACAGTTTATTTATTTTTGAGAGAGAGAGACAGAGACAGAGCATGAGTGGGAGAAGGGCAGAGAGAGAGAGAGGGAGACACAGAATCTGAAACAAGCTCCAGCCTCTGAGCTGTCAGCACAGAGCCCAACGCGGGGATGGAACTTGGGAACGGCCAGATCATGACCTAGGCTGAAGTCGGACGCTTAACCAACTGAGCCACCCAGGTGCGCAATTTTTATACATTGTGACAATCTTATTTTTTCTGTTCTCCCATGTTTGTATGTATTTATCTATGTATTCATTTTTGCTGGGGTGTATTAAAGCAATTCAAGACGTCATACTCTTTCTCCTGTAATACTTAGTAGACAGAGAAGATAAGAAATTTTTTCATAATCCCATTGTTATTAGTATAACAAGCAAAATCAGCAATAATCCCTTCATATCACCTAATAACAAGTTCTGGGCTCCATCTCACCTGTCTGGGCTCATTGGCCTAAAGGAGGGAGACAGGACACATTTGTCTGACATTTGAGTCTCCACTCTTCCTTCTCCCTGCAGACCCGTCTCAGGAGAGCCTTCCCTGAGCTCCTCAGGAATCCTCTTTTTCAAAGTGGTACTGATTCTTCCACTTCCTTGGAGCTGTAAGGGCATAGTGACTCAGGGGAACTTTGTGTGTGTGTGTGTGTGTGTGTGTGTGTGTGTGTGTGTGTGCACATGTGTGTGAAGATTGAAAAATAAACTGGTTTTAGTTTAATATACTTGTGTTATTCCACATTGTCCAATTAACCTGTGCTTTCCTAGGGTTACTTTCATGGGGCCACATGAATGGTAGACCACAGTTAAAACAAACAGGGGGAAGGGCGTCTGGGTGGCTCAGTTGGTTAAGCATCTGACTTCGGTTCAGGTCACAACCTCACGGTTCGTGAGTTCGAGCCCCGTGTCGGGCTCTGTGCTGACAGCTTGGAGCCTGCTTTGGGTTCTATGTCTCCCTCTCTTTTTTTCTCCTTCCCCGCTCACACTCTGTCTCTCTCTCCTTCAAAAATAAATAAACATTAAAAAATTTTAAGACCTTCTCCGACAGCAGGTGCAGTATTATATGCTCCTGATTTGTCAGCCTTCCCCCCCCCCATTTTTTTTAATAACAGTGAAGAACAAAGTTAATGTTGCCAATAACTTGGTCACTTCTTTTCCAGTTTACAAATCACCTTTTTGAGTAACAGGTCAGTCGGTTCCGGACCATGACCCTCTCTCTCCTTCCACTCTGGATGGCATCTGGGGTCAAGGAGGGCAGAGGCAGGACATGGGGAGGAGCAGGTTGGTCCTTGCTGGCCTCTGTTCAGGTGGCCACCATCCCACCTTGGTCCTTTGTATCCCTAATGCCCTGCTGCTGAGACCTCCTGCCTCAGGCCCACCTGCCTCTTCCGTCTCCCAACCATAATCTCCCTCTGGACCATCTCAGACACATCTGCTCCCCTCAGCGCTCAGGAACTTTTGTGTGTGCTCTCCAGGAGTGCTCTGGAGCATCAAGAGACTCGACACTGTGGAACAAGCTGTGTCTGATTCTCCCCACGTGGAACTGCTCCTACCCCATCACTATACCACTCTGGGCCTGTGGGTACGGCTTCTCTTAGGGGCTTAGAATCTCCCCAGGATATGTTCTAGAGGCGAGACACAAACATTCATGTCCTGGAACCCCCTACGATATATCTATGGGCTACAATTACCCCCTCTCCAGTTTTTACTTCAAGAGGGGCTCAACCAGAAAAGCTTTTGAAAACGTGTCTGAACATTTAAAAATTTTTTCTTACCATTTATTTATTTTTGGGAGAGGGAGAGAGAGCATGAGCAGGGGAGGGGCAGAGAGAGGGGGACAGAAGATGTGAAGCTGGCTCTGTGCCAACAGCAGCGAGCCTGCTGCGGGGCTTGAACTCAAGAACTGTGAGATCGTGGCCTGAGCCAAAGTCGGATACTCAACTGACTGAGCTACCCAGATGGCCCTCAACATTCTTTTTCTGCTCTCCCTTCTTTTCAAAGATTTTCCCCATGTCTTAACTTTTCCCTACATCTTCTTCCAGAAGCAGACCCTGAGAGAAGACGTGATCCCCAAGGAACAGCAAAAAGAGAGTAAGAACAGGAAGCTGGGAAGAGAAGACAGCCACTAAAGGGTACCCTGTCAAGCCAGCTCCCACTGTGACTGTCTGGGCCTTAATTCTGCTGGCAGAACGCAGAGAGCAAGGAGAAAGTAGACACCTCAGAATTCACTTGGCTGAGGAGGGAGGAGGGAGCTGGGGTATGTATACACCAGCCTCTCACTAGTCCTTGATTGAGGGCTACTCCGGGGGGCATTAATTCCTCAGTACTCCAGGCAGCAAAGGAGACTGGTTGCAGGAGAAAGTTCTCAGGGATGGAAATTCAGGTGCTGACACTCTTATGACCCAAATATCGGCTTTTACGTTATTATATTTTATGTTGAAGTTTCTCACCAGTTGTACTGCAGTGCACTGGTGTGCCGTTAACGGACTGGGAAATAGTGCTTCTCTCAGCTCTTTCGCAACTGAGTGGGGTCTGGGGTGGATGTGACCCAAGGACCAGTCACCAGCTGTGACAGCCTGATGGGGCTGCAGAGCTTACACGGTCAAGAAAGGAATGACACGTAAAGATATCCACATCCTAATCCCACAAACCCATGAATATCTTACTTTACGTACCTGCAAAAGGGACTTTGCAGACGTGATTAAGTTAGAGGTTTTGAGACAGGGAGGGTATCCTGGATTATCCAGGAGGGCCCAGTGCAATCATGGGTTCCCTATAAGAGGGAAGGAGGAGGGCCAGAGACAGAGCTAGAGATGATGTGAGCTTGGAGTGATGTGGCATGAGGCAAGGAATTCAGGCGTCCCTCAGAAGGTGGAAAAGGCAAGGAAGCGCATTCTCCCCTACAGCCTTCAGAGAAATACAGCTTGTGATTTTAGCTAAATTTACCCCATGGCCTTGGGTAAGCGATTTGGACCTTCATGGTCTAAATATCAGCACCCCTATTATAAAATGGGAGTAGAAAGACATAGAAATTGTAAAATACTGCTGGGACGGTCTACAAATTTCAGAGCAGAGAAGTCATTTTTCAAATTTCTTACACAAAAGAAAAACATTTTAAGACACAAGAGTTACCCAGGTGCCCCAAGAAAAAGAAGAATCTTTTTTTTTTAATGTTTTTTAACACATTCATTTTTGAGAGACAGAGAGAGACAGAGCATGAGCAGGGGAGGGGAGAGACAGAGGGAGATACAGAATTTGAAGCAGGCTCCAGGTTCTGAGCTGTCAGCACAGAGCGTGACGTGGGGTTCAAACCCATGAACCATGAGATCATGACCTGAGCTGAAACTGGACACTTAACCTACTGAGACACCCAGATACCCTGAAAGCTAAGACTCTTAAAAGCAAATATTAATAGTCCCCGGGGAGCATAACAGATATGTATTGTCCTGCATAAACTACAGTTTAAGCAGAGAAACACACAAGAGTGCCAAAGTATCAAAACGCCACGAATCCAGTGAAACAAGAAAATATATGAGGAAACAGGATGAATTTATTACGTAAGCTACAAAATTTACCTGGTTATTCTTTGTTTTTACCCAAATCTTGCTGAAACAAAATTAAAACATGCAATGGAAGGGGCGCCTGGGTGGCGCAGTCGGTTAAGCGTCCGACTTCAGCCAGGTCACGATCTCGCGGTCCGTGAGTTCGAGCCCCACGTCGGGCTCTGGGCTGATGGCTCAGAGCCTGGAGCCTGTTTTCGATTCTGTGTCTCCCTCTCTCTCTGCCCCTCCCCCGTTCATGCTCTGTCTCTCTCTGTCCCCCAAAAAATAAATAAACGTTGAAAAAAATATTAAAAAAAAAACATGCAATGGAAAAAGAAATGGTTTTAAGACTTACAATGAAGTTCTCAAAGAGAAAACAAATATTCTTTTCGAAAAAAGCCCTTCCTTCATAAATACTAATACTAACAGAATAAAAGCATTTTCTTGGATGACAAAATGTGTTGCTAAATAACAACTCAAACTGTCAAAGGATAATTAATGCTTACTATAAAGTCATCCAGCCAATAAATTTTGCAAATTGCATTTTTCAATTCCACTTCTGAGAATCAGTCTTAAAGAATTAATCCAAAATATAGCAAAGGCTATATGATGAAGATTTTAATTGCTTGAGGCGCCTGGCTGGCTCAGACAGTGGAGCATGTGTCTCTTGATCTCAGTGTTGTAGGATCTCAGTAAGTCTGAGCCCACATTGGGTGCAGAGATTACTTAAAAATATATATATTTAAATAAATAATAAAACTCTCTTTCCTAAATTTTCTTCAAAGTAGTTGAACAATTTCTAGATATTTTTAAAAATTACTATTATCTGTACATTGTAAAAAGTATTAAGATGCCCTAATGCAGTAAATACTAAATCAAATGTTTCCTTGGAAGGTTTTGCAAATCTTGCTTACTGGATTTTACTGGAAGCGATACAAATGTACAGTGAGCAGATACGTCTTAATCCCAAAGAACGTTAGTGGCCTTGTGATTGCAAATTCCCATGATTAACCACATTAAAAAATCATAATAAACTTTTTATTGTAGAATAGTTTCAGATTTACAGAAAAACTGCAAAGATAGCACAGAGAGTTCCCATATACTCCATACTCCTTTTCCCCTATTATTTACATCTTATGTGACTAGGCCACATTTAATCACATCTAATGAACCAACCTTGATCTACGATGACACTGAAGTCCATGCTTTATTCAGATCTCCGTAGTTTTTGCCTAATGTCTTTGTTGTTCCAGTATCCTATCCAGGATATCCCATAATATTTAGCTATCCTATCGCCTTAGGCTCCTTTTGGCTGTGACGTTTCTCAGACTTTCCCTGTTTTTGATGACCTTGACAGTTCTGAGGGGTCCTGGTTCGGGTATTCAGTAGCATATCCTTCTGTTGGGATTTATCTGATATTTTCCCATGATTAAACTGGGGTTATTGAGAGGTTTTGGAGAGGAGAATCACAGAAAGTGCCCTTCTCCACACATCACATCCAGGGTACCTATGATTAACTTGACTTATCACTATTCACGTTAACTTGGATCACCTGGTCAAGATCGGTTTTTATTCTGATTTTTATTTACTGAAAAGAAATGATAATTTCCCTAGAATAAGCATCTTTTTTTTTTTTTTTAATCATTGCAGTTTGGGCCTGGCTAGGTGGCTTCTTTTCTCAACATTTTTATGGCACTTTTCACGTACCAGGCACTGTCTGAAGCTGAATAAATATTAACTCATTTTGACCCTGCAACAACCCTAGGAAGTGGATACTACTCTCCCATTTTACAGGAGAGAAGACTGAAGAACAAAAAGGTTAAGTGACCTTTTTTAGGATATGCAGCTAGTAAGTGCTGGCGGCAGAGAACTTGTTCTTAACTACTAGACCATACCGTCTCGTCTCTCCACAATGAGAGGAAACTTACACCATAAATGAAATATTCATTCTTTTAAAAGTTGTATCTTTGCAGTATAGAGCAATGAGATCTAGCACCTAAAGTAACCTCTTAATTGATCCGTGTGTCCCCCTTGAGAGTCAGTTCCAATTCTGGCCCACGTATCACTCTCAAGCTCAAACTCCCACGGGCACTCCTGCTATGTGTTGACCATCAACCAGCCAGTTGTCTGCAGAATTAAGCCCTACCCGGCCGGTTGGAAGCATTCCAGGCTTCCCTTGATGGTGCCCTACCCTCTGCACGCTCTCTCTCTGAAGCAGGCCACCTGCCATGCCCTCCACCTACCCGCTTTCCCTGATGCCGCCACGAATGTCTTTCTGCATTTTTCTAAACCCTCTACGATTCACTGACCATGAGTCTGTGGAAACTTCTTACATCCCCAGAGCACCAACAATTTCTCTCTCCTCTTTATTCCCACCGGACCTCACCCCTGGACTACAAGCGTGCCTCATTCTGCCTCTAAGTTTTGCACACATATTTAATATCCTCTTAGTTTCTGGAGGCCAGGTATCTTATCACATAGCAATAATGCCTGCCAGAATAGGACCTCAATACATGCCTAACTGACGCGATCCTGTTTCTATTTTAAAATGTCAGCTTTTTGATGGACTCCTTTACTACTTGCTTCTGAGTGGCATTATCTGCCTCTACATCTATTCTTCCAATATTACCAACGAGAGATTTCACTTTGTCCTCATATTTCATACAGGCCTTTATTTATTACCACTAATGGATCAATAATACGTGGTTAGATTCCTAGGTCAGGGTTCCTGCTCCTTGTCTTTCTGACCGAGTCGCTTCCTGTATCTCTACCTCTGAAATAATGGAAGACTTGGGTTAGGACCGCTCTGTCATTATTGGCGTATCGCCTTGGCTTGGTTGCACAAGCCTTCTGGGCCTCCCTCATAGGGCATTTGGGAGGATTGTTGAGATCAGGAAAAGAAACCCCTGACAGAAACAATAGTGAGTGTTAACAGGGGTTTGGGGTTGTGTGTGTAAGATACTCAATTTTCACAACAGACTTATGTTAACTACTCATCCGACATTTACAGTTTGGAAAACTGAGGCACAAAAAAGCGAACAAGGATATCGAACACTACACAGAGAGGGTGGGGGGAACACCTAGCATTTGGACACAGGACAATGAATCCTAAAACCGAAACATCCTCTCTGTTTGGACAGCTGATGAAGGGAATATATATATATATATATATATATATAATATATTATATATAATATATTATATATTATATATTATATATATATATATTATATATTATATATTATATATATTATATATATAATTATATATATATTATATATATAAGAGATTACCCAAGACCATTGGTGTCTTTCATTTACTCAGGTCTTCAAAAAGAACACAAGTCAGACAATACTGATTATCTAATATGTCCAAGGCAGGAGCAGGATTCATGAGCAAAGCCAACGCAAACCTGATGTGAATATTATGTTCCTCGTTTCTGACTTATGATCCCTTTCAACACAGTTTTCGCCACGAGGAAAGCCTAATTCCTACACGAATGACCAAGCTTTACTATTTACTGCTGCAGGTAACTGTGAGCACTGGGCCCAAGAGCTCATTAGGGCAAATGCCTGCAGCACTCAAACTCACACCCTTCAGGAATGTCACGGCCCCTCACTGAACTGACGAAGGCTCCCATGGGACACCTTTATGAGAGTCCTAAATAATGAGGGACAGGCCCTGGGGTATAAATAATTGGGAGATGCTGGGTCCCTTTAAAAAGCTATCCAAATTTCCAGAGAGTAAATTCCAGCATCGTTAACCGAATTCTGGCAATCGCTTATGAGCCCGTAGACAGAATGTATTATGGATGAAAAGTGTACCTGGACCTCTCAAAGAGGATGCTATGGTATCTAAGAGACCGTGAGCTGTAGAAGAAATGCTGGGAGCTGCTAAATTATTACTTTGCCTACCAACGTGCTCTTTGCTTGCCCCAGTTAGAAGCTGGGAAACGTTTCTGCTTTTGGGTTCCCCATAACCAAATCTGTGATGTTGGTGGAGACCTGCGATCCAAGGACCGCCCCCTCCACCCCCCCGGCCATGTCACCACTGGGGAAAGGGTTGCTCCTGACATCAAGTGGGTAGGGCCCAGGGATGCCACTACACCTCTGACAGTGCAGAGAACAACAACAATGAACTGTCCATCTCAGAATGTCAATAGTGCTCAGGCTGGAAGACTTCACTACAGCCCCATGCTCCGTTTCTCCATTCTTCCATCCAGTGCTGAGAACGCAGAATAGAGTGAAAGTTCAAAATCTTCAGTTGTTTGGCCCAAATGCAGACATGTGGACTTTCAGAACTCTTTTTCCACCCCCTTTTGGCATGGAAGTTACACATGTCCCAAGAACTGGGTGGGTGGGAAGGACAAGACATAAACGCACAGGAGCCGTCCTGTTTTTGTGCTTGTTTTCCCCCATGACCTGCTTTTAAATGTTTCCCACAACAGCAATATGTCTCTTCTCAGTACAGGACTAGTCAGGGCTTATGTAGAAGGACCCAGTTTAAAACTGCATCCAAAATGCATGATTCCAGGCTCTTCACAATCCTGCGGCTCAAGGAGGGAACGAAAAGGACAGGAAGCTAGCGCCGCCACTCAGAGGCTGGTTGGCATAACTTTGTAATATCCCAAGGCCAGATGAGGGACTTCTGATGTCCCACCACCCTGCCCTCTACTCATCACAGCTCCCCCGTCACAAACTAACATACTGCAAAAAGAAACAGTATTACCCCAAGTCATAGTTATCAAATCTGAAACCAGGAACTAGAAAGCTAAAGTGGTCTCTAGTAAGTTGTCCAAAGACCCCTCACCCTTAAGACATCTATCACATTCACGATTCACAAAGAGTAAACAGTAAATTTCGTTTCAAATATCATAGAAACTTACCAGCTGTTTAGGACAATTCCTGCATTGGTAGCTTACTGGTTCCTTTCCGCCATTTTCCTTCAGCTGATTTTCCATTCATCTGTCCTTTCCACAAACATTCTCTGGAGCATCTTACTGCCTTCCGCAGATAACACGGAGAAGTGGAAACATTCCCATCTCATGGGAACCCAGAGAACCCTCCTCTTCGCCTTCCTTGTTGTGGTTCTCTCTCTTTTCATGGGGGGAGGTCCAACCTGGAGAGAAAAGGGAAGAACTTTCTGGTTAGGAATATCTGAACAGCACCTTTCAGATGCCCCCCCCCCCCAGGCTCCCAAACCACCAATCCTATGTTCCACTGAGTGCTCCTTTCAAGAAACACTGCTTCTTGCTAAGCTGCCCAGTAGGGTTTCTATTAGTTTTAATAAATCAAGAGGATCTCTTCCAGTTACTCAGGGAATTTTTGGCTCTCTACATTCGCATATTAAAAGTTTAAGTGGAAGATGGTGGTGAGTGATGCCGGGGGTTAGTTTAAGCTAGACTTTGAAATGCGTGAACCTGTTTGAGAACAGCAATTCCCCCCCCCCCCCCCCCCCCCCCCCCCCCGCCTCTGAAAACGCCTGCGCACCAAGGAAAGAGCTACCTCCTCCCCTGTGGTCAGCGCCAGGAAATCAGCAAGACCTGGCTACGAGTCTCTGTCTTCTTGCCTCCTTAAATCCCAGCAAGCAGTATTTCAAGGGGGAAAGAAAGATACCGTTTAGCTCCAAAATTTCCTCCAAACGGTGAAAGGAACATGCCAGCCCTCCGCTTCCACCCTGTGAATGCTGCAGGGCTACCTGGGCTTTGCTAATACAAGTGGAAAGTGTATAAATGGCAGGGTAATTACTGGCTTTCGCCCTTGGACGGAGAAATGAGATCACGATTTTCACGAACAGGAACCGGAGCTGCCGCCGCTGCCCTGGCTGCCGCTTCCCCTCCCTGCGCGGGTCCCGCATTACATCACCGGTGAGCTCTTGCTGGTGGGGGTGGGGGGGGGGCGGGCGAGGAGGCTCCGCCAGGGACTCAGCCCCAAACCCAGGGGAGTAAACATGGAATAACGAGGGTAAACGGGAGGAGGACGAGGGAGAGGAATAAGGAAAAAGCAGGACCAGGTTTCCCACCGCCACCATCACCCCTCGTCTGTTTGCCGGGGAGGGGGAGGGGGTGTGTGCAAGGGCGCCACATCCTGAAGCAGCCGCACCCCAAATTTCGTTCCTGCACCGCCCCCCCATCCTCCCTCCACTTCCAATTCCAACAAAAACTGACATCCAAAGGGGCCAGGAGAGCGGCCTTGAGAAGCTCAGGGGGGGACTGCGGAGAGACGCCAGGGGATTGGGAGGGACCGAGGCGCCCGCGCCTTGGGGCAGCGTGAGGGAAGGCGGTCGTCGCTGCGCCCCCGCCCGGCCCAGCCAGCGGTGCCTCCCCCGCCAGGCGACAGCAGCCCGAGGGGGGAGGCAGAAGCGCCTCCTCCCTGCCGAGAGCCGAGGCGACGACCGAGGGGGAGGAAGACTCCTCACCTTGCCCCCGATGAGGGGCGGATCATGCCATGGCAGCGCCGGCGAGCGACAGCGGCGGCGGCGGCGGCGAGCGGAGCCCAACCAGCAGCCCCGGGAGCTCGACAGGAGCCGGGGTCGCCGCGGCGGGAGCCCGGGACGGCGGGGACGCGGCCGCTCGGAGCGCCGCCGTGACCGTCCCCGGCCTGCCTCCGCTCGAGGACTACGAGTGCAAAATCTGCTACAACTACTTCGACGCGGACCGGCGCGCGCCCAAGCTGCTGGCGTGCCTGCACACCTTCTGCCAGGAGTGCCTGAGCCAGCTGCAGCTCCGCGCCGCCGCCGCCGCCGCCGCCGCCGCCTCTGCGAGCGCCGCGCCTGAGCGCCCGCTGCGCCCGCCGCCCTGGCACGGCCCGCCCGGCGCCATCGCGTGCCCCGTGTGCCGCCACCGCACGCCGCTGCCCGACAGCCGCGTGCACGGCCTGCCCAACAACACCAAGCTCGCCGAGGCCTTCCCTCTGGCCCTGCGCGCCGCGCACGACCCGCTGCCCCAGGACCGCCTCCCGCCGCTGCCCGCGCGCCGCGCCGCGCCCGCCGCCGCCGCCCTGCCGCCCGCCCCGGCCCCGGCCCCGCCGCCGCTGCCGCCGCCCGCGGAGGACGCCGCTCGCGAGCCCCGCGCCCGCGCCGGCCTGCGCGCCCCGGGCGCCTACGAGAGCTGCCAGAACTGCAAGCGCGCCGCGCTCACCGCCGGCTGCGTGTGCGTCGTCTTCTCCTTCCTCTCCATGGTGGTGCTGCTCTTCACCGGCCTCATCTTCGTCAACCACTACGGCGGCGGCGGCGGGGGGGCACCTCCCGGCGGCGGGGCGCCCCCTGGCGCTGCCCCCGCTGCCGGGTCGCCCTCGCCCGTGGGGCCCATCTGTCTGTCGGTGGCCAGCATCCTGGCGCTCTTCTCGGTCGTCGTCACTTGGGTCATCTGTTGGCTCAAGTACCGGCCCGAGGGCGCGGCCGCTGGCTCGGCGGGGGGCGGCGGGGGCGGCCCGAGGGCTCGGGCGGCGGCTGGCGGCGGCGCGCGGAGGAGCGACACGTAACGGGGCCTCAAGCCGGGCCTCCGCCAGCACCTCCAGCCCCCGCGCGGCCGGAGAGGGGCGGGGGGGCTCCGGCTCCGCGCGCTCGAGCTGCGCCCCCTCGGTGCGGCACCGGGACGCCCGGCCACCACCGGGCCTCCCACGCCCCGCCTCCTCCGCGCGGGGTCGGCGACGGACCCCGAGGAGGCGGGGATGCTGCTGGGGAGTCCCGTCTCTGTGGACTGTGCAAGATCGCCCTTCGCTTCACGCACCACCCAGGTCCTCGCCAGAGTGCACGGCCGTCCCTCCCCCGAGTCCGAGGATTTGCAAAGAGAAGGAGAAGAGGAGTGGGCCCCCCGCCGCCCCGCCCGAGAGCTGATTTTCTGGCTGCCGCGACTGGAGAGTTTCAGGGGAGAGGTGCGCGCGCGCACGTCTGCCGCAGTTGTGAAAGGACTTGAATTGTCCAGAGCAAGGATGAATGAGATGTCCACGTGAAAGAAGGGTGTCCCCGCTTCCTGGCTGTCCTGGAAGGCGAGTGAGCCCGGGGCGCTGAGAGTGAAGTCCACTCCCCGGGGACACGGCGCGGGAGAGCGGGGCGGCGGCACACGAGGCCAGCCGCGCGCAGCTGGGCGCCCCCCGCCCTCCCCGGCAGGTGCGCAGCGCGCCTGCGCGCTGGGGCTGCCGCCACTCAGCCGACGGGAGAGGTGGCGGCGCGCGCAGGGCTGCCGGTGCCGCGGCTCCCAGCTCGGCGGAGTCCAGAAGTCCCATCCTGAAAACTTAGGATTGTTTTATTCACAGTGTTACTATACCAGGAAGTCATTTCATCTTCTGTAACTGGACTCAGGGAGCTTAAAGAGCCCGTTCTCTCTTCTCCTCTCAAAACTGACTTACTGTTGCCCCCACCTGGAAGATACTGAAAGCTATTCACGCAGAATATAAGCTGTAGGCTTCCTCTGCCTTTTTTTCTTCATTTCGTTTTTAAAGTAATTTATTCTAGAATGTATACATCTGGAAATTTTGTGCATTTAAATTTCCAGGGAAGTGTTTGATAAGCAGTAATATTTCTCCCGTACCTCCAGTCCAAATACATTTCAAGATTAGGAGCAGAAAATAAAGGCGTGTTAGTGATTGGTTCAAGATTTTACACCGTGAACAACTACTGACTTTCAATTATCTGATAAAATAGAAAATAGCTCCCAAAGACGAAACTGACAAGTCTTTCTTCCTCTGATTACAAATATATGTCACACTTACCGGGAAAATATTATTTTGAATTTAACTGTTTGATATTGGAAATCACTGAAAGGTTCACATCGGTCATATTAGATGAAAAAGAATACATATCTACCTGATTTTGTAACTAAAAAGATGTATTACGAGTGTATGTTGCAGGTGGATTAGATGCCTTTTTAAAGAAAAAAACCCCCCACTGTTTCAAATGTATTTTATATGAAAACATTCTTTATTCCATCTCTTCAAATTTGGAATAAGACAAAGTTTTCATGTCTGAAAATCACAGAAGCTGTTGAGGGTATGCTATTATTCCTCATGTATTTAATGCAAGCTGTCTGCATGATATCCTGACATTATTCCATTAACTGAACTTGAATGGAGCATTTGTATCTATCATAGAGTGAAGTAATTTATTGGTCACTGATAAGTGATAGGGCTGCAATTTAGGAATTGCAATCTGGTGTGTTTTATGTCTGCGTTGTCTTAATAAAAACAAGAAGCATTTATAGAAAAAAAAACCCCTATTTTCATGAAATTTATTTCATGGGGAAATTGCTCCGAGTTATTTATGGCACTCTTCTTGAAATACTCATCCCCATCCAAATCCTAATTTCACATTTTGAATGAGGCTGAGAGAAATAAGTCACACACGGGAGGAATGTACATCGCGAGGGCGGGCATTTTATGGAATTGTTTCTAGGGTTTCACAGGACTTCTGAAGGCCAAGGGAGATCTATCCATTGTATTTTGAAGGGAGAAGCAGCTTACCCATCCACTAATATAACATCCACTAAAACTAAACTCTGCTGTCAGATTTGGTTCTCAGTTTCTGCTAAATGTTTTCAGGTTCCTAATGTTTTTATGTTCCTAATACTAAGAGTCACATTTCGGAAACTAGCTTGGATTTGTTTACACCTCCAGCAAGTAACTTGTGTTACTTCTATGTGCGTTTTTATCTGTTACTCTTTCTTTCGTTCCAGTGCTGAGATTCTGTTTGCATTCATAACTGTTTCGTTGCACAAGTAGATCTACACGTGTGTGTGTGTGAGTGCTACCGACAGAAGTTGGCTTTGTGTATGTAATGATGTGTTCACATGTGCACACACACCTGTTTGTTACTTCACACTCTCCAATTGGCAACCTGGAAGTCTGTCCAAAGTTATTTGGGGACCAGCTTGCTTCTTATAGAGTTTATTTACATTCCACAGAGGAAGGTACACCAATGACATAAACTGAATTATTCCTTGTAAATGACAAAGATGTCTGAATCGCCTCCGTCACAGTACAAGCCACATTTTGCTTCCTTCTTAGGTTGCACATGTAAATTTCTTAAAATGAGAAATTTGAGCTAGAATACTCCTAAACAAAATAGACACAGTTAGTAGTTCAGTACCTAAACATGGTGAGATTTATTTTTTCTTGGCTGACTTTGTATTGCAGCTCATTTCTGACTTCCTTATCAGGAATTAAGCGACAGGATAGAGCAGCGGAAAACATGTGGTCAATTTCCAGTTGCTTTCTGTTAGTCAAGTAGTCCTCATTTTGCAGATGTGCTTTAGTCATCTTAAAGCACATCCTACATCATGCAGGAAGTCCTGGTACACCAGCTCCTAAGACAAAGCAGCTTAAAAGGTAATTATTGAAATGGTCCCATGAGTTGTAGAGAGGGCTCCTGATGACAGTGAGTGCTTTCCTCCCTTCTCATGGAAATTGTCACCTTCTTGGAAGCGCCTGACCCAATTCTGGACACATCTCCACCTCATGAGTGTTAACTGCCAATAAAATCACTGTAAAAAGCCAGCCCTGGGGGCTCCTGGGTGGCTCAGTCAGTTAGGACTCTTCGTTTTGGCTCAGGTCATGATCTCGCTGTTCCCAAGTTCGAGCCTTACATGAGGCTCTGCGCTGGCAGCATGGAGCTTGCTTGAGATTCTCTCTCTTCCTCTCTCTCTCTCTCTCTCTCAAAATAAATAAACTTAAAAAGGCAGTCCTTCTCTGGCTTGCACACCTGCTCAAGAACTTATGGTTTCCATGGTCCAGGTTCTGCTTAGGTTCTGGAGCATCAGGTTAGAGTTACCATCATGATTCTGTAAAGCCTACGTTTCAAGCAAAAGAAACTCATCTTGCAGGTCATAGATTAAATACTCAGCCTCTCAATGCAATACGATTTGGTGGACGGTATCCATATCTAGAAAGAACATTGGTGTGGGATCTAAAGACTAGGAGCAGTACCCAGGAGATGTGAGTCCATACAGGCTCTCCTTTCTTTGAAAGACCTGGTGATTAATTTAACCTCTTTGAGCCTTGGGCTCCCTCTGCTACAAGATGGGAACACCACGTATCAGCCCTGCTTACTTTATAAGACTGGCTTAAGGACTTGTATACAACACGAGGGCATATGAGTGAAAATGCTTTGGAAACTGAAGCCCTACCTATTGGGATGAGCATTAGGTGTTGTATGGAAACCAATTTGACAATAAATTTAATATTTAAAAAAAAAAAGGAAACGGAAGCCCTGTATGGATCTATAGCCTTGTTTTCACTCAGATTTTCTAGGGTCTAATATCACCTCTCCAGAGAGGTCTGCTGTGATCACTCTATGCCAAGGGAATATCTACCAAAAATTTTTTTTCTTAGCACTTATTACTGTCTCCAGTGGTCTTATTTAATGGTTACATGCTTTATCTAAAACTCCAGAGCAGATCTTGCCCTCAATCTCTAAGGGCAGGATCCTTGTCTGGTCACACACTTTACCCACAAAACCTTAGTCAGCCCTCAGCATACGGTAAGTGGCAGAGTTTTTTAAGTTGGCCGAATGGGACCCCCTGGACTGAATGTTAAGCAGCTTGATTCCCCTTAATAACTCCTGAGACCCTGGGGGGCTTAGGCAAACAGTTGCTTTTCCTGATTTCATAAGAATTTTTGAAAGATGAAAAAATATACTGGAAAACCACTTTGATTTTTCAGACCAATCAGTTCATCGCAGTGAAAATCCTAAGTGTGTTATATTCAGTGACAAGACAGTGGAGAGGCTGAAGGACATTAGGCCACCATTTCCGATCATTTTCTGCATTGTGAGATTTCAAGGTATGCCTCCTTTTGGCTTCCTTCTTTTACGACCATGACTGCTCAATCTCCTTCAAAGCTAATAGCACCTGCATTGGTGGGACATGTTTACTGGGCAGTGAAATTTCCCCGCAACACTGAATTTAAATTTCTCATCGTTCGTTACGTGCCTTTTTAATTCTTTCATCTTTGCTATTTTAAAAAATGTACCCTTCATAGACCGGCTAAATTTATAATCTTAATAGCTGAGTAACCCCGCCCCCCCCCCCATGATTCCGTGACCCAACTCAACCTCTTTAATCATTTATTTCCCATTAGCTAATATTTGTGTTTTACATTTCTGCCATGATACACAGTTGATTAAATTCATGTATTAGGCAATGAATTGCATCCCTGCTATGTATGCATTTACGTTTCTTTCCCTTTGAAACAATATGTTTTTATTGTATGCATTACAGTGTAATTTTGAGGAATATCTAGTATTTACTAGTATTTTATTTCTAAACTAAAGGTTAAAACTGACAGCAGCCAGATCTTAATTTGAAGTTATATGAATGGGGAAAGTGTGAGAGAGATTTTATCTATCTTTTGCTAGATCTCTTTTGATTGTCCATTTAAGAAAAGCTTGGTAATGTATACCATAAACATGTTTGTCTCCATCAATCAAACTTGAGGCTTCTGTCCTCTTAGGGAAAACTAAAATGCGCTCCAGAGAAGCAAGTTTGTTTCTGTGATACATTTACCATCATTCCTGATTATAAATCAGGAAGAAAGAGTGTTTAATATTTACATTGGGGGAAAGCAAAAGTGTTCCATATCCAATTTCCAAGAATATTCCTAGGAGCTCAAGAAGAATGTGTACACTTCCTTTAGAAAAAAAAAAATGTCTTTCATGTAAAATTGGATTTTCTTTGGTTTAGAAATACCACATCTCCATGGGGTGGAGTAAGGGAATGTTGAAGGCAGAAGAAAGAAGGTAGAAAAGATATGCAAAAAGCTTCTCCCCGCTCCTAATATTTAAAAAACACATTTCAAAATAAAGAGGAGAGAAAGTGTTTAATCACTTCAAGAACAGAACACTAGGTATGATCTTGACCAATTACTATTTTTAAAAAAACCATGGCAATCCAAGGGTGGCTCAACTATCTCCCTCCACAATGACAGACTTATCTGCATCGTGTAGAAATAACACATTTATAAGTCTACTGTGTGTGGGTCTAACAATATTTTATTGTCAAACTTGAGTGGTAGAGAACAATTACACCTGACTTGTAGTTTGGGGGAAGAATTGAGTCCAAGTGAGAAATAAACAGTTACTGCCCAGGAAGAATGTTTGGGACCAATCTCTGCACAGCAACTGATTTGTTCATTGAGACCATTTCTTGTTAAATTCACCCGCAGCAAACTTATCACCCGATGCGAACCTTAGCAGAAGTTCTCAACGCTGACCGCAGGTTAGAATTACCTGGAGCTTTAAAAAAAAAAAAAAAAAAAAGGCACGCGTCTGTCCCCAGAGACATATAGTTAATTGCAGGAGGGGAGGCGCATCAGTATTTTTAAAAAGGCGCCCCAGGTGATTATACTGTGCAGCGAGATTTGAAAGCCATTGTATTTCACAACGTTTTTATTGAAGTACGACCTTCTCCTTAATCTCACTTTAATGAACTAAACGCCACCAGGTCTCTTAGAAACTGGGAGACTGTGGAAAAATGCTTGGATTTTGCAAGTGGTCAAAATTTAGCTAACTGGTTTGGGTGACTATGTAATCGTTGGTTTTGGTCTCTCTCTTTCTCTAGGTCTCACTCACAAACACACACACACACACACACACACACACACACTCTTGTTGACTTTGTGTTCCCAGGAAAGTTAAGCAAATATTTGCATCTCCATTTGACGTGCTGTGATCTTTCCTAATGCAGGGCGGGTGCCGCTGCGACTCCAGGCCCCCTAAGACTCCCCTGTTCCTGCAAAATGGGTGAGTGCTCTCCAGGACCCCTGAGTCATCAAAATTCAGTGACAGTGTGAGGATTTGAGGGCGGATTATCTGGATAACCAGGAAAGTCTCGAGGTTAAATTAACAAAACCTTGCCAGTGACAGCTGTGAGTGTCATCGCCAGTGACAGCTGAAGGAATCTGCTGGTCGCCAATAGGATGGTTGTGGAGCAGATCTAGTGGTGTCATGTTTTAAAACATTCACTAGGAGAACTATTAAATGCTTTGAAAAGACCCTTCGGAGCAGTCATTCAGCGTGCAAATTAATTCCACGCTGTTGGATCCAGGTGTAAGTGGATTTGCTCTGAGACCCAGTTTGCTGCCCGGTGGGTGGGAGGGTGGGGATTACCTCCATTTCTCTCCTTTTGGACGCGGACGCCCGTGGTGGCTCCCAGTTGAGCCGAAGGACTCTGAGGCCGGGGGAGGGGAAGCAGGGCTGTTGGAATGCAGTTGGCTGTCCCTGGTTATTCCCGGGGACCACCCACCCCGGGGGCCGCCACCTGGACAGGTTCCCTGGGGACAGGTCCTAGGGCGGCAGGGGGAATCCCGCATCCTGGGGCTGGCCTGAGTCCCTCATCTCCAGTAGCCTCCTGGGCTGGAGAGAATCTGAGGCAGCTTGGGGTGACAGGCTGATCCCCACAATGCTGGGGCCAGCCACTGGAGCCTGTCCCGTTCTCAGTCCCTTGCTCCAATCCTCCGCCTTGCGACCCGCGCGCACTTGTGATCCAGAAGGGCAGACCAGAGAAGCCGGGATGAAAGGCACAAGGACGCTCTCACGTGACCGCTGGTTTCGCGCGGTGCGGTGGTGGTGGTGGTGGTGGGGACCAGTTTGCACTGTATCTTGTCGACCCCAGCATCCAAAACCTCCGCTCAGTTTGTTTGTTTGCGTTTGTATGGAACCTGGTCTTCAGCCCAGCCCTAACGCCCTGGATTTTGTGACTGCTCCTCCTGCATTGCGGGGCTGAAAGGCTGTTATTTGTGATCCGATGATGTATTTACCATCCCTGAATGCCCACATGACCTTCCCAGGGCCCTCCTCAAAGCTCTGAGTTCGCACCTGTTCTTAAAAATAGCGGAGAAGCTCAAAATACGGAGATAAAGAAGAAAAGAGACGCAGAGTGGGGTGGCCGTCGCAGCCTGCGAAGGACTTGGAGTGGTGTTAGCTCAGTCCTTCCTTCCTCCTGTGCTTTCTGGGCTGTCCAATACCCCCATTCCCCCACAGCTTTCAAAGACACAAAAGGTGTCCAGACCAACACTGCCTTTGTCCGGGACAGGCCAGCTTGTCGCGAACGTGAAGGGTGGGGGCTTGGAAGTACCCGAAGAGTCCTTGGGTTTCCTCTAGTCAATTCCTAGGAGTCCCCCCACCCACCCCGCCACCACACACACACACACACACACACACACACACACACACACACGCAGATGCTGCACCAGCTTCCCACCGAGACTTTACAGGACCACCTGTCAGTCCAGCAGAAGGCGAGGTTCGCCCCTGGGCTGGGAGCCTAGGAGGACTTCATAAGCCCCGGTGACGACACGTTCCAGATTTATAGCCAGTCTTCAGGGAGTCAGGAAGACTTGGATTCTTTCTGCAAATATTCAGCCCGCCTACCACATGTCTGGCCCGAATTAGAGGCGGGTGGATGATACCAACCTGTCTCAGGTTCTTCTCTGCATGGAATATAGGCTAATAAGTTCTCCCTGGGAGTAAGAAAAAGGGTTGGTTAACATAAGCAAAAATTTTCAGTGGGATTGTATCATTCAGTACGTTTTAAAGGGGGAGTGACATGGAGTAGATTACCACATTCTTTTCAAGAGAGATAAGATAGGGCGGTGCCTCACAGAAACATTAAAGGTAACTTTAGTTGAAATTTATTTACAACCAGAACAAAGCAAACAAAGGAGAGGTTAAGTATTGGGCAGCCCCCAGATCTCATCCCTTTGGGGTTTAATCAGAGTGGTGAAAACCTAGGGCTTTCTTTTTTTTTTTTAATTAATTTTTTAAATTTTATTTTTTTAAGCAAACTCTCCTCCCAATGTGGAGCTCAAAGTCACCACTACTCTGAAATCAAGAGTAGCATTCTCTACCCACTGAGCCAGCCAGGCAACCCAGAAACCTATGGCTTTCTAACTGATCAGGACTGTCAACAAAATGCCCTGGGTTCAAATCTTAGCTTTGCCACTTCCTAGCTCTGTGGCTAGGGCAAGTTAATTAACCTCTCTGTGCCCTCTTTCCCTCATTTTAAGTAGATACGATCTGGTTATTTGGAGAAGTCGTAAAACTGTAAAGTGCTTTGAACAATGCCAGCACCTTCAAAGTGCTCAATACTATTATGTAATACATGTATAGCATTATATAACATATAATAGTACTATAATATTATAGTAACATAATAAGCATAAAATAGTAATATAATGTGATTATGTAGTATTACTATTATATATTTATGTGATGTTAATGTATCATTGTCATCGAGGACTGTTGTCACCGCATAACGGACTTACGTTCTCCCAAAATATGTTCGAATTCTTCCAAAACAGCTTATTCAAGATTGGGAATCCAAGAAGCTGGTTCAAGATACACTAGGCCTTCCAAGGTCTCATGCTGCCGACCCCAGGCCACTGGTCCTCAGAGAAGACTCCTGGAAAGTGTGGTCCAAATCCTGGGAGGGAGGCTGAGAGAAGGCAGAGCAGTCTTTTGTGGTAGAGAGTGGATGAGGGAATCCCTTTCCTTGGTTCCTCCCTGGCAACTTCCGTAACTGATACTTTAAAAGGGTTTGTTTCAAGGGTTGGTTTTATTTATATCCATCCTTTCTCCCATCACCCTGCCCTTCGTCAATGTGTAAGCTGGCAAAACTCCAACCTGCATTTCATTTATTTTTGACATAAATGAATTTGAAAACCTTGGGAGCAAGCCACATGGAATTATTCTTAAGTCAATATTAAGCAAGGGTATATGTGACATGTCTGGCACATAGTAGGGTTACAACTATTGTACTCCCCTTCCTAATGTCCTTTTCTCCGTCTCACTCCCCTATATCCCGCTATCCCCAATATACAAGTGTGCCCTTCATGCTCACGTATTCTGGAATAGTGAAGTGGGGATTCTGGTTACTTCCAGTGCAAATGTGTCCTTCATATCAGAAACAGTCCTTCATCGTTGTCTGGTATGAACCCACCTTGATCGACACCAATTGGGATTCATTGTATCAGAAATATCTTGGAGCGCTTCTGTAGCTCAGTCGGTTAAGCATTGGACTTTTGATTCCGGCTCAGGTCCTGATCTCACCGTTAGTGAGTTCAGGTTAGTGAGTTCGAGCCTTGCATAGGGCTCCATACGGACACTGCAGAGCTTGCTTGGGATTCTCTCTCCCTCTCTCTCTCTGCCCCTCCCCCCTCTCTCAAACTAAATAAAACTTAAAAAGTGATTTTTTTTAAAAAAGCAGTATCTTAGTCATACTGTTTCTTCTGCAATCATACTTTCTCCTTCCCTTCCTCTCTCCCTCTTTCCTTTCTCTTTCTCACCTTCCCTCTCTCTCTCCCTCCTTCCTCTCCCCTTTTCTGTTTAAAAAATTTTTAATGTTTATTTTTTTGTGACAGAGAGAGTCGGAGCATGAGCAGGGGAGGGGCAGAGAGAGAGGGAGACACAGAATCCCAAGCATGACGCAGGGCTCGAACTCACAGATCTTGAGATCGTGACCATGATGCTCAACTGACTGAGACACCCAGGTGCCCCGCCCCTTTTCTGTTTTAATCTTCTCCCTTTCCGGGAGTTTTTTTCCCCCCTATCCCAAGCCTTCCATTCTGGTGGTACTTCCTTCTTTTTGAGCCCCAAAAGCTTCTTTCATTTCTCCTTCCCAGGGTGACCTGCCACTCTGGTCCTGAATGCCCCAGGGTCTGGCTCCTGCCTTCCTGGGTCACCCCCCCCCCCATGAAACCACACTGTTGGCTCTTTTAAAACTGGGGCTTCCTCACCAATCAGACGAGTAGAGTGCAGCCCCTGCCCCCACCCCAGGGAAATGTGACCTTGTTCTGAGGGACCTGAAAGTATCATTTCTATTCCAGGGGTGACTCTTACGGCCCCATTGCGACAGGGCAGCCTGGGCTTTCTGAGACCCTCTTCAAACAGCTTTGGAGATTGAGAATTTAGGTCTGGAGATGCCATAGGGATTCCCTTTCCACGTAAGCCTGCTCAGCTCTCTCATAGTTACACAGTTTCTGTTTTTCTCCTCTGCTAGGTAGCTCCAAAGTTTTGTTTCATTAGTAGTTTTTGTGGTAAGAACTGCTCCCTTTAGCTGGGCGGTATATCTGCACACTTCTGAGAGAGCTGTGGCCTCTGTTCCAGCCCCCGCCTCAGGGCTCCAGTCTGTTGCCTCCACTTTATCCGTTGGGTCCCTCGGTCCCAAATCTCCGCAGGGAAAAATGTTTTCCAAGCCTTTATATCAGTAATTTGTGGAGCCTTGTGAAGACACTCTCTCCTGAATGTTCCTGTTTTTCATGTATCTCAGAAGACCACCAGCTGGAGAATGATAACTGGTTCTCTGGGATATTGGGTTTCTCTGGAGATTTCCCTCTCCCATTCCCCAGGAGGTGGGGGCAGCTGCCCAAATCACCCAGGAGGCACATACATGTCTGCCCCTATGGTGTGAAACAGGGCACTTCTAGCTCTCCCAACATTTCCCCTGCCTGGAAGGAATTTCCTCCTGTTTGGGGATGGGAGTGACAGGTCCAGTGACGGGGAGTCAGCCGGAGGGCCTAGACAGGAAGAAGCTGGGCCTTCGTTTTCTTTCAAATAAAAATACAATTTGCAGACAATGGGGGCCAAGCTGAGGGCCCCCAAACCCGTGGATTTTTGAGCCACAACTATGGGCTCAGGCTGTGGGAAGGGAGGAGACCAGGAAGTCCCAGTCTCCGGACCTCCAAAGGTGACATCTGCCTTCCTCCCGGAGGCAGAGAGAGGGTTGGTCCTAGGAAGCTTCCACCTGTTTGTGAGAAGATTCAGTCCTCCCTGTCACTACTTTGGTAGCCTGAAGGAAGTGTCTTCTCAGAAAGAGGACATCTGCAGGTTTGGCTGGCCAGAGCTTGCCCGAGTTTTCCACGGCTTCAGAACGCCCAGTCACTCTGTCACTCACTACTGTAGTCAGTGTATATGGTTCCTTCACTCCATCCCTTTGGCCTTATCCTTCCCCAGATGCTCCTTCCTGCCCTCCCTTCTCTTCAACAAGCTACCTCAGAGGATCTGCTCAGGCTTCTGTGGCTGAAATAACAAGGCCCCCCACCCTACTCCAGCGGTTTATGCCCACCCCTCCTCCCCCAAGTCCTTCAGCACCTCCAGACTGAGCCACATTCTTGCAACCAATCTCCTGACCTGTGGCATTTTTATTCTTTTTTTTTTTTAATTTTTTAATGTTTATTTATCTTTGAGACAGAGAGAGACAGAGCATGAATAGGGGAGGGGCAGAGAGAGAGGGAGACACAGAATCCGAAATAGGCTCCAGGCTCTGAGCCATCAGCCCAGAGCCCGACGCGGGGCTCGAACTCGCGGACCGCCAGATCATGACCTGAGCCGAAGTCGGACACTTAATCGACGGAGCCACCCAGGCGCCCCTTTATTCTTTTTAGTTATTTTCTGGACGGTCAGCTCCGCCGGGAGAAGGATGACTTTGGTCTGTTTCCAGGAGGAGGGTAGCCCCAGCGCTTGGAACAGCACGCAGTAGAGGCTGAATAAGTATGTGTGGAGTGAATGAAAGTTCTTGCGTGCGCCCTGTGATCTGCTCTGAGAGCCCAGCTGACCATTCAGTGGGAGATAAGGGGTAGAATAAAATAATCAAAACCACACCAGGGAAAGGCTTCAAGGGCCAGCTTTGCACGTGTCTTGGGCCCTGGAGATGACCAGGGAACAAAGGAGCCTGAGCATTTAATGAGAACTTTCTGAGGGGTTCGTGAACGATTGAATGGGAGAATGTCAGACACCAGAGTGTACCGGGTCTGGGCACGAAGGAGGCAGTGGGGAAGAGGGCAGTGCTCCGGGCCCTGCTAAAGCCGGGGAGGGTGTTGTTAGCAGGCCACTGGCTCTCATACCTATTGGCTCCCCCAGTGCGGGCTTCTCTTCGGGCCAGTGGGTCCCAGGGCTGTGAGCCAGGGCTCTGCGGTTCCAGGCACCCTGCTCAGATGACTGCGAGGTGCGACTTTCCACTTCCGGGGCACCCTTCCTTGGGCCAAGATCGCCCAAAGACGCAAGGGCGAGCAGGCCCGTCCTTTGGAGGGCGGAATCGACTGAGGGCCCGACCTCTGACGCCAGGCTTGACACAGCATTAATAACTGGGCGGCAAAACCAAGAAAGGGAACTAGGAATGGACCCAGTGTCCCTCGGGGTCGGATCCTCGCCATCAGAACGCAGAGAGCCCAAGAAGAGAGCTTGCGCAGTTTCTACCTCATCTGTTAAGGCCTCTTCAGAAGTCACTGTCCTGTTAGATTTGTGTCCCCAAATCCTTTTTTAATCCAGCAGAATCTCTTTAAGGGGAAGAATCTCAGCCCCAATGGTCCAGGCTCAAGGTACAGAGTGGACAGGACCAGCAAGATGGAATTGGAAAGATGGGGGTGACAGGGGCTCTGGCTCAAACCAACCCCTGGCCACGTAGAGAGAGGTGGTTGCACAAGACACGCCTTCCCAGGGCACTCTCCAGAGTGAGCATTGGGTCCTTGCCCTCGGAGTTCAGCAGGGCTGCGGGGAACCTGAATTTGTCGACCTCCATCTCCAGCCAGCTTTCCCACGCACGACCTGGAGGCTTCGACCTTTCCCGATTTCTCTGCCAAGAACTGGAGCCTCGATGCCCCACCCTCGTCCCACCTAACCAAAGCAGGCGTCTTCTGACCCCCTCTGTGCCCAGTAGTGGGCCACCTGGGCAGCTTCTAAGATCTTCCCAGTTCCATCCTCTGGGCAGCTTTCCGGGCATCCTTGGGGCCTCTGGACTGGGTTTTCTGTCCCCCCAGGCCTGTCTCCTCCACCCGGGGGGTAAACTGAGCGCCCGCAGGATTGTTGCTGAGCGCGGATCTGGGGTTCGCAGAATCGAGTTTTCTCCGGCTCCTCCAATGAGCGTCGGAGGCCGGAGGGTAGGGAAGCGGTGTGCACCGGGCTAGGGAACGGAGGGTGAGGGAGGAGGAAACGGGCCGTGGGCGTGTTGACGCCACTGTGTGTCGGTTTCTCTGAGTGTGCACGAGTGCGTGCCCGGATGGGGGCGGGACTGGAGTGGGGGGACGGTCGGGCAGGTCCGGCCTCGCGCGCAGAGGGCTCTGTGGGGTGCGAAAAGACCTCCTCGCGGGGATCCGTGGGACGCCACCGCCCCACGGAAGGTGGACGGAAGGGAGGAAACGCCAGCTTCTGGCTCCTTCTCCAAAAGCGCTCTGGGAAGGGATTAGGCGCCCCCTGTACTTTCGCTTTGGGCGTGATTGATGCGAACGGCTCTCCGAGGGCCGCGCAATTAATAAAGATTACGCTCGTTTAGTCGAAACGTCCCTCTTAATTAATGGAGAGAAGGGCGCGAAGGGTGATTTATTTGCATTTGCAGCACGCTTTCGGCCTCACGGGATTTGCGGCGAAGGCGGCCGCTGGGGCCCAGGACTAATTGGCTACCACCCGGTTGAGGCCGACTTGTTCCGGACCGAAGTGTCCCCCATCCTGTTCCCCTCACGTCGCCGCCTACGGGACCTACTCCCCGGGCCTTACACCTCCATCCCCCTAACTCCGTCTGAAACCACCCCAGATGCAGGTGGGCTTCCCTCCCTCGAGAGCACTAGCCCGGCCCTGGCGGACACTCCCTGCCCCGCACACTCCCCGTTGCGCCTCATTACCGCCCCCCTCAACGCGCTGGAGGGGATCTCCGGGAGGCCTGATCACCGATCCCCGCCGGGCCCCAGCTTCCGACGGTGCCGTCAGGGAGGGGTTGAGGCATGGAAAGGAACGCTAGCTTCGAGTCCCCCAGGCCAAAGGGGCTCTGGGAACCTACCCGCTACGTATGAATGTGTGATCGTGTGTCTGAATGTGTGTGGGTGAACGTACGTGGCTGTTACGTCTGTGTTTCTAAGTATCTGAGTCGTGCGTTTTTGCTAAAATACCACCCTCTCTCCCGCCTTGCTGTCCACCTGCTGCAGCCCGGGCGGGGGAGGGGACGTGCAAACTTTCCCCGAAGCGTAGCCGCGTGAAAACACTCTGGCTTTAGCCAGAGACTTTCTGCCCCTGGATGAGGGGAGCAAGCGCTTCCCACCCAGCAGGGGCGGGGGTGGGGGGGGCGGAGAGTTGAGGGGAGCTGCGTGGCCGCGTGGAGGGCGCAGGAGTCAGGAAGAGGCTTCAAAGGTTTCGGTAACGACTCTTCGGCCTTTATTTATGCCCCTATTAATACAATATCCATCATGGAGATATCGATCTTTATCCTTTAAACTGATACGCTAGGAATCAATTAGCCATGCAGATTACATTTCCTACATATCCAAATGTTAATCTTTCAGTCTCTGGGCCAGTGATATATATTTTTGCAGCCAGATAGTATTAGATTTCGTTTAGAAATGGGAAGAAGAAAAAAGGCTCTCTGAAGCGCATTTCTCTTGGGGCTACTTGTCTTAACTCTTGGCCCCCACTGGGCCCTGGGGGTCTGGGGGCCAGGACACTTCTTGGAGTTTCCCGGGGCAAAGAAGCAAGACCGCGACGGCGACCAGCGCGCAGGGCCACCGCGGGGATGCGGGACAGCTTTCTGTGACAGGACTCTGGGCAGCCGGTTAGCGTCAGGTCTACACTTCTGGTGGGGGCTCCTTGCAGCTAAACCACCCTGTCTGGCAGGCCCCTTTCGATCGCTTGCGGCGTTCTGGATGGTCAGTTTTCATCTTTTCAGTTTCCCCTCCAGGGTTCTCCCATCTCCAGGCTTCTAAAATCAAAATTATTCTTCTACTCCTCACCCCCCAGACCCAAGGCTAGTTTAAAGGTCCGTCTCCAGAAAGAGAAACCTAATTTAAAACACGAAATCGGTGTTTTCCTGGGGGAAGGGAGATGGAGAGAAACTTTAAGGTCTACGAAGGAACGTAATGGGATTCTTGATGTTTAAGAAATTGGAAGGGTTGAGGCAACCTGTTTAGCTTGTGGTGATTTCTCTCCTCTTCTCCTTTCTTTTTTCCCCTTCCTTTTCTTTTTTTTCCTTGTCATTTCTCTCTTCTTTTCTTTCTCGTTCTGTCTTTTTCTCCTCCTCCCTACGAAAGGCTGGTGGAGTCAGGAACGGATGCATCCCGGGGCAGGGGTCCCCTCCTCTGTGCACGGTGAGCTCCCACGGGCCACAAGGAGGCAGGGTGCATGCTGCATGCTTCCTACTATTTTCCTCCAGTCCCTGGCCCCAGCCCGCGTGGCTCTGGGAGCCTCGGCCTCTTCCACCTCCCCCCACCTGTTGCGCTCACTGCTGGGAGTTGGCTGCACAGTCTGTCTCGCTCCAGGCGCGATTTTAATCCCTGCGGACTGCGGGTCCTGGGTTTACTCACAGCTCTGCTGCCTTAGGCTCCCGTGCCCTCACTATCCAGTGCATCCTGGTTCAACTAGACACCCAGGTCTGAACATTCTTCTTGCAGATCTCTCTTTTCTTGCTCCTTGCATCCGCTCCGTCCCCACCCCCTGAAATCCTCGTCGGGGAGAAATTTCCCGCGGGGGCTAAAGATTCGCAGGCTGAGGAGCTGTGGCAGATCTGAGCTTTGGCTCAGGCAGTGGGGCCGCACGGAGTCAGACCTGGCCCGATCCAAGTGAAAGGCCTGTTAGCTTTCCCCCACCTCCTCCACTCCCCTCCCTCCTCCCACCTTCGTTTCCCACATCCTATCCCCCCCACTCCAGGAGTTCCTGGAATGGTCATTTGCCTTGCTGGTTTTTTTTTTTTTTTGGCCTCAGGCGTCAAAGAAACCCTACAGACCCTCCCGCCTCCTGCAGCCCTCCTATCAAGTTCTCCAGCTCTACTCCCGCCCCCCCCCCACGTCAGATCATCTGCCTCTTTCCCTGGGCACATCCAAAGATGCCCTGCCAAGACCCCTCAGTCCTTACCCCCAGGCAAACACCTTGCTTGCTCACAAGCCGAGCAATTGTCGAATTAATCAACACCCCTCCCTGAGCCGTGGATTCTCACCGAGTTGGGCAGAGCATTTTTGAAGATTAGAGAGGACATATTCTAATTTTTTTTCAAGACGCTTCGCCCCCCCCCCCCCCCCCCCCCCCCCGAGAATTGGGCTCTGGCAACTTGTCTTCCTTATTTGCATAAAAATAATTTTTGTAGAGCCAAACAAACGTCTGTAGGAGACAATTTGCCGAGAGATTCATTCTCTCCCTCCCTCGCTGCCGTTAAACTTTTTTTTTTCCTTTTACATCTCTCTTCTTCCCCTCCTTTCCTTTTCCTTTCCTCGTTCTCCTTCTCGTCTTCCCACAAACCATATGTTCTTTATTGAGAATCCGCTCACACGTTCCCGGCCGCTCCCCCAGCCGCAGCGGCACCGCAGGGACAAAATCACTGTGGTTGGCGCACATCACATTTCAGTGCGGCGCCCAGATCCCCATCCAGTCCCTAAATCCGACCTCATCCCGACTGATTTTCCAGTGGGGGAGAAGAGCGGCGCCAAAGTTTTTGACAAACAACTGCGGGGGGCCCAACGATGGTCGCCTCGCCTGGCGCTGCGCGGGTCGGCGAGTTTAACCCAAGCATTCACCAACCCCGGATCCTCGCATCCGGCCAAGACGCGCGTGGTCCAGGACTCAGTGCTTTGCATTTCCCTCGCGTGAACGCGGGGCAGCCTTTCTGTGAAATTGAGGGCTTCGTGGTGTTTGCTCAAACCACAGACTGCAACCCCGGGTGATGGCTGGGACCCGGCGAGCGGACAGGCGCGGCCCCGCGGGGCTACCACGCCAGGCTGCCAGATCCCGCGGCCCTCCCGTTGGGGCAAAAAAGGCCTGGGTGGCTGCGTGGCAGACGTCCCCGCCCGCGCCACTCAAGAACAGTGTTTTGGCTAGAAATGAGGTCGCGTCTTAGAGGTCAAGAGAAGTCCGGGGTTCATGAAAGGCTGGGTCCACAAATGCGAGAGCTGCGCGCTGAAGGGCGTCCTGCGGCCCAAAGCAGATGCACCGGACTGCGACTGGACTGTTGATCCACACATCCAAACCGGGAGCGGGAGAAGCTTGTTCAAGTGAATGCGGCACGCTCGCCCCAGGCTTGGACAGGCAGCCAGCTGTCTATTTCACCTGACGTTCCTCTGAAACTCGGGGCAGAGGAGGCATCGGCGAGTAATCCTTCTCCCCCCCCCCCCACCATTATCTTCCTATTGCCCTCAAGGCTTCAGTGGCATTTTGCACGTGCACGGATAGCGCGGGTGGACACCACGTTCGTTCTTGAAACTGTCGTAGAGACTTTCCTGCCTGCTTTCTGGGTAATTTGTCAGCCTGGGGAAATGATGCTGCCTTCCAAACCTGCGTTCAATCCCTCAGGGGTTGCAATCCCTGAGAAGTGGCTTAGGAAGAAACAAGGACACGGATTTTGGTGATCCCCAAAAAGGAAATGAGAACGTTTTCCCCTTGACAAATTGAATCATTTTATGTAATATCAGGTTAAATAGGGCTTCATTTTAAGCGGTGACTGTCCTTTGTACTATGAATGCACGTCAGCCCCCCCCCCCCCCCCCGTTTGCCGCAGGGCGAGGGCGCTTGCCTTCCAAGACCCACTTTGGGGCCACTCCTTTGTCAATTGGCGACTGTATCGCGCCCAGAGGCGGCGCGGAGACTCTGGCTCAGAGGCTTGGGAACGGGGACCGGGCCTGGGTGGACACTCCCTTCCTGCTCCGGGGAATGGGGGGGGGGGGGGGGGGCGGGGGTAACTTCTGCTTCCGGAGAGACTTCTGAAAGAAGGGAGGCACAAGCTTCGGAGATAGGGAAGGAGAGGCTGAAGTATAGAACCGGGGTTCGTTCTCGAAACCAATCTGGAAAGCCGGGAACCACCCCACCCTTCCGCGACCTGTTGCGCTCGTCTATGTACAGGCTCCGGCTCCGGGCCTGGTCTGGTTTGGCTGCGAGTGGGCGCCATGGGCCCGAGAGCTTCAGCCAACGTCGCTGTCCCGGCCTTCCCTGGTCGGAAATCAGGGATACCAAGTTCAAGGAACTTGGACTCCCGAGGTCTTTGGATCCAAAGCGGCCCCGCAGCCCTAATGACCCAGCTGCCGGGAGACTGAGGGTGCCCTCTCACCCACCTCTGAGTCTCCCGGGTCCTCTGACCGCCACCCGCTGGAGAGGGTATGAGTTAATGTGGCTACAGAAGAAGAGCTCTCCCGCAGGGGAAGGCCGGGGAGTAGAGTTCCTGGAGCTTGAGGCCCCCCAACCCCGCCCACACACACCCTCGTGGCCTCCATTTGTACATTTTTATAGCAAGTGGTGGTCGGTTTATGGATGCACATACTGGACTGGCTTCCATGGGTACTTCCAGATCCAGTTCAACCCGCAGTACCTCCGTTCCAGGATGCCCCTGGCCCTGCCGCTCACGGTTGCTGGACGCGCAACCCGGGAGAACGAGTCTGCAGCCCGCGCACCTTCCCTGATCTGCAAGCTTTGGGGAAGGAGAACATCCAGCCGGAGCGCGCCGGGTCAGCGCCGCGAGGGTTTGGAGACACGGCCCTCGGCTCAGATACAAATGAGACTCAGTCCCGGATGTTCCTGGGTTCTTTTCAGTGGCGAGTTGAGTCCGCATTTGCCCTCTTAAAATACACCTTGGGTACCTCCCTCTTCCAACTACCGCTGACCCTAGAAAGTGCCCTATCGGCTCCACTCAACTTTTTAAAGACGGAAAACTAAAAAAAAAAAAAAAAAAAAAAAAAAAAGAATTTCTAGCTCGGGGGTTGCAATCCCTGAGAAGTGGCTTAGGAAGAAACAAGGACACGGATTTTGGTGATCCCCAAAAAGGAAATGAGAACGTTTTCCCCTTGACAAATTGAATCATTTTATGTAATATCAGGTTAAATAGGGCTTCATTTTAAGCGGTGACTGTCCTTTGTACTATGAATGCACGTCAGCCCCCCCCCCCCCGTTTGGTGAGTGAGGAGATGTCCAGACTTTTTTCCGTGTTTCCAGAGGCCTGTCTCCGCAGCTCGGAAGGTCAGTCAAGCCTTTTAAAGTTGAAGCCCAGCCAGCCGAAAACTGCCTGCTTTTCCCACTTGCGAGTGGATTTTTAAAGAACCAACTCCCAGAAGGTTGAGCAGTTATAAGCTACCCACCCCCCCACCCCATCTTCCCTTTTGAGTTTGCCTTAATTAGGGGGTGGGGAAGTGGGGTTGGGGGCCGCCTTCACGTAAAAACTGTCAAAGGAGTTGGGGGATGGGGGACCTAGAGAGAGGGGTGGAGAACTCCGGCGCAGGAAAAATTCAAAAATCGTAAAAGGAAAAGGGGGAACATGAAGCCCAGAAGTCATTGTTTCCTTTATTTCAAAGGGAAAAACCTGCCCGATTCTCATCCTTTTGATTGATTAAGGCCCTGAATACCTCGCAGCCCCAGAGTGACAGTCCTTGAATAGACTTCAGCGAATAAAGCGCAGGCAGAGCGCGGGGCTGGCACTCGGGGTGTAAAGGAGGCGAGTTCGCTGGCACTTACCAAGTTATAAATAAAGGGCTATGCACAATGGTACCTTCTCTAAGGACAGACAGCCTTTACAACACTCCTGGCGTCATATCCTGCTGGGGACACTTCAGCTCCTAGCCAAGACTTCGCTCCTTTTATTTTTCCAGCAGTTTAGTCTGAATACCATAATAAATTCCTGAGAACAAACGCAGCAGCCGGGCAAAACTTTAACATATAGACACATCTCTGCTGCCGCATTGGGGATCCATACCTCGAGATTTAGAGCTGGGGCTTCCCAGAGTGGGTTTTTCAATCAAGAGGCGGTTTTCTTCTCCCTCCCGCCCCAGACTTCAACTAGCGAGTCCTAGGGCCTCCCCAATGGCTGCCGAAGCTCCTCACCACTCCTGCTCCCAGACCGAGAAGACAAAAGAACTTTATCAGCACACTCTGGACTCCTCCTGGGAGGAACCCCACCGGGAGGACCCCTATAACAAACCTAGGCCAAAGGGGCATTGACCAGAAGACGGAAAGCTAAACAAGGGGGGGGGGTGGGCGGAGGGTCCCAATGCCTTCTTATTGGAATTGCGCCCCTCCAGTGGTTGTAAAACAAACAAACAAAAAAATTAGAAAAAAGAGTCACAGAAAAATAGAGACATAGAGAGACAAGGAGACGGAATGGGAAGAATAGAGTCAGAGACGGAGAAAGCCACACAGAGATACACAGAGGGAGACAGAGACAAAGAGAGCAATAGAAAGTCAAGGAGAGAGGGACACACGTGAAGTGAAAAAAAGAAACAGGGACTCCTCTCCTCTGCGCAGCTGCCACCTCCCTCGGGCTTTCTCTCCCAGGTTCCACGGCTCTGCCCTTCTCTTCCGGGGAAGGGGAGCAGCGTGGGTCCCTCTCCGGGCCGGCCAAGGCCTTGGCACCGCCGGGGATGGGAAGAGAAAGTGGCCGCTGTCGCCCAATCAGCGCGTGTCTCCGCCACCCGGGACGGTCTCCCCGTCGGCCAATCGCAGCTCAGGGCTCCTGACCAAGCTTTGGGTGAAAGAACTAATAAATGCTCCCGAGCCCGGATCCCCGCACTCGGTGTCACGACGGGAGGAGATTCAGGCCGGCCGCGCTCCCACCCCCACCCCCCCCTCCCTGGCTCGTCGCGGCGCTCGCAGCCCCCTCCCCAGCGCCCCCCGCCGCAGGGCCCCTCGCTCAGACTCAAACCAAACTTCTCCGCCCTGGGCTCGCGATCCCGGACTCTGGGGCCTCCCTGCCCGCCCCTTTCCCCGGTTCCTTCCCGAGCCGCTCTCTGGACGACGAGCGAGCAGCCCTCCTGCCCACGTCCCTCCCTCTCTTTCCAGCCTTTTTGGGGAGGGGCTCCCCACGCTCGGGGGCAGTTCCCGAGAGCCGCCAGCACCGCGCTCGCCTTTCTCTTTCGCCTTCACCTGGATATAATTTCCCAGCGAAGCTGCCCCCAGGATGACCACGCTGGCCGGAGCCGTGCCCAGGATGATGCGGCCGGGCCCGGGGCAGAACTACCCGCGCAGCGGCTTCCCTCTGGAAGGTAAGGGTGGGGGGGCGCCTCAGCGCCGCGCGGAGCCCAGGGCCCGAGCCGGGCTGCTCCAGCGTCGCCACAGGCTTTCTCGGCGTGCCCTGGGAGCCCCATTCCCTGGGTGCCCCGACCTCCCCCCCCCCCCCCCCCCCCCCCAGCTAACAAGTCGGGGAGAGATCTCCGCTCGATTTTCTCCTTGCAAACAGAGCGCAGTTCTTTCTGCAAACCCTCGCGAAGCTCGGCGGCCGGGCCTGCTCCGGGCCGGTCCACTTTCCTCTGCTGTTTTGCAAGTGCGGCGGCGGCGGCGGCGGCGGGGAAGGGATGGACCGGCTTCTGAGCGCCAGAAAGCACCATCTCCGCACTTTGCCCACCCCAGGGCCTTCCAAAATTGTCGCGGCTGCGCGGACATTTGCTAAGCTCTTGTTAGTTCCGAAAGAATTTTCTCGCCGGCCGCAAAGTGCAGTGGCAGGAGCCCGGTGGCTTCGTGCTTGGAATTTTTAGTATTAACCGATTAATTAATTAGAGTTCCATTCATCTCAAGTGGCATCTCGAAGTTTCCACAAACCCTTTTGGGGGAACTGCCTTGCAGTCATCCAGAAGGGAATCCCAAGTCAGGAAGACTTTGGATAGTCGAAGAGGTTGGGGCAGCAAGAGCGGGAAGCTGATCCAGAGGCGTCCCCCCTTCAGGCTGGGTCTGGAGTAGAATGTCATACCTAGAGCATGGATGGAGGTGAAGGGGGCTGCCTGCAGACCCTGCTGTCGTCTGGGTCCCCAGGTGTAACAGGTGACTCGCTACCACCTGAGGCCTCCTTTGGGGACCCTCTTTGACCTTTGGCTGCTGCACTCTCAGCCAGAAACCCCAAGGGCTGTCAGCTCCTCTGAGTCCCTTAGAAAAGGAGCGGTTCCAATTGAACGGGGTTTCCGAGGAGTGGAGTTCAGGAGGCCAGCGTCTGGGTAACCTTCTCTCTGCCTGGAGGCTGTTTCTCGAGCAAGCTTCAAGATACTGGCCCGAGGGTCTTCCCTTCCAACCCCCACCCCCTGCCAAAGATGCCACTTTCTCCGGGCCCAAAAGGAAGACGGTTTCTCTGGGGCAAGTTAGTTTGCTGTCGTTACTCCCCCTTCACACAAGATTATGTGCCCCCGAATTGCTTAATACTTTGAACAGATGTGATTGGAAGAGGGGCTGGGGCTGGGAGCCGGCTGTCTTGCATTTTCAGCTGTGGCTGTAACACGCGGATGGTCCCCAAGCGTCAGGAATTAGGTGGGCTCATCTTCCCGGCTGCTCTCTGTTCTCCAGAAGTGACTTTTCCTTTGCCTCTCTTCTCGCCTTCCGCTCCCAGTGTCCACTCCCCTCGGCCAGGGCCGCGTCAACCAGCTCGGTGGTGTATTTATCAACGGCAGGCCACTACCCAACCACATTCGCCACAAGATCGTGGAGATGGCCCACCACGGAATCCGGCCCTGCGTCATCTCCCGCCAGTTGCGCGTGTCCCACGGCTGCGTCTCTAAGATCCTGTGCAGGTACCAGGAGACCGGCTCCATCCGTCCCGGTGCCATTGGTGGCAGCAAACCCAAGGTGAGTGCTGGGGCCTGGCCCCGGAGGCCTCCAGGCCTGTGGTCTCCCCGGTTAGGGAGGATCGGGGCAGGGGGCAAGGACGCTCATCTGGGGCTTTCCAAGGAGTTATTTTTCAAGACTAGAAAGAGGTGTGTGTGGGGGGGGGGGGGGTTGGGGGGGGGAGAACAAGGTTGCTGCCTGGGTGCTGCTCCTTGATAAACGCTAAGGGAAAACTCCAGCCTTTTTGCAAAGGAGATACAGCATTTTTAAGAATGTCCCGGAACCCTAGAATACCCATCAAATTATTTTAATAGGCAAACACATAAAGCATGCAACTGTGCGTGCCCACCTGTTGCTGGTTTCCCAAGAATCTTCCCAGCTCCGACCCACTGCACCGCTTTTGCCAGATCTAAAGAGCCACTTTTGGTTTTCTAAATGGTTTCTCTCCCACCTTCTGTCCCCAATCTCCTCCAGTCCAAATTGTCTTCAGGGAGTCAAAAGCTAGGGTGATTTGTTTCCTTTGTAATGGGCAGATTACTTGGCATTTAAAAAGCAGTTTGGTACTATCCTCAAATTATTTTGGTTCCTTTTTAAAAAATGAAGGAGTCACACTGGCTAAGACTCAGTGGGAGGGGATTGCAGTGGGTCTGCCTTTTCTTCTGGATGTGGGGAAAATCCAATATAATTTTCTAGTTGCCATGGGGCAAAATCGAAAGGAGGATTCTGGCAAACCGAAGACTTCCAAACACCCTCCTTCCTCCCACTCCTAGCTCCCTTTCCAACCTCTCCGAGAATCTCTAGAAACAACTTTTATTGAGAGAGAGAAAAAAAAAAAGACCCAGTGTTTCGAATTATCCATATTTGTTTATCCACTCTGATTTTTTAAAACCCATATAATCACCTTTTACATTGCATTCTGCTCTTGAGGGTAGCTAAAATCTTGTGCTTATTTTTGGAGAGGTGCGAGTTGTAGCTGTAACTTGATTTTTCTGCTTCTCCTTCAGACATTCCCCTTTTTAGTTTCGTTTTCATGTTTCTGTGTAAGGAGTTGACTTTATTTTCAGGGATCAGAAAGTAAACCCCTCTCCCCCAAGATGTTATAAGTCTTCTTAATTTATCCTAAGTGCCCAAGCTTACCTAGGGAGGAACAGGGTCGACAGGGGTGAGGTGATCTCATTTCTACCCCTTCCTAAAAGTAAATTGCTCCAGAGAATGGGGTCCTTTGGCTAACAAGGGGGACCTTCCCAGGGGATTCAGGAAGGAGCATCCCACCGGGCCTGGAGGCGATGGGGCCACCACATTTGGCCCAGAGTCCTGGGTACCAACGCCTGCCTGCCTGTTCTCTTAAAGCAGGTGACAACGCCTGACGTGGAGAAGAAAATTGAGGAATACAAAAGAGAGAACCCGGGCATGTTCAGCTGGGAAATTCGAGACAAATTACTCAAGGACGCTGTCTGTGATCGAAACACTGTGCCCTCAGGTACGAGGCCCATTAACATCTTCCCCAGGCGCCGCCGTCAGTCGCTATTCCCCGGGCGGGTCATCCAAGCCACAATCACCCCAGAGATCGATCCGGGCGATCGGGAGGCAGCCCCTCCCAGGGCCCTGAAACATTCACGAGCCAGACGCGCTCTGGGTGTTTTACCCAGGGAGGGCACAGCTGCTGGTCCTGGGGTTGAGAGACCGCCAACGGCTCCCCAAAGAGGATTTCTGTCGAGGACGAAAGCAGGAAACGCGAGGCGGAGGCCAACTGTTTATTAATATTGATGTTCCCTTTTAAAGAGAAACAAATGTTTTGGTAACCCCAACCGAAGGGAGATGGGGCCGCGCCAGCCCAGGCTCTGCCTAGTGCGCAATGGAGGGGAGGCTTCGGCAACGGCCGGGCTTTTTCCCGAGAGTCCCAGGGACCATCCGGCGCCCCCGGCAGCCGGGGGAAGGCGGAGAGAGGGGCGAACGCAGGGCGAGCGCAAGGGCGCGCGGGAGTTTGTTTTTAATTAAAAGGAAACTCCCTCCCCCCCACCACCACCCCTGCGAGAACGAGATATTTCAGAGTATGGATTTGTTTACCAGACTGGAATCTGGAAAAAATAAATGGGGGAGAGTGCATTTTCTTTTGATTTTTTACAATAGGAAACGATTCTGCAGTTGAAATTTAAACCCTTTATAGCCTCAAAAAAGCGTTGAATTGCAGGGGACGGGTCCGCTGTGGTTCTTCCTCCCTTAACGCGAACCGAGGGGGTCCAATACCCAGGTGGTGGTAGGGGTGGTGGGCTGGCCGGAGAATTCTCTTGGGTTGGAGATCCAGAGCCCCGTCTACAGGGTCAAAAAGGGGAATGCTTTCTGCCAAGAGGGCCACAGACGGCCGTTCCCGGCCCTAACTTGGGAGGTGCGGGCTTCCCAGGCTTCGGGCTCCCAGTAGCTCCGCGTAGATAGGTGCAGACTGTGTGGTGGGGGGATTGGAGTGGGCGGGTGACCCAGGCGAGGAAACAGGCGAGTTGTGCAAGGCAGCCTCTCTACGGCTCGGGTCGGGGGTTCGGGGCTCCTATGGCCCGGCCTGGCACGGCTCAGTCGTCCGCGCTCCCTCCCTCCCCCCCGCCTCCAGTGAGTTCCATCAGCCGCATCCTGAGGAGTAAATTCGGGAAAGGCGAAGAGGAGGAGGCTGACCTGGAGAGGAAGGAGACAGAGGAGAGCGAGAAGAAGGCGAAACACAGCATCGACGGCATCCTGAGCGAGCGAGGTAAGCGGCGGCGCGCTCGGGCGGCGCGCGGAGGCCCGCGCCTCGGCCACGTCCGCGCTCTGACGTCGGCGCCCGGAGCGCCGGCCAGCTCCCGCTCGTGTCAAGGTCTCTCCCTTGGTACCCACTGCACCCGCGTACGGAGCATTCACGTGAAAGACCAGAGACGCACTTGAAATTAAAACAAAAATCTCTGTTTTTTTTTTTTTTTTTTTTTTCTACTTTGTAAGCCTTTCTTCTGTACCAGCCTCAGCCCCTGGGCGTCTGGAACCGCGAGCTGCGGTTTGGTGAAGGGCTTCCCACTTGCCCTCAGGCGTGGGGGGTTGAGGGGCTGGGGACAGTCTGTGAGTCCCCGGAGGCTGAAGGAACTTTTGCGCCCCCAGGAAAGGCCCAGATTTCCAGAGTTTCCCATTATCAGAGGAAGGGCGGGGAGAGAAGGATTCAAAACTCTGTGGCGCAGCGGGGGGCCCCCAAATTCTGCGCCATCGGTTGCCTTATACATACATACATACATGTAAGTTGGCTGTTTTGTGCTTTAAATTGTTTTTCAAATGCGATAGGGTTGGATTTCTGTGTGTGTCTAGGAAGTAAAACCAGCCTAAGATGTGGGCTCTTGGGCCCGCCTTTTTGGCACCCTGTCTCCACGGGAAGGTACAGGCCACCTGCTCCCTGTTGGCTGTGACCTGGCATCATCAAGAGAAAGCCTCTCCTTTGGAGCCATAAGTGCGGCTTCGTTCTCGTATACCTGCAGCACTTGGTCGGTAGAGTCTAAAGGTGTCCCGCCCCCGCCCAAGGAAAGGCAGCCCCCCAGGGGAGGTAGAAGTTGTTTTCCCGTGAGCAGTTTTGGCCTTGGGGATGGTTGCACCTCTTCAAAGGCATGGACGGTCGGGAGGCACCTGGAGTCCCAGCCATGCCTAGAGTTCCTGCTTCTGGGCCTGGACTTTGGTGGGTAGAGATGAGTTTTGACTTGCCTTAGAAGGGCAGGCGGCTCTCCAGATGGGCTTGAACACCCACTGTGACTTCCAGAGTCAGGACTGTGGCTTCCAGAGTCAGGACTGCGGGTAGAAAGCTGGTTACTGCTTTTGCCTTCATTGCCCAACCTGGCGGATGGCAGCAGCTTTGCGAACCGAGGCAAGCTCTGTACACAACCTTGAAGGGACACTCAGATTTAGGTGTTACAAACCCAAACAGCAGATTTCAGGGATACGCAGAAGCCTAGATGCTCCGGTACACACGGACAACCAAGAAAAGACACCCCCAACCAGGGCAGGGAGATACACATGCTGTTTCCCTCCCTTTAAAGCAGGGGACTCACAAGGTCTTAGTCTAAGCCTCTCCTCTGGGAGGGGTGATTTTCTGCTGTAGTCTCTGAGGAGACACCCCAGCTTTTATTCCAGACCTAGATGGAGCAGAGAGGTACTGGTGAGGGAGGAAGGAGAGGAACCAGCTAATCCCAAACCCAACGGGCCCCTGCGGGCACAGGGGCAAGAAGCCCAGAGCTATCAGAGAGGCTCAGGAAGGGGGGGGGGGGGCACGGCTTTGCTACTTGTTGCTGGAGGCCCCGCGGCCGAGCGGCCGCTCCCTCACAGCACAGGCAACCGAGGCCCAGGAGACAAAACGCCCCAAATGAGCTGGTCAAACATTTGTACAACTTTTCCAGCTTTTACAAAGAAGGCCTTCTCTACACAATCTACACTTGGAGATGAACTTGGGAGACAAAGCCTGGAGAGTCCATTGAAACTCACACTTTAGCGCGGCCCAGACAAAGCTCCAGCTCGCAGCAGCTTGATGTGAACAAAGGAAGGCAACCTTTTTATAATTCAAGGAGAAAAGAAGAGAAAACAGCCCCACAAAGGGCTGAGAATAGACATTATGGGCTTGCAATGAGGGATGAATTATTCAATGAGCTCCAATAGCTGCTGCGCCAGGAAGTTTTATGGACTCTCCAGCGTGGAAAAAGTGGCTATTTCACCTACAAAATGTTTCTAGTCTTTTGGGCCGTCTAGCTGGGCCGGCTGCCATTCAAGGGCAATTGCTACCATTTTTAAAATCAGAGTATTCTCCCCAGCGGGGGCTGTGCCGTTGAAAACACACACACTCTGCGGAGGCTGAAGCCTAATTTAATTTGGGGTTGTCAGAGAGGATACAGCGACCGTTTCTTTAGCGGCTCTAGCTCCCTTTCCAGATAAACCCTGGAGGGCATATGGGGCCCAGAGAAAGGACAAGTGTAGGAGCGAAGTATAGTTTAAGGGGAAATCTAGGAACCTAAAAAAATTACCTCTGTTCTTTGGGCACCAAAAGTTATCGACTGCCCCCGCTTGTAAAACGGGATGAATGTTGATAAAGGGGTCTGAGTTCTCTGGGGGAGGGGGAGGAGGCTGGCCTAGAAAGGACCTTTGGGTGCTCTGAGCAGGGGACGCGCTCTCTCTGGAGGTTCTAGCTTCCTTGCGGGGCCGGGAAGGGGGGCGACGGAAGCTGAGACTGGCTTTCCAGGAGACGTCTTTCCGCTTGTCAGACTCGAGGGCACAGGAAGAGAGGCACCCTGAAAGAGGTCAGAACCGCCTTCGTTTTCCTCCAGCGTTTGGCCTTTCTTCTAGGGGACCCCCTTTACCTTCTCAACTTTCCCTCGTCCCTTGCCCAATCCAAGGGCAGCGCGGCGTGCTGACTCGGCGCGCTCAGGCCCTTGCGCCCTGGAGCGCACTAGACGCTGTGCAGCCCTCCTCCGTCCGTCCTTCCAGCTCCTTTGCCCGGGTGAAAGGAGAAAGCCGGGAGGCCGGGGGACAGCAGACCGCCCCCCATCCCCACCCCACCCCCACCCCCACCCCGCTTGGTCCCGGCCCTCCGGCCAGCACCGTGATCGGAACAGGCGCAGTCGCAGGAGCCAAGCCCCGGTCGCAGCATCGGGGGCTGTGGGCACAGCCTCCGCCGCGGCCACTCAATGGGCGCCTCTGTTCCTCCCCCAGCGCGGCGGAGCGGGCCCGCGGGCGCCGTCACAATGGGTCGGCCCCCACTCCTGCGCCCTGCGCCAAAGCGCCGCGCCGCGCCGCCCCCTCCCTGGCGCTCCGGCCGGCTCGAAGCTTAGCTCGCCGGGCTGCAGCCGACTCAATTGCCTCCTTTATGTCCTTCTCACTTTCATCTAGACACAGCCCGCCTCCCCCCCTTCTTCTCCTTTTTTCCCCCCTCTCTTGCCTGAGGCTCACATTAGTGAAATTTCTGCAGCCTCCCCCCATTTTTTTCTTATTTTAAAGAAAGCCCTTAACACAAAAGCAGTGACTAATCAATAGAAAGTGCTCCTTCATCATCTCCTCCTCCTCCTCCTCCTCCTCCTCCTCCTCCTCCTTCCCTCCCTCCCTCCCTCCCCCCTCCTCCTCCTCCAGCAGGGTGACGCTTTTCCTGTTTGTGAGTTTTGGGAAACATTTTTGCTTTGTGCCGTAATGGAATTAGAGGACAGATGAGGACTGTAAATGGACACGCGACGGCAAGACTCTCGCTTAAATATTTAGATGCAACATTACAATTACCGACTTGTTGCAGAGGCTTTGATGTGGCAGTTCGGGAGTGCGGGGGGGAGAGAGAGGCCAGATTGCCCAATTGATGTTTTGATTGAGGCTGGAGATACACTTTCCTAGGACTTTCCTTTCCCGCTTTAAAAATCACTAGTGAGCGTGGGAGGTTTGCAACAGTTTCAAAGATTGAGCTCAGAGACCGCAAGCATAGGTCGGTTGGGGCTTACACTCCATTCATATCTCTCCCTTCCTATTTGACATTTATGAAAAGCAGGTCTGTGTGGTTTTTTTGTTTGTTTGTTTGTTTGTTTGAGAAAGTAAAAGTGACCAAAGTTTTGCTCGTGTCCCTTTTTGTTTGAAACCTTGTGAGCTTTTCTGAAATAACTAGGATGCTGTCAGTTTTTCGCGGGGCAGAAGATAAAGCAAGTAAAAACGCACAGAAGTTTTAAAGGCCCTTGAAATATTTCGTTTCCAAAGGAATCATGAAAAGAACACTTTATCATTGACGGGGGCGCTACTGAAGTCGAGAGGAACGAAGGCCATTTCTTCCCCCCGACTTAGCAAGGGAAGGACGTTTTGGCGCGAGGCAAAGCGGGGGAGGGGGGGAGGAACTTTCCCACAGACTGAAATCCCGGGGTATAAGATCTTAGGTTTGTGGCATCGGAACCTTTATTAAAGTGGACAGGCCACTCTCCAAGTCCGTTTGTCAGAATCCTCAATTTGACCCCAATGTCGCCTTCTAGTCTTTTGAGTGAAGTTTATGTTTTCTGAAGTCCTTAAAATACGCAACAAGGAAATAGCACCCATGTAAAAGTGTATTGGAAATATCAGCACTTGAATTAAATTAAAACACCAGGCTGGGTCCTTTTCAGGGACGTAATGGTAGCGATTTTCCTGTTGGAATGATGAGAGAGAGAGAGAGAGAGAGAGAGAGAGAGAGAGAGAAAGAAAACAAAAGAGGAAAGAAAAAGAAAACCACCAGAGTTCAGATCTTTGCAGGTTTTTCTTTTTTGCTTGTTTGTTTATTTGGCTGCTGTATGCTTACTTTCTGGCCTTATTGAAAACATGCAGATTTTCTAATTAATGCTTGAAATCGTATGTTTATTTTGGGGCTTGATTTGATTGTTGATAGCACCGGAACGGGGACTAGGGGCTTCAAGTGCGTAATAATTACTGAAGGGTCATTTAAGAGTCCCCAGGGCTTCGCAATAAAACCCACCGGGGCGGTGAGGCGGAACCAGCAAGTGCCCCGCGGTTCAGGAGAGTGGGATATGTGGAAATCAATCAGGTGAATAGGAGCGTTGCCACTGAACTCAATTTCCATGAATAAATATGTTTTCAAGACAAAAAAAAAAAATCCCTCCTAACCATAAGGTTAAATGTTTAAGCTGCACATAAGTAAATAGCCAATGAAAGTTGAAAGTCGCAACATCAGCCCTAAACAAAGAGTGAGACAAAGTTTGTTCAGGACTGAGGACAGAGAAGGTTCAGTTCGGTGGGGTTCTAGACAGGTAACTTATTTATGTGGGTAAATAAAGATTAAAGAACCATTAAGAATGTACATATATAACTAACAAGACACTAACAGGCAATTAAGCAGTCAGTTTAATGCCTTATCTCACTGGCTGCTCTGGGGTTGTTTTACAACTAGGAATTAAAATCTGAAAAGGAAGTTTTCAGCAGCTCTGGCCAAATATTGATTAAGTAGCTGTTTGTTGATAGCATTGTTACGCATTAAAAGGCCGGGATCGCGGCCCCTCAGTGGCCATCTTCTATTGTGAGGGATTCTTAACCACAGAGATCAAAGCGGGATCATTTCAACTTATCTGTCTTGGAAAATCCTCCTTTTCCTCTGAAATCTCTAAGGAGGATTGGCCAAATTCTCTTTAAGAAATAGGAACCCAAACCAGTTACACGTCGTAGGTTTGTAGAGAAGAGATTCATGGGGTGTTTTTAATTATCCTATGGTGATTTCTTGTTTAGAGCTTAGGCTAAGATGGTGAATTTATCATCAAATAGATTCTCATTTTTGGAGGGTGGCCGGAGGCATGGCACCTACCGTTCTCTCATCCCTGAATTTCTAAATGTGGAACTTGCTTTCGCCGAAGTTGCCCTCAAAGCTGGAAGGATGGAAAGGAAAGCGGTCAGATTTTTATGTAAAACTAGGTGGGGACTAGTTAAATACCCAGGAAACTGGGAGTTACACTAAGTATGTTTCTCTACATGTGCTTCTATATTTTTTGTTTACATGAGTCTCATGCATATTTTTAACCCTCTATAATGTAGGAGTCGATATGTATTTGTGTATAGTTTGTGCATCGTTGGAGTTTATTTATAAGTTGCTCACTATGAATTATGCTGGCAGTAAACTATATCCAGTTGCGCAAAGTAAAGACTTATTTGTCCAATGGATTACACTTTCTAGAGTCATCAGAATTTGAGATAATAGCACAACCTCCCAATTCTTTTTCAGCCCTTCTGTTTAATGCTAGGAAAAAAATTTCCCTGAATGATTTTATGACTTTTTGGCTGTTGATGTTTAGATGACCTATTAGACTTTTTTTTTTTTAAGTTTAAGAATTCAACATATCTAGATAAATTTTTCTTTTATTATGAGTTAAAATTCCTGCAAGACCTTTTTTAGAAATACCATCTCTGTGCTTAATTTGCAAATTCCAACAAATCACTCTGAGGCTGTGAAATTTATGCCAGATTCAGGCTTTGGCTATTCAAATATGCATCATGGATCTGTCTTTCTGAATCTTCTTCTCTGATTGTGTTCATTGAAGTCCTAAATAATTGTGCATAGGGCTTTATTTTATTTTATTTTGTTTTTATTCTTTCTTACTCACTCTTGAACAAGATGAGTCTTGACGTACAGAATTACTAGTGGATGTTTTCTATTCTATTATCATCTCCCAATTAATTAATAACCTACCTGTGCTCAAATGTTCTTTGATATAGTCCCAATCATTCAGTGTAGAGCAGCTGCCTGAAATAGATTAAGCTGGAAGTGTGAGTCAGCTCAGATCTGTTATGGTTACCCTGTCCTGGGTCCAGATGCAGCATTAGGGCGTTCTTTGTTGCATACGTCATATGTGCATGTATATGAAATATACATATGGAGCTTAAGTGACTGTTCCCCCTTGGGTATCAGGCTATGTATTCCTATACTGTGAAGGCGGGGGGCAGCAGAATCGAGCTTCAAACTGGGTCTGATCTCAGTACCAAGGCAGAATTCCTGATATGAGAATTGGCTTATGTCAATTATATCTCAATCAAGTTGGGGGGGGGGGGGGAATACGATTTGATATTATTGTAAAAAAAAAAAAAAAAAAAAAAAGGATGGGCTGCCTTTCACCGAGGAACTATGATCAGAGAAAGTGGAAGGGAATTTCAGAAGTTGTCTTTCTCTTGGAAGATGCACAGCAAATCAGGAACAGAAGACCATCTTCTGCTCTATTGGGAAAGATTTTCTTGCCCTGTACCTGCCAGTCTCTGGTGGAGAGGGTCACAGTGCACCTTTCAGCTCTGCCTTGTGGTGTCGGGCCAAACACTGAGCCTCAAAAGCATGGAACTTTTGCTGGAATCAAGACCTCTGTCTTCTAAGAAATCTTTCTCTCAAATTATCTGTATTAGGATTATGCTCCCCAAACATATAATTTCCAGTTTGTTACTGGAGCACACACAGTTATCAAAATGCCCATTAACATTATAAAACGTGTGTTCAGGGGAGAGGAGTTAGAAACGTCATCATTGTCAGAAGCAGATATGAAAACCATGCAAAGCAGTTGCTGAGGACACTTGAGGAAAGGTTTTATGAATTTGTACCTTCAATGTTGGTTTTCCTTCCTTCCTGATAAAAACTAAGACTAACAGACTTCTGCTATGGAAGTGACCACTTCTCTTTAAGGTAGAAGAAAGTGCCTCATAATAAAGGGTGATGCAAAATTTAGAGTTTGATTCAATGCACATTTCTCCTAAGAAGGGCAATCTTGAGAAAGGGTTTTATCCTGCACATTGCATGTAGCAAAGTTTGTCGCATTTTGATTTTTGTTGCAGGATTTTAAGTAAACAACAACAAAGAAACTCTTCTCGTTGGGGTGAAGCAACTTGATCAAAGTAGTCTGAGTTTTTATGTCCTCCTTTACTGCAGTGATTGAGGAATCAATCTCCCTCAGTAAAACAAATTAGAAGACATGACAGGCAACAAGAAGCTAGCTGTATGTTTGTCTCCTTCAACTATATTTTGGGATTTTGTGACTATATGTACTTTTCTTTGGCAAGATTCAATGCATCTACAACAGTATATTAACATAAAATCTCAGTTCTAGGGGGTAATCAATGGATTCCGTTTAAAAATAGCTGTTCAAAACGCTTTGTGACGAGGGTAGGAGAGACTCTTCTTGGCTGAGGGAGAGGAAATACCACTGATTTTCAGCATTAACAAATGTCCAGGGTCATATTGAGAATTCAAATAGTATAGTTTTACGGAGGCTTAAATGTAAATTTTCAGAATTTTTATGATCGGCTGGTAGGCATATTTCTGGAAACTGCCGCAGAATTAACTGTCCTTGCCTTTATGTCATTAGATGGAAATAATAAGTAAGTTAGGGTAGAATAGTTAAGAAAAGAAAGTTAATTGCTGTGCAATTAAACCAATGGGATTGGTTTGGTTTTTAATGTACTTTTATAGTAAATATTTACATGGTCACGCACAAATTTGCATTTTTAATAGAAAGCTTGCATTTGTAGGCTGGTGATTTTGTAGGTACACAGCAATGCTAATAGTACAGTCAATATATACCCTTCTTACCTATGTTTTTTGGCAAACCCTAATTTAGACATGACTTATCCAGTCGACAGGCACTTGGGCATTGTATGGGGATATTAATATCTTCCTTATTTTCTTATAGGGCTTATCTTTTTTAAAAAACATTTTTTAAATGTTTATTTATTTTTGAGAGAGAGAGAGAGAGAGAGAGAGAGAGCGAGCACAAGCAAGGGAGGGGAAGAGAGAGAGAGAGAGGGAGACACAGAATCTGAAGCAGGCTCCAGGCTCTGAGCTGTTACCGCAGAGCCTGAGGCAAGGCTCAAACCCACAAACTGTGAGGTCATGACCTGAGCCAAAGTCAGATGCTTAACCAACTGAGTCACCCAGGCACCTCCAAAAGCATTTTATTTTTAAATAACTGTAGACTTATGGAGTCTGTCTTCAAACATATTAAAGTTTGGCCAGTTTTCATATATATTACCATGATTAAGAAAATCTTGGCTAATGTGTGGGTGTGTGTGTGCGTGTGTGTGTGTGTGTGTGTGTGTGTGTGTGTGTCTCAGTTACCATGGTTGAGCTTAACCTGAACTAAAGAAAATTAATTGGTCCAATTCATTTTGTTATAAGAAAAGCAACAGGTTTCTTCTTTTTGAATTCCTACTTGGCCAGTTTCCTGATTGAGTGTTTCTTGTATGTTCTGACTTAATCACACCCAAAGTCCTCTTTCCTGCCTTTGCTTGCATTGTAAGAGCCCAGTACCCAAGGTAAAAAAGGGTTCTTGCCTCCCTTATTTTAACGTTTATTTATTTTTGGGACAGAGAGAGACAGAGCATGAACGGGGGAGGGGCAGAGAGAGAGGGAGACACAGAATCAGAAACAGGCTCCAGGCTCCAAGCCATCAGCCCAGAGCCTGACGCGGGGCTCGAACTCACGGACCGCGAGATCGTGACCTGGCCGAAGTCGGACGCTTAACCGACCGCGCCACCCAGGCGCCCCATTGCCTCCCTTATTTTACTCTAAAATTGAGACCAACCACACTTCAGGTGTGATCCTCTTGAACTTCGGCTTTGAAGTCTATAAGATGGGGCACATCATACTACTTTCCCAGAGTGATATGAGAAGAAAATGAGAAAATGCAAGTTATGTGCAAATTACACGTATGATAGGAACACTCAAAATCTTGGGGGAGAAAACCTTCTGAACGTGCAGAAAATGACCAGCCTGCTGGCAGATGGGCTCTGCCCAAAGGCAGATAAAAGCTTAATTCAGGGCTTAGGAGCAACAATGAAGAAACACACACACACACACACACACACACACACACACACACAGTCCACTTTCACTGAGTCAAAAAGATTGAGTTTGTAAGCAACTATTTAATGTAACAGATTTTATTGTCTTAATAGATAAGAAAAATAACAAAATTCTAAAGCCATTCACTGAGATGTCAAAAGATATTTCTAAGTTATGTTTTCCTCCTAGTTTTACAAAGATTACTTTTCTCTCTTAGATTCACTTGGCTCTTTAAGAGCCCTCCATATCAAACTTTTCTTCGATTTTTTTTTTTTTTTTTGCACAAGTTCCTTTCTCTCCAGAGATTGACAAACAAGTTGTTGTTTGAAAATCGGTCTCATACATGCATTCTTACTTGTGAAATTCTGTTGCAATGCTGCATTTTCCGGAATTGGTCTTGCATCATCTCTCATTCTGTCTGTCCCCTCTTCAGCCCCCTCCGTGTTCTTAAATATCTCCTTAGCTCCGCACGTGAGATTTTGTGCATTCTTCTTTCTTTGTGCATGATTCTTCTTAACCCCTCTCCTATCAAATTCGAGTTCAGAAATATTAAAGAAACTTTCCAAAATAGCATTCGCGAAGTTGGAGGATACACTTCGGTGACCTTTCTATTCGATTTCCCTCCACCCAGTTCCCCGAGCTCGGGAACTTGTGTGTTGTGTTTTCCGGGGTGCCGTCTGGAGAGTTGAAAACAAAGTAGCCTGGCTTGTGAGGCTTGGGGGGAGGGGGCTGGAGAGCTCCTGGCCCGCGTTTCCCCTGCTGGAGCGCCTTGCTGGTGCAGCCACTGCAGAAAAGGAAGGTTGTTTTCTTATCCCCGCATGCACTGGTCTGACCTGTCTCCGAAATAGGTCAGGCTGGGGCACAGCCAGTTTATGCAGCTGTTGGGGCTTAGGCGTCCCGGCAGGCGGCCCCCAGTGAACTGATAAAAATTCGCTGGCGAGCCATTGGGCCTTCCTTCTGGACTGTGCTGCACCCCTGCGCCCCCCCCCCAAAGGCTTTTAGATGCAAGAGGACTCCTGGATTATGGGGGCCAACTCTCAGCCTCAAAAGGGAAGTGTTCTTTTATTCTGGGGATTGTACTCTTGTTGATGCAAACATTCAAAGGAAATATACACTTTGTCAGATTTCATTTTTAAATCGTCCCATTTACTTTGACTGAGTAAAGCATTCACTCTGCGCCTAATTCCAAAGATACAGAAGGATTTACAGGAACAGGTGTTAATAGGTCTTCTTCCCATCTATGTCCCTCAGTATCTTGGTCACCCCTCTAGAGAGTCTACACATAAATAATTACATTGCTCTCTCTCTTTAAAAAATATTCTCCCTCCTTTTGCACAAATGGTAGCTCACTATAGAAACTATTCTGTGCCTTGCTTTTTTTTTTTTTTCTTTCCATTTGAGACTATATCTCAGCAATTACTCCACATCAGGGTCTGATGGTCTCCACAGCCTTTTGTATAGCTGTATAATATTCCATTGCGATGGCAAAAGGTGATTTACTTAGCATTAGACAGTTTCCAATCTAACGTGTGTGAGTTTATTTACAAAATAATTCCTCCATGGTAGGGACAAAGAGAAAGTGTTTGCAACTTTGGTGGCTTTGGTGGAATTTCACTACTGTGTCGAGAACAAATCATGGGATACTTAGCATGGAACAGGAGCATGCTGGCTACGTGCACGAGAGAAATGAAACGGTTTTCTCTACCGCTGTATGTTTATAGGAGCCGAGACTTTGAAATTTCTGCTTAGGAAGTTGGTCTTCCAATAGCGACTACACTCTGGAAATTTCCTCTACTCTCTTTTTGTTCCAAATGGAGAAATCTCTAAATCCCAGGAAAGCTTTTTTCTTTGACTTTTTGGTTCCTCTTTTTTTTTCTTTTAAAAAAGAATTTTTTTTTAACGTTTATTTACTTTTGAGACAGAGACAGAGCATGAATGGGGGAGGGTCAGAGAGAGAGGGAGACACAGAATCAGAAGCAGGCTCCAGGCTCTGAGCTGTCAGCACAGAGCCCGACACGGGACTCGAACTCACGGACTGTGAGATTGTGGCCTGAGCCGAAGTCAATGCTTAACTGACTGAACCACCCAGGCGCCCCTCCTCTTTTTTTTCTTATCTACTGTTCGCTTCACTCCCCACCCCCGTCATTTATTAACATATTTATGTTAAGCCTTCTTAGTTATTTTTCCTTCTGGGCTGGAAAAACTATGGATAATTTTATAACAATTTAGTGGCAACTTATCCTGATGGTTTAGTTACGAAAGAGAAGTTGTCTTTCAGGGTCACCAAATTCGGTTTGAACTAGTAAGAGAGCAGGTCATGAATAGTAAAACACGTCTTGTATTTCTGATTCTTGAGACGGGCTGGCCCGGTGCTCTCGGGGGTTTCTCGAGTTTGGGAAAGGCTGATTTTTAACTTTGCAAACTCTTAAGGGGCATGTATCCATTCCCTCCTATGCACAAAGGACTTTTTATGTTTTTGCACATACCTCGCCTCCCTCAAATCATTTCAGCCTATTTTCCCTTCAATCTGATGCCCAGGAATTCAGTTGTTGATGCTGTTAAGTACCTGGCTTACCTAAGCCGGGAGTCCGAGTCTGTGAAATGAGCCAGAGAGAGCTGTGTTCCAACCCTATGAGAAAAACAACCCGCTGCAAACCCTCTTGGGAAAACTGAAGATGTGAGCGCCAATAAATGTTACGAAGTGAAGGTTTCGAGTCATTCCTTTTTAGGAATGGGCCTTGCAGAAATGGGAGAAGAAGCTAGGAGCTAGGATTTGCTTTTGAGAATCAAAATCTTGATTTGGTAAAAAAAAAAAAACGAACATTACCGAGAAACAGAACCCGTCTTCTTTCTTGACCGTTCTTGCGGCCCGTCCCCAGAGCACGGTTGTGCCAGGCAGTGGCAGGAAGGTGAGTTCTCCCGCTAGAACTTTTGTGTGTGCTTCGACAGAACGCAGCTAGGGGGATCCTCTCGGTCCTCTCCCTGCTTCCTCTCTGACTTGCTTATGGAAATCTGAAGGAGTCAGTTTGAACATGCAAACAGGCCTGGTGTCCAGAGCATCTGTGAAGAGCTGAGAAGAATCAGAAGCAGCTTTTTTTCCCCTGCCCTCTCCCAGCTCGGTGCGTAATTTGGATCGATTCAGGCCCATAATTTGTGACAGCTGATTACTCCCGGCAAAAGTAGGCAACTCTCCACATAGGATGGGTGCTGGGGGTGGGGGTGGGGGTGGTTAGGGAGGGGTTAAGTTTGAAGAAATGTTGATTTGTTTGTCAGATTGCTGTGACGTTCCCAACAGAAATTTAGACCCCGGGAAAGATGCGGTTTTCAGAGCTGTGTCGGCAGAGTAACCGAACTTGAGGTACTTGACGCGTCTTTACACGGTTCTCATCCGCACAGGCACGGGGAGAACATTCACCAGCGGGCTGGCTCAGGGTCAGCGAGCAGGGATTTTGGTGGGAGAGCAGCTCCCTCTTCTGATTTGTACATTTGCCTTTTTTTTTTTTTTTCAATAAAAAAGGGACCCATGAATTCATTAGGGGAAATACTTCAACTTTCCATTTCGTGATTCCCAAGTCAATGGGACCTCAGGGTCCGGAATCATTGGTTCAATTTGGAAAATGTTGGAACTTCTAACATCTTCTCAGACCATTTCTAAAAGGGGCTGGGAGTCCATTTCAGGAAGTCCAGCAAATAAATGGGGTCTCCTCACGGTGCCTCCGGCAGACTAGCAACATGCCAGAGAGGAATATGCCTTGGGAAGCCATCCAGTGTGGAAACTTTCCAGGCGGTAGGCTTGCTTGGCTTTTGTGCAGACAGGGCACATCCGGGGTTTGTGTGCGCGCGACACACGTTTGTCAGAGGGCGGCAGAAAGGCAACTTCTATGGTTTCTTCCTGGAAGCCAATGTCTGCTTGTGGTCACTGGCCCTGCCAAGCTCTGAATACTTGCTGAATTTTTGTCTGAAAAAAGATGGCAAACGGAAGACTGGGATCTCAGCATCAGGTCAGACACTACAAAGAGCCAGGCTGAAGAGTCCAGGGCTTAGGGGGGATGCTGGGTATTGGCACCCCCCCCCCCCCCACACACACACTGGGGGTTGGGTTCCAAGATGGAGGCCAGGCTGGAAAGTCAACTGGCCTATTTGGGATTTAGCTTCTGGGCTCTTCTCGGGGAACTTTCTGGGCCCTGAATCCTCAGTGTCTTTTTCTTCCCTGTGGAAAATTGTCAGCTGGTGTGTCTCAGGCCATTCCTGAGCCGAAAGCCAGTTGGTGGCTGGGAAGGCCGCCTCACCTTGTGCCTCTCAGAGGCTCATGTGGTGGTCAGTAGAGGGTGGGGACATACAACTCTTGTGCAGGTGGGAGCAAGTCCTCATTACCTGGTGCACCTGTGTCATGGGGTCTGTCCTCTTTTAGGGACTAAGTCCCTGAACGGGCTTTTCTTTCTTTTCTTTTAATGTTTATTTTTGACAGAGACAGAGCATGAGCAGGGGAGGGGCAGAGAGAGAGGGAGACACAGAATCTGAAGCAGGCTCCAGGCTCCGAGCTGGCAGCACAGAGCCCGACGCGGGGCTCGAACCCACGAACCATGAGATCATGACCTGAGCCGAAGTCGGACGCTCAACCGACTGAGCCACCGAGGCGCCCCTAACGGGCTTTTATTTCCAGTGGGGTATTAGCATATACCTTGGGCAGATAAGGAGAGGAACAATTTCCCTATTACAAAATACAAATGACACAGAGCACCAAATTTGGTCTGAATTTGGTTTGCTGTCTAACTTTATCATTTTATTGAATTACTATAATTTAATGTTACTAGTTTAACAATTTTCCTCCGGAAATGAATCCTTTTCATTTTTTCCTTTAGTTGAAGACCCAAATTAAACTCATTAGGAAGGACAATGACAATCTTTCACGTTGCAATTCCTGGTGCTTGGAAAATCCTTTTGGAAAAGCTTCAGGAAAAATAGAACTGTCACTCAACCTGTAGTGTATAGGAAATGATATTACCGGAACAAGTTTGGGCCTTTTACAGGGATGTTTGAAAATCTCCCTACCCCAGTGCTCTGCCTTGCAAATCTTTTGAAAATGTTTCCCCCCATTTTCCTTTCACAAAGGGCTCTCTGGGCTGACCTGGGGTAAAAAGAGGGAGGTCGGTCTTGGATGTCGTCTCCTCTCCTTCCCTGTGTCCCCCACCCCTTGCCCTGTTTCCACCAACTCTTCCTCGTTCACATCGAGACTTCAACCCATTACCTCTTCCTGGGATGTTGGCAGTTTCCAGAAGGACCCTGGGAGCTGATAACCTAGCGTGGAAGAAAGAAACTCTAGTGGTAGAATTGCAGGTGTCCAAGTAGGAAGGACATTTTTGTGGGGGGCGGGGGCAAGGGATGGGTTTCTGGTGCCCCTCAATCACACCCCTGTGGATCCTCTCTTCACTGTGAGTGGTGAGACTCGTTCTGAAATGAGGGAGCTTCTTGCTGGTGAGTATGGCCTGCCCCGGGGGGTGGTACACCACTGAGCTATCCAGGAGGAGGCAGGTCCAGGTAGGGCCGAGAGCATTCTCCATCGCAGGTAGATTTTCCACACTTCCTGGGTGCCAGGGAAGGGCCTTGGCTTGTGTCCTTTGGACTTCCTGAAGAACAGAAAGGGTCTGTTCTGGCCTAGAGCCACAGGCGTGGAGGGCACTGAGGGGCCTATCTTGCCTCAGAGCTCAAAACCCTCCTAAGGAACAGACATCTGGTCTGAGCTCTTAACGCTTTTAGTGCCACCTGGACAGATGGCAGAGGTCAGAAGAAGTGAGGCTCCCTCCTCTAGAGGACTAGGGCCCAAGGGGCAGCCATGATGGATCCACTGGCTGGGAAAGCTTCTGCCAAGTGCACTGAAGCACTTCTAGGAATCTTCTGGATGGCCAGGGACTCCTAGACTCTCAGTACTGGAGTCCTGGAGAGCCTCAGCAACACGTTGCTTTGGAGAACGTATGCCAGGAGCGCCTCAGGGGAACAGCTGGGATTTATTGCATCCATGATATATGGGGTTCAGAAATAGCCTGTCATGTTTGTGGACTATTAACTGACGACCCTGGATTCCTGCTGAGCCCCCAAAGTGGGGGCTTGATCACTCAGACTTGATCGACCTTTTACAAGTGTTAGGTAATGACAGCAGGCACAAGCATGTAGAAACAGTCTACGTCTCCCCCAGGCCTCCTCGGGTGGAGGATAAAAGATGAGTCCTTGTCAGAGAGGTGAGCTTAGCATACAGTGAATGAACCTTGAGTTCCGGGGCTCCTCACCTGCGTGGGCCCTTGCAGGCTCTGGAAGGGTACCTACAGCGTCTTCATGCCATTAGGTTTTTGGCAAATGGTGCAAAATTAAGGTCTGTTCGTATTTACTGCTCAGAAGGGGCTCCCTCAACTATAAAAGCTTCAGGTCCCTCAAAGCTGCGTTTACCCTTGTCCTTGCTTAGTTTCGGGTGGGAAAGGTAGAAGTGAGCAGAGATGGTCCCTGAGCATGGAGACGGCCTGGTACACCTGTGTGAGAGCAAAATAGTAGTAGTAATAATAATAATAATAATAATACTCAATTTCCCTCCACTGTGTCTTAGGCCTTAGAGTTGGCCAAGATGCTTCCTCATTTCTCATGCCTTATCCTGTTTACTTAGGGGACCAAAGTCTGAGCTACTGAGAGTTTACCCATGTGGCCCTGATATCGCACAGCATCTTAGGTCCTTGCAGGGAGCCCCTTAGAGGGATCCTGGACAGATTCCTTACCAGAAGATGAGGAACATCCATCTACTCCCTGGACACAGGGAGGTGGGCAAGAGCCCCAGTTTTGGCGGGGGAGGGCTTTGATTTCCTCAGCTGTAGAAGTTGGATTAGGCAGTTTTTAGATGTTTCTTGTAGGTCTCCAAAACCATTGCTATGACCAGGTCGCTTTCCCTCTCTGGGCCTCATTCTCCTTTCCTCCGAGCACAGAGGCATTGGCGAGGTGAAGGGTATAGTCTGTCCCAGCTCTGGCAGGACGTGGTGGCTCCGGCCACGTGTCGCGTCTGTTCTCAGCAGACTCTGCCGGGAGCCCCAGGCAGCTGTTTGAAGAAACAGTGGGGCCTCTGGGCAGCCGGCAAGGATTTCTTAGAAGGCGAGGAACTCCTATCTGTCTCGTCTGTGGAAAGGATTCCAGGTGCTGGAACGGTGAGGGTGGGAACAGAAGCTTGCTGTACTGTTGAACAGGTGGACCCACCGGCTCTTCCCCGTCCACGTGGGGCAGTGCACGGTTTCTTGTACCTCCTGTCAAAACTGTGGCTTCCAGAAGCGTCTGGAAACCCCTGGGGATATTATTTGGAGAGCTTCCCTTTAAGCTAGAGTTGCTGAAGCAGGACAGTAACATTCCCTCTTTCAAATCGTCTGTGTCTGGACATATTTTCCTGTGACCAGAGAGGGACACGTGAGATTTCTGGTAGCTGACCAAGTCAGAGCTGGAAACTGGGCTTGAGGAGAGAGAATCAGACAATGGTGCGTTCACTTCATCTGATTCTGCTGTCGTATTTTAAACATAAATTAACTCCCCCATCAGTAGTTGTCAAAAACTAAATCAGATAAAGTGGCTTTTTTTTTTTTTGCCTTGGGTTAAATGACACGCATAGACACTTGTGAATTAAAAAAAAATCATATTTGAATCAATTAAATTTTTTCATGCATAGTAGAGTTTGAGAGAAAACTCAAAGATTAAACAGTATATAATTTCAAATCCAAAAACTTTTGTTGTTTTTGCAAGGGCTTTGCAATTAAGCGTTTTAGAAATTTGAAAAGAATGTAAGAAATAATTTTCTTGCATTGAAAACAATTCAAGGCAAGATGTCATAGCCTATCAAGACGAGATTTGAATTTTTTTTTCTCTTCAATGTTTTATTCTTTTACTTTTGCAGAAGAAAATTATTTGAGGAGTCAACATCTACATATTGACTTTTTAGGTCTATATTCTGAAAATAGACAATGAATCATTCAAATATGGTGAACCTTCACTGCAGAGGCAAAATGACAAAGCTAACAATGTCAAATGCATTGTGAAAATTTATTTTTTGAAGAATTTTTAGAGCATGAAAATATCCAGACTAATCTCTGCATGCATAATTTTTCTTACGTATCTGATAATCTATGGCTCAAGGTTTGTTGAGGCTTTCCTTATCTTAAACAAATAGGTTTGTGGAAACACGTGTGAGCAAATAGCAACAAAATATCAACTAATCTTCTGAAATAGAAGCTGAACGTTATAAAATGAGAACATCAGGAAGGGGAACTGTACCCCTTTATACATTCAGAATAATAAGAACTACTGTTTACCATACGAAAGAGTTTGTTTCTATTTTTCTTAGTCATTATCCTGTAGTCAGATCCAATGTATTGCGATTTTGAACTTTGAATCGCAAATGAAAATTTTTATGTGATAAGAGAGAAAGTCACCACTTGACCTGCAGATTAAAGAAGAAATCTGATCTTAGCTACTCTTAGCCAACATTAGAATTTTTGTTGAGTAACTCCATACAAATCAAAACAATTCAGGTTGTCGACTCCCCTTTCGTATCCATAAGCCAACCTCTGACTTACGCTGCCCGCGAACTGCACTCCCAGCAGGTTTGAAGAAGTTGATTTGGTGAGTTATGGCATATATTTGTTTAATATAGTTTGAATAGTAAGATAACCACATAACTTTTAGAACGGCAGGCATTTATAATGCGTTGCCAAGTTTGGGGTGGTGAGCAGTGCTCGATCTAGTATTTGATTTCCTCCACTTACTTTCTTTCATGTTTTCTTAGGGAAGTGCTAGCAAGATTGGAGATTCGGAGAAGAGTTGCCATTCTATTTAACTGTATGAAAACATTAAAGCATTTTAGGGAATGCAGGAATACATATGCTTCAGGTTAAAATATTGAGACATCTTGGATATTTTAATAATATTTCCACTATAAAGTAGCAAGAGCAGACTTATTTTTTAACTTCCTTTAGACAGGAGGTTACATTCGTTGATTAAAGTAATTTGAACACTTTGGAAGAACACTTCAACTTTCTCGTGGTGAGGCATTTACTGTTTTCTGCTGTGCTGTTAAAAGAGGTGTTTTTGTTTGTTGGTTGGTTTGTTTCTCAGTAGAGTGCTATTATGGTTGTTTTGTGATCGCTCAGAGGGATTTTAAAGTCAGTGTGAACACAGATTGATATTCACTGAAGAAACGAAATCAAATGCTACGGCTAACCGTAGAGTGACAGTCTATAACATACAAGGTAGGGATGCATTTCGCTGAAATTATTTATGTTAACGAGGCTGGAAGACTTTGTTGTACAGTTCATTTTGGGTGCTTGAGATTCAAAATATCCGTTTAGGATTTGGAGAAAATGAAAGTGTTGCTGTGTGCAGGGAGAGGGGCTCGCTGAGCAGAAAACGTTCTAGAGAGAACTTACTCTGAACGTTCTTCAAACGCTGCGGATACCGTCTATTTGATTTCTCAAGGTCCTTTGTGAAGTTGATTTCTCACATTAGGATTAGAAAAGTAATTTCCCTAGAAAGCAAATAAACGCCAAAGTCCAAATGCGCTAGCAGGGCAGATTACGATTTAGGCTCGCTTTTATTCAAACGATGTGAATTTTCTAACAAAGGGAATGAGTTGACGAACAAATTGAAGAAATTATAGCACCTACTTTGTCATATTGTGGTTGAACTTTTATTCTCTCATAGTCCCAAGGGCTGCCAGATTACCTAAAAAGAACAATGAGTTTCTCAACAGAAAATTTAAAAAAGGAAAGAAAGGAAAAGAAATTACCGAGGGAGGCTGTAACTTACAAAACAATTGTTCTTGCTAAGCTTTGTGCAGCTTTAAATACAATTGAATATTAATTCTATCAGACCCAGTTGACTTAAAAGCTACGATGGATCAGGAGCTGATTTTTGGCATTCCTTCATTTTTCCACTCTTTTGTTCACTTGACACACAGCTTTTATACACTGGCTTTGCGGGAACCACTGGCGTGATCTCCGAACAATCTGTTCGAGGAGGAGAGGGCTCGTCCAACCAGCAGCCAGAGTTTTAATTAAATACTGTTCATCCTGTCTATCTCAAACAGCTGAAGAAATAGCTGTTGGCATAAAGGTATCAATGAACTTATGTTCTCTGGTGTTAATGGGGCCAAGAACCTTCTTGGCGCTTAAAAAGCAAAACAAAACAAAACGCACACAACGCACACAGCCCAAAATCGTGTCATTATTATTTTTTAAGTTAAGAAGAATCACACTGAAGCAACAGTCCCCGTTCTGTGGCGCTAGACTCTGTATCATGTTGTAAGGGACGCGCAGGTTGAAAAATTATTTTGTTTCTTAATTCAGGTTACACGTCCTGCCAGGCTGGCTGGACGAGAAAGGCGAGAGAGGTGTAACTTTCAGCACACACTGATTTGTTCTTATTACATCACAAAAGTCTATTTCTTTATCATGTTATCATTCAGTTAATAAAAATTAGCTACAATAACAGCATCAACTTAAAAAACCCCTCAAAGTCCGGGGGATTTTCTTTCACAATGAACATGAATACTGTTCAGAAATACAAACAGTCAAAGGATAACTTTAGGTCTGAAAGGGAAACCTGGCAAGGGTAATTGAATAAGCCTGGGTCCCTTGACTTTGTCATGGTGAGGGCAGTCAACATGTCATAATTAGGTTTATTGAGGGCCATTCCAACAATCTGCTTCTTTTCTTCCTGCCTTATTGTCCACAGCTAGGCAAATAGCCAAGGGACAAAAGGAATCAAGTGCTGACAAAACATGAAAGAGGAAAAAGATTTAGCTGCTTTTATCAAAGAAACTGAGAAGGACTTTGTGTAAATAAAATAAGCGACTGGCCATCCTGCATTTAGGCAATGCCGTTTTCATTAGAATTAATTCTTGACATATTGGAAGAGTTCCAAGGGAAGGATTTCTACTTCTGACAAGTTTAATTTGTAAATTAAAAACAGTTGGTTAAACATGAGCCTCCATCAACAAAACTTAACCAAAGCCATACACGGCAAAGGCCTAAGCAGGTGAAAAAGAAGATGACTTTGAAAACAGTCTTCCCCCAAATTATGCAAATTCTTATTACTTCATGACAACTGTTTCCCATTGAAGGCCTACAGCAGGATGTCTGCTCCAGGAGGTTTGTTTGGATCACATTTTCTTCCCCTCTAAGCCCCTTTAGTTGACACAACACTCACTCCGGGCTGGTTCTTGGGAGAGGTGGCGAGAGCGAGCGGAAGAGGTAGACTTCACGTGTGTTAAGAAGCCGAGCGAATGCGACTTTTGTAAGTCTGCAAATGGCAGGACAGACTGCTCTGTTTGTTCTTCCCTGAAGGTGAGAGTTTCTTGCGAGCACGCTTCTGATTCCTAACGGGGGATAAAGGGTAGGAGCTGTGGCTGCCGTGTCTTCGGCACTAAATATTCATCAGATCTCCCGGGCCAGGTTGTCTGTGTGGAGGGTGGCGCGCAAAGCCAGCAGCTCAGCTCTGTGGTCATGAGTTGGTGAGAGAGGCAAAGTGCGAACCTTCAGGACGGAGGCCCAGCTGGCCTCTGGACAAGACTCCCATTTACGTTTAGGAGAGCCCTTTAATAAGACAGCTATCTGTGACGTTGGGTACGTTCCTGTTCCCGTTTTGGCACGTTGCAGGTTAAGCTTCAGAGAGGGGTGGTTCCCCCGGACCTGAGTTTCGGAAACTTCTTTTGCCAGCTGTGAATGGAAAGGTGGCTAGAGAAGAGAATGCTAGCATGAACGATCTGTCCCTTGGGAACATCGATTCTGCTGGAGTATCAAGTGCCCCTGAGTTTGATCGAGAGTCACAGAGGAAATAAGAAACCCGTTACTCGGGCAGCTTTAAGGAGAAGACTGTTTAGATGTGAAAACTTCCCGACGCTTTCCTTCACCCGACACCAGGGCATATTCGAGATTCACACTGCTTCGTTCCTAGGCGCTTGACATTAAAGTGAAAACGTATTTTTCCCCCCATCTGAAAAAATAGAATGACATCAGGTAGTGGGTGTGAAAACACTTGTAAGCGTAAAGCCCTGGACGCCTGTGAAGTATAATCATTACTATTGGCACTGCTATTATTGCTTCGTTTGAATGGAGCCAATCAATGGTTGCATCTGTATGAGGAAATTGAAATACATGGTCCAAACATTTCTCTTGTGGCCCATTAAGCTGGATTTGCAGTGTGTTGAAGTTTATTCCACTTGTGGCTGTCGGTAAAGAAACCAGAGCACGTTGGGCTGCCAAAATCTATTTCTGCACCAGATGTAACTGAGATTTCATGAAAGACTTCGGAGTTAAATGACTTTACTTTCTGAGCCGGTCTACTCTCTTTACTCGCTGTGTGATCGAGGGAAACTCACTCGCCACCCTGAGCTGGGTTCTTCTGAGGTGGGACTGATGATATTTGCTCCACCAGCTCCAAGCATGGGAGGGAGGTATTAACGCCCTGAACACATTGGGAGTTCTGAACAGATATGAGGCATTATTTACTCCTAATCTGCTCCTTGCTTTTGTGCTTATTGAACCAAGATTTGGGAGCTGATTGAGTTGCCTTAATGCTTTCTGAGTACGGTCTAATAAGAATTAAGTGCATCTTCCTGTGGTCAGTCCAAAACAGAATTCCTTCCGTATGCGGGACCTAGTTGTTGAGATCACACTGCTTTACTGCAGAGCAGCACCCTGGTGCATTTCTGGTTGAAAAGCAGGATGGGAGAAAGTGCTGTTAGGGGTTTGGATCTGGGCAAAATAAGGCTTTTGATTTCCACATTGTTCTGATGCCTCTTGGCCCATGTCACAAGATTAGAAGGCCCAGCAGGCCAGGAAGGAGTTTCTCTGGAAGGAGTTGGAGATTTATGCAGATTGACTGCCTCTCTGACATTTATTTGCTGCCCTTTTCTCCCTCTGTTCTGGCAACTATGAACCAGATGGACAAGCTCATGGAAAATAAGGCCAGTGAAGAGAGGGTGCTTTTGATTTCTTCCAAGATGAGCTCTCTCTCTCTCTTTCTCTTGACCTAGCAGTGGCAATTTTCTAAATTTTCTTAAATGTTTTTATTTATTTCTGAGACAGAGAGAGACAGAGCACAAGTGGGGGAGGGGCAGGGAGAGAGGGAGACACGGAATCCAAAGCAGGCTCCAGGCTCTGAGCTGTCAGCACAGAGCCCGACCGGGGCTCGAACTCACAGACCGTGAGATCATGACCTGACCCGAAGTCGGACGCGCAACCGACTGAGCCACCCCGGCGCCCCTGCAGTGGCAATTTTCTGCGCACGAATTCAAAATTGGCATCTCACTTTCAGAGGCCGTTTGAACCATTTGAACAAGGACCTTCCTTGTTACGTCACGGAGAGTAAACTGAACTCTGTTTATCAGGCATCCGCCGGGGGGGGGGGGGGGGAGGAAAGTCCAGGGGATGGTCCGAATGTTGCGTCTGCCAGAGGCCAGCCATCCATCCACTTTGTAGCCGGGCACCAAGGATGTTGTCTGAGCTTTAGTTAAGATGATAATTCACTGAGACTGAAATCCTTCCTTCAATCACCAGCCTCTCCAAAAGAAGAATGATGGAGAGGAGAAGCAAGGCTTACTCTTTCTCTGTGATCACTTATGATTTGAGCAGTATTTTACCTTCTGTTGACCTCCGGTGCTGCTGATAGACTGAGTCTATTGTTGCAACTACAGTATCACAAGGGGACAAATGAAGGCACCACTGCATAGTGATTTCCCTGGGACAGATCTCGTCTACATCTAGAGATGACTGATAGAAGCGTTTTACTATTTCAGACTCAAACTAAATTCTCTGCGCTGGAAGGGTTAGTGAAGCATCAATCATTTCAACACAAATGTTCACATCCAAAGTAATTATGTCCGGAGCACTGGGACTTTTTTTTTTTTTTTTTTTGCGAAGGGTACATGTTTTCCCCCCTACGTTTTAAAGTCTTAACATTTTCCCTCGGTGTTACCAATGGCACAAAGCGAAAATACTTTATCTCCGGCCTGTTGTTAAGTCCCGCCCTTGGAATTTCGGTGTTGAAATATGGGATTAAAAATGGTGAATGGATTTGCTAACTACATACAGGGTTTTTTTTTTTGTTGTTGTTGTTGTTGTTGTTTTAACGGATGTTTGGGAGGGGATGTGCGGCTCACGAATTTAGCCTTATTATTTATTTTATGTTGTCGCTGTTTGTAGACTTTTTTTTTTTATTTGTTTACTCTTGTTTGTTTGAACTAATCACTACTTAAGGTCTTTTCCTCCCCTTCCCCAAGCCTTTAGCTGCGGTGACCATTCAGGCATAAAAACGTGCTTATCTGCAAATGAATGGCAGCTCTTCGCTTCATTAAAGCCCCTTTCTCTTTTGGCACTCGCATTGTGACCCTTTGATATTAATTCAAAGGGCAATTAAAGAATGCGGCCCATCTTTGAAGTAAGGCATTCAGGGCAAGGGTAGGGATGAACCTGGGCCTCTGATGGACTGTGTGTATTCAACAGGCCTTTTCAAGGCAGTTTGAAGTGAGTCAAAGAAAATGGGCAGGAGAAGGTCAAAGAGAAAAAAGGGGCTAAAGAAACAGTCTGTATTTGTTCGGAGTATTAGCCAAGCAAACTGCAAATAGCAACAAAATGAAACAGTTAATAGAGCAGCCAGACAGAGCCATGTCAATCACTTAACTTGGACAGCATTAGGCCTACGGAGGCTCCCTCCGCTGTGTTACCTAATTATCTTGGGAAAGGCAGTAACTGGAAGTAATGGTATTGTATTTCTTTCTGCTTACTGCCCAGAAAAGGTGATAAATACTCACTGCTCCATAATTATGCAACATATATACATAAAGGAGGAGGAGGGGGTAGGAGGAGGCTGGAGGGGGGGTGGGGGCTGCATTGAAGTCGAGTTCCTAGTAAAAAGTCCGAATATGGCACAAATATGGGGTTTTCAAACATTAGCATGCTGGAGAGTCACTTAACTCGATTCATCTGGAGCTGGCTGAAATATGCAGGATTTCTTCTTCAACAACCCTTAAAGACAAACATGTTTACCCATCTAGGAAAGTTCTTTAGGGAAAAAAAAAAAAATCAGCCAGCAAAAGCTGTGCTTAAATAATGTGAAGGATTTGGCTGACACTCCACTCTGCCCCCGTGGAGAAGAGGAGATTCGGAGCGAAGAGGGATTCCTGTCTTAGCTTTCCCCATCGTGGCTGGCTGTTGACACACCCGTGGGGGGAAGCGGCGGGAAAGCCTTCCTGGGTAACCGCCGAGCTGGGGGTTTGTAGACGTCACCTAGAGGGGTGAGGTGGGGTGGCAGGGCTGGGGGTCTGATTGGAGGCTGGATCGGTTTCTATCAGTGTGTTCAGCGGGGATAATTTTGGATTCCACTTTTTATGGGTCATTTTGAAAGACAAACAACATTAACCGAGCACTTCTTTGCAAGTGTGAGCAAACTGATTTTAAAAAAAGATTTCCAGGCTTCCCCAGGGGTGGATAGGTAAGAGAGGGAGAAAACCCCAAACACCTGTATAAATGTCTGCAGATAGGTCGAACCAAAGGTGTCTCTAAATTACAAAACACAGAGGCTGGCTTGTAAAGAGGTCCCTGAGGACGCTGTTCGGATTTTTTGAAACATGGGCTGTTGCACATTGTCGTTTGATGTCGCGTTTTGTGCATAATGGATTTTGTTTGGAGGGACAGTAATTCATCTGAAGGATCTGTTATGCAGCTTTTTGACATACTGTTCCAGAATGTAGCTATTAATATAAAAGTTTCTGCCTTTGTAAAAAGTCCATTATTGAAGTAAATACTCCATCACTCTGCCTTTTAACGCACCAATCATACCCTGGTGCTTGAAAACTTTCCTTGTTTAAAAAAAAAACCCTGATTTTGGGGGGGTCACCAATGATGATTGGTATACAAAACTAGAAAAACAAATTATATGGTTAATTTAAAAAAAATTTTTTTTTCAACGTTTATTTATTTTTGGGACAGAGAGAGACAGAGCATGAACGGGGGAGGGGCAGAGAGAGAGGGAGACACAGAATCGGAAACAGGCTCCAGGTTCTGAGCCATCAGCCCAGAGCCCGACGCGGGGCTCGAACTCACGGACCGCGAGATCGTGACCTGGCTGAAGTCGGACGCTTAACCGACTGCGCCACCCAGGCGCCCCTATATGGTTAATTTTTGAATCTAGTAATGACTTTAGCTATATAGTAGAGTCAACCTACACATTCTCCCTCCTTGTCCTGTTTAAGGCTACGACAGAACAATGTTTGAGGGGGTAAGAGGTGTTTTCTACCACAGAAACAGTCAACAGAACGGTAACAGCTTAACTAGCAGGAATCAACTATGTGATTTTGTAAATTCCCTTAGGTGTCTTGGGAGGAAAGTACCGCCAAATACCCCAAATAATAATAAAACCTAAGTAAACAGTAATTGTAAAATAAGGAAAAACACAGGCAATAATAGAAATAGAATAAATGAGCTAGGACATTTCACCAGTAGTAACCACGGAAACTTTTCTACTTCTAGAAGGAGGGCGTTTCTTGTATCAAAGGACTCCTTTGGATGTCCTTTTTCAGGGTGATTCAAAATCATAGTATCTGGAACTATTAGGAAATGTCCATGATCCTAGAATACTGAAAATGCTGGTGTACCTTTCAGATCAAAATCAGCTCTCGTGGGAAAACTGGGGGCCTTTGCTGTCACCATGCTCTCCCCACTTCTGGGTGATTTACAAATTGCCACCAACTTTTACCCTTCTAGCCTCTGTTTTCTTACTCCTTCTCCCACACGAACCCCCAGTTTCTGTTTCAGTAAGTGAAGGCTGGGGACCAGTGAAGAGCAATTTATGATCCTGTTTTCCTCCCATTGTAAATTTGCCCACCGGCCTGAACTATCAGAATCACATGCCCCTTTGGGTGAGACTGTGGTTCGGAGGTCCAGGTAGATTATTTCATGTGCTCCGCCTATCCCGTGGTGCATTTCAGATTGAAAGGGCTGAATCTAGCTGACAGAGCAAGGTTATAGTAATTAGACTTGCAGCTCCTGCTGTAAACAGGTCCGATGCCATATGCTTTCTCAGGTTTACGATGCTACCAACCTCGTTCTGTCATTCTAAAGCTGCATCCTAGAAGCACATAGGGAATTCCTGGAATCTGGATGATCTTTGGGATCTATTGGTGTTAATGGTTCCCCCCAGTTAGAATTTATCCTTGAATTCACAGTCGGCCCTTTAGTTAGGGGCCAGACAGATAACAACAAAGCAATAATGAGAATGGACGTCCTATCTGATAGCTAAGGATGCGAAAGTTTAGAGAGGTTGGGTAATGCATCTTGTCGAGGTGGTTCTGGGCTCAGAGTCCAGGTTTGCCTGACTCCAGAACTTGGATCCCAACTGGCACGCTGCTTAACTGGGTCGTGGCTTCTGGGAGACAAGCCGCATTGAGCAAGTATTGAAGAGTGGGTCTGTTTTCAGGGAGTGTACTTAAGTGCTCCTGCAGCTGGTAGGTTTATGAAAAGGGGCCACTAATAGTACTTGCCATATAGAATCGTGATTGAAAATTATATGAGAGGGGCGCCTGGGTGGCGCAGTCGGTTAAGCGTCCGACTTCAGCCAGGTCACGATCTCACGGTCCGTGAGTTCGAGCCCCGCGTCAGGCTCTGGGCTGATGGCTCAGAGCCTGGAGCCTGTTTCCGATTCTGTGTCTCCCTCTCTCTCTGCCCCTCCCGCGTTCATGCTCTGTCTCTCTCTGTCCCAAAAATAAATAAACGTTGAAAAAAAAATTTAAAAAAAAAAAAAAAAAAGAAAATTATATGAGAGAGTACACAGGGACACTTTGTGCCCCGCAGTAAGCACCAGACTTTATGTTTGTTCATCTTATCCGTGGGGTGTGGCTCAGAGGCGGGATTCCCAGGAACTTACTTGAACCCCTGAGCGTGTTGGCTGTTTGCTGGGTGTTGTAAGGTGTTCTAGGTGGGGAGGGGAAGTCAGGATGCAGTCACGAATTGTTTCTGTGTAGTCGTTCCTAGCAAATCGCCTGGACAGAGACGCACCAGAGGGAGCCCCTAACTTATGGTGATTTTTCTCCCCATTCTAAGGATTTTGTATTTGTAAATCTATTGTATTTTATTTTTATTTTTATTTTTATTTTTATTTTTATTTTATTTTTATTTTTATTTTTATTCTATTCTATTCTATTCTATTCTATTCTATTCTATTCTATTCTATTCTATTCTATTCTATTCTATTCTATTCTATTCCATTCCATTCCATTCTATTTTATTTTAATTTATTTTTTTATTTTAAGTTTTAAAAATCCCTGCAGTTAACACAGAGTAACGTTAGTTTCAGGTGTAGCGCCTAGTGATTCGCCACTTACACACAACACCTGGTGCTCATCACAAGTGTTCTCCTTAAGACCCACCACCCATTTAACCTGTCCCCCTGCCCACCTCTTCTCCAGTAACCCTCAGTTCTCTGTAGTTAAGAGTCTGTTTTCTGGTTTCATCTCTCTCTCTCTCTCTTTTTTTTCCCCCTTATGTTCATCTGTTTTGTTTCTTAAATTCCACATATGAGTGAAATCACATGGTATTTGTCTTTCTCTGACTGATTAATTTTACTTAGCATAATACTGTCTAGTTCCATCCCTGTTGTGGCAAATGGCAAACTTTCATTCTTTTTTATGGCCGAGTAATAGTCTATTGTATATATATGCTGCATATCCTCTATCCATTCATCTGTCAATGGATATTTGGGCTCTCTCCATAACTTGGCTATTTTTGATACGCTGCTATAAACATCAGGGTGCATGTATCCCTTTAAATCAGTAATTTTGGTATGCTTTGGATAAATACCTCGTAGTGCAATTGCTGGATAATAGGGTAGTTCTGTTTTTAACTTTCTGAGGACCTTCCATACTGTTTTCCAGGGTGGCTGCACCAGTTTGCATTCCCACCAATAGTGTAAGAGGGTTTCCCTTTTTCTGCATCCTTGCCAACACCTGTTGTTTCCTGTGTTTGTAAATCTATTTAAAAAAGAGAATGTTTCGAAGAGGCGTCTGGGTGGCTCAGTCGATTGAGTGTCTGATTCTTGATTTTGGCTCAGGTCATGATCCCAGGGTCATGGGATCGAGCCCTACGTCGGGCTCTGCACTGAGCATGGAGCCTGCTTGAGACTCTCTCCCTCTCTCTCTCTCTCTCCTCCACCCCGCCCCCGCTTGTGCACATGCTCTCTCTCTAAAAAATAAAATTTTAAGAAGAGAAAAAAGAGAGTCCTTCAAAACCTAGGTTAGCTACTGGATACTTCTGGCACTGTTGTGTTTGTCCTGCTTTTAAACCCTTGGAGAGAAACCCTCTGTAGGCACGGGGAGCCAGGTGATGGCAGGAGGTAGGAGATGGCTTACTTTCCTGATTTGTTGGTTAAGAGTTTGATTCATTCACAGGCATTAACTGAGAATTCTAGCTGTGCCGTCAGATTCTATGCATGTGTACATGAGCTAAAGAAGTCAAAACCATCATCCTGTTCTGGAATTGTTTGAAGTCTGGCTTGCCAAATGTCCCAACTTCTGGTATTCTGAAAGAGCAGAAAAACCTTGTTCCAGATATTAGAAGTCCACACGAAACTAACTTAGAACCACTGGGAAAATATAGAACCTGGAGAATCAGAATTGATCACAAAGCAAGAGTAACCACCTGTGTGAATGAGGAGAGACTAGAACTTATTCAGACACCAATTCAGATTGTTTTATGAGAAACATACCACAATCCACACAAACCAACCACACTTATCAAATGTCTACTCTACAGTAGTTACTGGAAAGAATAATGATGAGCAAAATATGCCCTCTCCTCTTGAGAAGCCTGTCGCCTGGGGGAAAGATGGTCACGTGAGCAGATCACTGCCAATCACTCGTTGAAGGGCTTGTAAAGCCCAGGGCACTGTGGGAATGCAGGGGGAAATTGTTTGGCCATCCCCAGCCTCAGGGATGCTTCCTGGACAAGATCTCAGAGCTGAGTTTTAGAAGATGACTAGGAGTTGGCCAGAGCAAAAAGCACTGAAGAGGAAAGGTATTAAAGGCAGAGGGAACGGCATGGGCAAAGACACGGAGCGGCCAAAACACAGTGTAGGTGGGAATTGGCAAGCAGCTGAACACGAAAAGGGGTCCTGTCGCCAGAATTCCTCAGTCTTAAAAGGCAAAATAAGGGGCGTCTGGGTGGCTCAATCGGTTAAGCGTCCAACTTCAGCTCCGGTCATGATCTCGCTGTCAGTGAGCTCGAGTCTCGCATCGGGCTCTGTGCCGACCGCTCAGAGCCTGGAATGTGCTTTAGATTCTGTGTCTCCCTCTCTCTCTTCCCCTCCCCTGCTCATGCTCTGTCTTTCTCACTCTCAAAAATAAATAAACATTAAAAAAAAAAAAAAAGCAAAATAAACTTCCCCCTTTTCATCTCTCTTCTGTTAAAAACTAACAGGCAGTATGCTCTAAACACAGCCACATTTTCCAAAGGCTGAGTGGGTCGCTTCCCCCCCACCCCAGCTTTATTAAGATATAATTGACAGATAACACTGTGTGAGTTTTAAGTATCTACCATGATGGTTTGATACACATTTATGTATTGCAAAATGATTACCACCGTAGCTGAGCTAACACCTGCATCACGTCTCGTAGTCACTATTTCTCGTCCCTTCCCTCATCCTCCAGCCCCTAGTAACCACCATTTGGTCTCTGTTTCTATGAATTTGACTTTTTTAGATCCAACGTAAAAGTGAGATCATCAAGTATTTGTCTTTGTCTGACTTAGTTCACTCAAGATAATGCCTTCAAGGTCCATCTATGTTGTCCCCATAGGTAGGTCAGTTTAACATGGTCATTAAGGAAGTGTTTGAAAAGAAAATGAATTTCAGACAGCTGAGGCTTTTTTTTTTTTTTAATTGGACAAAACATTCTCTTCCTGTGAGTGACGGTCTTGCAGGAGCAGTTTCAGGAAGACCGGAGCCTAATGGACACAAACGGGAGGTCTTCTAGAATGTAACATCTTTACTTTTATGCTCTGTTCAAGGAGGTAATTGGAGCCTGGAGTTATCAACTCATTGCATTTTTATAATTTTCTTTTTTTTTTGACTTTAAATTTATTGTTACAAAATTATCCCAGAGTAAAATAGACTTTCTTGGATTTCTTGGATTTGTGAATTTCAAAAAACACGGAACAATTCGGTGGCGTTTAGTACATCCGTGACGTAGTGCAACCATCAGATCTGTCTACCTCTAAAACATTTCCATCACCCCAAAAGGAAAGCCTGCACCTTTAAGGAAATGCTCCCTAATCCCTAGTAACCACTAATCTGTGTTCTGTCTCAATGTCCTTAACTCTTCTGGGATAGTTTCTATTTTATATAAGTGGAATCATAGGATATTTTATATAAATGGAATCATAGGATATATGATACGTGGTTGGCTTTTTTCATTTAGCATAATGTTTTTTTTTTTTTTTTTTTTTTTTTTTATAATTTTTTTTTTCAACGTTTATTTATTTTTGGGACAGAGAGAGACAGAACATGAACGGGGGAGGGGCAGAGAGAGAGGGAGACACAGAATTGGAAACAGGATCCAGGCTCTGAGCCATCAGCCCAGAGCCTGACGCGGGGCTCGAACTCACAGACCGCGAGATCGTGACCTGGCTGAAGTCGGACGCTTAACCGACTGCGCCACCCAGGCGCCCCTACCATAATGTTTTAAAGGTTCGTCCATGTTGTAGTATATATCAGGACCTCATTCTTCTTTGTGGCTGAATAATACTCCATTGTGTGCACATACCACAATTTGTTTACCCATTCTTCCACTGTTGGACATTTGGACTGTTTCCACCTTTTGACTCTTATGGACGGTGCAGCTATGAACATGTGTGCTTGTTCTTTTTTGGAATTTTAACACATATATAAATTCATGTAACTGCCTCACAATCAGGACAGGGAGTAGTTCTGTCACCCCAAAACTCTCTCTGCTGTCCCATTCAAATCATACCCTCCTCCCACCCCTAACTCCTGGAAACCACTGATCTGTTGTCCATCAGTGTCGTTTTGTTCTTTTAAGAATATCCTAGGGGCGCCTGGGTGGCTCGGTCAGTTAAGCATCCGACTTCAGCTCAGGTCACGATCTCACGGTCCGTGAGTTCGAGCCCCATGTCGGGCTCTGGGCTGACGGCTCAGAGCCTGGAGCCTGCTTCCGATTCTGTGTCTCCCTCTCTCTCTGCCCCTCCCCCGTTCATGCTCTGTCTCTCTCTCTCTCTCAAAAATAAATAAACGTTAAAAAAAAAAATCCTATAAATTGGGCTGCCTGGGTGACACAGTCAGTTGAACATTGGACTCCTGATTTTGGCTCACGTCATGATGCCAGGATTGTGGGATCGAGCCCTGCATTGGGCTCTGCACTGAATGAGGAGCCTGCTTGGGATTTTCTCTCCCTCCCTTTCCCTCTCCCTCCACCGCTCCTCCTGCTTGTATGTACACCTGCTGTCTCTCTCAAATTAAAAAAATAAAAAAGAATATCCTATAAATCGAACCATATAATATGTAGCATTTTAAGATTGGCTTTTTTCACTTAGTATAATTATTTTGAGATTCCCTCAAGTCATTGCATGTGTCAACATTTTATTCCTTTTTATTGCTGAATAATATTCAATTGAATGGATGTGTCATAGTTTGTTTATCCATTCACCTGTTGAACATTTCAGTTACTTCCAGTTTTTGTTCATTGTGAATAGAATTGCTATAACCATTTGTGTAAAGATATTGTGTGAACACAAGTTTCATTTATCTTTACACCAGGTTGTGGAATTGTCAGGTCACATGTTAAGTGTATGTTTAACTTTCTAACTTTGTAAGAAACTGCCCAACTGTTTTCCACAGTAGCTATGTCAGTCTGCCAGCAACACGTGAACATTCTTTTTTTTTTTTTTTAATTTTTTAATCTTTATTTTTGAGAGAGAGAGAGAGACAGAGTGTGAGCGGGGGAGGAACAGAGAGAGAGGGAGACACAGAATCCGAAGCAGCCTCCAGGCACTGAGCTGTCAGCACAGTCCCGACACGGGGCTCGAATTCACCAACCATGAGATCATGACCTGAGCCGAAGTCGGATGCTCAACCGACTGAGCCACCCAGGCGCCCCACAACACATGAACATTCTAGGTGCTCTACATCTGTGCCAGGCCTTCGTATTATCAGTATTTTTTTCTTTTTTAAATTTTAGCTATTCTGACAGATGTGCAGTGAAACCTAATCATGGTTTTAATTCACATTTTCCTAATGGCTAATGATATAGAACATCTTTTCATATGCTTTTTTTGCCACCCATATGTCCTCTTTGGTGAGTGCCTATTCAACTCTTTTGCTCATTTCTAAATTGCTATTTTGTTTTCTCATTGTTAAGTTCTGAGAGTTCTTTTTATATTCTGGATACAAGTCCTTTGTCAAATATATGATTTGCTAATGTTTTCTCTCTGTCTCTAGCTTGGTTTTTGTTTGTTTGTTTGTTTCGAATTCTTCCAAGCGTCTTTTGCAGCACAAAAGTTTTGCTTTCAATGTAGTTCAGTTTGTCAATTTTTAATTTTATGGTTGTGCTTTTTAGCATCACATCTAAGAACTTTTTGCCTAGCCTCTGGTCATGAAGATTTTCTCGTATTAAATACAGATTTTACATTTAGGTCTGTAATCCATTTTTAGGCGATTCTTGCCTGTGGTTGTATGTGTAGGGCAAGGTTTGTTTGTTTATTTTTTTCATTTGTCCAATTGTTCCCGCACCGTTTGTTAAAAAGACTGCCCTTTCTTCACCAAATTGCATTTGCTTCGTTGTCAGAATCAACTGGCCATATTTGTATAGGTCTCTTTCTGTACTTTATTCTGTTCCATTGATTTATGTGCCTTTCCTTTTCCTAATCCCACAATGTCTTGACCACTATAGTTTGGTCGTAATTCTTAAGATCCACTAATGTGATTCCTTCAACCTTTTCTTCCTTTTCAAAATTGTTTGTATCCATTTTGTTGCTTTTCCATATACATTTGTCTGTATCTACTAACAATTTCTGCTGGGAAGAATTCATTTATTGAAAGCTATTTTGTTTTGGTCTTTAAACATTTTAGCAATCAGAGGGTGATAATAAAATGAATCTGTTTCTATTCCATGTAAAATTAATAACGTTATCTACCAAATGGGGGATGTCGTTCTGTTACCAATTCTTCCTCTGTGTAAATGCTTGATTTTAGTGAAATGTTTGGCTGTAAGTCAAGAGAGGTTGAGGAAAGTCATGTCTACCCCAGAGATGAACTTTGAATCACCATGCGTTTCACCTGCTTCCTGCATTTGTCATGCAACATTTAAAATCGATCTCGGAGAACAAGGAAGGTATTTTGATGTATGTTCATGAAGACCAGGTCAATCTACCCGTGGCTTTTTTTTTTTTTTTTTTTTATCATTTATTAAATGTATATGGTTTGAAGTCTTTGGGTCCTTTCAAAAACATTTGTAAATGTGCAATATTATAGGGTTTCCAGGTCAATGGTCTAGCCCATGAGTTAAATGCTAAGATATCAGAAACTCAGGGAGGGGAGTAGATGGCAGGAGGCTTTGCTTTTTTTTTTTCTTTTTTTTTTTTTTAACGTTTATTCATTTTTTGAGAGACAGAGAGAGAGAGTGTGTGAGCAGGGGAGGGGCAGAGAGAGAGAGGGAGACACAGAATCCCAGGCAGGCTCCAGGCTCTGAGCTGTCAGCACAGAGCCCGACGTGGGGCTCGAACCCACGGTTGTGAGATCATGACCTGAGCCAAAGTCGGCCGCTTAACCGACTGAGCCACCCAGGCACCCCCTTTTTTTCTTTCTTGTTTTGAGTGAAAAAAGAAAACCACCCCTGCTCTGCTTCAGAAAGGAATAATGAGAGAGGTTATAATCTTGGTATCCTTTCCTCCGAGTCTAGAATTTCTTTGCCAAATTCCAGTGAACTTTGAATGCTCTGTCCTAATGTTTTAGAGAAATTGACACATATGCCAGGTATTTAACATGGTTTTTTTTTTTTCCTCCCCACTTTCTAACATGGAGAACAGAATTCACAGTTAACACTTAACCAATGATTCAACACGTGAATCTCAAACGTAATCAAGGATCCAACATGTGGCTCTCAGATTGGCAGAGATGGCTGTAAAACTCCTGCATTTTCTAGGGAGGTTGTTAAAACCGATCGTCCTGGGCAACTTGGCAGCTTGTCATGGGCACTCCAGGTCTGCCAGAATAGTTCGGTGCGTCAGCCTGATTTTGGAAACTTTGGACCCGATGAGTCCGCTGAATTCAGGTTACTCCGTAAAAACCGTACGTTGAGATGAATATCCAAGGTTAATCAGTTAAGTAGTTTCAGGAATTTCGCCTTGAGACTGTGCTGCACCGAAGGATTCCACTGAAGGATCCACTTTTGTGGCTACTTGAGTTCGTTTCCGTGATTTATGCAAAGTTTAGGTGATTCTTCAGTGATTCTAAGCATTACTCTTAAATTTTACGTTGCCAGAAATACTTCTAGTTTTGTTCCTCAGCTAAGACCATATGGTGTTGAAATATAGCCACCCGTAAATGAAAAGTAGTTATTGCATTTCTGAGTTAAAGAAAAAAAAAATAGAAATCTAGCTCAGTAAAACTGTCACAATCCAGCCATGATAATTATAACGTGTCATTTGGCTATAGTTCTTTTACATGTAGTTTTTAAAAAAAATTTTTTTTTTAGCATTTATTTATTTTTGAGAGACAGAGACAAAGCGTGAGTGGGGGAGGGGCAGAGAGGGACAGGGAGACACAGAATCCGAAACAGGCTCCAGGTTCTGAGCTGTCAGCACAGAGCCCCATGCGGGGCTCGAACTCACGGACCGTGAGATCGTGACCTGAGCCGAAGTCGGACGCTTAGCCGACTGAGCCACCCAGGCACCCTTACCTGTAGTTTTTATTAGCCATTTCAGTGTTGTGATGGGCTGTAAAAAGGCATTTTGTTGCCCACCGCAGAGATGAAGAAAGCAAGGCTCAGAGAAGTTAAGCGACTGATCCAAGGCCACTGATAAACTTCTGATTCGAAGGCACAAGCTATGAGATTCCCCTCTCTTCCCTCCCCCCCCCCCCCCATTAAAACAAAAAAGAAAAAGGCAAAAATGTTGAATTCTGTGGCACCAGCTCTGGCTTGGAACTATTTAAACAATATGGGCACTTGCATTTTCTTTCTCTAAACACAGTGTTATTTCCCAGTGTCATTTCTCTGTTTGGACTCGGAGTTATAAATCCCTTTTATTTTGATGTTCTTAATAGATGTTGATTGGTAGAATGCCATGCCTAGTCTTTATATTCGATATATCATGTATTACCTGCAAAATGCTTCTTTGCTTTGTACAATCTTTTGGTTTTACCTTTTGATCTAAGATAAAACAGGCAGAAGCAATGTGATTCCTGTCTTTAATGTAACAGGATTCCAGACATTAGGAATTTCCACTTCAGAATGCAGCCGGAAGTGGGGAATGGGTTTATTCAACAATGATGTTTTGTTGGATGAATTGTGTTGGTTGCTGACACGTATGTGTGTGTTCCTTTAAGAAGCAGTAAGAGCAGGTTTTTGCTTTCCAACAAATCATTCTTGGAAAGTGGTTCTCAGCTGCTGTAGATAAGGTAAAATATAGAATACATTTGGTTTAGGAAAATTTTACATTTTAATTTTTTTTTTTCTTTTGAGGAAGCCATGGGACTTCCACTCTGCGGGAAAAAAGTTTCCTCATTCCAGTTTTCTTGTCGAGGTCAGCTTAGCGGCTCACTTATGCCTCAGGGGTTGAGATTTTTATAGTGTGTGTTAAATCAGTGCCATGATTTGACCCAAGAGAATAAGACTTAGGGAAAAGAAAAGAAAAGAAAAAAAAAAATCTCAGCATTGCCAGTAAGAGACTTTTTTTTTTAAGAACCGAATTTCAGATCCACACTTTAGAAAGATATAGTCAGCAACCCAATGAAATTTAGAATGAGGCAAATTCTCTGTCTGCCCCCGAATATTCTCTCACTGCAAACAATACACAAGGTTTAGGAATCAAGCCTAAAGGTTAAAGGTTCTTGCTGTCAAGCCAAAAAGGGAGGAAAGAGGTATACTGAAGCATGTCAGTTTCCAGATTCTGGGGCCAAGCTGCTGTTCTTGAAAGGAACAAGGCATCTTCAGAAAAATGTGGTTATCAAACAAGGGGTCAAAGTTTATCTCTAGGTCAATGAAAAGGAGGGGGGGGGAGGGCCATCCTTCAGGCTCTGAATATAAGCTTTGTATTTAAATAAATTTGTGGCAAAATATTCAGTTCTTAAAAAATTACCCTATTAGGTTTATTAAAGGTTATTTACTAATGGAATAAAAATTGTTCTCACTTATAATTCATATGGAGTAATAATACTAATAATAGGTGTAGGAAAATAAATCTTCACATACGTAGTTTAATCGTCAAAACAATGCCGTGAGGGACATACGCCCACTCTGTGGATGAAATACTCGAGGCTTAGATGCATGAGCATCTCTTCTAAAATTATAGATAGGGGCACATAAATACACTGTTCCTTCCACCCCTCTTCCTCCAAAAACAAACAAACAATACAAGGATGGTGACGATGTGAATTAGTCCTCATTTGATTTAACATAAAATACAAATGTGCCCCAGAGCGTTCCAGAAAACCAAGTGGGTTTTAGGATGGAAGGACGTCTCTTGAATATTCCTCCTCCTTGAAGCGGTCCTTTTTTCCTCCCCTTTCCCCCAGAAGGGTCTGCGGTTCTGTCCCCGCCTGGGTTCCCACAGCCTTCCGGTGTGGGAACGCCTCGAGGGGGGCGCCACCACGGCCAGGCGGCGCAGGCGACCCCCGCGGGCCCCAAAGCCCCAAAGCGCAAGGTCCCTGCGCGGCGGGAGCCTTCCAGCCCCGGAGGCCCTGGGCTCCGCGCGGCTCTCAGATGCCAAGGGCCCCAGAGTCCCCAGGACTCCTCATTGTTTCCTGGAAAAATATCCCAGTGGGACTTCGGGATCGGTGGCCACGGGCATGCATGCCCCTGGGCCTTCTAAACAGACCAATGAGCAGGTAGTTCATTTGGTGACCTTTCCTACACAGAATCACGAGTGACTTTGCAACAATGTCTGGAAAATAGGCAGTGAGTTGCTTCGTGGAGATCGCGGGCAACAGGAGTCTCCGGAAAGAGCGTGATAAAGCCTCAAAGAATTATTTAAAAGTTCACTGGTGATGCAGGTTTTAACTTCTCTGGTAGCTGTTGGGGCAGAAAAATAATTGTCCTAGGCTTATACGAGTGCTCAAAACATGAAAGTGTAGTATTAATTGGCCCTTTATGTTTGGCCGCATGAGTTAAAAGCGAAGGAAAACAAAATCCATCTTGAATTACGATGATGTGCAAAATTCCAATAGGCAGACAAAGAGGGTGAAGAGTTAGAAATTCTGAAGGTCTGAACATGCGGAGCCATTTACTGAAGAAATATTGATTGGGTCCCTGTTGGGAGAAGGCACCCGGAGACATTTAAACGAAGTGTAGACAGTTTAAAGTGTATATCTATGTGGAACCTGCTCCCCCCCCCCGCCCCCCATTTAGTACTGTTTTTCCTCACCAAAAAAAATGGCCTGTGGACTGTTGCCCCTGTTGTGTGCTCATTCTGTGAATATTTTCCAGATTTTACTAGCGGGTTATACAACATGTTGTAACTATTACTAGTTGTATTTCACTGTCTCCAACTTGCCTTATTAAACAAAAGTTAGCTCACAGCTCCAGGAGTCACTTCCGCGCTGCAGTTTGAGCTTTAGAGTTGAGGGTCGGGTGGCCGCATCTGTGCTTTGAGGGAGAGTCGGTCTAGGGACAGTGTAAAATTTCAAAATGGAGAGCCAGTTCATCAAATTCAATGCCGGCTTTCTGGGATGGAGTCAGGTTACTTTCCCCAACACAAGTTGTGTCCTGGGAGCATCGCATTAAAAGTACCGTATTGGCACTCATGTCCTGAGTTTCAGGAAAAGGAAATGTGAAAGACTGTCCGTTTCAACATCGCTGTTAGATACAGTATTTTGTTTTTGTATTTATGAGAAATTGAGACTTCCAGGCTACTAGGGAAGAAAAGTTAATTCCTTGCAGTAGAGAAATCAAAGAGCAGTTTCCGAGTCTCCCGGGCTGAGCCTGGAGGAGGTTAGGGGGTCTTTGTGCCTGGGGGATTGTCTCAGTGGGAGTGGAGAGAGGGAGCGGGAGGGATCAGGAAGTGCCTTCCTCGGTGTGAGCCCAGGGATCAAGGAGGGATGGGGGAGGAGAGGGGGGAGCGGGCTGAGAGGGAGGGGTGGCGGGGCTCAGGGAACCTTCCAGGGATGGTGAGCACAGTCCTTGTGGCTGGATGGAGGGAAGAATGGTTTTCTGTGCGCAGAAAAAGTCCCTCATGGGAACTGTGAAAACACTCAAGAGGATGTGCCTGTCGGGCCAGTTTGCCCCCTTGGAATGTGATTGGTTCTGGTACAGCCCCAATTCCAGAAGGAAGGAAAGAGTCCATGGGCTCTGATGCTTCCAATGACAGGACCTGACACAAGCCATAGGGAGGTGATAGCTCATCTTCAAGGAGGCTCTTGAACTGTGGGTAAGGAATATGACTGGGCATATATATCATCACTGCCCAGTTAGGGACGTTTTCTCAAATGCACCTGAGCTCACGTGGTAGGAAAGTGTGTGCCTCTGTCAGTTCACGGAGGGGTTTTGGAGCACATCTCTTTTGAGCTTAATGTGTAGCTGATATGCTATCCTCCCCCTCCCCCCCCCCCCAAGAAAAGGAAAAAAAGAAAAGAAAGGCCATCATCACAACACCATGCAAATTAGGAATGATCACCCTTGTTTTACACATGAGTTCCTTGAGGTTGGAGGAGATCAAGTAGCCTTCTGAGGGCCATAGTGGCAGAAAAATGACAGATCCAGAGACAAATGACAGAGAGATTTGACTCTCCACGTGTTAGGCGAAAACCTAGCCCAGTGGTACGCCAAGTTCATGGAATCTACCAGTCACACATAAGAGAACCTGAGTTAGTGTAAGTAAGATGCTCAGAACATTGACTGACGCGGTAAACGCCAGACAAATGCTGTCATTATTACACTTAATTTCTGGGTTCCTTGCTTAAAAGACTATTTCTAGGATCACTTTCAGGTGACTTGGATTTTGCAGAACAGGGGTCGGGCTTAGATATCACTTTCCTCAAACACCTCGGGTGATTCTGATGCAGATATTGGTAGATGATTTGCACAATATTCCCATGTAATAGTGATGCTAAGATTTTATCACCCAATGAGGACGCTCCAGCAAGAAGGATACCCCTTTCTCCATCTCCTTGAGACTTTGACCACATTTAGGCAGGGCAGGCATTTCCTACCATACGCCTGACTCATTCTCAGTATTAAAATCAGATCCCATGGCTCACGGTTTTGAAGACTATATACATTCCCTCTTTCTCCAGTGAAATCTGTAAATGTGTTTGGCTATTGAACCAGGCAAAATCTCCATTTCTATTGATATCGCAACGTGCTCAACCGAATTGAGAATAGAACGTTTAATTGTAAGCCTTAAGCATAGGACACTCTGTGATACCTGCGTTTTGACATTAACTGAGGTGTTTGATATCCTCATGCCCTAGAGCGATAGGAAAATACTATGAAAAGAAGATCTCGAAGAGATCTTTGGGCGTTCTCAGCCGGCCATGATACTCTCTTGCATCCTAAGTAATCATGGCATTGATGTCTCCATCAGTGGAGGGGCAGACCCAGAGGTGGGTCTCAGAGGTGCCTTTGTGGTAAAATAATACCCAGAGACTCTGGGAAACCTAGATTTCCAAAGGTCTTTCTGGACATGGAAGAGTCCTTGAATTTCAGACCTCCAGGGTAACCTTGTATGTGTAAAGCATCGATGGTTCTTATTGTAGGAGGAAGCATGTCAGAACAGACCAGCATACTTGGACCCAACAAACCCAATCTAAATGTAAGGGTGGGACAAGACTGTGACGGCCACCCCCTCCCATCCCCTGGCAAAGAATGTATCTACCGAACACATATTGGGATTGGGAGCCCAACTGTTTTGTGAATAAATGAATGTAAAATTAGAGAAAAATGTTGTGACGAAGTTATTAAAAACTTTGACCTTTTTTTTTTCCTCCCTGGGAAAGAGAGCATGTGTCTCAACGTATTTATCTTTGACAACTTGTTTTATTGCCGTTTCTGGTGGTGCACCATCTCGATTGATTGGTATCGACATCTGGAGTCTTCCTTAGCATGAAGTGTTGAATCCTTGAATCACACCCCAACGTGTCTTCAGTGTTCGAGAAAGTTAGCACACTAATGTCAAGTCAGGATATACATTTTATACTTCAACACCGTGGCTTACCTTTAGTTTGCATTTCTCTAGTACTCTGCATTTTTCAGAGACTATTCATACCCCTGTAAATTGGTTCCTCATAATCACCTATGGCTTGTTATTACTCCTTTACAAATGGGGAATGTGAGAGTGATACAGTTTAGGCAACGTGCCCAACAGACCATCTGGGTTGAGAACAGGATCCTGGGAATAGAATATGTCTCTCTTCTGTGCTGCTTCTAGCTTCCTTGTTTAGCGGATTGGTAAATTTGCTGCCCCGGTGGTGGCAATTTGGATAAACAGGGTGAGAGTGGTGTATGGGGCATCAGGGGCATAGGATTAGGGAGTGAGGGGACAACTGCGTTTCTACCATTTCTGTGGGCGTAACCAGCGGTTCATGGCAGAGGTCATCGAGTGTATAACATAGAGATCCAAGATATCCAAGAGTCCGAAGATATCCAAGATAATCCAAGGTATCCAAGATATCCAAGGTAATCCAAGAGTCCGAAGTCAAAGCAAACGTCAACATGAAACTTAAGTAACCACAACAGCAAGACTCACATCCCCTGGAAAACTGTTGTCCAATCAGAAGAGTTTCCTCATTCTCTCTCTTCTTGTGAGCTGAGCAATAGCGTGGTTCTTGGGTGTAATTAGCCCGTGAATTACATGTGGCACCGGCTGTATGAAGTTGAGCAACAACACAGAGACCTGGATTCTTGTGGGAAAAAGTCCCCCACAATTCTGGCTTCATTCATGCCTGGACATGAGGGAATGACAGCAGCAGGAGATGGGGCCAGGCATCCCTTCCTACACACCACAGGAGGATTGGGACTTGAGACATGCTAGGGAAAAGTGAGGGTTTTGGCTCTGTATTTTGCGTGCCCTCGGATGGTGGTAGTGATGATGGGCTTTGGGGAGGAAGCTTGGCCCAGAATCAATAAACATGAATCTCCGTATACATTACATCAGACCCACCCCTCCACGCCATACTAGCTACCTGACTGTTTCTGTGCCTCAGCATTTCATCTGCAAAACAAGGGATGATCATAGTGTTCATTTGCTTTAGGTGAATGAAAGCAAGTTAAGGTGCTTGACATGGTACCTGGTGCAAATTGAGTCCCCATAAAATGTTGGTCGTTGTATAGGCCAGGCCATTTTTTTTTTTTTTTTCTGCAAAGGGCTATAGAGTGAGTATTTTTGGTTTTGCAGACCATTGGTCTCTGTCAGCTTGCCTTTGTAGCACGTGATCACAAAAAATACATAAGCGTGTGGCTATGTCCTAATAATCTGTATTTATGGACGCGAAGATTTCCTTTAGTCTTTCTGTGCTGATGTTATTCTTAACAATTTTTAAGTGTTTTTATTTATTTTTGAGAGAGAGAGAGCAAGCAGGGGAGGGGCAGAGAGAGAGAGAGAGGGAGACACAGAATCCAAAGCAGGCTCCAGGCTCTGAGCTGTCAGCACAGAGCCTGATGCGGGATTCGAACTCACGAACTGCAAGATCATGGCCTGAGCTGAAGTCAGACACTTAACGACTGAGCCACCCAGTTGCTCTGGATGTTCTGCTTCCTTTGGATTTTCCCCCCAACCATTTAAGAGTGTAAAAACCATCCTTGGATCACAGGACATGCAGATATCGACAGTGGTTTGTGTTTGGCTGCTCCCTGGTGTAGACCTTCACGTCTTTAATTTGGAAGAAATTATGTTATTTCCTAGCGCCACATCTTTGTTTGTGGTGACTCTCATGCTTAGGGTTCTTTCTGTTGGCATCTTCTGGTTATGCAGCAAAGCACGTGACAGTGGGAGGGGTGGGGGGGTGGGGAGGGGGGTTGACAGTCTCCCTCACTCACCCCAAATTGGCTATCCAAATGGAACACTTCTAGAAGACCATTGAAGTGATAGCGTAGATGGTCCATAAGTGCAAATGTACATTTTTAATTTTGTGGAGTCTTAGCAAGGTCGGCTCAAAATTTCATGTGTAATAAATCTTTCTCACATGATGCGGTAGAACTGCTCTGAGATTAGCGGAAAGTAGTGTCTGATGTATTTACAAGTGCGAGGAAATGTAAAGGAATCTAGTCCCCAGTGAGTCATTTGGGGTAAAGCTATGTGATATCCTATACCCTATTCAGGATTTAAGAAATCTCAGATGAGAATAAAGCCACATCTTCAGATGCAAGTAAAGAAGAAATGCAGGGGAGCCTGGGTGGCTCAGTTGGTTAAGCGTCTGACTTCCGCTCATGGTTCGTGGGTTTGAGCCCCGTGTGGGGCTCTGCGCTGACGGCTCAGAGCCTGCTTGTTGGGATTCTTTGCAACTTCTCATAAGAAGACCCAGGCTTTTTTGAGGGTACTTCTCAACACTGGAACTGTTTCCATTATTATAAAAGTCATACGTATTTATTGCAGAAAACATCTTAAAGTAGACTTTCCCCAAACATTTCAATTGCATTCCGTTTGAGGCCCTAATGGGTATAAGCAACATGCACGTGGAAGGCACCACACTCGTGGTAGTGATTTCGCGAGGGTGTCACCAGGCTCATGAGATCCCTACCTAGGATATGTTCCAGGTTCCAGGATACTTCCTGAAGGTTAGAAGACAAAGCAAAATGGCTTCCCATATTTATCATGAGGTTCTCTGAACGATCTGTGAAGGGCATGTCTCCACTGTTATAGTTTATAGGATAAGCTTTACTCATAGGCTGTGGAAGTGGCTACGTCCAAGAGTTGATTTCAGCAGAATTGGGCAAGAAACACCATGCCCCTGTGAAAGATTCTAGGTAGCTTATAATTATGACTACTGGTTGACTTGTCTGTCCCTGCTACTTGTGGTAGGATGGGTTGTCATTGCCACTGTTGATGGGTGTTTAGACCTTTCGTGGAGGGACGTGTGGATGTAGAAAGCGAGCGTCTTTCTCTTGTGCATTGCATTTAGGGGCTTTCTGGCTTTAGCAGCAATTCATGAGTGGTAGTGGGTTTACAACAAAGCAAACTTCAGAACCTTCACTGATAAGGATGCCTTTCAAATTCCCGCAAAGGCCTCAACAGTGTGTCCCATGGTCATGTAATTTTGTAAAACATGCCAAATTAAGCTAGTTTTATGTCATTTAAAAATATTTATGTATTTGTTATTTATTTATTTTTGAGAAAGAGTGCACATGTACAAGCGAGTGCGGGAGGGGCAGAGGGAGGGTGGGGAGAGAGAGAGAGAATTTTAAGCAGGCTCCCCACCCAATGTGGAGCCCAACGCAGGGCTCAGTTTCACAACCCTGAGATCATGACCTGAGCTGAAATCAAGAGTTGGACACTTAACCGACTGAGCCACCCAGGTGCCCCTGTTCTTTGATTAAAAGCAGCATTCCCAGCCACCAAATTGTAGAAACTTCAGGCTCCACAAAACATCGATCTGCTTCTGGCTCTATGTTTCAGGGTGGGACTTACTCAAACCTTTTTAGAAGGGAAGAAGAACGTCTTTGTTGAAAGATAAGTAGGATCCTGGAAGTTGAGGATTAATCTTCCATAAGGCCTACAGTTGAAGAAGAAATTGTGAAAGGGAAAGATCTTCTCTGGGAAAGAAGCACGTAGACGCTGTTGGTGTCCTCCTATATTCAAAGAAATTTGAGAAGTTTGGGAAAAAGAGGGGCACGTGTCTTCAGCTGATCAAAAAGAACCTCTTATACACTCATCTTTTTCTTTTCTAGAGAAAGTGAAAGCCTTAATGTAATGCCATTTTAATTTGACATTGGCTAATACATTTTGTATAATTGGTGCTGCATCATCTCCTACAATAATAATGACAACATGGCGGTGATGGTGATGAGAAAAACATGCATGTTATGCGACCGTTACAGTTTACTGAGCACTTTGCCGTATTTTTTTCCTCATTGGTAATAACTGAAACCAAGAGAAAGTCCCTTTACCTATGGCCTGTGGATGCCTTCCAAATTAACTGGAGTCCTATGAAAGATTGACGTAGAATGGAGTCTCTGTGCTTCTTTCAATATTCTTTCCTTATTTTGTGACGGAGCCGTGACACCATCAGTCAGCTTCTCTTTTGCAAATTCTTCAGCATCATGGCAGTCAAAATAACCATTGAACTTTGACACACAAAGCCAGTGCTCTTAGAATGGCCTCTAAGTTTTTGCTTGCAAAACTACTCATCTGGCAAGCACAGAACCAAGATTCCCTCAAAACCTGCTCTCGGTGGTGTTTGCACTCATTAGATTTGTCTGTATGGACTTACTAGTTGCTCTGCTGACCTCTGACTGTTTGACCCATTAAATGAAAAAGCACCATTGGGACGCACAACTAAATTCATAGCAATTCAAGGAAGTGGTCAGAGAAATGTATGGTTGCAAAAGAGCTGACCTCAAAGTTGAGTCAATAGTTCAGTTAAGAAGCACAAGTGCTGAATGTATGGAAAGTATGAAGTGCTCTTGCCGTCCAGAGAAAGGAGGGGTATTGATGGGTGGGGGTTCCTGGGAAGTTTGGGGACCTATGAGGACATCATGTTAAGATGGGCAGAAAGGGCACGCCAGCTTTGGTTAGTTAGGGTGGGAAAATCAAGATAGGACCAGTCCTTGGTCCCTTTGGCAAGCTCATGGGATTCTGGAAAAGTACGTTTGTTCCAGTCCAGTGAAAATAGTTCCATACAGTGAACCCTTAGTAGATTTTTGCGTATGTGTTCAACTTCGCGTTAATTATTAGTGTTCAGGATGCCTGGGTGGCTCAGCTGGTTAAGCATCTGACTTTGGCTCAGGTCATGATCTCACGGTTCGTAGGTTTGAGCCCTGCGTCTGGCTGTGTGCTGACAGCTCAGAGCCTGGAGCCTGCTTCGGATACTGTGTCTCCCTCATTCTCTGCCCCTTCCCGGCTTACGCTCTCTCTGTCTCTTTCAAAAATACATAAACATTAAAACATTAAAAAAAAATTAATAGGTTTCTACATTTTAAAGCTGATTTACTCAGAAATACACTAATCATTATTTCTTATAAAAATGGTTATTAGTCATCTATATTTGAATATATATGTTACTTGAGCAAAGAAATTTGCTAATGGTACTAAGATGCTAGAAATTATTTTCACGCATTTTAAGAGAGAAGGCCTGATGATTATCTTCTCAACACCTATTTGGCTAATGCCTAGCTGGCTTGTTGAGACTTTGGGCAAATCCTTGTAAACACTCCGAGTGTCAACTTTATTTTTTAAAAAGGATAATACTGTCTAACTCACAGAATTGTTAACAAGATATAATAAAGAGTGTTAAAAGTCAGGAACAAAAACAGCATCATTTCATGGTTAGATGTACATGGAATGGTTGAGAGGCTAATTGTTTACTTTTTTTCCCCCCAAGGCCCAATTTGAGTCTAAAGTCCATCTCATTTTGTTCATATTTATTTAAAAGTGTTTGTTTGTTTGTTTGTTTCAAATAAGCTCTACACTCAACGTGGGGCTTGAACTCACAACCTCAAGATCAAGAATTGCCAGCCAGGCGCCCCTGATTCATCTTTAGATTCAGTGGTTCTGGGAGGGGGACTGTAGCTACCAGAGCTGACTAGAAAATAGAAGTCAATTCAGCCACAGAGCCACAGAAAATTATGCGTTGACACTGTGAAAAAAGGAAAGAACCAAAATTTAGAATTCAAAGATGTAAGTTGGAGATTTAACTCTGCCACTAACAAGCCAGGTGATGACAGAAGTATCATTTCATCTGTTTGAAACTCAGCCTTGTTTTGTTTTGAATCTGTAAGGTAAAGTACGGTCTGATGATCTTTAAAATGATTTCTAGCTTTTAAAGTTCTAATGCCAAGCAGCACGTTTAACATAAAGCATGAGCACTAGCAAGTAGTGGTAAAAAAGATTTTAAACAGTGATGTATTCATATCCCCGCCCCCCCCACCCCCCCGTAATTTACATTGTTATTTACCTGGATGTCATCTTGCTGTGCTTCTGCTGGTTTTCTTCTCTAGCCGGTGTCCCACTCGGTGCACCTACTGATCCTGCTCTGGCTTCTATCAGGGAGAAGGAAGCATTTTAGGGGCCCCCTCTTACTAAGTGATAGCCTAGTTAGAAATGGGGATAAGGATTGGGAGGAATGGTCAGTAAAGACAGCCACCGTGGATGCTTCAGGCCTTTGAGAAGCTTTTAAACAAGACTGGCTTATTTATAGTGAGATGTATGGGAACAGCTTCTGTGCTCGTTGGAGTGAATTATATGCTGGCGTCCTGTGAATGCAGTGCGAGTACATGTCATTTATCTTGGTCCGTATATGGAGAGATGGGCACATGCTTATATTTGCACCTTCAAATGTATCTGCAGGTGTATATGAGTAAACAGGAAGGAGTAGTGCTACATGATCTCAGAACTCAAGTTAAATTTGCACATAATAATACTATCAACCAAATTTGTTGTTATTACCAAAACAACAAAGATAAATTCATTTGAATGCTTGCTGGACGGAAGAGTTTTACTTACCTTTTTAAGGTGTAATTAATCAAGAAAGAGTTTTTAAAAACTTACATTTCGTTAATAATATACACAGAACAAAAGAATGGAAAGAAACAAGTAAAGAAGTTTGGTCAATCTATATCTAACTCTTGCTCTGTCCATCCATTCATCCAGCCAGCCAGCCAGCCAAACGTCCATTTATAGAATCTAACTCCTTAATTTAAAATCCATAGTGATTGTTTTGGATTCTGGGGTTATCTTTTTTTTTTTTTTTTTTGCACTGCCCAAATTTTATTTTTTACTGTAACGTACATTTACCGTGTGAAAACAAAAGTGCCCCCAAAATAGAAAATATATTTTGTCAACGAAACCCTTCTTAGGAATAAACTTATCGTTGGGTAGTGAAGAGTGGGACTTGAGTTTGAATTGGATTAAATATTAGCACTATCCTGACATGCTGATGGGGTGATTCCCAGTTAAAATCACTGGCCGGCGTGAGTGGAAAACATGAGTAGGACTATCGTTGGTTTCCATCCAAGAGGGTCTGTAATTTATTCAAAGCTGCCAAGGATCAGGACATGTTTTCAGACCCTCACTCTCCCACTCTCGTCCCTCAGAGCAGGCTTTCCCAACTCAAAAGGACTTGTCATCAGTCTTTTGGGAAAGGAGTGCCTGGGGTCAACCCACTGACTCTAAAATCACTTACTGCATTATTACTCGTCTTTGCTAGGATGGACAGCTAACCCTCTTCTCTTCTTTCTTCTCTCCCTCCATTGCTCCCTTCTACCCAGCATTTCCTTATTAATTTCCCTTCAGTTCTGAAAGATGATTCCTGAAAAGGCAACGTAGAGGGGCAAGGCAGTTGTCTAGTAATTCACATAGAAGCCGGCTACCGAAGACATCCTTGTATTTTTTTTTTTTTTTCTTCTTCTTCTTCTGAGACTGGGTGCCTGAGCTGTTCACACTGGCTGGGGACACCAATCAACATGATCAGAGAGTGAATTGTTTAAAACTATATTTCAATTTTGTTTTTTAGACGTGTATCAGTAGACATAAAAGCAGATGCGACTTTGCCTCCGAGCAAACATATTCAAAGCTCTTTCCCATGGAAACCAAAATGAATGTTGGCATAGAGGGGAGGCCAAGTATATTTAATTTCTTTTAGGCTCGTTGCCTGATTTTTGATCCATCAGCCTTCTTGTTCAGGCCCTGAGGTACTTGGGAGCACAGAATTTATTTACTTTCAGAGCTACCTTAAACATTGACACACAGCACAGGCACGTGTCCTGGGTCAGCAGGAGTAAAGTACCCTGGCCAACATTTTGGATTTTTAAGGGAATTAGATATGGAGCAAGAGCTGAATATCCTTTTTAATTGGATACATGTATACCGGCTGATTATGGACAGGATCTTTGGAAGAGGTAGCAGATGAGACATTGGACGAGGCTCTTGTTTCACAAATTTGGGAATTTCTACAAGGCTTCAGTGGCCACTTTTCCCTCAGTCTTAATCTAGAGAGAGCATTTTCCTCATGCTAGTCCGTTATGCCTGGTGAGCTTGGACAATATGGTGGTGAAGGGAGCCAGAGGGGGGCCATATTTGCTGAGGATATATTGCTCGTCGGGAACTGTTCTGTGCTTTACAAACGCTCGCCTTTCCTTTAAATCCGCCTTTGAGGCAGGTGTATTGAGCCACACTTACTAATGAAAGAACCGGTTTCAAGGGTTAAGCAGCTTTCCCCATATCAGAGAGGAAGTGGCCCATTGGGCATTTGGAGTCGACTGGCCTGTCTCCAGGGCTGGAGGTCTTCTGCCAGGACGGCCAGCTTTGTGTGCCCAGACCTCTGGAATCACTTCTGAGTTCAATGGTGACTGTTGCTCAGACGCAAAGAGAAGAAAACAACATTTCAAAAAGCGGGGAGGTTGAAAAATCGTTCATATCCTCTACTTAGTCATCTCGACCGGTTGGCCAACTTCCCAGACCTGAGCCTCATACCTCTGCAGGCTGAAGGGGCGAAATCACTGTCTCTTCCTCGTTTTCCCTTCCCTCCCAGCCTCGACTGAAGTTTCTTGCGCAGTAGGTATTCCGTGAATGATTTCTGACGGTGACCTTGATGTTGCCACTAATTCCTGTGCCAGCGAGAATTAAGCTCAGCCTCCTCTCTTGCCTCCAGGAAAAGTTTCCTCTTTCGCTTATGTTCAGTTATTACCTCTTTCTCTCTTCCAAGAAGCCATAACTGGCCCAGGTAAGATTTGGACTTTCAAAACAAGCTTCCTGTGCTGCCCCTTTTCTGAAACCCTCACGGAATCCCGTAGGAGACAAAAAGCAAAGAAACAATCTTGAAATGCCATATGGGAGGTGTCAGTGAAAGCATCTATGTATGAATTTGATCTCTATATTAAAGATCACAGGCTCACAGAATCTATGGCTCCGTTATTCGGTAAATAATGTATCTAGGTGTTTCAGCCTTGAGAGGCCGTTTAATCCCCCTGTTGCTGCAGGACACGGCTGGATTATCTTCTGTGTGTACCCAGGCTTGGCTTCCGTGGAGAGAGCACTGCGGTGGGAGCCAGGTGATGCGACTTTTGCTTTCCGACTTTTAAGTCCACACATTATTCATCTTTGCATCCTTGGTGCCGAGGACAACATCAGCCGCTGTTTCCTGAAGCATGTGTGTGATTCTGGACAACCCTGCTTGCTCTCTGGGCTTTGGCTCTGAGACGAAGGGACTGGCCTAGGGTTTCTGATGGTTCAGCAATTGCAGGAATGCTTTCCCCTGGTGTGTCCAGCCTGTCAGGCCTCTATCTCTTTATGTAGGTTTCTGGCACAAAAGGTGTCGTATTTAACTTTCTTCTTAAATCTGCCTTTCTTGTGTTTGGTTCCCCCCCCCCCCCCCCCGCCCCGAGTATCTCCCGCCATGCTAATCCTGACAAAATTTAGTTGTCGGTAAAACAGCGTGGGTCGCGTGTGTCTTTGCTAGTCCTGTCTCAATAAGGGTGGCAAAAGCGTTCTTTTGTTTTTCTACCCCCTGAAAGGCTCTTTGTGCAACTTGTTATCTCTTTTTTATATTCAGCTTTGGATTTATTTGTCGACGTGAAAGTGACTGATGCACACAATGGCAAAAATATCCAGTCGTGGGAAATAAAGGTGAAGGCAGGGTGGTTCTTTGTCTTTGTCCACTGTGTCGCGAATCAGGTGGTGTCTTATTTTAAAGCTCTGTATACATAGCTAGGGTTCCTGTTTCATAGCCAGCGATCTCTGTTAGTAACTGTGCATAACATAATTTTCACACACACCAACCACCACTGAGAATACCACTCACCTTTTATAGTCGTGTTTTCACAACTGATTTGCAGAGTTGACTGTGACATCTGAGTCCTGGCAGTGTAGACCAGGAAGAAAAAAAATGTGATGATATTGGCTACAGTTTTTCTTCCAGCCCACATCAATCTTCCTCCTCAAATGGCAATGCTAATTAGATCTTATATTTGATATATACGATCTTATATTTGGATAACCTCTCTGCGTTCTCATGGATCAGGTAGGTTACATTACTCCCCAGACCTCATTTTTTTTCCCCCCATTCATCTATAAGATGGGGGTGACAACACTCCTCCAATAGGGTTTTGGGAAAAATGAAAGAACGTGTACATGAAGGAGGAAGGAAGCAGGAGTTGACTATAGCAGTCAGTGAGTCAGAATAGCAGCCTTTCATATATCACTGTTGGTACCGTTGACTTAATTTTGCCCAGAATGTTGAAGGAATCATCACAAGAAGGGCTTTGAGGGACCCATGTTCTGTCTCTGGGTAACCAGTTTACAAAGACATGATTTCAGAGGTAAGCCATCCTGCATGGCAGTGGATGAACCACACTTGGACCCGGGGGGGGTGGGGGTGGGGGGTGGGGAATGTGGTTTCAATTCAGATGCAGTAACAAAAACATTAGCCAAATCTTCTCAGAAAGCAAGTCTTTTGCAACATGGTGTCTCCCACCCCCATAGTAAAGAGATATGGAAGAAAGATACCTAATTACCACATGGAACATCATCTTGTGGTCCATTTCATAGGTTCCCCCCCCCATTTGTAACATCTTAGAAATGCAGACTTAATCGTGAGAGATTAAAAATGCCTATTGTTCTTTCAAAGGGTTTGCAGTGTTCTGATTCCTCCCCCTGCCCCAACTCCCTTCTGTTGAAAATCTAGAAGTTGTCCCATTTTTAGCAAGTAATAACTGTGTCAAGCTGTGCCGGCAAAAATGTCCCAACACAACTGTTAATAAGCATTGTCATTTTAAGCATGAAACAGTTTAGCTAATGATTTATCTCTTATAATGTAGCACTCGGGGCAGCTGTATGATTGGTCTCTTTAGCAAGTCAAGTAATTTCTTTAACAAAATGTTAAGCACAGATGGGCCAGAAGCTGTCAGTTAACTATTATTGTGTCTACATCTGCTTGCTTTCAATGCACTGTTTTATGTATTCAGTCAGTAACTTAGCCGCAGCTCCGTGAAAAGGCGAACCTACTCTGATTGGCAAATAAAATGTTCATTTGTCTCTTCTTCCTATTGTTTTGTTTTGGTAACACATGTCAGCAGCTCAATTACCCAGTTCATTAACAGCTCCCAAAGGACATGATGGCCAGCCCGCGATAAGAGGGCCATTGTGGCACATATGGTCAATAATGGCCTCTCTCTTGGCAATTGTAAATAAAAGTCACTTGGCTCTTTTCCTTTTCACAGGAGAACTACCGTTTTCCTGTTCCCCTTCAGTGTGCAAATTACCTTTCTTTGCTCCATGCAGCCCAATCCCCGGGAAACCAGAACCTAGCTTGCCTGCTTTTAGGGCCATGGGGACTTAACACGGAGAGAGCGAGCTCTGGTTCTTAATTTTAATTATGACTGACTTTTAAGCTCTTGAGGGGGAAAATTCTTATCATGGGAGACTATTCTTAGAAAGCTGTTAACTGATTAATTAGTCAACTAATCAGTTTTCCTAATTGAATAGCAACACATTTTCTTGGGGCTTTCCTCTGTTTCTCTTTGAAATGCTCCAGTGGCAGTGACTGCGGCGTTTTTAAAAAGCCGTTAAACAACTGCAAATAAAAATCGTTTGCAGGGGTGGGGTAGGGAAGTGTCACTTCATCTTCTCCCTCGGTGAGAGAGATTCATGTTGTTGAGAGCAATTCTTGTCACGCGCACCTCCAGGTCGTAAACCAGAGGGTTCAAGAAGCCACGGAGGTAATCTGGGTCAGCGTCAGGGTCTCTAAGCAAGTAAGGATGCGTCCTGCACTTGAAGCCTGGGGAGGGAGGTGCTGAAACACTTTGGTCACGATTCTGCGGCTCCCCCAGACGAGATGCTGCTGTATCTCGGGGAGAAAAAGGGCCCAGGCAGGTTTTTCCTTAAATGTATCAAGTGCATATAGCTGTTACAGGCCATTTACTGGCGGGGCTGTGACGAACAAGGAAGCATAAGCCTTTCTTTCTGGCTTTGTTGTTACAAAGGAGGCCTTTGCGGTGACCGATGATCAGGCGAGGCCGTTGGGACGAACTCCACTCCGAGTTAAGGTGTCTCAGCGTAACCTAGCTGCAGGTGCGCCGCGCACCTGACATTGCGCCGAGATCGGGACCTTAGGCTCTGGGGGGTCTTTGGGGCCGTGCTGCTCATCGCCTGGGAGGCAGCTTGGCCGCTCTGGCGGCTCCGTAGCTCTTATCTTAAGTAAACACCCAACGGTCCATGTCGTGCACTTGCGAGAACTCCGGGGCGGGTGTGCAGCACGCGCGGCCGGCCGGATTCATAACCAATCTGTACTCTCCTCCCGGGGCGGCAGGCACTCGGGGAGTTGTTGAGTGTCAGGGTTTATTTGTGCTATTTTGATTAGCACCAACCTGGCAGGAGCTTATTTTCCTTCTAATGACCCCGTGCTGGGAGAAGGCGGCTTCCGAGGGAAGGACCTGGGGGCGGGGGGAGGGGAATAGCGTTACATCTCTGCAACCCCCAAATGGGGACTGCAGGGCAGGGGCCGCAGTGGGGAAGTGGCTGCGGGTCTTAATTAGATGGAGTGTTCTGAAAAGAACCTTTCTTGGAGAAAGCCCAGAATATTCTTGCCACAGATCGTCCTACCTCCTTTTATTTTATTCTTATTCTTTTTCGGGGGGGGGGGTACTCGTTAAAGATTCTTGGCTGGCACCTTTGGAGAAGTTGTAGAGGCGACAAAAAGCAAAACAGGACCCCCCCTCCCCTCCACATGGACCACCGATGAGGTGACGGGCCATTTCTCCCTGTTTATCCACCAGCAAAATAACAGCTCCTCAAATGGTCCCTGAGTCAGGAATTCTGGGAAGTTCTCTTGAATGCTTGATCCTTTGTCAGGTCACTCGCGCACTTTCTCCGTCCACCTTTGGATTTGGTCGTCAGTCTTCCCGTGTGTTCCTTTCAGGCGGGTATCTCTTTTCCTTTCTGTATCTCTTTTCTTTTCTTGACCTAGATAGGATTTAAACACACTTAAAAGAATAATGTCGCCGATTACTTCTCAGCTTGTGAATTAATGTGGAAGAGAAGGTTCCAGGTGCTGAAGTCTCTAGACTGGCTTGGATTAACCCCTACTGTGCATCCATTTCAACCTCCCCCCGCCCCTGGAAGAAAAAAAAAAAAAAACAACCAACCTCCCCTTTCTCATCCACTCCCGGCTTTCTTTGTGTCTGCTGCTCCCTGCCAGGCAGGTGTCAGACCCCTGAATGAGGGTCAAATGCCCCGTTGATGGATTCCACAGATGGAGCGTGGAAATCGGTAGAATAGGCCTCAGCCACAGGCCATTTCTTGGGATCCAACAAAAGCCTCCAAATAAGTCAACAAAAATCCCAAAGATCACAAAGGGAAAATGTCATTTGTCATTTACTCTGGGTCTGTGAGGGAATATCAGTCTTGCCTCACTCCTCCTGGCTTTCACCCGAGTAAACACGAGAGAGGTCATTCACATCTCTCTCAGTGGAGAAGGGCCACTTCACATCAGAAAACAGTTAGCTGTCCCATCGTCCCCTTCATGCTGGATGGCAACACCCACAAACGCAGGAGACATTCTGCAGTTAGCCAAGCGGGTGCCTCAAACTTCGAGCTGACCCGTGAAAGACCTTGTGGAATATACCTGCGAGGTCCCCTAAGACCTTCAGATATGGGAGGAAGTGATCTCGGGGAGCTCTCAGGCACGATTCGTACTTTGATTTGTGTTGTATTATTGTTATTTTTTAATCAGCAAGACACAGCTCTGAGTACAAATGCTGATAGGTCGAGCTTGCAAAGATTAGTACAGACGAAAAGACCGTCTGATGTGGTCTGGGGCCATCTTAGAGTGAATGACTGATGATGACGTTCAGCCTCAGAGCCCGCGGAGAGAGATCCCCCCCCACCTCCTCTGTGTCTGTAAATTGCATCGTATTATATCTGGGACAAACATAGAGTTTAAATGGTTGTCATGTTTTGATTCTTTAATTATTCAAATGAAAGGTCTTGCTGAGAAGAAAGACAGTGTGCCAAATTCATGCTTGTGAATTATTTTGTTTCTCCATTTTTTGCCTGTCTCCCATCCCTGAATTATATTGGTCTGGAAACCAATAATTATAGAAGTCCACGTGACTAAATCCCTATAAAATTGAGGTAAGATCTCATGTATAATAGCGTTAACTAGGATGAAATATTTCTTCAGGCTACAGAAGAGGTCACAAGGGGTTAACGGACAAAGACATACTCTCTAATTCCGTAATTCCTTCTTTAATTAAACTTCATGGTTGGTCCGCTGGTGGTAAATACTTCTGCCTTCTCCTCCCAGTTTGATTTGTTTCCGAAGGAAGAATTTGTAATCCTGTGGGGGTAATGATTGTTGCCTATGCTTGACCTCTCTCTCTCTCTCTCTCTTTTTTTTTTTTTTAAACTGATGATGTCCACGTTCCCAAGGTTAATCTTGGGAGTTAATGTGAAATCACTGGGGTCACTAAAAATTTGGCTCCTGAGACCTAAAATTAGCTTGAGAGGGAAAAGGAAGAAATGACCTTTCATGCAAAGCACGGAACTGACACACTGAGGCACCTGGGGAGAGGTGACTGTTTCCCTGGGATCACTCTGGGGCATCTACTAAATAACTTGTGAATACCCCAACAGATTTCAAGTTATTTATTCCTGCACTTTTGTCTGAAAACAGTTTGAGGCTACTTTACAGGGCTTGAGATCCTTTCACTAAGATGTTTTTAATAGCAAAAAAGAAGGATTTAGTAAAGCTGTAAAATGAATGATCAGTTCAACTGCTTGTGACCAATAGTATCTTCTAGATTGACGCTGGATCTTATGACCAGGGCTCTGCGATGATTCTTAAGGGAGACTTCAAATGGTCAGACTATTTTGTTTTCTTAAATAAATTCATTCAGCGTCTTGGCAAATGGATTAGTTTCTTAGGGCTTTACCCTTGTTTAACGACTACACTTGAATATACAAAGAATTCAATAAATGTTCACTGAATGGAGTTAAATTCGATCAGGAAATTGATTTGGTGTATAATATTAAACAGTTGTGTTTTCATAAATTTCATTTGATTCTAGGAAGTTTTTGAAAACCTGGCACAAATGAGTCATTGGTAGCAATCAGCTAAATAACTTGTATTAGAATTCCTGTTTGGATTTGTTTCTGGTATTTCTCTTCAAAAGGACCGTGTGTGTGTGTGTGTGTGTGTGTGCGCGCGCACGCACATGTGCATGTGCACACACACACGTGAGAGAGAGAGAGAGAGAGAGAGAGAGAGAGAGAGAGAGAGAAAGGAAGGAACTGAGCACCTATTTAGAACATACCAGGCTAGAAGAAAGAAAGTATGTCCTCCGAAGCCCCATACACCTGGGTCAAATCCTAGCTTCCTTAGTCACGTGATCTGAATAATGTTGTCTCTGAGTCTCAGTTTCCTTTTTTTGTACAAAGGGGTATTTATTTCACGGGGTTTTTGTGTACTTACATTGGTAAGAGAGAGGTTTGCTCCAGGCTCATTGGAGACATTGAATTACACTAATGTATAAGTCAGAAAATGGATTGTGAGGGGGTTTTGAAAATAGAGTCAAAACTTTCAAGGTCTGATAAGAATATGGATTGGGGTAAAATTGGAGAATTATGCAATTTAGAGCAATACAATCTCCACTCAAAAAGTCATGTATCATATGTTGGTGTGCGTTTCTTATGAGAGCGGTTCTGGAATTTCAAGTTGGGGAACAATATCTCTATTTAATGAATAATAAAGCAAACTTTGTGAAGGCGTGTGTAGAATATGACTAACTTAAATGCCAGTGAAAATCTCCTCTTAATATTAAGGCTAGACAGAAGAAGTAATCCAAAGAGATTATATTACTGAAGAGATTATATTTAATCTAGTTGTTATATCCCAGCAGTCTATTTTAGAGAACTGTCTTGTGGGGTCCAAGTCATAACATTAGAAAAACTGTAATTTCTTTGTGTTGAGCTGTCTGAAAAAAAAAAAAAGCCTTGTTTTTACTTTGCTGTAATATTTAGGAGGATTAGGTATTTTGTATCTAATATCTAGAGGAAAGTTGAATATGTGAAATAGATGAACTTCAAAATACTTTTTCTTGTGCTGTTAAAATGTAAGTGTCAGACTTGTTTTTGGTAAAAACGGAATGATTCAAATGCATGACATTATTGTGATTCATGTTCTGCACAAATAATGAATCTTATTTCTATTGGGTGATACAAGACACGGTAGTGTTTCCATCTTTAGAAGTAGCTAGTATCTATCTCCTAGCTGGTAGATTAGTCTTGGGTGGCTGACTTAACATATCTTCAAGCCCACATCCTTTTGGGCTGTACAGATGGGGACAAGTTAGAATTAACTGGTACAACTGTGGCTTCATGTTGCCAGAAAGGATCCATTGGTTCGGATAATTTTCCTGTAGAGAAATCAGTCAAGTCATTTCCTCAGTGTCTTTTGAAATGGTGCTTTATGGAGGTTTTCCTAGTTAGGCACAACCATTGGACTGCTCTTGAATAAGCAGTCTAGAAATACAAGTAGCGACTTATTAGCTTGTCAAAGAAAATTTTATTTTTAGTGGCCACGCCTGTATTATTGAACTCCTAGACATTGAGTCTTTTTAATTTTTTTTTTTAATGCTTATTTATTTTTGAGAGAGAGAGAGACACAGTGTGAGTGGGTGAGGGGCAGAGACAGAGGGAGAGAGAGAATCTAAAGCAGTCTCCACGCTCTGAGCTGTCAGCACAGAGCCCGATGCGGGGCTTGAACTTGGTGAACCGTGAGGTCGTGACCTGAGCTGAAGTTTGACGCTTAACCAACTGAGTCACTCAGGCGCCCCATTCTGAGTCTTTTTAATTACTAGCTGTTGGTGATCAACTTGTTTTTTAAAAAAAAATCACAATCCTCAGAAAACGTTGATAATTATTTCCCAGAAAAATACAGTTGCGCAAATACTTGCAAAAACTTCCAAATAATTTTTGAGGATTTGTGGACTCCTGAACCTCATTTCAGTCCATGCTGGGAGACTCAGAAGGGCAGCATTTTCATTTAAAGGTGCAAAATAGTGGCAGAGAAATCAGTGTTGGTCCAAAACTTAAATTCTACCTGGTGTTTCCATTCAGTCATCATGTGTTTATTGAGCACCTACGGTGTTCCAAGGCTTCCAACAGTGGACAAGATGGAGAGAGGCTCACAAAGCTTATATTCAGGGGGATGTGGATGGTTCAGGTGAAACACGGTGGCCTTGACCCTCAGAATTAACTCTCACTGGTACTCGCAAATGTAAGCAGCCCCCTTTCTTCAGAAACTAGAGGTGATGTTGATTAATTGACCTGACAGTGCATGGCACATCATATTTACTTGGGAGGATTTAATAACCCTAGAGACTCCCAGAGGAAACGTGAAAATTTCCACATACTATTATCCTAACGGGATCATAGTCAGAGAAAGGGGAAGCAAAGATTTAAGGTTCTCACAGGCAGAGGAAGCTGTTGGTCAGCCCTTAAATGCTGTTGGGGCTTGCACCTGAATTTACAGAAGACAGAAAAGTCAGGGCAACAGAAACTGGAAGCAGGGGAGGGAAACATTTTATGGTACGCAATGGTCTTAGGAGAACGACTAATCCATTTCTAGAAAAGTGTATTATGTATGTGGAAGTGTTGCTTTGATAAATTACAGCAGGAAAAAATATTATATACTGGGGAATTTGGGGAAAGAAAATGAGAGTCTGGAATATTCTGTAGAGGTGGTCCTCAAAGTATTGTTTAGGATCAGTAAAGTTGGCATACCACCTGTGAAAGCAGAAAACTCTGGAACGGGGTGGGGGCAGCAATCTGTGTTCTCACAAGCTTTTCAAGTGATTCTGATGCTCCAACAGCTCAAGATCCACTGCCCTACAACGATGCACAAATTACCGCTCTTTTAATCGGACTCACATTTATCAAGCACATACACACATAAGTTGTATTGGGAGCGTTTGAAGTTTATAATGCAACGTATGGCACATTTCTTAGCGTGTTACTGCTCCTTTGAAACATTCCCACACTTAAAGAAAGTCTGGTTTTATTTCCTAAGTATCCTAAAACAAGATTTATATCAAATTAGACCATTTTAGGGGCGCCTGGGTGGCTCAGTCAGTTGAGCATCCAACTCTTGATCTCGGCTCATTTCATGATCTTCTGGCTCGTGAGTTCAAGCTCTATTGGGCTCTGTGCTGACAGTGTGGAGCCTGATTGGGCTTCTCTCTCTCTGTCTCTCTCTCAAAATAAATAAAATAAACTAAGAAAATGAGACCATTTTATGTTAAATTAGACAACATAATTGAAAAACCAAGCCTCATGGCTAACATATAGCAGAGCATTATATATGATGCTTCCATTTTGCTTTTACGTACAGGAGCTTGTTTTTCTTTAATTTGTCACATAGATTATTAATTCGCTCTCTTAATTTTCAAGTTTGAGTGTGAGTAAATTACAAAAGTATTAAATATTAAAAAATTAAAATTATATTTATGGGTTATGTTGGACGCGTACCCCTTTTGGGCAGCTTATAATTGATACTGAAGTAGAATGTCATTTTTGATTTCTGTAGGGCAGAGTTGTTGGAGTTTAAGATAAATGAGAATTGGTACTTTTTTGCATTTTGTCATCGCTTCTGGCACCACCTGTGTTTCCTCGGGTCCTACAGCCTGGGTGTGCAAAGGAGTTACCTTGACAATGACATTAATGATCTACAATTCCTTCCTCATTTGCAGATAGCACACTTCAGCCCCTTCCCCAGAGGATCCCTCAGCTATTTGGGGGGTTTTCAGAGTGCATTTGGATATGCTCAGGAGCAAGGCCCTTGGGTGTCCTGAGCTCTGCTCAGAGTGTGTGGCCTGAGAGCCCTCTGATGGCCCCCTGCTACTGCCCTGATGTCCAGGGCCTCCGGGAGATGGCTGCGCTCCTGCCCAGAGCCCTGTGTCTGCTGTGCCCACAAACCTCAGAACACTCTCCAGGCTGACAGTTATTGTGTTATTGCGTCATTAATGCAAATTCCTATCTAATTTCCCGGTTCCTTCCTCTCTTTTGGAGATGCTCACACACTAACTATGGAAAATCTCCTTCCCTGATGTCTGCTAACACAGACAAACTCAAACTTGCTGGGATGGGGCCTGCAACGGGCCTGACTTCAGGGACATGTGACCTATGCAGTCGCCCACTCATGGCCCCATGCTCAGAAGGGCTCTGTGATTGCTTTTTATGCTCTGTTGCGGCCGTCTCACAATTGCGATAATTTTTGAACACGGGCACTCGTATTTTAATTTTTCACCGTGTTCCTCAAATGAGGCGACAGCCTCTGGGCAGCTGCTTGCCATTCAGCAGAGACCCAGACTTTGAACTTTTGGTGTAGGGACAGGTCACTAGACTATGCCTGCTTTTTCTGGAGTCAGTTCAGGAGGTTTACATCAACAGTATCTAAACTCTTCTTAAATATTTCTCAGTATCTGGTAATAAGATACTAACTATAAGTATGGTTTCTTCTGTAGGAGCAGTAGAGTCTATAAATTTGTTGGGATCCTGTAACAGTTCACTATTATTGGCTTTTTAGATACTACATTAGTTTTGGAATTTTTTTCTTAAAAATTTTTTTTTAACGTTTATTTATTTTTGGGACAGAGAGAGACAGAGTATGAACGGGGGAGGGGCAGAGAGAGAGGGAGACACAGAATCGGAAGCAGGCTCCAGGCTCTGAGCCATCAGCCCAGAGCCCGACGCGGGGCTCGAACTTGCAGACTGCGAGCTCGTGACCTGAGCTGAAGTCGGACACTTAACCGACTGAGCCACCCAGGCGCCCCTGGAATTTTTTTCTAAAGAACCACCGTTTTAAACAGATTTCCTCATGTAAAAGTTGGAGAAAGTTAATTTGGAACCAAATTAAATGATTCATTCATCAAACACAGATGGAGTACCCATTAAGTGTTAAGGACAAGGGCCATAAAAGTGAAAGAATGCCTGTCCCTGTTTGCTAAGATCTCATAATGGGCCACGACTGACAGATGCAGAGAACAATGATTTCTGCCTGGGGGGCCTGGAGACAAAATAGGGGAGGAGGTATCATTTAATAATATAATACTGCAGAGAGGGGCTTGGTGTCCCAGGGAAGACACTGGGGATGGACGTTAGGATTTGAATCATTAAGGCTTGGTCACCCTTGTTTTTTGACCCCCATTTTATCACCTTCTCTCTCTTGTGCCCTTAGCCTCAGCACCCCAATCGGATGAAGGCTCCGACATTGACTCCGAACCAGATTTGCCCCTGAAGAGAAAACAACGCAGGAGCCGAACCACCTTCACAGCAGAACAGCTTGAAGAACTGGAAAGAGCTTTCGAGAGAACCCACTACCCTGACATTTATACCAGGGAGGAGCTGGCGCAGAGGGCGAAGCTCACGGAGGCCCGAGTACAGGTACTGACTCCAGACAGCCACGTCCTGATTGAATCCGGACAGGAAACGAAAAAGTGTCCTCTCGTCTGAAGCAGATTTGAAACCAAGAAAATAAGTATGTTAGCGAAGGCACTTCATTGTGAACTGTAGCCTTTAGTAGTATAAAGGTCCCACCTTTCTCTCTAGTGCCTTTTTGAAAACGTTTATTTATTTATTTTGAGAGGAGACAGAGAGAGCAGGGAAGGGGCAGAGAGAGAGGGAGAGAGAGAATCGCCAGTAGGCTCTGTGCGGTCAGCAGAGAGGCTTGAACTCACAAACCGTGAGACCACGACCTGAGCCAAAACCGAGAGCCAGATGCTTAACCGACTGAGCCACCCAGGCACCCCTCTCTCTGGTTAAGTTGCCTCATCTGGAAATGCTGTGTTCTTCCCGGCGACTTGACTTTCATAGTCAAAGTGAGGTTGGAGACTCAGCAGTGAACTGCTCAGTTGACCTGGTCTCTAGATTGATCAGTGCGTCTCATATGCAGCTGATTACCTCTCCTGTTATAGACTTTTTCAGAAATAGCCTCTTCCAGGTTACAAAGCCTCGTCAGAAGAACTGTCTCATTCAACTTGGCTTTCCGTGTATCATAGTGCTAACAAAGGGAAGGAACGCTAAGAGGGATTAAGAGAAATCTCTCAAGGAGCTGCAGTCTAATATGGTTAGTGCAGTCAGCACAAATAATAGTAATAAAAAACCAGATATAATAAGTACCCGAAGACAGAAACAGAGTGCAGTGAGAGTTAAGAAGAGGAAAGAATGAGATCTTGCTGGAGTAACAGGAGAGGCTCACGAAGAAGGCCGATTTAAGGTGAACTTTCGAAGCTAAAGAGAAATTCACTGGTCAGGGAGGGTGGGGCGAGTACAACGTGAGTCAACACATGAGTTACAGACCTGGTGACATTTCATTTCCATTCATGTTGAAGGCACAGTGAATTGTTCAGTTTGGCTGGAGGCTGGGGAGAGGTAAGAGGGGGCAGGGAGGAATATAGTTGGCCATCTAGGCTGAGGACATCCTGCGGAGGGCTTGGGTTTCAGGGGAAGGCTCTCACAGTTGATGCGATAGGCAGTGGAAGCCGTGGGCATGAAACGGGTCAGTGGCCATGGGAGTGGAAGGGAAAGGACGGTGGCCAAAGGTAGCCAGAGCTGGAATGTAGGCAACCGGTTGTGTAAGCAGGACGTGGATGGAAAGGTGAGTGAAGAGAAGGGCCACAGATTTGGGGAGGTGGTGCAAGTGTTTTACAGCTGGAACTATCGAATCTCTCTACCCGTTACATTGGGATACAGTGTTCCTCTCCAGAAACGACCACCACTAACCACAAATTATGATACTATGTGTACATAAATACTGTATTATACAATATATGTAGTGTACGTATTCTGATATTACATATAACAGTGTTACAAATATGATATACCTCAAATCTAATTGTTTTGTTATAGTTCTGTGATGACCTGATTTCACTCTGAAGTCAGATCCATTCCTATCTCTATTCTTCCAGCAAACTTTTATTGAGTGCCCACTAGATTCCAGGATTTGGTCCCTATACTCCCTGTTGGTCAAGCCCACATCCCGAGTCCGTCCTTTAGACAGACAGAAGACAGCTCTGAACTCGGAGTCAAAAAATAAGCACGGATTTTAAAGAAATCAAACAAAGAGAGTGACGGGAAACTAAAAGCATGTTCAGTGTTGTTGCACCTCGTTCCTGCCTTTGCCAAAAACAAGGGCGGGGGACAGAATAAATCTCAAGCCCTTGCAATTTGCGCAGTGCCCTGCATTCACATCTGGCTCAGTGAATGTCAGAGGAGAATGAGAAAGGCCCATTAGCTTGCAGAGGACATGGGATCAAACCAATAAAGAGTGGTTCATATTTTTCTATACAGTGACCTCCTCTCCAAAGCAGGGCCCTCATTAACCTAACAGCTGTCCTAATGTGGCTTTAACCCGGTGACTCTTTACATTCCTTATAGCTTCATTAGTTCCCTTGAGACACATCATGTCTTGCACCACAGCTATGATCTACAGCCTAACAAATTCCCTACAACACCCGGCATATGGATCTTTTACTTAACACAGCAGGAAAAAGAAGGGAGTAGTTAATCACTGATTAAAATGCCAGAACAAAATCCTTTAGTTTTTAGAAGGATCTGGGAAAGCAGTAGCAAAGTCAACTCAGTTTGAGTGATAGCCAGAAAGTGTGAGTTAGTTTAATTTGGGGCACCTGGGAAAACCAAACACCAAACGAACCCCCCCTCCCCACTCCCAAACAAGTCTACATTCTATTTTTTCCCCATGAGTAAAATATTTCTGAAGTCTTCTGGGTACAGATGGCATTAACGTATAATAACTTAGGCGTTTGTCAGTATTTCATAAAAATTTGTTTAGACAGTAGCTATGTCGTGTTTATCACAACCGAATCTGAGTACACAATCTAAGAATTACACCAAAGACTGATTTGCCCAATTCCCCTCCTGGGTATTATTATGCAAATAACGGGAAGCATTCGTTTTGTGGGGAAGAATGCAAATATTTATGATGTGCAAAAGTTTTGGTAAATATTCCATCTGAGAACTCCACAAAGCAGAGAAGTATCACTTTTCCCACCAGGATAATGGAAGACAGCAAAGGAAGCTGTTGGAGGAAACAGCATTTAATTAGGAGTCACAAGATGTGGGTTTTGGTCTCAGCTTGCCAAACGTGTTTTGTTGAGGAAGTCACTTGATTCTGCTGTAATCCTGCTGGCTTCAGTTTTTTGTTGTCGTCGTTGTCGTTGTTGTTGTTGTTGTTTTGTTTTGTTTTCAAATATGGGATAGGTTAGATCAGATGATCTCAGTTTGGGTCCACAGATGACCAGGATAATCATGGAAGAACTTCAAGAAATCTAGGAGACTTGAGATTTGTACACACAATTTTGTGCCTTTGCCTCTGCCTCTGCGTGTGTGTGTGTGTGTGTGTGTGTATGCGTATACACAAGCGTTAACCAGAGAGGGGTCCCTGACTTTGTCATATTCTCAAATGTCATCTTCCCCTCTCCCATCCCCCGATTAAAAATAACTAAGGGGCACCTGAGTGGCTCAGTTAATTGAGCATCTGACTTGATTTGGGCTCAGTTCACGATCCTGGGATCGTGGGATCAAGCCCTGTGTTGAACTCCACACTGCGCATGAAGCCTGCTTTAGATTCACTCTCTTGTCTCCCTCCACCCCTCTCCCCTGCCCTCTCTTTCTTTCTAAAACAAAATAAGTAAATAACTAAATATCTAGGATGCATGATTTCTCATCAGTAATTTGAGATTCTCAGGGAAATCCAATAGGGACTGAGTGATTGATTGATTGATTTTAATTTCAGTATAGTTAACACACAATGATGTATTAGTTTCAGGTGTACAATATAGTGAAATTCAACATTTTTATACGTTATTCAGTGCTCATCACAATAAGTGTCCTCATAATCCCTTTCACCTATTTCATCCATCCGCCACTCACCTCCCCTCTGGTAACCATCAGTTTGTTCTCTATAGTTAAGAGTCTGGTGTTTGGTTCATCTCTTTTTTCTTTTTATTTCTCAGTTTTCACATGAGTGAAATCATATGGTATTTGTCTTTCTCTGATTTCACTTAGCATTATAACTTCTAGATCCATCCATGTTGTTGCAAATGGAAAGATTTCATTTGTTTTTATGGCTGAGTCCATTGTATGTATGTATGTATGTATGTATGTATATGTATATCTATCTATCTATATATCACATCTTCTTTATCCATTCATCTATCGACGGACATGTAGGCTGCTTCCATAATTTGGCTATGGTAAATAATGCTGCAGTAAACATAAAGGTGAATATAGCTTTTTGAATTAGTGTTTTCATATTCTTTGGGTAAATATCCAGTAGTAGAGTTACTGGATCATATGATAGTTTTATTTTTAAGTTTTTTTTTTCAACGTTTTTTATTTATTTTTGGGACAGAGAGAGACAGAGCATGAACGGGGGAGGGGCAGAGAGAGAGGGAGACACAGAATCGGAAACAGGCTCCAGGCTCCCGAGCCATCAGCCCAGAGCCTGACGCGGGGCTCGAACTCACGGACCGCGAGATAGTGACCTGGCTGAAGTCGGACGCTCAACCGACTACGCCACCCAGGCGCCCCTTAATTTTTTTTTTTTAACGTTTATTTATTTTTGAGACAGAGAGAGACAGAGCATGAACAGGGGAGGAGCAGAGAGAGAGGGAGACACAGAATCGGAAACAGGCTCCAGGCTCTGAGCCATCAGCCCAGAGCCCGACGCGGGGCTCGAACTCACGGACCGCGAGATCGTGACCTGAGCTGAAGTCGGACGCTTAACCGACTGCGCCACCCAGGCGCCCCTAGTTTTTACGGAATCTCCATAGTGTTTTCCACAGTGGCCGTACCAGTTTGCATTCCCACCAGTAGTGCACGAGGGCTCCTTTTCTCTACATTCTTGCCAAACACGCGTTTTCTTGTATTTTTGATCCCATGGGAATTTGAAGCCATCCAGCAAATCTGTGTCGTTCAGAAGTTAAGATAGGGTATGGAACATTTGGGCCTGAATTCCGTAATGATGCAAAGATATCATCACCCTGAAATTCTCAGCAGGAGTTTGCTCTTGGGGTGAATGAAGATGCATGCAGTTGAATTTGCCTTTCTGTGTGTTCACGGTCCTCTGACATTCCTCAGAGCCTGGTGCTTCTCCTTGTCAACCTTACCCATTCTTCCCCCCGCCCCCAACCTGTTCTCTGTACAGTGGTCACAGCTGGAAAGCAGCACTGGGAGAGTGGGATGTGGAAAGAGAGGGGGTGTGGAGTGAATGAGAAGGTCCAGGGATATTGCAGCTTATCCTGAATTTACCTACTTGGAAAGTACTATGTTGGCCTTGTCACATTACACATCGCTGAATGTTGTGTTTAATCAAGCATTTTAAATGTTGTGAATTCCCTTTCTAAGCATTAAGTATTATATCTTCTCCCCATTTTTCCAATTACATTTGAAATAACCCATCTGGAATAATGTAGGTTAGCTTGCCTTTGAGAACCACACCAAAAATCTGGACCAGTAATTTCTTGATGGGCAAAATTAGACTTACACCATGGGATAATTAGCACTAATCCATGAAACTTGGAAGCAAATTTAACCCAAGTCTCCATTCAAGCCAAACTGGCTTTCAATTATTTGAGGTGTTATTTGGGCACTTTCCTGCTTGCTCATGGGCACAAAAGGCTTTGGCTGTAGACCACAGAGCTGGGAAGACAAAGCAAGGGTTTAATTCTTGGGTGTCTAAGATAGTGACGGCATGATGTTTATACTTCATAGCTGACTTTTTATTATTCTTATTTTTTTTACATTTGTTTATTTTTGAGAGACAGAGCATGAGCAGGGGAGGGGCAGAGAGAGAGGGAGACACAGAATCAGAAGCAGGCTCCAGGCTCTGGGCTGTCAGCACAGAGCCCAATATGGGGCTCGAACTCACGAACCGTGAGATCATGACCTGAGCCAAAGTCGGACGCTTAACCGACTGAGCCACCCAGGCACCCCAATAGCTAACTTTTATTAAACACTAAATAGGTGTTTAATAAATAGGATGCTAGGTGTTCTTTCAAGGGCTTTAATTGTAGTGTCTTACTTAATTGTCACAACAATCTTGTGAAGTAGCTTTTTGTTTCTCCCATTTAGAAGATGAGAAAGCAGAGGCCCACAGATAGTCAACAATTTGTTCAGGGTCACAGAGGTAGCAAGGTGGGGGGCATGGGATTCAATTTTTGCCCGGTCTGCATTGTACCTGGGCGAATAAAAGGTATTATTGTATCTTTTAAAGCACAAAGCTTTCTTCAACTTGTATTGTTGAAAGTCTGGACAAATTGGTTACGTATGTGACCCAAGAAGGGAAAAGTTTAAGAAAACCTTATTCTCTTTTTGTGGATCATTATCTTTTTTTCCCACAGTTATCATGATGTGATGAGGATCTTTCAATCAATTTAAATTTTGCTTCAAAAATTCATTGGATATTACAGTACCTCAGAAATGGGTCCGAAGATCATTTCCAAAGGCAGGAATACAGCTTTGTGGAAGGGGTCTGTTGAGGGACCAGTAGGGAAAGATCCGGGGGCAGATGAAAACGAACCAGGTGGCAGTTCATCAGATGAATTAAAAACTTGCTTTGAGGGAGGATTTTGATGCCCTGTGGTATTATACAGGTTAATTATCAGCATTTAGCTGTAGCTAATATCGTTATCAACCAACGTATGCCTCCTGCCCCACTTTCTCACCATGTTAGGTGTTATGTGGAAGGCCAGGTAATGTGTGGGGAGGGTGAGATTACATTGAATTATAGATCATAGACTTATATTTAACACGTAGGTAGCCAACTTTGTAAAACTTGTTCTTTCTGCCCTACTGGCTAAGAAATTGATGCAAGACCCATATTCTCCTTTGGAACATCAGAGGCCAGTTTGTTTCTGTTGCCCATGCTATTCTTTTCAGAACAAAGAGCAGTTTCTAGTAATTGTAACAACTGAGTCATAAATGCATTCCACCCGTTTCAGATGAAGTTATTCAGTGTTGTGCACTCACCCAGCTCATTTAGTAGATGAATCATTGATGTTTAGGAATTAGTGATACAATATTGAATACAATGTTAGTGATACAACATAAGACCTCTGAACGCTAAGAGAATGTCTTTCAGTCAAAGATGGGGTCATAACAGTACCCCAGGATCCCTGTGCTTGGTCAGTTTAGATATTGAAAATGAAGGTTATTCCAAGGACACTTTTTTCCTATTAAAAACAGTAGCTACGTCTTTTATGAGTTTCAAAGTAGAAAGAAAGCAAGGACTACTTTCTGATATATATATATATATATATACACACACACACATATATGTAATTATAAAATTATATATAAAATATGTATAAAATTATATATATTATTGTTTTTTTTTTTCAACGTTTATTTATTTTTGGGACAGAGAGAGACAGAGCATGAACGGGGGAGGGGCAGAGAGAGAGGGAGACACAGAATCGGAAACAGGCTCCAGGCTCCGAGCCATCAGCCCAGAGCCCGACGCGGGGCTCGAACTCACGGACCGCGAGATCGTGACCTGGCTGAAGTCGGACGCTTAACCGACTGCGCCACCCAGGCGCCCCTATATTATTGTTAATATATATATTAATGTTTCTTTTGGCAGATACAGCTGGTTCTAGGAAATGCGGAAGGCTGGCAATGGCAAGATAATAAAAAATCTGGTTAAATGGCTAGAGACAGGAAGGACAGTCCTTAGTAATCTCTGGTTCTCTCAGGAATAGCCCTCTGGATTTATTTAGCCTAAATTTAAACATCATTTAAATTCCTTCCACTGGCAAACTCTTGAACCTCCTGTCGAAGGTTTGTTTTGCAGTAAAGATTTGCTTCCCCAAACGATTTCTCGTCATCTTTTGTTGTAGGTATAATAGAAATCGCATTGTAAATACTTTAAGAACTTTTAAATACAACTCCTGGTAGGTTTACTCAGTGTCTTCAGTATTTGTGTCGTTTTGGAAAAATGAAAAGAAAACCCCCCAAAACCATACATCCCTAGTCTTTCGGATGCCTGAAGATATTTGTAGGAAGTCGCGATGTTTCTTATTACTTCTTGTTTGAGCAAAGACATTTTTCATGTAAAAAAAAAACAAGTGGGTTATGGAGGAGTTAGAGTGATCTTGGATCAAAAGTAGGTTGAGATTGAAGGAGTGATCAGGCATCACCACCCACTGGATAAATCAAACTTGGTCTACTTATCTAAAGGTTACAGAAGGAAGTTGGCACAGAGAGGTCGGGAGCATGTTCTGATAACGATGGAAGTACAGACTCAGTTCTTCAGAAACGATCGCAACAGAAGAAGGGAGGATAGCTAGTCCGAATGAGTGAACTTTTGAAAATTCAGCTCTCTTCCCAGCCTACAGTGCACATAGATGTCAGAGATCACTTCACCTGGGCCGAGTGTGACTCATTAATCTGAAGGGTTTATAATATAAAATACGACCACGGTGTGTGGGATAGTACAATACACTCAGGCTTGAATACAACCCACATTCCTTACTCTCAGCCTCCTTCAGCCCCAAACAGCTTGTGCTAAGCACTTCTGGGAGTCATGATAACAGATGCTTAGCTTTGCGGTGAGAAAACACAGTTGATACAAACCTGAAATTGACTGCTTGCTGTTCATGGTTCTATTATCCCAGGTGGCAATTTATTAAGTTAAGTAAAACTCTAATTCAATTATGTATCAACATGGGAAAATATTGACTTACCTTCTTTTCCTGTTGGAAACTTAAGGAGTATTAAATGCTAGTATTTTGAGGAAGTTCAAACAGCTTTCCTTACCAGTGTCTTACAGCATGCCAGAAGAAGACCAGACTCCTTTCCAGGCAAATGCTTGGGTGAATCACAAAAGTTTAAGCAGATACCTTGGCAAGGTATTTGTTAAACTGGGTTTTCTTGCTCCAAAATGGAGAAATTCTTCCCCCCACTCTTTTAAAAGTTTCCATGACTTAAAAAAACAAAACAAAACAGAACAATGAAGTTGTCTAATTGTTAACTTTGCTCTGTAAGGAAATCAGGTCTTACCTTTTCTTGGACACTCTGGTCTCCTGTATTATCACCTCCATCAGGAGTGACCTTTTGTTAAAATCATATCCATATTCTAAAATGAATTCGAATTCCGTCTCCACTCCAAACGCTCCCTGATTCTCTGCATTTCCAAATATGGAGCTTCTGCTTCCAGGGAGAGATTATTTTGGTTTCCTTAAGGGCTCTGTGCATTCCAGAGGACAAGTCTGAAAGCTGCTGGAGTGCAGGGAATTCTGGCTTATCCTGACATTTTATTCATCCCTTTTTCCCTCTGACCCCCAAGCACAGTACTTTATCCATGTGAAGTTTTCAACGAACTTCCGATATAGGACTTAGACTATCTTTAGTTGGTAGAAATACTCTCTAATTTTAAGGGAAACGTCACATACACACTGTCTCAAATCATCCAAGGCTCCACATTTAAGGGGTGCCTGGTTGGCGCAGTTGGTTAAGCGACTTCAGCTCCGGTCATGATCTCATGGTTCGTGAGTTGGAACCCTGCGTCAGGTCCGTGCTGACAGCGCAGAGCCTGCCTGGGATTTTCTCTCTCCTTCTCTCTCGGCCCCTTCCTGCCCTCAAAAATAAATAAACAAACTTTAAAAAAAGGTTCCACTTTGAAGCTGCAGCTGTAAGAATTGAGCAAGATGATGGGTCCCATTAAAAGCCTTATATCACAGTTCCTTAACATTTGGGTATACGGTTACATTTCTCACCCCTATGGTTGCCATCTCTCCGGCTACTTACTTTGAATTCTTTCAAGGCATTTGACTATATTATACCAAAGTTTTTCTGAGTATATGTGGTTATCATAGTGCTTGGCATAGAGTAGATTAGGTGCTTTAAGCTGTTGTTGAGAGAAATGATAAACTAATCATTTAAAGGATCTTCTTAAATAAAATGCTTTCATTTCTTGAAATACGTACCTCTTTGGCATTTATTTCCATTAAGACCAGAACAATGTGTCAGCTTTGAAAGAGATGGTAAGATGGCTTCATTTAATCAATATCACGACACGGGAGCTATGCTTATAACATAGAAATGCTAAGTCAGACTGATGAAAATATTAAATACAAAGTTAGCGTGATAGGCAAGCCCTAATTAGGATATATGTCATGTACGGGTCCGAGAGGTGCTTGTGTCCTCGCTTCGATGTGGAAAGAGATCGAGGTGGGTAGGTGTTGGTGATGGGGACAGTGGAGAGCTCCTGTGGTTCCCAGTCATGCTCGGCCATCCCTGCCCATGGTCGCCATGGGGCTTGTGGGGGCTCCGCGGGCCCATGGTCGGTCCTGGAAACCCCTCTCCCGACCCCTGACATTTAACTCTCCTTTCTCCCCTGACAATACAACACAGAAGGTGGAGGGCTCTTGTGTCTATTTGCCCCGTCCGTAAGGGGCCTTTCATCTGTTTTAGCATGAAAAATTCTTTAAGAATGTACTATTATTTCATCAGTGAAATCCTCAAATTTTAAATTAAATCCATAGGTTTGGTTTAGCAACCGCCGTGCAAGATGGAGGAAGCAAGCTGGGGCCAATCAACTGATGGCCTTCAACCATCTCATTCCGGGGGGGTTCCCTCCCACCGCCATGCCGACTCTGCCAACATACCAGCTGTCGGAGACATCTTACCAGCCCACAGCTATTCCGCAAGGTATGGGGGAAGGGGGAGTCCAGGGGTTGAAGCGTAACTCCCAAGGCTTTCTCTGCGGCTTGTTTTACACAGCCAGGGGAATCCCGGGGCGATGCTGACGTTGTTGCTACTTGTAGGTTAATTGCATGGTATCAGGTGATCCTACATGTACCTGTCACATTTCAGAAACATAGTTGGCTCTATGACATTATTTGGATCTCTCTAGATGAACCGTGCTGCAATGTGGTACTATTTCATTATTTTAAAACAAAAACAATCAACGAGACCAAACAAAACAGCTCTCCTAAATCAATATGGGATTAGCTTTGGCTTTATTAAAATTTTACTTCGTTTGTACTCCAGTCTGCAGTTAACTAAAGTCCTATGATGGTTACTAACAATAGTAATCGAGCGAAGGTAAGCTTTGATAAAGTCACTGCTGGATGGCATACAGAGGTAAATGGGATAAGTGATAAATTACTTGGGATTACGAAAGATAGCACTGCAGACATTCCACACGAATATTTAGGTGCTTTGAAAGTACGTTTGACCGGGGGCACCTGGGTGGCTCGGTCGGTAAGCGTCTGACTCTTGATCTTGGCTTGATCTTGGCTCACCGTTGGTGAGTTCGAGCCCTGCGTTGGGCTCCGGGCTGGTAGCAGAGACCTTGCTTGGGATGCTCTCTCTCTCCGTCTCTCTCTGCCCCTCCCTCTCTCTCTTTCTCTCTCTCTCAAAAATAAATAAACATGAAAAAAAAAAAAGAAAGAAAGAATATTTGACAAGAAATGTGAGCCTTGTGATTCTGACACTGGTTAATCCTTACCCTGATTAATAACATTCGCTACCAAAATAGGCTCGTTATCATTGTCAACGTGATTTCTGCTCTCGTTTTCTGGGTGAGTATGCCAGGAAAGTATGGACGTCAGTTACGTACTTGCGCGTAAGTGCAGCGATGTGGCTGTGGCTGTTACGAGTGGCTCTATACGCATGTTATGGAATGCAGTTTGAAATTACTCTTTGGTCTGAGCGGTAGATACCGCCGGTGGCTCGGTGATGTGACCGTCTTCTGCTGGCCTGCACCGGTGCCTCCGAGCTGACAGTCTTCTCCCTTGCAGCCGTGTCGGATCCCAGCAGCACCGTTCACAGACCTCAGCCTCTTCCTCCGAGCACAGTACACCAAAGCACTCTTCCTTCGAACCCAGACGGCAACACTGCCTACTGCCTCCCCAGCACCAGGCATGGATTTTCCAGCTATACAGACAGCTTTGTGCCTCCGTCTGGGCCCTCCAACCCCATGAACCCCGCCATTGGCAATGGCCTTTCACCTCAGGTCAGTCCCGTGTTTCCAGACAGACGATTTGCTGTATACTAGAACCGAACAGTCAATTCCCCGAGGCGGGGAATGAATTGCCAAATTTAAACCATAATGTATTCTTTCTACAAGCCACATGATTTCAGTTTTCTGGTTTCCTTTCTCTCCACCCTTCCTACGGGCCCGTATCAAAAGTTGGAGCTTGGACTTAAAACCCCAGTGATTTTTAAGGTCATCGTGGATATTCTGTGTTTACACCGAGTTGTCAAGGCAGTAGTTGGCTCCACCCCTAGGTCTGAGCTTTGGGTCAGAAGCTCACACACATTTGTTGTTGTTGTTGTTGTTGTTGTTGTTTTAAAAAAGGTACTTGATCAGCTGATACGGTTGTGAACAAAAGCACCCAATATGAAAACACCAAAGCTTTCATAAAGCGATCGGAGGGGAAGCAAACAAATTGCGTGGGGAGAGATCAGCTGATGACTGCAGAACTCTGGGATAAATGAGTTATAAATGCACAGATTAGGAGAATTACTGCTACTTTGGGAATATATAGATATTTGAATGTTGTAATTGTTTTTCTAATTTGCATTGGACTGTGAGCCTTTCTTCAGAGATCATATTAATAAATTGCCTTGGTAATTGCATGTTGGAGGGTTGGATAAATTTCCTACATGTGGCATCTGTGTGAGGTTGACATTATTAGCACTAGTTTAAATACAGATCGCTTGATTTTATTAAGAGAGCTCTTGGCCCAGGTGGCGAGGATAGCTGCCCACCAAATTTGGAGAAATGTCACAAAGGGGTTGCAATCTATAATTGCAATCGAGAATCTCTTCAGGGCGGAGAGTGAGAGTTTTAACAGCTTTATCTTTTCTTAACCCCGTTTTTCCTCTTGGTGGTGAGAAAAACAGAGAGAAGCTCAGAATGACAGAAATGAAAAGTGAAAAGACAATTATACTCAATTACACACTAATCACCGACTATCACCGCTGCCTAAGCACCAAGAGGGCATTCTAATAGGCAGAAAATGAGATTTTAATGGCACAAAGGGTGGCCAAAATAACGACTCATATATCTTCGCCTTCTTCGTTTTCTTCAACTTGTGGTTTGTGTGTTGGGAGTGCAGTTCCTGGGCTCTGCACGAGGGTGATAACTCTGAGCAGCTGAAAAGTTCAAAGCCGTCGGAGTTGAAAAGAATGAATAGCAAAGGCAATGAAATAAACATTTCTGCCTAAAGGCAAAAGTTCATAAATCCTTTTTTGTAACAGTCAATGTAATTAAGTTTCATAGATTCCTATAGCACATCCTGGGATAAGAAATAAGAGGTGGCTTTAAACCTCGGCTGAAAAATAACAACATGAAAACAATGAACGTGCTTCCTACAGGACTCTAATACATTTAATTTCCAAGTGCTGGCATTTGTAAGTGTGCTTTTGCATGAAAATCATAGACTTCGATTAGTAGATTCCTCTTTAAAATGCCCAGATTTAGAGGGTATAAGCTTCTTCCACAGTTTAGAAGTTACATCAGAAGTAGTTATCTCTGCGGTTTTTAGCATCAGTAGTCTGGGGCCATAGCAGAGCTGTTTTGAACACGGTTTGGTTGAACGTTTTAATAAAAGTAACCCTCAATAACCCTAACTGCTTCTGTAAGGTGAGACCCAGCACTCCCTTGGCATTTCTTTCCTGTTCAGCGGCAACAGGAAGAATGACACAAATCTGTATTCTAGAAGTGAAACTCCTGGCTTCGTGTAAGCGTATGAGCTTGTATGTTATAATCAGTATATTATATTATATGTTTCCTATTATATAATTGGAGCTATTAGCACTTAGTCTTGAAACTGTTAATCTTTCATTTTATGATTCCAGAGTTGACAGTAGAGTGGGAATCATTCCAATATCAAGCAATGGAAAATTCCACAGGCAACTCCTCTAGTATTTCTTTTCTATGCTCTTCCATATTCTGTTAATTTTCTCACCTATTACTTCATACATATTCAGGATATTTTGCATTTCAGCCAGACATTTCCCCCTCAAACTACCACGAGGAATCCATGTTGTTTTAGTCCTCACAACATCCCCAGTGAGTTGGAAAAGGGACAAATAATACATGATGAAATTCCTCCTCATTTCTTCAGGCAGAGTTGGGGAGTGAAAGATGGCGAGTGGATTAGAATCATGCCAAACATTTAAAAAAACAACAGAGTAGGAGAATTGGAAATTAGAACTTGGATTTCTATAGCTTTGGGATTCATCACTTCTCAGGATCGCCTCTATTTAAGCAAGGGGGGAGGACCCAGCCTTGGTTGTTTGGCTTTGTTAGGAATATTGTAAAGACAACTTGAAGACGAGGCCACTTTGAACAGCCCGGTTTACCTATTAACCAAAGAAGAGAGTAAAGAAAGGGTTTTTAGGGGCACCTGGTTGGCTCAGTCAGTTAGGCATCCGACTCTTGGTTTTAGTTCAGGTCACGATCTCATGGTTCACGAATTCGAACCCTGCGTCAGGCTCTGCGCCGACAGCGTGGAGCCCGCTTGGGGTTCTCTCTCTCTCCCCCTTCCTCTCTCTCTCTCTCTCTGCCCTCCCCTGCTCACTCTGTCTCTCTTTCAAAAATAAACAAATAAACTTAAGCAAAGAGGAAGGGTCTTCAGCCTTATGACTTATTACATAGAAGTGCTTATTAACACGTTAGATCATATGATATTCAAAATGGAACTAATCCTTCCACGTCTCCTCTTCCTCTCCTACTCCTCCATTTCCCCTGCTTCTCTCTGGACCATCGGATATGCAGACAAATCAACCAAGGCTCAGAGAGCTTGCTTGAGGCCTGCTGAAGACCACCAGATAGAGAGATTTGAGGTTGGAAGCTGGGAGGCTGGGCCCGTAGTAGGATCTCCCCCATGAGAGTACACAGTTGGGCAAAGAGGAAACAGGTTTCATGAACAATAGCGGCGGGTGGGGGTGGGGGACTTTTGTCATATTTTAAAATCATTTAGTAGAGGCAAATTTTCTAAACTTTTGGTTCAGGTTAACTGATACTCTTGCTAATACATTTTGTACATGCTTTTTCAGCTTCACTCAGTTTGTCTACCAATCTTTTAACTTCCCCCGATAATAAAGGTACTACATGGTTATTGTAGAAAATGGAAAACATTTTTTTAAGAGTGTCTTCAGAGTGGAAAAAAAAACTCCCCTGGGCAGCACTGTTAATATTTTTGCATATTGCCTTCCAGCTTTTTTGAGTCTTACGCCTTTAAAGAAACATATAACTGGGGGCACCTGGGTGGCTCAGTCAGTTGCACATCTGACTTCGGCTCAGGGCATGATCCCGCGGTTGGTGGGTTCGAGCCCCGCGTTGGGCTCTGTGTTGTCAGCGCGGAGCGCGCTTTGGATCCTCTCTCCCCCTCGCTCTGCTCCTCCCCTGCTTACACTCTCTCGGAAATAAAGAAACTTTGAAAAAAAAATATATATATATATATAACTAAGATACTAGCGTATATAGCTTTCTTCTTTCTACTGCTATATTTCATCAAAGGCCTTTCCCTACCTATAACTTAAATGGAATTGGGCCTAATGGTTTTGGAGTTATTACGGTCAATTCATTGTAGATCTTTCCAGTGGAGGCTGGTTGACATGTTGAAAATAACTTGCCCATTTTATTTGACTCTTTTTCTAGTGGTGTTGGCCATTCACACTTGGGACTCACGAACTAGAATGTATGTGAACTGTGATGGCATGGGCTTTCTAGTTTCCTGTCAAGAAATTAATAGACACCACCATAAAGAAGGGCAGATTGTTTCTCTGTGTGTGCGTGCGTTTCTTTTGGAGCCTCCAACACGTCTGCTCCCTCAAGCAAAGATTCCTCTGACGCTTGGAATGGGAGCCATTAGCCAAATGGCATTTCTTAAATGTCCTCAGTGCTTTTCTCAGGGAGGGTCTCAGCCTCATGAGGGACAGGTGTGAAGCAGTGACTCAGGAAGGTCACACTTGTCCAGCTGGCCAGATTTGAGCAGCAGTGGACTGACACGTATCTGAACAAAATATCAGAATATTGACAAAAACTTTTAGGAACTTTGGGCATGGCCTTCCTCGAGTTGCTGAAAGGGTCGGTGCACCGCCTAATCGTTGGCAAGTTTATCTTGTTCTGAGGAAATCAGTAACTATATCTGAGGAACACGGCCATTTTTCTTATGGAAAAACTGAGGCCAGTGCAACGCGGTCATCTAAATGACAGGGTGGGTTACCGGCGGACTTAAGAGCCAAATCTCTCTCTCTTCCAATTGTTATTCTTGTATAAACACAAAGTACACACATTTCGCTTGCTGAAGAAGCGTCATAGCCTAGCAAGTTTTCCATAGGCTCTGGCACTGACGATATTTGACCTGATTTCCCTGCAGGCGTGGCCAAAAGCTTCACAAATGGAGGGTTTGCCTTCATATTCCCCTAAGACTGGATCTGTCAGGGGGACCTGAGGCAAGAGTCTCAGTGATGGGTGACAGAGGGGATAGGCTATGGCCCGAACCTTTTCTGCCGTCTCTGAATTGCATTTTGTTTGAACTACATAACGCCTTTAGGAGATGGGGCTTGTATCATGAATGACAAACAGCCCCGGAGAAGAAAACCGTTTGAGTCACTCTGGCGAGGGCTCCCCCCGCCCCCCCCCCCCCGCCGTGGTAGCAGCCTTCTTTCGAAAAGTTGTGTTCTCTTGGTGTGGGGACAATGCAGACAGAACACAGGGAAATAGAGACCACGCGTTTCCCCCTGCAGACCCGGATGGCATGTTACCAGCACCTTGCTGCACATGCAGGAGAGAAAAAGGAATGTCGACTTGGAGTATGAAGTGCTGAGGAAATACTACCAGATGCTTAAGACATGAGACTAATTAACATTTGGCCCATGTTCTTCCAATTAACTTTCCTTTGCAAGAAACACTCCCCTCACCGCCCCCCCCAGAACATACATAGCCAAACCCCAAAAACAAGGCCAATTAATTTCACAAACTTCTATCATTTCGTGCCCCACCCCCATCCCACGTCGACAGTCACCGCAGTTTTTGGTCACAGCTTCTAATGATTTCTTGAGTAAAATACAGTATCGGTGGGGTTACATGGTTTCTAGAAAGCTCTCTCTCTCTCTTTTTTTTTTTTTTTTTACTGTTATGTTGTATACAAAAATGGGCCAACTTGGCTGCATTTAGGGTTCATCAACCATTGCAAATGATTCTTCAAATGTTTTGGGTTTGGTAAAACCTAAAACACATTTTGCCAAGCACTTTTCCTCCTTAATTTTTCAAACTGTGTATTTTAGGGAAAATTTGATCCATATGGTTTTGATTCATTTACTCTTATATCATGGACCTTTTTTTTTTCTTTTTTTTTTTCCTACGGAGCCATTTGATATCCAAGAAGCTTTCTGAGCCTTTCCTATGTTCATTTTAAGCATTTTCCTCCTTAAAAAAGAGGAAATCCTCTTTGCAACCTCAGAGGCCATAAATTTTTAGTGCTCTCTCGATTCAGCAATACTTAAAAATACATTTGGTATAAATCTGGATTATTATGAACACATTTTATGTGTAGAGCAGATGGGCAGATTTTCGTTTCTGGTTTATGAGTGAAACCAACGACAAAATAAGAAAATAGGCTTAAATTACAAAAAAAAAAAAGTTTTGTGTGAAGCAACCTATAACTGTTATTAATAAATCCCCACGGTAAGAACTATGCTCGGAGGCCTCATCTCAAATTTTCGTCCCGGTCTGGGATAAGATGTAACTGAGTAACAAGTACACCTGTCCTATTTCATGGATAATCTGCTGAGGGAAGAAAAAATTCTCCTGCAGACTCGTTGTGTACAAGGCTTAAAAATGCTCGAATGTTTGCTCGCCGCCCGTCACCTAAGGAACAAAGCGCAGGTCTGCACGTCTCATCAAGGCTGTCGACCACTCATCTGTGAAGTCTGGTTGTATCCTCGCAGCTCGGAGGGGATGGGGGCAGACCCAAGAAAGAGCCGATAGCTCCTCACAGTAATGAGATCGTGGTTAACGGCAGAGGACAACCAGGATCAACTTTTGTTCTTATTCGCATTTTGCAAAAGAAAACCTTTAGCTCCGCCACCCATCCAGTCGCTTTTAAAGAATAATATTAAAATTGAGATTATTAGTGTGTAATGTATGTAAATTGCATATTTGGTGGCAGCCGTGCCTGTTAGCGAGTGTCCTCATTTCATGCATATATGTATTAGACTGTCGTGGTTCCATTTCAAATTAGACTTCAATTGCTCAGCGCAGTTTCTTTTGACAAACATTTGTTAATCCCGAAACTTATTAGGGAGAAGCATTTGAGTGTTAAGATGTGTACACAAAACTCAAGACTGCTTTTGATTTTGCTTGTCATTTTTTTTTTTTTTTTTTTTTTTTGCACCACGGTGTTCGCATTATCTCAGATTCCTTAGCTGCAAGGCCAGTTGATGGTTCTTTGTCCAGCGAAGGAATAAGGGCTAGCTTACCGCGGATCAGCTTGTTACGTGGATGAGGTGTAGTCATTAAGAACGGTCGCGAGGGGTGCTTTTCTGTTTCACGCAAGGAGCAATCTTCTTCACTGTGGCGTGGTAATTCCTTGACCTTTTCTTGTACCGCTGATCCACGGAAAAGCGGTAAGATTTACCCTGGTGGCGGGGCCGGCTCCTGTTTCAGGAGAGGGATTTTTCTGGACGTTTTCGGGCGTACACGCAGAAGCCGCTTCATGCCAGCCCATTTGTTTTAGGTTGCAGGATCTGTGCCCTCCGCCCTCTTTTATCATTGCAAAGAGCCAGCCCGGCAGCCCATGTCCCAAAGAGGCGCTTCCCTCTGTCTACACTTTCCAGAAAGTCACCTGTGGGGCAAAGAGGAGGGATTTTGATTAAAGAGATTGGTGGGGTGTCAAACAAAGCTCGGACGGACGGAGAGACAGACACGCCATGCAAAAGCAGCAGCCCTTCCGAGGCTCGAGTCTCATTGTTTCATTTCTGAAGCAGGCCGTGAGCTCAAATCCAAGGCTGCCAAAGCCTCCCGTGTTGAGGAAGGCTCCAGGATGTTGATGACCATAAATGAGCCCATTTCAGCCACACCAGGATCACTGTTGACCGTGTGCATGTTTCTGTTCCCCGCCTAGGTTTTCAGATGTTCTCCGTGGTGAAAACATCGTTGCTAATCCATCTGTTGAATTCAGTGCAGGCTGTAATTGACCTGGTGCCTTTGGTTTTTCTCCGAAGGCTGTGGTTGCTACCCTTACAGAATATGAGGAAAGCCCTGGTTTGTGTCAGCTCTGGCCACAGCCTCTTGAGTTAGTTACAGATTGGGAGAATTTTGAAAGAAACAGCTACTTGGCCAAAATCTCCTTTTGAAAGAAGGGCGGGAGCAGCATCAATGACTGAATCTTACATCATCTCACTGAAATGAGCCACAAGCAAACCTTTCTCGCTGAATTAAATTTTTTGTGTGTCTGCTGAGTTGATTTAAATAGAAACTCCATCAGCTGCTTTCTCCTGTACATTGCACAAATCAAACGCAACACGCCCATGGTTTTTAGGCCCATTCGGATTTTTTTTAGCTGTGGGGGAGAAAAAAATTGTGTGTGGTTGCTGGGTCTATAACGAAGCTACTAGAATAAAAAGTTTTTCTTTGTCGTCGGTAAAACACAGGAAGACCATGCTGGATGCTAGTGTGAGGCCACTGGTCTGAATCAACCCTTTATATGTGGTTGGAATGCAACGTAAAGCTTTTAATTTATTACTGCATTTGCAAAATGGCAATATCTACAGAAATCTGAATACTTGCATATTTATTCAATTAGGGGCTGAATGTGTGCTTTGTAGTGCAGACGCAGAAGACTGGCTTTAGTCATTAGTTGTGTACTATTTTTTTGTTTTCTTTTTTTCTAAAGAAATCTGTTTTTGCGAAACAGTCTGGGTTTCATCAGAGGTGTGTATTTTTCAATGTACTGTATGATATTTAAAAATTACGCTTGACATTTAGCTGGAGTTCGGTAAACCAGAGTTGCTGAGATGAGCGACAGCACTGTTCCTGCTGATTGTCCCTATGAGAACGATGGGAGATTGTGAGACAGTGCATTTTGTAGACCCACAGCGTAGTGTTTCCACCTGGAAGGGGGTATTTCCTCCTGGTGAGAGAACCTCAACCCTGAACAATGAAGGAGGCAGATGTTCTTGAAAGAAATAACTTTTTATCTTACAACAAAACAAAACAAAACAAAACAAAACAAAACAAAACAAAACTGATGTCTCATTTTGGACAGTTTGCATTAAAAAAATTTAACTGAACTTCTGACTTAAGAACGCTCCGTAGTGGTGAGCCTCTTTTTATGTGTGACTCCACAGGAAAATTTCTAGTTCAGTGTCAACCCGTCCATGACTCTCGCAGGCAGAATTTTTTCTTTCAGCCTCTGTTGATGTACATCGGTGTGTTAAAACACGTACCAGGCTGTTATTACATAACAAAGCACCCATTCCCCCTTTTACTGGGAGCTTCTAGAGGAGTGGTGCTAGGTCATAATCATCTTTGAACACCCAGAAACCAAACAGTGCCTCATAATCCAGGCTCATTGCCCATAGTGGGCTCCCTGAAACAGTGGTTTGGGGAAAAGGGATTCTGAGTCAACAATTTGATAAGTGTTATCTTTCTTTTTTTAAAAAAAATTTTTTTTTTCAACGTTTATTTATTTTTGGGACAGAGAGAGACAGAGCATGAACGGGGGAGGGGCAGAGAGAGAGGGAGGCACAGAATCGGAAACAGGCTCCAGGCTCTGAGCCGTCAGCCCAGAGCCCGACGCGGGGCTCGAACTCACGGACCGCGAGATCGTGACCTGGCTGAAGTCGGACGCTTAACCGACTGCGCCACCCAGGCGCCCCGATAAGTGCTATTTTCCAAAATCCCAGGGCCCATGAGACTACTAAAGGCTCTGACAAGGCTTGCAGTATGGAAGCATGTTTGTCTAATTCAGTGTTTTCTAATTCAACTGTGGAGCCCTTTTGTTGAGTATTAAACTACCAGGTTTTGTGCAACACTTCCTAGGAAGTGCTAAATGAGAGAAAACATGGGTGGAGATCTGCTCATGAGTTGTCCATTTCTGAAACGCCTCCCTTGGTTTTTTTTCCCGCAAGTGAATTTTCTTTCTATTTAATGTCTGATGTTATCTTTTACTTGGACACATTGTCCGCACCATCCCCACCACCCGTATAATAATAACGTAGCATGCAAAAGAGTAATTTTAAGGAAGAAGCTATTAACTGCTTAATAATGTTTAGATAAGGCAGAGAAGGGTGTGAAGAGAGGCAAGAGAATTCTAGTGACTAGATTGCAGTGTGGATGTAACCCATTGATCTCAAGAAGGAGGTCTCAAGGTCAAAAGCAACTAGATTCCAAAACTGATCAGCTGTGTGTCTTCAGGCACGTTGCTTAAACTGTCTTCACTTCTGTTCCATCTTCTTGTTAAACTGGTACAGAAGTAAGGACTCCTTTTGATGTCCGCTTAGAATGCAGTAATTGTCATGTGCCTGAGACAGGAGAGTCCCCAGAAATACAATGTACAACACTTAGTTTTGTTTGAGAGATTCAGATCACGGGGTGCCTGGGTGGCTCAGTCGGTTAAGCGTCTGACTCTTGATCTCAGCTCAGGTCCTGATCTTACCCTTTGTGAATTTGACCCCACGTCAGAGCTGTCAGTGCAGAGCCTGCTTGGGATTCTCTCTCGCCCTCTCTCTGCTCCTTCCCTGCTTGCTCTCTCTCTCTCTCAAAAATAGATAAACTTAAAAAAAATTTTTTTTTTTTAATGTTTTTATTTATTTTTGAGACAGAGAGAGACAGAGCATGAGCAGGGGACGGGCAGAGAGAGAGGGAGACACAGAATCCGAAACAGGCTCCGGGCTCTGAGCTGTCAGCACAGAGCCCGACGCGGGGCTTGAACCCACGGACCGCGAGATCATGACCTGAGCTGAAGTCGGACGCTCAACCGACTGAGCCACCCAGGCGCCCCTAGATAAACTTTTTTTTAAAGAGAAATTCAGATCGCAAGAATGTAAGAACACTCACTCCAGCAAGAATAAGGGCCACGATCCTTCATTCCATGGGCCTTAGAGTGGGGAGGGGCAGGGTTATCCTAATGGTTCCTTTTCTCATTCTCATTTTGATTTATTGAAATACAATATTGACATGAACACGTTTTGAAAAATCTACGGTTCAGCTCCTATGGGACTGGAAAGATAAGCAAATCTGATGAACGCTATGCTTCTCTCTCATCAGTAGAAGATAAAGGTAGCTAAAATAACAGGTACAGTGGAAGGATCTTCGAAAGTAAGGGACAATCTGAGTAGTTGAGTTACTAATTGGGGAATAGTCTTTTAGTCAGTAAATTACAAAGACTCTCTTTAGTCAAGATCGGGAGGCGCAGGTTTAGTTTCTGTAGCTCAGAGAACCATGTAAGTGGTTTCACTGTGGGCCCCATATGTTCCCAGCATCTATCAAGTTGCCTGTGCAATAGGAGACATAGCCACTGTCCAATTGATGATCGCAAAGTACACAAGTACATTTCAGGTAGATGAGCAACACAACATCTTTGTGTTGGCTCAGTGTCCCTGGAATTGGGTAAGAAAAAGAATTAAGGTACATAGGATTTTAGCTTAGTGGGGTAGTAGCTTCTGGTTCTTGGAAGACTGTCTTCTCAGATGTCCCATATTGATGGCCTTGCTGCATGTGTCCATGCATCTCGGAAATCCTGTGAAATAGGCAGGAACACATTTCTTAAAAGGTATATTCTTTGACGTTTGCAAGGCTGCCTTCTGCTTTCCCATGGTTAATAGAAATCGCCTTCCTGAGATCTACTCATTAAATTAGTATGACTTGATCTTTTCAGTTGGCTCTTTCCTCTACCCTGAGAACATACCTTCTTTCACTTGAAGAGAAGGGTAGGGAAGCTTCTCTTCTGTAATTTTAGGCATTTAGTAGATGGAGCCTTAGGACTCCATCTTAGGACTTGGGCAGCCATAGAAATATTTGCCTACATCACACATGGTCTAGAAGGAAGAAGAGATTTCCTTGTTGAGATGGGCCACTGTTTTTCTCCCTTGGTAGGCTGGAATGTCTGTCCTCCATGTTGTTAGAGCACCGGGGGGAAGGGAAAATCTCGGGGGAAAGAGAATACAGTGTAGCCCAACATCCATGGTTTCAGAGGGGCAGAGTTGAAGCCCTTCTTTCTAAAAGCCAATGTGGACTTCAAGTTTATTATAAGTTTGTGTGTGTGTGTGTGTGTGTGTGTGTGTGTACCTTAGACAGAGCTGGGCAGTTAAGGTGCAGCAAGATTTGCATTTATGAATGGTTATGAAGGTGAATCAGCCCTCCAGTTCCTGGAATGCAGGTTTAGTTTATGGGCAATTAGAGATGAAGTTTTAATCCCTGAAGTATTGTGGGATACCCAAGTGTAGAGCTTTCCGCTTTCGTGATTTGGAATCCTAGATCCCAAAGGGTCAGTGAATATTTAGCAAACATGTCCTGAAGTGGTCATGAAATTAAACCCAGATATATGTTTGATTTTCTACAGTCATGTGCTCAGGCAGGTTTTTGAAGCGGTGATGGGTTTGAGTACTTACCTTGGAGAGGACTGTGGTGGTGATGGGAAGAGTTAACAGCAGGTAATGCCATTCCTTCCAGAGAGAGTTTGAGACTCTCTGTGGTAAGTGATGAATGAGGGTATCTGACCCACATCTGTTTTCCATTAGAATGGAACATTGCCCTGACATCGTTAGGAGCATTTGTCAAGATTCCCTGGACAGAGCTTCTGTAAATTACATGCTGCAAATGTGTCAGGGTCAGATAAGAGGATATCATTAACTCCCTCAAGTTTACTCAGGGCTCTGTCAGTCCCTCTTAATATGCTAACAGCCAACGATTTTCCTTGAGCCGTTTTGTTATATTTTTCATTCATAGAAGAAAAAAAGTCTACGCTATACTCTCCCCCCCCCCCGATATTGCACATGTTCTTTTCCCATAAATCATATTAATTGTAGACATGGTCACAAAGCATATTAAATGCAGGCATGCGTAAATGAATTAAAACATATGAGAATTTTATTATGACCCATGGTGGGTCTAACACAGTCAAATACCAACTGTTATTAACTGGCATACTTTTTCATTTAGGCGGAATAAGCGTTTTCTTCATGGGCCTTATTTTGTTGGTTCTAGATGGACGTGCTCATCATTGGCCAGAAGTAAACACTGTATACGTGCATGTGTGTATGTGTGTGTGAACGCGTGTGCACGTACACGTCATTACCGCAAACCATTTCTGTGCTGAGTCTTTGCCTGGTTTTAAGTGTTAGTCGGCAGGGCCCAAAGGGTATTGCTATCAATTTAACAGCTTCGCTCTATTGAGAAATAGGTGCCCTGGAGAACTGATGAAACAAAAGTTATTCTGTGATTGGCCAGAGGGCTGGAGATGAAAGAGCATCTAGAACTTAGGGTTTATCCGAGACGATACTTCCGGTGCTCTTTTCAAAAAAAATCTTAGAAATACGCGCGGCGTATGAACCACACTTGTCCGGCACTCATACTTTTGAATCGTGCATTAAACATAGCTCCTTGCAAAATGTAAGCTAAGGATTAAAATTAAAAATAAGGATGTGGTAGCTGTTTTCTAAGCACTAGTGTTCTATCTGGTTAGGTAAAGGTCGGCCATGCCCTTCCCATAACTGTGGGTGTGGGTGAGAAGGTCACCATACTTACCTTAAAGAAACTCTGCCCTCAGGCTACTTCCCTCTTAGAGCTTTTTAAACGGACAGGGCCAAAAATCTAATTATTTCGATACTAATCAACTGCAGGATAACTCCTAAGGCATTTGAATCTGAAGGCAATGTTCTGGTTCTCCCTTGTCCAAATTTAGGCTTTTCAAGCCTCAAAGGTACAGTCACTGAAATATAACCATCAGATGACTCCCAGAGCAGCTGTGTTAGCAAAACACACACACACACACACACACACACTCTTAAACGTTCGAGTATTTTTGTTTCATTTTGAAAATAAATTAGAGCCGAATTCAATATATATACAATCAGTATATAGAGTTTGGGAGGGGAGGGTAGAAGCTACAAAAAAAAACAAACAAACTAAAAAAAAAACCCTTTATATCCTACATAGCTATATTTCATGACAGTTTTCTAAAATGTAAATAAATGTGCATCATTAAATGTGAAATCACAAGATGAGTTCGGCACAAACAAGAAAACAAAGACATGAACCAGGATTCCCACTAAGGAAAAAAGATGCACCGAGATATACACCATAATTTGCTAAATCATTTGAGATTTTTGATGAGCTCTGAGCCCTTTCAGCTGATGGCAAAAACCGTAACCCGCGAAGACAAATATTTTCCAGACACGTTGTTTTCAATGTAAATCTTCATTTGGCCCATAGTTTTTATCTTTTATATTTCATCTTACAATAGGAAAATTAATTCAAGAGAAAGATGTCGTGGAACAATTGTCAAGAGTTAGTTTTTCCTGAACCGTATAATCTTCCAATCAAGATATGAACACCCTGTTCGGAATTCTGAACCTGGAGAATGACTTTAAGGAGATCTTCAGAAAATGTCTCTGATCATTCGAATAACTGAAGAATCAGCATTAGCGTCGGCACATGATTCTAAGGCTTTGAATTTTTTTTTTTAAAAAGCTTATCCTTAAAACAATCTAGAAACAATGTCTAGGAAGTGTTTTTGGAGGTAACAGTTTAGAAATATACTTAATAGGCCTTTTCAGACTCCTCACCTGGGAGCTGTACTCAAACTCAAAGGAGCTGTATGTCCCAGGGGGACACGACAGCGATCTTGGTCATTGTATCTTCTGGGCTTCTGTGGCATTTAGTAAGAATGTGGTCAGTGTTCCGTAGACAGAACTGAATAGTTCCAAGTGCACTGATTTTCCTTTGAAATTGTTTGTGAAAACTGGGCAATTATTCTTCCCTTGACTCCAAATTAAAAAAAAAAAAATTAGCGAAAATGCCAGTCCTGTAGTAGAAATAGCTCACTAATGGTTTATGAGGGGGGGAAAATACCCCACTTTGCAACAAATGGAGATTTTATTTTAGGCTTCAAATGACAAATTGCTGTAGGAAAAACATGTATAAAAGAAATCGTGACAATATTCTTAGAAAGAAAATATGGCTAGAAGACATTCCATAGCCATATTGGGGGAGCTCTAAGAAGTTCGTTTACCAACTTCTTTGTGGAGCACAAAAAGAAATTTCCATAGCTTCTCTTGAACCACATGAAATACAAAATAGCTTTTAAAGAAATGTACATGAAAGTGTAATGGGACCCTTCCATAGAGATTTGAGGTTTTAAATTATGTTAGGGGAAAGTAATGCATGTTGCCTTGATATATTCACTATTTTACTTCCCGACACAGATATCCTCTTCAGTTTTCAAATGAGAAGTTATTTGAAAAGATGTACATTTCTCAAGTTTTCTCCATGTGCAATCCTGAAATCAATCATGTGAGTTTAGAATTATTTGTTAGTGTCCATTTTGGGCCAGTGCCTCTTGCCCATCCTTAAATAATTCTGGAGAAAGAAAGGATGGCAATATGTGACCGTCACGGTGGAAAGAAGAACTGGCAGGAAAATGTGTGTCTCTTAGGCTCTATCAGGGAAGACCAAAGTTGGGCTCTGGTCCTTTTAAGTGTTTCACATTGGCCACTACAACTCCTGGACTGCTGAGCGAAGGGCTCTTGCTCAAGCAGAAGCTGTCACTTGCTTTCTGTGTGTGACATTGGCAATACCGATAGGAAGACCCAGTGTGGATTCCTTCCTGTCCCATTTACACAGCAGCCATCCCTCCTGACCGGGTCACGCTCTGCAACGTCTTAAGGACGCTGTGCCCTGGAACCTTAAGGAACTATCTTTCCAATGGCCCTGGAAAACGGCTCTGGCAGATACGGCTGTATCTTCTCCATCCTCCTGCAGATATACTTCTAGGTCTTAGATTTAAGTCTTGTCCTAAAGTATTTCGTAAATTCAGAACGGCAAAAAGTTTCTCCCTGAACAGCGTAAGCTGACTTTTGCTTACAGGAAGGACTCATTTCTTCTCTTTTCGGATCTTCAAGGTTTTCTCCAATGGACAACATTATTACCGCTTTCAAAGTTATGCAGACTAAGAAATATATGGCAGAGGATGAAAAAAAAGTTTATCACGAAAATGTACAGGATACCTCATGGGCGAGTGTGCATGTTTTGAATAACATTCCGCTCTTACTCTTCAACCTTCATTGTGTATCGAGTACTCCTTTTCTCCTTTGAAGTGACATAATATGAACTATATATAACTATATAACATATAATTATAATGTACTAATATTATATATTTTATAATATAGTAATATAATATATATTATATTTGTAATTATAATAATATAATATTATAACGTAATATTAACTACAAGTAAGTATTTTCACAAGGGATGCTATTTTAGTTTAAAATGTATTTCCTGGGGCGCCTGGGTGGCGCAGTCGGTTAAGCGTCCGACTTCAGCCAGGTCACGATCTCGCGGTCCGGGAGTTCGAGCCCCGCGTCGGGCTCTGGGCTGATGGCTCGGAGCCTGGAGCCTGTTTCCGATTCTGTGTCTCCCTCTCTCTCTGCCCCTCCCCCGTTCATGCTCTGTCTCTCTCTGTCCCCCCCCCCCCCCAAAAAAAATGTATTTCCTTTTTACCCAGTGCCATTGGCCATTTTTCTTCTCTGGATTCATGTAATTACCAAACGGCTTTTTCTAAGTACTTGTTTTTACTCAGCACAGTTTATTTGCAGTAAAGTATTTGTGCCCTGTGTCCTTACCCCCCTTTCATTGAAATAGTTACATTTTTCGTATCGTTATTTTCTCCATCCAGATACCCATGATTCGAAGGGATGTGCTTGGCACTGAAAGACTTCCGTTTTAGATCCTTTTCTTCTAAGAGACACGAATGGATAATTTGGGCTGAAACAAAATACTTAATAAACTAGACTGTCAGTAGCATTTTTATGAATGCTCCAAACATATACTGTAAAATCATCTACACAAACTCAAAGGCAAAAAAAGAAAAAAAAACCCCATGTAGGTGGAAGAACGTTCAGGAAATAACTCAAATGCATTCTGGGTTATGTTCACAGTTTTTAGAAGGAGAAAATGAAGCAATCAACTGACCGTAAACGGCGTCGGGTAGGGCCCATGAGAACCCCATGTTCTAGAGACCTCTATCGTACTGCAGCTCTGAATCCGACTGATTCTTTATTTTGTGACTTTCGTTTTCTCCAAATGCCCAGTAAAATAAAACTATGCTCTGTCACATATGATTATTTTTTAAAATATATGTAGTTTTTAAAGCTTTTTAAAAAGCTATTCCGGGGGCGCCTGGGTGGCGCAGTCGGTTAAGCGTCCGACTTCAGCCAGGTCACGATCTCGCGGTCCGGGAGTTCGAGCCCCGCGTCGGGCTCTGGGCTGATGGCTCAGAGCCTGGAGCCTGTTTCTGATTCTGTGTCTCCCTCTCTCCCCGCCCCTCCCCCGTTCATGCTCTGTCTCTCTCTGTCCCAAAAATAAATAAACGTTGAAAAAAGAAATTAAAAAAAAAAAAAGCTATTCCGCTACATAACTCAAGGAAATTTAGAGCCCCTGGAACATCTTTAAAAATTTGGGTATTGCTGTGTCCTTTTCTGCACACTGGCCCCCCTTTCTCACATGCTCACACACACAAGTCAAATGAAAGGCAGACAAGGAAACAGAGAATAGCTCTTAAGGGAAAAGGTGAGGGAAATCGGTGACTTGTTAAAATACAGGAAGAAAGGGTAATCCATAGAAGGTGGTAAGCAGACCCCCCTTTTGTCTCACGGGGCTAATTGAAGATAGATCTGTTTAAAGCTGCATTTCAAGAAGATTTTGTTTGGCTATGAGGATTATGCAGACCTCTCCCAAAGGGGATTGTGGCATCCTCCGTTTTGAAATCTAATTTAGGATGCCTTTTCTGGGATGCAAGAGTAGTCCCTTGCTGGAACTCCTACATCCAGGATTTTGTGGTCTGAATTACCTCGGGGGACAGCACGAGGCCAGAGATGGGGCTTGGGGTTCATTGCTCCTCTCTCCTCCTGCCCTTATTTGCACTTTTAATTTCTTCCTCAGATACAACAGGAATATTTTTTAAATAAAATTTTTAAAGCGTTTTTATTTATTTGAGAGACAGAGAGAGAGAGAGCGCGCGCGCGCGCGCGCGCGCATGAGCGGGGGAGGGGCAGAGAGAGGGAGACAGAATCTGAAACAGGATCCAGGCTCTGAGCAGAGCACAGAGCCCGATGAGGGGCTCGAACTCATGAACAGCGAGATCATGACCTGGGCGGAGGTCAGATGCTCAACTGACTGAACCACCCGGGCGCCCCGATACAACAGGACTATAATGGCATTGCCTGCAGTTGTGGGCTCCTGCACTAAAATACTTGGGAAACAGGTAATATTTTGGGGGGGGGGGGCTCTACACACAGTACCGGATTTCTTCTGCAACTGCTTCTTGACCCCGGCTGCTAGATCAGAGCAGCCGAGAAAAATCCCTCCCTCTCTCGGGTGGCAGTTTTCCAGCTGCCAAATTAATTAGCCACTTAACTTCCATCACAAGGGGCTGTAAGGGTCAGCGAGCTTGAGTTTGTGAAACCCTTCCCCATGCGCATCTGAAAGTCACTCTGTTACCACAAGGTGGTTTTTCTTTCTTTTCTTTTCTTTTTAAACTTCTCTTGCTCTCCAGGGTTATTGACGACACCGAATGGACTTTTTAGAACATGTTTGCATTTCCACCTTTTCTTTCCTGTTAACACTTCTTATATATGAAATGTTTAGAGAAGAAGTGAAAGGCAGGTAATGGAGGCAGTTGGTTACTACTCCCTCCCTCCCTTCCTTCCTTCCGTTCATCCATCCTTCCCTGCCTCCCTCCTTCCCTCAGTACCTAATATGTGCCAAGTGCCAAGTTAGGTTCTAGGACTCTAAAGGTAAGTAGGTTATTAGCCTCAAAACTCTCATAATTCAAAGTAGGTGAGCAAAGTCATGATCGCGTAGTGGGAGGGATGAATGAAACGCTTGGGAACATCGGGGAGGGAGTAATTATTTCTAATTACTGAAAGATGGCCGCGTTAGGGAGAGGAACCTTCTGGAGAGGGAACGCTATGAAAGCAGACCTAGACATCTGAAAATACACAACGAGGATTTCATTTGACTCCACTGAGCTTTTTAAAAAACATAAGCAAACGTGTGTTTAAAAATCCCATGTGAGGCTTCCAGATGTAATCTATGATTAGCCAGTGCTCTACATGAACAGATATAATGTCTCCCTCTGTCCTTCTGTCCCTCCTTCCTTTCCCCTTCTTTGAAATTCTAGTCCGATTTTATCATGAGAGGCATGGTGAGTCTCTCTTTCCACCTCTTTTTCTTTTCCCTTCCCGCTCCCCCCTACACCTTCCTCCCCCCCCTTCCTTTTTTCTGAAACTGCAGTCAGATGTTATCACTGCGCACGAGGCGGTGTCCACGCCCCTTTGCCTTGCAGTCATCGTCTTCTGGAAGGCCCTGTAACAGCAGATTTCCGAAGAAATAAAAAGGGGACCTTTCCGGTGATGCTTTCAGCTCTCGGCTCTGATCTGGTCCGCCCTGCATTCTTACTTCCTCCCAATCTGCCTGTCTACTTTAGGTAATGGGACTCCTGACCAACCACGGTGGTGTGCCCCATCAGCCCCAGACCGATTATGCTCTCTCCCCTCTCACCGGGGGCCTGGAACCTACCACCACGGTGTCGGCCAGCTGCAGTCAGAGACTAGACCATATGAAGAGCTTGGACAGTCTGCCAACGTCTCAGTCCTACTGTCCACCCACCTACAGCACCACGGGCTACAGTATGGACCCCGTCACCGGCTACCAATATGGGCAGTATGGACAAAGTAAGCCTGGGTCTTTCTGGGGGAGCGTTCCTCCTGAAAGGGTGAAAAGTCCCCACCCTTCCTTAAGAAAGAGGGGGGTGGGCAGAGGCACCATTAGGCCTTACATCCCAGTATCAATGTTGCGGCAAAGCCAGCCGATTGTCCCGGCAAGGGCTCCCTTGTCTAATTATTTTCTTAACTGATGTCAACGACATCTTGCGGTTATTAATTGCCGAGATGTGAAACCTGATTGCCACTAGGTAAAACACGAGGGTTGGCCAAAATGAAATAACCCCTGGCATTAGAAACACATGTTCTTAATGAGGTCAGCTCAAGGATCACATGGGGTATAATCCCAAGGACACAGACTTGTGTCAAACTTGTCCCGGGAATAAAAATATTGGTCTCGATCCTTTGATACCGTGGTATGAAATATGACATCGTCAGCCTGTAGCTGATTTTGCCTCTTGCTGTGAATTGTCCCAACGTGACCTAAAGAGCTGTGTGTGTTTCCTTACAGGTGCCTTTCATTATCTCAAGCCTGATATCGCGTAAGTGAACTGTCCACTTGGAGCTCGAACTGGCCTTGTTTCCGGTCTCCCCAGCCTACACGTGAAGAATCTCCTCAGAAAACAAAAATCAGCTTTTTTGGGGGGCAGTCTCGACAGGAGACCAAGAAGAGTGGTTTTTTTTTCTTTTTTTCCCCCCTCCGGTAGTTGGTCTCAAATTCTTTTGAACATGTTGGACAAACGCGATGCAAGAAAGGAAGGCCTGGAACCGTAAAAAGACAAACACAACATTTGAAGGCAATGATTTAACATGGCTACATATCAAATACCCCAACTCTTCCGTGCTGATGATCAAGGAGCTAAAACATTCCATTTGTGTGTGCGTGTGCGTGTGTGTGTGTGTGTGTGTATGTGTATGTGTGCGTGAGGTTTATCTGGACTGGTTCAGGCAAGCAGAATGTTTCTAAAGTAAAGTCAGAAAGTACTCTAAAGTATGACATGTTTGATGTTTCAATGCTGACACTTCTACGATCTTAAAACTGCTCACGTAACGAAGCAGGAACGGAGGAATCCTTGACCTTTACACACTGGAAATCGATATAAAAATAAGTGGCACCATTTTTAGGAAGCTAGACTAGATGTAAAGGACCTCCCAAATAAATTATTTGTGATCTCACCCTCCTTTGTAACCCAGTTGTCAATAAATAATGTCCCGGGCGGGCAGCCTTGCTGACAGGATATGGGATAACAGGAAGAAAAGCTTGTTTTCTTTCTCGGTGTGGGGAGAGGTATGGGACATCTTCCCAGTTCGTTTTCACTTGGAAGCCAACCTGGCCAACCTGGGGGGAGGGCGCGGTGGAGAAGAAGTGACGTGCGTTCCCACAGCTGCTTATCGGTGTGCAATACTGTGTACCTCACGGATGCTCTGGCAGTGGCCAGGGCCGTAGAAACAGAATCAGAACTCTATTTTTGCAGGTGCTTTATTTTCGCAGCCCGTGATTCATTGCGGTAGAATGCATGATGTTCGCCATTTAATGGACAACCAACACCCGGCTTGCTCCTTTTGACTAGAGACCGTGTTCGAGAATAATGCTTTTAACATGACGACGTTTACATTCTTCTCTTTTCTATGAAAGGCAGGGCAAGAACAGAAATGTCCACGTGGCTCTCATGTACTTTTAAATTATACAAGGATACCCAACGTTAAAAGACCAGAGGAACTGAGGTTTACATACATTTGTGTGGTGACATTTTAGAATGTCAATAAATTTGTTTTTCGAGATGTTACGAGGAACGAGAAGGTGGAAGGCAGTGTTATTTATTTCTTTCTATTCTTGGAACCATGAGCGAGGTAGGCACAGATACATTCCCTTTAGAGTTAAGGATGATGATGTAGTCGGTTAGTGAGATTAGGCGTAGTTCCAGAGTAGTTCATACGTTGGTCCTAGAAGGCGATGGGCTTTGTGTCGCAGCCTCAACCAACAACGATGTGTTGTAAAAATGTCTTTCATGTAAAAAGTGCAGTAAATATTTACTATTTATAATGAATAAACAGTTATGAAAACTTGCCCAATACTGCTTTTTTGGGGAATTGGTGACTGTAGGGTTAATAAAAATGCGGGTATGGGAAGTCCACACAACACACACTTCACTGACAACGGTGAATTTTGGATTAGACTATACCATGGACAGATAGGGTCACGTATCTGACAATTGTATTGTCTTGAACAAGCTTGGTTGAGCACACTTTTTAAATGACGGAAGGTTTCTTTTTTTTTTTTTTAATGTTTATTTACTTATTTTGAGAGAGAGGGAGAGGGAGAATCCCAAGCAGGCTTCTTGCTGTCAGTGCAGAGCCCAATACGGGGCTTGAGCTCATGACGCATGAGATCGTGATCTGAGTGGAGATCAAGAGTCGGATGCATAACCTCCTGAGCCCCCCAGGCGCCCCTGAAGGTTTTATTTTTGTATATGTGGTGTTTAAGTAGACCCCTTTGCCCTCTTTTCTCTCTCTGTGGTTCTCCAAGCGATCGAATTCCTCAACTACCACTTGGGAGCGTGTCTTCCTCCAGACTACGTTCTCTGTCTTCGTCTTCAGTGGTCACCCTGCTGAAATTTTTATTGAGAGCTTTCATATTGTGTCATTTATTTTATTTTAGAAGTTGTCTTCACTCTTCATGACTGCCTACTTCATTCACTCTTCTGTCCTCCTTCATCCCCGCCCCCCGCCTTTCGAGAGAGAGAGAGAGAGAGAGAGAGAGAGAGAGAGAGAATCCTAAGCAGGTTCCATGCTGTCAGTACAGAGCCTGATGTGGGGCTCGATCTCACAAACTGTGAGATTATGACCTGAGCCCAAGTCAAGAGTTGGACGCTCAACCACCTGAGCCACCCAGGTGCCCCATGAGCACTGTTACTGTTGAGTAAATGGGTCATAATACCCTTGGAGACTCTTACTTGCATTAATTTATTTATTCCTCCCAATACCTTATATGAGGCAGGCATCATTAGCATTACTCTTTCACAGTTGTGGAAACTGAGGCAAAGGCACTTTTGTGAGATCCCCCAGTGGCAGAGCTGGGATTTGATTCCAGGCACACTGCTTCCAGAGCCTGTGAGCTTAAAGTCACTCTTCTGGCTCCTCAAGTCCAGTGTGAGAGAAAGTTCTAGAAAAATCTAAAGGAGCGCTAATTCCATAAGCAGCTAGCCACGTATGACTGTCATTTATAATAGAAGGAAATAAAACTAAAAAGTCCCTCAGTTGCACTAGCTACGTCCCGAGTGTACAATAGCCACATGTGGGCAGAAGCCACTCTATCAGGCAGTGTAGACATGGAACATTTCCATCACTGCAGAAGGTTCTGTTGGTCAGCTCCGATCTAAGGCATGTCTTTTTAAAACCCCCAGGACTTGAAGTGCAGGAGGTAAAACTTCCAAATTCTTTAAATGTGTCAGGTGTTCTTAGCTCACTTGTTTCCAGTCAAGTATGTTGCTCTTTTTTTTTGACAGTTATCTTTTCCAGGGGCACCTGGGTGGCTCAGTCAGCTGAGCATCTGACCCTTGATTTTGGCTCAGGTCATGATCTCAGGGTTTGTGAGAGCTGTGCTGATGGCGTGGAGCCTGCTTAGGATTCTCTCTCTCTCTCTCTCTCTCTCTCTCTCTCTCTCTCTGTGCCCCTCCCCCACTTGCCTACACATTCTCTCCCTCTCACTCTCTCAAAAAAAAAACCTTAGAAAAAAAGAGACAATGATCTATTGCAAAATTTTTTTTAAATGTTTATTTATTAAAAAAAAATTTTAATGTTTATTTATTTTTGAGACAGAGAAAGACAGAGCATGAACGAGGGAGGGTCAGAGAAAGGGAGACACAGAATCCAAAGCAGGCTCCAGGCTCCGAGCTGTCAGCACAGAGCCCGACGCGGGGCTCGAACTCACGGACTGTGAGATCACGGCCTGAGCCGAAGTCGGATGCTTAACCGACTGAGCCACCCAGGCGCCCCTATTTATTTTTGAGAGAGAAAGAGAGCAGGGGAGGGGCAGACAGAGGGGGAGACAGAGAATCCCAAGCAGGCTCCTCACCGTCAACGCAGAGCCCCATGCGGAGCTCGAACTCACGAACCGCGAGACCATGACCTGAGCCGGAACCAAGAGTCAGGCACTTAACCAGTTGAGCCACCCAGCGCCCCCCCCTACAAATGTTTCAAGAACAGGGTAGGAAGGTCATCTTTACCACTTTTGTTATCCTGTTTAATCTTCATGCAATCCCGTGAGGTGGGCATCATTAGCCCCAAATTATAAATAAAACTGAGGTCCCGAGCTGTTTATTGGTTGGGCCGAGGTCATACACAATCAGAAGTCGTAGAAGCAGGCTTTGACTTCTGCTCAGCCTGGTGGCAGAATCTGTGTTCATTTTACCTTTCCAAATCCTGCTCACAGTCCCCACTTCCTTATGTCAACCTACCCTCGGGCCAAACTCAAGCTGAAAGCAGGTATTAAAAAAAAAAAAAAAAAAATTCACTCCCAGGACATGAGAGCAGAAGTTCCAGGAGGTGGGATTACATGACAGAACCTGATCGTCCACGTCACTTCCCCTTCCCTCCCAATCTCAGAGCTTGGCGTGTGTCGCTCACGTCTCTTGCTGATACGCTTCTTGACGCCCTTATTTCTGCGTGTCTCTGAGATCTCTTGCTCGGCTCCTGTTCCTCATGTTGAAAGTCTCTGTGAAATCATTTTTTTCCCTGACGTATTTATGTGTTTTTGTTTGTACCCAATCCATCTCCAGAGGAGCAAGGACTTGACTCCCCTCGGTCCTGACCACTCGTTGGAGTTCCTGCTCCTGTAGTTCGTATAGTTATACAGTTTAGCTTGAAAACTTACAAGGAAAAACTGAACAATAGAACCTCAAATTATTCAATAACGGATGTAGGAATGTCAGTTGCTGAGTCATTCCTTCCTTGGCAGCAATGTTCCTAGGAATAGCTATCATATTTCACATCTGCGATGGGAACAAACTTAATTGTTTTAGTCCAGTTTGGAAAGGGGTTTTCACACGCGCTGGGTATTTGGGGGAACATCCTATGTTCGGAGGGATCTTCTCAGTCCTGGCAATAGAGCCAGTGGAAGGGACAAGGTCACTAGCTCGTGGGTATGAGTTTAGAAAGAGTCTGAAATGGGAGGGGATAGATTTATTGATGCCCTTTGTGCAGACATACGATGGACGACTCAATCCTCCAAATACAGAATTACTCTACGGAGCTAGAACCAAGATGTCTATGGAAAGGAAATCTATTTGGGGACGCAGGCTTGGGCCTCATCCTGAGCAAATGATTTTTGGTGTTTAATTATTTATGGATAAGGAGAGCTGGTGTCGAACACTGAGGAGCAGAGCAAGTGACAAGGAGCAGGGTTTATGCAAAGAGATCCACAAGGCCGACCTCAGCCCCAGACAAGCACTCATGGGTCTGGAATCAGTGTTGGATGATATGTGAGAGAGAAGAAAGAAACAGAACTAGGCTCAGGCTTCTTGTCAATGCTGGTGATACAAACTAGTCTCTTTCTCACAGATCCACTCTTTGGTATCACCGGCCGTTGAATCCCAAGAGCCTAGCACCATGTCTGGCCCATAATGAGTACTCAGTACCTGCCGGTTGAGTAAATGAATAAATGAATGAATGAAGAGCGACTCTCTTGTACTGTACTCCTGCCATGATCTGAAGAAGAAGCTCAATCTTGAGGGTGTGTGAAGCGGGGTGAACAAGTCTGATATTGCAATAATCCTTGGGGCAGGACCAGCTAGGTGGCTAATGTAAGACCAAGAAGGCACACAGATTATCTTGGATTGGATTAGTAGAAAAGCTTAGGGAAGGAGCGGGAGTCAGGGGGCCTAACAAGTCACTCGAGAGTCATCTTTCTGGTGTTTCTGACCGAGGCAGGTGGCACAAGGCAGTGAAAGAGCCAGTTGGTTGATGGCTGATGGCACTGGTTCTCACACCTACCTGTACCATAACCTAATTATTAAAAAGTAGTGCTGGGTCTACCCAGCCTTGTGACTCAGAATCCACGGAGATGGGCAGAGAGAGGGTCGATGAAGCAAGAGCTCAGAGAGAAGCCTTTGGCTGGATTGAAGTCTTGGCCACACTCGACCAAGGAACTGGCTGATGGGCTTTCTGGGGCTCAGAGCTACGGTCAGGGTCATTCTTCACAGCGCAGCCGAGGGAGGTCACTTTGGCATATGAGGTCACCTTAGCCTTATATTCCCCCCTGTTCTTGAACCCGAGGGAAAAATGTAGTGAGGCGGCAGTTGGGTGACATAAATGAGGGTGAAACGTATGGAATCACTGATTGGCATTGTGTTATGACCCCATCACCTCTCCAGCTGGACGTCACCACACAACGATCGGTAGTGGTGGGGCTTTTCCCCAAGTGGTGCATTGACATCTTGTGCCCCAGGCTCTTGTGATCCTGTGGCATTCGGGAGAGTTTGAATCACGGGACCGAAAACATGACTGTCGTTTGGTCCCGCTCATCTGGGTCCACCCAGTCAATGACGCTGAGCTCCTGAGCATTGAACAGAAACCCACAAATGCCGGTTCTTTTCACTACTTGTAGAGTGACGGAGGGAGGTAGTGTTTGTTATTTCCTAATTAAATGATTTGTTGGATACTTACCGAGCTCCTCCTGTATGCTGGGCAGTGGGGTTTTAATGGAAAGTAAGACAGTCCCTGCTTCCAGAGGACCCCAGCTCCGAATTAGCTGGCTCAGTAAATAACGTGTTGGGACACAAAGCGGTACGTAAGGGAAAGTGAGTGTGGGAACACCAGGAGACAGGGCATCGCTCTGCCTGGCATTGTATACTTTTCAGAGGAAGGGACCCTGGGGCAGAATATCTAAGGAGAAATAGGAAGTTACTGGGCAGATGCAGTGTCAAAGGGCATGTCAGTTCCATTTATTTTTATTTTTTTAATGTTTATTTATTTTTGAGAGAGAGAGAGAGAGAGAGAGAGAGAGAGAATGAGTGGGGGAGGGGCAGAGAGGGAGGGAGACACAGAATCTGAAACAGCTGTCAGCACAGAGCCTGACATGGGGCTCAAACTCACGAACTGTGAGAACATGATCTGAGCCAAAGTCAGATACCTAACTGACTGAGCCACCCAGGCACCCCTAGTTTCATTTTTATATGATGTTAGCTGTGGGGGCTCCAGACAAAAGAAGCCAGAGCCTTCTGGGAGTCCCTAGTTTATAGAGTTCAAAGGATAGGAGATTAGGTTAAATGAGCAATTACTTTTTTTCCTTAATAATGGATTGAGAGACTTTCTACCTAGGGAGCCTGATAAGAAACTTGGGGGAGAAGGAACACATATCTATGATCATTGCCTTTTTTTTTTTTTTTTTAAGTAGGCTTCACGTCCAACATGGAATCCAAGACAGGGCTTGAACTCACAACCCTGAGATCAAGACCTGAGCTGAGATCAAGAGTTAGTTGCTTAACCGACTGAGCCACCCAGGCACCCCCCGATTATTGCCTTTCTAAACAGAACCTCAAAAGCTTGGGAGGGGTGTAATGCCAACTCTTGTGGTCCAGCTGCATTTTCATCAGTGGAAAGTTCTTTGTCGCAGGTCTGGAACCTGAAGTACCTTTCATTACAGGCTGACTGGGACGATCCACTGTGACTAATTATCCAAATGTGTGTAATGGGGTGCTCCGCTGAGTTTGGGCCCCAAGATCTCTTTGCTCAACCTTGATGGGCAAAGACAGGAAGCAATACTTTTCTTCCTTTTTAAGCTCCACGTTTAAATTCTCTTTTTGGACAAATTGTACCCATTCCCCCTTCCCAAATGCACCCTATTGGGTTTCTTGGTCACATAGAAGGGAGCAAATATCCTCTCTGCGATGGGGAATAAAGAACATATAGGTGGAGGTACTGATGTCGGGAAACTAGGCAGCTTTGCGTATTATATATTTTTTTTTTTAAATTTTTTTTTCAACGTTTATTTATTTTTGGGACAGAGAGAGAGCATGAACGGGGGAGGGGCAGAGAGAGAGGGAGACACAGAATGGGAAACAGGCTCCAGGCTCCGAGCCATCAGCCCAGAGCCCGACGCGGGGCTCGAACTCCTGGACTGTGAGATCGTGACCTGGCTGAAGTCGGATGCTTAACCGACTGCGCCACCCAGGCGCCCCGCGTATTATATTTACTTGTAGGGGACCAGTTATTTCTTTCTGGGCTTACAGCAGCAGAGGCCTGCTTGAGAGAAGTCAACTGTTCCCAAAAACACAGTGGCATGCTGAGAGTCCTTCTGGAAACGTTTGGGTCTTGGGTGGTGGGGAGGGGGCTGTGCTCTCAGGCAACCATGGTTTTGTCTCGGTCAACAGAAACAGATGCCACACTTGAATTTGGAAATTTAGAGAAGGATTTCTAATAAGGAGATTATCTATAAAGCTGGAGGGTGTAGGGCAATCACAAGGGATTATGCGGAAACCTGGGGAGAGGAGGAGAGCTGCTATGGGACGGGAAGGGAGAACTTACTGGAACCTGGAAAGAGAGCGTCACGTAGAACGGTTGGCTCTGAGAGCGATGGCTGTTGAAAGGACACAGACATCCGGAGGCAACTGTGAGGGAGAGGGAGCCAAGGGGAAAATATCCCGGCTTCATTTTCCTCCTCTCTCCCAACTCCTCCTGGGGGTCCCATTGGCCGAACCCAGTTAGAAGCCAGAGGGTGCAGGAGCCACGCATGTGGGCCCGGATAGCAGCCTGCTACGTGGAGAGCAGGGTGGGAAGGACGGAGAGGGATCTGGGAGGGTCCACAAATTGCACCTAGGTTTGAGTGCTCTGTTTTGCCGTCTTTTCCCGTGGTTCCCAGCTCTCCACAGAAGTCAGGCCTTAGCTGTCATCCTAAGGAATTAAGGGAAGGGTCCATGCCCAAGTTGGGGCTAAGGGTACACGCAAGCAAATACTGTTTGCTGATATGGGGAGGGTAAGGGGCGTCATGCACAGCACCTTCCCAAAGTCAGAGGGTTGACTGAGGTGGCAGGTCAGATTTACAGGAGAGGTAGTCATCTGCCGAGAATTCCCGGGGACACACGGGTGAGAGGAATCTAGTCACAGGATCGACTTCTTGGGGTTAAGCAGGATGGTCGTGTGCACTCTAAAAAGCTGGACATAAAAGGGGCGCCTGGGTGGCTCAGTCGGTTAAGCGGCCGACTTCGGCTCAGGTCACGACCTCGCGGTCCGTGAGTTCAAGCCCCGCGTCGGGCTCTGGGCTGACAGCTCAGAGCCTGGAGCCTGTTTCAGATTCTGTGTCTCCCTCTCTCTGACCCTCCCCCGTTCATGCTCTGTCTCTCTCTGTCTCAAAAATAAACGTTAAAAAAAAATTAAAAAAGAAAAGTTGGACATAAAAAAGAAAGGGACCATGTTCTTTTATAGTTATCATAGCAAGAAACCTGGAATATAAGCCTTGCCCATATAATTCTATAACTGTTTTAAACTTGTCTATCTCCTCCACAATTTAAGTTTCTGGAAGACAAGGCCAGCGGCTCGGTTATTTTTGCGTTTCCAGCTTTATTTTGTTCGCTGTCAACCTGCCTGACTCGTTTATTGAACGGAACCAAATCGTCACTTACTATTTATGCTTGGTTGTTACGAAGCATTCGAACAGTTCTGTGCGCCCTGAATACAAGAGATGCACTTGTTTTCAGCTGTAATTGAGTTCAGCACTAAATTCTACAGCATTTTATAGAATTTTATGTAGTATCTTAGGGCTTATAGTTTGCTGATAATATAACGTGGACAGTGTCTTACAAGTGGAAAAATATTGAGAGTGTGTAGGGCTTCAGGGAATTTACCGAATCTACCCTAGTTCCCAGGACTGGGGAGCTTGAAAAGACAAAACAAACCATGATTCCTGCTTAAAGAAGCTCAAAAATACATCTGTGGATGAATTTATGATGTCGTTTGTAAGACTATTTGATGAAAGCTAAGTTTTAGTATACCTTTGTGTTAAAACCGAAGAAACATTTGTCAAAAAAAAAAAAAAATTATGGTGTAAATATGATTATACCGATGTAATCAGCCTACTTAAAAAGCTCAGGTCTTGGAGATCATAACAGGAATCATTAAAGAAAGAACAAAGTTAAGGGCGTCTGAGTGGCTCAGTCAGTTAGGCGTCCGACTTCGGCTCTGGTCATGATCTCGCACTCTGTGAGTTCGAGCCCCACATCGGGCTCTGTGCTGATAGCTCAGAGCCTGGAACCTGCTTCGGATTCTGTGTCTCCCTGTCTCTCTGCCCCTCCCCTGCTCACGCCCTGTCTCTCAATAATACATAAACATTAAAAAAAAAAAAAAAGAATGAACAAAGTTATATGGTAGTTATTATTCAGAGGAACGTGTCTTTTGTTTTTAAAAGACTGATAGAAATTTATACCTGGCAACGTTTTATTTGTTGGTAATTGAAGTTACTATACATATTTGACAGTACTAAAACTGTTCCATAATAAAACAAGTTCTATCAGTTCAATTTGGTTCCAATTCTGAAACAATGAAGACCATAGTCCAATTCTGGAGAACGTTTGACAAATATGTTGTTCCACCAACATGAGACATTTTCAGCTTTGCATATTCTTTTCAGTCTTTTTTTTTTTTAATGCTTTATTTTTGAGAGAAGGGGCACGAGCAGGGGAGGGGCGGAGAGAGAGGGGGAGAGAGGATCCCAAGCAGGGAAGCAGGCTCTGTGCTGAGCAGCAGCAAACCCCATTCAGGGCTCAAACTCACAAACTGTGAGATCGTGACCTGAGCCGAAGTCGGATGCTCAACCGACTGAGCCACCCAGGCGCCCCTGTCTTCAGTCTTTAACTAAGTGTACCGATATATTTTCATGATCATTCAATTACACTGAGAGTGAGTTTGAGCCGCTACAACAGAACAGCAAAGACTGGGCATCTTATAAACAACAACCACGTACTTCTCACAGGTCTAGAGTCTGGAAAATTCAAGATCAAGGCACTGGCAGGTTCCGTGTCTGGTGATGGCTCGCTTCCTGGTTCGTAGGCTGTCTTCTGGCTGTGTCCTGACCTGGCAGAAGAGGGAAGGGATCCTCTGGTGCCTTTTTCACAAGATCACTGATCCCATTTATGAGGGCTTCACCCTCGTGACCCAATCACCTCCAAAAGGCCCCAAGGCCCCACCTAATACCATCACATTGGGGGATTAGATGTCATCATCTAAGTGTTGAGAGGACACATTCAGTCTATAGCAACATTTAAAACTATTATTTCAATTTTTTTTTAATGTTTATTTAGTTTTGAAGGAGAGAGAGAGACAGAGCATGAGCAGGGGAGGGGCGGAGAGAGAGGGAGACACAGAATCCGAAGCGGGCTCCAGGCCCCGAGCCGTGGCTCGAACTCACAAGCTGTGAGATCATGACCTAAGCTGAAGTCAGACACCCAACCGAGTGACTCAGCCAGGGGCCCCCGAAACTATTCTTTAAAAGCGGTAAAATGGAATCATGGAAAGAAAAATAAATCATTTATATCAATCTCTACTTGTCTCTTTCTCCATGTATGCACTGTAGTTTTCAAGAAATGTAGTTACCCTCATGATTTAGTCTGATACAGGGCTTTTTATGAGTTCTGTTTCTTTTTTGTGTTCAGACTTCTGCTCTACCTACAGTGTACAATAAAGAAAATATAAATGAGAAAATAAATTCCTTAAATCTGTTTTTTTTTCCCCCCAAATCCAAAAGCTTTTTTCTTTTGTGTTCTGTTTGTTTGGGCTTCTTACCTGACTTCAGTTCTTTTCCTTTCTCCTTTGTCTTACTTTCAAATTTAACACTGGAAAAAGACATCACCTTGAGAGTTGATTGTAAGAAAACATCTCCATGTACTTGAAGACTTTCTCTTTCATCATAAATATCAAAGAGTTTGAGGAGTAGTATTTATGTACCTACAATGGTCTGTATGACACTTTAGAATTTCAAGGAAGGTTCACACACATTATATTGATCTTCCCAGTATCTTCATGAAGAAGCAGGTCAGGAATACAATCCTCAGTCTTTGGCAAGAATGTTAAGCAACAGGATGGTGAAATGATCATCCACAGTTTCACACTCAGCCTTTAATGGTAGAGTTAGGAATACAATTCAGATGTTCTGATTCTCAGCTTCTGATTCTCTACAAGACCATGCATCCAGCAGAACATGTCCTCAGTGGGTTCTCAAACACACGCTCAACATTGTTGTCTGTCTCTGCTTACATGATTTAAACTTATAAGAGAAAGTAGCTTTCTGAGTTTTATGAGGCAGTAGGAATCATTGCTTGCTCCTATACTGTAATACAGAGCCAGATAGTGCCAGCTGGCTGATATAAAGAGGAGTGAATGTAGTCACTCAACTTTACAATATTGACGGCTCCAGAATTGCTGTGTAAATGCAGGTTGAGTTTCTCAAGATTCCGTATGAGTGAAAACATAGGATATCTGTCTTTCTAAGACCGTGGGGAAGGGAAAGGGGAAAAAATAGTTACAAACAGAGGGGGAGGGAAGCAAATCATAAGAGACTCTTAAATACAGAGAACAAACTGAGGGTTGATGGGGGGGTGGGGGAGAGGGGAAAATGGGTGATGGGCACTGAGGAGGGCACTTGTTGGGATGAGCACTGGGTGTTGTATGGAAGTGATGAACCATGGGAATCTACCTAAGACCAAGAGCACACTTTATACACTGTATATTAGCCAATTTGACAATAAATTATATTCAAAAGATAATAAATGCAGGTTGAGGGGGAGTGGGAGAGAAGAGCAAGGAGAATGGGACCAAGAGATCTAAGCTGCCTTTGAGACTTAATGATAAATATAACATCCGTTGTCCATACGACAGAATGATGAGCTGGGAGAGGTGGTCTGGGTCCAGTCCAGAATGCCTTATATCATACCATGTTCATGGATTTCTATTTTATTTTATTTCCTGTGATGACTTTTTTTAAATATGTATTTTTGACAGGCAGGGGAGACAGAGCATGAGCAGGAGAGGGGCAGAGAGAGAGAGAGAGAGAGAGGGAGACACAGAATCCGAAGCAGGCTCCAGGCTCTGAGCTGTCAGCACAGAGCCCCATGTGGAGCTCGAACTTACTGACCGTGAGATCATGACCTGAGCCGAAGTCAGACGCCCAACCAACTGAGCCACCCAGGTGCCCCAAGGATTTGTATTTGATTTTAAAAGTGAAGGAGAGGGGGGCACTTGGGCGGCTCAATCAGTTGAGCATCTGACTCTTTGATTTCGGCTCAGGTCATGATCCAAGGGTCGAGGGATTGAGCTCCGTGTCAGGCTCTGCACTGAGTGTGAAGCCTGTTTAGGATTCTCGCTCTCTCTCTCTCGCTCTCTCTCTCTCTCAGCCCCTCCCCCACTCACTCTCTCTCAAAACAAATAAACTTTAAAAAATGCAAAAAAAAAAAAGTGAAGGGATGCCATTGAAGAACTCTTAACTAGAAGACTGACAACATAGATTCGTGACTTAGGAAATTACTCTCTAATTACAATAGTTATATTTTATGGAGCTTTTGCAGAAATGTATTGTCTAAAAACCTTCACAGCAACCCAACAACGTGGTAACATTATCTGATACTCAGAAAGCGTAAGCACCTTTTTTTTTAAATTTTTTTTTTTTAACGTTTATTTATTTTGGGGACAGAGAGAGACAGAGCCTGAATGGGGGAGGGGCAGAGAGAGAGGGAGACACAGAATCGGAAGCAGGCTCCAGGCTCCGAGCCATCAGCCCAGAGCCCGACGTGGGGCTCGAACTCCCGGACCGCGAGATCGTGACCTGGCTGAAGTCGGACGCTCAACCCACTGCGCCACCCAGGCGCCCCGTAAGCACCTTTTTAAAAGCCACATGGTAAGCTTTGTTGCCCAGTGAGAGGCTGGAGGTGAGTGACGGTCAATGAGGGAAGCAAGTAGGCCCGGCAAAGTAGGAAGGGATTGAACGAGATGCAGTGCAGTTTTAGACAGACTGGCTTTATCCCGGATAGAGAGCATCATTTTAAAGCTTTCCTGCTTAAGTAAGGGCAGTAGGGAAGAACACAGACGTGCATGCCGGCCGAGAGGGAGGCCGTGGAATTGCGGGATTTCACTTGTGCTGCCTGTTGTCTCCGAGGCTAAGGGCGGTGGGGAGGGCACAAGCATCTCCAGTGGCCTCAGTGGAGCGGTGGGGGCTCTGTCTGGGGACACGGAGGTCGTGGAACAGCCCTGAGGCCCGGGTGAGGGTGGAGTGCTTTTCTCTAGCTGTGCTTTGTGGCTCAGATATAAGGGGCTGAGTGGCCTGGAGACCAGATGGGTTCTTTGAGGGGGATTTGCAGGCTAGTGAGCAAGGTGTGAATGGCAGAAATAGCATCGGAGGAGGCGGCAGGGGCCTGGGTCTTGCTGGGCCTTTGAGGGCCACTGAGGCCATTGGAAGGTTTGCTCCTTAGTACATGAGAGGCTGCTATGCTATGGTTCGAAAGCAGAGAGAAACCACCTACAATACATTGTTGGAAAGATCACTAAGAGAGCTGCTTCTGGGGACAATATAACCAAGATGGGGTCCATGGCATGCCAGAGAAGAGACGAACTTATGTCTCGCTATGGATCCCCCAGACACCTCAAGAGGCTGGACTCGATAAGGTCCCAGAGCATCCGAGACAACCCTACCTCTTTAAATCCTCTAAGTCCTTAAAAATGGCACGCCATCGTAAGAATAGTAGAGGACTGTGTAGCCTAATGCTATAGACCTCCGGGGACTCAAAACCTTGGTTTGAAATTCTGGATTGGCAACTCAAACATTTGTACTAGCTATGTGATTTTGGATACGTTATCTGATTTCTTTTAAACTAATTTCAAATTCTGTAAGGGGTGCCTGGGTGGCTCTGTCAGTTGAGCGTCCAACTTTCGCTCAGGCCGTGATCTCACGGTTCATGAGTCCAATCCCAGCACCAGGCTTCCTGCTGTCAACGCAGAGGCCGCTCTGGGTCTCCTGTCCCCTTCTCTCTCTGCCTCTCTCCCTCTCTGTCTCAAAAAAGAATAAAACATAAACAAATATTCTCTAAGAAAAGAAAAATGATGGTTTCTTCAATGGGTTCTGTTGAGGGTCCAATGTTACCTTGCATATGCCTGACTGATGGTGAGCTACTGGTAAGTGTTAGCAATGAATAGTGTTACTTTTTTTTTTTTTTAATGTTTATTTATTTTTGAGACAGAGAGAGAGAGAGCATGAACAGGGGAGGGTCAGAGAAAGAGGGAGACACAGAATCTGAAACAGGCTCCAGGCTCTGAGCTGTCAGCACAGAGCCCGATGCGGGGCTTGAACTCACGGACCGCGAGATCATGACCTGAGCCGAAGTCGGACGCTTAACCAACTGAGCCACCCAGGCGCCCCAATAGTGTTACTTAATCACATTAATTATGGTATGCAGATTGTACATGTTCCTGGGCTCTTAAACTTACTCATTCACTTATCTAAGTTACTAAAATAACGGAGAGGTTATTTTTAATGACCGTGAATGGAAAAGTCACAAAAAAAATGGCTTTTATGTGAATATAATTTATTGAGAAGATGTATTCATAGTTTTCTTCTTCTTCTTCTTCTTCTTTTTTTTCCATGTGTGGTCACAATTTTTAAACGACTCCCTCTAACCACTGAGAGTTCCCAAAATAATGGGACTGAAGATACAAAGAAGAAAGCAATGAGCTGCCCTCTGCTCCAAAGAATCTTTGCCAATGGTGGCTTATTTACCATTGCAACTTTAGTCATGAAAACAGGTATGTGTCTAAGACCCAGTGAAAGAACAGCAGGGATCAGTCTGAAGCTATAGTCTTCAGGGTTTCTCACCCCCTTGGCTTATACACTGGGGACTATCCCACTGCAAGACCGATTTCTAACAGTGAGGGTGGCACTGGGGTAACAGTTTTGGGGGGACGTCAGGAATCGCTTGGAGGGATGGCCTTTTCGGGTTTGGATTTTACAGAATTCTGTCCTTGGCAGTGGGTGGGGGGCAGGGGGAAAGGTGAGTAGATTTTACAGGCACAAGTCGGTGGGCAGGAGGTGGTCATTCCATCTGTCTTCTTTGCTGAAAGAGCCCCGACTTTGTCCAGTTCCACGGCAGGTGGATGCTCAGGTCAGACGGACCTACTGGAATCCGGGGCAAGGGTCGGAGGTAAGGAAGGATTGTGTTCCAATAATACCACTGACACACTCTTGTGGACGAGAAGAAGGCAGATGTGATTGATGACACAGTGGGACCCAGGCAGGCCAAATGACCCGGAAGTGAAGTAGAATGTGAACTGGGAGTCACCGGCACTTGAGCCTTTTATGCGTTTATTTGGCAACTACTTTGTGACAATCTTCTGTCAGCCGGGAATCGCTGAATGTCTTTGATGTTTTGGTCGATGTGGTTCCTGGCAGATTCTGAACCTCACGTAGGGAAGACAGACAAAAACGAGTAAAGAAGCGAACCTGTAATTAGGCATCGTGCTGAGTGTGGGGAAGGAAAAGAGCATCGGAAGGGTGAAACGTGGGGCCTTCTTACACCGAATCGTCAGGGAGGGCCTGGCAGGAATGATGAGCCTGGGGAAGTGAGCAGAGAGGTTTTCTAAACAGAGGGAGCAGCATGTGAGGTGGTCTGAATCTGCGAAAGAGCTTTGCCTGTTTGAGGTACTGAAATTAGGTCCTTATGTCTGGTATGCAGTGGGGAGAGTGCGGCATGGGGTGAGGCCAGCCTGGGCTGGGCCAGTGCAGCCACAATAAGGAGCTTGGATTTAATTCCATTTGCAACGGGAAGTGCCTGGCGGCCTCCAAGCAGAGGAGGAACATTAGCTAATGCCCCTCCTCCATGGAGGATGTATGGGAAGGAGGCAGGATGGAAATACTGAACTAGTAGCATGCCGAGGATGGCCCGCGTGTGTCATACTGGAGAGAGTGTTGGCTGCGGAATCGGTCACGCGGGGGCTTGAATCCTGATTTGTTCTCCCGTTGCTCGTTTACTAATGTCCTTAAGGTGGTAGTTTCTCTGAGCTGCCACTTTCCAGATCACGTGAGTAAATACAGCTCCCAAGATGGCGAGATTAACTGGGTGAATTTTATGCGTCTTATTTCAGTTCCCGTGCACACGGGCAACTACTAAGCAATGCTAATTTTCTTTTCCTCCCTACCGGGTGTAGATAAAGAATGTTATCTGCTTTTTGTTTTGTTTGTTTGTTTTAAGTTTATTTATTTATTTTGAGAGACAGAGAAAGAGAGAGAGAGAGAGAGAGCGCGCGTGCGCGCGCGCGTGAGCAAAGGAGGAGTAGAGAAAAAGGGAGAGAGAGAATCCCAAGCTGACAGCAGGGAGCCTTACGTGGGGATCAATCTCAGGAACCCATGAGACCGTGACCTGAACTGAAATCAAGAGTCGGACGCTCAATCGACTGAGCCACCCAGGTGCCCCAAGAATGTTATGTACTTAATGAAGAAGAGGGTGCAGCCTAGAGGGCCCTGGGCTGGTGATAGTAACACAGAGAAAAGACATGAACCCTTGCCTTACAGGGTCTACTGCAGGGATAGCAGGGTTTATTTGCATTTGCCTCACAACATTAAAAATTTGTTGTAAAGGAGCACCTGGGTGGCTCAGTCGGTTAAGCATCTGACTCAGCTCAGGTCACGATCTCTCTGCTGGTGGGTTCGAGCCCCGCGTCGGGCCCTGTGCTGACAGCTCAGAGCCTGGAGCCTGCTTCCGATTCTGTGTCCCCCCCTCTCTCTCTTCCCCTCCTCCACTCGTGCTCTGTCTCTGTCTCTCTCTCAAAAAGTAAATAAACATTGAAAACAGCTATAAAATGTGTTGCAAAATGATAAAGGCCCATTAAAGAACAATAGAAACTGCAGCCAAGCAGAGAGATGAAAACAACCCTCGTCTGAGGAGCCACAACTCAAACAGAAGCACTGATAACATTTAGTGTGGTTTCCTTTGCCTCTCTGCTTCGGGGGTAACAACCCCAGATAGGTGCCTACTTGGTAGGGGTGCCGAAAGCAAAATGACATAATATTTGTGAGAAGTTTTGAAAGTTCTGGACAGCAGATAAGAACGATGGAACACCAATATAGCACACTGCAGTCTTACTGTAGGTAAGGACACTTTCAAAATGGTCCTAACGGTGAAGCAATGACAAACGTGAGTCCCGGGGCCCTCTCGGATGGGTCAGGCTCTCAGAGCCTCAAGCCTTGCCCCATCCTTCGGGAAGAGAAGGCATCTTCACTAAGAGAACTTCGTATCTCATGGATTATTCTGCGAGCCGCGAAATGGATTTTCAATCTTTTGAATGCTTTATTTGATTTAAGAAAAAGTGTTGACGTTGGCCCCCTGGGAGGTCACACCTTGTCGCTGTAGGTGTGAACGGGGAACTAGTCGCTTTTCCTAAAGATAAGCAGGTAAACTGTGTTTCTGACAGCTGCTGAGTGGAAGATTCTCAGGCACCGGAAAGGGAATTGGCTGAGCTGGGGACATATGCTGCGTCGTATAAAACCCCATTGTCTAAATGACTAATATCACATGACAGGAAGTCAGCGCTCAGGCGTAAATGTCTTCCAGTCTTCGGAAATACAGTGTATATTATCCAGTTACCCAGTCTGTGTCATGAAATATGAAAATAGTCTAGGAAAGACACATCCCACTTGACCTTTGCAGAATGATTTAATAAAGTTCGCTTGATACAAACATATGAAAGAATAATTGCTGATAAAAGAGGAATTGTGGCTTCCTCCTCTCACTTCCTCCTTTCTTTGGAAACACTTCACAGGCTTTATTAACTCTTTAATGTTTTTGTAATTGGTGGCATTTGTCCCTGAGGCCATGTTCCCAGCCCTGGTTGGGTTCCATTAAGGCAGAGATTCCACATCTTCGAGGTTCTCAGCCCCTTTCAACACTCATCCTGATATCTTTGTCTGTATAATTAGGCAAATATGTTTCCAATTGTTTTTATGTGTGTACACATTTCACCCCTTTTACTGCTATCTTGATGGATGTTTTACGGGATACATTTTCAATTCGTGGCCTCCTCCGCTGAGAGAGGTGCCAACGTTTGCTTCTGTATCCACTTACGACTCTATCGGTTCCATCTGCAGGTGTAACTGAATATGTTCTTCACTTTCCGGGGTTTTCTAAGTAAAGACTCCCTTACTCCCTCATTTTATCCACTGTTATCTATTTATTTTACGGTGTTATTCTGGTTTGAAATGAAATATAGACCTACTCGAGAAACTTTGGAGACTACAGAGAAATTGAAAGAAACTTCTTTGTGGTTTTAGAACTTTCATCATAATTGCAACCATCAGCTGAAGAGGTTGCTTCCCAGAGGTCTCTCTGACCTCCTGAACCAGTCACCGGGTCCCTCGCCAAAGCTTCAGGCGGCTTTATTTTCACTGGAGCACACCTGATGTGTGATGGGCACAATGTGACCTGATAGCTTCTTGCTCATTTATTTGTGTTAATTGTGGACGTGAGGATCCTGTCGGTCTTATTTGATGGAACTTCCCTGTGCCTCGGACATATTTGGTCCTCGATAAATATTTACTTAACTAACGAGCGACCCAACTTATTATTTTAACACAAATCTTTTCCCTTACCATTTAAAAATATGAAAATGTTCCGGGACGCCTGGGTGGCTCAGTCGGTTAAGCATCCAACTCTAGATTTCGGCTCAGCTCACGATCTCATGTTTCTCGAGACTGCGCCCTGAGTTGGGTTCTGCACTGACAGCATGGAGCCTGCTTGGGATTCTCTCTCTCCCTCTCTCTCTGCCCCTCCCTACCCCCCCCCCCCAATAAAGAAATAAACTTAAAAAAAATACTGAGAAGTTCTAATGTAATTGCCAGGGTTATGTTTTTCTATACACGAGCCTTTCTTTTCTATGTCGTATCATCCAGGAGAGGCTGGAGGAGTGTTCCCCTCATCCCAGGCACTCAGGGACCCTGGCTCATGAAGGGTTTGTTTCTGCTTTCTCCTTTCCGTGTGGCTAGGATGGCAGAAGGGGACGGATGCATTGGGCGCTGGCTCTTAGGACTTCTGTCTAGATGTGACACCTTTTTAAAAAAATTTTTTTTTAACGTTTTATTTACTTTTGAGACAGGGAGAGACAGAGCATGAGCAGGGGAGGGGCAGAGAGAGAGCGAGATACAGAATCTGAAACAGGCTCCAGGCTCTGAGCTGTCAGCACAGAGCCCGACGCGGGGCTCGAACTCACGGACCGCAAGATCATGACCTGAGCCGAAGTCAGCCGCTTAACCGACTGAGCCACCCAGGCGCCCCTAGATGTGACACCTTTTATAGTTGCCCACATTTTATTGACCAAAGCATGACACATGGCCTCGTCTCAAAAAAGGTGGGGGAAATGCCTTCCCACTGTGTGCCTGGAAACAGATTTGGAATTATTTTAACTACAGTGCTCATGATGACCATGTAAGTTAATAACGCACTTGGTTAACAATACAAAGTAATTTAATTTCTTACTCTAGACCCCCCCTGTCCTTCTCTCCAGTAGTAGCCCCTATTAACAGGCTCTGGTATATCCTGCTCCAAATAGTCTCTTCATATGCAAACATATGTGGTGTGTATTTGGATATATGTATATATCCCCTTTTTGGTACTCAAGAATATATTTAACAAATACTATTTAATTTTAATTTTATTTATTAGATTTTTTTAAATATTTATTTTTGAGAGAGGGAGAGAGAGAGAGAGCATGAGCAGGGAGGGGCAGAGAGAGAGGGAGACACAGAATCTGAACTGTCAGCCCAGAGCCCGGCGTGGGGCTCGAACTCATGCACTGTGAGATCACGACCTCAGCCAAAGTCGGACGCCCAACCGACTGAGCCACCCAGGCACCCCTATTTAATTTTAATTTTAATTTTAATTTTAATTTTAATAAACACATTCTGTCTTTTTCTTCCACCTTGGTTGTCACATGTTTTTTTTCCTACATAATATATGTTGAAAACCTTTCTCCATATAGTTTTTCCTCCATTACGTTCATCGTCAAATATACCATAATTCACCGCTCCCTTTTTGGTGGACAAGTAGGGTGTTTCTAACCTCTTCTTTCGACAACAGTGCTACCAGCACACCTAGGTAAAGCTGCTGTGGTGTCGCGTAACAAGAACCAACTTGGCTTGGCTTCAGAAAGACCTGGTTTGTAATCCCAAATCCCACTTACTCGCTGAACAGGCAACTCCTTAAACCTCAGGAGTCCTGGTTTTCTCGGTGATTAAATAGAGATATTAGCTCGTCTCTCACAGGGTTGTCATAAGAAATACACAAGATAGTTTTCCCGCAACCTAACGGCTGTTCCATAAATCTCTGCGAGCAAGTGTATGGGCACCCTCGAGATTCTCCCATCCTTTTTTCTAGTCGTAAGGAGAAACCCTGAATTTGAAAAAATTTTTTAATGTTCATTTATTTTTGAGAGGAGGAAGACAGACAGAGAACGAGCAGGGAAGGGACAGAGAGACACAGACTCTGACGCAGGCTCCAGGCTCTAGGCACAGAGCCTGATGCTGGGCTCGAACTCACAAACTGCGAGCTCACGACCTGAGCCGCAACCCCCAACCCTGAACTTTAAAGATGAGAAAGGAGACTGGGATTTATTAATTTTATGATCTTTCACTTCCAAGGCACACACGTTTGAGTAGAGGCTTGGACGTGGATGGATAAAATGGCACCATCATCAAGATCCTTGTGTACACGCAGAAATCACCGTGGGAGGGGTGGTCATGACTGGGCCCTTCAGTCCTTTTAATATGATGTATCCCATATGAGTTATAAATGGCTGTAAAGAAAAAGAACAAGGCAACAAAGGGTCAGCGGGAGAAGAGTTGGCATTAGGTTGTGGCCCGGGGATTTTCTCCACCGACGTACCTTCACGTCCTGTGTCCTAATTAAAAAATGAGTACGACGTTAACTGTCCTGTTATGGTAAACCATCACCTACGGGAAAGTTAAATGAGATGCATTTGGGCCAAATCTACAGTAGTGTTTGTCCACCCACGGATTCGTGACATCACCCTCACTAACTACCTTTCACACAGCTCCCCAGAGTGGCCGCGGTTTTTTGTCGAGGACACATGCGGTACTTTTCACGTTTTCTATTTTAATCTATTCAATACAATCAGATTCTTTTCTTTCCTTTTTATTTTATTGTTTTTTAACTTTTTTTTTTACCGTTTATTTATTTTTGAGACAGAGAGAGACAGAGCATGAACGGGGGAGGGGCAGAGAGAGAGGGAGACACAGAATCGGAAGCAGGCTCCAGGCTCGGAGCCATCAGCCCAGAGCCCAACGCAGGGCTCGAACTCACGGACCGTGAGATGGTGACCTGAGCTGAAGTCGGACGCTTAACCGACTGCGCCACCCAGGTGCCCCTTTTTCTTTCCTTTAAAAAAAATTTTTTTTGGGGGCGCCTGAGTGGCGCAGTCGGTTAAGCGTCCGACTTCAGCCAGGTCACGATCTCGCGGTCTGTGAGTTCGAGCCCCGCGTCAGACTCTGGGCTGATGGCTCCGAGCCTGGAGCCTGTTTCCGATTCTGTGTCTCCCTCTCTCTCTGCCCCTTCCCCGTTCATGCTCTGTCTCTCTCTGTCCCAAAAATAAAAAATAAAAAACGTTGAAAAAAAATTAAAAAAAAAATTTTTTTTTAATGCTTATTTATTTTTGAAAGACAGAGAGAGACAGAGCACCAGTGGGGGAGGAGCAGAGAGAGAGAGAGAGAGACACAGAATCTGAAGCAGGCTCCAGGCTCTGAGCCGTCAGCACTGAGCCCGATGCGGGGCTCGAACCCACAAACCGTGAGATCACGATCTGAGCCCAAGTCGGACACTCAACTGACTGAGCCGCCCAGGCGCCCCAGTCAGATTCCTTTCTACTCTAATCCAATATCATTCATTTCATTTTGGTAAAAGACTCCTGGTCACAGCCCCTGTACTCATTTCATGACTCTTCATTTCATGGCCAAGCTGCACAGTTTGAAAACTCCCGCCCTCAAAGATTTCCTTTTGTTCTGTGGCTTTGCTAGCCGGCCATCTAGTGAGGTCACCCAGATTTATGTCTTCACCAGGCTGGCGCACTTCACTACTGCCCATGTGGCATCAGCCAAAGCAGGCACGTGGTCATGATGACTTCGAATTTATGCATCCGGAGCAGATTTCAGTATTCCCCTTCCGTCACCATCTCATTCTGTCCCGTTGCTCTTTATTTAAGTCAATGACGTCACCATTCACCCAGTCGGTCATGCCTGGAAATGGGGTGTCGTTCTGAGCCTTCTTTTTCTTTCCTGCTGCACATCCAAACGGTCACGCCTTCTGGGGCAGCTTTGCATTAGAAATATATCCTAAATTCAAAACCTCTTATGACTTCTGCTGCTAACGGTCTAGTGTCCTCGTCATCCTCTCTTACCTAGGTCACTACCGCAACACCCCCAAATGGAATCTTTGCTCCCACTCTTGCCGCGTGGCCCCCAAGTCTGTTTTCCACACAGCAGCCACAGTGATTCTTTTCGATGTAGCTCACATCTTCTAGTGACTTTTTCTCACCCTTAGAATACAATCCGATCGGTGGTTTTCAAACTGTTGTTTGTGATCCCTATGTCTAGTCGTGCCTGCATGCGCGCGTGCACACACACACACACACACACACGTTTTATAATCTGTCCCCTGGATCTCTTTAAAAGCTCTTTTGTTCCCATCTTGTTTATTCAGCCCTAACCACACTGGCCCTGCTATTTCTTAATGCTCCAAACATCAGCTACCTCAGGGCCTTTGCACTTGCTGTTTCTTCTTCCTGAAAGCTTCATTCTCCAGGCATTTGCAACTTCTGTTTCTTTTACCTGCTTAGAAATCCTCCCCTCATTCTTCTTTGCCATCTTCAGAGGCCTAAAGGTTGGTTCAAACAATTAGATTCTGTAACAAAGATTCCTACCCCCAGGAAAGATTCCTATCCCCCAGATAGCGGACAAAACTTACGTATTTTAAAATGATTCTTTATTTGAATACGTATGTAAAATTGAAATCACACTTTGTGTAACCATACCAGAGAGAGGCACATAAATAAAAAGCTGAAAGTGTGACTCATCGTTCTCTAGTCTCCCCAAATTAATAGTATTCCTTCACTAATTCTTTATGCTCATATAAACAAATACAACCTTCATTTGCACACGCGGAGTTGTTTTGTGTTTTGTTTTGTCTTTAGTAGCCTCTGCTTTATTTTTTAACCTAACAGATGCTGTCACGGACATCTGCTACATAATACTGCGGGGCGTGGGGGGGGGATCGGTCATAATTCATGACACCATTTCCTGATGGATAGATGGATGGACATTCAGATTTTTTTCTGCCAGTAAATATACTGTGCTAAACTTTCTCTCCTTCTCTCTCTCTCTCTCATGTAGATAGATGGATAGATAGATAGATAGAATGGAGATATCAATATAGATATAGATATAGATGATATAGATATCTAATTCCATGTTGGCACTTTCGCTTCTATGAGATGGATTCCAGAAGCAGGCTTGCTGCGGTAAGGGCTCTATTTTCAATTTCCCACCCCTTCAGTAACCTGTCATCCTTCTTGCTGGAGCTGGGGTCACAGTTCCCACCCCCAACCATCTCACCAAAGTGCGCACAAGATGGCGACAGCGGGAGGTAAAGTAACTTCGGTGGCTCCTGACCTAAGTTGTTTGTTTATAGTGACACGCCTCAGAAGCGGCAGTCTGTTCCTTTTGACCACTGACAAAGGGAGCAATTAATATAAAATTCATTCACTTTTCTGGATTGTTGTCTGTGCGATTTGCCCTTACGGGTATTTGAAGAAAACTAAAAGCATGGGGACTTAGGTAAAATTTACATAGTTTACCTGTGAGAGAGACTATATTAAATATACCATTAGAATACCTGAATGCCAAAAACATTTTTTATACAGTTCCACCACATAATTTAGAATTTAAATCTGTATTTTTATTAGAATTCATTTGATATTAGTGTCACATAACTACGTTTTGATTTCTCCCCTTTCATTTGTGCTTCTCTTTCATGATTTACTGTTTGTCTGCTGTATCTTTTGGAGCACGGAAGTTATTTGATTTTCTTATTTTTGAAGCAATTAATATTTGTCAATTAAACAGTTCTGTGGTTAAAAAAACCCCACCACAACACAACTGAACATCTTAAAAGCCAAACTCAAAAGGAAATATGTGGACCAGAAAAAGTGTAATGAGAAAACTGCTATGAATTCACCAGGAATAAAATAAATTAAATGATCTCACACACACACACACACACACACACACATCCAACGATAAAGTGTATACTCTAAGATGTACAAGATCAATTTCACCAAATTGATTAATATAAACAACCCAAACACTTTCTGTATTTTAAGGCAAACCTAAATGATTAATTCTTGATATCAAAAGGATAGGAAAGAGAAGCCGAAGAGGACTAGTATGCAAAAAGCATTGTCAAGTGACGGCGACCCAGCAATCAATGTTGGCTACCTCATTTTAGTCTACCCGAGATCTAAACCCAGAGCTAGGGCACTGATCAAATAAAAATCAAGGAATGAAAGGGAATTTCGTGACCTCATTATTGTTGACTACGTTGTCTTAGCCTGAGTTTTGGGTTTTTTTTTTTTTTTTTTTTTTTTTCCAGGAGAGAAGTTTGATTCTAGAAAGTGGTGGGGGTGTTGCACGAAACATGTAACTACAGTCCTATCGCTTCTATTCTGATCTTGCTCAAGTTCATCAGAGAAAATTAACCTTGGCAGCTTATTCAGTGACTAAATCTTGATATTTTTCTGGCTTAATTCATAACATAACTGTAAGCTATTGCTCCGTGTTTATAGTTCCCATCCATTTCTCACATTTCCAAAGCATGCTGATATGTGATCCGGGCACTTTAGCTACCATAATTGGCATTTTTCTTGGGCCAAAAGGAAACAAATTCCTTATCCTCCATACTTTTTTAATTTCTGAGAAACAACAAGTAACATGGTTAATCCTCTTTTTGATCTTTTTTCCTTTTGAATTTTCCTTCCATTCTTTCCCTCTTTTAATCTTTTACTTTCCTTTTAATGTTCTCATTTTGCCCCACCCCCTTTATGTGACTTCTCGTCATGTATTTCTTTAAAAGAGCCGGTCCAGTCTATGGAAATGGGTCTTCAGAGTCTGTTCAAAGAGCCATTATCCACATTTTGAGGCCCCACTGTTCCTTTCAAGAATCTTGTGGTGGCATTTGCCAAGATGTCCCAACAGACTATCTTTCACAGTATTAATAGCGCACAAATCTTGTGGACAAAAATGATGCTTCATGCAATTGTCTCTCGTGATGAAAAGTTCCAAAGAAGTTAGATTTTTCACCTTCGGCATGGACGCGTAAGACAAAACGTTGTCACCCAGCAAGATCAGTCGTTGACCTGACAAGCCGCTTTTTCAATCAGAAAACATCCATGGACACTCTTTTCTTTAATTTCTGTTAGACTACTTTGGTGACATTAGTGGTGGCAACACAGGTCCGTTTCAGAAGCAGGGGCGATCGAAGAGCTCATCTTTACTTTCTTCGGCGGTTTGAAACTCACACAGCAGTGAGTCTGTTCCTGCATAAGGTTGGCTTTTACCAGCAGCCCACAGTTTGGACAGAAAGGAATAAAAGTCACGTCAAAAATAAAAACATGTAGGCCTTCCATATAACTTGAAAGACTTACTTAAGACGAGTTGCCTATTTCTCTTAACCTCACGTTTTCAAAACACACTCATAAGACGTTTGGCTACTGGTCTAATATTACACCTTTCTTTTTCATCTCCTTTTTTACTGCAAACCCTTAATGACAAACGCAGGCAGGCCAGTGATACTGATATACCGCAGCTTAGCATGTGAATTAGTCATCAGACAATCAGTTCAGGGGTCAGGCTTAGAGAAACAGTGCAAAGTTTGCGAAATGCAGGTCGACCGAGGTGCTCTACACTTCAAAGGGGGCGTGCTTGGCCGCGAGAATCCGGATCCCAGGCAGAAAGCAGCTGGGATTGTCGTTTGTCCCGAGGTGGAAGGTTTGTGTGTGTTTGAGCATGTTTGTAGCTGAGGTAGGGTTACACTACTTTGTAGGACAACAGTTTGCTTTAGAGGCCTGTGCTGGTAAAACACCATAGGAAGTTAGAGCACCCAGCAGCCCAGGTCATTAATACCAAGCAAGGAGACCTGATCCGGGACCAACTCCCCCCAAAAAGGACATCTGAAAATTTCCCCATGCGGTTGCCTTGCGCAGGACGTTAAGGATTTCATTTTCTGAGAAATTTGTGAAAGCATTTTCTATTCTGGGGAGTGAAGTTAGAACATGGTTTTGTTTGGGCCCTGAAATGAACACCTACGCTTTGAGTCTGTTTTGGGGGTGTCAGAGTATGCCTTTTCTAGCTCTTATTTTTTCAAGGACAAATACCCGAAGTGAAAGGTAGGATTCGGATGTGTGTTTGAAAATAATACGTACGAAACCAATGTATCCTTTTCCCCTTTCGTTTATTTTTCCTGGGGAGGCGGGGGGAGGAAGTCAAGCCCGCAGGTTACTCTAAGATTAAAACTCGTTTGGGTTAAACTTGGAATGAGTTTATATTTGTATTCACGGTGTAAGTGCATTTCAGTTTGTTTTATTTATTTATTAAAAAAAATTTTTTTTTCAACGTTTATTTATTTTTTTTGGGACAGAGAGAGACAGAGCATGAACGGGGGAGGGGCAGAGAGAGAGGGAGACACAGAATCCGAAACAGGCTCCAGGCTCCGAGCCATCAGCCCAGAGCCCGACGCGGGGCTCGAACTCACGGACCGCGAGATCGTGACCTGGCTGAAGTCGGACGCTCAACCGACTGCGCCACCCAGGCGCCCCTTCAGTTTGTTTTAAAAATGAGTTTACTTCTCAGGGTACATCGGGTTTGGGGACGAATCGTCCGCGATCACGTTGCCAGAATTGAGCAAGTGGGGAAGTCAGCCGCTTAGCAAGGGGGAAACGAACAGGACACTGGTCTCAGGCTGAAGCTACCCTTTTGTGTTCTCGAGAAAGGCTGCGGCGTGGATCGGGAGAACGGGAGTGTCGCATCTCTCAGGGTTTTTCAACTCGTGGAAAGAAAACTGGAAAGCGAAGTAAAAAATGCTACCGAGGAGGAAAAAGAATCCAAAACCCAAACCATAGGACAGTGCCTATCTCTTCTTTCCTTTGTCCTGTTGTTTTACTCTTTCCTGGCATTAACTGTCTTTTTGGGTTATGGTTCTTCCAAGAAAGCCATTTCAAAGAAAGATCTTTACCGGGGAGTTCAATGAGAGTAAGCACTGGACCAAGAATGTGACCCGTCCGTGGCAGAAAAGTATCACTTTGAAGACGAAATCATCCTTTGAACACGAAAACAAGGGTGCAGTGCTAAATGCTTATAGAAGGCTCCTATCTCGGGGAGGGGGGCACAAGACACCTTATTCAGCCAAACCCAGCTTGATAAGCCAAAATGATTGTCCAAAGGCAGATGACATCTGAAGCAGAAGAAAAAAGACCAACTTTCTGAAAACCTGATTTATTTGCAAAAGACCTTTCGCACAACAGCATAACTTACAACGATTTTTTTCTTCCTTTATAAGTTGGTACTAAACACACCACTGATTTATCGTGGCACATCAGAAATGGAATTTTTTGGATTGTGTTCTTTTAAATCATGGGCAGAGAAAGAAGAAAACCGTTAAAGTCGGGAATGGTGAATCGTTTGAAGGAATTTGTCACTTAGGATATTATCTGGCCCTAAGGACCACGGGTTTTGCTTTCATGGCAAAATTAACTCTGGGAGTATATGCAGTATAGCAGGACATGTTTTATCCTTCCTTATGAACTAATACCACTGAATATGCAAATATATCAATTCCCTCCTCACACCCCCTCCACTGGATTGAGTTCACATGCAATGGGAAAATTATTAGCACAACATCTGCAGAACATAATTACGGTGCTGTTTTATATCCTTTTACTGGAAAGCTAGGAGTTGAAAGCTGACATTTTCCTTTCCATGACTTGAAAACATTCATAAATCTCATAACGCGAGTGTTTGTCTGATTTTCATTGGTGGCTGTTAATGGTCATTTATGTCCGCAAATGATTGCTATGAATGTAGTAAAAAAGTGTATTTTTATTTTCTTTAAAAAATTTTTTTTTCAACGTTTATTTTTGGGACAGAGAGAGACAGAGCATGAACGGGGGAGGGGCAGAGAGAGAGGGAGACACAGAATCGGAAACAGGCTCCAGGCTCTGAGCCATCAGCCCAGAGCCCGACGCGGGGCTCGAACTCACGGACCGCGAGATCGTGACCTGGCTGAAGTCGGACGCTTAACCGACTGGGCCACCCAGGCGCCCCAAAAAGTATATTTTTAATACTGCTTAAGTCAACCCAAAGGCGCAGTGTATTTAATGTGTATTTATTTACAATGTATCAGATTGTCTAACTCTTTTTGTCAACAGTTTCTTTGACATTATAGACTAGTTTAGAGACCGTCTGTGTTTGTTTTGAATATGAGAATTTTCTCTCTTTTTAAAAAATAGTTTATTTATTTATTTGGGGGGGGAGAGCACAAGTGGGGAGGGTCAGAGAGAGAGAGGGAGGGAGAGAGAGAGAGAGAGAATCCCAAGCAAGGTCCGCGCTGTCAGTGCAAAGCCTGATACAGGGCTCGAACCCATGAACCGTGAGGTCATGACCTGAGCTGAAATCAAGAGTCCGATGCTTACCAGACTGAGCCACCCAGGTGTCCCTTGAATATCAGAATTTTCAGTGGCACTCTCAAAGTGGCTTAAGAACAATAACACCATCTACATTAGCAAACTTCACTCTGCAAAACTTAGTAGTAAATAAGAATGGTTCCCACTACCTATGAAAGCATCACAATTATTGTGCTGTGGCCAACTTCCATCACTATGCTACATATTCATTAACGGGATGTCTAGTTTATGACAGACACCCCTCTAAAATGTATAGATCTGTGCGGTGCCTGGGTGGCTCAGTTGGTTGAACGTCCAACTTCGGCTCAGGTCATGATCTCGGGGTTCGTGAGTTCGAGCCCCACACGGGGCTCGCTGCTGTCAGCCTGTCAGTGCAGAGCATACTTCGGATCCTCTGTGCCCCTCCCTCTCTGCACTCTCTCTTTTAAAAAATAAATAAAACATTAAAAAAATAAATAAAAAATAAAATGTATGCATGTGCAAAACAAAGGGCTTACCTTCATGGACCTTAAATCCAGATGGAGGAAACAGACCATAAATAAATGCCAGGCCAACTTGTAATGGCAAGGAGAAAACCAAAGCAGGGTAAAAGGTTTGATTTGGGGGTGCTGTTTTAGGGCGGGGCTTAAACCCAGTATGTCCAGGCAGGTGATATTTGAGCAGACTTGAAGGATAGGAGTTAGTTACATGATGATCTGGGGGAAGAAGATGCTGGGCAGAGAGATCAGAAAGCGTGTAGGCAGTGTGGAAGGAAGAATCTGGCATATTGGAGGAATAATTCCGCTGTGTGTGGGGGGGTGGTGGAGGGGAGGGAGTGGTGAGCACAAGTCCGGGAGAGTGGGAAAGGTCCAGATCGCACAAGGCCTCACTGGTCACATTAAGCATGTTGGATTTTATTTTAAGCATGAAGGGAAGACACTGGAGGGTTTTGGCTTTTGTTTTTAAAAGATCGCTCCGGCTGCTGTCTGAAAAATAGACTCTGGGGAGGCAAGAGTGGAGTCAGGGAGATCAGCCAGGAAGCTACTGAAATGGTCCAGGTGAGAAATGACGTGTCTGGGACCCGTGGCTGCTCATACAGCTGTGCAAGTTGTGCACAAGGTAGAATTCTCCAACGCAGCTCTGCTCGGTCCTCTGTGGACCCGTTCTATTCACGCTCCACGGCGCGGTTTTGTTTAATCTTAGTGCAAACTTGAGCCGTATGTGATCAAGACATTGCAATCATCCACATCAGTAAGAGGTGTTATTTTTAGAGCATGAAATTGTCATTCATTCTTTTAGTGCAACAGCGGTAAATGGGTTGGATCTCTGGTATGTTGTAATTTAAATATCCAGCTTTCAGGGGCGCTTGGGTGACTCAGTCGGTTAAGCGTCCGACTTTGGCTCAGGTTGTGATCTCGCGGTTCGTGAGTTCTAGCCCTGCGTCGGGCTCTGTGCTGACGGCTCAGAACCTGGAGCCTGCTTCTGATTCTGTGTCTCCCCCGTCTCTCTCTGCGCTCCCTCACTCGTGCTCTGTCTCTCTCTCTCTCAAAAATAAATAAAAACATTAAAAGAATATTCAGCTTTAAGATGTGCTGAACTCATTTAGGGGAGGGAGAAATAAAATAGAAGGATAAAACTAGGATAGGTAGTGATAGCAAAAATAGCCAAGTGCTAATTTAGGAGAAAAGTCCCCAATAAATTCCTTAAATCATTGCTATTGCAGAAAGAGAAAAAAAAAAATCCCCAGAACATCAGACAGCAGTGTGTAGATGGGTGCTTACACTTTGAAATTACAGCATAATGATTTTATTAGCACAAATCAAATTCCCAGAGAAAAGTGACAATGAAAGCTAACTTTTATCAAATGTTTCCTTTGTGCTGGGCATTAAGTTAGCAGTGCACTGGCATTATTTTATTTGACCAGCACCAGGATTTAGGAGGGAGATACTACCCTACCCAACTTTACTGAGTCAAAGAGAGATTAAGAAATTTGTCAACTGTCACACTGATGGTAAGTCAAGGTGAACTTGAGTTTGAATCCATATTTGTTTGAATCACAAGCTCATTTTTTTTTTTTTTTTTCCTTACTGTTAGTTACAGGGCCTTGGGCCTAGCTCATTAGAACTTCCTGGAGACAGGAAGCTTAGCATGGGTCCAGAGAAGGGCTGATGAATGACCAGGATAACTGAACTCCACCTTTGGCATTGTGGTCCCTACATTTGCTCCTCCTACTGGGGACATGTTCCAGAGGCCGTGGCAATGATATGGCGGTGACCCACAAGTGGGTGCAGGAAAACTGTATGGACAGGGACCTTATAGGGAGTTAGTAAAACACGTAATTAATTTTTTTTTTACGTGTGTTTTAAGCTTGACATTGTACCACTTGTTTAGCCTATTGAGAATGAACAAACAAGAAAAGGGGAATGCTCGCGTATTTACGGCATGATCTTCTTTTTTTTTTTTATTTTTAAATTTTTAAAATTTTAAATTTTTTTCAATATATGAAATTTATTGTCAAATTGGTTTCCATACAACACCCAGTGCTCATCCCAAAATGTACGGCACGATCTTCTAAATCTTTTTCTTTGTAGACTTCAAGTTTCTGTATGTAAGGAAACCACAAGGTTCTGTGGTCAATAATTGCGTCTTTTAAGAAGCCAAGCTCACAGGCGGATGAATTATCTGTGTGGTGCACTTGTTGGTTGCATTGTTAGTTACCTTGTTTTTTTTTTTTTTTAACGTTTATTTATTTTTGAGACAGAGAGAGACAGAGCATGAACGGGGGAGGGGCAGAGAGAGAGGGAGACACAGAATCTGAAACAGGCTCCAGGCTCTGAGCCGTCAGCACAGAGCCTGATGCGGGGCTTGAACTCACGAACTGCGAGAGCATGACCTGAGCCGAAGTCAGCCGCTTAACCGACTGAGCCACCCAGGCGCCCCTGTTAGTTACCTTGTTAATGGACTCCACAGCACCATTTCCTCCTTCTTCCTTCCTGGCAGAAAACTTTGATGTTACTCAGGTATTTGGTCGACCCCGTGCTGCTGTGTATCTGGGGGGAGGCTGCCCCAGCCCAGGGTGGCCGTGACTGGTCTAAGGGGAAATCACATTCCTCTCGATCAGGATTTGTTTAAAATTGGGCACGTGACTTCCTGCGGGGCCGTCTACAAGCTGGTTTCCGGGAAAAGTTTGCCTCCAAAAAAAGTCAAAAGAAAAGACAGACGCTGTCTTTTTCTCCTGATGTTGTTTCACCATGTGATGTTTGGTTTTCACGTGCCCATTTGGAGCCAACCTTGGGAGCGTCTGATGTGAGCAGAAGGCGGCAGAGAACCTGGGTGCCTCTTGACATCGGTGGTCTACGGAATAACCAACGCTGAAGCTTTATTTAGGTCAGACTTGCTGTGATGTGAGACATTACAGATCCTTTTCGCTTAAGCCACTTTGAGTTTGGTTCTGTTGCTTTGAACCAAATAACATTCCCAATGATGTAACCTGCTCTTAGTACTGCTGAACCAAAGTTTTGATACAGCTTTATTGCATCACCCATATGGCTGCTTGGGTAATATTAGAAAGTATCCACATTTTTTTTTTTTTTGACCTCAATTACTCCAAATGAAAAAGGGTTTCTTAGCTGGAAATGCTATCACTGGAGATTACTTTTTTCAACTTGCCTCTGCTGGGAATATACTGTTTGGAATTGGAAGAAGCCTGTTCGTTCTTTCGCGTCCACATATCCTTTATTGAAATTGCCCACTTGATAGGGCCCTACTAAAAGGGTGGACTTGCCTGGCCATGTTTTTATAGATGACCTTGTTGTACTTTCTAGCTGCAACTTAATTGAAGAGACTGGACAATTGCCTCAGTGGGACTAATCATATTTCTATCCTGGGATTTTTCTTAAGCTTTAAACTTCAAGATAAAATACAGATATAAAAGAAATACAAAACAAATGCAGAGCTTAGTGAATAATAATAAGGGAAACCCCTTCCCCCCACCAGATCAAGTAACAAGACTTTGTCGGCCAACTGGGAAGCCCCATTTACTCAGCCCCAACAGAGGTCATGACGTTTATAATTATCACTTCATTGAGCCTCTTTCTTATATTATCACTAAACCGTCCAGTTTTAATATTTAGTTTTTTTAAGTTTATTTGAGAAACAGAGAGAGAGCACATGAGCAAGGAGGGGCAGGGAGAGAGGGAGAGAGGGAATCGGAAGCAGGCTCCTAGCTGTCAGCATGGAGCCTAATGTGGGGCTTGAACTCCCATAGCTGTGAGATCATGACCTGAGCCGAAACCTGTCCCTAAACTGTCTAGTTTTAGACACTATGGTTTAGTCTTGCCCATTTTTAATAAGCTGTAGAGGTCTCGCGGATCGGTAAGTGCCTTCTATCATACAGGGTGCTATTTAGAGTGGAGACCGTGGGGTCCCCCCAGTTGCCCCTCAGGACTGAGGCTCTCATACATCCATCCGCCAGGGGGACCGTGGAGGACACTCATAGGCTGGCCCTTTCTCTTTGTGTCCATACCTTTGTATAATCCTCTTCCACTGAATGCAGATAGGACTTATGGCTTGCTTCTAACCAGTAAAATATGGTGACAGTGATGGAATGTCTCTTCTGGGATTGTTACATTACGTAAGGCTGTGTATCGTCAGCAGCCCACTCACGGCAGAGCATCTTACTGCTGGTTTCATGAAGTCAGGGACCATTCCGGGGAAGCCCACATGGCAAGGAACTGTGGGTGGCTGCTAGGTCATTTACTCCTTTCCTGGGGACAGTCTGCTTCCGATGACTGGTTGAGCAGAGCCTGATTCAGCCTCCCTCTGTCAGTTTGAAGACTTGGGAGAGGGCACCCAGCTCCCTTATTTCCTGTGTGATCAGCTAACCAAGTGGTAGCTCAGTCGCCCCTCTGCCCAGTCCGGCTTCTCTCTCTTTCTCACAGATGTTGTTCCTCAGTTCACTCCCCAAGAAACCTTCTGCATGCAAATCTGTCTCAGAGTCTGTTTCCAGGGAATCTCTTAAACTCTGTCTTTTCCTTGCAGTTTATCTTTTGTACACTCCAGGCTGTGTGACCTGTAAAGTCTCTCTCCATGTGGATTTTGCTGATTGAAACTCCTGGTACAGTTCAGTGTGTTCCTCTGTCCTTTGTTTTTCCTGTGAGTTACTAGCTGGAGGCGGGGGATGGATCAGACTCAGGGGATGGGATCATCGGTTCAGTAATGGCAGTGGGCCTGGAGGGGGCATCAACCATGCCTGCTGTAATCCCTACCTGGCTTCACATGCGTGTATATGTATACAGACGCATGTATTATGTGTTTGTGCATATATATATGTGTATATATTTGTGTGTATGTGTGCATATATGTATATATGTGTGTATATATGTGTATGTATATATTATATCTGTGTGTATATATATTTGTGTGCATGTGTGCATATATGTATATGTGTGTATATATGTGTATATATATGTGTATATACACATGTGTATACAGTGTATGTATATATTATATATGTGTATATATGTGCGTGTATAAACATGTGTATATATATGCATACATATACGTGTGTGTATATATGTGTGTGTACATGTGTGTATATGTGTATGTATACATGTGTGTATATATGTGTGTATATATGTGTATGTATATATGTGTGTGTATATATGCATGTGTATATATCTGTGTGTGTATATGTGTATGTGTGTATATATGTATGTATATATGTGTGTATATGTATGTGTACATATACATGTGTATATGTGTGTGCATATATGTGTGTGTATGTATATTTGTGTGTATATGTGTGTATACATGTGTGTATATATGTGTGTGTATGTGTATGTATATATATGTGTATGTGTGGGTATATATATGTGTATATGTGTGTATATATGTGTATGTATATATATATGTATGTGTATATATATGCATGTGTATATATGCATGTATATATGTGTGTGTATGTATATGTATATATATGTGTGTATATGTATGTGTGTATATATGTGTATGTGTGTGTATATATATACATATATTTATCTCTACATTCTATGTACATGGAACACACATACAGGTTTGCAGGTATTTCTATGCATCCATGTACATATATATATTTACAATGCATGTATATTATGCATTAATATATTTGTATGTTTATAAATATATGCCTTTTAATTTTGGTGCTTTCCCATCCCACTTTTGGTCTATTTAGACAAAGCTGGGCAATAGGTGGGCTTCAGGTACAGACTTGAAGAAGGAACAAGGCCGAGGTTTGACTGCAGGGAGCAGGGTCTGGAGACTCCAGTGACTTCTCCTAGGAAGATGCTCCTGTAAGAACTGGTACTTTTCTGGCTGGGAGTGGATTGTGGGTGGGGGTTTTCCCAAGAGAGATGAGGGGACAGAGTGGTTCCTTAGGAAGGTATAGCCCCTCTACCAGCGATTCTGGAACCAAGGGGGCATGAAGTGGTCATTTATACTCATAGGTCACTTGTAAGTCAAGTTTTCTTTAAGAGGCAATTGCTTGTTTTGGAAATTTGTGGCATCTCATATTTTGAGGCTTAAAATGAAAGATATTCTTTGGGTTGTGGTGTGGGGTAAATGTGAGGGCAGCAGGAGCAGCTGAGTGATGGAGTAATTAATGTCTCAAGGTCAATTTCATCTTTAAGATTTGTGGTTCTGTGGTTTTCTCTTTGATTTTTTTCTTTCTGTAGTAAAACTTGTTAAAGAAGTGATGGAGATACATGGACCCTTTTATGAGGATTTCAAGTCAATGAAAAGCACCATCGAGTCTTTTGATGGTTTACATTATTCAGTTCAAATGTGTATTTTAAGTTTTTGTGGTGAGAAATTATACTTATTTGCCTTTTTAAAGAGATGTTTATGGATGCTTGTGACATCTTAAGCCCCCTAAAGCTGTTTTAATATTTGGGTATATTAATAAATTATCTATAACTTACTGTATATGGAATTTGATGTTCCCTATCCGAATGGGTGAAAAGAAAAAAAAAAACAGGCAAAGGCATTGCTTTTTTCATTTTCTACTTTTAAGAATTGTCAAAACCTCTTTGTTTCCTTTCCCTGAGTGGACCCTGCAGGCAGGCAGTGTAGGGTAATTTTAGAACTGGGTGATACATAGGAGGCCCAAACTGGGGAGGTCATGACCTATGGCTTCTATAAGTAAAGAGTTTCTATTTTGGGAGAGCACTGTTTGTGATGTTCCGTGATTATCTGCAGATCTGACAGCGCTGGGTGTTGCAACTGGCCTCCAGCCTCATTTTCCTACTGGGTTCCTCGAGATAAAAGACCCAGGCAGGGTGCATCTGACACTGCTTTTCTCTTTTTGTACTTGTGCATTCTTGTTTCTCCCATATTCTGACATGTCTTAGGATATTTTGTTAATATGCATATGTATATTCCCTTTTCACTCCTGAAAATTTTTCTTTTCTTCTTTCTTTCTACCTTCCTTCATCTTTCTTTCTTTCTTTCTTTCTTTCTTCCTTCTTTTCTTCTTTCTTTCTCTCCTTCCTTCCTTCCTCCCTCCCTTCCTTCCTCCCTCCCTCCCTTCCTTTTCTTTCTTTCTTTCTTTCTTTCTTTCTTTCTTTCTTCCTTCCTTCCTCCCTCCCTTCCTTCCTCCCTCCCTCCCTTCCTTTTCTTTCTTTCTTTCTTCCTTCCTTCCTTCCTTCCTTCTTTCTTTCTCTCTTTCTTTTTTCCTTCTTTCCTCCCTCCCTTCCTTCCTCCCTCCCTCCCTTCCTTTTCTTTCTTTCTTTCTTCCTTTCTTCCTTCCTTCTTTTCTTCTTTCTTTCTTTCTTTCTTTCTTTCCTTCTTCCTTCCTTCCTTCTTTCTTTCTCTCTTTCTTTTTTCCTTCTTTCCTCTTTCCCTTCCTTCTTCCCTCCCTTCCTTTTCTTTCTTTCTTTCTTTCTTTCTTTCTTTCTTTCTTTCTTTCTTCTTCTTTTGCCATTTGACGCAGACCTGACTTTTGCGTTTCCGGAGAGAACGTTGTTTGAATCATAAGGATCTGAATAAAGGGCACGATCTCTGTAATTTCTTTTCCTGTACGGGTTCCTTAGCTCTGGAGTTTTAACGTTTGAAGCTGCTGGGCAAGAGCAGAAGTCAATAGACTTTTAACGTTTGAAGCTAGTTGAAATTATTAACTTCTGTCATTTAAGAAACGTTAACAGCCAGAATGCTTTAATCCAGCATGAAATAGGTGGAGTGTGCACTTTTAAGGGCTCTTGGAAAGAGGTGACATTTTAAACAAGTGAACTAGCTTAGAAGATGGTAGCTTCCAGAATCTCAGGAGAGGTTCCAAGAAGTTAACTTTTAGTCATGTGATATGAAATAACTTCTTCCCAAAGAATGGGTCCATTTAGGCAACAGGATGGCCCTCTTTCCCACGACCAGAAAACACTACACAATGTTTCTGATCACATGGCTTTATAAATACATTTCACAGTTAAGTGTGTGGGACTGGGATTGGGTGAGTAACATTTTCTTGTTTAAAACTGTCAAGGCAAAGAACTCTTTTTCCCCTGTGGTTTAAGAAGTGTTCTGAGACACCAATATATTCCCTCTTCTCAAATCGAATGTGCTCATCAGGGAAGCACTTGGAGTTCATAGGAACCAGCTGTTGGGACTAAAAAGTCACAAGTTAGAATCTCTAATGCAGGGGTTGGCAAACATTTTTATGTAAAAGGCCAGAGAATAATATTTATTATTTCAGTTTATTTTTTGTAGGTTAAGAGGCAATATTGAAGATACCATGTAGGTACTTACACAACAAGAGAAAATACTTTTCACAATGTTTTCATTGGCAAAGTTAAAAAAATAATAATGATCACTGTGTACAATTTTTGTAATGCAGGTCTACTAATGAGAAGAATGTTTTGGGGGGAGGGATAATGTTGCACTTAATTTGGATTCAAAGTTACTTGTCTGTCATCAAAGCAATTGTGAATGTGCATCTGAAAAGCCACTCTTAGCTGGTGGCCGTAGGCAAACAGGTGGCAGAGGGGATTTGACTTGCAGGCCCTGTGCTGGCAGAACTCATACTTTTTCTTTTCCTTTTCAAATGTTTATTTAAATTTTAAAGTTAGTTAATGTCAAGTGCAATATTGGTTTCAAGAGTAGAGTTCAGTGACTCAGTTCTTAACATGTGACACCCAGTGCTCATCACAATAAGTGCCCTCCTTAATACCCATCACCCGTCTAGCCCACCCCCTACCCACCTCCCTCCATCAACCCCCCAGTGTTTTCTCTGTTGGTAAGGGTCTCTTATGGTTTGTTTCCCCCTCTCTTTTTCCTTTGTTTCCTCCCCCTCATATGTTCATTTGTCTTGTTCTCAAATTCCACATATGAGTGAAATCATATGACATTTGTTTTTCTCTGACTTATTTCACTTAGCATAATACACTCTAGCTCCACCCATGTCACTGCAAATGGCAAGATTTCATTCTTTTTGATGGCCCGGTAATATCCCATGGTATATATACACCACACATCCTCTATCCATTCATTAGTCAGTGGACATTTGGGCTATTTCCATAATTTGGCTATTATAGATAGTGTTGCTAAGAACATTAGGGCGAATGTACCCCTTTGAATCTATATTTTTGCGTCCTTTGGGTAAATACCTAGTACTGCCATTGCTGGATGCTAAGGCAGTTCTATTTTTAACTTTTTGAGGAACCTCCATACTGTTTTCCAGAGTGGCTGCACCAGTTTGTGTTCCCACCAACAGTGCAAGAGGGTTGCCCTTTCTAGGAGAACCCATACTAACCACTGCTCTCTGGGTGCTGTCTCTGGGTTTATTTCTGCTGCCTGAGGGGACATAACAAAAGTAGAGAAATATGCATGTTCAAGGATGTGTATGTATAAAGCAAAAGTAGCACTTTATCTCCCACATGTTTTAAGTTTATTTATTTATTTTGAGAGAGGGAGAGAGAGAGCACATGCCCATGCGGGGGAGGGGAAGAGAGAGAGAGAGAATCCCAAGCAGGCTCCCCATTATCAGTTCAGAGCCTGACGAGGGGCTCGATCTCACGAACTATGAGATCACAACCAAGAGTCGACTGCTTAAGGCTGCTTAACCCACTGAGCCACCCAGGTGCCCCTCCCACTTTTTTTTTTTTTTTTTAAATTTAAGAAGTATGGCTCTCTCTGCATGTACTCACAGTGGTAGATTCTAGCTTCCTTTCTTTTCCGATGAGTGGGTCAGTCCCAGGATGCCATTCTGCTAGGTGTGGCCTCTGGCTATCGGGAATTCTAAGTATGTTTCTTAATGTTTTAAACCGGCTGCCACATGTCAGGTGGTGGGGAGGGAGTGGGGAGGAGGGGTAACCGGTCCCACAGTTGGGAACTTGCATTTGAATGGACTGCTAACATTTGCTGGGCATTTGCCAGTGAGCCATGACCAGGCTGAGCACTCCATGCTTATCAGCCAATTTAGTTCCCACACTAACTCCTTGATATTCTATTTTTGTCCTCATTTTATTTATTTTTTATTTAAAAGAGTTTTTTTTATTTTATTTTTATTTATTTATTTTTTTAATTTTTTTTTTTAACGTTTATTTATTTTTGAGACAGAGAGACAGAGCATGAACAGGGGAGGAGCAGAGAGAGAGGGAGACACAGAATCTGAAACAGGCTCCAGGCTCTGAGCTGTCAGCACAGAGCTCGACGCCGGGCTCGAACTCACGGACCGCGAGATCATGACCTGAGCCGAAGTCGGACACTTAACCGACCGAGCCACCCAGGTGCCCCTAAAAGAATTTTTTTAAATGTTTATTTATGTTTGAGAGAGACAGACAGAGCAGGAGCAGGAGAGGGGCAGAGAGAGGGGGAGACACAGAATCCGAAGCAGGCTCCAGGCTCTGAGCCGTCAGCACAGGGCCCGATGCGGGGCTCGAACTCACGAACCGCGAGATCCTGACCTGAGCTGAAGTCAGACACTTGACCTACTGAGCCACCCAGGCGCCCCTATCCTCATTTTATATATTGGAAGTAGAATTCTAGATAATAGCAGAAGATAGCTGGGTCCTTACTATGTGCAAGACTCGGTTCTCAGTGTTTTACAGGAATCGTCTCATTTAACTGTAACCTAATGCAGTGGTAACATTGTCCTCACTTTATAGATGTGAAAACAGGCATAAAGACGTAAACAGCTGCCTGGAGTTGCTCAGTTGGTAAGAGGCAGCATGGGGCTTCAAACCCAGGTAGCTTCAGGACACAGGCACTTAACGTTATGTTGTTTTTGCGAAAGTATGTATTACTTACCCGAGATTTGGCCCAACTGAGATTTGAATTTCAGGTGTCTGACTCTAGGACGTCTCTCAATCACTGTCTTACCCAACAGTCCCCCATCTTCTGCTTTGTTACTGGGATCGATCCCTCATTCGTGAACGAGGTGGTTCCAGGAGGAAGGCTGTGGGGCCCATTCATCCTGCGATCAGAGCAACAGGCAGGGGGACAGAGCCATTTTCACACCGGTTCCCAATCCACAGAGGGGAGGGAGTCGCACAGGATGGGTGTGCTCTGTGGGTCAGGACTTTGAATGAGGGAGGCCGGCTGATCTGCTTATTTCCTCCTTGATCCGGGGCAACTCACTTATCTTTTTTTAATCCTCAATTTCCTTATCTGTAAAACACAGCTAATACAACTTCCCTGGAAGGGACTTTACCGAGAAGAGGCTTTAAAATGTTCTTGTCTTCCGTGACACGTAGTTTTCTGTATCAGCCTGGCCAGGCTACGGCACCCAGTGATCTAATCAAACATTAATCGAGGTGGTGACGTTTTCTAGATACGGTTAATATCTACAATCGGTTGACTCTCCAGAAAGGAACTCATCCTTGCTGATGCGGGTGGGCTTCTTCCAATCTGTTGAAGGCCATAAGAGCAAAACCTGAGATTCCCCAAAGAAGGAATTCTACCTCAAGACTGCAGTCTAGAGATCCTGCCAGTGTCCAGCTTGCCCATGTGGCCTGCAGAGAAGATTCTGGAGGACTCTGATACTTTCTCAGATAGGCAGCTTCACCCACGGTCACCAAATAGTTGTAGCTATTGTGTCCTCCGCCCCATAGAAAATCTTTGGATCTTGGTGATACGAATAATTGAAGCAGCCACCTTTTACTTTCATTTGGTTTACACACTCGAGGCCCTGCAAACTCAAAGCACGTCTACCTCTGAATTTCATTCCAACTGCAAAATGTATTCGCAACACAATCTTCTCTGAGTGGCGCTGCTGTGGGAAAAGTACAGATACGGTTCCATCATCACAAAGCCTGGCTGATGCACTGATTAAAGGAAAATGGCATGGTGAATTGAAAGATGTTTTAACTACTGTATCTAATTACAAAGAAGAACATGTTACCAAAATGTGAATGCGTCCTATAATAAAAAAAACAAGAGCAATTAACAATCAAACAGGCAACTGCTTTCTTGACAGACAGATGACACAGAGCAGGACTAACGAAAATGCAGGAAGGTTTTGCTTGACGAGGAAAGCTGAGATGTGCCTTCAAATTGTAAGGTAAGACCCAAGGAGCCGAAGACTTGGTGATTATAAGGCCAGGGAGGGACTCAGGCAGCACTGGAATGGCTGCTCTTGGTTCTGTATTACTGAAGCAAAGTCCTATTTATTTTCGGAATGGGGGGCCAACTTGTATTTTACCAGTTGGCAGAAATCTGGATGCAAAAGACGCTCGTTTTCCTGCGTGTAATTTTACTCGGAGATAAAGGAGTACTTATCTTTTTAAAATGCCCGCTTAGGGGCGCCTGGGTGGCGCAGTCGGTTAAGCGTCCGACTTCAGCCAGGTCACGATCTCGCGGTCCGTGAGTTCGAGCCCCGCGTCGGGCTCTGGGCTGATGGCTCGGAGCCTGGAGCCTGTTTCCGATTCTGTGTCTCCCTCTCTCTCTGCCCCTCCCCCGTTCATGCTCTGTCTCTGTCTGTCCCAAAAATAAATAAACGTTGAAAAAAAAATTAAAAAAAAAAATAGAATGCCCGCTTAGATATTTGTATTTCTTTACTGTACTATCCTTTAGATATTTTGTTTTATAGTCAGAATGTCCTAGTCTGACCTCCTGCCTATCCCATAGGGATCTGTGTGGTTAACGAAGTTAACATCCGTAAATTACCATGAGCTCCAAGGATGAAAAGTCCTGGAGAAGTGAAGAATTTCCTAATCAACCCAATTCTTTCCTCTTTTGGGCAGGAGTATGTAAGGTGTTCTCTTTCTCTTGGCCATGCAGCTGTTATTGTCTCCAACGTTATTCTCAATAAGTCTGAGAATGGGCTACTGGGCTGATCATGACCAACCAAGGGGATGGGTCCTTGATACTCAGTCTTTGGTCTCAGGGCACAGAATGTGCATCTGATGGCTTAGAGTCAGGCATGAATTTCTTGGCTGGAGGCCCTGGTCTGCAAACAATGGCATGCCTAAGAATCACCTCAAGAGCTTGCTAAAAGTGCAAAAACCTGGGCTGCACCTCCAGAGATGCTGAAATAGTAGTTCTGGGGTGAAATTCAGAAATTTTCATTTCTAACAAGCATTTTTAACATGCAGGCAGTTCATAAACCACATTAAAAAATGGTTCTTTATTTTTGAGAGAGAAAGAGAGAGAGAGAGAGAAAGTAGGGGAGGGGCTGAGAGAGAGGGAGACACAGAATTTGAAGCAGGGTTCAGGCTCTGAGCTTTCAGCACAGGGCCCATCACAGGTTCGAACTCATAAACCACGAGATGGTGACCTGAGCTGAAGTCAGATGCTTAACCGACTGAGGCACCCAGGCGCCCCTCATAAGCCACATTTTAAGAAATACGCCTCTACGGCAGAGTAGAGGATCTACCTCTCCTTTTTTTTTTTTAATTTTTTTTTTAACGTTTATTTATTTTTGAGACAGAGAGAGACAGAGCATGAACGGGGGAGGGTCAGAGAGAGAGGGAGACACAGAATCAGAAACAGGCTCCGGGCTCTGAGCTGTCAGCACAGAGCCCGACGCGGGGCTCGAACTCACGGACTGCGAGATCATGACCCGAGCTGAAGTCAGACGCTCAACCGACTGAGCCACCCAGGCGCCCCATACCTCTCTTTTTTAAAAAATAAAATAAAACAAGAAAACCGGGCGCCTGGGTGGCTCAGTCAGTCAAGCGTTTGACTCTTGATTTGGGCTCAGGTCATGATCTCTCGGTTTGTGGATTTGAGCCCCGCATCGGGCTCTGCCCTGCTGGCGTGGAACCAGCCTGAGATTCTCTCTTTCTCTCTCTGCCCCTCTCCTGCATGCTCTCTCTCTCAAAAATAAATAAACATTTAAAAACAAACAAAAATTACCCCGCCCCCCAAACCCCTAGTGGTAAATGTATGCACATCTAGATGTAACATTTATTTATAAATAGATTTATTTATAAACGATCTACTGCTCTATTTTTTTTTACATACGCACATTCTGCACATTGTAAAACATAGGAGAATGGAAGTTAAACATTTCAGGATGCTCTCAAGAAGAAACATAATATTTGATAAATTTTAGAACTTTATTCATCCTTGTGTATACTCTTTGCTCTCACTAGAACATTATTAACATATTTAACTCTTAGCTATCACTAGTTATATTTTAATAAGAGCAGTGTGATCAAACATGCTCCATTATTTTGAAAATATGGGTTAAATATATTATGAAGCAGGTATTTGACAATCTGTCTCAAAGTTCAGTTTATTTGGATCCTTGGTTATAACAGATTTCATAGCTGAAAAAAATGCCTTTCAGAGATGCATAAGTTCAAATGAAAGATGCACATCCATGGTGGGGTCTTCTAAACTGTGATGCTTAAAAATTCTGTCAATCATTCATTTTTATTGAAATTTGGTAAATTTCCAGTCTCTGATGTTGTTTAGCTATTTTCCCAAGTTAATCAGAATATGCTGGATTTTTATGCTTCTTTTAAAAAAATTTTTAAATTATGTTTATTTATTTTGAGAGAGAGAGAGAGAGAGAGAGCGATTAGGGGAGGGGCAGAGAGAGAGGGAGACACAGAATCTGAAGCAGACTCCAGGCTCTGAGCTGTCAGCACTGAGCCCGATGTGGGGCTCGAACCCACAAACCGTGAGATCATGACCTGCGCTGAAGTCAGACGCTTAACCAACTGAGCCACCCAGGTGCCTGTGATTTTTTAAATCCTGAAATTCCTCATTTAGATGTTTTGAAAACAGGTTGGAAAGTTCTTTTCCAGGTTTGAGTGCACAGATCTGAATTTTTATAGTGACATACATTCTTTTTCTTCCACAAGATCGTGTAACAATGACAATATTTCTAAGCTTTTATTTTCAGGTGCCTGAAATTCATAGCTTGAACCATTTTCTAAAAACAATATTATTTTTCGGTTATTATTAAACTATCACCTCAATTTGGAGGGGATAAGTGAAATTTAAATATATAGGCAGAGATAAAGAGACGTAAATACAGATACGTAGAGATATCTGATATAGATCTGCTACATAGCATACCACTGAGAACGACCAGTCCTTACAGAAAATGTTGGCAAATTTGGAACACGTGTGTTGTAGTAAAGGAAAAATATGTCACTCTTTTTTTAAGTTGAGAAACTTTCAAGATTATAAGGGATGGCCGGGGAACCTCCGTGTTACAAAAGCTTTTCCTGATCACTCCATCTGATGACAAAGCATGATGAACATTTTGTTACAGGAGAGTCTTATTTTTTGGAAAACTAAGGACTTCAATGGCCTCCTGAAGAAATCTGTGCACTTCTGGCTTTCACTTCTTTGTTGCAATAGCTCTGAGCCGGGTAGGAGTTTCAAGTGCAAGGGTATCTCTGTAATCTTAGCCCAGAATTGTTTGTGCCAGACAAATACTTTTTGGCTCTCGTTTATTATGCAAGTGACCTCCTAAGTGACTTCAAAACATTTTCCATTAAGGTTCAGAGAAATTTTGTAAAGCCCTGACTGTTCTGTGGCTTTAAAAATTGCTGAAAGAAAAAAAAATCACAGTTTGGATTTCATGTTCTTGATGCTTATAAGGTTTTAAATGCCCGGCTTATCATGATGACTTAAAACCCCTCCTTGTATAATATCTCAGGACACATCATACACACTTAGGGCGAGGTCATTGTCGGGTATAGTGGATAAAAACTTGTGCTTCCGATCTCATTTTTCCGGTCATCTTTTTGTCAGATATGATGAGATTGTCATTGTTTTTACTACTATGACACCAAAGAGCACGCATTAGGGACAGGAGAAGTCTCAGCTTTGCCTTTAAAAAAAAAAAAGTTGTTCTGTTGTACCTCCATTATTTGTATTATCTTCAAAGCATGGTTTCCCTGCTGGACTCTTTTTTTTTTAAAGTGTATTTATTTATTTATTTATTTATCCAGCGCAGAACCCGGCGCAGGACTGGAACTCATGAACCGTGAGATCATGACCCGACCCGAAACTGAGAGTCGGACACCCATCTGACCGAGCCCCCCGGGCGCCCCATTGCCATACTCTTTCTAATTCACTTGTTCATTTTGTTATTTGTTTTAGTTAAAATCAGGTAACACCACTCTTAAAACAGGTTAGCCTGGCACATGTAAACTGCAGAATTTTCTAGGATGCAATGCTAGAAAGCTGTGACTGTCAATCAGGCTCTTCCCTTAGGTCACGCCAGGGACTAAGGAGCACGCCAGGGACAGTCGGAGTGAGGGCACAGGGGCCAACCCATACCTTAAATATGAAGAAAGTGTAACCTGTCTTCTTTATTGTTACAAAATACAAATAGAATCTGAAATTGTCTTCCTCCGCCCCCAAATCACTTCGAGCATCCCCTGGGGTGTGTGCTATGCCTTTTTAGAGGGTAGCCAGGAAACGTGCTCACACATACAGGACAGATGGAGGCAGGAAGTCCAACCCTCACCCTCTAGATCCATCCCTGGGGCCGTGAGGCCATACTGAGGCACATAGTATAAAGCACTATCCTCACTCCACATCTGCCCTGAGAGTTTATATTTACATTGATTTCACTGTGATTTCAAGATAATGTATCAAAAACAAGGACGAAATGGCTGTTAAAGCTTCAATACAGAGGGCACTTTACATGCCCTCATCTTTCTCAAACATACAGACCAAGAATGTGGAATCGCATGTCTTGGCCCCCGCACTGTCCCACGGCTCAGAGCGAGCGCCAGCAGGCATCAGGTAAATATATGTCGATGGAACTCACGGATGAATAAATAAGCCGCACACTTCTGGCCTCGCGTTATTTTCTTACTGTTGGTTTTCCTTTGCCCTGTTCACTTGCGTTTTTATTTCCTCTGGCGTTTTATTTCCTTTGCGCTGTTAACTTGTGTATTTCATGCCTATTTGTAAGCTGCTTTGAATCGAGTAGTCCTAAGATGATTTATGTTATTATAATTACAGATATTCTTTATTGAGTGCTTATGTGCTACGGGGTGCTATTTGTTTTTGCTAAGTACCCCACAGACACCTACTTAATTCTCACATAACCCCACAACGTAGGAATGACTGCTTCCACTCTAGCACCAATGAGTTACTTGGAAAAGTTAAGTGACTTGCACAACGTCACCTTGGGATTAGGTGGAAATTCTGCGATTTTGATTCTGATTTACCTTTTCCCAGAATTTGTGTTCTTTGTGCTTATAGCTGATCACTGAAACATTGTGGGGTGTGCAGATAAAAGAGGAAGACTTTTTTTTATGGCTTTGCAGATGTATTTTATGGTTTGCTAATTGTGTAAGTTTTCTTGGATTCGTGATTCTGAAATGTCCTTGAAGATTTTATCTGCACTGGGGCCACGTTGCATAGGCCACATCTTATATAGGCTACCTAGATGATATTTGGCCTGATATTGTCACTTGAAATTTTATGCATCTGTGAAAACAAATCATTTAGTTTTTTGAAAGGAAATACTGCAAAATCAGTCCTGGTTACATCGTTAGTATCATCACCATGTGGGAAAACAAAAATTTGTCCTTAATTTGTGAATCAAATGGTGACTCCATAGACCTAACAGGAAGCAATCAGAAAGCTGGGCCATTCAGAAGAATGTAATCTAGTATTGGGGCACCTGGGTGGCTCAGTAGGTTGAGCATCTGACTTTAGCTTAGGTCATGATCTCACAGCTCATGGGTTCAAGCCCCGCATCGGGCTCGCTGCTGTCCTCACAGAGCTTGCTCTGGATGCTCTGTCCCCGTCTCTCTCTGTCCCACCCCCACTCATGCTCGCTCTCTCTCTCTCTCTCCCCAAAAAAGAATATTTTATTTTTTATTTTTTTAATGTTCCTTATTTTTGAGAGAGAGAGAGCACAAGTGGAGAAGGAGCAGAGAGAGAGGGGGACCCAGCAGGCTCCAGGCTCTGAGGGGTCTGCATAGAACCCATGAACCGTGAGGTCATGACCTGAGCTGAAGTCCGATGCTTAACTGACTGAGCCACCCAGACGCCCAATGAATAAACGTTAAAAAAAAAAAAAAAAGAACGTAATATAGTATTTTGTCTGGGAGGGGGGGGGTCTCTATATCAGACACGCTTAGTTGGATATTCCAAATTTGAGTGTGAACAATATTTTTCAGTTTCTGAGCATGACCTTTTATTAATGGGATCGTTTTCAATGCGACAAGAGCTCCATGCAAAGGATTCGTCTTTTTCTCTCGCAAGCACCTGCCATTCATCCCAATGTTCCTCAGTATAGATAACTTCCTTCTCATTTTGGAAAAAAGAGCCTTAGGTCTCTTCTTTACCCTTCCCCACCTCCTCAAAATGTGAAATCATCTATAAGCCTTAAGAGTCATTGTGGAAATTACTCACCCTTGCAGAATTTCATGGTAATGAGCACAGCCACATTGCGGCTACATTAAGTGTGCGTGGATGACCACAACCCCGCTGCTCCACTCATTGGGCACCTTCCAGTATTGCTGTGTGTCATTAGCACATCAGCTGTCACAGTCTTCCTTAATCTCCCTCCAGGCCCAGGTGATTTCAAGGCATTACTCTGCTTTTGGTTTTTAGATAAAACACTAAAGACAACTTTGTAGTCTCTCTGATAGGTTCTGTAGGGTTTAAAAATGAAAACGAAGTGGGTTTTTTTTTTTAATTTTTTTTTTCCAACGTTTCTTTATTTTTGGGACAGAGAGAGACAGAGCCTGAACGGGGGAGGGGCAGAGAGAGAGGGAGACACAGAATCGGAAACAGGTTCCAGGCTCTGAGCCATCAGCCCAGAGCCCGACGCGGGGCTCGAACCCACGGACCGCGAGATCGTGACCTGGCTGAAGTCGGACGCTTAACCGACTGCGCCACCCAGGCGCCCCAAAGTTACCTAATTCTTGATACACAACAGTGGGAGTGGTAAGAAGGAGCAAGTGTTCTAGGAACATGTCCTCTGTGAAATTTGCTTGAGGCTGAAACCATTCTCACTTGCTTTAAAGAGTTAAGGAGTTGAAATAGCACGGTTTTCCTATGTTAAGATTCATGTGACTTATCACATGAAAAGAAGAAAGGAGAGAGATGCATCTTGTTGGGGAACCCCCGTTTCCCTCATTGTTCCTTAAAAAACATTTTCAGATGACTAGAGGGGCAAAGGGACATACACAGAAATGGTTAAATTCTGACTTGGAATTCCGTGGGAATTAGCAGTCTGTCGACCAAGGCCCTGGCCGAAAATGTCATGGTTGGCCCATGACTTCCTATGGGGCTGCTATTGATGGCTAGTTTCTTGTTTTTCTTTCTTCGATGCGTACATATGCCCAGAGGCGATTTGTAATGGGAGAATTTTAAGAAATTCATAAATTTGAAACACCCCACACATACAAAATTCTTTCTGAATGTGTCAGCTTAATGTCCTTTTCCCAAATTCACATAAAATGAAGCAACATAATAGCCATGTCTTTGCAATAGTCTATCTTAACATTTACTTTTTATTGGTCTTTAACTACAATGCTACGTAACATGAAGAGAGCAATATAAATCAGCCGTCTGAGTTTCAATGGCCAAAAGTTACCTTTTGATGTTTGTGTCTTTGAAATAAACGCACCTCACGTTTAATTTCAAGACAAACAAACATAGTCTAAAAAATAATACAAATTTGTCTGCCTTGACATGTACATTTTACAAAGTGTTTATACAGTATGAATTAACTTGCTTTGTGTATAGAAGAAATGCAGATTCTTCAAAGGGCAAGCATCTGATCTTTAGGAACGGAGTTCATTGAGGTTAAATTGTGCTCAGGGAGTTTAAGGTAAAAAAGAAAGAAAAAGGAGATTATACCTCTCCTTATGGCAGGAAGAAGCTCATTTCCAGGGTAGAAACTTCTGAAACCCATAAAATACGTTCCAGATTCAAGACTTGATGAGTTCATGCATCATATCTGGACACTTCACTCCTGCTATAGACAAAGTCTTGGGACCAGTTCCCTTTCACTTACTGAGAGGGATAAAAATGCCCAAAGTGTATGCGAGAGACAAAATTTAAAAATTAAAGTAACTGTAATTCTGTTTTGTTTAACACTAATGCTCTCCTTTTATGCACCCGACGGTTCAAACATCAAGACCCCGAAACTCAATTGTGTGACAAAACCAGAAACAGAGCACCGATGAATATCAGTTAAGACCTAAGAAAGTATTCATTAAAATTTAAGAAGAAGGTAAAAATACCTGAACCAGAGGTGCCTAAGCTTTTTTTGTGTCGTGGACCCTTGGGCACTCTGGTAAATGGACCCTGTCTCAGAATACTGTTTCTACATGCAAAAGAGCAAAATACATAGGATTTCAAAAAACCCCAATTATGTTGAAATATAATGTTGATCAAAATACGTGAAAAAAATACCACCCATCCAAATTTGTGAAATCACAATACCTGTGTCTATGAATGCATCAAATAACAAGAATTAGCAAGAGGTTTAGTAACTGTCACGTTGAAGTAGGAATGAACAGAAGTGATACTTTGGGATCTTTACAAAGTTATAATGTGATATGAAAATATTTACGATTTCAACTGCTGGCAAGGTCACAGAAACTGCTAAGAATACTATAGTTTGTGGAAGGAAACATGAGATTTCAGTTAGACATTAGTGAAAATGAATGTATACTTCCTTTCCATTCAACTTCACGGACCTCCCTGAGATCTATTGGAAGGGTCCCTTAAGGATCTGTGGACCCCGGGTTACAAAGCCTTGCTCCGAATATAAGACATATGCCCTTGACCACGAATGTATTGTTTCATGGGCTTGGCTTTGGTCAAGATTTAGCTTAATATTTTGGTCATCTTAGCAAACGTGGAGAGTTCATCATCATGTAAGCATTTATTCCAAGGACGTAAAAAACAAAAAAAACAACAACTGCTAAATGGTTTATTTGTTTGGCTTGAGGTTGTTTCTTTAGACGTGCAGGGACATCTGTCCTTTTTAAAGGCCCAGACTCCATTTAAAGTTTATTCCATTTTGCCCATAATTACATTCTGTCAAAGAACACCATTTCATTTTTCTTCTATTTTGAACTTTTAATGTGAACGCGTCTGTTCAAGTAAGTTGTTGCAAACTCTTCAAGGGAAGGAATATATCTTTTTTTTTGTATTTAGAAAATTCTTAGCAGATATGCACAAAGCAGAAAATTACGATTTGCGGATTGAAAGAAATGACAGGCTCTGAAATACCAGTATTCATACTGCACCATTTGAAAAATCTTTCCCTTGAGAAGTTGGAAGTTCTTTGGATTTTTTCTTCTTCATCCTTCTATTCACTTGAGAAATAAAGAAGAGAAAGAGAAAGATGACAAATGGGATGGGTATGAATAAATGATTCCATCGAGAATCTGAGAGCGTCATGAAACCTTATCACTGTAGATTAAGAATAGGTTATTTGGCCGAGCTACTTATCAGATTAATGCCACATCTTCACTATATGGCCACCCAGTATCCAATTGAAAGCCCCTATGACAGGGATATCCTTCCTAAAATAGTTAATTCATTTTCTCAGTAATTATCTCATCGTTAGGAAAATTCCTCAGAATGAGGGATATTTGTCTTTCCTTTGCGCTTAAGAAATTTTCATGAGAGAATGGGTTGCAGAGTTCCAGGAGGCAAGAATTTTGCCCTGAAGGGTTTTGTTTGAATACTGGAGAAAACAGACATTGATTCTCACTGTAGCCACAACTAAAACGATGGCAACAAAATAACTTTTAATGTGCCCATGTGACTAAGACATCATCTTTTGAAAAAGACTTGTGGAATCTATCATGTGACATGTGCGGTGTGATAGATACACAGCCCAGTTTTAACTTCATAAACTGGTGTAAGTTACTAAGCTTTTTAAACCTTAAGTCCTCTTCTGAAAAATGGCAATAGTAATATCAGTCTCATAGGATTTCCGATGAAAATAAGTCAGACAATGCAAGAGGATCATCACTTCAGTGCTTAGTATATTAGCAAGAATGTTTTCAGCTACAGATAACAGGAAGATCCCAGTCAAAAGAGCTCACACGATGTGGGGCGGGGAGGGGGGGGGTTTGTTATCCCACGTATAAGAGGTTTGGAAGCTGGGATATTTTAGGGTTTGACTTATGTCATCAGAGATCTAGGGTTTTTTGTTTTCGTTTTTAGTCTTCCCACTTAGACTTCTTCATTGTGTTACTTTTATCCTCACACTTGTCAATATCGCCAAGAGGCTTCAAGCGTCATGTTCTTACAGCATAAGCCCCACCACGTATCTTCTCTTGCATCTGGTTGGTCAAGAGGCAACACTTGCCCATTTCATGAGGGGTTCGATGACTATAATTGGCTTAAATTAATAAAGTATTATTTCCTGGGCCTGGGGAGGATCACTCCCATTCCTTTCCAGAGGATGGCTACCTGATTACTGAGCAAAACTCATGATCTATTAACAAGGAAAAAGTGGAGGAGTGGATGCTTGGAGATAACCAACAGTGTCTGCCATATTACCCTTCACATACTATGTTATATACAATCGAGGAAGACAAAAAATTGTGGTGCAGTGAATATAACTCCACCAATTCCTTACTGTATATGGTCTTAGACAAGGTCATGTAGCCTTTCAAGAATCAGTTTTTACATCTGCAAAATGGAGGTGAATAATTATGCCTATTCCTCAGGGTCATAAAAATATAATGTATGTGTGGGGCACCTGGGCGGCTCAGTTGGTTAAGTAAGCATTGGACTCTTGATTTCAACTCAGGTCATGGTCCCAAGGTCATGGGATAGAGCCCTGCCTTGGGCTCTGTGCTGAGTGTGAGGCCCGCTTAAGAGCTTCTCTCTTTCTCCCTGTGCCCCTTCTTTGCTTGTGTGTGCTCTCTCTCTCTCTTAAATAAGGAAAGAAAGAAAGAAAGAACGAACGAACATGGAAGCCATTTATCAGGAGAGATCTCTACAATGTTTATTTAAACTTGTAAATAGACAATAAATTATGATAACTCCTTTTTTTATGATGAAGAATATAATCATTCAGCTTTTCAGTTTCAAAGCTGGCAACTGAACCCAGCTCTCTTGTGGTTTCTCATCTGATCTTAAAAAAAAAAAACCTTTTATAATTGTGTGCAACAATAAATACACAGAAAAATGCATAAAATACAAAGAAAAAACTTAACAAGTTGATGTAAATTGAATACTGTTGTAATTCCTATCCAGGTCAAGAAATAACACTATCAGTGTCCCAGAAGCCCCATGTCTTTATACAACTTGTAAATATATATATATTTTAGCATCATCGACAGTTTGTTTGTTTCCAGTAGTTTGACACTGTGTGATACCTATGTCACGCTATTTTATGTTTTTTTATTAATCATTATTTTCTCTATTCTCCCACGGTAATCACTACTCCTGCACAAACATTAATTGTGTATGTGTTGGGCACCATGCCAGGATGGTTCTGTCTTTTCATGAAGACACTCTTCCCATGATTGGAAGATCAGATTTCCGTTAACATCATCATTTCTTTTGCCAAACTCCAAGGGTCAGGATTTCAGATTATTGTGAACTTGAGCAAGTCTTTCACAAAATTTGCAGAATTATCTACCTCTATGTTTGTTGGTCTTTCTTTCTTTCTTTCTTTGCAAAGATTTGTCAGTTGTTAACAAAAAAGTTTTTTAGGAGATTCAATTTTTTTTCGGTATCCTTTATTCATTTTTCTTTCTATTTGTTTTTCGCATAGAAATCACCTCCAAATTCTGCATTATGCCTTGACATGTGCTGCTGTATAAATAATTAAGCAGTTTAGTCATGATTGGATTTGAGAATTTCCACTTCCAATCAAGATGGAACCATAGGGATTGGACTCATTTTTCCACCTAAAACAACCAAAAAACTGGACAATAAAATGGCAACAGTCAAGATATTGGATATTGGGCAACCAAAGCCAGTAATCCCTAACAGATAAGAAACAAATGAGGAGAGCTTTAGTGTTGTCCTTTATTTCCTTTAGGAAGGTTATTTCCTTTAGGAAGTTTCCAGGCTGCAGTACACAAAGTGGAACACAGGAAGATGTGCACAGTCTCAGAATTGAGGAAATATCTGGGGAGGACAAGGCAGCTGGAGTAGGCAGGGCAAAGCACCCAAAGGAGAGAGCTGCACAGAGATAGAATGCCAGAAATTTGCAGAAAGTCTCTCCTAAACATTCATTTGAGCTGATTAACACATGTGTACGGGGAAAGTCTTTGAGGCTGGAAAAGAACCACTCAAGAGGATTAGAGAGAAGGGTGCCTGAAGGTCATCACACAGGGCCAGGAGTAGTGCTTGTTTCCAAAAGCCAGAGTGGAAAATCTCATAATTCATGGGGTATCAGTTAGAGTACTAAGAGTTGTCTTTCGTCAGTTTCAGGGAAGGTAAAACCTAGACTAAACACTGCCCTGGTTCTGCCCAACTAAACAAGATCTGGAACGCTCAAACCATTTTCAAGTGATTTAACTGTGTCGCAGAATAAAGTTCAAGAATATTTATAGGAATACACACATAACTGGCACCCAACAAGGTGAAGTTCAAAATGTTTGGCACCCAATAAATAATTACCAGGCAGGCAAAGAAGCAAGAAAATACTATCAATAATGGAGAGAAAAACAATCGAAACTGACCCAGAAATGACACAGATAATCGAATTACTAGACAAGGACATCATAATAACTATTTGTTATTATTGCTGTACTTCATATATTCAAGAAGCTAGAAGAAAGATTGAATTTGTTACGTAGAGACATGAAAGACCTACAAATGACTCAAATCAATTTTCTAGAGATAAACACCATAGCATCTGAGATAAAAAAAAAAAATACATGAGGTGGGATTAACTGTAGATTAGATATTGCAGGAGAAAAGATGAATGAATGTGAAGACCGCAATATTAACTACTCAAAATGACAGAGAAAAAAGACTGCAGAGAGAAAGGACAGAACTTAAGTGAGATGGGGGGAAATTTCAAATGGATGAATATACATGAAATTGTCATGTCCATAGGAGAGGATATGGGATATTTGAGGAAATGATAACTGGAAACTTTCTGAATTTGATAAAAACTATAAATTCACAGGTATGAAAAGATCAACAAATCTCAGGCACAAGAAACATGAAGCAAATTACATCAAAACACATTATAATCAATTGGCTGACAACCAGTGATAAAGAGATAAACATTAAAAATAGATACAATAAAAGGAATGATTGTGCTTGAAACTTTTCTGTTTTCCCTATCTCATACCACACAAGCACACCTCTCTCTCTCTCTTTCTTTCTGTCACATACACACATGAACACACACACACTTCAATTATTTGAGTTCTTTCGTTCCCCAGCATTCGGTTTGATTAAAACTAAGCATTTGCTTTGTGTAACTACAGAAGGACCATTTTTATTTTAAAAGTTAATTCATTTGATCTGATTTAGAAATAGCATATCCTCTTAACCATAGGAACTTAAACTCTCAAGTGAAACAGCTGTTTCCATACTCTTGCCTGGGAACCAGGCCACCAGTAAATGTTTCACGTGCACGTACAACGCCTTTGAGCTCTTGATGATTATCGACAGCAATTAGGATGCTATGACATCTGGTGTCTCCTTGATTACATCTTTCATGAAAGTTCTAAGTGTTAAGAAATAAAATGGTGAGGATGAGCAGCCTCTTTCATGGAACAAAGGACCCTTCTTTAGATCAGACAACCATTTGGGAGTAGGTGGTCATTTTCCACCATGGATGATATGGGGCAGCACTGTAGAATCACGAATGGTTCCTAGAGATCAGCCTCCTTCCCCCTCTACAATTACAAAAGAATAACAGACGCCCCGGGGGTATTTGATGACTAGCTTTGTTTCCAGATTAGAAATCATCGACTCCTAGACATTCTGATGTAATGAAATTCCAACTGGACCAAATAATCTGATCATCGCCTTGATATTGGTTGCGGTGGAGCTTGCTTCAAAAGTTATTGCCAGCCTGGATATTTCAGCAGTTGCCCTTGATCATCTGAAGCCCCAAGTCCCCAACAACGGCCCCAACTAATCAATTCTGAGATTTTTCAGACCACTTTTATAACTTTGATTATTCCCCAGCCCCCCTTCTCTTTATATTCTTTTGTAAGTGATCTTTCCATTTGTTCTCCCTTTGTGTCTACACTTTAGCAATATCTCTTTTCATAAAGCCAAATAACATTCTACAAGTTCCTTATAATGTGAAAATGCCATCTTACCATTGAACAATTCACAAACCTTTCATGGTTTTGCTGCTTCAAAGTTTCTCTGAGGCTACATATCTGCCGGGTGGCTTGGGTGCCAGCATTTCAACCTGGCAAGATAATCCACCAGGCAAGAATGCCATACAGCTTACGCTCACATCGAATCGTATAAAATTGAATGAAAATTAGAATGAGATACTAGAATATCTATAATATGTGAAATCACAGCTAAACACGTCTGCTATTTGGGATCCTTAATTACAAAAGCACCATTTACATGCATCTCATCCAAAGAAAGAAGATTCTCACTATCCTAGAAATGTTAATATTCAATTGTCTTCTAAACTTTTTGATTTTTATTGGAATATTCTTAAACTAATAAATCATTATCAGAGCATATTTGAATGTATTATATTCTCAAAAGTAAAAAAAGAATCTCTTAAGAGCATGTTTATGTAAAAGAAAACAAATTAAAGAAACTTGTGTAAAGTTGCAAGTGGTATTTTTCCTTCTTTCTTTCTTTTTTTTAGTGTTTATTTATTTTTGAGAGAGAGACAGAGTGCAAGTGGGGGAGGGGCAGAGAGAGAGGGCGACACAGAATCCGAAGCAGGCTTCAGGCTCTGCAATGTCAGCACAGAACCCCACGAGGGGCTCGAACTTACAAGCCTTGAGATCATGACCTGACCCGAAGTCGGACGCTTAACCGACTGAGCCATCCAGGGGGCCCTGCGAGTGGTATTTTTCAAAGACGAAAATTATACATCTGCCTATGAGAAATGTCCTCTATTAACTTTTACTTTGTAGTTTACTTTGAATAAATTCTGTCCTCTTTTATTGCATTTGCATGCACCTCTTAGAATCACCAAGCAGAGGGGATCCCCATGAGACACTGTGTTGGGTGCCCCCTCAGAGGCGTGGGGATTCCTCCAGCTTGTCTCTCTTTTGATCTGCTTCTCTACTCCTCGCTAAGGGCAGCCATGGGTTCTGGTGTTGGCTTCAGCTTTTGGCTCTGCTTTCTACTTAGCAACCTTGGACTTGAATCATTTGGCCTTAGCTTGCGTGTGAATCATTTGGCCTTAGCTTGCGTGCGCATGCACATGTGTGTGCAAGATGGTGATCGTGGAGTTGATTTGCTCCGTGTACTATAATCCTATGTAAGAAGTGGCCCATCTTCTCTTCTATCCAGTTTTTGCCAATCTTACCTGTTACTAATTCCCTGCCGGAGAGGGCTGCTCAGGTCTGTCATAGTGAAATGCTTCAGAATACCTGGAAATTATCCACACTTCTTACAAACTATCTCAATTGTCTACAAATGTTAAGAACAATGGTTGATACGGAATATGTCAAATGCAGATACACAAAACAAAACCGTTTTGCATTCTGTAGGCTTTGGCGAGCCAATATTTATTCAATCCCTCCGATACAAATTCAGTCATTCACTGAAGCACTGGAAAACATCTTGAACATGCTTGAGGCGCTGTGCTTGCTGCCATGTGATTGTACCTCTTCTATAGCCCTTATCACAACGCTATTTGTGCAGTGGTCACCTCTGCTAGTGTCTGGGATTGTCCAAAGGGTTGGGATTGTCCAAAGATGAGTTATACAGATTTCCTGAGTTAATAATCCGCTAGCTAGTGTGATGTCTTCTTGAGGTTGCCTTAACATCGTGGGGAATTAATTACCATGATCTTTAACGCCTTCGGTTTTATCAAAGTAAAATGTCTAGACACCCACACTTTTCCTTCAGTGAGAGAATACACCATGTATCCCGCACTGTTTCTGCCAAAGCATTCAATCCAGATTACACACGCACTGAGATGTGGACATATAGCTGGGGCTTCTCGACTACTTTATGCATCTGTATTTCCTCATGGTCTCCCACCCCAGATAAGCTCCAGGTCTTAACTTCCCTGTGTTTGATGCCCACCGTTCTCCCAGTTACCCTGGAGTAAAGACTCAACATCATATCTGCTCTTTCCTCTTGAGTCAATCCAGACCAAATAACTGTCAATTTTCTTCCACATTGTTCCCTCTAGTTATGCCCTTCCTGTCCATTATCTCCTTAGCTCGCTGATTCATTGGTTAGTTCATTCATATTTACTCACTTTTCCTGAAAACCCTCACAGAGTGTGTGATTTGCAGGGTAATGTTGCCACTGAAATGTAAGGATAATGACGATGTAATTTTCATTCCTTAGGGGTTTAGAGACTGGCGAGGGTGACCGTGTATAAAGAGCTATACTAAGAATCCAGTGGGAGATAGAGGCCAAATGGCAAGAGGGTTGTGGAAATTCAGATTGATGTCCCCCCCCCATGAAGTTTCCACAGTGTTTGCACAATTGAGTACAAATTCCTCTCCCAGGCATCTCAACCCTTCAATAGATGGCATCACCCTAACTTTCCAAGTTCGTCTCCCCTTCTCCTGGGTTTGTGGTCCCCTACGTTCCGGTCAAATTTTCTCTCTCTGATCCCTGAAAAATACCTTCAAGTATTCGTCTCTCTTTCTCTTCTGTGACAGCAGATGTGCTGTCAGCAGCATGTCAGCACCAAAGAAGTTCATGAGGATTTCTAGGGAAAGTTACAAAATACGTTCAGTAAAAAAAAATATATACATTTCGTAGCTTTTAACTAAGTCTATAATTCAAACCCTTTGGACACGCAGGAGCTGTCACGTAGATCATGAAAGCTTTTCCCAAAGAAATTTTTATACCAGAACATCTGCAACCAGTTCTTGAATTTGCACGTCGCTTTAGATATCAGGTTCTTTCTCCAAGTCCAAATCACGTCTTGTTTTATTGAAATAACATAAATGAGTGATCGTGCCTTCTTGCAGAGTGTGTCTTCCAACCTGGAATGTTCCATCGCTACCAGACTTTTAAGTTTTCTAAGATCTGCCATCAGTATTGTTATCACCGGGTTTCCAGATTTCTCTACTACTTCTTTGCATTCCAGTAACTTTTTTTTGGGTGGGGGGGCAAGGATTTAAGGGTTTTTGTTTGTTTTGTTTTGTTTGAGGTAGCTGTTTTTCAAAAAAAGCCAATTTTTCCCTACCACCTTCAAGAAGCCTTCCCTTCCGTCTCACCTAACCATGGTTTCTTAGGTATCGTTAAGATGAAAACGCAACACGGGAATTAAGAGGCAAGGCACTGGTGTGTGTTGAGTAGCCACTTATGGACGAGGCACCATGCCAGACATGCACATATTATGTACATAATATGTACATGTACATATTATGTATTATTATGTACACATTAAGTACATATTATGTACATGTACATATTATGTACATAAATAATCGTACACAATCCTCACAACTGCCCTGCCAAGGGAGTGCTATTATTCCCACTTTACGGATGAGAAATTTGGGGTTCAGAAGGATTAAGAGGCTCTCCCCGGGGCATGTCTGGATTCCAATGCTGCTTCGTCCTTCGGTGATTCTGAAGACAGATTCTTCTTTTCCATGGTGCCATGCCTCCCCAGTGTTGTTTAATCCCAGGGATATTTCTTGAAGGGCTATTTAAACTCCAGCCTATAGTAAGTTTGCTGGTGGTAATGGTGGGGTTCTCTACTTTTTTATCCTCCAAAGTCCTTAGTACAGGGCTCTTGAATACCAAAGACTCATTGAGTTAATGTTGCATAAAGTGTGTCAAGGGAAGTTTTTCAGCCTTATAAACTTGGCTGTGTTACCTTAAGCATTTTTCTAGTGTTGCCCATTTCCTTGATCGATTCTTACAGACTAATAATCTGTTCCTAAGTTTTTCTAGAATGAGTTACAACGAGTTAGTGTATTCACTGCTTCCTTAGCCTTGTGATCATGTGCTGATGGTTGCCGAAGACCATCAAGGATAGGCCCAAGTTCATGTGCTTTTCTGTGATGTACAGGAAAAGCACTTAAAAATTTCTGAAACATCTTGCACATCTGAACATCTTTTAGTTTCTGAAACATCTTGTACATCTGAAACATCTTTTAGTACAGCGTTTCTCAACCGTGGCACCTTGGCCTTCTTCACTCTTTATTATTGGGGGCTGTCCTGTGCATAGCAGGATCCCTGGCCTCTACCCGCAAGATGCCAATGGCACCCTCCCCACGTGTGACAACCAAAAATATCTCTAGGTATCGCCAGGTATCCCCTAGGGAGCAGAATCACCCCAGTGGATAACCACTATTTTAGGATGTTACAAATATGTAGTAACTGAGAGAGAAAAGAGAACAAAGACTTCCGTCTCCACAACACAACTCAGGCTTCGATTAAAAAGCATCTTTTAAAGATGCCTGAATATGTCAATGATTAAGAAAGGGTTTCATTTGATTAAATTTGGACTATGAAATTAGGTCAATAGCCATCTTTCCCTTAACTTTATATATTATTCACTGGATTGCAAGTCAGGTAAATTTTTCCCCACCTTAAGCACTTATATTCGAGTGATCTGTTCTGTGGCAAAGAAGAAAACCTGAGAATTTTTGGTTTTGCCTTCTCCCCTCGGTTGTGTATTTCAATCTTATTAGGAAGACTTGAGAATATGGTTGTTACTGACAGAGTCAGGGGTGCCTCGGTCAAAGTGACTGTGTTTTCTAAGTCGATTTGCCTTTTCCTGAGTCAATTTAACTTCTAAAAGATTCATTACCCCATTTTATTTTTCAGTTGGAAGCCCTTTTTTACTTGACATTTAAAAGGTACTTTACCAAATGGAATGGTTAATTATCCAAAGGGGAAACAGCCTACCCATGCTGAAATCTAGAATGCAAGACAATTAGTATCGATGTTTTCACTAAGCTGTCAAAAACAAAATATCTATTCTTCCATCATAAATTTGGCAAACTCTTGATTTTCTGGTGACGTCTACTTTCCGACCGTGTGCAATTAACAGTGGTTTCAGAGCAATAATCCTACCCCTTCACTGTGGTCCTCCCCGATGTTCACGCGCTCTTCCAGTAAGACTGTCTTAACAATTAAAGGATTATTCAGTTACCCTGCATTTCTCATTCTTCAAACATTCACCAAACTTTAAATACAGATAACACATCTTCAGGTAATATTTTAAACTTTGGGTAGCACTATCTTATCCTGTCTTCACAACAGGTCTTATGGGATAGATATTTTTATTGTCATGTCAAAGAGTAAAAATAAAAAGAGACTTTGCAAGTTTAAAGGATGGGCCCAAGAAGCCACAGCATGTATGTAATTTAAGACGTATTGGCCGCCAAAGTTCATCAGGAAGAAGTCTAGGCCAATGGTGCCTAATAGAACTAGAATATAAGCAGTATTAAAAATTTTCCAGTGGCCATGTCAAAAAACAACAACAGAGAAATCCTTCAACAAATGGTGTTGGGAAAACTAGACAGCTACTCGCAACATATACACTTTCTCACACCATATACAACAATAAGCTCAAAATGAATGAAAGACCTAAATGTGAAACCCGAAACCATAAAACTCCTAGAAGAAAACACAGGCAATAATTTCCTTGACATGGGCCAAAGAAACATTTTTCTAGAGATGTCTCCTCGGGGGAGAAAAACAAAAGCAAATTAATCTATCGGACTACGTCTACACAGCGAAGGAAACCATCGACACAGCAACAAGGCATCTTCTCCTGCTGAACGGGAGAAGACGTTTGCAAATGATAAGGAGTTAATACCCCAAATATATAAAGAACTTCTATGAATCAACACCAACCCCCCCCACCCCCCCATAATGTGATTTTTAAAAGTAGAGAAACAGGGGCAACTGGGTGGCTCAGTGAGTTAAACGTCCGACTCTCATTCAGGTCACGATCCCAGGATTGTGGGGCCAGGCTCCTCACTGAGTGTAGACCCTGCTTAAGATTCTCTCTCTCCTTTTGCTCCTCTCCCCCACTCGTGTGCATGCTCTCTCTCTCTCTAAAATAAAAAAAAAAGTAGAGAAAAAGGTAAAATTAATTTAAGTAATATTTTATTAAACACATATATTGGGAAGAACATCATTGCAATAAGTAATCAATATAAAAATTATCCACGAGATACATTTCATTCATTTCTTCCTACAAAGGCTTCACGGTTCAGTTTCACAGATGATAACACATTCCAGTTTGAGGACTCACTTTTTGAGTGCTCAATTCAGCTGTGTGTGGCTTGTGGTTGTGGTTGTGGGCACACGCCTCTAGGCATCGCGACATGTCAGGTATCTAAGACAGTTTTTCTCCTGATATAAAGCTCATCTTCCAGGGCAAGAGTCAGATAATAAATAATAACATGTAGGGAATAGAAGTAAAGCCGTGTCTTCTGACTCAAGCTCATGAACATTTTTTGGGGGGACGCTTGATGAGTTGCCCAGGTTTTCAGACAGCGAGCATCAGGGCCGGGGTTGTCCTGGGAAAGTCGTCTGCGGAGAAGAGGCAGTGGAAAGCTGCGGTGAGCTGGGGCAGGTCCCAGGGCATGAGTGGGGCAGGCTGGGGTTTGGTGAGGAGGCTGTTCAAGGCTGAGACTTCCAGGAGGTGACAGGTGGAAACAGGAACGGACGGTCAAGTGCAGAACGTGCTGTGGAAGGCAGAGGACAAGAGGTCCTGAGGCCTGGAGCCTGGGGGTGTCAGGGCCGGAGAGGAGAGAGCCACCATGAATGGACACTTCCCTGGAGATCTGGCAGAGGGTTTTGGGCTCCCCTGAGGCCCGGACATCTGCCCACCAGACCACCTGCTCTCTGCGGCCGCTCTGCTGTTCACGATCTCAGTCAAGGGCCTTCAAAAGGCAGAGCAAAGTCTGCTGAAGGTCTGGCTTCCTGTTTCGTTCAATGCTTTAAAAAGGCTCTTTCACTGTATCTGAAGGTTGAGAGGCCGAAACAGTGAACAAGTGAGGATCCAGCACATTTTTTTTTGTGTAGACCTTTAAGAATGCTCAGCCTTCTGCACCTTCTCTTTCCTGCAGTGGCTGGTTTGTTAGTTTTCTCCCTTTCACTGGCAACAGCCCTGCTGGCCGGCGTCTCCTCTGGTGCTCTATCTGCTGCCGGCATTGACCCACTCCCCACAATGCCCACCTCACCTCACTGCCCCTGCCTCATCCGTGCAGGGACCCCACTGCTCCCTCAAGCGCCCGCGGGGAGGGGTGGGTCTCAGCCAACCTCAGGGACTCTTGTTATAGTCCTGGTCCTTTACTGGGTGGATCTGCCCCCTCTGGCTCAGGCACGGACTCATACCTGTTCGGTTCCCAGCAAAGCTTGGGCGGAGGGCACGAAAATATACTTAATACCTGACGGATAGGCCATTCCAACGGAAATGAAGAAACTTGGAATAAAAGATTCAGGCTGGGTGGCAGATGGGGGGAGAGAAGAGGCCTCGCTAAGCCTCCCTCTTCTCTCCTCATACTGAGCGTGTAGTTGAGACGTGCTTTGAACTCACTCTGAAATAGTCGCTGTGGTATAGCCCGAGAGGCGCACTTTTTACCAGGCTGTGTGCAGCCCACATCTTTTGGGGGGAGATTGTCAATGTCTCCAAAGTGGGGTCGTTAGCACACTCCTGGCACGCACCAAGTCACTCCTCATGGGCTGGGGAGTCGTGCCAGGGCCGGGGGCCGGACAGACAGCAAGCAGCTCAGTGTCTCGGCCACCGCAGCAGGCCTGCTCCCCGGTTCCTGCAGGGGGGAGGGGGGGGCGCCTGGCTGGTCGGGCTCCTCCCGGGAACGCTTGCTTACAAGGAAGCTTCCCCTCAGGCACACCTGTGTCCAATTAGGAGCAGGCCTCCTTCCAAGTTCAGGAAGGTGCCAGCGTTTTCTAAGGGTCTTCATGTTGGTCCTCTAACTTGTTTGCACTGGTTAGCCGACCAGTCTGCAGTGTTTTCAAGGGCGCAGAGAAGAGCCATTTCACGGAAAAACAGAGCTTGCTTTTATAAATGCTGCAGGGGCTGCTCAGTCCCAGGTAGAGTGCTGGTGTGTGTGTGTGTGCTTTGCATGTGCCTTAGAAGGTTATGTCTGGGCTAGCGGGTCGCCCGGATTCCACCACCATGGACTCCCTTTCTTTTTGTTTTCCGTATCAAGTTCTCGTTTAGAAAGGCTTACCGAACAACAAAACCACTTGCGTTTATTAAGGAATCAAAAAAAAAAAAAAAATGACAACACGGTTGGTGCTCACTGTCCAAATCGAAGCCATATACCAGTTTAGAGTAGAAGAGGACAGACCCTATTTACTCGTACCCACCTTTTCCCCTTCCTGGAAGGTAAGGCTGTTACCGGTTCAGATGACCTCTCCCCATTTCTTTCCCTCTGAATGTACTAGAAGGTACGTAGAGAATACGCCCTTGTCTATCCCTATACCCATATTACCGTTCGTGTTTTCTTTTCTTTTTTTTTTAAATTTTTTTTAACGTTTTATTTATTTTTGAGACAGGGAGAGACAGAGCATGAACAGGGGAGGGGCAGAGAGAGAGGGAGACACAGAATCCGAAGTAGGCTCCAGGCTCTGAGCTGTCAGCACAGAGCCCGACGCGGGGCTCGAACTCACGGACCGCGAGATCATGACCTGAGCCGAAGTCGGTCGCTTAACCGACTGAGCCACCCAGGCACCCCCTGTCCGTGTTTTCTTAACCTGGGTGAAAGCATCAGGCCTATAGTATCCGTGTAAAAAATGTTGTTATGTGACCTGCTTATTTGATTCGATAACATAACTTGAAATGATGCCCGCCCTTTTTATAGTTACATAGTATTCTGTTGCAGGCGTAAGCTATTGTTTAGTTACACCTTCATTGTTGAGCCTCTATTTCACTCCCTTTGCTACCTGAACTACAATACTGCAAAAAGTATAAACACTTTGGCACGGATACCTTTATGACATTAAATGATCATTATATTTTTTTTTCCGAAAAATTTTTTTTATTAACCAAAGACACATGCAACTCCCAATCAGTCTTTCCGATCAGTATGAGATCACTGTAGTAGTATTATTGCATTGAGCTGAAGTAATTCTGGTCAAAAGCTTAGGAATGTGATTATTTAATTAGCCTGTTCAGCCTAATCTGGGAGACATATTTGATATCTGTTAGACTCTTTGAAATGCTGAAAATAGTCTTCAGACCTTCCCCCGACCCCGTGCCACCTCATTACATTACTACCTTTGAGAACATGAAAGATCTGACCTTGATTGTGAATGTATTTGACACACTCATGCAACTCAGAGAGAAATGAAAAATTCAACCGGTTGTAGTTTTGGTTTGCAAAATTTAAAATGAAAAGCATAAGCAGTTTGGCTGACTTTCTTAATGGAAGTGTCTAATTTGCCTGACTGAGTTGACTTATTAAATAAGCTTAATCAACTTCTTCTTTGGCACTTTGTAAATACTAACTCTGTGGGCTTAACCACATATAGCAAATATACTACTGATTTTATTACTTTTAATCGTAAGTTTCATGAGACCCTAGTAATCTTTATCTTTCAGAACGTTTATGGAAGTGCTTTGTAAATTATAATTTTATTGGAAATTCTTTGTAATTCTGACATGGTAGAAAGAACTCTGTACTTTGATCTTATAAGCAGACACGGGTTTGAATTCAGCGTACATCACGATTAGTTGTATGGTCTTGGGAAAGTCCCTTGATATCTTTGAATCTCCTGTTCTTCTCATATAAAAAGTGGATAAGTAATGATACCTACTTTAACCACAAAGATTGTGAGGATTAAATCAGATAATGTTTCTAAAAGTACCTGGTTTATTGCTTGACATATTAGAGGCTTGATATTATTATTAAGCTATTATTATTATTAGCTGATAAAAAGACCACGTGTTTATACTTCTTGAAAAGATACGACTGAAATCAGAAGATGCTTCGATTGGTATAATAAGTCTTCCTGTGAGAATCTGGAACTCTTTTTAAAGTTTCCTTGAGAGAATAAAGTGGTTATTATTTTTTAATGTTTATTTATTTCTGAGAGAGAGAGAGAGAGAGAGAGAGAGATTGCATGATCAAGGGAGGGGCAGGCAGAAAGGGCAACAGAAGATCTGAAGCGGGCTCTGTGTTGACACAAGAACTCCCAAGAACTGCGAGATCATGACCTGAGCCAAAGTTGGATGCTCAACCGACTGAGCCACCCAGGCACCCCTGAAGTGATTATTATTATAGTCATGTTTTACACTGGAAAACTGAAACACTGGGATTAAACAAGCTCTCCTGGTGATGTAGAATGTCAGGTGTGGGACCGGACCTGCCATACCAGTGGGGGTGACCTCGATACTTGGCGATTAGGTACATTTTAAAGGACAGTGCCCCTTTAAGACCTCCTTTAAAATATTGGAATGGGGAGGCAAGTTTGATGGCCATGTGATACCTGGATGCAATCACTATTAGAGACAGTATACTTAGAAGGATATGGTTTGCCCAACAGTGCATCTGAATCTTTCTTTTTTCAAAAAATTTTTAAAAGTGTTTATTTTTGAGACAGAGAGAGAGACAGACAGACAGGCAGAATGCAAGAGGCAGAGGGGCAGAGAGAGAGAGAGAGCAAGACACAGAATCTGAAGCAGACTCCAGGCTCTGAGCTGTCAGCACGGAGCCTGATGTGGGGCTCAAACTCACAGACCATGAGATCATGACCTGAGCCAAAGTCAGATACTTAACCGACTGAGCCACCCAAGTGCCCCGGAGTCTTTCAGATCCCTAGGTGCACTCTGACTATGGGCTCTGATTTATTTCAGAAGTGTTTTAAGAAGAATGTAATTTTTATTATTCAAGGCGATCATTTCAATCCACATTTTTGATCGTTCACATTGCATCTTGCTAACATCTCTCCGATGATTCAAATCAAACTTATCGTTTGCTTCTAAAAAAGCAGTTTTTAGCATTAAGTTTGCGAACAGCAGCGATCAAGGAACCATACACGCACGTGCACTAGCTCTTGTGTGTCAATGCCTCAAGCTTAAGGTCTAGACCCATGTTTTACAAATGATAGTTCCTACAAGGCAGGTGTACTGAAAGAGGTCGGCTTGGAAGACTCCACTGGGACAAGGCCTTCTGTATGCAACATCCTGGGACTCAGTCTCTTCAAGGCAATTATGAGGGTTGGCTCCCTGGGTTCTAAGGTTTGCAATGAGCGTGGGGTGAGTATATCTGGAGGAAGAACAGCCCAAACTCTGTGGATCCGGACCCCCTTAGGGCAGACAGACAGTTGTAGACACATCATTTGTTCAAAATTTTTGTTTTCTCTCTCATTTTGGACTCTGAAACACACCTCATTGGCTAAAGGCATCTCATCAACGTCCCCAGAATTCTCCACATTAGAAATACCCACGGATAAGAGCTTAACGAGATGTTTTTCTGAACCGCTTTTCAAGATTTTATTAAGTGGTACCCGAGACGACCATTCCAGTGCAAACAGTGTGCTGGTTTCCAGGGTCCCTGATCAGCGTGTTTCAAGGTGAGTGAAGACAGCATCCCAATAAAAATGGAGCAGCCTGTTAACTCCCACTTTACTTGTTTGGGTTGGCTGCAGATGGGGATATTTTTAGGACCAGAACAAATATGTCACCTTCCTTGTGGGAGTAGATTGTATCTTCAGAAAAGTCTATGATTCTTACTTTAAACTTAAAGCAGGACATATTTCCCAAAGCTAGTCAGTAAACAGAACACTATCATCTAACTGTTCCTGTGTTTGTATAAATTAAAGAAACATCGGTCATATATTACTTAGAATTTTAGGGATTTGGGCACCACCCAAATGCATAACAGATTAATTTCATGGTTTCTATATGCATTTGCACAAATTAAAATATAAGCCCTCACTGGGTTGTTTTGAACCTCTTTCTTCAATTAATTCTATTTGCAGAGCTGGTCAGACGGTGGTTTTCAGGAACAGCCCAGGTTCTTCTATATGTCGTTACTATACGCTTGAATCCCTTTATGTTGTGTGTGTAGAAGTGACAGAACTGATGTCTGAATGATAAGTTAACCAAGCTGTGTCAGTTTCCTCCCAGCGATAGGTCTTGTATACTGAAAGCTTCAAAATCTCTCCATAGGAATCTTTTTATACTATTGACAAGCGAGCATAAACTTTCCATGGACCGTGGTAGATTTCCCGTCCAAACATCAAAGAAACGATTCTTACCTTTAATACTTTTTAAAGGAAAGCCAATTCTTGGTTAGAACATTTTTAATTGTTAATTTTAACAACCTTTAAATACGTTACTGATCTCACAAAGCTTTTCAACAGCTAAATAATGAACCCAAGATCAACTCCAGGGGTCTCGGTTTTTAGTGAAGAATTAAAGCTTTTGGATCTTTCTCCTGTCAATTACCTGTTTCTGGACTGTAGTTCACCGGCCCATATCTGGTGATACCCGATATACATAGGACAGCTCTAAAGCTTTGGCTTGTGCTAAGTCAGGGACCTGGAAGCAATAGTGGGCTTCTGGTCTAAAGTCAGATTCACGGGCAATTTTCTTTGTAGTCTTGCCAAGGGTGATTTGATAGAGCACTTCCCTCATCAATGAGTATAAAAGCAGGGAATAAACTGTGCCTGGGTATCTTTCCTCTCTAGCTCTTTCCTCTTTCTCCTTTCTGTCCTCTCCCCACCACCCCTTTCCCATTCTTCCTTTCATCCTTTAGAAAACATGCACAGGGAAGCTCATAAGACATAAACATTCTGCTTAATAATTATAAAACAAATATTCATGCATTCTTCACCCAGGATGCAAGATAGTATGTTGCTAGCACTCCAAAGACCTTGGCAAGTCCCTTCTGTAAGTAACCCCCCCCTCCCCACCCCGCTTCCTTGCTAGAGATAACTGCTATCCTATTATGGTATCCTATTATGGGATTATGCTTCCCACACACCTATTATAGCATTTATTTCCTTGCTTTTAGTTTTAGTTTTATTACCTAATTATACATGCTTAAAGAATATAGTTTAATTTGTTGTTGTTGTTGTTGGCAATAAAGTTTAATTTTGCCTGGTTCGGAGCTTTATACAAATGGAATCACATAAGATGTATTCTGTTCCATCTGTCTTATTTGATCAATCGTATATCATTACATTTTTAAATTTGAAAACAATTTAAAATAAAAAAATTGCAAAAATAAAATAGCGCAAAGAACTCCCATTTATTTACGTGCCATCCAGAGTTACCTATTTTTTACATTTTTCTTTATTTGCTTCGTTATGTATGTGTGCTCTCTGTCCCTGCATGTATGTAATGTTTCTGAACCACTTGGGAGTAAGTTATATATCATGGCACTTTTTGCATAAATACTTTTGTGTGTATTTCCTAAGAATGAGGCATTCTCGTAGGTAACCACGGTATAGGGATCAACTTTAGAAATTTACATTGATACAATAGAGTCTACTGTCCATAATCCAATTTTGTTAGTTGACCAATAAGCTTTTATAACATTTTCCCCCTTCCAGTGAACACTTTTCTCTCTAGTATAGGACCCAGTTTAGGGTCACTTGTTATATTTAATTGTCATGTCTTCTTTAACTTCCCTTAATCTGGAATATTTCCTCACCCTTTCTTCTTTTTTATGTGATAACGACTTTTGTAATATATACATTTCCCTACTCCCTTTTAAACAGAGTATTCCTAATTTTGTGTTTGTGTGATTCAACCTTATTTCTTAAGATTCATCCATATTGTATTTCTTGTATGTTTTTTTTTTCGTTTTTGTTGCTAAGTCATGTGTGTAACATTGTCAACATATGGATGCAAATGTAGCAGTTAATAATTTTTTCATATATGTGCTTCTAACTTTTATTAAAGAGAGAAATTAACCGAGCTATTTTGATATTGCATCTTTGATTTTTGAGAAAAGCCCCGTCAGTCCATCTATCAAATTGCACCTAAATTTACCTGGTGTAGCCACCTGATGCCTGAATAATGGCACGAGGAGACGTAAACAGCCTCTAAAGGGCCAGGATTGCAAACTCGAACCCACAAAATGATTGTAATCACTATCCTAAGACTTCAGCTTTAAATATGTTCTGAAAAGAAACAAAATGATCAGCCACCGAAGCCATTGAACTAGGATCGGGGGGTATTAGGATGTACAGTTAATTGGAAAATGACTAGTGATGGATAAACCTCAGAAACTTTAATATTCAGGGATGCTTATGTGAGACTTTTAAAACTACTTTTAATCAAATGAACTCAAATCCTTTTGGTTAAACCCTTTTCCTCAATTACTAGTTCTCTTTCTACTCAAACCAACCAGAATTCATATGTTATTTGCTTTGCTTCCATCAAGATATTCTTTCTCCTGTTTAAGAGTGATCGTCTTTGTGATACTTCACTTTGAAGTCAGTACAGGGTTGCAGTACATGACGACTTTTACGATAATAACCCTACATTTGAGCCAAAGGAATTCCAAGAACTAAGTTTGTTCCAGGAAGTGGTTTTAACCTTCATTCTTCCATGTTCCAGTTCTGTATTTATCGTAACTTGCTTTAAAAAAGGTAGATGCTTACCCATTTAATATGCACATTTCCAACTTTGGAACCTAGCCACCTTCCTAGTTATTTTCAATTGATTCAAATATTGGGATCATAGACAATATTTCCTTCTTTCTAGACTAGATTTGTCTCTGGAAAAAAGTGATCACTGATGGCTGCAAAGATTGGCCATGTGCTAGGTAATTCTGGTCTGATCCTTCTAACAAAGGGGCATGGGGGTAGAATTTCGATTACCTTTAGAAATTTGAAATTGCTGGAAAGAAATAAGAATGCATATACACATTTTTTTTTTTTTTTGCAGTAGGGTGGAGGGAGAACTAAAAAAAAAAAGTCATATTTGAAGGTAGCAGGCAAGTGGGCAAAAGGGTTTCCGTGTTGACAGATGACTCACTTCGAGAATAATAAGATGTAGGTTCGAACAATGCAGCTATACAAAGGTATCGGATTTCAAGAGAGTACATTTTGGGGAATTAAGAAATCTGGTGAAGAAGGTGCAATAAGAGGAAGTATAAAATTCGCGAGCATGAAAGCAGCTGAAGAATCTTTTAAGACACCATAATTAAAGCTCAAAGAACGGCAGTCTTTCTGAAAAAGAAGAGTGAGGACTTAACAAAAATAGCATGTGCGTAACACGCTGGAGAGCGCACGCAGAGCTGTGTGAAGATCTTAGAGAGAGAAAAACAAATCATTGCAGAGCGATTGTCCGGCTTTCTAAATGGAGCTGGAGGGGGCTGCACAGAAAATGAATACAGAGAGTTAGCTGAGGCAATGGCTAAGAAAAATAAATAAATGGACAGAAACAGTCAAAATTGGTTATTTTTAGTCACTGGCGATGATAAAACAATTTTTATCTGAAACAAAAAAGCAATGACCAAAGCCAAAAACAAAACGATATGCTTCAGAGAATAAAAGCCGGAAATAGACGAACTGATTGATTTTGAACAACCAGGTTAGCTCTTTAAAGGGGAAAGTATATGGACAACTGGGAACAATTAAATTGTAGTTTAATAAATACATCGTGAGCTTTCGAGATTCAGTTAGAATGGATGATTCAAGTGAAAGGCCGTGAAGTGGAGGGTATTTGGAGAGAAGTTCAGGAAGATTATTTTGGGCCGGAGAAACAAATGGTTTGGGTCTAAAAGAAACCCAGAGATAAGAATCAGCATGGAGAAGCCCATATGAAAGGAAGCAGGAAATGGGGTATTTTCCCTTATTGAAAAAAATAAACGGTGGTTTTGGGGAATATCTATTGGTAAAGAGGGAGACACATCAGTGGAATATCAGATCTTTTTTTTTTTTTTTGATGATGAGGCTAATCTCACTCTTTTTTTTTTTTTTTCAACGTTTATTTATTTTTGGGACAGAGAGAGACAGAGCATGAACGGGGGACGGGCAGAGAGAGAGGGAGACACAGAATCGGAAACAGGCTCCAGGCTCTGAGCCATCAGCCCAGAGCCCGATGCGGGGCTCGAACTCACGGACCGCGAGATCGTGACCTGGCTGAAGTCGGACGCTTAACCGACTGCGCCACCCAGGCGGCCCATAGGCTAATCTCACTCTTAACGTGTGTTGTGCTCTCGCCTCTGGTTAGATGCTACCCATCTAAAAGCTCTCCGGCGCTGGCCTTCAGAGGTACAGCCAGCTGTCAGAGGAAGAAGTAAGACAGCAGGTGGTGGCCCTGAGGACTGGAAGGAATCTGAAACAATATTGAGTCCAACCCTGTCATGTACAGATGATGAAACAGACCAGGAAAAGAAGAGATCTACCGAAGATCGGTAATTGGTGAGTGTCTGCCATGAAACCTCGCCTTCTACATGGACCTTCCCCATCTCATCATTTGGCGGAACTCCCTTCTTGTGGATAATTTTTCTGGAAGGAAAATTTTCTGTGGCACCAGAGCCAAAGGAGACAAATAACCTGGGCTTGGCCAACTAGTTGCTCGGAAGTTTGGCTTAGAAGGAGGGATACAGAGAGATGTGGGAGGCTTAGGAGTCATTGTCACAACAGTGGGACGTTGTATAAACCAGGCAGTTCTTGTTGCAAGGTTTTTGTTGTGGGTTCAGTTGCCAGGTCGTTAGATTTCCCTAGTGTTCATTCGTTTTCTAAGTTAGGTGTTCTGGCCTATTGGTGATTTTGCATCCTTAATATCCTTTCAGTGATACTCTGTTTTGCTTACCATAACCAGAGTCTGTTGCAACCATGAGCCACGTTTGGTATACAAAGTTCAAGTAAATGGAGTAAATAAGTTGGGTAAATAACAAACTGCCTCTTAGTTCATTTTGCTCCCCATGACTTCCCTTCCCTTCCCTGCCTTTCCCTTCCCTTCTCTTTCCTTTCTTTTCCTTTCCTTTCCCTTTTCCTTTCCATTCCTTCCCCTTCCTTCCTTCCTTCTTCTGTTTCTTTCTTTCTTTCTTCTTTCTTTCTTTCTTTTTCTTTCTTTCTTTCTTTCTTTCTTTCTTTCTTTCTTTCTTTCTTTCTATTTAAGTTAGTTAACATACTGTGTAGTATTGGTTTTAGGAGTAAAACCCAGTGATTCACCCCAACAAATGCCCTCCTTAATGCCCATCACCCATTTAGTCTATCCCCCCTCCCCACCTGCAACCCTCAGTTTGTTCTCTGTATGTAAGAGTCTCTTGTGGTTTGCCTACCTCTCTGTTGTTTTTTTTTTTCAATGTTTAGTTTTGAGAGAGAAAAAGTGCAAGTGGGGGAGGGGCAGAGAGAGAGGGAGATAGGATCCGAAGTAGGCTCTGCTTTGGATTTTCTCTCTGAAAACAGGGAGGCCGATGTGGGGCTCCAACTCAGGAACTGCGGGATCATGACCGGAGCTGAAGTAGGATGCTTAACTGACGGAGCCATCCAGGTGCCTCTCCCTTTCTGTTTTTATCTTATTTTTTTCTTCCCTTCACCTATGTTCATCTGTCTTGATTCTTAAATTCCACGTATTATTGAAATCCTATGGTATTTGTCTTTCTCTGGCCAACTTATTTCACTTAGCGCAGTACACTCATTTTGTTGCAAATGGCAAGATTTTATTCTTTTTCTTTTTTAATTTGCATCCAAATTAGCATATAGTACAGCAATGATTTCAGTAGATTCCTTAGTGCCCCTTCCCCATTTAGCCCATCCCCCCCTCCCGCACCCCTTCCAGTAACCCTCAGTTTGTGCTCCATATTTATGAGTCTCTTCTGTTTTGTCCCCCTCCCTGGTTTTATATTATTTTCGTTTCCCTTCCCTTGTGTTCATCTGTTCTGTCTCTTAAAGCCTTAATGTGAGTGAAGTCATATGATTTTTGTCCTTCTCTGACTAATTTCACTTAGCATCATACCCTCCAGTTCCATCCACGTAGTTGCAAATGGCAAGATTTCATTCTTTTTGATTGCCGAGTAATACTCCATTATATATATATATATATATATATATATATATATATACCACTTCTTCTTTATCCATTCATCCATCGATGGACATTTGGACTCTTTCCATACTTTGGCTATTGTTGATAGTGCTGCTATAAACATCGGGGTGCATGTGTCCCTTCGAAACAGCACACCTGTATCCCGTGGATAAATGCCTAGTGGTGCAATTGCTGGGTCGTAGGGTAGTTCTGTTTTTAGTTTTTTGAGGAACCTCCATCCTGTTTTCCAGAGTGGCTGCACCAGCTTGCATTCCCACCAACAATGCAAAAGAGATCCTCTTTCTCCGCATCCTCGCCAACATCTGTTGTTGCCTGAGTTGTTAATGTTCTCCATTCTGACAGGTGTGAGGTGGTATCTCATTGTGGTTTTGATTTGTATTTCCCCGATGATGAGTGATGTTGAGCAGTTTTTCGGGTGTTGGTTGGCCATCTGGAGGTCTTCTTTGGAGAAGTGTCTATTCATGTCTTTTGCCCATTTCTTCACTGGATTCTTTGTTTTTTGGGTGTTGAGTTTGATAAGTTCTTTATAGATTTTGGATACTAACCCTTTATCTGATATGTTGTTTGCAAATATCTTCTCCCATTCTGTCAGTTGCCTTTTAGTTTTGCCGACTGTTTCCTTTGCTGTGCAGAAGCTTTTTATTTTGACGAGGTCCCAGTAGTTCATTTTTGCTTTTGTTTTCCTTGTCTCCAGAGATGTGTTGAGTAAGAAGTTGCTGTGGCCAAGATCAAAGACGTTTTTGCCTGCTTTCTCCTCAAGGATTTTGATGGCTTCCTGTCTTACATTGAGGTCTTTCATCCATTTTGAGTTTATTTTTGTGTATGGTGTAAGAAAGTGGTCCAGGTTCATTCTTCTGCATGTTGCTGTCCAGTTTTCCCAGCACCACTTGCTGAAGAGACTGTCTTTATTCCACTGGATATTCTTTCCTGCTTTGTCAAAGATTAGTTGGCCATATGTTTGTGGGTCCATTTCTGGGTTCTCTGTTCTGTTCCATTGATCTGAGTGTCTGTTCTTGTGCCAGTACCACACTGTCTTGTTGATTACAGCTTTGTAGTATAGCTTGAAGTCTGGGATTGTGATGCCTCCTGCTTTGGTTTTCTTTTTCAAGATCACTTTTGCTATTCGGGGTCTTTTCTGGTTCCATACAAATTTTGGGATTATTTGTTCTAGCTCTGTGAATAATGCTGGTGTTACTTTGATAGGGATTGCATTGAATATGTAGATTGCTTTGGGTAGTATTGACATTTTAACAATATTTGTTTTTCCTATCCAGGAGCATGGAATCTTTTTCCATTTTCTTGCGTCTTCTTCAATTTATTTCATAAGCTTTCTATAGTTTTCAGCATATAGATTTTTCACCTCTTTGGTTAGATTTATTCCTAGGTATTTTATGGTTTTTGGTGCAACTGTAAATGGGATTGATTCCTTGGTTTCTCTTTCTGTTGCTTCATCGTTGGTGTATAGGAATGCAACCGATTTCTGTGCATTGATTTTATATCCTGCAACTTTGCTGAATTCATGAATCAATTCTAGCAGTTTTTTGGTGGAATCTTTTAGGTTTTCCATACAGAGTATCATGTCATCTGTGAAGAGTGAAAGTTTGACCTCCTCCTGGCTGATTTGGATGCCTTTTATTTCTTTGTGTTGTCTGATTGCAGAGGTTAAGACTTCCAATACTATGTTGAATAACAGTGGTGAGAGTGGACATCCCTGTCTTGTTCCTGCCCTTAGGGGGAAGCCTCTCAGTTTTTCCCCATTGCAGATGATATTAGCATTGGGTTGTTCATATATGGCTTTTATGATCTCGAGGTATGCTCCTTCTATCCCTACTTTCTTGAGGGTTTTTATCAAGAAAGGATGCTGTATTTTGTCAAATGCTTTCTCAGCATCTATTGAGAGGATCATAGGGTTCTTGTCCTTTCTTTTATTGAAGAGATGAATCACATTAATTGTTTTGCGGATATTGAACCAGCCCTGCATCCCAGGTATAAATCCTGCTTGGTCGTGGTGAATAATTTTTTTAATGTATTGTTGGATCCGGTTGGCTAATATCTTGTTCAGGATTTTTGCATTCATGTTCATCAGGGGAATTGGTCTATAGTTCTCCTTTTTAGTGGGGACTCAGTCTGGTTTTGGAATCAAGGTAATGCTGGCTTCATAGAAAGAGTTTGGAAGTTTTCCTTCCATTTCTATTTTCTGGAACAGCTTCAAGATAATAGGTGTTAACTCTTCCTTACATGTTTGGTAGAATTCTCCTGGAAAGCCATCTGGCCCTGGACTCTTGTTTTTGGCAGATTTTTGATTACTAATCTGATTTCCTTACCAGTTATGGGTCTGTTCAAATTTTCTATTTCTTCCTGTTTCAGTTTTGGTAGTGTATATGTTTCTAGGAATTTGTCCATTTCTTCCAGATTGCCCATTTTATTGCATATAATTGCTCATCATATTCTCTTATTGTTGTTTTTATTTCTGCTGTGTTGGTTGTGATCTCTTCTCTTTCATTCTTGATTTTATTTATTTGGGTTCTTTCCTTTTTCTTCTTGATCAAACTGGCTAGTCGTTTATCAGTTTTGTTAATTATTTCAAAGAACCAGCTTCTGGTTTCATTGATCTGTTCTACTGGTTTTTTTTTTTTTTTGATAGCATTAATTTCTGCTCTAATCTTTATTATTTCCTGTCTTCTGCTGGTTTTGGGTTTTATTTGGTGTTCTTTTTCCAGCTCCTTAAGGCGTAAGGTGGGTTGTGTATCTGAGACCTTTCTTCCTTCTTCAGGAAGGCCTGGATTGCTATATACTTTCCTCTTATGACTGCCTTTGCTGCGTCCCAGAGGTTTTGGGCTGTGGTGTGATCATTTTCATTGGCTTCCATGTACTTTTTAGTTTCCTCTTTAACTGCTTGGTTGGCCCATTCATTCTTTAGTAGGATGTTCTTCAGTCTCCAAGTATTTGTTACCTTTCCAAATTTTTTCTTGTGGTTGATTTCAAGCTTCATGGCGTTGTGGTCTGAAAATATGCACAGTATGATCTTGATCTTTTTGTACTTACTTAGGGCTGATTTGTGTCCCAGTGTATGGTCTATTCTGGAGAACGTTCCATGTGCACTGGAGAAGAATGTATATTCTGCTGCTTTAGGATGAAATGTTCTGAATATATCTTTTAAGTCCATCTGGTCCAGTGTGTCATTCAAAGCCATTGTTTCCTTGTTGATTTTTTGATTAGATGATCTGTCCATTGCTGTGAGTGGGGTGTTGAAGTCTCCTATTATTATGGTATTACTATTGATGAGTTTCTTTATGTTTGCGGTTAATTGATTTATATATATTTGGGTGCTGCCACATTTGGCACATAAATATTTAAACTGTTATGTCTTCTTAGTGGATAGACCCCTTGATTATGATACAATGCCCTTCTGCATCTCTTGATACAGTCTTTATTTTAAAGTCTAGATTGTCTGATATAAGTATGGCTATTCCGGCTTTCTTTTGTTGACCATTAGCATGATAGATGGTTCTCCATCCCCTTGTTTTCAATCTGAAGATGTCTTTAGGTCTAAAGTGGGTCTCTTGTAAACAGGATATAGATGGACCTTGTTTTCTTCTCCATTCTGTTACCCTATGTCTTTTGATTGGAGCATTGAGTCCATTGACGTTTAGAGTGAGAGAGTGAGTACTGAAAGACATGAATTTATTGCCATTATGATGCTTGTAGAGTTGGAGTTTCTGGTGGTGTTCTCTGGTCCTTTCTAATCTTTGTTGCTTTTGATATATATATATATATATATATATTTTTTTTCCATCTTTTCTCCCCTCAGAGAGTCCTCCTTAAAATTTCTTGCAGGGCTGGTTTAGTGGCCACAAATTCCTTTAATTTTTGTTTGTCTGGGAAACTTTTTATCTCTCCTTCTATTCTGAATGACAGCCTTGCTGGGTAAAGAATTCTTGGCTGCATATTTTTCTGATTCAGCACATTGAATATATCCTGCCACTCCTTTCTGGCCTGCCAAGTTTCTGTGGATAGGTCTGCTGCAAACCCGATCTGTCTTCCCTTATAGGCGAAGGACTTTTTTTCTCTTGCTGCTTTCATGATTCTCTCCTTGCCTGAGTATTTTGTGAATTTGACTATGATATGCCTTATTGATGGTTGGTTTTGGTTGAATCTAATGGGAGCCCTCTGTGCTTCCTGGGTTTTGATGGCTGTGTCTTTCCCCAAGTTAGGAAAGTTTTCTGCTATGACTTGCTCACATAACCCTTCTACCCCCATTTCTCTCTCTTCCTCTTCTGGGACCCCTATGATTCTGATGTTGTGCCTTTTTAATGAGTCACTGATTTCTCTAATTCTTAAATCGTGCTCTTTTGCCTTAATCTCCCTCTCTTTTTCTGTTTCATTATTCTTTATAAGTTTGTCCTATATATCGCTGATTCTCTGTTCTGCTTCATCCATCCTTGCCGCCGCTGAATCCATCCATGATTGCGGCTCAGTTATAGCATTTTTTAATTTCATTCTGGCTATTTTTTACTTCTTTGATCTCTGCAGAAAGGGATTCTAATCTATTTTCGACTCCAGCTAGTATTCTTATTACCGTGATTCTAAATTCTGGTTTAGACATCTTTCTTGCATCTTAGTTAAATCCCTGGCTGTCGTTTCTTCATGCTCTTTCTTTTGGGGTGAATTCTTTCATTTTGTCATTTGAAGGGAGAGAAGGAATTAATGAGGTAAAAAAATTGAAATTAAAAAAAATAAAATTAAAAAAATATTAAAATTAAAAATTAAACACACACACACAAATCAAATAGATGATGCTAGCTCTTAGGTGTGTTTTGGTCTGGGGGTTGAAAGTGGTTTGACAGATTAGAGAAAAAGGGGGGGGAAGAAGAAAAAAAAGGAAATCGTTTGAGAATTTGAAAAAATGAATACACTGAAGTAGACTAAAATGAAATGATGGGGGTAAAATAGAATTTGAAAAAATGTACACAAAAGTAAAGAATACAGTAAAAAAAATTAAAGAAAAATATTTTTAATAAAAATTAAACATAAATATGAATGTTTTTCTTTTTCTGTATTCAAGAAAAAAGAAAAGAAAAAGAGAAAAAAGATAAAAAAAGAAAAGGAAACAAATCATTTGAAAAATTGAAACAGTGAATACACTGTAGTAGACTAAAATAAAATGATGGAAGTAAAATAGAACTTGAAAAAATTTACATCAAAGTAAAAAATATAGTAAAAAATTAAATAAAAATATTTTTATTAGAAATTGAAAGTAAAAATGAAGATTTTCCCCTTCGGCATTCAAGAAAAAGAAAAGAAATGAAAAAGAGAAAAAAAGAAAAAGAAAGAAAAAAAGGAATTGTTTGAAAATTTGAAAAGGTGAATACACTGACGTAGACTAAAATAAAATGATGGAAGTAAAATAGAATTTGAAACAGGTTACACAAAAGTGAAAAAAATACAGTAATAAAAATTAAAGAAAAATATTTTTAATAAAAATTGAAAATAAAAATGAATTTTTTCTCTTTCTGTGTTCAAGTAAAAGAAAAGAAGTGTAAAAGAGAAAGAGAAAAAGAGAAAAAAAAGAAAGTTGAATAGATGAACCCGCTACCAGATTGAAGTAGGACTGCAATTGCTTCGTTTTCCCCTAGAGGTCAGTCTATGTAGCTCTTTATAGTCCATAAACTAAGCCGGCGGGGAGACTCGTGTTCTTGAAGAGCGAAGTTGGCCCAGTTGGGCGGGGCTCAGCGTAACGGCTCCACTCTCCACTAGATGGCGCTGCTAGCCTACCGGGGTGGATTGTTGCGGTGGGCGTAGGTGCGTACGCGCATGCGCGGGAGCGGTGACAATGCGCCACCCAGCTACCCGGTCTGTTCTCCCCCATCAGCAATCGCGCACCCGTCCTCTGTCTTCAGCTTTCGTCCACTCCCCGCTTTTTCACTCTCCGTGACCAGGCCCCAGGCAGCACGTCTCTCCCGAGATTTGTCTCAGCTGCGGCTGTTTTCCCCGGCCCCTTACTTCCGAAGGACTGCGGCCTTGACCCGTTCCGCCCCTCTGCGGGAGGGTCTTACCGAGCAATGGCCGAATGTCAGATGCACCAGGAACACTTGCCGGACCCTGCTGCTGCCGGTGCCCCGAGACTGCGGCCAGGTGCCAGCCCGCCCCAGAAAAAGTTCGCGAGACAGTGTAGCAGCAGCGTTTCAGGGATTATGGAAAATCACCGCACGCTTCTGGCACCAGGCTTCACCCTTAACGACCTTGTTCGGGCACCAGCGAATGTGGCCGTTTTCGGGGGTCTGCTGGGACCGGGTGGCTTCAACCGTCTCCACCAAACGCCCTTCCAGCAGTGGAGCCGCTTTTCCCCGTGTGGCCCGAGAACCTCCCAGACCCGACTCTGCTCCTGGGGACTCGCCCTTCCCAGCAGAGCACCGCCAGGTAGGGAGCTGCGGAGTCGCAGCCGTTGTGCTCCCCTTGTTTACAGTCTTAATGGAATTTAAACCCTCTCCTTTCTCCTTTCTCCCTTCTTAGTTTGGTCCCTGCGGCTGTTTCCCATTTTCCACTTTCTCTCCAGCTGCTTTTGGGGAGGGGTGCTTTTCCCGTATTCTCCCCCGCCCTAGTCTCCATCCTCTCTTCCCCTGCAAAAGTGGCTCCCTGCCCACTGCCGGCTTCTCTCTCCCCAAGTTCACCTCTGCGTGCCGCGTACCTGCTGAATTCTGTGGTTCAGGTTGTGCAGATGGTTGTGTTAATCCTCCAATCAGTTTTCTAGGTGTGTAGGATGGTGTAGTATTGGTCTGGCCGTACTTCAGGGACGCGAGACACACAAAAAGCTTCCATGCTGTTCTGCCATCTTGGCTCCTCTGGCAAGATTTTATTCTTTCTGATTGCTGGGTAATATCCCATTGTATATCTATACCATATCTTCTTTATGCATCCCATGGCTTACTTCTTTTAAGCAACGTCAGTATGTATCTCCACCCTGTCCGCCATCACCGTTGGAGGGGGGTTGTTGAAGGAGAAGCAGAGCTGTGATGTAATGAGCGAAGCTACATACATGGGGATGGATGATCTCATGGAAAAGTGAACAACTCCTGTTTTTGCTGTTGTATCATTGTGAACAAAGGAGAGATATTCCCGGGGCGCCTGGGTGGTTCAGTTGATTAAGCGACCGATTTTGGCTCAGGTCATGATCTCGCAGTTTGTGAGTTCGAGCCCCGCATCGGGCTCTGTGCTGACAGCTCACAGCCTACTTTGGAGCCTACTTAGGATTCTACGTCTCCCCCTCTCTCTACCCCTCCCCTGCTCACGCTCTGTGTCTCTCTGTCTCTCTTTATAATAAATAAACGTTTAAAAAAATAAAAAAAATAAAAAAGATGTTCCCTCTTTTTCACTGTTAAGAAGGTAGCCATGGCTTTGTCAGATGGAAGGTATTCTTTTGCCCCAAGAGATAATAGAAATTTGCATTTGGATTATTCAAGAAAGAGAGGGGACCAAAGGGCAAAGGAGAGGCTGATAGGTTCCCTAAAGGTAGGCACCTGAGTCCTGCTCTAACACTGCACTCTACAAGTGGCAGTGCCTTTGGTAAGACCCCACTGAGGCTGAGCAGCAGAATGCCACGTAAGTACTTAAGCTTTAACTTCAGCAACCCTAGATCAGGGAAAGTTGTGACATATACCTGAATGTTGGGAAACAAATTCATACTTGTTACCTGTTTCATAATGCTAGGCATCCAAATAAAAACCATCCGGAGACATAGTCAAAGAGTCTGTAAGGTGTGAAATACGTGAATATTGGAATCCAGGGTGGGCAGAATTTGCCGCTTTTATTTTGGAAGTTTGAGGTGGTGTGGTGTGGCTAGTGTCTGGCCCCGACCCTTGCTGAGAAAACCAGGTGGCTTCCTTTAGTTTAGAGAACAGATGACAGAGGGAAGTTGGTAAATGCTGAGCAGGGACTCGGAGTGGATTAAGGGCAATTGCTATTAGGAAATCTCATTTCACACAAGGATATCAGAAGGCCTTATTTTAGTATCATTGTGGAGTATTTACAACATTTCATTCCCTTATTTATGTCACTAATGTCTTCTTCAATTCCCCCAAACGTTACTAAACAAGGCACACTGGTGAGCACTCTTCAGATCATTTTCTTATTGGAGCCTCACGATGAAGGTCCCTTGAGTATGGTGGCCATTTTAGCCTCATCTTGAATTGAGCAGGATAAAGTGGTAACAGTCACAAGAGTTGTGCGCTTCCATCAGCTAGTAAATGGCAGAGCTGGTGACAGCCAAATCTTCAGACGCCAAGTCCAATGCTTAGCAACCGTCACTGCCACCCACCAAGTTGTCACTCTGACTCAGTAACTGTGAGATTTCCAAAGCAGGTTTAGGCAACTGAGGCAGATTTGGAAATCCAGCCAAAGTGCACTGAAGCAAAGGCGTGGAGATATGGGAAGGGTCCAACCGCAGATGGTACGGTTTATGATGGGAATAATGGGACAAAAGCGATAATAATGATACCTAACATTGATTGAGAAATGGGTTTAGCTGTTTACCTGAAATGTCTTATTTAAGCCTTATAACAAACCCAGCTTCCCCACTTTTTAGATGAGAAAACTGTGGCTGAGAGGGGTTGGGTAACTAGTCCTAGCTCCCATAGCTAGCAAATGCCAGAGTCAGGATTCTATCCTTGTTCTGCTTGGCCCCAGTGCACCTGCTCTTTGTCATGGGAAGAAGATATGGTGTGTTGATTGGAAAAGAATGTTTAGGGGTCCCTGGGTGGCCAGTTAAGCGTCTGACTCTTGATTTTGGCTCAGGTCATGATCTCGTGGTTCATGAGATTGAGTGTTGCCTTGGGCTCTGCACTGACAGCAAGAAGCCTGCTTGGGATTCTCTCTCTCTCTCTCTCTCTCTCTCTCTCTCTCTTTCTCTCTCTCTCTCTCTCTCTCTTTCTTTCTCACTCTCTCTGCCCCTACCCTGCTGGTGCTCTCCAAACAAAAAAACAAACATTTTTCTAAAAAAATCAAGAAAAACATTTAAATCACCAAATGAGACTAATCTTATTGGCTCAAAGTAAAATAGAATTTCTTCACTAACCAGACTGATTGAGGTTAATGAGGAAGACTGATCAGAGATATAAAGGAATCATGCCATCTCTGCTCATCTGAGTTGGTGAGCAGGTCTCAGATGCTGCTGTTCTGGGAGCTGTTTGAAACAGTCTTGAAACACAAGGTGTCATTGGAAAATGGCATTTGAGTAAGGACATGCCTGCCCACCTTCACAAGACTAGAATGCTGGGAGGGGACCTCCAAGATCATCAAGCCCATTTCTTTGATTGTCCAGATGAGGCTGGTTTGTTTTAGTGGTTGGCTGTAAGTCTTGCTGACAGCTGGAGGCAAGGCTGAGACTAGAGACAGGCCTTTCAGACTTCTGGAATCATGTGTTCCACCCTCCCACGCTGCATCTACACCCTAATTTGACTTCTCACCGTGTCCTGTACACCAAAACTTGAGGCCATGGACTTGGTTATGCTTTCCCTTGGCATTATTTCCCAGTATGTGAAGTATGCTAACTGTGCATTTGAAATAAACTAGCTACTAAGATCTGCTGACAATGTGCACCCAAAATAGACTCGAGCAATGAAATTAATGCCGTACAAAATCCTTGGTCTGTTCAAGAATGTTTCTCTACCAACTCTTTGGAAAATAATCCTCCTAAAAAAATTCGATTCAGTCATCACCATTCCAGTTTGGAAGATTCTTTATCTATTTGTGTTTTCTTCAGGGCATAAATGAAAAATGCATATAACAGCAGTTATTATTTTCCCATGCCATTGAATGGGAAATTAAGAGTCTAGGATTGAAATATTGATGTAACATGATATAGATCTACTTTTCCTTTTTTCTTTTTTGAGAGAGAGAGAGAGAGAGAGAGAGAGAGAGAGGAGGGGCAGAGGGAGAGAGAGAATCTTAGCAGGTGCCACACTCAGTGCAAAGCCTGACCTGAGGCTTGATCTCCCCACCCTGGGATCATGACCTGAGCTGAAATCAAGAGTCAGATTTTCAGCCGAGTCACTCAGGTGCCCCTAAACCTACCTTTTCAAGGAATGAATATAGCAACTCCGATAAAATACTGTGTTTAGAAATTCATTAATTCATACATCAGTGAATCTTACATAGACAAGAGAGAACAGTCTTCCTAAAAATATCAGGAGGACTTTGTGGGGTGAGGGAAATGGGATGGGAGGAAAAAAAAGATTGAAAAATGAGTAACCGGTTAGCACAAAGACAATAATTCACATTTGTAGAAAGAGCTTCGAAATGTTCATGAAATAGAGTTTCTCTGGTCTACCTTTAGCCTGTACTTTCAGAGGCTGGTATTTCAAAATGATTTTGCTAAAGAGTAATTGTATCTGGTGACCAGCCATCTTTGTGGTTCTGTGGCTCTGTACAGGCCTGGCAAGTTTCTGCCTAAGATGGCTGTTAATATCACCCACTATGTCTTCTGTACCGCCAAGCTCTAAGTTACTGGAGGAGTCTTCCTGCCTGATCATGACAGTAGCTGTTGGAGCCTCTGAAGCTTAATGAGTGACACTGACACATGGAGTCTTCATGGCCCTACAAAGAGCTGATCACAATGGAAATGAGCTTTATACAAGGACCACTGGAAAGACAACCTGTGTAAATGACAAAGATTTCCCATTGGTCAATGAGTGGGAAGGACAAAAGGGTGGGGAGAATTTCTAGCCATTCTTCCCTCATCTCTGGATTCATGGAATGACAGACTTACCTAGAAAAGCTAAGGAAAGCTTTCTTTTTCTCAAAGTTTGCCAAATGTGAAAGGAAAACAAAGTCGCTTAAATGGAGGGAACCTCATAATCCTCTTAACTGTTTCTTGCCTATTCTTCCAGAAGGCTTGTGCAAACACAAGTGAATATAAACAACTATATCTATGCATATAATTAAATTTCCTTTATACTTGTTCTTTTCTGCTTACATAAATGAGATTATAGAATATATATTTATTGTGCCTTAATCTTCGGAGATTCTTCTAAAGCAATGTATATACACCTAATCCATTTTCTTTGAACAGATAATCAATATTCTATGGAGTTATCATAATTTCTTAATGCAAGTTACTATTGTTTCTAGTTTTGTGTTATACATACATCTATTTATTTAGGAGACCATAGCCATTGCATTTGTTGTATGAGATGTGTGCATATTTAAGATTTTGATAGATATTGCCAAACTGTCCTCCAAAAAATGCCGCCCCACTTTACATGCTCACCAACAATCCATGAAAATGAGATTCTGCAACACCATCAGATATATCAGATTTTAATTAAACTTTTAAATACTTGAAAATTTTCAATTTTATAGTTGAGAACATGAGTTCCTTTATTTATTTATTTATTTATTTATTTATTTATTTATTTATTTATGAGAGAGATAGAGAGAGAGAGAGAGGCAGAGAGAGAGGGAGACAGAGAATCGCAAGCAGGCTCCACACCATCAGTGCAGAGACTGATGCAGGGCTCGAAATCATAAACTATGAGATCATGACCTGAGCCGAAATCAGGAGTCAGATGCTTAACTGACTGAGCCACCCAGGCACCCTGAGTCCCCTTATTTTTGATTTGCATATGTTTAACTATGTGTGACATTAAGCATCTTTTCATATACTTATTAGCTATTTGTATATCATTTTCTGTAAAGTACCCACTGATGCTATTTACTAATTATTTTTCTATTGGCTGTTCATTCTTTCTTATTGATTCGTTAAAGCCCTATATATATGATGGAAATCTTGTCTTTTTCTGTTTATCTTTGGGGTTTTTTTCCTCTCTCTCTCTACACACACACACACACACACACACACACACACACATGCATATGTATTTTTTTTCTATAGACGTCTTAATCCTTTTCTTTACGTCCTCCAGGTTTTGTGGAATGCTAGAAAGTTTTTAAGATTAGGGAATTTTAAAATTGGATTTAAATACAGTTCAATTTTATTGGATATCTTTGAACTTTCCTTAAAATGAAGGGTCTGTGAGCTTCTCTAACCAATGCCAATTTTATTTTATTTTCCTATGATAGTGTTCTGGAAGTAAATCACTATAGAGGTACAGGATGAAAATACACATCTCATCTGGGAATGATGATTAAGTTCAGTAAGGAAGGGCGGCTTCCCCTTCTACAAAAGAGAATTCCTCTGCGCTGGGGAGAAAAGACTTGAGCTTAAAGGTTAACGTGCTTACCCCTTACAAAGGAGGGGTCAACACAGCACAATCTAAACTTGGGCAAATCTTCACTGTTCTCTGAAGGAAGGATGGCTTGCACATGGAGAAGGGCCAGAGGGGGACAACACCATTATTCAGGATGAAGGGGGTCTTTGTCATACCTGAAGTTTACATTCCAGGAAAATATAGCCTATACTGAGTCTACTTATACAGTGGACCCCCACTGTGATGTATACATCACACCGCAATTATTTCTACATCTACATCTAGATATTGGCACTCAAGAAGAGGTTGAAGATGGTTGTGGCATAAAAGTCCTTGCTCTGTGTTCTCTTCCATCTTCTTGGAGAGCTTAAGCAGGGTTTCTGCAATAAATCCTACTGTTGAAAATCCCATAGACGCTTTCCCTTCCAAGCCAGAACTATTGTGATCCTTACCAAAAGGCAGTAGTTCACTGCAAAATTTGTCTTATGCAATTAAATGGTGTGGCTGCAGATCAACTGGCGGAAGGTTGTTTCTAAATGGCAGGTCAGAGGAAGTGTCTTTTTTAATACCTAGGTTGTAGTGGAGGCATTCCGACTATCATTTTCCCAAAGAGTTGGGTTCATTTCTATAGCAGAGACATCTTCCAAGGCGGTTGTGATGGAAAAGGAACCCCTGTCAGGGCTGCCAATAAAGAGCCCAGACCTTCGAGGAGCATGGGAGCTGGGTAAAGCCTGGGGGACATCTGGGGTCCGGCAGAGCCAAATGGATGAGGGGGCTACAACCGGCTGGAGGGGGGAGGTCAAGGAGAAGGACAAGTAACTTGAAATGGTCAGGACTAATTTTAGAGGTACGTATGCCAGTATTGTTGACTGGCACTGTGGTAAGGAAGGGCAACAAGAAGGGAAGTTCCAGTAGCTCTGCAATGAAGAGATCTTGTTTTGCTCATTCAACAAGGAAGATGGAAGCCAAGGTGCTAAAACAGAAGCCAGAGGGACAATTCATGAAGGAGGAGAGTGACGTTGCAGGGGTTAGAAGTTCTATGTGTGGGATTTGCTGGGCCCTCTCTTTCTCTTGCTCTTTCTCTTTTTGTCTCTCTTCCTGGGGTTTTCCAGATCTTTCCCTCTTGCTAACCCTTTGGTTTTTTCATGTCCTCTGAGTATACCTAGTTTTTTCTCCCCACATTCATTAATTAATGGCACTCTTACGGCATAAAATCATAGCTATTTTTGCTGAATATCGGCTCAATTTTGACTTTTCTTTATTTTTTTTCTAACGATAAGAAAACTCACTAAAATTCTAAGTTGCTTTTTGTCATACGCTGGTTGTTTGCCCCGCTTTTACCCATGTCTATGGGAGAGACTTCTTAACCCAAACTTCCAGCTTCAGGGCTTGTCTTAGAGGGCTGGTTAGTGTCTCCCTGTTGTCTCTCCCCGGGTGAATCAGCAACCGGCAATCCCTGCTGTACCTCTGGGATACTGGGCTTGCTGGGCTAGTATGTGTTTTATTCTTGAATCCTGCCATGAGGCCCCAGGCATGTATCTGGGTTCTTGTCGCGTTCCCTATGCCCAGTTCCTATTTGTAATACTAGGCCTCGTGGGATCAGCCCCTTACCTTGTTTTTTTGCTAGAATTAAAGAAGTGCGGGATTTGGTAGTAGACTGGTTATCTATTATCCACTTTAAAGACCGTGTTGCTGGCCTGGGTGTGCACCCCCTCCCCACCTCCGTTGTCTAGTTCCAGCTCCTAGGGCCCCCTTGCTCTCCCTCAACCCTTTGCTGCTAATCCATTTGTTACAGGTCATGTCACAAGACCCCACAATGTTGACTTATATGTGACCTTCAGGTAATTTTTTTCTTCCTTTTGGACTAGTAGCCTGCAAAAGAAGAATTCCTCCCACTGCGTCTAACATCTTTAAAACACGAGTGAATCAAAGCATTTTCCTTTTCATTCAAAAATGACTGACCGATTTGCCACAGGCTGGCTTTACCCACATGGCTTTAAGGTACACACAGGGCACATAGGGTGAGCTGGTCATTTTCAGGAGGGTGGAAGATTTGGGGAGAGGGAGGGTGGGAGTTTGGGGGAGTGAGGGAGCTGGTTTGTTGAGTGCCAAACCCAAGGCCTCAAGGTTTCTCGAGGTCACTTGCTGGCAAAGTGGCTACTTTATAAAATTAGCCCTTTTTTGTGGGTATCCCTTCCCTGCTGTAATCCGAAAGTGCAAGGTCCATCTTTATTTGACAGAAGGCAATTCCACTAAGCACAGTGAGGCATCTTTATTCACGGCTGACGCATCCCACTGACTCGTGATAATGAAAAAAATGGAATCCCCTCTTCCAACGGTGGCTTAAAAGGATCCTCCAGAATTGGCCATGCGTAGGAATCTCTGATAAATGAAGCCAGCCAAATACAAGTTAGCTGCGTTGGAGAGTGCATAATCTACTATTCTACCGAAAATGCTGTTGGAGAAAACGTTTCCAATTAACTCATCAATGCAAAATTGTGGCTTTTTATATTTAATTAATAGAACGTTGGAACAAGGGACAGACCTCTTAATTTTTCTAGTACAGTGCCTTCATGTTCCAGGAAAGGGAAGTGGATTCCAAAGAGATTACATGCATTGTTGAAGGTTCCTCGGCTTGTCATATAGTTGGGTCCAGAATCCAATCTTCTGGTGCTCCTTCCGTTGTCACACTCTTTCTGATTCATCCCAGGTTAACAGAGGGCAATATCCCAAAGCATATGAGTTGTTCTCAAGGCTGGCTACACATTTAGAACCATCAGAGAAGCTTTTACAAAACACAGATGTCTGGGCCCTACATTCACTGATGCTAACTTTTACTTGGCCTCCGGTGAGCCTTGCCAAGGAAAAGTTTTTTATAAAAACTACCCCCTCGTGATGGCAATTTATAGCTGAGGTCAAAACTCACTGGTATTAGGAAACAGATGATTGAGAAATTCTGTTTCTCTCCTAAACTTTGTGATTCATGCTGGTAGAGACCACAGACTCTGTTAAACTTTGTACCATACAGGGGCACCTGGGTGGCTTAGTTGGTTGAGTGTCCAACTCTTGATTTCAGCCTTGAGTGTCCAACTCTTGATCCCAGGGTCATGGGATTGAACCTCACGTCCAGCTCCACGTTGGGTGTGGAAACTGCTTAAGATTCTCTCTCTCTCTCCCTCTCCCTCTCTCCCTCTCTCCCTCTCTCCCTCTCCCTCTCCCTCTCTCCCTCTCTCCCCCTCTCCCCCTCTCCCCCTCAGCCTCTCTCCCTGCTGCTTGTGCTTTCTCTCTCTCTAAAGTAAAAACAACAAACAAACAAACAAAAAACCCCAAAACGTTGTACCATGTAATCTCCCATTAACCTTATTTTATTTTTAATAAAATGTTCTTTAAACATTTTAAGTACATAGAAAAATAAAGGGAATAGTAATTTATGAAAACATCTGTTTGCACCATCCAGCCTTGACACTTGGTAACATTTAATCAAATTTGCTGAGTCTTTTTTCATGACTAATAACTGAAATGAAACCCTGCAGACAAAGTTGAAGTATACCCGTTGGGGCTCTCTTTTTATTTCCAGGTTTTTCTCTGTTATGATTAAGGTCAAAGAACAGACAAACAATTTACTGCCTCCTTTCTGCCCTTCTGCCTCCTCAGAACCCAGAGGGTAGGCCTACTGGCAATAAGGAAAATGCCCACTGAGCTATCAAAGAGCATTAGGACCCTCACAATAAGTGATGATGTTGTCACCGCCATGGAGTGCAGCTGAGGCAGGATAGTAAATACCTCATCTGTATCTTGGAAGGAGGAAAGTGGCTCAGGGAGATGTTTATGGAGGTCAGTTTTCATGCTCACAAAAGGACTCGAGAATCACAGACCACAGACACGCACTTAGGAATGCAAACATCTAATAGCTGAAGATACGCAGAGCTATTCTTTTTCTTGGCTGAGACTGATAATTTTCCTCTTTTCCCCATAAATTAGGGTTTAAAAATGTTGTTGCTACCACTTATTTCTCTTGGCATGTTAAATGACTGAGATTCTTTGTTCCCTCTGCCTTTTCTGTGGCCCCTCTTGAGCTCCTGCTCTTGAGTAAATAATCTAGTTTTTCTGTGGCTTGTGCAGGAGCTTAGCACTCCTTTGGTAACTTTTTTCCTCTGGCGAAGGGCTCCATTGACCACGTTCAGAGTATAATATGCTCTCCTTTTTTAGTTTCTGAAATTAAGGGCATTTTGTGTTATTGTTCTCCATTGGACAACTGTCCCTTCCCTCTTTGCTCTTCTGGAAGCACCTTGACCTAGACTTCTGTTCTGATTTCACACTCTGTCCATTTATACTCAGCCAGTGATTCAGCCAAAGGCAGCGATTCCCCTGGTACACTCTGTGTGGGGTATGTGTCTGCTGAATGGCATCATGTCTATGCTCTAAATTTTTTTTTTATTGTTAAGAAAACAGAAGAGAAAGAAGACAGGTGAAGGCTTCAATCCTTAACATATTTCGGTTGTCTCTAGTTTTCATTTCTAGTCTAAGATCACTCTGTCTCTCCTCCAGCCTTCTCTCTCTCAACATCTTGTCTTTCATCATTATGTTCCATACCACACCAAATGAACTTGGGCTAAAGCTCATTGTTTCCCCTTTCTAAGTTTTTCTGCTCAGCCCTTGCTGCATACTCCATAGTTGTCAAATCAAATTTTGGCCAAGAAAGAACAGACCTGGGAGATTCAAGGAACTCCCACAAGCAGATGCATGCATTTCTATAGGTTAATGTCAAGTACGCCAAACCATTGGAAGAAGAGGAAGGAGACCATGGCTGTGCAGTCCCTTGAAATACCACATCCACCCATTTAAGAAATTGTACTGAAAACACAGTGAGTGCCTCCCATTCTGTTCACAGAAGTAATTTGCTCTCTTCTCAAAGCCTTTTGAATTTTAAAGTGAGAGCTGCCCTCACTGTCTTACAGCTTGAAGATAGTGGCCACATAAACATGGGAAGAAAACAAGTCTTGAAGCTTAAGAGTGAGCTGTTTCCCTAATGGTTGGGAAGCATTTACTCTCCAGGGAGGTTCAGGGAGGCTGAGAGCTTTGTCCACCAAGGCTGCCTCCTTCCTCTCTCCACCTGGAACATGCCTGTGATAAGAAGTTATGAGGCGTTAGGTCTCCGCATACGTCTCTGATGTGCCTCTCAGGAACATATCTCAGGCCGCTAAACTGGGTTTATCCTTTCTTCGATTAAGCCAGGCTGGTTCTGGTAGAGGGTCCCGATGGGTGGGGGTGGCGGATGATGCCCACATTTGCTTTATGTTGTTCAATCTTATTTTGAATTCCAACCTTTAAAATAGCTTACAAATGGCTTATAGTCATTGACGTTGTTTTCCTTTTAAAAAGTTCCATTGCGTACTAATGAGAAGTTTAATGCTAACAGAAGCTACATTGCCATGCAGGCTGAAGTTTGCCATATGCTTAACTCCTGTTTCACACAAGCATTAGGTTTGCAGAACGCAGAGTTGCCACAAATATCCAAGGGCAGAATTAGGTCCCATGTACAAGTATGTGAGTGAGGAATTTGGCTCATGCATATACCCTTGGAAAAAATTTTCCCATAGTTTTCTTTTCTCTAAGGTATTGAATGGGCCAACACTTGCGTCCTCATGTTTCAAACATTTCGGCCCCCCTGAAACATTTTGATTGCCTCTTACATTGACTAGAATTGCACAATACTATGTTCCAAATGATATCTTTTTCACTGGCTTCACATAATTTCAGAAGAAATCCTCTGCTTCATACCCTATGCCCTTATGTGTATGGCTTCTATTTTTACTTTGCTTCTTCCTCTGTTCCCCTTCTACCATTTCATCCAACATGTTTCAAATTTGTGTAGTTGCTTATATTTGAGGCAATCATACTTGAAACTAACAATACTTACTTTATTTAAAAAATATTTGTCTTGATGCAATTCCCAATTGCAAGCCTTGGGAAGAAGGAATAAACCCATGATGTAATCGGCAGAGTTGATGTGTTGATTCCACCCTTGTGGGACTTGAATCTTTATTTTATTATCTTCAAAAGTCAACAATAATAGAAACTGAAGAGTAGTCTTTCAACAGTAAAAGCTAATTGTTTTTTATGTGCATGAGACGATTTGAGAATAAACACCAGTGGTTGTTTTATTCCTTGTTCTTTTCATTTCACAAGATCATCAGATATGTGCCGAGGTAACTTAAGATATGAGGGATGTGTGTGTGTGTGTGTGTGTGTGTGTGTGTGTTTGCATTTTAAAGTATTCGATGTTTACTGGTAAGTTAACAATGTGCCTTACTCAGGAAACCAGAAGACCTAGATACTAGATCAATGCCTCAGACAGAGAAGTCACCATGCTCTACGGGGTAGAGAGATGCCCATGAAGCTTGACTTCTTCTCATTGACAAAGTAAACTCAGATACCCAGTTTCTCTGGGGCAACTTGACTTTCAGGGGAAAATCCAGTCTCATGACTCTGCTTTCAGCTAAGACTCTACTGTAATCTCCTGGAAGGGTCATTAGTATATGACGTGTAGACTTTAAGCCTGTCTCTTAAGTCTATTAGCTATTATCTAAATTAGCTTTTGCCTCTGACTTTTTCCTGCCTGGCTCACGTGCTCAGAACTGGCCTTCAACTTTGTTTGACAAACCTTCTTCTGCAATCATTTCATATCCCTCCGTCTTGATCCCTGATCACCTGATGAAGTGGCAGGAAAGTCCGTCTCTCTCGCTCACTGGTGCCGGTATCTGATTTTGGCCAGATTCATGCCTGAGCATTTGCTGCCAATGGTCTGTTTTTCCTGTTTTAACTCAGTATCTAGGCTTCTGGAACAGACCTCTTCTTCCACTCCCCACCCCCCACCCCCCACCCCCCATCTTGAATTCTGATACTTCGGTAATCAAACGGAGTTTTATCTTTGCTCTTTGCTTATCTTGAATCGCCCCATGGCAAATCTCAGGCAAAGATTTGGGTGTAAAAGTTAAGTGGGGAGATGATCTTAGGAAGCACAGAGAGGGAGTTAGGAAGTGAGACAGGGAGGAGAGGGGAAAGAAAAAAGAGCACATTAGTTATTGGGGCCACTGCTGTGGGAAGATTCAGTCCTTGGGTGGGGGTCAAGGGGTAGGGGGACCCTCTGAGAGACTGTGGGAGAAACTGCCTCAGGATTATCCAACTAATGAGGTGCAAAAATCGAGGTATTTATCCACTCACCATCCCTCATGGTTTGAGGTTTACACTTAACTAGGTGTTAACTCCTGACATTTCCAGCCTGCCCTGTGCTCGCTCCTCTGGTCAGATAAAGTGCGCTGACAGATGGAAACAGGTGCTTGCGGTAAGATCCTGGCAGCATAATCAAGAAGGGTCTACCAAGCTGCCGTGACCTCTAGGGTGGACTGCCTCAGACATGGGTGGGGTACTGGCAGCATCCAGGACACTGAGTCTCAATATTCCGTGCTTTAAAGAACCCATTAGAAGGAACTGTTGCTAGGAATCAGGAAGTGCTAGGGATGGGGAATTTCTTTCCTTGGAGGAGAGGGGATTGTCTTTCTGGATGGTCCTTTCCCATCAAAGCAGCATCTGAGGTTCCTCAGAGGTAACAAAATAGCCTTTTCCCCTGTGGGTGAGAGATAAGGAACGTAAGAAACGGGAGGGAAAGTAAGAGTATAGAAAGGGTGTTGCAAAATGAATAGCATTAGTTGTGCCTCCGTCCTCCCCGCAAAGTTCTGGCTATTCTGAATTATTCTGTAATTTGGTCTATGAGAATTCCTTCTGTTTTCTAAATTAAGTGTTGTACAAATGCCTCCGGCCAGACATTTTTATAAATGATGGGTCAGGTCCACTTTATTGCTGTTTGCGCTTCTCTTAACTCACATATATGTTAACTGGCTTGACGAAAGAAATCTCTTGCTTATGTCTTAAGCACAAAGACCAGCTCAGGGACTGAACCTGACATTCAGCTGAGCTGGACTCCTGTGCATACAGCAGAAAAATGAACAAAGACTCCTATCAACTCTGTTTCTAATTCCGCGTTGGGGGAAGTATGGGTAATCTAAATGAAACTCACATATGCATAGTTTATTTGTAGATATGGTTGTATAAGAGATTTGTAATGAGTTGTATATGCTTAATTTGAATGCTTGGTAAATTTTGGTTATACGCTTATGCATATGGTATGTGCATTAAGCCATTCCAAGGGTTTGCCTTTGGTTACAAAGTCTCAGCTTAAGAACTCTGGCAGGACAGACCCTGCTACACATCTGGTTGTTTCTTTGTTCCCAGGCAGTGACTAATTTTGATCAGATCTACTTGTACCTCCTACCTTCCAAGTAAACAGAAGATAGACTCCAGAATATAAATCCCAACACTGGTATTTATCGAGTGAAATTTAAAATTCCCCTACAGGTCATAGGTTCTCAGCATTCTGTGCTGGAAATGAACTTTCGAAAGATTAAGAAACAGAGGCTCATGGAGGAAGAGTGATTTAGCAGAGGTCATAGAGAAAATGGCTTATCTTTAACTTGTATATAATTTTGGTGATACAGTTGCTTTGTTGATAATAGACTATCACAGGTTTGAGTAATGCTAGTGTCTGGCCTCATGTAAAGTTAAGACTCATTTATGGATTCCTTTCAACACAGTAAAAGCTATTGCAGTCATAAATTTCCTCAACGGTGACAGCTGCCGTGCAAGACAGTAGTAAAAATTCTAACATCAATCTCTCTCTTTTTTTCTGAAGATCTCAGTACTTTATGGACTTTTAAACCATCCTTTACAAGTTGAACTGAGGCCATATGGCAGTAGCTTTTGCTAGAAAGCAGCCAGTGACAAGAAGAGCCTTGATCGATGCACATTAAGGAAAAATGCTGGAAGAAACGGAAGATTAAGAGCTGTTAACTTGGGGAAGGGGTATTTATACGAAGCTTTCAATCCTGGCCAGGAGATGCCGTGAAGGAATGACTCCGTTGGCAATTGGCAAAAAGAAATATGAGGCTAAAAGTCATAGTAAACACTCTTTCTTTGTTTCTCCCCGAAGAGTGCCAACACATTTTTAATTCTCAACAGATACATTATACCTAGAGCTAAACAAGGCACAGATTTATCTTTCTGGGAATAAGTATGTATTAACTCTGTAACAGTCTGGAGAAGGATTGAATCATTTATTCCATGGTCAGTAATAAACAAAAACACACAAAGGGAAAATTATTCCCCTGCACACCATAGACCTCTCACTGTCTGCTTTTGTTTAATAACTATTAACGTTCATAACTATCAAAGTTTTCTGACTTCTTGTCAGAAAAGATCACTGCATCATAGTTACAATGTATCCAAACAAATATGACAGATTTCTTTGATGCAATGGTAATGTGTTTCAGAAACGGATTCCTTAATGGATTATAGGCTTCTCTTTTCCTCTGTCACATTCGAAACGCTGAACAAAGTATTTAAAATACAACATGCTAATGACAAACACCACATCCATAAGGTAAGCAGGAAAACAAAGGATCTCATATTAAGGCACAAAAAATGTGTTGATGACTTTAGTTCAACAAGGGAAGATAAAATAAACATAGAGCTGTAACTGATGATTTAATCTAATTCATCTTCAAAATCCATGCAATAGTCAAGAGTTAAAGACACCTGCCACCGGGATGCTGAAATCTGAGAAAATGTTACTTGCCCTTGATGGCAATTGGAGCTAATTTAATTGCAATTACTGCACAAGATTTGTTGAATGACAGTCTAATAAACTCTGCTGAGGTAAATATCATATTATTACAAATATAATTTCTGATTTTCCCTGCTTGAAGTAGATGAATGACAGAATTAAATGCCATTTCCTAAACATTTAACCAGCAGCCATCATCACAGCTGTTTATAAGGTCTTTAGTCTGTTTTCTGATGGGTGACTCAGAAGTCCGAAAGCCATAGACCTGTGTCTATTTACATGCCTGAAAAAGTCATTTCTCTCCCCTGGAGGAAGGAGGAAGGAAGGAAGGAAGGAAACACATTTTCCCGAGCTCTTCGACTATGAGATCAGTGGCATCAGAAGATGATCAGAATGGAAGTGATATGGTTTAGACTAATATGGATGTTTATGTTCAAGGTTGAATCTAAATGTTGGTGTGCAAGTGTGAGGTTGAGAGCCAAACTAGGCGATGAAACTGAACTTCATCTTCCATCTTCCAGTTCCTTTCAGTCAAAGAATATTTCCTGGATAACGGAACAGTAAATGGGTACCCATTTTATGGATACTGACATAGTTAAAATTTATTTGAATTTACTTGAGTCTTCAATCACAAGGAGACTTGGAGTTGAATTTTTTGGAAATCACACCTAGCCGTATTTCCAGAGAGGAGTAGTGAAAGAGCAGGAAGTCAATGGGAGAGCATGGTTGGTTTCCTGCCTTGATCAAATTAGCCTGGTGACCCTAGAAGACACCCCTGTGAGCACAGAAGTCGGCTTGTCTCTAGAAAGTATTTACTCTGGGATAATATGGGATTTCTGTCTATAGAAATCTGCACCATTAGATCATTGTTTTGGCTAAAAGAGAATGGATGGTGCATTAGTTTGCTAAGGCTGCATAACAAAGTACCATAGACTGGGTGGCTTAAATAACATATCTATCGTCTCAATCTCCTGGAGGCTTGAAATCCAAGGTCAAGGTACCAGCAGGATTATTTCTTTTGAGGCCTCTTTCCTTTGTCTTACAGGTCTATCTTTTCACTGTGTCTTGACATAGTCTTACCTCTGTGTCTATCTGTGTTCTCTACTCTCCTCTTCTTAAAAGTACCAGTCATATTGGATTAGAGACCATCCAAAGACCTCCTTTTAGCTTAATTATCTCTCTAAAGACTCTATTTCCAAATATAGTCACATTCTGTGGTACTGGATGTTCAGCATATGGATATTTGGGGGCACAATTCAGACCACAGGTGTTGGGTTATGGAAGTTTTATTGAGGCAACTTGGTTGCCTGAATAATGATACTTTGTGTTGTGGGGATATTGAGAAAGGTAAGTGGAGAGTTAAGATAGAAAGTTAATTAATTAAAAGATTTTCTATTGAGGGAAATGGTTACTTTAACCCTTGTCCCTAGATTTCCTCCCTAACATACAGCCCTGTCCTTTGAGTGCCTCCAGAAAGAGGAAGTAGCATAACAGAGTTGTCATGGACCCCTGTGCCACCTATGGAATAAATATGTCATCAGTACCATGGGAAGTCATGTCTTGTCATGGTTGTCATGATGGGGAAAATTTTTATCACTTCCCTGATTATGAGTTTCTAAGAAGGGAAGGTGGCCAGCGCTCCTAGCGTAGTTCTGTTTTTCCACGTCTAGCCGGCTGCTAAGCCATCAGCCCTTGGGTTGATGCTTGGAAAGTTTCTTTATTAACTAACGCACATGTGTTTTAGGAGAGAGCTCTCCCTTGACCCTGCTTGCCTTCCAGTAACTGTGTTACCAAACCAAGGTGGATCGCCTCCTCGGTGAGCTATAAATAGAGACCACACCAGGTGGAGATGCCTCACAAAGTTGTACAAATAATGAGACCACCAGGAATAATTTCCAAAGCCATGACTCTCTGAACAGGGTTGAGCAGGCTCCTTTTATTGAGGCTTGGGATGAATATTCAGAGGGGGATTTTAACATTATAATGAAGCCGAGGTAACTGCTTGCCACTTTCTGATTCATCTGCAGGGGTCCGCCTCAAATATTTCTTGTCTTGGTCCAGCAAGCCGTTAGGTAGTTTCTAAAAGAGGAAATTGACAGTTAGGCAGAAGCTTCTAGGAGTTTCCTGAGTTCAGGGGGTCAATCCTGAGTTTAGAAGGTCAAGTTGTCTCTCCAGTGACAATTGTTTCATCAAGTCATTTGTATTGGATTAGATAATTCTTTTATTAGATAAAATAAATAAAATAAAATTCTTTTATTAGATAAATTGTGCATTTATCCATAGAGATTTCCACTCAAATCTGTAGTTTGCCAACAAGACTGGCTTAAATAGTCTGATAAGTAGGTTCTTTTAGTAATAACTTTCTCATAGTTTTCCATTCCTTAACTCTTTAAAAATTTCTTTTTAAGTTTATTTATTCTGAGAGAGAGAGAATGAGCAGCGGAGGGACAGAGAAAGAGAGAGAATCCCAAGAAGGCCCCTCACTGAGAGTGCATAGCCCGATGCAGGGCTTGAACCCACGGTTTGTGAGATCATGACCTGAGCCAAGATCAAGTGTAGGACGCTTCACCGATGGAGCTATCCAGGCGCCCCTCTGTCCCTTAAGTCTTAAAATCGAATGGGATTTCTAGCTCTGGGCCATGCTGTCAGGACTCTACAAAACAATGTTTCCAGGTGCTTATTTTAGGATTTACATTAAGGGTGACTTTTAGGTCACCTATATAATATACTTAAAATACTTCTTCCCATAATGAAGGTTAGCAGTAATACAGATGTGGGAAATGTTAAGGTTATTCAATCTAAATATGTTTGACTTACCTTGCATAACTTGAACTTGAATAGCTCTTCACGGTGTATAGGACTTAGGGTTGGTAAAGAACATTTGCATTACTTGTTTGGAGACTCATAGCATCCATAGGGGTGGGATGAAGAATTTTGCAGATGAAGGCATTTTGCTTCAGAAGTCAGATGATTTATCCAAAGCAATCTGTCTATTATTGAGTGGAGGTACCATGAACTTGGTACCATGGCTCCACGTTCAGTGATCTTTCTATTTCCTTGTGTTTGCAGAAAACTATGTCAGTCATTGAAACCTGATTTACTGTGTAGGAGAGCATTTTTCTTTGACTACTCACAGTAATTGACACAATGTGCTGAAGAAGACTGACTTAACCTAAGTTCCTCATAATATAGTGAAAAGAATCATCCTAGGCCTTTCATCTTCATTTGTAAACTTTAAAGATAATTTCTGTGCCTATTTCTCAGAGTACCCGTAAAAGAATGATATAAGGATACTCAAGTCTTAAAGAAAATTAAAACTATTTTCCTTTATTTTTGTTTGGGTATCTCTTTTTTAATAGTTAATACAGTTGGGAATAAATAATGATATTCAAAAGGAAAAAAAAGCCTAATATTTTAGGGGGAGCAGGGGAAAGGCTCAGAGAGCCCTGGAGGAAGAAAAATGAATTGGAAAGATGACTCCATTGGAAGTAATAACTTCTCAGAATTTATAGAACGGTTTGTCAAAATCACTTATTATTCACTCGTTTAATAATTTCCTTGCCCAATTTCTTTTTTCTTCACAAACTTTCCTTCCCAGATTTTCTGTAGCTCTCAGAAGCACCCTACACTTTGTACTATGGTTTATTTTCAGTAGTTTGACCTAGGTGCATGCGATAGGGCTCGGCCCTGACCTGAGATGAGAACCCATATTCTACTACAGGGTCCAGGCTCTATCCAGAATATCTGGATGTTCCTGATTTAGATGTTCACTTATATCTGACATTTTCCTGATTCTAATATTATTTTCCTCCTGTGTGAACAATTTTCTGAGATTTTTAGTCACGTGTACAGTATCTTTGAAGGCATCCTAAGAGGCATCAGGTACCAAGCTCTCTCAACGTTTTATGTGTTCCCGTCTTCATGTTTTTTGTTTTTTTTTTTATTTTTTGGTTGCATGATATTTAAAGGTTGGTGTATTCAGGTTATTTAGGTTGAAGTGTACAGAAGCCCAATTCAAAATGACTTAGGCAAAAATAAGAACTTGTTAGTTCATTGGCCCCTCTCTGAGAGTACATTCATTGTCAAGCCCCCCCCCCCCCCCAAAAAAAGGGGCTCTCATTGGCCAGCCTGGGTAACATGTCTCTGGCTGAGAAGTAGGGCCACTGACATTAGATGCTGAGAAGGCTACAGTGAGCCAGGGGTAGTCAATTCCCAAAAGGAAAACAGTTCTTTTGACACCAGAAGAAGGCCTACTGGCAGACAATAACAACCAATGTTCACTACAATTGGTTTCCTTAATCACTAAATATTATACGCTGTTCCCTCTTTCTTACGCTAAATCGACTTGTGTGTGTCACCACTGGACCCCCACCCAGACCTACTAATTCACAAACTTTGGGGACTGGGGTGCGCAGCACTGTCTTTTTTTTTTTTTTTTTTTTTTAAAGTTCTTATTTATTTTGAGAGAGAGACAGTGAGAGTGGGGGAGGGACAGAGAGAGGGAGAGAGAGAGAGAATCCCAAGCAGACTCCACACTGTCAATGCAGAGCCGAACATGGGGCTCTATCCCATGAATCACAAGACCGGGACCTGAGCCGAAACTGAGAGACGGGAGCTCAACCGACTGAGCCACCCAGGTTCCCCAGCCCTCTGTTCTTTTTTTTTTTTTTATAATTTTTTTTTTCAACGTTTATTTATTTTTGGGACAGAGAGAGACAGAGCATGAACGGGGGAGGGGCAGAGAGAGAGGGAGACACAGAATCGGAAACAGGCTCCAGGCTCTGAGCCATCAGCCCAGAGCCTGACGCGGGGCTCGAACTCATGGACCGCGAGATCGTGACCTGGCTGAAGTCGGACGCTTAACTGACTGCGCCACCCAGGCGCCCCGGCCCTCTGTTCTTTTAACATGGTCTTCAGGTGATCCTGAAGCAGGCTAAAGCTTGAGAACCACTGCTCTAGATGCTCCAAAGAGTTCGTTGAGTGTTGAACGGGCAAAATGTATCTCCCAGAACTTTCTGTAAAGAAGTCCTTTGGCCAGATGTTTGGATTGCCTGGGCATTGGACATTTGTCTGTCTAGTTAAAAGAGAACACTGTGTCAGGGATGATAGTTGCTACCGGCAGAACTGGAACCAGGACCAGACATGGATGCCCTGCCCCCCTAATCCACTGTGAATGGAGGCGGGGTCTTCCAGGGGTGGGCAGGGAGAGGGGGCAGACAGGACTCTTCTCCTGGTTATGGATAGGACCTGCAACTGTGTTTAGACCAGCTATGCCAGGAGCCAGCAGCACTAAAAGCAATGGAAGGAAATGTTGCTTGTCCTTAAATTTACATTTTCTTTTCATCATGTTGACATGAACGCAGTATGGCAAAAAGATAACTCATTCCAAATAGCACAAGATGTTTCCTCTATGCACCCCAGCCCCTGTGCCTGTATTTGTGAAGAGACACATGGACACAAAAGCACATGGGGCCAAATTATCTCCTGTTTCCACATGTACAACTACTAATGATTTCAATGGGAGTGGCCCATAATAACCAAGGGTAGGATTTGGCCCATGCGATTTAAATTGAACTAAAGCCCAATTTGTAATACTTTAGTTGAAAACCAGCAGTGATTATAAGACTAGCATGTGATTAAAGCTTCACCTTCAAAATCTGCTGGCCAGAAATAAAAAAAAGTTTAAAAAACCATTATGTATTTTTTTTTTCAACTTGTAGTAAAGGATGAATTGTTAAAACTTCCAGCCTAAGAAAAGAATGAAAGTATTGGGGGAAATTGGATATTCAGGGTGACTGTTTTTCATTACTCTGCAGCTAATGAAAAAACGTGAGACTTCAAATAGGATTGTGCTTTCATTGTTTCTATTTCCCCAAAAGGACCTTCGCCACGATTTCTGAGACAGTATCTACAATTCTTTTTCTGAAGTCAGTCTAATCCTAGAAAACATTTTATGAATTTTCAAATTCTTCAGTTTTAATGATTACGATTTTTCATTATTATTGTGCCATAAGTGATCCAGCAGTTAGTAGCTTAGAACAGCCATTCATTTTGCTTATGATTTTGTGGGGTAGAAATTCACGGAAGGCTCACTTGGCCATTTTTTTTCCTGCTCCACCGGGCATTAGCTGGGATGTGGGGCTGAAGGGTCCACTTCCAAGATGGCTTCTTCACTCCCTGTGATGCCCCTCCCTCCCTCCATGGCCTCTCCACATGGCTTGGGCTTCACACGGCATGGGAATCTCAGGGAACTCTCTCTTCTTTCCCACTGGCTGTTTTCCAAAAGACATGCTAGTTAATGCTTCGCCTAAAACTGGGACATCACTTCTATCATATTTATTGGACGAAGCAGTCACAGGATCTACCCAAGCTCACAGGGAGGGACACCAGATTCTGCCTACTGATGGGAGAATGACAAGGTCCCAGTGTAAATGCATGTGGGGGATGGGAGATAGAATTGTGTCCATTTTTGATACACATTCTCAATACCTGAATTAGCTTAATATGTCTTTATTTTGACAGCCATTACAAACTTTTGTACCCTGTTTGTGATTCCAGGTTCTGTGGTCACAAAAACCAAATAGCATATCATTTCCTATTGTTAGACATACCGAAACCAATCATTCTTTATGCAAAGGAAAAGCTGTAGCCATATTTAGGTGTTCACTTAAAATTACTAGATTATGAAAGTATAGATTACTCTTTTCATATGCTAATTGGAAATGTGAACAAAAATAAGTAGGCTGACTTTGGAATCATGAAAGTTGTTCTGCCCAGTTACCCTATTTTATAGATAAGATGATCTGATGAGATTGCCTACGCACACACAGCTAGTTTATCTTAGTTTGGGTCTCTCCTAAGGCAGACTCTAAGATGGGGACTTGGTTATAAGTTGATTTGGGAAGTGATCACAGACAGCAGGTGTGAGAAAATGGGGAAAGGGACTGGGAAGGAGGAAATCCAATAAAAGCAAGTCAATTAGTGGGTTACTCAGGTGGGCAACTGAGGCTTTATCACACTGGGGACCCCCCGCGCCCCCCAAAAAAGACCGCATGAACACACCTCAGCAATGTGCTGCCGGAGGATGGAGAGCCTGTTTGTTTATCCACTTGCCTTGGTGGATGCTTGCCTCTGACTGAGACTTTAGCTCCTGCTTATAGTTGAGCAAGTCTTTGTGATGCCCGATAAATCTTTTAGAAAGAGAAGAGGGACCCTGGTCCTTGTGTGGAGAAGTTGATTGTACTGGAAACTGTCCAACAGACCAGCTGGTGAAGTCAGGTGTGTCAAGGGGGTGTGGGAAAGGGCATAAATGGCATCTGCTACATGGTTGAAACTGGACCAATTGGTAGAATGGATTTTGAAGTGTTATAATCACTATCATTCTGGGGGCACTGACTATATTCCAGGTGCTTTACATGTATTTAATTGAAACATCATAACCATCCTATGGAAGAAATATTATATTACCCCTTTTTGATAGATATAGAAACTAGGATTCACAGATGTTTACTAAGCCTCCAATGGCTTTGGAGAACCACTGATCTGCTTTCTGTCTCTATGATTTTGCTTTGTTAGAAATTTCCTACAAATGAAATCTTACTACATGTGGTATTTTATGTCTGGTTTCTTTCACTGGGCTAAATGTTTCCAGGTTCATCCATGCTGTTGCATGTATCAGTAGTTTGTTCCTTTTTGTTTTAGGCGTAAACCACATTTACTTATCCATTGACCAGTTGATGGGCATTTATATTGTTTTCAGAGTTTATCTAGCTATTATAAATGATGCTGTATGAAAATTTGAGTAAAAGTTTTTACTTTTCACTCCTCTTGAGTAAACACCTAGTAGTAGAATTGCTGGGTAAATGCTAAGTATATGTTTAACTTTTTCAGAACCTGTTTTCCAAAATAGCTGTATCATTTTATATTCACGTGAGCAACCTGGGTGTTGGAGTTTCTCCACATCTTTACCAACACTTGGTATTGTTGGTAACTATTTCAAGGCGCGGGTAGAGGTGTTTCCTTGTTGCTTTAATTTTCATTTCCCTAATGACTAGTGATATGGAGCATCTTTTCATATACTTGTTAGTTATTTGTATATCTTCTTTGGTGAAATGTCTCTTCAAACCCATTTTTTACTTGGTTGTTTGTCTTCTTCGTAAGGCTTAAAGGACCGTAATATTTCTAACGCTCTTCTGTTTGTGGCTTTTCTTTACCATTGCATAGGATTGTCCCTTGAGTGATAGTGTCAAGGTTAGATGATGTTAATATCTTAAGTGGCCTTGGAGATCATTTTTAGTATTTCCTAAAGTGGTGTTCCAGGGAAGAAGGTTCTAGGAGCTGTTAAAAAGTTTCTTTGGTTAAAGAAATATGGAGAGACGTGCTTATACTATCCCTCACCCGAGAAGGTCATAATATATGTCCCTATATTAAAGGCCCTGAGAAGTTCTGCAATAAAAATGTATTAGCTCCTTGACCCCAAATCTTTTAAACTTACCTGAGCACAGATCACATCAACAATTAAGATTAGTGATATTAGCATATATTTGTAAAGTAGAGTTTGAGCTGTGTCCTATGGATCCAGTTAATAGATGAACAAGGAAAAGAGGAGGTCCAGAGAGTGTAAATGATTTGCTCAAGTTAGTGGCAAAGTTGCTGGGGAAGAACATAGTTTTCTTGATACCCATCTTGGACCTCTTTCTGCAGTATCCCCTTGGGTTGCCACTAGCTACTGCCAAGACTAAAAGAAAAGTCAACAAGTGAGGCTGGAATGTATATGGTCAATTCCAGCCAGTGGTTTGGCATAGGGTGACTGAAGCTTCTTTAATAGAACTGATTCTAACACAGGAAAAACTTGGGCCTTCCTCTGCTTCCTCTTTTTCTTGCAAGATTCTCTAGTATATTATTTCAGTAATTGCTTATTTATATCGGGTATGTAATAGGCAATGCCTTAGGGACTAGGGGTACAGGAGTGAAGGAAGCATAGTCTCTGTGTTCATGTGGTCAGTTTGAGGATAAACGTGTTCCAGAAGTAAATGGATAGATAATGTCAGGCCACATAGTGTTACGTGCTATGAGGAAAAATAAAACAGGGTGGGGGAAAAGGTATAATAAAGAGGGAGTGATTTTAGTAGAGTCTTGGATGAAAGGAGGGAGATAGTTATGTGACCATCTCTGGGAAGGAAGCTGAAAGCATGCTAATGGGAAATGGAAAATCCCAAGCCTGGAGTGGGGTTGGTGTGTTTGCATGGGGCTAAATGGAGTGACAGGAAGAAGGGAGGAAATGAGTGAGGTTGGGTGGGTCACTAGAACCACAGTGGGGGATTCGAAGAATTGTAAGATGCAACCATTGGCCCCCAGGAGTTTATAATTATGGCAGTTTAAAAATATGAAAACAAACTCTAGAATTGAATTCAGTTCAGAAATGTCTTTTTCTACATAAGGTTTTCATGGAACTGATTCATAGTGGTTCCAAAAACAGGTGGCATGGGGAGGAAATTTTTAGATACTTTTGGGAACCAAATACGCTTATCTTGGAGATTCGCAATGTACGTGCATGTGCACGTGGTTCTGAGAGGTTCAACAATGAAGAAATACCTTGGCTTTGTTTAATTCAACATACACCAAAATATTTTATTGTGGAGATCTTGTGTTTCGTAAAAAATGTTTACCGGTATTCTGAGTGACAGTAGTATGAGGCCTTCTATTTGTAAATTGGTGACCTCCTCTTTGATGATCAGACTTCTCAGGAATTAGTTTCTCCAGTGTCCTATAAACATATTCTTGTTCTCTTCACAGACGGTGTTAAATGCAGCACACTCGATGTGCACTAAGTTCACGGCAACAGGAGAGTGTATTAGGAGTTTAAAAAGTTTTATCTTTATTTAAAATGATTCAACTGACACTTTTTACTTTGAAGTATTCCCCACAGTTTTATCATGTCAGCTGCAAAGATCGAACTTAATAAAGATGAGAAATGGATAGCCTTACTAGATCCCGGCTCAGCTGTTTGGGTAGCTCTTCTAAAAGTCTAGTCTTCTGATTTATGATTCGTCTGAAACGTAATAGTTTTAGAGTCCATCATAACAACATTGTTAAAATGCTAGATAAATTCCACCATGGGTATCAGATGAGAAATGTATCCTCTATAAATAATATACTTCAAGACACACACAAAAGATGGAATTCACATGAAATTTTATGTGCTTCAGAATGAAATAATCCCTGATTCGTGTAGCAAGACCATAAACAATACTGTATGCATATTTATGGAACAAAGCTGTGAGACTTGGCACACTGCCCCCAGCAGTGGTGCCTCTTCTGAAAATGGCAATAAAGTCCACCTGTTCTGACTCCACTAGACCTTCTGCAAAAGTAAAGTGGGCCAATGAAGCCCTGAGGCTGCCTTTAACATGTAGCCTTCAGAAATTGCTCTCATTACCTTGTACCCCACATCACAGAAAACCCAGCAGCTCCAAACAGATTTATGCGGGGTAAGAAGACAAATGAGTAAGAAGCTAGTCAGCCAAGTCAACATCCTGCTTCCCTTCCCAGGTACTTCTTCCTTCATCAGATGGTAATGGGTCACTGTGTGGTCTCTGCCTGGGATCTTCTGGAAACGATGGTTATAAAGCATTGGCCTTTCCTGCCTGGGGCCTCACGGAGGGGTGTGTCTTCATAAAGGTGACCACGTGGAACATCTTCTGAACTCATGCAGCTGAAAGAGCACGGCCTCAAGAAAGCAGAGACTTAGATCTCCGGTAAGACACCGGATTAAGGAGTTGTGTGATATCAGGAAGGCCACACCTTCTCTCCAGACTTCAATTTCCTTTTCTGAAGGGAACTTCTGAGTTCTGAAAGCTCTGTGATTCTCCTTTTTTTTTTTTTTTTTTTTTAAATATTTTAGTGTTTATTTATTTTTGAGACAGAAAGAGAGACAAAGGGAGAGTGGGGGAGGGGCAGAGAGGGAGACACAGAATCCGAAGCAGGCTCCTGGCTCTGAGCTGTCAGCACAGAGCCTGATGTGGGACTCGAACTCACGAACCGTGAGATCATGACCTGAGCCGAAGTCGGACGCTCAACCGACTGAGCCACCCAGGCGCCTCTGTGATTCTACATTTTTTAATGCCAAAATTATTTTCAGGTTATTGTTACTTTAAATGGTTTATTTTTTTATTTAAAAAAAATTTTTTTTTAACGTTTTATTTATTTTTGAGACAGAGAGAGACAGAGCATGAACGGGGGAGGGGCAGAGAGAGAGGGAGACACAGAATCGGAAGCAGGCTTCAGGCTCTGAGCCGTCAGCCCAGAGCCTGACGTGGGGCTCGAACTCACGGACCGCGAGATCGTGACCTGAGCCGAAGTCGGCCGCCCAACCGACTGAGCCACCCAGGCGCCCCTACTTTAAATGGTTTAAAGGCTAAGTAAATACAAATGGTTAAGAAATCCTGTTTTGGCAAATGTTTCATGTTTCTATATTCAATATTGCACATTTTTGAACCAGAAATCAAAAGCGCCAAATCATTATTGCACTATATCACCCTTTATATTTATAAGCCTATGGGAATTTAAAAGTACCTACTCATAGATATATATCAGTCTCCTCGAGATTTTTGGAGAGCCTGTTCTTCCAGCTCTCAGTGGGACGTGGAGATAGTTTACTTTTCCCATTTCTTCCAAATTGGGGCCACATGGCCTTCTCTCTCAGTGCCTGTTGGAAGAAAACGGGATTTTGATCTATGCGAGTTAATTGCCATCAAGGTTGGTCTGTTCTTCTGCTGAAACGAGTCCACTTTTCTTAGTCTCAGCTTTTCCAAAAGGCCGGCCTCGTCTAATTAGCCTTGTAGAGGGAAGGGCCTGTGTGCCTAAAATGCCTGTGTTCCCAGACTTATCTGTTACCTCCCGACATCCTCTTGGTTGCTTTCATGTCTACCCCTATTCTCAACAGGTCATCTATGTTTTTACATTGTGTGTGTGTGTGTGTGTGTGTGTGTGTGTGTGAGAGAGAGAGAGAGAGAGAGAGAGAGAGAGAGAGAAGGGAGAGAAGGGAGAGAGAGAAGAGGGAGAGCGCACAACCTGGCACCAGCATCCTCTGAGCCGTGTCTGCCCTCCGGGGTCAGCTTCATGACCTTCTTACCCGAGACCCTGAGGTTATCCAGGTGGAGACTGGCCATGATGGAAGGTTAGATGATTAAATCACTTTATAGTGAACATCTTCGAGCCCTTTGGCTGCTTTGTAAATGTTTTACTGTTCCTTGACTTCATTTTCTGTTGGCATAGCTCTGTTTTATTGGAAATTGCTGAGGAAGTGCACTGCCCGTCTTGGTGCCATTCTGGTTGAATTCACGTCCTTAGGGCAAGGAAGGTCTCTGGTAATATTGATGAACTTGTCGATGTTAGGATGAGCACCTCTTTTTGTCCTGCCTCATGCTTACGGGATGCAGGAGACGTGGGTAAGACCGAAGCTCCTGTTGCTCGCTGGCCCACTTCCATTTGTCTCCAGGGGGTGAAGAGGGGCTATCTGATGGGTTAGTTTGGGAGAAAGAACATGCTGCAGGCTTTTCTTTCTTTTTCTCTGTTTTTCTGTCTCTCGCCCTACTTTTTTTTGTGTCTATTGCCCGGCAGCGACAGTGCATTCTGATCTATTGCTGGCCAGAGGTTTGTATTTGCTCAGCTCCAGGGACCAAAGAAACGGAAAAGCCTGTTAAATTCAAAGGGAGAAAAGTAAATTCAAAGGTGAAGAAGTCTCAACACTTTCAGTCATAACTTTAAAGCCACATCCTCTCATCTAGCCTTGCTGCCTTCCTCGCTTTCTAAGCTAATATTGATCTCCAAATATCTGATTCCTATGTCTTTGTTTTTTCTCTGAACTCTGGAGAAGTGGGATCATTGGCACTTGGTCCCTTTGACTGAGTCTCAGTTTGGAGACATAAGGGATTTTCTGCTCCTAAGTTTCCCATTTTTTGGAACGTTTCATAAAACAGAAAGAAACTTCCAGAAACTTTTTACAAATGCAAAGTAGATTAGCTTTCAGAACCAATTAAGACAAATAACAATGACACTAGGAAAGTTTACTTAGCAACACAACAATCCTCAGAATGGAATGATTTAATCATGTCCACAGAAGATGGAAATGGGAATAATGACCCAGCCTCACAGAAACGTCTAACATGCATAAACATATGTCCTTTTGGCCTGTAGTTTTCCAGTAATCAGTTTCTGGTTCTTACCCACCTGTGCAACAGTAGGGATTAGTGGAAAACTTTCAATTACACATCATACCACACGCATGCCATGTGGGAAATGTAGCATATAAAAAAACAATTTCTAGCTTTCAAAACAAACATACAAAGGGATATTATACAGGGTAATTATGGGAAATAGAAGAGAGACCATAATGGTTATGGATGTCTGGGGAAATGTGATGTTAAACTGAACAGAGAGAGAACCGGCATTGGACAAGGGAGGTCATCCTTAAGTGGCCAACTAGTTGAGTTAAGGACTCTAATCCTCTTCAGGATCACCTGTAATATGCACAGGTTTTTTATTTTGAATATTTCAGAGGCAAAAATATTTCACATACAATATTATGCTTCAGTGATATTTTGATTGTTTGACCCCTCGAGAAAACGTCAGCTAATGAAGGTTTCTTGTTGTAGATTGTTTCTATGGAACTTTAAGTTGACCTAAAAAGGTCTAATCTTTATTAAGCTGGGACCGTTTTGGAAATGGAAGTGTAGTGTTTTCAAAAATTTCACTTGTTTTTCAAATGCGGTAACATTTCTTACAATTATAAAGATATGTATGAATGGAAAGAGTTCCAAAAGTTTTGAGTTTTCTCATAAATATTTTACATGGCTACAGATAGAATATTTTTCTTTCTCTGGTGATCCTGGCATAACTTTTCAGTCCCTGGAAAATAAAGAGGAGACTAAAAGCATTGGGGGTGGGGGGGGGAGTATCTTCTCTGGTTGTGTAGGTCAAGAAGGCTTTATCCAGGCTGTTTCTGATAGCAGGTCCCAGGTGAGTGTCTTTTTAGTTGGAGAGTGAATTTTTGTCCCTTGATCTGGCACCTCCTCGTCTGCTGGCTGAAACTCTTTCCTGTGCACCTGCAAGAAAGCCCGAGAAAGTAATTCACAGTTGTTCTTGGACTTCTTGGAAAATTCACAACAGCTTGATTTTAAAAACATGGCTGCTGGAGTGCAGCCTGATTGTGAAGTGTTTTTAAGGTGCTATGATATGCTTTGCAAGCCCCTCAGGTTAGGCACAAACATAAGTAAAAAGTTCAAAACGGAGCTGTGCATAGGTAGAAAGCAAATATTTGAAAAACAGTAATAAAAAGCTAAAAGTAATTGGGTGTGTGGGGAATCGTGTCTGGGACTGCCTTCCCTTACTATTCGCAAAAAAATTTTACCAGACTTAAGAAGAAAGTAGAGTCAATGTGCTTTTACTGATGTTTCCCTAGCAGATTCCTTTACAGTCAACTCAAATGAGTCATGCGTGTTTGAATGCAAAATACAATCTGTACATCAGGAAAGTTGTGTTCTTCAAGGGAGCATGTATCTTTGGGAGAGGTGCATGTTGAAGAGAGAAGCAAGAAGGCGGTGTCTACTTGCACTGAGATGGTCGTTGGTGTGAAAGGCATTGCTGATTCGCTCCCCAACTTCCACTTCACCTTTCCCAACCGAGTGGCTGTAGTTGGTGTAGGACTGGTTCCCCCCCACCGCCCCCAACTTCTTGGGTGGACCCTGAAGGGCCTGGACTGAGAGTAATTCTTCCACATGGGTTGCTATAGTTGAGTGGTTCACATTTGGGTATGTGACTAGTAGAGTGAACTCAGGGCTTTCGTTTAACAGTAGCCAGAGTAGAAACGCTCTCTCTTCTAAACAAGTGGGTCTGTGGATGAGAGGCCTGGAATTGCCATTGCCATTTTGTTACCATAGGAGGGGAAGCCAGCTTGAATATAACCCAACTAGGATTGAGCCAGCCAATGCATATTATTTTCTTGGCCATTGGAATTAGTTCAGAGGTGGATTCATTATTAGAGTTGGTCCTTAATGGAGAAGCTAGTGACTTTTGTTCCATGGTTTCAAGGACGTAAGTTCTCACTTCCTCTGGGTGATATGGTATGAGAATCTGAAGCCATTTTGCTGCAACGAAGGAAGCTGACCTGAGGAAGCTTCCATGGGCCAGCACGTGGGGGAGGCAGAGTCTGAACAACTGTAGGGAAATGGGGCTGAAATCTTGACCGAACTTCTCCTGAAATTTTTCACTTTCCTTAACTTGGAATTTTGTGCGTCAATATTTTCTGTTACAGATAAATGCATTGGTTGAGTTGGACACACGAGTTGATTTCAATACACTTGCATCCATGATATTCCCCAAAGAAGAGTCGATATGCTATATGGTTAATGCTATCATACACACAAAAATTAATTTTTTAAAGTGTCCTAAGAGCAGCATTAACATGTAGAAGACAAAGTACAAGAAAACATGCAAATTTAAATCTACACCTTCACTATGTAGGTCAAATGTCACAGTCACTTAGTTTCAACTGATTTCCTGGAGAAAACACAAAAGCATATAATGAGAATCAGATGTATTGCAAGTTGCATACAACTAATTGGATTCAACAAAATCTTGGAGATGTTTCTGCTTGTTTTTTGAGCAATCCAACAATTTAGTCAAAATAGAAACTGTCTTCTTTCAATTCAGAGCAACAAATGAAAAATATACAGTACAACATAAGAAAACAATGCAATTTTGTTCAGTTGAAAGATACACACACATACCAAGAAAAACTCCACACATATATACACAAACACACAGAAAAAAATTACACAATGACACACACACACACAAATAATTTACCCAAACACAAAACTAAACTGTCTCACATGCTAAAATCCATGGGTACCAATATACAAAAAGCAGGGTATCTGCCCTATCTCAGCAATTACAGTTTGCTCTACAGTGACAATCCAAATCATTGAAGTATCCAATGGTTATTAAATGTATGATAAATACTTTAATATTTGCATGCTTTTCCTTCTTAAAAAAAAAAAACACAGCAAAAAATCAAAGGACAAAGCCATTGTATAAAATTGTTCTTCTTGAACAAATCAAACCCTAATGTAAAACTAATGGAATTAGAAAGTGCCTTGAGCTTTATTTTTTTATTAAAAAAAAAAAATATCTAAGACCGCAAGGCAGGAAGAACAAAGCAGGAGGAAGAGGAGAAAAGGGGGCTGGGTGGGAAGGAGTAAAGAAAAAGGAAAAGGAAGGCAATGAGAACTAGAATTAGGTAGCAAATGACTAGTGGCTAAATTAGAGTGTCAGAGGGAAATGTAAGCACCATTTTTTCAGGATCTTTATGACTGACTATTAACATCATTATTATCAACCAATCCATCAGTTTAGCTATGGTCATGCTCATATCAAAAAGACATTTGAGTTAGTCAAATCAGTTATCTTGATAAAAAAACTCCAGAGTTTTTGGGATTACAAAAGCAAAACCAAAAATCGCCCTGAAGATGTCACTCGCTAATGTCTGTTTTACCCACAGCAGGGTCTAAGGGGAAAACGCCCTGCCCACAGTGTGTGTTTCATTGGCTCTCGTGTTTGATACCTTGTTTATCCAGGCCCTGTGCTCACAGATTAGGAAACCAGATACAAGCATCTGATTCCAGGGCAGCAAAGCCATTCGCTCTCCAGTGAATTTGAGCATGACCCGGTCCCAGGAGACAGACTGGACCAATCAGATTTTCCACCTCAAGGACTGAAGTAAGAAAGACAAAGGAATCTGCCAGTTGGCAATAAAGTAGAAGCTAAAAAGTTGCCTTGAGGTGAATCTGAGGCATCATAAGCCAAAGCCATGTGCAGCCAAATGTATGAAGAAGCAGATACTTGGAGAAGGGACAGAAGGAAGCTGACTGGGGAGGACTCTTCCTGAAGAGTCATAAAGCTTAGTCATACTGAAGACAGAACATAAAGAGCCACAAACTTCTGCTTGCTGGCATTCCTGGAGATACTGTGATCTCCCAATGCTTTCTGAGGTGGGGATCTATTGGGGGATAGAGCTGGGTTGGGGGAGGGAGCTGTTGGGGGAGGGAGCTGGGTCCCCCAGTGATGCCAAGTGTATCTTTGCAAGAAACTTCCCTATTACTTGAGCTAACTTGAGCGTCTCTATTCTTGCAAAGCAAGGGAATTGGCTGAAATAATTCTCATCTCATTTTGGGCATTTCTGCCTCTACGCCTTCAATTACATACAAAAATTAGCTGGGGAGCTTGTTAGAAATACAATTTCCTTGGACAGAACTCTGAAGATTCTGAATCCGTGGGTATGGAGAAGGCCCGAGAGTCTGTGTTTTTTTCTGAGGTAGCTGTCCAGGAACTGGTATTTGGGAACCAGTGCCTCAGTTCATGTGGTCCTTTTACTGGGAAGCCTCTAGTTCTGTGGTCCTCAAACTTTTTGCTCTCAGGATCTCTTCTCACTTTTAAAAATTAATGAGGACTCAAAGAGCTTTTGCTTATACTCTCTCTGTCTCCCGGTATTTGTCATATTGGAAATAAAAATTGTGAAAATAAAAAATATTTTTATAAATTCATTAGAAATAATAAACTGGTCACATGCTGTATTAGTTTCCTAGATGCTGCCATAACAAATGAGTAGCTTAACATCTTTATTCATTGTCTCACAGTATCGTAGACTAGTAGTCCGACCGAAATCATGGTGTAGGCAAAGTTGATTTCTTCTGAGGGCTGTGAGGAAGAATCTGTTCCACGTCTGTCTCTAACTCTTGGGAGCCTGAAGTGTTTCTTGGCTTCCAGATGACATTCTCGCTGTGTCTTCGTACCATCTTCCTACTGCGTATGTCTGTCTCTGTGCTCAAATTTCTCTTTATAAGGACCAGTCATATTGGATTAGGGCCCACCCTAATGATTTCATCTGAACTTGATCATCTGCAAAGATTCCATTTTCCAGTAAGGTCACTGTCATAGGCATTGGGGGTTAGAGCTTCAACATTGTTTAGGAGACATAATTCAACATATAACACATGTTGATACAACATATTTTGTGAAAATAACCATATTTTCCAACATAAAAACATTGAGTGAGAAGATAGACATTGTTTTACATTTTTATAAATCTCTTTAACATCTGGCTTAATAAAAGACAGCTAAATTCAACTTCCCAACTTTCTGGGATATGTTGTTTTGCTGAAGTATATGGAGAAAATCTGATCTCATGCATAAATATAGTTGGAAAGGGAGAGGTATTTTAAAAGGGTTGCCAGATAGTTGCGGATAATTTTCTATGATACTGTACCAAATCTTGACAAATCATAGTTTCATAAAGGTTATTATTATGTGGAATTTGAAATCATGCTGAGAAATTTTCATATGTTTTTGCTTCAAAATTCAATGGTATCTCTCGCAATTTGAAGAGGTCTTTTATCCATACATGATTTTGTAACACCATGAAATTGTCACGTAAAAATGATCAGTTCTCTGAATTTTGCAGATTTCCCAATAGTGGAGTTTTCCACTGTACCTTTATAAGAGAATGAGAAAGAAAAGGGGAACATACTTCTTAGCATTTCTATGAAATAACTTTTACTTCTTGGATCAACTGAAAGGGTCTTGGGAATCCCTATAGATCCCCGGGCTCTAGATTGAGAATTTCTGTTCTAATACATCTTTGCTTGAGGAAATCTTAGCAACATTTCAAGTCCCCTCTTAAATTCTCTCTTCTCCATGGCATCTCAACTGTTCCCCATGTAGATGGAGAGACCTCTTCCTCTGTGCACACTTGCTATGTGGCCTTCTGGAGGACTACAGGGACTGGATTTTGTTCACATTTTTCTCACCATAGGTAAAGAACACAGTGGAACTCTATTCTAGCTGGAACTGGATTACATTGGTTATCTTACTTTTATGCAGAGTAGCTTTTCATAATCAAGGAACCCAGATTGTAATTAACTGTTGCTATCACTAATGTTTATCATGATGTGGTCTTCATCAACTAAAATTTTTTTCTCTAACTTCCCTAACCTGGGAAAGTAAAGAGTCTGTAAAACTAAGTAAGTCACATATGCTTTCTTGAAATTCTCAGCTTTTATAAGGGCTTATTAGTACCTTGAGCTTTTATAAAGGCTGTTCCCTCTGTTTAGATTGCTGTCGGCCTGGCAAACTTCTGCTCATCCTTCATGACACCAGTCAAGCCACCTTCCTTGACATCATGAGACACTGCTCATCTCATAAAGTCATTTACTTATTCTCTATTGTGCTCTAAAGTCCTTTTATCATTTTTCTCTTGTAGGAGTCTCACAAAGGTGTCTGAGCGGTTCAGAGAGGGAGAAATCTGTGTCTCACTTCTGTTGTGCGGTTGCTAAGGGCAGGAGTGCGGTACTCTGTTACTTGTATCTATATGAGTAGAAGAGAGCGCTGCCTGTTGGATGGGGTTGTCTTGGTCATTTCAACAAGTTGATGGGTCATGGTTTCAGTCAGACACCATTGGTTTCCAGAGACAGAGCTTCAACTCGGACTCAAGTAAAATGGGGAATTCGTGAGTGGATGTTGGTTGGGTGGAAGGTCATAGAATTGAAGAGCAGCCTCAGACATACAGGGACCAGGGCTGCTCAGGGAATTCGGAGATTGGAATTAGGATGGCAATGCTTTCAGGAATCCATTTTTCACCTTTGTTTCTCTCTGTTGACCAGCTTTCTCCATGAAGCTAGAACTGTGGCTCAGCTACCAATAGCTCCTGGGATCATATCTTATCAGCATTGCCATCCACAGGAAGGGACTTTTCTCCCAGCATTAGCTGAACCATCAGATGGCCTTGTTTTGGATTACCTGCCCAATTCCTGGACACATGGCCTTGGACGGGAGAGTGGTGAGCTAGACTTGGCTCAGGTTGGGTCATAGGCCCATCTGAGGGACAATTAATTGCTGTGTCCAGGGTGAGGAGCCATGAAAGAAGATGGCAGAATCCTTTGAGCCTAATTATTAGAAAGGGGGAATACGGAGTGGGGAAAAACAGTTTATCGAAAGAAGGCAAGCTCTGTTTTCAAGAAAGAGGAGCATCCTAGGTAGGCTGATCATTAATTGTCTACCACAATAACTGCCTGGTCTGTCTTTACAAAATCTTTTGTGAAGACATTTGAAAACACCATGTTAGCCAGCCATGGCCAATTTAATCTTGTTGTATGCTTTGGAGTAGTGACATCAATTAATGTCTGTGGCTGAATGAACTTAGTTATTTAATAATTGCATTTTAATATTTCAGGTTACATGCTTTCCTAGTATTGCAAATCAGCACTTCACAGGGAACTGTTTGTTATTATTTTCCTATGGTGAATAATGTGATGAAATTACACGGGTACTACTGGATTTTACACAGAATTGGCATTCACATTAGTTTCCACCAGTTTCCCCAGGATTAGTCTGGGCCGTAGAATATGGCCTTCCTAGGGGAGCTATTGACCTGTAAAGATCTTCATAAGGTCTGGATGGGTGACTCAGAGCCACTGTGCAATTTAGAGGACTTGTGCCTTTCAGTCTATCTTTGGAAACCAAGCACAGGACTTGGCACAATGAATCTAGGTTGAAAGATGACTTCAGAGCAAACCTAGTGTCTAATTTCTTCATCCGCAATAATCCAATGTCATGAATAAATTCATACTCCATTTTCACCTTACTCCTTTCTTATTTATCAGTTATCTCAATTTTTGATTGCCTATCAGTTGTCGACAGCCTGGTTTAATGCTGTGCATATAGAAGGTTCTCAAATATTTCTGCCCTCATCATTCTATTATATCTGCTTTAGTTAAAATCACCAATGTTGCTCTCTAGTTAAGTGGCAGAGGGTTTAGGTGGTTCTGTTGTGCAATGGATGGCGCATTGGACTTCTCTAAATGGCAGAGGGTTTTCTTAGGCTTCAATCTACATTAATTTCCTCTGTTAAACTATTTATCTTTCCCTTTTTTCTTTCATAGGACTTAATATAATCTATAATTATATAATTCTATTATTATTTGATTCATATCTTCTAACTGCCACCTCATGAACACAGGTACCGTATTTTTGTTCATTTTGGGGGTAACCTCCATCTAACACAGGACTTGACATATTAGGTACTCAAAAAAATATTTGCCCCATGACTGAATGAATAAAAGAGAAAGGACATTTTGAATCATATTCCTCCAGGAAATAAAACCTGCCTCATATGCAACAGGTAATTCTAAGTAATGGATGAGGGCCAGATGAAGAAGAAATAGCAGGCAGCCAGAATACGAAGGCAACATAGGTTTGATTTTTTAATTTTTTTTTTCAACGTTTATTTATTTATTTTTGGGACAGAGAGAGACAGAGCATGAACGGGGGAGGGGCAGAGAGAGAGGGAGACACAGAATCGGAAACAGGCTCCAGGCTCTGAGCCATCAGCCCAGAGCCTGGCGCGGGGCTCGAACTCACGGACCGCGAGATCGTGACCTGGCTGAAGTCGGACGCTTAACCGACTGCGCCACCCAGGCGCCCCAGGTTTGATTTTTTAAATATTGTCTCCAAAATGGCTTACGCCCTGTGATGCTCTTGAACACTGTCTGTGAATATAAAGTCCACATGTTTTATATTTGAGTACATGGAAGCAGGAAGCATCTGGCTCCCCACTGTGAGCACTCATAGGATGGGTGGTAGTGACTAAATGCTGATCCCCATGAATTTGCTTTACTTCTTCCCTTTTCAGACCAAAAAGATTGACCTACGGAGGCCAATGGTGTGACCATCTTCTGGGACTGGTGCCCAAGGCCTTTCCTCCATATACTTCATCTGAGGGCAAGAGGGAGGAATACACTGAGGAAAGAATCATCTGTACTGAAAACCTCTTGTTTTGAACTCGAGCATGTGTTTTTCAGTTAAATTGAAATCTTTTTTTTTCAAAGGAAACAGGAAAGCTATATTTGTTTTCCAACACTTCATCAACATCAAAGTATTTACCAAGTTCTCATCTGTGTGTAGCACTTTGCTACTTGTACTCTAGTTCCAGCTCTGCCGCTAATTAGCTGTGTAACTTGGGCATGTCATTTTGTTTCATTTCATTGTTTTACTCTAACTTCCTTATTTGTGAAAAATCCAAAAGGTCAGAGTAAGGTCTTTCCAGGTCTAACAATCAAGGAAGAGAAATAGGCATCGTCTCTCTCTCTCTCTCTCTCTCTCTCTCTCTCTCTCTCTCTTTTAAAATATTTTGTAATGTTTATTTATATTTGAGAGCTGGAGAGACAGAGCGCAAGCAGGGGAGGGTCAGAGGGAGAGAGGGAGACACAGAATCTGAAGCAGGCTCCAGGCTCTGAGCTGTCAGTACAGAGCCCAACATGGGGCTCGAACTCACAAACCGTGAGATCACGACCCGAGCCGAAGTGGGACACTTAACTGACTGAGCCACCCAGGCACCCCTGGGCATCGAATCTCTTATTTGTAAGTTTATTCTATATAATAAAGCAACCGTTGCTCAAGGAAACTAGAACATTTATTTATTTATTCATTCTGCAGTCCTGTCTAGACCTATAGTGTAGTGAGTAAGAGCATTTCCACTGGAGCCTAAAGCTTAAATTCTGGCTTTGCCGCTTCCTTGATTCTGAGCAAGTTACTTAACCTTTTTGTGCCCCATCACCTCAGATATAAAGAGTGAATAATGGCACTGGTACTTAAAAGATTGTTGGGAGAACTAAGTGGGAAAAAATGTGTAAGGCGCTTACAATATATAATAGATATTCAATAAGAGTTAACAATTGTTATTTTTTGAGAACCAACTTGGTGCCAGGCACACTGTTAAGCACTGGGATATAAGACTAAATAATGGAGAAGTTAGATTTTACGAAATCCAATCAAACCTCTAAATCAATGGCCCTTAAATCAGGCTGCACATTAGGATGAAGCTGAAAAGCTTGCAACATTCCTTCTTTGCGTCACTCTGTGGGAAGTGAGGCTCAAGAAGGAGCACAAATGCCAATACTCTGGCTACGGTTATTGTTGTAATAACTGTTCTTTGTTTTTGACCCAGGAGTCTCATGTCTTCTGTCAGTGTCCATGGGACTGAGGCAGACTGATTTGTTAGCTTGCAAGAAGGATAAAACTTCAGACCCTTCACAGTCCTTGACATCATCTAGATCTAATCATGAGTTTATAGTAAATACAAGGGAAAGAGAACAAATGAACAACACTAAGAGGATATAATCAGCCAAACTCAAAATGTGGGACTTCGACAGAAGAAATAATCCAGTTTCTTCAACAAATAAATAGCATGGAAATAAAGGCTGGAGAACAGCTATTTGTTAAAGAGACTTAAGAGACCAACATCAACTGAATGAAATGCATGAACCTTGTTGGACCATTGTTCAAGTAGAATTTGCCGTTAATTCATTCAATAATTCATTTAATTGGTCTAGGAGCTGGAGATACAAAGACGTAAGACATAGTTTCTCAAGACATGATGCCCACAGGTAATATAGGAGCTATGATGGAAGTAGGTACTGGGAGCAGTGGAGGAGGAAGTGGCCATTAATCGAAGGGGACTAGAGAAAAACAACAACAACAAAAAATAATTCATGCTGGGTTTTGAGCTTCATTTTTGAAACATAACTTACTTGGAGCATTTTAAGTAATCACATGATTCACTCATTTCAAGCATACAATTCAAAGTTTTTAAGTAAATTTATCAAATTGTGCAACAATCACCATACCTCAGCTTACAAACATGTCTTTTGAGTTGAATTTTGAAAGGTGAGACAAGGGAGGAGAAAGGTATTCCGGGAAGAGTAGAAAGGAAGAGCAAACAACTACAATATTAACTAATATTAATAGAAGTTTTCATTATGTGTCAAGCTAAAAGCTTCATGTAGATGATTTCTTTTATTCTTCATAACAACACAATGAGGTAGGTAGTATTATTATAACCTTCATCTTAAAGATGGGGGGAGCTAAGGCACAGTGAGTATGTTGCCTTAGGTCACAACATTAAGTGGTGGGATGGAACTGGAATGTAAACCCAGGGGGTCTGACTGTAATGACTGTTCTTATGCATTCTGCTTTTCTGCTTGGAAGGTCCTGGTCTAAAACCAGAGTAGTCTGAACGAGTTTGAAACGCTTGAGTGAGTGCAGAGGAAGCAAGTAAGAGTGGGCAGGAGAAGTGGGCTTGCTGAGGCAGTGATCCAACTTCTCGGGTCTGATTGATGGGTTGATTATGGAGGTGAAAAAACAACAGGAGGAGCAGGTGATACTGAATCTGAGTTTCCCATGGATCATTCAGGTGGAAGCATCTGGAAAGCGTTTGTATACACACAACTGGGACTGCAATAAAGAGACAACCCTCCCTTACATGTAAATGGTAGCTGAAGCCAGGAATGTAAATGAGACCATCCAGGAATGGCATAAGGAATGAAAAAAGGAGGCATAGAACAGACTGTGGACAACGTGAACTTACGAAGATAGAACAAAGGAAGATGTTATAGACTGAATTGTCCATAAAACAAATTTCACCTGTTGACTCACTAACCCCCCATATGACTGTTTTGGGGAAATGGGGTTTTTAGGAGATAATTAAGGTTAAGGGAAGTCATAAGGTTGGGAGTCCCAATCCAATAGTCCTGGTGGCCTTAGAAGAAGAGAAGAGAGAGAGAGAGATTTCTCTCCATGCACACACACCAAGGGAAAGCTTTCTGAGGACACAGCAAGAAATAAGCCATCTCCAAGTGAGGAAAAGACCTCTCATGAGAAACTGATCCTCCTGGATCTTGATCTGGGACCTCCAGCCTCCAGAACTGTAAGAAATAAATCTTTGTTGTTTAAGTCCCCCAACCTATGGTATTTTGTTATGGCAGCCTAAGCAGACTAAGATAAACTTGGAGTTGGTTGTGCAACCTAAAAATGGGTGATCAGGGAAGGAAAAAAAGTACCAAGTGTAGTGTCATGGAAGTCAAGGGAGAAGTTTCACAAAGAGAATAGAAAACTGTATATGCCACCAAAAGGCCATAATGTTTGACACATATTCATTAGATGTGACAAATTGCCAGGGTGTGGAGGTGGTGGGGTGGAAGCCAGATTATAATGGATTGAAGAATAAATGTGAGTCGAAGAAGTGGATTGTCTAGAGACCCTTTCCACTGGCTTCACCCGTCAACTTGTCAGAAGTTCAGACTCTGCTACCCCACTAGACCTACTGAATCGTAATCTCATTTGCTAGACCAATCCTTCTAGGGAAATACTTGGGAATAAAAGGAGAGAGGATTAGAAAATAGCTAGGGGGAAGCAGAAATGACTTTCAAAATGTGAGGTACTTGAATCTATTGACAGTCTGTAAGGAAGAAATCAGTTGAAAGGGAAAGACTGAAAATAAAGGAGAAAGAAAGCATAACCAATGGAGTTTTCAGGTGGAGAAAATAGCCTTGTTTGAAAGTAGGACCACTTCTCCCCCGGCCTGGGAAAGAGGCAATGTTGGTTATGTAGACAGAGATTTAGGAAGGGGTTAGGAGTTGGGGGGGGGGGGGGCGGGTACGTGTCCAACAACCTCATATATATAGTTTTTCTCTCTGAAGTTGGAGTCATAAACACCTGCTTATGACCAAAATGAAAATGGTTAAAATGAGGGTCTGTGGGGTGTGGGCTGCACAGGCAAGTTTGTCTCCATGAATGTCTGGAGCAATGAGATGAAGGAGAAGGCTGAGAAGCTAGCGTGTTTGCTGAGAGTCATGAGGTCAAGGGCATGTGGTTAAGGATTGGTATATTGGAGTCAAGCATGCAGGGGTGAAGTAGTTCTGGACAATGTCAACATCTTGGGGGAAGCCAAGGGAGTGGCCAGAAGATTGCTGGAATCACGAAGAGTAGAGAACTTTGAGCAGAGCACGTCCACTGGATTGTCCCTGCGGATGCTGAGGTCATGATTGTGACGATCGGATGCAGACAAAAGACTGAAAGCTGGACTTGGCCCTCGAAGATCTCCAAGGGAGGTTCACCGGGACTGCCAGGAGAAAGGTATAGAGGAAGCAACAGGAAGATGGGTTGAATCTCCACAAAGAGAAGGTTTTGTGTGATGGTTTGAAAGTAGCAATGGCGAGCAAATAGAATGAGGACAGGGATTCTCAGTCCTGCCTGTGATACGGAATGGAGGTCCCAGGAGGGGAATAGCACAGTGTGTCCCATGCTGCTCCCAGTTTACCAGTTCCTGTGTGAGCTCTTGTCTTGCTGTCTGCAAATCACCCTGCTTGTCCTTACCACCCTGTTGGTTCCTTCGACTGTCACCGGTAGTCACTGGACTGAGTTGCTCTTCATCCGCAGCCTCCAGTAAACCCCATACAGGGAGAATGCTGGTTTCAAGTGTCCTACCTCAAGACCTAGAGTGTGTAATGGGCCCCTTGTTGGCCCGTGGGGACTCTAGCGCACGAGGGATGTTCTGTGAATGGTTATCCTCTTTCTTCACTTATCCTTTTTCTCTTTGTAAATTTTGTAGACTTGGAAGTGGGATTTGTGTGGATGGAGAGACGTGGGGGTCAGGAGGGTTTGAGGAAGAATCTGCTGGGAGAAGAGTCTAGAGAGATTGGTCAGAGAGACCTATAGAGGTGACATTTGGCTGCCAGGCTTTACAAAATGAAGGAAGCATTAGAGGCTTTGAACTTGAGGTGTGACAGGATCCATTTTGTATTTGGGGGAAATAATTCTAAAGCCAGCTAGAAAGATGGATGGGTGGATTGGCAGGCAAGAGATTAGGAACCAGGTCATGAGTTAATATGTGATTCTCAGGACCGATTGGAGCAGAGTGAGTTCTGGATCAGAGAAGTAGTTGGAAGGTAGTGTCGAGTTATATGGTCCCATGGGGTTAAGGATGTAAATCAGTGTTGGGGCACCCGGGTGGCTCAGTTGGTTAAGCGTCCGACTTCGGTTCAGGTCACGATCTTGCAGTTTGTGAGTTCAAGCCCCGCGTCGGGCTCTGTGCTGACAGCTTGGAGCCTGGAGCCTGCTTCAGATTCTGTGTCTCCTTCTCTCTCTGCCCCTCCCCCACTTGTGCTCTGTCTCTCTCTATCAAAAATAAATAAATGTAAAAAAAAAATTAAAAAAAAAAAGAATGTAAATCAGTGTAGCTCAGCAGTGGGAAAGAAAAGGAAAGAAGGTATGAAGGTTAGTTCTCCTTGAAAATATGGAATCCATGGGGCGCCTGGGTGGCGCAGTCGGTTAAGCATCCGACTTCAGCCAGGTCACGATCTCGCGGTCCGTGAGTTCGAGCCCCGCGTCGGGCTCTGGGCTGATGGCTCAGAGCCTGGAGCCTGTTTCCGATTCTGTGTCTCCCTCTCTCTCTGCCCCTCGCCTGTTCATGTTCTGTCTCTGTCCCAAAAATAAAAAAAAATTAAAAAAAAAAAAAAAGAAAATATGGAATCCAAATTGGGTTATAATTACCTTATGACCTCATTACTTTATTTTGCAATTATTCTTCCTTGGATTTTATTTTATTTTTTTTTAGCATGAGACAGCGTGAGTGGGGGAGAAAGGTAGAGGGGAGAGAGAGAAGGAATCTCAAACAGGCTCCACATTCAGTGCAGAACCTGATGCAGGGCTAGATCCCACAACCCTGGGATCATGACCTGAGCCAAAATCAAGAGTTGGGTGCTCAAACGCCTGAGCCACCCAGGCACCCGTGGATTCTTTCCATTGTTTTTGTTTTTATGGTCCTAATAAACTAGAGCAGAACGTTCCACTAAAGTTTTGTACCAGTTGTTATGTCATAACCCAAGAACTAAAGCACTTTGATTTGTGAAGTAAACATAAAGCTATGAGGAATATTTTTGACTGTTGAATACATCTTACATTCTTGTATTCTTCAGCCATCCATTTTTTAGACATATCCCAGACACTATTTTAGGGGGGATTTCTGAACTGGTCTAAAACTATACGAATACGAATCTGTCAATATTAATATTTTGGCGATTGAAACAGGGAGGCAGGGGTGAGACGGGGAGAGCAGCACTGTGTGAGTTATAACCGAGAGTTTGCTAAGACCCAACAGTCTGGATTTCCTTATCGTGTCTCTGCTTCTTGGTGAAACGTTACTGTGTGATACAATTTTATTCTCTAGACCTTTGGTTTTCAAAAAGTAAGTCATTAACAAGATGCAAGTTCTTGTAGTAGAGGCACATGGTTCTGTAAGTAAAGCCACTTGGTTAAACACCCAAGCCTGCCTTACTTGTTGGTAAAAATTGGCCCGGGGGTGGGGATCTCTCCCTCTAGGTAATTCTCGTGTGATGCTGGAACAAGTGGGTACAGAGGATTGATAGAGCCAGGGTCAGATGGCCTGGGTTTGGGTTCCAGCTTCCTGCTTCCTTAAACCAGTGATTTGTCTTAAAAAAATTTTGTTTTTAATGTTTATTTAGTTTTTGGGAAAGAGAGAGAGAGAGAGTGCGCGAGGAGTGAGCACACAAGTGGGGGAGGGGCAGGCAGAGAGAGAGAGAGAGAGAGAGAGAGAGAGAGAGAGAGAGAGGGAGACAGAGAATTCCAAGCAATCTCTGAGCTGTCAGCACAGAGCCCAGTGTGGGGCTCGGACTCACGAACTGTGAGATCATGACCTGAGATGCTCAACGGACTGCGTCCCCCAGGCGCCCCCCCCCCCGCCCCGTGATTTGTCTCTTTAAGCTTCATCAGCTTCATCTGTAAAATGAAATGTGCACCACCAGAACCCACCTCAGAGCAGTCAGAGGTGAATGTGATCATCTCCACCAATGTGATGGATGTGATGACTGTGATCAGCCTCACCCCAGTGCCTGGCTCCCAGAATCGGTTCAGCATTGTTAGTGACGTTGGTGCCCCTTTTCACAGAGAGCTGCCGAGTTTTCAGCCAGGAAAATTCTTTTTCTATTCAGCCCAACAGTGCTGTAACTAGGAAGCCTGGAAGAATTGAGGGGAAGAGCTGAGATGAAGATATTTCTAGATACAAGAGTGAGAAGATTATTTCAGGGAAAGGGAAAAAGGATGAACAATATTGACAGTGATCAGGGTGCTGGAAAGAGAGAAATAAATAGAAGTCTCGAGCCCTGGGATACAGTGGGGCAAACAGTCAGCAAATTGAGTTTCAAGATCACCGAAGTGGCCTCAGCAAGTTCCTGGCTCTTTCTGGGCCCCAGTGTTATTATAAGTAGAGTAGGAACCATATTTCCTGGCCTGCCTGACCCAGAAGATGAGTGGGAACATCTAAGGAGAAAGTGCTTTGCAAATATAAAGAGGGGGGTGTTGCCCCCCTGCCTGAATGCAGGTGTTTAAGAAATGAAAAACACGGCATGTTTTTAAAAAAAAACCCTACAAATTACTCACCTTCTCTTATCCAAGGATCATTTTTGGACTTCCAATCTACCAGCACAATTTGAGAGGGATGACCAACGTGGGAACCGATCAACTAATCTGGGAGTTCAGATTATTTGGTGATGTTCCCTGAAGGCAAAGAGTCTGTCATGGGGGAGGCCTGCATTCAGGAGTCCGTTGTTCGGTCTGGATTCTGTCCTTCAATTTCCTGGGTGTGTGACTCTGGACTGGAGACTGCACCCCTCTGGGTCTTCTCCCTTAGCTATAAAATGAGAAGCCTAGCTGCTCTTTTCACCTCCCTGGGTCATTTCGAAGACCGTGCATGTTGAGAAAGAGCCAACAGAAACGTCTTAAACCAACAATCCACTGATTAACTCATTTGAATGGTAGATGTTATAAAAACTAGGTAAGGTACAGGGTAAAAACTTATGGCCCCGTCCCCGGGATGGAATAGTATGCCCGTTGTGTTTATGAAGGAATTTGATGACGTGGGAGAATGTTCATAAAATAACACGAAGTGGGTAAAAAGACATGTGCGTGCACCCACGCGCGAGGAAACCTCAAAACCCGAGCAGTGTACCAAAACATCAACAGCGATCGCTTTTCTGAGCATGAGCAGCTTAAGTGATTTCTCTGCTTATTGTTGCTTCTTCCCGTCTTCCCGCATTTTCCGATTTTTCTCTTTATCAGAAGCGCGTACGGCTACTTCACAGGAAAGAAAAAATTGTCTGACAAAATGAGATGACGTGTGTCAAAGGTCTGCAGAATGCCAGGCACACAGGGTTGGGATTTCATAGATGTCAGTCGAATCTGAAAGAAGTCTTAAAGAAAGAGACCTTGGACGGAGGGTATTTGTCCAAGGCTCTGCCAGCAGATGACGCCGTTCAGAGGCAAGAGACGGAAAGACGGGACCCACCAAACAGGCCACCACTATGATGCCTGGACAGGAGCCTTCCAGTGGATGTTAGGAAAAACTTTGACCCCCAAGCCCTGAAGGGGTATTGTGACTACTTCTGCTTCCTTCAAGACAAACAATTCACATTTCAGCTGCTCTTGTTCTGGGTTCAATCAGAACCACGTGAAGGACTTAAAATATCCCTGGGATTAGACGTTACAGAGCAGCTGGCTGGCTGGAGGGGTCCCATAAATGTCACAAGGAAACTCATACCAATAGGGAAGGCAGGAGACAAAAATAATAGCAATAATTCCTTGCATTCACATGGCATCTTTCATCTGAAGAGCTCAAAGTATCGTACAGATGTTATATCCATTAAAACTTATGTGGCAAGCATTATTCTCCCCGGATTACAGATGGGGAGGGGACTGTAATCCTGTCATTCAGACTAAAAGTGGAATAAACATGTAATTATCTTTGAGAGGAAATCTTTCTAATGTAACCCTTTCCTCCTGCAGCTTTCTGTTGCTTCTGAGTGAATAGGACAGGTCACCATCTTGGGTCTGGAATATCTACTGTAGGTATCCAAACACTGAAATGAGATCACCTCTCAATCTTTTTTCCCAGACGAAACATATTTAAGTTTTCAAGTCTCTCTTCAGAAGTCCAAGCTTCCCCTTTTCTCATTTCCCTGCAACCTGGAGGTGGTTTTCAAGTTGTGTAGGGGCGCCTGGGTGGCTCAGTCGGTTGAGCGTCCGACTTCGGCTCAGGTCATGATCTCGCGGTCCGTGAGTTCGAGCCCCATGTCAGGGCTCTGTGCTGACAGCTTAGAGCCTGGAGCCTATTTCAGATTCTGTGTCTCCCTCTCTCTCTGACCCTCCCCCGTTCATGCTCTGTCTCTCTCTGTCTCAAAAATAAATAAATGTTAAAAAAAAAAAAATCAAGTTGTGTAACTAGAGCCAGTGCCTGACGCTTCAGCCCGAGTCGGGCAGTGACTTTACCTGAATAAACTCACAATCTGGAGGTTAGCTTTGTGTTTTTGCAGCTGCGCCTTCCACGAAGATACATTATTTTTGGTTTTGGCCGTTTTTCTGATGAGGCAATGACTTCTATTTCTGATGTCCAAAATCTCCCCCTGCCCCTTTTGATTTGGGAATGAAATTTCTTCTACAAAGGCAAAGTATCCCACTTTCCTAACCTAGCAACTATTACTGTTTTTGTACATTCTGTTTCGTCTCTATTCATAGTAATCTTTTGACACGGCTAAAGTAATTAACCATTTTTCATTCTTTAAATTGCATTCTGCTTTTTAAGATTCACATTATATTATAAGCATCTTTCTCCATTGTTCCTTGGAAAGTAAGGACAGTGCTGACCATATAATCAGGATTATAAGGTTGTAATAAAAGTTGCTCAGTTATACTATTAGAAGATATTACAATTGCCTCCAGTTTTTTGTTACTATATATTTTTCTTTGTTGAACATCTTGCGCTTAAAGCTTCTTTTATGTTTTAGGTTATTTTGTTGGGAACTTGGTATACATATTTTCAAATGGTTTCCTCCAATGACTGAAGCTAATTACAGTGTCCCCAATAATGCTTGACAATACTATTTTCACTATACTCTTGTTACAACTAAATTTTATTATTTTTTGAATCGGTGAAGATATTTACCTTGTTTTGCAATCTAAGTTGCATTTCCTTTCTTTTTCTTTTCTTTTTAATGTTTATTTATTTTTGAGAGAGAGAGAGACAGAGAGAGAGAGATCATGAGCAGAGGAGGGTCAGAGAGAGGGAGACACAGAATCCAAAGCAGGCTCCAGACTCCAAACTGTCAGCAGAGAGCCTGACAACAGGGGGGCTTGAACTCACAAACTGTGAGATCATGACCAGAGCCAAAGTTGGATGCTTAACCGACTGAGCCACCCAGGTGCCCCTTTTCTCCCTTCCTTCCTCCCTCCCTTTCTTTCTTTCTTTCTTTCTTTCTTTCTTTCTTTCTTTCTTCTTTTCTTTTAAAGCAGACTAAATGTATTCCTTCTTTTTGAAGAGTTACACATTGGATGAAGGATGTGGTATAAACAAATGGTGTTAAAAAAATCTCGATATGAAAATAGCGATAATAAAATTTGATATGAAAGCAGTAGTAATAATGAAATCTTGCAGCATAAAATCCTTTTCTCTCTGGAGCTCCAGCGTGCTGTCTTATGCTTCCAAGTGCTTCTGCAAGGTAAATGAGGAGTGCTAGGAATCAGCTCTTTAAAGATGAGGAAAGACGGGGCGCCTGGGTGGCGCAGTCGGTTGAGCGTCTGACTTCAGCCAGGTCACGATCTCGCGGCCCGTGAGTTCGAGCCCCGCGTCGGGCTCTGGGCTGATGCCTCAGAGCCTGGAGCCTGTTTCCGATTCTGTGTCTCCCTCTCTCTCTGCCCCTCCCCCGTTCATGCTCTGTCTCTCTCTCTGTCCCAAAAATAAAAATAAAACGTTGAAAAAAAAATTTTAAAGATGAGGAAAGTAACAAGAATGGCACTTGGGGCCATGACTTAGAGAAATTGCTCTCTGGCAGCGAATGGCGCTGATTCCATTTTCTCACCGTATTCTCAAAGCAACAGGATGTCAGGCTCTGGCTAAGCCTTATTCAAACTCTTCAGGCATTAGCACTTTTCCCTTTGTGTTTTAAATACACATATGATTATTTGTCCTATGCCCTGATAGAGGAGGAAAAAAAAAAATCAGTTGAGCCAGTTTGGCCAATATGTGGGGGTTGGGAAAGGCACTTGTGAATTTAATCTGTTCTTAGAACTAAAAAGATTTTCATACCCATCAAAAAGCCAAACAAGTTTGTGCATGTAGACACCAGCTCAGACAGACTGATCGTTGTTAGTGATATATTTAATATTTGGACCTAACTCGGATCCCTGTGAAACCTTATTGATGATTTAGCTGTGTGAAAAATCCTGGCCAGAAAACAGGGATCTGAAATTCTTTGACAGTCTGAGGATCAGCCTTTCCGGAACAGTGTTTTCTCATTATCTCTGTGTGAAGTTGTCTTAGCTCGTAAATTCAGATGGTTTCTGTCGTTGGCTATCACGGGAACATGTATATTTGTAAACCGGCACCTATGTAAAATCGGCTTCCTCCAGAGGCTCACGGGCATATGTTGTTTGTCTTTAAAGTCTGAGCACGGAATTGTATTCTTCAACCATCAATAGCCCTGGATCCTTTGTCAGGGTAGGACTCTCTTCCATTACACCGCTGGGAGAGAACTGATTTTTAATAGCATGCTGCGCAGTGAAATTTTGGGAATTTAACGAAGTAGCTGAGAAAATAGCCAAGTATCTAAACCAAGAGAACTGGCTGCGTTATTTATTTCTCTACGGTACCTCTCTCCCATAACTGTGTCTTGTTCAAGTTTATGTGAAGCAGAATGAGGAAAGACAGTGACGCTAGGACATGCTGCTCTTATAACTCAAAGATGTGGACCGGATTCATTTGTTGAAATGCTGCAGATCATTAAATAATAAAACCTTTTCCAATGAGAGATAAAGTAATAAGACGTGGCAGGGGAGAGAGAAGAATGCAGAACGCCAAACAGCAGAGAGAGGCTCTGATAAGATCTGAGTGGGTCTGAGACCAATCGGATCCAGGCTCGCGATGCCCTCTACCTAGTGCCTCGGTGCCTTGTTCAGCCTCTGCCCGTGACTTGGTCCTGGAACTTTCTGGTAACTTCTGTCGTGAAAGACACCTGGCTCAGCTCCTTCCCTTATGGTTCATGTACCTTCTCCTCCAGGGGGGCTCTGAGCCCGCCTACCTGTTCCTGGCAGCCTTGGGTTGCTGTGAGGCTAAGACCCTACTCTCTCTGTTTCTGCCTTGACCACCTGAGAGCAATTACACAGCCTCTCCTACCTAGAGCCGAACCGACTGGTTCCAAGATTATATTTTCCTGGAACGTCTTGTTGAACTGGAATGCTTTGGCAGTTAAGAAACCCCTGCTCACACCTGAACAAATCAGCCTGTTTTTCCTGAAATGTAGTACATGTTCACCCCCCTGGCACACGCTAAGGTAACTGGCGGATCCAGTTGTCTGGCTGAAGCCGACCGAGTTGAGATCATTATATCATCATAGAGCCCAAAGTTAAAGATTGCAGAAAATCAGGAGTTATATTGATTGATTTGTAGTCTAATCATGCAAGCAGGTCAGATGAAAAAAAAAATCAGAGAAAGGAAAGACTAGTGAACATGTCCAAAAATAGTGGAAAAGGTGAGTCTACCTCCAACATGCTCGATTTTCCAAAGAAATAAGATTCCTGAGATATAAAATAATTCTTATGTGGCATATAACACCTGCAAGCACACACACATACACATGGAGCTTCTGTTGCCCACACCCTAACTCTTTGGTTGGAAAACAAGTAAACTCTTTCAAGATTCAAAGTTCTGTTCCGTATTTGTCTTACCATTATTACTATTGGCCTTATCATTGTTACTATTTGCCACTTCTTTTTCTCTGGGCAAAAGGCAGTAATTCCATGCTAATTTGTAGGAAAATCAGAGGAAAAAGAGTGTGGCCAACTTAAGTCAAAACAAAGCTTAAAAACGCTTAACTAAATGAACCTTTGAATGTGGTTCACCCATCTCCACACCTGAAGGTAAATAATTTTGAAAAAAAGAAAAAGAAAAAGAAAACAAATTGGAAGACTTTAAGAAGACAAGTGTATTAGAACTTAAATGCATAATTTCCCCCCTTAATATTGCATTTCCAGGGATTGAGTTGGTTCCATACTTTCTTCTCACTATAGGGGAAACTGCTCTTTAACTGTCTCAAAGAACCACTGAGATTAAACACTAAATACATTCTGGGATTGGCCCCCTCTTTGTCTCCCTGTCCCGGAGAGAAGTCCTCCTTGTAGCCCATAGAGTGATACTGGAGAATCCTGGGGTCACTGCTTGCAACCAGTGTGTTAATTTCGGTACCCTGGGACTTGGCATACTGGTAGGGTACATTAGACATGGCAGCCGAATGCTTTTCAAATGCCACATGGAAATAGATAGTCCTTCTCAAGTAAACAAATAAATTCAGCTAAAGAAAACCCAGAGCCGAAACACATTCCTTTGGTGATCCAGTCTTATTTCATTCTATCAAGCATTTGGGGTTTTGGAGAATGTCAGCCCATCCCTTCTCAGCCTGCCTCTCCTTGCATGGATCCAAAAGTATTTGGCCCAAAGCAGTGGAGTGGTAACAAACATTTAGAATCACCTCCTGAACTTTGAGAGTTTATTTCCTTTTTTCATTTTCTTTTTCTTGCTGATAAAATCCCTATCTTTGTATTTGTGACAATCTTAACTTTAGGAGATGTAATAAACATCTGGAAGGTTGATTGATCCTGGATAAAATTTTAGATTTGGAGAAGCTAAACACAAGTTGGGCTTTGGATGGTAAATGGGGGTATACATATTTAGAATAAACAATCAGATTCTACACACTCACACGTAGGGCTGTTAATCATGGCTCTGAGAGTGAGTCCTTTCACAGGCTGAGAGGATGGGGCTACCACATCCTCAGTGATAACCAGTAAGATTCCTTCCTTTTGATCCAACTGATAAATACAGTAGCTGGCACTCACTGATTTATTTTATGTAAGCTTACATGCAGTAATCAAAGCTACGAAAAACTAACAGCAATAATATGTTTCACGCCAAGGGTATACAGCAGTAGGACTTCAGTAATGCTCGGAATATATCTGGGTTGTGTTTCTTGCTGATATGTTACTTCAGTTGCTAATATAATGAATGTACTTGTTTCAAGAGACAGTTTTAAACCACAGTTACATTTTATTACTCTCTTAAAAATACTTCTCACGAATCCCATATCACTGAAGAGTGTGTTGGTTCAACCTTTTATTGAATAGAGCCCTTGTCCTATTTAATGACCCACAACTGATGCATTGGTCCCAAAATGTGATTTCTCTGAAGCTCTGCAGGACAAGCATCTGAGCTCCTGTGGTAGGAAGGCACTTTTCACAGAATCGTTTTACTGCTCTAACAATACTCCTGTTGCCAGCATCCCAGATAGGAAATAAAGCTTCTCATGGCTTATGCTTCTGCAGGAAAAGCACAGAATGTTTTAGAGAATGTAGTTCTAATGGGTGTGAAACATCTCGAGTTGCTAAAGTTCTAATGGACTTGAAAAAGCCTCTGGAGAATCAAAGGAACAAACTGATGTAATGGTCTTTAAAAGATAAAATACAAATAGAATGAAAAAAAGCTTTAATTCACTTCAGAAAGAGATGTCAACTCAGTGTTTGTGGATAAAGTTGCCAGATAAGCTTTCACATTTCAAAATCAATTTTGGGGGTGGGGATGGGGTTGGGGGTAGGAGGGGGGGCAGAAATCCTGGAGCAGCAAGAAGGATAGCAGACAGCCAGTGCCATCTAGTGGTTGTAGGGGATAAAGACAGGCTTTCAGCAAAGGGAGAGCTGGCTTTTGGAAACGCACTGCCTGAGCAATGTACAATCAGGCCAAACCATAGATTCTGGAGAAGACTGGCTTGAATTTTTACCTCCATTTTCTCACTAAGTAACGGACATCAAATGATGTGGCAGCTGTTTTAAATAGTTTCGATGAAGCCTATACAGAAAAGAGCTAAGCCCTTCAAGTCACATAGAGCAAATAGGCCCTTCCACATATTTTAAATACGTGAATTTTGCTGTGTTTCAACTACATTGGAGTTAAAACTATCGAAAGATATTTAAGAAGGAAAAGTTGCATCTATTTCAAAATACCGTGTTACTGAGAGTTTTGTGAACACTAAGCAAATACTAACGGTAGACTACTGTCTTTCCTCAAGGTCTGTTCAAGAGGAACAGAATAGAATCAAAGGGTCAACATCCTAAGTCTGAAAGTTAGCATTTCCCTTAATTAAGAAAGTAGGCTAGGGGCGCCTGGGTGGCGCAGTCGGTTAAGCGTCCGACTTCAGCCAGGTCACGATCTCGCGGCCCGTGAGTTCGAGCCCCGCGTCAGGCTCTGGGCTGATGGCTCAGAGCCTGGAGCCTGTTTCTGATTCTGTGTCTCCCTCTCTCTCTGCCCCTCCCCTGCTCATGCTCTGTCTCTCTCTGTCCCAAAAATAAATAAAAAACGTTGAAAAAAAAATTAAAAAAAAAAAAAAAAAAAAAAAAAGAAAGTAGGCTAGAAACCACAGCAGTGTTAGCAATAGCTGGGATTTTGACACCAAAAGAAATCAGGTATTTTGCCATTGTACATGCCCTTCACCATTTATAAAGGATAGTAGTTGTTAGACCTGACACTTGATATTGTTCTTCAGTGGGTAATAAATAAGCAAATCCATTTTTTGTCATAAATTTAGTTTTAAAAACATTTAAGGGGTGCCTGGGTGGCTCAGTTAAGCATCAGACTCTTGATTTCAGCTCAGGTCATGATCTCACAGTTGTTAAGTTTGAGCCCTACATCTGGCTCAGTGCTGACAGCAGGGAGCCTGCTTGGGATGCTCTCTGCCTCTGTCTCTTCCCCTCCCCCCCTCAAAAAATAATAAATTAACATTAAAAAATAAAACATTTAACTGCTTTCAATATAACTTATTCTCTTTGTACTGCTATGTATTTTACTTAAGGCATTTACAAACTTCACTCTGAGAGGGGATCCATACATTTATTAGACCGCCAAAGGGGTCAATGGCTCAGAAAGGTAAAGAACTCTGATCTATAGGGATGGCTAAATCATGAAGTTGAAACACACATAACTTAGTAATTAAGAGTCAAGGCTTCTGATTCAACTACTTGGATTCAACTCCCCACTCTCTGGGGTCTTTTACTTAGCTTCTCTGTGCCTTGGTTTACCTATCTATGCCACCAATCTCCTAGCAGAGGTGTGCACTTGCAGTGAGTTAGTATAGGTGACGTGCTGACATGAGCACCTGACCCAGAAGACATTCTCAGGGAATATTAGTGCTTGGCATTGCACAATGTTGTTACCGACTCTAGAAACTGCTAGTCAAAAATGACTTGAATTTGTAATCTAAACTACCAGCAGTTTTGATTAACAAGATGCCTTGAGAAACAATTATCTAGGAAGTAAATAGTTCAACTATTTAATAAGAAGTAAAAGCATACATTTCATAGATTCTCTTAACTAATACTTGTTATAACCCTTAAAAGGGTAATGGTATCTCCCTTTTCAGAACCTCCGCTAGTTAAGTGCCTGATTTCAAAGTCATAAGTCAAAGACTAGAACACAGATTAAAATATTTGGGGAATTGTTTTTCACCCACCTAATCTTCAGAATCCAAAGGCTTTAGGAGTTCTCAAAATGTACTTAAAAGATAAGACTCAAAAGTTGAAAGAGGGTCTATAGCTATATGTGTAAACAGAACTCGTTTAGAAGGCCACGCTAGCCTAATCTTAGGGTGTATCCCACACCAGAATGGGAAGAAGAAAGAGTAAGTGGAGGGCTTTCACACTATGAACTTACTTGAACTTATCTGATCTATGGATCATGGATGTTTCTACAAAAGTATTGAAGTGCATACCATGTTTTAGACATTTGGGTAAGAAGAGTGAGCAAGATAAAGTCCTTGTCCTCATGGAGTTTCATTTCTAAAGGTGAGGGTGAGAAACAGCTAAATATGCCCATTTGGCTGATGGGAAATGGGAGTCAAGGGATAAATACCAAATTCACGTAAGTTCATAGAGCTACTGAGATACAGCAGAGGATTGGAATCGAGTTCTTGCTGGTTGTGTGGCTGTTGACAGTTTCTGGGAAAAGCCCTGTGAGAGTAAAGATTCCTTTGGACACTGACATTTTGTAAATAGACTGTTCTGCCACACTGTGACCGTGAATATGACCTTCCTACTTTTGGTTTGAGACACAACTGAATTTTAATGGCAAAGCATTGAGACTGCGATCAGGAGATCTGGGTTAGACTCTCGGCTTTGCCACTTGTCAGTAGTGTGGCTGAGTTCTGGCTTTCTCACATCATGGGAAAAATTAGAGTTGTCTCACAACGATTTTGTAAGTGAACTATGTTCACGAACATCTGGAACATCTGAGGCTGGTCCACAATAGGTATGCGATAACTCTGCAGTGGATGTGGCACTATCAGTTATTATTAACTTGTGGAATTAACCAGGGAGGCAGTGGGTCCCATGAGGGAAATAGCTCTACCTACCTGTGTGGAATCTTACCTTCATCTCTAATGTAGGTAGCAAGTCAAACTGGGCAGTGGTTAAAGTATTAGCCATAGACCATAAAACACCTAGCAGAGTTTCTGGCACAAACAGTCATGAAATCGTACTTATTGTGATTATTACTGCATATGAGTCTAATGAAGCATATATTAAGGAGGCACTTTGTAAAATGTGTTACAAATTTGGATTGAAATTCTGTTGATGTGTTTAGTACAAAGACTTTGGCTCAAGAGCCTAAGAAATGAGAAAACACAAAAACGGGTAGAAATGTTTAAAGGAAAATATAAGAATAACAACTAAGTATCGGTAGCCTTTTCTTTGTTAATTAGGAGTTTGTAATGTCTTCTTAAAAAATTTTTTTAATGTTTATTTTTGAGAGACAGAGGGAGAGAGACAGAGTGTGAGTGGGAGAGGGGCAGAGAGAGAGAGGGAGACACAGAATTTGAGACACGCTCCAGGCTCTGAGCTGTCAGCACAGAGCCCGATGCAGGGCTTGAACTCGGGGCTTGAACTCAGAATGTCGAGATCATGACCTAGGCCGGAGTAGGACGCTTAACCAATTGCACCACCCAGGTGCCCCAGAGTTCTTAATGTCTTAATGAGCATCCTTCCAAAAGCCTGTCTTCAGATTTTGAATTTTTTTTTTCTGGCTTCATGCATAAATGAGAAATTGTGTCTATACCATGCACGAGGTGTTGGCTATTTCTAGAAGAAAGAGCATGTTTGTGAGGGACCAGATTTTCCCACTGACCTCACAATTACCTGTTAAGTGTGGGTGTATTAATTGCACAGCAGGACTGAATATCTAAAATTAAAGTTTTGGGGGTGCCTGGGTCCACACTTGGTTAAGTCTCTGACTTTGGCTCAGGTCATAATCTCACAGTTCCAGAGTATGAGCCCTGCGTCAGGCTCCATGCAGACAGCTCAGAGCCTGGAGCTTGCTTCGGATTCTGTGTCTCCCTCTATCTCGAACCCTCCCCTGCTCACGCTGTCTCTATCTCTCAAAAATAAACATTAAAAAAATTAAAAACAAATAATATTGAGAAAAGTTTGGTCCAGTAGGCACAGACACAAAGTTGGGGAAGGGGGGGGGGGGCGCTGGGGGAGGGAGGGAGTTAAGTGGGTGGGGAGTTTTATTTTTACACAGTATTTGGAAAACCAGAATTCAAATGTGAATACCTGGCCTCAGGGCATCTTTACAAAGGTAGTGTCCTGGAACCAATCCTTAGGGCTGGGTCTGGATTTCATCCTGAAGGCAAAAAGCATCTTCCAACAAAGGAGAAGATAAGTAATCATGAATACATTATGGCCATCAAGCTTTTAGGCTTTCTGTTTGGTTGAATGGTGATCTCCTCCTCCCAACACACGTTCTGTCTCTTTGTCTCTGTCTCTGTCCCCCAAATCCCATCGGCTCTCCTTACTGTGGGGTAGTTGGCCAATCAGGATCTCAACCTTCACCGTATTCCTCTGGGAGAAGCGAGGCACTTCCCTGGCAAGAAGGCAGGAGGGAGATAATGGCCACGGGCTGCGCTATTCTTTCAAGTGACATTGAGTTCTACAGCTGTTTGAAGGCCTTCCTGGAAGCCAAGCCTGGAGGCTAACCTTGGGACGTCCAGAACAGCTAGTTTCAGAGTGCGATCCGACCCTCTCTGCCTCCTCCCTACCGCCTCCGGGAACTTCTCTCTTCTGGGATCGTAGGCTAGGCGATTCCAGCTCCTTCTGGACTTCCCTACCAGGCCCAACAGCCTGGCGGTGCAATAGTGATGTTGTTTGCTTACCTCTGCCCGGGGGAGGTGCTGTGGCCAGCAGCCTTCTCCTGTTCTGCTGCCCTTCACTGCCCCCTACTGGCCAAAGCGGTTCAACTGTCCTTAGCCTTTGAGGTTCAAACTTTATCCCAGAGAAAACAGAATTACAGCTTTCAGATGTGTATACAGTCAGGCTTCCAAGCGGATAGGTTAGAAAGAGAGAGAGAGAGAGAGAGAGAGAGAGAGAGAGAAAGAGAAAGAGAGATTGTAGAGGCTGAAATAATGTTCTTGTTTCTAGTTGAATCTTAAACATAGGCAATTCTATTGGAAAAGGTACTACTCAGGTAATCTGGTTTCACTGGATTAAGCAAACACAAATGGTTTATTCCATTAGAGTAGCATCTCTTCATCATGCTCTAGTTAATTGCACGACTCTGCATTTTACATAGTTTGGAGGGTCTCACACACTAATCAGAGCTTCGGACACATACTCACAAGCACCGGAGAACCAGTTTTTCCTTATACCTGGGTGTACCTGGGCTGTAACTTGGGTGCCTTGGAGAGTTGTGTAATCTCTCTTGCCCAATACAACAGCTAACCGCCAATCACAAGGGTTTGAGTTATGTTAATTCTCGTACATATGTTGTTACATGGTCCATATTTCAACACAGTCAGATGAATCTCGCAGGCTTTAGCCATCCATGGCACACTCAGGTGATTTCTGGTGGAGGCAGGTATTGGCAGGCCACCGGGTCTTTGGGAACATGCTAGAAGGTGAATATGTCTTTGTTGCCTTCTCCCATTTTCTGCAGTGCCTCCCACCCATGTCTTTGAGGACGTCTAGGAACCCGAACCCTCTCTTGCCTGAATCGGTCACGTTTGCCGTTTTAGAACTGCCGAGCCTCTCAGGAGTCCCTGTGCGTGTGAATCACCCGGGGATCTGGGCAAGCTGCAGAGTCTGCTTCAGGGGTTTAGAATGGACCCCAGAGTCTGCATTTCTCATAAAATTCCAGGTGATGCCTATGCTGCTGGTCTTTTGTGGACCGCACAGAGTAGCAAGGCAATCAAATCATCTGATTAAAGGGATTCCTTCTAATTAAAGTGTAAATGATTGTTAGGTCCAACACAGCTGGTGTTTGCATTTTAATAGGAGTTGTGTTCTTCCCAGCAACCCTTGGAGATTTCAGAAAGAACAGTGGTGTGTAACCTGTACTCTCCCTGTTAAGCCCCCTTTTCTGAAGAGATGGGGGAGGGTAGGGCTAATTGTAGGAAATTTGCAAAGGCAAGTCTTTGGCTTTCCATCTCTTTTCTGTGTCTCTTCCATCCAAGGCTCATCTTTTCCCCCACGCCCCTTTTCTACTGTATGGCTCAAGGACATGACAAAGCTGCAAGTTTTAATAATATCATCTAATATTTAAATATTCTTTTGCATGGTTAAAATGTTTATGCATTATTCGTAATGGATGGGTTCTTATCCCAAATTTGCCATAGAATTGGAGTGCATGTATGATATCTCTTGACTAAGTGCTTAAGTAGCCAATATTAGCTTCCAAGAACTAGTCAGTCTTCAATAATCTTAGAGATAAAAGACCAGTAAAGAAACCAAGTCCAAAGTTTGTGCTATTATGAACTAACCAACATCCATTTAATAAGGATGTTGCTCTAGAAGAAAGAATACTGGAGTGAAGCTAAGAGAATTTGGTCCTGTTCCAACTCTATGCTGGCTGGCTGAGTGATCCCTGAGCGATAGCCGCAGAAACTGGGCCTCGATTTTCCCATCTGTCAGACCTATTCATTAGTCGAACAAATATTTATTGAGTACTTACCATGAAGTCATTAGACATCCACTCATTACTCAATAGTAAAATATTGATCGAGTTCTTAATGTGTATTTACATCACAGGGTTTTTGACGTTGGATTTATTTGCTCCCAGGAAGGGACTGAGGCATATAGGAATAAAGACTCCTTTTCGCCATACACTCCTTGATGTGAGAGGAGGCAACCCTCCCCTGTTTCCTGTTGCTTTCCTGAACCTGAGAGTATGTCTGGAAGTCCTGAAGACTCAGCAGGTGGTTCTTGTAGCAACTTTCCCTTTTGGGCGATGGCCAAGGAAGGTGTCCAGTTGCATATGAATAAACTGTGTCTGGTGAGCTGGGGCTGTTATAACCTGGGTGGGCTCAGCTGTGAGGGATGCTGGCACTGGCCGAGAGGAAGTGTTGGAGAAACCCAGGACCAGATGGGACCGGGACTGGGGAACTTCCTCAGCTGAAGCGCCCTCTCCAGAGCCAGTGGTACAATTTGCAGTGTCAGAAAGGTCAGCCACGTCACGGCTCCTGAGGACAAGCACATTTGGAATGGTGCCGCTGCCAGCGACTGGGAATAGACACAGCAAACTACAACTTCCAGGGGAGGGACAAGGGCGAGGACTCTGCAAGGTATTGGATCCTTGCCCAATGGGCTATGATGGTTCTAGGCAACACTCCAGACCCAGCAGTGGACTGGAATACTAAGCAGGAAATTGAGAGCTACAGCCCGGTGCTTGGGGCTGTGACGGCAAGATGAATTCCAGGCTCCACACACTGGTGTTAATCCCTGTCCTGGTCAGGGTTGATTGACTCAGAGTCTAGGCAGGACCGTGTCTGTAACTGGCCAGGAGTGGGAAGGCAGGGGTTGTGCGGGGGGAATCAAAGTGGGATGTCTGGTTGATATCCCCAGGCCCCCTATTGCTACCTCTTCTCCGCCGTTTGCCGGCATGTTGTGCTAATGCCAGTGGGGAATCACCTCTTTGTCTCAGGAAGGTTTTTAAGCAAGAGCAATTTTGTCAAGTGTTAATACTTCTGAGAGATGTAACATCTTGCCTGTGTCCCTTTTCCTGTACCGAAAACGCTGGGGCAGATGTACGTTCTAGGTCCCCCAGGCGAAGACCATCAGAGACACACCTGTCGGCAAACAAGTTGAGCAGATCATTACAAGGAGAAAGACGTAGACCGTGAGGATTTGTGGATGTCTTGGTGAGAAGGTATCAGAAGGGACTTTCCATAGACTCTGGACTTCGGTTGGATGACTTTAGGGGAGGGTCGAGGGAAGCAGGGGTTCAGTCTGGAGTGGCTTTTGTCAGAAAGCAGGGACAAGTCTATGATTAGGCATCTGGATAATATAGTCTTATCCACAGGGAGGAGAGTGAGAACAAGGATGAAGCTGTAATTGGCAAAGAAATGGCAGTCAATCCAATTAGCCAGGAGCAACCGGAATAGTCGGTATTTTGTAGATTGCAGAATGACCTTTTTTTTTTTTTTCCTGTACTTAGATGCAATTATGATGTGCTCTTGTTCTGTCTCACTTTATCACGGCCTCAGAGTGACTGTGTCTGAGATCAGTGTTCTGTGAATATCTTCGATGCCCAACAGGAAACACCATGCTCGCGAGCTGTGAGCATCAGGCCAGCCCCTAACGACACCCAAGCCTCACTGGAAGTGGCAGACCAGTTCTCAGGATGCCAGTATACTCTGGTCCATCCATTCCTAGCAGGTTGGAAGAAATGGGGTCTAACGTGTATAGTTTTGATAGTAAACCATCGGGGGCACAGAGAAACTCACGTTCTCATGCTAGTATTTTGCCATCAGTTCTCATGCTTGGCCTTGCAGTCAGGAAATATAGTATATTCCATAACATTTTATTAACCCCACTCAGATGTCAGTGTTCACATTTTACAAACGGAGAAGTGGAATATAGAAAGTATAGAAAGTTAGGAAAGTTATCACAAATCGTGGGCAAAGTGAATCAGGCACAACAAGGAAGGACACAGGTTAAACTTCTTTCCTTTATACACTAGTGGTTGGTCACCAAAGTCATGGGAAGGCTGCCTTTTGCTAATAGTTGCATCCGAAGTGGCTTTCTAGGGGAGCATGGTGTGTGCAGATGATGAAGAACATGGTGATAGTCTTCAGAGTTAGGAATGCATCCTACCTGACTTTTCTTGAACACTGATATATTCATTCCTTAACATGATATAACTCGTTGTATCGTTATCTATAAACATTTTTGAGCCAACTTATACTAGCGGCCGGTTTTGTCTCTTTGGACAGTACGTCCCTTGAGTTTAGTACCTATTCATTTAAGGAGTGTATTCCTATCCCATTTATTTACATTTTTATTTAATTCACTAGATTGTGTGTCACTTGAAGGCAAGGACAGTATCTTCATGAGCTACTAGAGTGGAATACTGAATAAATGACTATAGATGAATGATACGTATTTCTTGTCCAAGGGACTATATCATTGCAGTACCGAGATTTTATGACACACTCAAAATTTCGTCACCGCCATGACTACAATTATGGTTTCCAAATTTCCTTGAGCTTAAAGAAACCCCTCTCCATTGAATGAAAACAAATATCCACAAAAGGCTCGGACATGAATGTTTCTAGCAGAGTTATTCCTCAAAGATCTAAGTGCAACGACCCTTTGAATGTCCATCAATAGATGGATGGATAAACAAATTGTGGTATATCCATACTATGGAATGCCACACAGCAATAGAAAGGAAGTAAGTACTGATTCATGCATCAACACAGATAATTCCCAGAAACACTATGCTAAGCAAAGTAAGCTGGCCACAAAAGGTGACATCCTATAATTCCATTTATGTCAAACTCTCAAGACAAATTTCATTTCGAGTAACATAAAGCAGATAAATGGTTTCCTGGGTCTGGGGGTAAGAGGTTGAATGGTAGAAAAGGGCACAAAATGTTCTACATCTTAATGATGGTGGTGATTGCTTAGGTGTATACATTTGTCAAAACTCACTGAACTGTGTACCTGAAATTGGTGAGTTTTATTGTATGTATATCCCACCTCAATGAAGTTGGTTTTTAAAAAGTTTCTTTTCATGGGGGAGGGGAAGAAAAAAAAAAAAGAGGTTAGAGTGGGAGAGAGAGCCAAAGCATAAGAGACTGTTAAAAACTGAGAACAAACTGAGGGTTGATGGGGGGTGGGAGGGAGGGGAGGGTAGGTGATGGGCATTGAGGAGAGCATCTTTTGGGATGAGCACTGGGTGTTGTATGGAAACTAATTTGACAATAAATTTCATATAATAAAAAAAATAAATAGAAAGTTTCTCTTGACTCCACACCCCTCTTCAGCTACCACCCCTTTCTTTGCTCCCCATTTAGTGAAACTTCTCAAAAGAAGTGGTCGATATCCATTTTAATCCCTTTCCTCTTAATCTCTTAAGAAAAGACTCTGGCTAAAGTCATCAATGACCTCAGTGTCGCTACTCGAAGGGTCAATTCCAAGTCCCCATCTCAGTCCACCTTGATAGAGCTGCCCACTCCCTCCTCCTGGACACACTGTCATCAGCTCTCAGATAGTTACCGTGTCCTGGGCAGCTCTTTTTCGGGCTCTTTCTCCACTTCCCCCTCATTGCTTAGACCATTAAATTTTGGCACCTTACCCATCCCTCCATTGGTTTCATCCAGTCTCAGGGTATATGAAATGCTATCTCTCTGCTCATTATTCGAGTGCAGAGCTGTCTCCTGGACTCTAGATTCATATAACCAACTATTTACTCATCTTGCCCACTGGGATGTCTAATTTATACTCAACATGTCCCGTTCTGAACTACTAAATCCCAGGGTGCCTGGCAACTAGGCTTCTCACACTGTGCTCCTTACCTTGGTACAGGGCAATTCTGTCCTAGTTCCTTATGTCAAAGCTTTGGAGTCCTCCTTGGTTTCTTTCATATCCCACACTTATTCCATCGAGATCCTGTTGACTCTACCTCAAAAATGTAGCTAGAATCCAACAACATTCACCGATCTTATTTTAATCCAAGCCATGGTTGTTTTGTGCCTGGATTATTGCAACGGTAGCTACTTGATGTCCTTTGATGAGTAAGCAATTGACTTGGTGCTCCTCTGTAGTCTCATCCCCATACAGAAACTACCATGAACCTTCTAAAATGCAAGTCTGATCATGCATGCTGCTGACAACAAATGTTCTAAACTCTGATGTTCTAAGTCTAATGCTTTAACCCCACATACCTATAATGACCTAAAAGGTCCAACAAAATCTGGCCTCTGTCATCTCCTCTTTGCTCACTCCGCTCCAGCTACACTGGCCAGCCACCTTGCCACTTCTGGAATGTACCAGGCATCCTTGTATCTCAGGACCTTTGCATTTCTTTTCCCATCTGCATCCTTCTGGAATGCTCTCCCCCAGATATCCACATTGCTTGCTCTCTTACTCTTTCAGGACTTTGCTCAAATGTCACCTTCTCAGGAGACATCTCAGGCAGCCCTCTTGAAGACTGTAATCATTTTCATGTCCTTCTTCACTGGGATTTTCCACTTTCTTTCCTGTTTTGTTTTCAAAGAACTTGCCACTATTTGACACACTATATGTCTTTGTTCATGTACATTTTTCTCCACTTGAACATAAGCTTTCGGAAGCAGGGTGTTTTTTTTTCCCATTTCTTTAGGCATTTTATCTGCTGAGCCTAGACTACAGTTTGGTACATACAAGACTCAACTAATATACTATTAATTAATGAGAGGAGGGATACTGAGGCATGGGGGGATTAAGCAAGTTGATAAACATCATCTAAAAGAGATAGAATTGCTTTTAAGAAAATTCGGTACCCTGGATTTGGACCTGCTTCTTACACTATAGAATCACACTAAAATTCATTTTTTTGTAAACCTCACAAGTATGTATAATAAACTTCCCCACAATGGTAAGCTGGTTCTAGAAATTACTTACCATTTCTAAGTTGATTGACTTGAACAAAACGTTTTGAAAATTTCTCAGGTGTGATCATTGACTAGTCAATGACTTGATCAATGACTAGTCAAATTCTCCATTGTCAAGAGGTTTATGATCACTGATGAAAAAATATTGCCATGCTCCACCAGCCTTGGAAATAACTATATTTGCAGGTAGTTCTGTATTATATATGTGTAAAAAAAGCTGACAGGATGCTCAGTGATGGAAACACTGGTGTGAAATTTCAGCCCGATTTCTTCAAACAGGACCACTTGGTGATGAGGTCAAGGATTCCCAGGCTTGGGTCTCCTTGGGTGGAGTGGTCCCTTGTTGGGGGGTTGTAAATCTGGACCACAATCTCATGGGTATGTTCCTGAGCTAAACTTATAGGTAAAAAATACTTTTGAGATCCACACTACCCTAAATAAGAAAGAGTGAGCTTGTCCCTACAATGTGGTTTTGGAGAAGTGGTTTAAGCCTGCACACAAATAAAGCAAGAATTCTGACATATTCTTGTGATTAAAGATAATAGTTTTTTAGTGACTGTAAGCTTACTCAGGTGTGCCGTTTGTTCAGTATGTCGTAATGCACCCCTTAGGTCTGGAAACCAGGCAGGTTTGCTCAGTAATTACCTTACCGAAAACCAGATTACTTATTGTTTAGATGTCAGCTACCTGAGAGTGTGCCAAATAGCTCTCAGACAACTGGGAATTACCAACAATACTGGCCCGATGAAGGCGCCTGCATTTTTCATGTCATGTGTCTTGCCAGGATGGGCAGACTGGTTCAAGGGAATGAATGAACTTCATTCCATGCTGCAGTAGGCCTTCATTGACCCTCCTCCACCCTGGCTAGGGAAATATCACGACAGTCATTTTCTCTGATGAGCTGGTGCTCTCTGAGACAGCTCCTGAGCCTTCAGCCAAGAACAAATGATCTGACATTTGTCCCTCTGGCAATCTCCTTTGCTTGAGAACTTCTAAAGTGCTGTTGACATACGACATCAGAAAATTTGATATTCTAGAAATTAGATCTGCTTTGAAAACTTGAAAGTAAACAGAAGGTACATACATAGGAATATATATATATATGTATACATATACATATATATATATATATAATATGTATTATATTATATACACATACCAGTATAAACACAAGTCTTAGAGATGTTTGTCTGCTTTCTGTACTGAAGGACTATTAAAAGTCAAGAGTTAGCTTGCCAGATTGAAACCTCCTTCAAACTTCTACTTGTTACTTAATCTCTCTAAACTCATCTTCTTCTCCTTGAAATGAGGATAAAATAGTTATTTGCCATAGGATTTTTTTTAGGACAAAATGAGGAAAAATATATGTAGAAATATCTGAAAAAGAGCAGCCGAGTTCCAGCCGAAATCCAAATGCAGGTAGATTGGGGTTTCGGTTGACAGGACACTTTTCAGATACCCTAATCTCACTAATACTGTTTCTTCATTTGCAGTCTGTGACTATTACTGTTGCTTTATGCTCTCACGTTTAGGAGGCAAAATCATCCAACTGATAAATGATTATGCTAAGTATTTGTTAAATGCTTACTAAGTACTTACTGAGTGCTTGTTAAGTACTGGGGTAAGAGTGAGGGAAGGAGAAGGACTTAAAATATGAAACTCGTAGTTTAATTGGTGAGACTGACTTATACGTATTTATACACACCTGGGTATAGGTCCTGGTTTTTAAGAAAGAACATGAGGTATGGAGTTAAGAGACTTCTGTTCATGTTCTGTTCTGGTCTACCACTTATCAAGTGGATCCTTGAACAATCCAGTTAATTCTGACCATTAGACGCCTCCATCTGTGAAATGACCATAACAGAAACAGGTTTGTTGTCAGGATAAAATGGGACCATGTACATACAACTCTTTCCTAAAGGGTATCTACATATTCGTTATCGTCATCAGGAGGTTAGAAATTGACATCTTCTGTAACAAGTGTCTAATTAGGCAGAAGTAAAAAGTATGCAGAGAACAGGGAGATCACTGTGGGTAGAAAAATCTCAGACAGTTCCATGGAGAAAATGGACCTCAAACTAAGCATCAGAGGAAGGATATGGTTTAGGGAACAGACAAATAGGCAGACAGATATAGGGAAGTAAATTTTTCAGGAGGAAGGCAGTGTTAGCAAAGGCCTGGAAAGAGAAATGCAAGAAATATGGCTAGCACCTATAAATGCATCAGTCTGGCTGGAATATAGAATTCAAATAGGGAAATATTGGCTGTCAGGGTAACATGGTTGCTGTAGACTATGGTGGTCAGAAATGATATAGTAAGAAGGCAGATAGCCCAGAGGTTGATGCTGGCTCTGCTGTTTACAAACTGTGTAGTCTTGGGCAAGTCAAATTTTCTTCCTGGAAATGATGGCTAACTCTCAGGATTGTTGTAAATATTAAATGGGTCAATACATATAAAGCATAAAGCTCTGTGTCTGGTATTTAGGAATCACTTAGAAAATGCTAGAAATTGAATCATTCTGACCCTTTCACATTGATCTTTATTCATTTTTCTCAAACAACCAAAAGCAGGGCATATTTAATTACTCAGGGCATGAATCACAATCATTAAAAAACACCTACAATTCCGTCAGCCAAACAGATCAGTTTATTTTTTCAGATGCCCTTTTGATCACTTATTTTTCAATATATTTTTCATTGTTTTAAAAATAATTTGAGGGGCGCCTGGGTGGCGCAGTCGGTTAAGCGTCCGACTTCAGCCAGGTCACGATCTCGCGGTCCGTGAGTTCGAGCCCCGCGTCGGGCTCTGTGCTGACAGCTCGGAGCCTGGAGCCTGCTTCTGATTCTGTGTCTCCCTCTCTCTCTGACCCTCCCCCCATTCATGCTCTGTCTCTCTCTGTCTCAAAAATAAATAAAAACGTTAAAAAAAAATAAAAAAAAATAAATAAAAATAAAAATAATTTGAGGGTAAATGTTGTGTTTTTTCCCAATTACACATTCAAATGCCATGTGTGTGTGTGTGTGTGTGTGTATATATTTATATATATAAATATATATAAATATATATATAGTACATATATATGCACATATATATAGTGCATATATATATATAGTGCATATATATATGTACATATATATAGTGCATATATATATAGTACATATATATAGTACATATATATATATATATATGTACATATATAATGTATATATATATACTTTTTTCCCCTAATCTTGAGTCTACTGGAATTTTGGCAACCCCAAAACTTGAAGATATCTTTGAAGTTTCAGACCACTTCTATCTTTGCAAGGGAGATTTTGTGTCTTAAATTTGTTTATTGTATTTCTTTATCTGTATCCCTCATCTGACTCTCTGGGAATACTACAGCATGGCAAAAGACCTTACAGGAGTGGTTCTCGACCATGGCAATTCCACCCTCCCACCCCAGGTAATATTTGGCCATGTCTGGAGACCTCTTTTGGTGACAAAACTGGGAGGTGGTGGGGACGATGATGCTATTGGCACCTAGTGAGTAGAAGCCAGGGACGCTGCTAATCATCCTATAATGGATGAGACAATCCCTCCACTCCTAATCAAGATTCATCTAGTCCTAAATGTCAGCAGTGTTGTGGTGAGAAACTCTGACTTGGGTAATTTCTCTCATCCTCATTTTCTTGAGTTAGACGTTATGACATGGTCAAAGGTACACGAAATAGGGAACTAGGCCGTAGATGATGTAATGTGGCAATTTTGTTCCTTTACTCCTTTGTGTCTGTGTTAACCACCCTAAGCCTATTGTCATTGGCCACAGAAGAATAGGAGCTACTGGAAAACCCTGCTTCCCAACCAGCAGACACAGTCACTATGTTTGTGTTTAATTAGGTACGACCAAAAGCATCATCACTATTCAGTGTTTGTAAGTTGCAGATTGAAACATTCAATTGGGACCTATCCAACTGCCCACAAACATCATCTAACAGAGGTGTACTGGATGCAAGGTTCTGTTGTAGATGCTGATCGTGCTCTTAATATTTTGGTTTCTTTCTAATGAGATATTTTGGCAAATTTAATGAGCCTTTAATTCTAAGATGCACATTGTTTCTTTCCCAGTAGTGTGCATTCCATTGAGAAAGAGCAAAAATGCTTCCAATTTTAATTGTAAGATGCCATTTATGGTAAGATACATGCCAATTTAATGTGGAAAAAGCATGCATTCCAAAGTTTATAAAGCATGGTCCTTATTGCCCATATTATTGAAAGGGCACAGTAAATGTATTTTCCTTTAAAAATATCATATCTTTTCAATATTTGGATTTTACTTCTGGGTAAGCTCAGCATTTCAAAACCCTAGTGCTCTAAAATGTGACCACAGTAAATATGAGTAAAAAATCAACCATAGTAGATTGCCTTTCTGGGTGGAGGGGCACATACCCAGAAATTCCTGTATCTTGAAGAATATGAGTGAGAAAATGTTTTGAAACCCTTGGAAAAATTACATGACACTATGATGTGTGTGTGTGTGTGTGTATTTTTCTTTCTGTTTCTGTTCATTAGCATGTATTCTATCAGATTTTAGATCATGTTTCCTCTCTCACCCATTTTGATTTTCAGAATTCTATCCAATTGTTTGGTTACAATTCTTCAATCTTCCACAATAATATTGATCTATTCCTACAAGTTTCTCAGTCTCTACTCAATAGCCTTGGTTTAGAGCCACGGCTAATTTTCGCTACAATGAGAAGAGCTGATTGAATCCTTTTGGCTCCATGGAATTTACTTGTTCTTTGCAGCTATTGGAAAAGTCACGGAGAGGCAGAAATGTCAGGGGGCATAACAGGTAACGATCGAAAACCAAGGCCAAGTCCACTAATGTGTAACCTTCGCCAGCCATTGAAGGGAAGAAAGCATGTGTTGTTTGTGACGGAGTCCTAGGTTAAATCTGGAAATCTGAAAATGATGATCTTTATGAAACAGCCAAGTTCCTTAATAGGTCATTGAAGAGGCCTGCCAGAATCTGGGCCCATCAGCCCTGCAGCCTTGGCAATTCATACATAGTGAGAGTTTAGTTTGGACTACCTACTTTCAGACTCACTAGGAGAATATAATTTTTTTTTTTTTAAAGTTGCCATTTGAGTGAAAACATGCAAAACTCCTTTCTGTGGAGACATTTGCTGTGTTCAAGATTGCTTTCCTCAAGTCTTCTCCTTAAAGTGAACAAAAATACTTTTTATTGTGAAAAACATTTAAGTGAGAGTATAGGTTACACTCAAAATGGCTGACAAAACCTCTCATTTCCTGTAGAACAACAGCCTCCAGAGGAATCAATCCAAGGTGCTTACATCTCTATACAAAGAAATGCTAAAAGATAGTAAAGGAATCATTTTCATATATTTACACCTAATAAACGAGAAAGAAAAAGAGTTGTAGTTTTTGAATATTGTGCAAATAAACATTTGTAGCTGTTCAGCTTGAAATGTGGAATCAGAAGATAAAAATGATTCTTATGAGAAAGAAACAAATCATGGCAAAGGTGTTCAGTAGAATGGCTCAAAAATCAGTTTGGATGAAATAGCTACTAACTTAACTGGGGATCTAGAACATCGAGACTGGTAATTTTCTAATTGCAATGAGAACCTTCAAGTTTATTTTAAGCTGTAAAAACACCTTCTTCTTGGGGTGCCTGGGTGGCTCAGTCAGTTAAGTGACTGATTCTTCATTTCAGCTCAGGTCATGGTCTCACATTTCATGGGATCGAGCCCCACGTGGGGCTTGGTGCTGATAGCACAGAGCCTGCTTGGGATTCTCTCTCTCCCTCTCTCTCTCTGCTCCCACTCCTCAATAAATAAACATTAAAAAAAAAAAAAACCCAGCTTCCTCTTGACAAGGAGAAAACTAAGCATGGGGCCCTGTATTCAGCCCTCTTGTGGTAAATACAGATTATGATAGGATAATTGAAAAAATTGTATATAAGACATTTTTCATACAACAGAATTTTCTCTGATATGTAATTTCTGAGGTTTTTACTTAAAAAATTCACAATAGGTGTTTGCAATTGCAAAGCAGGATGTAAATGTCTTAGATTTTGGAGTGTAAAAAAAACACCCCAAAAACCTGTTGAAAAATCCCCTTTTTGCCTCCTACCAGCTCCTTCCAGGTCCCTCAGACAAGGCTCTCAACCCACAGAAACCTGTTTACAAAGCGTTTGGGATACAGGGGAGAGGGGGTGTTACTTGCTTGACAAACTCAACAAGGCCATCTGGAGGATCAAACGAAATAATTCACACAGAAGCATTTTTAAGCTGTAAAGTGTCACAAAGGCAATGTATTATTCAACTAGCAAACGAAAAGTGACTAGTTACACACCCTTAAACTCATCAGAGACACTGACTGGAGGTGGAGAATGTTTAGGACGCCCTTCTAATCTCCAGTGCCTTTCAATTTTGAAATATCTCCATTTTAAAGTAAACTATTTTTGTTTGCATTTCTTTTCCTCTTTTAATTTTTTAAATTCCTCTGATTTCCTTTCAACGTTTTATTGGCTTTAACAATATTTATCTTTCATATCGTGTAACATGTTTGCTGTTCCTCGTGGTGATCATATCACTTCTGGTCTCACCTTAAATCATCATTTAAAGAGTCCCTAGTCTCTTTGTAACTGAGTGCCGACGTGACAATTGTTGTTCTGTGTTCCAGAAACACAGAGGTAAAAAGGCAGTGATCCCCCCTCATGGGGAGACATACACTTATCTCTCTGTCTCTCTCTCTGTCTCTCTCTGTCTCTCTGTCTCTCTGTTTCTCTGTCTCTCTCTCTCTCTCACACACACACACACACACACACACACACACACACACACACAATGCTAGGTAGCATTAAATACTATGAAGAAAGAGAAAGCATTGGCTCAAAAATGATGGGGGTAAGGTGGAGGAAAAATTATTCCAGGCCGAGGGAAGAGCAAGGTGGCCAGTGTTGGTGTGTGAGGGTTGCAGAGACCGGGAAGGAGTTGAAGAGAGGCCAGTACCAATCACGAATACTTAGTCTCCCATGGATAGGAGTCTGCTTTATTCCGAGTGGATGGAAATCACTGAGGGGAATAGAGGATAACGATACAATCTCATTCATACCTGCTCAGTTCACATGACTGCCAGCCATAGGCCATCAGACTGTGAGCACTGAAACGGGAAGTTGCAGTTTCTTTACCCAGTTCTCAAAATCAAAGCCAATTGATAGGCTGGGAGCCCACTGGCAGAAGGGGAGGTCAGTTCGCCTTGAAGAACTGCCATGGATGTGTCTTGAATGGATGGATTGAATGGACGGTTTGTGTCCCCTCAAAATTCATGTGTCAAAATCCCAGTGCCCAACGCGATGCTATTAGGAGGTGGGGTTTTGGGGAGCTCAGATTATGAGGGTGGAGCCTCCCTGAATGGGATTGTGCTTTTATGAAAGACACCTCACAGAGCTTCCTACCATGTGAGGACATAGTGAGAAGTTGACAGTGTGCAACCCAGAAGAGGCCCTTCACCGGAACCTGAGAATCTTGGACTTCCAGCCTCCAGGACTCTGAGAAGTAAATGTGTCTGTTGTTTATAAGCTGCCCATTCTGTGGTGTTCTTCTGTAGCAGCCCAAACGGATTAAGTCAAGAATGTTCCAGTTTATATGTTAAATATTCTCCTGAACTTTCCCAGAAGAGGCCAGTGGTCCTCTCGCAGGTAACAGGCTCCTGGGGACAAGGGATGCCCAGACTTTCCAACATCCAAGGCTGTCTGAGCTCTCAGAAATACAAGAAGAACCAAGATAGTATCATGGCCCTGTAGGTAGAGTGGGGCTTTTGGAGACCAGGTGATACATAGAGGTCTTGTCCAAGGCTGTCCCCTGGTGGGGCCAACACTAGGAATGATCATTCCTGAGGACATCCATGTGGCTGCTGAAGTCACTAAACTTGAGAGCAGGTAATAGCAAAAATGAAAAAACTATGGAAACCCCAGAGGACAAGGGATAATAGCCAGGTGGTGGCCAGACTATTGCTATGGGGGACGGTAGCAATGGGACTGGTCTGATGATGTGGGCTTCAACAGCACTGGGATTCCTGAGGGAGGAGAAATGTTCCGGAGGCACGCGGCAAGAGGGCATTTACCTCACTCCAGACCCACTCTGGAAAAAAAAAATAGCCATCGCTTTATGAAAGTATGAACGAATACATGGCACCGTGAGATGGTTTCTGTGAAGTATCCTCCCCAGAAACACGTGTTTTGCCTCACAGGTCACTTAACCCTTTTGTCTGACAGCTTCCCAGACGGTTTTACTGAAACACCAGTAACCACTAGGGCTCAGAAACAGAATGGATACTGTGCATTCATTGCTGTTCAGCTCGAAGTCTAAAGAAAATGCTTTTCTGCCCCCAACCCCCCGCCCCTGGTACCTCCTGGTAATTGAGAGCATTAATGAGATAATGTTCATAGGGCTTTAAGCTCATTGGAAGGAAGGCGGTCCATAACCACGAGGTATCATTGCTTCTCTTGCCCAGGTGATTCTGCACAGGTATTCCCTTCCTCAGCTTCGCTTTCAAGATGCTTTGTCACACCCACAATGGGTGTCACAGCCGGATGGGAAGAGTCCTGGGTGAGGGGAATCTGTACCATGTGTTCCTTACTTGTCCCCTGTTCCCGGAGCACATCTTGACTCTGGGTCTCAAGCGGGTGTGATGTGCCACTCGTCAACGACGTCCCCGGCAAAGAGTTTGCAGAGACAACAAGAGGACTAGCCAGGCCAAACGGAAACCAGTCTATGGAATGACTTTCTGTTCAGTTTATACTGCATCAACACAAAGACGCACACACAAACACAAATCTATTGGTCGTTTATTTGTTCTCTCTCTCTCTCTCAATCGCTTCTCGGCCTTTTGGCTAAGATCCAGTGTATTTGTTCTCTCTCCATATGTAAACAGGTACATATGTATACACAGCAAATGACACCAAACCCTGCAAAAGGTCTAAGGCTGGTGTTAACTCCCCACTCAAGTGCTGGTGAACCTTTCTGCCAGGGAGACCTAAGAGATAGATGTGTCTGCTTTTCTGTTCAGACCACTTTTGGCTGCTCACTTTTGATCTGTTTTGGTGTCTCTTGCTGCTTCATACGCCATCCTGATCCATGCGGATAATTTAACCTCTTGGCAATGCTCAACGTTGAGACTTCAAGGGATAGAGTTCTGCCGTGTTCTTTTTCCGTTAGCTTCTGTGTAGGTCATAGCAGTGCTGGAATGTCAAAAGGTGTGTGTGTGTGTCCTCTGACGCACACTGAAAAATACCAGGCAGTGCTGCTCTCCGAATAGTCCCCAGATGGCCTGTCTCCTGTTCGCCTGCAGAGGTGGAAAGGACTGTCGTCCTCTGTGGCATTGCGGGCGGGTGTTTCGCTTGGCAGGCTGGATGCTGCCTGAGAGGGTCAGTCTCTCCCCAGACTGGCGTGAACTGAGGGCACAGTGTGGGCTAGACCCTGGGTTCAGGCTGGTTGAAATGCCACCTTCTTTTTCTGTTGCACCCCACATCGTCCTCCTTAACCTCCGACCAAAATTGTGGTTGAAACTTTGTCGTTGCCTCCCTTGGGTTTCCCAGTTTCCCTGTCAACTTCAGTACATGTAGCTGATGGTTTATGCATTTCCCAGTATTTCCTAGAGCGAAGTTGCAAGAGTCAAATGCAGAGTATTCTAGCCTTAGAAGAAAGTAAATTCTATGCACTCCTATACTCTATGTAGATCTAAGCTGAGCAGCTGACTGATCATTTGAGGGGGGACCCTGAGTACCTGGTGAGGCTTAAGCTGGGGCACTAGAGTCTGTCTTGTCTCTCTTCCGACAGTGGCTTACACTTTCAGTACGTCCTGTCGTCTCTGTTCTCTTGGCCCAGCTTAATCTATGGGGGTTGCTCAGGATGTTCTCTAGAATGTTCTGTCATGGCATCTCCAAAACATTTGGTTTCTCAGTGGCCAGTACTTGGGATTTCCATCTTCTTTTGAAAAAAAATTTTTTAACTTTTATTTATTATTGAGAGACAGAGAAAGACAGAGCATGACCAGGGGAGGGGCAGAGAGAGAGGCAGACACAGAATCCAAAGCAGGCTCCAGGCTCTGAGCTGTCAGCACAGAGCCTGATGTGGTGCTCAAACCCACCAACCGTAAGATCGTGACCTGTGCCGAAGTCAGACGCTTAACCCACTGAGCCACCCCGGCGCCCCGGGATTCCCATCTTAAATGTGTCTGCCTTTGGGCTCCGGGGTGGCTCGGTCGGTTGAGCATCCAACAGTGGATTTCGGCTTGGGTCATCATCTCGCAGTTGGTGAGTTCAAGCCCTGCATTGGTCTCTGTGCTGGCAGTGTGGAGCCTGCTTGGGATTCTCAGTCTCCCTCTCTCTCTGCCCCACCCCGTTCGCTCTCTATCACTCTCTCAAAACAAATAAACATTAAAAAAAAAATGTGGTCTGCCTTGTCTACAAATCCCAGGGTGGGGAGACATTTTGGGTGTGTAGGGCAGCCAGACTTCTCCATAGCGTTGAGGGCGGTGATGCCAAAGCAACAGCAACAACAGCAGCAACGACGACAAGAGCAGGGTTGGCAAACGTGCGAAGGGCCTGGGGTGGCTGGCAGAGGCGTTTGTGGAAGAGCTTAGTTCTTCCTCCCCCAGCAGCCACCCACGTGGGAGGAGAAGGGCCTCCGTTCTCAGGCTTTCCCGCCAGCCTCCGCTGACCAGGAAAGCTGGGTGACAAAGGGACTCCAGATGTGCCGATGCTTCTCCGGCTTGGAAAGCGGCCCCGGTGGTGACCTGGGAAGTCACTTTGGCCACCGGTACCGCCAGATAGGCCTTTAATTTGATTCGTCCAAAATGTGTGATGACACTAAGATCCCCAGATTCGGTGCTAGGCACAGGATTCCTGAAGATAAAGATGGTCCAGTTTGGCAGAATTTGGTGCTCCATTGGACTTGGGATGTGGAGCAAGGGTGCGGTAGAGGAAGACTCCAAGGTGTCTGGCTTAGGCGATTGGGAGGCAGGTGATGATGTTAGTGAACAAAGGGACCATAGGAGGAGCAGGTTTGAGTGAAGCGGGGTTGGGAAGGAGTGGGGAGCCATATGTTTGTTTGGGTAGGTGTTGGCTGGAGCATGCCGTAAGGCCGCCAAGTGGAGATTCCAGGAAGTGGTGGAAGCCGAAGTCCGGGGTTTAAGAGAGCTCAGAATCGGGAACTTGATCTGGGAGTCATCCATGTAGGTAGAGCCAGCTACTAAAATTGCTTTGACTTTACACTTCCTAATATGGAGTAAGGGAATACATATCTGCTGTGCAGGAACACAAATATGTGTCGGTTTTGGACTCTGGTTCCTTGCACAGAGCTCCTAAAAGCATTGAAATTTCCTAGCTGATAAGAAGGGCACCAGGAACCTCTTCTGTTCGAATATCTGTTCTTTGATTCGGTTCCTGATGCCAGTCTCCTAAATCCCTTGGAATTCCCTAGGTGATAGGAGGGTCTTTTGTTCTATCCAGGTGATTCCTGGTGGGCTATTCAATGGCTTCAGGATAGGGGCTTGTCAGCAGAAAGACCCAGCCATGATTAGAAACTTGGAACTATCCACTCCACTCTCCACACTCCAGGAAGGGGAGAAGGGCTGGGGGCTGAGTTAATGATCAGTTATGCCTATGTAAGAAAGCATCCATCAAAATCCCCAAAGTACTGGGGTGGGAGAGCTTCTGGGTTGGTGAACATATCTCCATGCTGGGACTGGACAGGAGCTCCTGGTAAGTAGTGTCAGAATTCAGTTAAATTGCAGGACACTCAGCTGGTATAAATGAATTGCTTGATGTGTGGAAAACCCACACATCTGGGGTCAGAAGTATTGTGTGTGAGAAAAGCAGAACCACAGGAGTGTTTTTCCTTTACATCTTCCCTGACAAATTCATGGGGTCACTGAAATAATCAAATGACATAATTTACATGAAAGTATTTTTAGCATGCGAAAGAATGCAATTATATGATATAAATAGTATTGTTTGATCACTGTGTTTATAATATGACAGTTTGGAATGTGAAGTGACAGAAGATGAAACCCTTCTGTCAAAGAGCTTGCAATTAGTGAAGCGTCTGGAAAAAAAAAAAATCCCCGTGCCTTCAAAACAATGAGGAAGGTTCTAGGATTTAGATTCTTCTAAAATTTGGGAAGAGAGGGGTACAACGTGGGGAATAATTCCTGGTGGGGAAGTGATAGTAATTGAGCTCCACTTCATGATCAAAAGTCCGTTTCCAGGGTTGTACAAGTGTTGGAAGAAGACTTTGTTTGAACTGAGTGACTTTTTGAGGCTCCCTTCCATTACGCAGGCAATTTATAGGATACCTCCGGTATTTGGAAGATGGTCACTTGTGGAAAACCTTGGAACACCCAGTCAGTGCCTTCTCCACAGGGATTGATAGTGTCTGTTGGCAAAGCATAAAAGCCATAGCCAGGACTGCCTACATAATTTGTGAGGCTCAGTGCAAAATGAAAACATGAGCCTCTTGTTTACAAATATTTGGGAATTTCAAAATGGTGACAGAGCGTGAGGCCCTGTGCTACTGTAGAGGATGCCTACACATGAAGCTGTCTATAGACAGTGTTTCTGGAATCTACTACGGGGATGTCACCTGGATCACAATTTGAATTGAGGGGAAGGTCTTGAGTCTCCATGCACTCAAGGAGAAGCTGTTAAACCCTTGCGTCAAGCGTCTCTTCTGTGTTGGGCCAGCCCAGGTGTGGGCACAGAGAACAGGAGAATAGATAAAGCTCTCTTCTCTTGAGGAGTGCATTTGCTTGCTTAGTAAAAACAAAACAAAAGAAAACACACATATATAAATATATATAATTTGTAATATATATTTATAATTAAATATATATAAATATATAGATATTATTGTTTGGTCTCTGTGTTTATATGACACCTAGTATGGAATGTAAGTGAGAAAGATGAAATCCTTCCCTCAAAGAGCTTGCAATTAAAGAAGGGTTTAGAAAAAATACCTGTGCCTTCAAAATAATGAGGAAGTTTCTAGGATTTGGATTCTACTAGGATTTGGGTGGAATACACACACACACACACACACACACGTGTGTGTGTGTGTGTGTGTGTGTGTGTGTGTGTGTGTGTATAGACACAATGTATACTCTTGTCCAGGAGGCCTTTCCATTAGCAAGACTTCCCCAGCAGCACATGCCATGATGCAGTCATGGTAATGAGGAAATACTGGTTCCCTGGCGGGCAGCCAGGTGGGGCCATGACAGTTGAAGCCCCGCCTGGTCCCTCTGGCTAGGAGCACTCTATTTTCTATGCATGCCACTGTCTGGGCCATGTCAGGGAGCCCTGTGCTCCAGTGCAATCTTCTCTGGCACCAAGGTTGCTCAACCACTAGAACTCTCCCACCCATAGTCATGTCCGCCCTTCCTCTTTTTGTTGTCTTTATATTATGGCATCTTGGGGCTCGCAACAAGGCCGGGACACAGGAGCCACGGTCAGTGGGCCAGGCCACAGCCTCACAGAGCATATTTCTATAGCTCTTTCATCTTTTTAAATTTAGGCAGGCATTTGAAATCTAGAAGGGATTTGGCCAGTCTTTTTTTTTTTTCCTTCCAAAGAGAGAGACAATGTTAGGACCAGCCTGAGGAAGGTGATGACTGTTAGACCAGGTCCTTTCTCTGCTTCCTTTCACCTCCCTCTGCATCTGGAAGACGTGATTCTGCCCTGCGCATCCGCTGCCTTCCTTCTTTCCTCTCTCCTTCCTCCTATCCACACCCTCTCTCCCCACATGGCATTGTCTAACCTCTACATGGCTTTGTCCCTCATGGGACCCCTTTCCTCAGGCTGAGCTTTGCCATTGGACCATTAGTCTACTTTGAGAGAATTTAAAGGCCACAGACCCCCAAAACCTAGTGCTGAATTTATTGTTAGGGGTGGTGTTGGCTTCAAGTTGAGAACTGGAAGAGACTTCTCAGAGGCATCGATGCCCCAAGAACTTGGGCCTCTGTCTCTTTTTCTTTTTTAAAATTAAAAAAAATTTTCATGTTTATTTATTTTGAGACAAGAGAGAGCACGCTTGCAAGTGTGAGCAGGGGAGGGGCAGAGAGAGAGAGAGAGAGAGAAAATCCCAAGCAGGATCTGCATTATTAGCACAAAGATGCACTGGACCTCACAGAACTATTACATCATGACCTGAGCTGAAATCAAGAGTCTGATGCCTAACCTACTGAGGTGGTGGGTTGTATGTGTGTATGTATGTATGTATGTATGTATGTATGTATGTATATATGTTACAACTGGGCCTCTCTTGAAGAGCTTGATTTTTAATCTGATGTAAATTGTGTAACTGACTGTTTTCCCTTCTGAATGGCTTGCTGAGAACCAAATCTGCCTGTGATTGTACAAGCTTGCCTGGTATTCAGAAATATTTTCTAGAAATAATTTGACCGAACTCTACCAAAATGTATAGGGCTTTTTCATCGCACGCAATTGGAATACTAATCTTTTCCTTAATTTCCCCTATGAACTTCTATTTCTCTATTGATGTGGTATTTGTAAATGTCTTTTCAGAGAGGTAACATAATAAATAAATATATTCATGACCTAATGTATAAATAGAAAGTAAATGAATTTCTAACCTGTCTTCAAAAACCCTCCCCCTTTTCTTTTGTTGTGTGCCCCGCCCCCCCCCCCCCCCCCCATTCTCTTCCCATTGCACCTGTTCCACAAACCCGCCCCAAAGACGGGAAACGCGAAGGAAAAAAAAAAAAAGCCCTATAGGTTCATGAGTATTTGCTGGAGAATAACCGAAGAACACGTGACTAAATCATCCAATCACAACAGTCGTTGCCCCGTGTCTCGTGGGTGGCTGGCTGGTGTTTTGCAGGAGGAGGCAACAGGTGCACAGGGGGGAACAAAAACCCCATGAAGGGGGAGAAGGAGTGTTGTCTTTGATCAGCCCCAGGCATCTGCCCCGTTCTGGCCACAGGTAGAACGTGCTGCTGAGGAGGCAGGTGGGGCTTCTGTAGGAGGCTGTGGAAATTTCTGACAACTGTAAACAACAGGATAGACAACTCTGATTTTAAGATAACTTAGTCCCGAGTCTGTGATCAGGAGCTGGGAGAGGAATGTGATGAACCTTTAGAACGATGTCAGCCTCACAATTTATGTGCTGGGGGTGGAGCCACACTCAGCTGTAGATGATATCCCGCGTGGCCTGTCCCATAAATTTAAGTCTTGCTGCTGATACAACGTACAGGGCAGGTGCCTCGCAACTTTGTGCAACAGCTACGTTTCTGGGCATTTCCATGTAAATTGAGCCCTTGTGCACTAAATGGTGTCATTTAACATACAGCTGGGCAGCTCTTAGTTCAAAAGAACCTCGGAGTGAATCCTTCTGGAAGTCACGATTCCTCTGTGACTTAAGTCTTCACGTTTGAATTTATATTTTCTTTTAATTTGGGTTATAACTTAGGATTTCCTTTATAAATTTTCACTTAGTGTAAGTAAATAAATTAGTGCCTATCCTATAATATTTCCCCCAGGGGCAAAATGGTCATAGCTGTGTCATATTTGTAATAATATTTTAAGTGAACGATTTAATCATAGCCTTAGGAGAGATAAGGATGTTGTGAAAGGTTTCTTCTCATTAGCACTTATAAAACAGAGAAGGCCAGAGTCTAGTTTGTTCATCTAAGAAGGGCTCGCCTGGCTATCGCTCTGGGCTGTGGTGACTTCTTTGACGAAAGCCCACAGAGGACTCTGGGAGATGCCAGAAGAAGAAATTGTGCCTTGATTCAGTCACTTGTCTTAAAATCACTGATCTCTTAAAATCACTGAGTTTCAATTTCCTCAGCTTAAAAATGGGCTTAAATATTACATCGGCTCTCTGTGAAAATACAGAAGGACAATTTTCATAACACTTTATGAAGAGCCAAGTACAAAGCACGTATCAGTCACTGATCGACAACAGGGTGGTTTTGTTTGTTTGCTTTCGTTTTTCTTTTTCTTTTTTTTAAATTGACCCCTGCTTTTTGAACAGTGGTTTCCTAGAAGACTCCGATTCAGGCTTTTCTAATTAAGCCTACCCGGCTGTTCTGCAGGTTCCCTGGAAGCGAGCAATGGTCCTTAGAAAATACCACCTTTGAAAGCGTGTCCAGTAGAAAGATTTCTAGAGAAGAGAAAGTTCGCCCTCTAGTGTGGCCCACGAGAAAGACAGAATGTGAATCTATGAACTAGTCTCAATGTGCTTTTAAAAAATTTTTTTTTTTTTCAACGTTTATTTATTTTTGGGACAGAGAGAGACAGAGCATGAACGGGCGAGGGGCAGAGAGAGAGGGAGACACAGAATTGGAAACAGGCTCCAGGCTCTGAGCCATCAGCCCAGAGCCCGACGCGGGGCTCGAACTCACGGACCGCGAGATCGTGACCTGGCTGAAGTCGGACGCTTAACCGACTGCGCCACCCAGGCGCCCCTCAATGTGCTTTTTAAAGAAATTGCTCTCCGAATTAGTATTTTAGTCTGCCCTTGGAATTGAAACCCTCACTTCCTCACTAACTTAGCTTGGCTACCAGATAGTCACTCGACTGTTCCTCACATGATCTATTTATGTTTTATAATAATGAATATTCTGCTGACTTTTAAAGCCGTTGAAGACAAGTAACATTTTCAGAATTAGTTCCATTTTATCCTACCGGGTGGTATTTTTACAGTCAGGGTTGAAATGTGAATGCTAAACAGAATCCTGCCTTGCCTTATTTTGCTTTGATTTAATTTCAAGTTAAATAACCTCAGTCAAGATTATGAACTGTAGTGGCTGACGCTGTGTGTTGTAAAGGACCCTGCTCCTGGTGGGCAGACAAATGGCAGGGAAATGAACGCTGTCACAATTTCAGAGTAACGATAGGCATTTAATCACATTAGCATACAATACACTGGACACGTGACCTTTTTTTTTTCCTGTGGAATTACTGGCCGCTCATACTGTTTTAAATTGACCTGGGTGCATTTTCTCCAAGCTTTGAACTTTATGCCAACATCTTCCATTCCCTTTTTGGAACACCTCAATAAAGAAAACATAGCAATGTAAGTTTCATAAGGTTAAATGTACAAATATTTCACTATTTTTCTTTTTTTTTTAGAATTAAAAAAAATGTATATCATTTGAGAGAGACAGTGTGAGTAGGGTAGGGGCAGAGAGAGAGGGAGAGAGAGAAAATACCAAGTAGGCTCTGCACCATCAGCACGGAGCCTGATGTGGGGCTTTGTTATGATGTGGGGCTTTGTTATGATGTGGGGCTTTGTTATCTCACGATGGATTACTGCTGGGCCCTTATTAGGACTTGGTGGATCTGATAAGTCTCCGCTCATAATGAGTCATTCTGGTGAAATGGTTACTTGTGGTCCCATCTCTAGCAGGGCGAAGCAGCCTGATGGAGATGTATTTATTTATTTTTTAAATGTTTGTTTATTTTTGAGAGAGAGAGAGAGAGACCAAGTGTGAGCAGGGAGGGGCAGAAAGAGAAGGAGACACAGAATCCGAAGCAGGATCCAGGCTCTGAACTATCCTCATAGAGCCGCATAGAGCTGTCAGCACAGAGCCCGACACAGGGCTCAAACTCACCGACCATGAGATCTTGACCTGAGCCGAAGTTGGATCCTTAGTAGACTGAGCCACCCCCAGCTGCCCCAGTGAAATATACATATTTTTACATGCTTAAGGAGATGTGAGCTCCTAAAACATGGGAATTTACTCTGTGATGAGAGTGACCAAGGTACTTTTTGACTTTTGGGCTTTTGGACTCCATCTCAGGATGGGTACTGGTTGTTAGTGGAGCCAACCAACCCTTAGAGGTTTGGAACTTTCAGCCCCACACACCTGACCTCCTGGGAGGAGGGGAGGTGCTAGAGATTGAGTTGAATCACAACAGCCAGTGACTTAATCATTGCAATATAGCCACCATCAAAACTCAAAAGGGTGGGATTTGGAGAGCTTCTGGGTTGGTAAGCACATGGAGTTTTGGGAGTGGCACACAGAGAAGCATGGCAGCTCTATGCCCTTTCCCTATACCTTGCCCTGTGCATTTTTTCTTCCATCTGGCCATTCCTGAGGTATATCCATAATAAACTGGTAATCTAGTAAGTAAAATGTTTCTCTAAGTTCTGTGAGCTGCTCTAGCAAATGAACTGAACCCAAGGAATGGGGTTGTGGGAGCCTCTGACCTGTAGTTGGTTTTTCAGAGGCACAGGTGACAAGTTGAGCTGGTGACTGGCATTTGACCTGCAGGAGGAGTGGGCAGTCTTATGGGACTGAGCCCTCGACTTGTGGAGTCTGATGCAATCTCTGGGTGGTGTTGGGGATTGAGGTGAATTGTAGGACACCCGGCTGGTTGGAAACCACATCTTAGCCAACACATTGGATTTAGGTTTTAGAGCCTATAGCACATCTTTCACATCTGCCACCCTCCAGGGGGTACAGTATTGCTTTGGATTTATTTTCTTGGCCAGAGGGAACTTGTGTTCCCCTCTTTGGTCGCCCTTATCCCTCAGAACAAGGTAAAGACTGCCAAGCATGTTGATCTCATTTATACATTTTGGGATGGGAGAAATGGCACAGAGGAGGTCTGTAGACCCAGTGTGACTGCCCGTATGCCAAATGTGGTCAGAATTCTATTTATTACATGGCTTCTACATGGCCCAACTCTAACAGGGAAGAAGCCTGGAATGCCTCAAGGGTCTGGGTCTTAATTTCTGATCTTGTGTTCAATAATTCTTTTTTTAAGTTGTTTTATTAATTTGGGGGGGGGGAGGAGGACAGAGACAATCCCAAGCAGGCTTCGTGCTGTCAGTGCAGAGCCTGACTTGGGGCTCACAACCAAGAACCGTGAGATCGTGATCTGAGCCGAAACCAGGAGGTGGATGCTTAACCGACTGAGCCACCCAGGTGCCCCAATGTCCAGTCGTTCTTGAGATGTCCGGTTGTCCAGTCTCTCCAGTATGCAGTAACGTGTAAGCGGCTGTGGATCCCTTTGCAGAAGGAGTGGGAGAATCATCAGAGTGTGTACTTGGTGGGACGTTGCAGGGTCCTTCCTTCTGGGAACCTGGTCATCAGTCAGAGGGTTCAAGGGCAGACAACCGGCTCAGGTCTGGAAACTGGGAATGGGATTGAGACTGTGTATGGGGGTGGCTGCCCTCCACCTGCTGGTCATCCACCCTAGTTTTCTTCTGCTGGTACAGACTGAGTAGCATCTTTGTCACTTGTCCACTTATTTCCACCCAGGGCCACTTTATTCTCTTAACCATCTCCCTAACTAGTGCAGCTGGGACCCCACTGGCCGCCACTGCAATTTTGCCAGCCGTTCTGAGACCTTCCAGACTTCCGGCAGTGAAGACGTACTGACAGATCTCCGTTGTCTTGGCATCCTACCATTGCATTGCTGTCAGGGCACCAAGTTCTGTAACAGCATCTCCTACTATCAGCCTGCAGAGGACAGCCACCACTGAGCTTCCTAGTGATGCTGGTGCCCTCTCACTGGCACATTCCTATGGCCTTGGTGTGTGTTGTGTCCTCGGGTCCCTCCCCTGGAACTGACCATATGCACTATGTCCACTCCTGAGTATCCACTTCCCTGAGCCTTTTAATCCTTTCCTCCACCATCTGCCGCCACAATCCTGGTCTTTGGGCATTGGCTCTCACTTTTTCATGCCTCCGGGAGCAATGCTAGTAACGACTTAGCGCTCTCTCCTGGGATCATTGCCAGGGTGTTAAATCCTATCTCCTGGGACAGACCGATGGGATTCACTTGAGTCAACAATTTTATGTCCTGCCTCCCTTAATCAAGCATTCTCCGAATTCAACCCCAGGCATGTTTCCCCTGCTAGTGTAGTCTTTTTAGTCTTACCACTCCTTTGGGATATAGTCCTTTCCATCCTTATCAGCTCAACACATTCCCCAGCTGGGTCATGCTATGACTTAACTCTCATTATAAACTCAGTGGCCAGGATCCCAAGAGGGCACCTACCAGCTTTGTTTCTAATACAATCTCTACAGAGCTTTCCCTGGATTCTAGACTCCTGGCTCTCCCTTTCCACAGGACTTCGCCTCAACTCTTGGGACACTTGCTGCATTACACAGGTTTTCCCCACTAGACTGTAACCACCATGAGATGGGCAGGAGCAACCTTTGCTTTCTTCACTGATGTCTTCTCTCTGCCAAGGTCTCTGCCTGATATTTACTTATTTCGTGATTTTATTTTATTTTTATTTATTTTTTTAGTTTTAAGGCTATTTTAAGAGAGAAAGAGAGAGCGTATGCGCACGCGCATGCACAAACGGGGACGGGGGGTGCAGAGAGAATCCCAAGTATGCCCACGCTGTCAGTGCGGAACCCGCCTCGGGGCTCAGTCTCACGAACAGCGAGATCATGACCTGAGCCGAGATCAAGAGTCAGACGCTTAACCGACTGAGCCACCCAGGAGCTCCTGACATAGATACTTAATGTGTGGCTTCACTAGAACAACGGGTACTGAGTGTTCACCACGGATGAGGCTCTGTTTCAGCTCTTCCATGTGCATTAGCTTATTTGACCTCCACCTTAATCCTCTGAGATAGGAACTACCATTGGTTCCTATTTTGCAGAGAAGGCTGTTAGCTTGCCCTCTCCTGTGTCCTCACAGCATCCTATACATTCCACCGTCATAGACAGTAATCGTTGCATTATGTACCTTGAGTTATTTTCTATCTTAGACTGTGAGCAATATGTGTGTATGGGATCACAGAAATTCAATGAACTTTTGTATGTGTATATTTGTGATGGAATGAGTGAACAAATTAAGTCACGGAAATTAACTAGAGGGATTTAAGCATTTTATAATTTCACTCTTTTTGTTACAGGCGTATCGCATTATACGTTGTTCTGAATTCATGTGTGCTGTTAAAGAAAGGTCACAACTTTTAATTTGAGGTTCATTAAAGCCAGTATTACACTCACCTTTACAATCATCTGTGACTAGTAAACAAGCCGTATGTTTTATGGACCAGGATATGCAAAACTTTATTACACACGAGGAACATGCTTCTTTTATGTGTGCCTTCCTCTTGCAAATGCAAATCAATTTTTTATGTCTGTCAAATACCAGCACACATTCCAGTGATTAACAGCCCAGTGTTAATGTGATGAAAGAAATTAATTTTAGATGTGTTTGGAGTTTAAAGTAATTTGTGTAAAAATAAGATCCTGCTGTGATTCAACTATTTCCTACCAATCTGAAATACGCTGTCCTGGAAAATCCGTTATTGGCACATTCATCATAGATCACAGCTCATTATTTCAAGGGCTGACAAGTGTCTCATTGCTCGTTTATTAGGGAACTGAGCCTTAATCATATCTGTGGTTTTAAGAGTTTCTGTCCTATTAGATTTGTGACTTTTTTTTTACAGAAGAATTTTAAAAGGGAAAAATCTCCCAGACCTAGAAACGAAAAGATGATAATTTTATAGAGTATTAAAAAAGAGTTATAAGGACTCACCTACATAGAAAGGATGGCTCCTATTTTATTTTTATATTCTGATGAGCAATCTCATTTTTTTTATTCCATTCAGTCGCTGTAAGCACAGTTATATTCTGAGTTTGTAAAACTTCCTGCCTTTTAAAAATTTCACAACACTTGCTTTTCCTTTTTTTTTTTTTTTTCTTTCTGGATTTTGTTAAGGATCAAATAGGCAAAATAATAAGTTAGAAACACAAAATCAAGAATGAATCTACACTACCCAAAACAGTACTTTCACAGCGTTGCTAAAACCTTTTTGTTCAATCATTTCAACAAATATATGAGCCTCTGCCATGTAATCTGTCTCTATTCTGAGTGCCTTAGCCATATCAGTGAAGAAAATGGCCACAATTGTGTGCCTAGGGGGAGTCTTACATTCTACTAAGACTAGACATTAAACAATAAGCATGATAAATAATAAAATTATAAACTGTGTTCGAAGGTGCTAAATGCTATGGGGAAAATATAGTAAGACAAGTAGGAACAGGAGTGTTGGGGAAGGTTGGCAATTTTAAATGGTATCACTCTTTTTTTTTTTTTTTTTTCCAACGTTTATTTATTTCTGGGACAGAGAGATACAGAGCATGAACGGGCGAGGGGCAGAGAGAGAGGGAGACACAGAATCAGAAACAGGCTCCAGGCTCTGAGCCATCAGCCCAGAGCCCGACGCGGGGCTCGAACTCACGGACCGCGAGATCGTGACCTGGCTGAAGTCGGAAACTTAACCGACTGCGCCACCCAGGTGCCCTAAATGGTATCACTCTTAATGAGATGCTGACATTTGAGCAAAGACTTAGAGCGGGAGTAGGCCTTGGAGCTATCTGGAAAATGTTCTAGATATAAGGAACAATGAGATCCAAAGCCCTTGTTTGGGTCCGTGTCTGGAATGTTGAAGGAACTGCCAAGAGACCAGTATGGGGCGAGAAGAGTCATCAAGGAGGAAAGTCATCAGACATGAGCTCAGAGAGGGACCCAAGGAGCGAGACCAGAGAGGGTCTTGTGGAACATGATAAGGACTTCGAATTCGGCTCTGAAGGAAATGAGGGAACCAGTAGGTCTAAGAAGAGGAATGACATGATCAGTCGTGAGAATGACACTGCTGGGTTAAGAATAGACTGTGAGTACAGGGGTTGATACAGGGAGACGGGTTAGGAAATTTGCAACAATCTAGGTGCAAGATAATGGTGGCTCAGATCAACGAAATGATGGTGTGAGTGATTAGAAGTTACTGGACTTTGGATGTAACTTAAATATAAGAACAACAGATTTTCCAAAAGATTTCGTATGGGACGCGATAAAAAGGAAGAAACGAAGGAAAGACCCAAGCATTCTGGCCTGAGCTAGTAGCAGGATGGGGATGTCAGTAACTGAGATGGGTGAGACTGTGGCTTCCGGGTGGTGATGGTCATGGGGGGGAGGGTGGTGATGGTCATGGGGGGGAGGGTGGTGATGGTCATGGGGGGGAGGGTGGTGATGGTCATGGGGGGGAGGGTGGTGATGGTCATGGGGGGGAGGGCCGAGGCTCAGTTTTGAATCCATTCAATTAGCCACACCTGTGACACATTCAAGTGAAGAAGAGCTTGAGGAGTGATCCAGATAGGAGATCTGTCTTTGTAAACTATCATTATATAGATGGTAACTTAAGCCATGAGATTGGTTGAGATCACCTATAGAGGGAATGCAGATTAAAATGAGCAGAAGTTTAAGGACCTCTTTCATTCTGTATTCATATTTTATAGCTGACATGATCATTAGCTAGCGTAATGCAACAACAAGTACGACTGGCATAAGCAGCTTTAGAAACAGATGCAGTGACTCCTGGGAAGGGGGAGACTCACCTGTTGAGAGCAGAATTGAGTGGGAGGCTGCTGGGTGGCAGGCAGGATGTGGTATAGAGGGGACGAAGAGAGTTGGTTAATCTGGTAAGGTGGTTAAGAGGAGATTATTTCAGAGGATTAAAAACATTTTTTTTTTTTTAAGTTTGCTTATTTTGAGAGACAGAGAGTGCAGAGGAGGGGCAGAGAGAGATGGGGGAGAGAGAGAATCCCAGGCAGGCTCTGTGCTGTCAGCACGGAGCCCGACTGGGGGCTCCAACTCATGAACTCTGAGATCGTGACCTGAGTCAAAACCAAGAGTTGGACGCTTAACCAGCTGAGCCCCCCAGGCAGCCCCTAGGATTTTTACTTTATTGATGTAAATAAGCCAAGAAAGAGAATAACTTCTTCCACTTCTTCATTGGACCGCTTCTTTCAGTCTCTACTCCACGACAGACCCAGGCACAACCAGGGCGTGTGCTGATTTTCATCTCTTTGGCCTTCTATTCTCTGTCCCTCTGTAACTTCCAGAATGCATGGCTTACACACCCTTGCATTCTGGCTTCCAGGTGGGTTCTTCTAAGGGGAGGCACCTGTGGGAGACTGAGGGCGGGAGGGCGAAGCCTGAAGACTACATTACCAAGACTGAGGAGGGAAGCCTGTCCCCCATCTTTGTTGCAATTCATTCAGTGTCTATGTCTTTCCACGACCACAGCTTCTGTCGAGTGGGGGCTTCAATGCTCAACTGGGCTTCTGTCACTTGTTGCATAACATTTCCTCCCCCTGCCCCTTCAGACCTAGGGGGCTCGTATTCGCTTCCTGTTGTTGATAGTCCTTGGGGGGCTCACCATCCATTGTCCACAGCCTGTAAAAGTTCCTTCCTTAAGCTTTCCTCAGCTAAACTCTGAGAATGCCATCTGTCTTTTTTTTGGGGGGGGGGCAGTGCTGGCATCCTGGCTAATACAGGGGAATGGCTCAATAGAGTTGCTTTTAGGTACATAGTATTATAAGCTAATAAATATAAACTCCCACTTCTTCCTCCTCTTCCTTTTTCCTAATATTTCTCCACTGGTTCATCTCGCAAGAGATCAAGGAGAAGTCACTGAGGAATTGCACATTAAGCTAAGAAAAAAGAGTTCACAAAAATAGGATTCTTCTTATTATACGGGAAGGTATAAAGACTGTCTCTAAATAATATTTATTATTTGAGTTTGGACAATAAATGTCACCGAGTTATTCATCTCAGGAAAAGGTATTTGTTAAAAATGAGGCTCCAAAATGCCATCCCCGCTTACAAATTTATGAGGAAGAAATTCTAGAATGTTGTTCTGCTGCATTACCCCACAAAATAGTTCTATGTACGGAGACTGCAATAATCGACAACCACCACTCTTTAATTCGTTCAATAAACTTTTATTGAATATCTTTTATATGCCAGCCACAAAGATAAATAGAACATAATTACTGCCTCAAGGATTTTACAGTCTTGAAAGAGAGCCATATTGACAGATAGTTGTGATACAATGTGATAACTGCTTTGATTGAGGAGAATACAGGGTATGATGACACAAAGCCCCACTGAACAGAGGAAATCAGGAAGGGCTTCCCAGCAGAGGTGCACTTGAAGTGACTGCTGTAGGATGAGTAGGAGTTAGTTAAGGAGGGGGGCTAGAGGACAGGAGCTTTGGAAGGATGCTTGGTTTTGCAATCTATGATGTATAAATAAACAGATATGAATAAAGCCAAGGATGTGGATGGGATCTTCCATGGAAGGGGTTAAGAGCAGAACCAAGGAGGGCTACAATACTGGTAAATTGGGAATATAAAGAGAAGCCAACAAGGGAAAAGCTGAACAAAGGAAGAGGTTAGCAGAGAGGCTGGAGACAACCAGAAGAGAGCAGTGGAAGGGTTCAAGGAATGAGCAAAGTCAGGTATGACTGTAAGATCAGGGATACTGACCTAGGGATAGTTTGGATGGTGCGAAGTTGAGGAGTGGGATCCAGTGAGTGTACGTCAATGTTTTGGAGGGATTAACCGTGAAGGGAGTGGGGGAGATAAGGCCTAGCTGAAAGAGACACCAGGTAATTCAAGAATTTTCTCTGTATTCAGAAAGATATAAATATGTCCAAATGCTGTGAGAAAAAAAAGACAATAGAGCAGGATAGAGTAAGAATACAGAATAAAGGGAGAGCTACTATGAAATAAAATATATTCCCGCCTTGATGGAGAAAGAAGGGAATATTACTACATGCATGGACAGAAGAACTATCTCAACTATAAGCAACAAAAAGCCGACTCAATCTCCCTTAATCATAAGGAGAAAGTCCTGGGTTTACCTAACTGGGCAATCTTAGGACAGGGTCTAGGAGTTTATTGAATAGTGTTCTTAATTATCGCTCAGTTCAATTTTACTTAATTATCATATATGCTGTTTCCATATGGAAGAAACCTGGCATGAATAGAGCAAAGACTAAATTACCCTTACAGGGCTTTTTCTTTGCACATGAAAATTTATGTTTCTGGCTTACTCCATCAATGTTCTTTGGAGGTAATGCAGTTGGCCCAGGTTGGGTCACTTCATAACCTTGAACTAATTACTGTGACCAGGAGAGAGAATACTCTCATTTGCCAGGTCAGAATCAGGTGCCGGCACTGAGAACCAGGTGAAGGTTCAGCCTCCACTGAACCACATTAAAAAAAATTTTTTTTTTAATGTTTATTTATTTCTGAGACAGAGACAGAGCATGAACAGGGGAGGAGCAGAGAGAGAGGGAGACACAGAATCTGAAGCAGGCTCCAGGCTCCGAGCTGTCAGCACAGAGCCCGACGCGGGGCTCGAACTCACGAATCATGAGATGACGACCTGAGCTGAAGTCGGATGCTTAACCGACTGAGCTACCCAGGCACCCCTGAACTAACTAGAATTTAAATAAAAATTTGAAAAAAAAAAAAAAAGGAGTAACTAGATAGATTCTGACCAGGGACATGGGAAGGTATTGCTGAATTGTACCTAGAGCCCCCACAATTTAGTTGTGTGGGGCGGCAAAGTTAGGTTGTACTAACACTCGCATTTACTTGTACTGACCCACATATTTAGCATTTCAGATGCTTTTTATTCCTTTTTGAAGATCTGGGTTTCCATCTGCAATTATTAGCTTTCTGCCTCCAGAACATCCTTTAACATTCCTTGCAGTGGTGGTCTGCCTGATGACACATCCTTTAACTGAAAGTGCGTTTTTTGGCCTTCATTTTAGGGGGATAGTTTCACTGCATGTGGAATTCTTGCTTCACAGTTTTGGTTTTTTTCTTTTAGCACGTTAAGGGTGGTGTTCCTTGTTTTTGGCTTTCCGTTTGTTTCTATTGAGAAGTCATTCGTCCATTATATTGTTTGTCTTTGGTGTATATGTGTTGTTTTTCTCTGGCAGTTCCAAGATTTTCCTTTTTTATCCTTTTCAGTTTTTCTGTGAGTGGGGTGTGTGTGTGTGTGTGTGTGTGTGTGTGTGTGTGTGTATGTGTACTTATCCTGATTAGAGTTTGCCAAATTTCTAGAATCTGTAATTCAATCTTGTTCATCAAATTATGGAACTTTTTATCTATTATTTTTCAATGGATTTTCAGGCTCCAATTCTATCATTTGATATTATCAACCAGATCCTTGAGACCCTGCTCAATTTTCCTTTCTCTGTTCTTATATTGCATGATTATCTATTGACCTGTCTGCCTGTTCACCGACTCTTCTGCTGCTATCTCTAATTGCTGTTAAGTCCATCTATGAGTTGTTCATTTCATCCATTGTACTTTTAGTTCTAGAATTTCTATGTTTTTATACTATTCACTTCTTTCAAAAAAACTTTTTTTTTAATGTTTAAACATTTATTTATTATTAAGAGACAGAGAGAGACAGAGCAGGAGCAGGGGAGGGGCAGAGGGAGGAGGAGACACAGAATCCAAAACAGGCTCCAGGCTCTGAGCTGTCAGCATGGAGCCCGATGAGGGGCTCGAACTCAAAAACCGAGAGATCATGACCTGAGCCGAAGTCAGACACTTAACCGACTGAGCCACCCAGGCGCCCCTTTAAAAAAACTTTTCAAAATGTTTATTTCTGAGGGAGAGAGAGAGACAGAGTGTGAACCTGGGAGGGGCAGAGAGAGAGACACAGAATCCCAAGCAGGCTCCAGGCTCCGAGCTGTCAGCACAGAGCAGAGCCCGACACAGGGTTTGAACTCACAAACTGCAGGAACATGACTTGAGCCAAAGTCGGCTGCTTAACCAACTGAGCCACCCACGTGCTCCTCCGCTGTTTCTTTGCTGAGGTTTACTACACACAAAAACTGCTCTTGAGGGCACCAGCTGTGCACATCGTATTCAGAAACTGGCTCTTTGCCGAGATCCCAGCCATTCTATTGTCAGATTTGGTCTATCTCTGGACTTCCTGTTAGGATAAAAAAAAAACAAAAAAATAAGACCCAGTTAATTATTAGAGACATTGTAAGTTGAGTTTTTATTATGCCGACCTTCTTGCTGTTACATAACTTTCAGATACAGACTATTCATTTCTGAGGTCCAGCATATCATAATACCTACCCTGTTAAGCACTGTGGAGTTCAGAGGCAGGACGTAAGAAATCCCAGAAGCCCCTAGTACTACTCCTAGGCTTAGCTGTGGTCCCCTCTCCAGCATCTCACCCAAGAGCTTTAGTCTCTGTTTGAATAGCTCCAGGAACGGGAAGTACGATGCCTTGATAAATCTTTTTTATTTTTGGACGACTCCAGAGGTTAGAAAGGTCTTTCTTAGATTAGGCTGAAATATGCTTTCCTGCCTTTTTTTCTCCAATTTTCTCCATTTTTTCTTAGGACCCGTACTCTGCAGCAGTGGCTTTGGAGTCCTGGTTTTTTGCTTCTCTGGGTTTAGCACATTCTCTCACTTGGCACTGCTGTGTATGTGACATTGAGCAGACCCTTCTTGATGTATAGTGTTTAGAATTGAACACAGCACTCCCTGTGTGATCTGAGAAGCCCGATCTAGAGCCAACCCCGCTCTCTCAGGCTGTGACCTCTGTCTGCCATTGCTTGTTTTCAACAGTGCATTCACTGAATCCCACCTTGTCCTTCTTTCCTGCCTCAGATCTTTGGCTTGGGGAGTTTAGAAGTTTATACAAACCGAGGAGTTTACTATCTCCGATTTTCTTATGCCAATCCCTTTCCTCATTTCAAATTGTTTTTATGCCAAGTGTTGCTGTTATTTCTATGCAGAATTTTTGACACCGAATTCTTAGAAACAATAGATCAACAACGGCCTGGTTAGAACTGATTCTGTGGAGGCCTTAAAACTGAGGACTGGGAAAAAAGAAAACACTACCTTTTCTATACTCTGAAGCATAACAAACTCAGAAATATTTTTGTTACTTTGATAAAAAGTCTCTGCTTTTGGATAAAAGGTTCAGCCCTAAGCATTGAAGGATTCTTGCAGATGAATAGTTCTGTTGAAAGACTATGGCTTGCATCAGAGTATTTGCCACATTCATTTATGTCCAGAAGAAGTCATAGTAATGTAAAAAAAAATTAAATATGCAAAACTGAAAAGCTACGAAGGAAATAGCCAATTTAACCTGCAGAAGAATGCAGGTGGTGAGAGGCTGGATGGTTATTCACTTTGCCTATGTCTTCCGGGAGAAATATATTAAATGGGGTAGAGAACCTGCTCAAAGAGTAGACGCTGTTGAATTTGCCCTGGATTGACTCTCCCTATATTTGGTTAAGATTATGTATTTATCTGTTTCAGCCATCCCTCTTAGTTCATTATTGTTCAGGTCCTTCAGGAAATGAGATCTTCCCAAGGAAGGATCTAATGACCACATTCAGTAAAGGGAAAGTAATAGAATTTTTGCTGACTGTTTTTTTTTCCCCCTTTCACCATTAATGCTTCCTTATGATCGTAATGAAAACCCTGAAATATTAACTCGATTAAATGTTTTATAGTGAGAAGGAATTACCATTTTATAGAAGTTGAATTTCTGGCCCAACAGGGTTTTAGTGGGTTGGCGAAAGTAAGAGAGGTGGTAAAAAGAATCAATGAACGAAACACAAATCTCAAGGCGAGGACATCGGAGGGATTTTTAACAGTCATATTTTGTTCTGATTAACTCTCTTCTTCCCAGAAGCAAAAAGGATGTCCTTTGCTGGGGCAGTGCAGCGAGGACAATCTGTCATCTTTAATAATGCCACTTTTAATAAGAAAGCCATTTTCAGGCTCTTTTGTTTTAATTAGATGTTGGGTAGCTATCATCATATCTCATTCTATTCTTCCTTCAAGAGCTCGTATATTACAGCTTTTGTGGAAGTAGAAGTCTTATTTCATAGACAACTGTCTAAAGTCATTCTGGCTAAAGCATGTAACTTTTATGTATTATTCATTAAAGGAAGAATTTTGTATTTTTATTTTTTTTGTGGTGTGAGTGAGCCTGCCCACCAGAGCAGATCAGGGGTGTGACCAGACCTGTATTGACCTGGCCGGTCATAAGCATTTTGGATTTATTTTGGTAGACATCAGAAGGCTTCACTAGTTGGAGGAAGGGAAAGGCTATAGGTTTCTTCCCCGACAGCCTTGCAACCATGTGGCGTCATAACTTCATACTCAAGTCTTTCCCTCAGGCAAGCAATTGTCCGCAGGCAGCCAGAAACCGACCACTGGCTCTCCCTGCTCTTGGGGTAGTGAGGTCCCACTCTCTGTCCTTCGGTCTCTGCCTTTCGTGGTGTCAGACCCCCCGGTAGCAAGTTCTCTGTGCGAAACGTTCTCTGGAGGCAGATTCAAAGCTACTCCAACAGCAGGATTCAGCTACTCCTCACGTTGGAATAAGGGGACGGAATCCTTCCGGCAGCTGTGGCATTCAGGACGGAATTGGAGGCCAAGGACACCGCTGGGAGAGGTGTCAGGCTGCTGGGCTGGCCAGATTCCTATAGCTAATCCGCTGCAGTTGAATAGCACTCATTTCACCCATGAAATATTATGTCTTTATTTTTTAAGCTTATTTTCTCTTCTGTGAGAGAGGGAGGGAGCGGGGGAGGGGCAGAGAGAAGGGGAGAGAGAGAGAATCCCGTGTAGGCTCATCACTGACAGCACGGAGTCTGATGCAGAGCCCAAACCCATGAACCGTGAGATCATGACCTGAGCTGAAACCAGGAGGTGGATGCTTAACCGACTGAGCCTCTCAGGTGTCCCCATGAAATATGGTTTCTGATATTCCTTATGCAGATATGTAAGCCTATAGGGCTGGCCTAGATAAAGATAGTTCAAGTGTTTGTGGTTCAAACGCTAGGTAACCATCGTGGGTTATTTATGAATCGGGCTGCTTAAATATTAACCAGTTTTCAACCTATCTGTCTGCCTATCATGTATCTATCCTCATTTATCTATCCTCTATCATTATCAAAAACATAATCGTCATGATCAGGATCATCAAATCTAGCCATCTGTCTATAACTCACACTGTGTATAGACTAAATTATAGGTAATATAACATTAAGATCCATAAGATATTAAGTCACCATGAAGTTTCTACTTCTCTCTTGTTTTCATTGCTTTTCCACCCTCCCTCTCTTCCTCTTCCTCCCCCCCTCCTCTCTCCCTTTTTCCTTCCTTCCATTTTCCCCTCTTTTCTTTCTCCAAATCTCTCTCTCTTTCAACAAGTGTGCATTGAACGAATTCTTGGAGAGTCAGAAGACCTGGGTTGGAAACCAACCATTATTTCTTTATTAGTCTTAGGGTGACCATTGGTCCTGATTTGCCTGTGGTTGAGGGGTTCTCCAGGACCTGAAACTTCCTGTATTAAAATGAGAATAGTCCCAGACAATCTGGGATGGATGGTTACCCTATTTCTAACCCTGCATTATTTCACTTCTATAGCTCAGGTCTCTTACCTTTAAAACAGGATGTGATAATACCTACCTAATAATGTTGTGACGAGAAACTAGTAAGCGTTTATATAAAGTGTGTGAAACATGATGTCACAATGTAGAGGACACTCACTGCATTTCCTTGGCATCAGCTTTTCCCCAAGGAAAAGGCCTGCTGGTTGGATGAATAATTTGATAGGCATTTAAAGTAGAGATAAAACAACCTGGAGGCATGTGCGAGGGGAAAAAGATGACACGTGAACTGTTCCCGAAGGGGGATTGGGTGGGGTGGCCACCTGGCTTTGTCTTGCTGGGTGAACTTCATGCTAGGGGTCTGGATAAGAGGACAATTTCTGGAGGCTCTATGCATGAAGAGGCTCATGTCCCGAGAACTGAGATGCCTCGTGTGGAAGTGGATGAAGCCTTACATGACGCGTGATGTATTTTTCCATCTTCCTGTGAAAGTCTTCCTAAAGAACATACATCGTGCCCTCGTGTGTTTGCGGTTACATCTTATTTTGGTGGCGATGGAGAACTGAGTGTCACTTCAAGAGAGGCACAAGACCAGAGGCTGCCCTCTGAAGGATAACAACAGTGCCTACCTCGCAGGTGCATTGTGAGGATCACATGACCTTTTGTGTATGTGACACGCTGGCTAGAGGAAACCCACTAAAACAGTGCCTGGTACATTTTAAATACTCTGTGTTATTATTATTTTTTGTTTCATTATTATTATTTAATTATTTAATTTATTATTATTATTATTATTATTATTATTAAATAGCCTGCCCTCAATGAACACTAACTTCCTTTTCCCTCCTCTTGGGCCTTGCTCCCACCCTCTGCACATCCCTGTTTTTCATTCTCTCTCAATATTGGATTAAAATCTAGATGCTGTTTTTGCAGGAACCTCAAAAATCCTGGGGAATGTTACCCTTGTCTGTGTTGGAGACACTGCCTCTCCTTGGCTCAGCAGGGTCCTGACAAAGTCTTCCTCCCGTGGGGACCAAGCTGATTATTTTCAGAGGCCCCATTTTCACTTTTTCAGAATTCCCCAGGCTGGGTCTCAGACATGGTGGAATCTCCTATATTTTTATAACTGCTTGGTTCTTTTTTTCCCTCTAAATTGGAGGAGAGGAAGTAAAAATAAATTTGGTAAAGACATTCCAGCCGACATGTAGAGCAGGAAAAATAAGTAATTTTTGCTAGTTATTGGCGTCCTGGATAGAAGCTAAGTCTTTTGACCTCCAAGATCTCATAGGTCAAGCATCCACATTCAGAGCCTCATGAATAATTGAAGTAATTACAGAGATAGTTCTGTTCGAAATCCCTCTTGATTTATTCAGCTTCTGGTTGTCTCACTTCTGGGTTATTCATTCAGAACTGCTTCTAGATAAAAATGACAGCTTCAATTACCCAAACCCCAGATCTGTGTATTGATGCTTATAAATTTGAGTAATTTAAAGGGTGGCTCTTTCAGTCAAACCCACAATATATTGTGATCACATAGGAATCTCAAATGTTTTTATATCCTGCCCCAAACTCCCCTTGTATAATGGCTAAGTTGTCACTAGACAGTTCCAGGATGCTACCATTAAAAGCTTAAATGATGGTGAGTGAATCATACCCAATCAACAATGCAAGGTCAAGCTAGACTTTATATGGGACCTTTATTAGCCTTGGTAGAAAGGACCTCCAGGGACAGAAGGCATAAACATTATTTGGAAAAAAAATTAACTTTTCTTAGAAAAGGAATCTATCTGAACAATGACAACTACTGGGTACTTTTTTTTTTTTTTTTTAAATAGCTATGTAGCACAATAGCTAAAGAATTCTTGCATAGGATTGGATGAGGTTATCTATCCATTCATGTTTTTCAGTGTTTAATGTAGATGAAGTATTTTGGAGGTAATAAAAATGCTCTTTAAATATTAAACCTAATTCAGCAGTCAGAATAGTTTTCTTCTGCTGTGTTGAAAATCAACTTGGCCATTCATGCATGCCTAAAGTCAGAATTTGTGACATCCCAGAGAAATATGGAAACACGGAAGGATCTGTTAAGTGCTTCCTTATGCTTGTATACAACAATAACAGAAATAAGCATTTTTATACTTTTAGTTATATAAAGTTATATGAAAAATGGGGCTCATCTTCTTCACGTATAGAAAAGGATCTATACTCAAACAAAATACTTGTTGTTCTCAACCACTTTCTTTTTAAAAAAAAAATTTTAATATTTATTTATTTTTGGAGAAAGAGTACAAACGGGAGAGGCAGAGAGAGAGGGAGACGCAGAATCCGAAGCAGGTTCCAGGCTCCTAGCTGCCAGCACAGAGTCTGATGTGGGGCTTGAACCCACGAAGCATGAGATCATGACCTGAATCCCTTAATGGACTGAGCCACCCAGGCGCCCCTCAACCACTTTCTAATAAAGTCATCCTAGCAGGTTTGTCTTACACAATCGTTCTAATGCTTCTCTCTCTCTTTTTATTTATTTTTAATTAACTATTTAATTTTATACTTTAGTTAACATATAGTGCAATATTGGTTCAGGAGTAGAATTCAGTGATAGTGATTCATCACCTACATACAACACCCAGTGTTCATCACAAGTGGCCTCCTTAATGCTCATCGCCCATCTAGCCCATCCCCCACCCATCTTCCTCCATCAACCTTCAGTTTGTTCTCTATCATTAAGAGTAGTCTCTGGTGGTTTGTTTCCTTCTCTTCCTCCCCCCTTCCCATATGTTCATCTGATTTGTTTCTTAAATTCTACGTATGAGTGAAATCATATGGCATTTGTCTTTCTCTGGTTGACTTATTTTGCTTGGCATAGTATACTCTAGCTCCATGCACATCGTTGCAATCTCTCTCTTTTTAAATTATTACTTTATTTCTTAGAGAAGTTTTAGGTTCACAGCAAAACGGGGGCAAAAGTCCAGAGAGTTTCTACAAACCGCTGCGTGTATATCTGCATAGCTTCTCTTATTACCAGAATTTCGCACCACAGTGACACATTTATTACAATTGATGAGCCTACAGTGACACATCTTAATCACCCAAAGGCCATAGTTTACATTAGAGTTCACTCTTAATGTTGTGAGTTCTATGGGTTTGGACCAATGTATAATGACACGTACTCACTATTCAAGTATCATGCATAATTTTTTCACTGCTCTAGAAATCCCCTGTGCTCAGCCTATTCAACCCTCCCCATACCCCAGCAAGAAGTTTTGCCTTTTCCAGAATGTCATACAGTAGTTTAAGTCATATGGTGTGTAGACTTTTCAGATTGACTTCTTTCACTTAGTAAGATGCACTTAGTGTTTCTCCATGTCTTCTTATGGCATGATAGCTCATTTGTTTTTAGCAATGAATAATATTTCATTGTCTGGACATACCACAGTTTATCTATTCACCCATCGATAGGCATCTTGGTTGCTTCCACGTTTTGACAATTATGAATAAAGCTGGTATAAACAGCTGTGTGCAGGTTTTGGTGTAAACATAAGTTTCCAACTCCTCTGGGTAAATAGCAAGGAGCACAATCACTGGATTGTATGCTGGGGGTATATTTAGCTTTGTAAGAAACTGCCAAGCTGTCTTCCACAGTGGTTGTACCATTTTGCGTTTCTACCAGCGATGAATGAAAGTTCCTGTCGATCTGCATTCTCAGCAGTATTTGGTGTTGTCCGTGCCATTTTAATAAGTGTGGAGTAGTACCTCGTTGTTTTAATTTACATTTCCCTGAGGACTTATGATGTGGAGCATCTTTCCATACGTGTGTTTGTCATCTGTCTGTCTTCTTCGGGGGAAGTCCTTTGCCCATTTTCAAATGGGATTTTTGTTTTCTTTTCTTTCCTTTTTTTTTTTTTAGTTTTTATTTTTTAAGTGTTTATTTTTGAGAAAGCAGTTTTTAAATTTAAGCAGTTTTAAATTTAATCAGTTACAAAGTCCAGCTTAATAGTTACTTCTTTCAGGGATCAACCTTTGGTGTTGTATCTAGAAAGTTATTCCCTTACCCAAGATTATTGATACTATCTTCTGGTAATTAGATAGTTTTACATTTGACATTTGAGTTTGGGATCCATTTTGAGTTACTTTTTGTAAAAGGTCTGTGTCTAGATTCATTTTGTTCCATGTGACTATCCAGTTGTCCCACTTGTTGAAAAGATGATTTTTGCTCCAATATGTTGCTTTTGCCCCTTTGTCAAAGATCAGTTGACTGTATTTATGTGGCTTTATTTATAGGCTCCGTATTCTGTTCCGCTGATCTGTTTGCCTCTTTCTTTTGCCAATAGTGTCTCTTGTTTTGTTGTTAAAAACACATTTTGGTTTGATACACCTCCTCCTAAAAAGGCAAACAATTTGTGAGTGATGAAATTTTACTTGCTATGGAAAACTAAAGATCTAGTAAAAAAAACTGGAAGACAAAAATGTGTTTGGGGGACTATCTTTCATGTCTGTAAGCAATGTGATTTTATCAAGGGCTCCATAATCAATATTGATACAAATGAAACACAACAGATAGATTTCCCTGATAATTCAGTCTGAGAATTATATAAATATTTCTATTTTTATTAGGAATCTGCTTAACATGTTGGGGAATACTAAAAGCTATAAGCATCAAGAGAATGAGAAGACAAGCCACCGACTGGGAGATAATATTTACAAAAGACACATCTGATAAAGGACTAGTATCCAAAATATACAAAGAACTCTTAGAACTTAACAATAAGAAAATAAACCGCCTGAGTAGAAAAATAACAAAAGACCTGAATAGACATTCCTCACCAGAAAAGATATACAGATAACACACCAACATGTGAAAAGATGTTCAACATCATATGTCATCAAGGAATTGCAAATTAAAATGAGATACCACTCCATTCTGATCAGAATGACTAAAACGCCGAACGCTGACAACACCAAACACTGGCAAAGATGTGGGGCAACAGGAATGCTCATTCCTTGCTGGTGAGAATGCAAAATGGTGCAGCCACTTTGGAAGACAGTTTGGCAGTTTCTTACAGAACTAAACACATGCTTCCCATGTAATCTAGCAATCGCCCTCTTTGGTATTTACCCAAAGTTGTAGGAGACCGACGGCCACACCAAAACTGTGCATGGTTGTTTACGGCAGCTTTATTCAAAATTGTCAAGATTTAGAAGCAAGCGAGGTGTCTTTCAGTAGGTAAAAGGATAAATAAACTGTGATGCATCTAGACAATGGAATATTGCTCAGTGCTAAAAAGAAATGAGCTATTAAGCCATGAAAAGATATGGAGGAAACTTCCATGCATATTCTTAAGTGAAAGAATTCAATCTGAAAAGGCTCCATACTATATGGTTCCCACTAAATGATGCTCTGGAAAAGACAAAGCTGTAGAGAGAGTAAAAAGATCCATGGGGACGGTAAAAATGCCAGTGGTACCAGGGGTTAGAGAGAAAGATGAATAGGCAGAGCACAGAAGACTTTTAGGACAAGGCCATTATGCTGTATGATAGTGTAATGGTGGATACCTGTCATCATACATTTGTCCAAACTCATAGAATGTACAACATCAAGAATGAACACTAATAATGTAAACTGTGTTGGTGACAACGGTATGTCAGTGTAGGTTCACAGACTATGAGAAACGTACCACTGTGGTATGGGATGTTGATAGTGGAGGAAATTGTAGACGCGTGGGGACAGGGGGTCTGTGGGAACTCTGTACTTATCCCTCACTTTTGCTGTGTACCTAAAACTGCTCTAAAACAATAAAGTTTACTAATTAGAAAAAGAAAACAACTACTAAGCATAAATTTATTCTAAGATCTTCTTGAGAAAAAAAGAATATATATAGCAAGGGTGTAAATGTGTCATAAATTCTATTCATAAGTAAAAACAACATTCTCTTTAGTGAGCTATATTTTGGCTGGCATTATACTGTAAACTTAGGATATTTAATTAATGCTAATTATAACAATATATTGAAAGGAATTTATAAGCAACAAAATATGTCTTATGTCTATATTTCCCCTTTCCCATTCTATTCCTTTTCTCTTCTTTCCTTCTTCTTCCACTTTCTCTTGTCCTCATCCTTCTTTCATAATAAAGCTAAACTTTCAGTGTTTTAAAAATGGGAACATGAATGTTTGCATTTTCTAATAAGAAATGAACCCATTCAGGGGCACCTGGGTGGCTCAGTCGGTTGGGCATCTGACTTTGGCTCAGGCCATAATCTCGCAGTTGGTGGGTTCGAGCCCCGCATCGGGCTCTGTGCTGACAGCTCAGAGCCTGGAGCTTCCTTCAAATTCTGTGTCTCCTCCTCTCTCTGCCCCTCCCATGCTCATGCTCTGTCTCGCTCTGTCTCTCAATAATAAATAATAAAAACGTAAAAAAAAACCAAACAAAAAAAGAAATGAACCCATCCAAAATCTCAGGAGAAAGATCTTGTTGAAGACTTCTCAACCAGAAGTCCATGTAAATATGCATACTTTTCAGAAGGCTCATGCTTTGTGGTTTTTTGTGTTCTTAAAATAAAATGACATGTTGGGAATTGGATACAAATAGCTCATCTAATGAGCAACTCTGTCCTCTCTTGAGTATCATGAGGATAATCAGGGAAGTGACCAATTATCTTGGATTAATGATATACACTGTAAAAAAATGGGTAGTTTTTCAGTGCATATGTGCGCATGTTTGTTGGAAGAGGGGACTATATGTGACCTGACCCAACTTTTCTTATACTTATGAATCTATGCTTTAGACTTTTCAACAGTGTTTTATAAACTGTAAGTTTTGACGTATTAATGGGTCATAAAATCAACTGAGTAGATTACAACCAGGGCTTTTTTTTTTTTTTAAAGATTGAATAGAAATTATCAGAATATATGGCCCTTAGGAAGGGTGAGTAATAAACCATGAAACTTTAGTTTCAGGGCTAGTTATTGAGTTAAGGTACACATCATATATATATATATATATATATATACACACACACACACACACACATATATATACACACATATATATATACATATATATATATGTGGCTTGCAAGTAACATAGATTGAGAACCCCTATTTTAGATCTCACTCATGCTGCCCTTTATCCACTAAGAATAAAAAGTAATAACAATGCCATTACCTCGAATGTACCCAGTTACTCTTTCCTCCTACGGACACCCGGTACTTCATGAATGATATGATATCCTGTCTAGTGACGGTGGTCTTGTAGGCAATGCAGAGAGCAGCTGCCACAGACTGCTGGGAAATGGAAACCCACGAAAGACCCATATGAGGGTGGTGAGTGAGCTTGACCAAAAAGCCTTTAAGTCACCCCAACTTCTCCTTAATTGCATGTAGCCCTTTTCACCACCTGTCCAAAGTATGTGCTCCATGTTTTAAATAAATCTGGTACAAGGGAGAAATAGCTAAACCCAGCTAGAAGTCATAAAGAAGCCTGGAGATTCAAGTGTACGTAAATATTCTGCTCCAGTAGTTCTCGGATTTTATTTGTGAAACCTCTAAGGGTGATCATTAATGCTTAAGTGGGCGTTATCTTCATGAAAGGTTAATTTAGCAAGAGGAGAGAAAGACAATTGTGTGACATTCATCAGGCACTGGATTAGAGTGTCCCACAGAGGCTCATCTTGCCTAGCAAAAACCGAGAGATGCTTCAGACAAAGACGATGTCCCCACCCACAATGATGACTGCTTCCCAACTGTTTCAGTAACTCACCACCCAGCATCAATCTTTTCTGTGAATATTGGTGTTGACCCCCCAGATGAATGAATGGTTTGCTCCTTAAGAGTTCATGACTTATATTTCATGTGTAGCACTCCCTAATTGGCAAGCTCTGGCACATCTTTAAATAAGTTGCTGGTGGTCACTGGTGAAAGAACACCTTAGGATCAATAAACAATTGGGACTCCATGGTAAGTGCTGAACAGAAGAGAGAGGCAAAGCAAGGGAGTAGTGATACAACCAGCGGACATTCGTTTAGTGTTTGTTACATTCCAGCCACTTGACATGCTAAGAGGTCTGAGCACTTAATTCCACCCTGGCTAGGGGCAGGGGTGGGCGTGTTTCCCTGTACCACCAAGCCATGCTTTGATGCCAGCTGGGTTTCTTACAATTCAACATTCAACTCAATGCAACATTCAACTCAATGCTGACACTATCTACCCAGATGTAGTGTCAGATTCCAAAGGGTAAAGTCTCAGTCCCACAAAATTACCCTGCTCCCTCCCTGCTCGGACAGAAATTGCATGCCTAGGTTATCACCTGTTCTTCTGGTTGTACATTGGAGGTTCCAAAGACTCTCTTCTTGGGTTAAATTAGTTTGCTAGAGTGAATCACAGAACTCAGAGAAACGTTTTGCTCACTAGATTACTGGTTTACAGGATATACTCAGAAATAGCCTGATGGAAGAGACATGTAGGGCAACATATGGGGAGGGTTCAGAGTTCCATGTCTTGTCCAGACATGCCACTCTTCCCAAATCTCCAAGTGTTCAGCAACATGGAAACTCTCTGAACCTAGTCCTTTGGGTTTTTATGGAGGCTTCGTTACATAGACATGGTTGATTAACTCACTGACCATTGGTGTTGATTCAACTTCTAGCCCCTCTCCCCTCTCTGAAGGTCTAATCACATGTTTGGCTCTCTGGCAACCAGCCCCCATCCTTAGGTAATGTAGGGGGCATTCCAAAGTCACTTGATCCTTTTCACCACTTAGGGAATTCCAAAGGTTTTAGAAACTCTTTAGAATGGGGATGAAGACCAAATATATATTTCTTACTATAAATTACAATATCACACATGCATTGTCTCCACCCAACCCTTTCGAGTTGCAATCACCACACATGCAATGATCTCTACTTTACAGAGAAGAAAATTGAGACTCAGAGGAGTGAAGTAATTCACTCAAGGTCACCCACTGGCATAGCAGCTAAACTGAGATTCTGGATGTGCCTTGCTCCAGAGCTGAGCAATTACCTCTTTGTGTAAATCGGGCCAGTGACCATGATCTGTTTGCTGAGGCAGGTGGCATCAGGTCCTGCCAGGAGATCCACTGTTTATCAACATGTGATCTGGGGCAATGTGCTTCTCTTTTTGAGCCCTGGTCTCTTCTGCTAAAGGAAGATAATGATACCTCCGTCACTGATTTGTGAGACTTCATTTGAGCGAGGGAAGTGGCAGGAAGTATTGAGTCCGTGTCTTGCACACAGACAAGCCGGTAGGTTGGTTTCTCCCTAGAGCCAGTGTTTCTTAACCTGAAGTCTGTCAGTCGGTAGTTACAGACTGCAGACCATGTCCAGGCTCATCCAGAGACTTGCTGGGTGGAGATGTATATTGCGTGATGCACTAGCTTATCCATTGGCAGGAGTAGACCCTTGGGGGTGGGCTGTGGACCCGATGCACCTCTCACTTTGCTGCTGAGGACTCCCAAACCTGAGTGCACAGCTTATAGACACGGGCCTGACTCGGGGAAGCCCTCCTTTCACAGCTGCTATTTTCCTGCTGTGATCGTTCAATGTCCCCTTCCCTACATCTTCAGACAGCCAGGGAAGTGGGGACTTAGCTCTAATGCACTATGAGTAAAAAAACACCCCTCTGTTGCCTCCTGTCGACTGTATAGCAACACTCACCATCTGTTTTATGATGCTCCAGCCAGGTATGATTTCCTCTGTTCCGTGAATACCCCGGGTTCTCTCCTTCTAGCATTTACGCCTTGGTCTTCCTTCCCTAAGAAGCTCTTTTCTTTTCCTGGCTTTTTACATTCTTGGCTCTTCTCATCCTATAGATCCCACCGGGACACCGTCCTGACAGCTTCTTCTATGGGGGCAGGGTCTCTCAAGTGTTACTCCCTGGGAACTCCCTTTTTTATCTCTTTATTTACTTCTTTAAAAGTAAAATATTTATTTATTTATTTATTTTTCAACGTTTATTTATTTTTTGGGACAGAGAGAGACAGAGCATGAACGGGTGAGGGGCAGAGAGAGAGGGAGACACAGAATCGGAAACAGGCTCCAGGCTCTGAGCCATCAGCCCAGGGCCTGATGCGGGGCTCGAACTCATGGACCGCGAGATCGTGACCTGGCTGAAGTCGGACGCTTAACCGACTGCGCCACCCAGGCGCCCCAAAAGTAAAATATTTATTGATTCAGTTTTGAGAGGGTGGGGAAGGGGCAGAGAGAGAGGGAGAGAGAGAAAATCCCAAACAGGTTCCGCCCTGTTGGCACACAGACAGAGCCCGATGCAGGGCTCAGACTCACAAACCACGAAATCATGACCTGAGCCAAAAACAAGAGTAGGACGCTTAACTGACTGAGCCACCCAGGTGCTCCTTTCTTTCTTTACTTTTAATAATATTTGAAGTTGTAACATAGACCCTATGAGGCTATTTTGGTTTTGTTTGCATGTTTGTTTGGTTTTTTTGTTTTCTGTTTTGCTCACAGTCTCTAGTGCTGAGGACAGAATTTGATAGTTGGTATTTGTTGAGTGAGTAAATGAATGCATACATTGGGTCACTAGACATTACTTATCTTCTTTTGTTGGAGTGTAAGCTCCTTAAAAGCAGGACCTCATCTGTCCAGTTTGCTGCTGACCCCCAGGGTCTAAAAAAGTACCGAGCATGACACAGGGACATAATAAATAGTTTTAACAAATCAACTAGACTCGAGCTCTACACCTACCAGGCCCGATGCTCACATTACCAGGGTCCAGGGAGGAAGTAGAAATGAACCTATATACCATATTGAGTAATTAAGTTAATATATTAAATAAAATGCATTCTGTTCTCCTACCTTGATAGATAATCTTTTGTAATAACCTAGGGAAACAGAGTTTTGGATTCTAAGACTCCCTAGAGTCCATAAATTGCATACTGAAATGCAACGGCACGGGCAGATTTGGCCCTGGCTGGCCGTCCATGCAGATGGCTCACGCTCTCCTCCTCCCGCCCTCTGGTCCATCTCACACTTTGAGGATATTAAATAAGCACATGTTTGGACACTTCCGGCCATATATTCAAATTGTCTGTGTCTCTCTTGCCAACAGTTACCCCCTGGTTGGCCCTCAGGCCTGAAGGTCTACCCACGGAAGGAGGGACCCCACAAAGAAGCCTTGTACAGGCCTCACAAGTAGACTTGGGGCAGCATTTGAGCGGCAAACTCCAGGATACTGGGGCACGGCTCGGTGGGGGTGGGGGTGGCTCCAGGCTCTGAGCGGGCATGGTGGTGCACTCTCTATGCTAGGCCGATGGGGCACAGCTGGAAGAGGGCAGAACAAGACCATCCGGAGTTCATGGCCTTGATCCCCAGGCAGGAGTGGATGTGAAGACAGGGAATGAGCTGATCCGAATGTAAGCAGGCACAGACAATGGAAGGGCAGGAAGAAAGAGAAGAGTTATCTGGAACAGGTGTATGGATCACTTGGTGGTCGTGCCAGTCTCCCTGGATGGTGTGATCCCTGCCTCCTGCTGGAAGACACTTGGGAGGGAAGCTCATGCTTGGAAGCAGACAGAGGCAGGATGGCATGGTTGGGCCCAGAGCACAGTTTCACTGATGCCCTCCAAATCAAACCAAATAGGTTAATCCTGCTGGTGAATCTGCTTTATTTCTCAGTAAAATAAAACTGACGTGAACAAGTGTTTTCGCAATGGCGTTCAGCGAAAACTTGAGTGGGAAAAGCCCATGTCCAGAATAACCTGGGCTATTAAATGTAACACCGAGAAGAAATACCCTTAAATGAACTCATGGAGGCCCATATGACCTTTGAGCTTATTCAGGACACTTTGTCAGACAGCTGAATTCCATGAAGGAGTTTCCGTCTTTGAGCGCCTTCCCAGCGCAAACACATGTTGAGCCCTGGGGCCCCAAAGACGCACAGTTTAGGAGCCCAGCCCTTGAGGAACATGCCGATTTTGAGATGATCAAAATGAAGGTGTGTTGCATGCTTTTTTAGACACATGCTCGCAGCCTGTGCTATTTATTAATTATTTTATAAGTAAAATCTTGAAAACATTTTCCTTGGCCCCCTAAAAGCTTTTCAGTGAAAATGAACAGGTGGGAGATTTCATTAAAAGAAATAATTGTACTCTTTAAATCAAAATTCTACCAATGCAAATATTGAGCCTCTTTCGTTTTCATTAATTTGACTGAAAGGGTCTTAAAAAATGCATTACGGTTCCATAGTGCTTCACTCTAATTGTAATTTATGTTTCTTTTCTCCTCTCACCTTTATCGTTCAGGCTCTCTTTTTCACTCTTTATTTCCATTTTACCTCGGAGCAGTGTACATATCATCACCTTTCTCAGTAACAGGGGTTGCGATAGTCAATAATTATGTGATTTTAAAAAATGATAAGTTCTTCTAATTGCTTTGGCTAATAAAATGGCATAGAGCTGATAAGCCTGAGACAGGCTGCTTAATTGCCTTTGCTAAAGATAGAGTTGGCTGGCATTGCTTATAGTCTTTTAGCTTTGAGGAGGCAATCCAAGTGTTGGAGAAAATGACTCCGAAATCTTGAGGAAAAATGGCTCTTAGGTTGTCTTCTTGTTGGTGGGAGAAAGATGTGAGTGTCTTAAATACAACTCTGTTGAATAATCCCATAGTTTCATAAAAATCGTTCTTTTCTAAAAGATAGTAAAATAGAGCCACAGAAGAAAAAGATAAATCATGGGGTGCCTGGGCGGCTCAGTTGGTTGGGCGTCCAACTTCGGCTGAGGTCGTGATCTCCCCGTTCATGGGTTCGAGCCCCATGTCTGGCTCTGGGCTGACAGCTCAGAGCCTGGAGCCTGCTTGGGATTCTGTGTCTCCCTGTCTCTCTGACCCTCTCCCGCTCACACTCTGTCTCTGTCTCTCTCTCTCAAAAATAAACAAATATTAAAAAAATTAAAAAGAGATAAATCAGATATGATGAAAAATTTAAAAAAATTTAAGAACACACCAACCAGAAAGTGAAAAGGCAACCCACAGAATGGGAGAAAATGCTGGTGAAGCATATAACTGGTAAGGGACTTGTACCTAGAATCCATACATGAGTCTTTAACTCGACGATAAAAAGACAACTAGTCACGTTTTAAAACAGGCACAGGAGACAGACATTTCTCCAAATGGAGGAATAAATATTTCTCCCAAGCAGATGTGCAAGTGGACTGTTAGTGCTTGAAAAGATACTCGGTATCTGTAGCCACCAGGGAAACACAAATCAGAACCACAATGAGATACCAGTTCACACCCACCAGGAGAGCTGGAATCCAAAGGACGGACGGTAATAGGAGTTGATGAGGATGTGGGAAGATCAGTCTATGCTTACACACAGCTGAAGACAATGAAAACGGGGCAGCTGCTTTGGGAAACAGCTGGGCAGTTCCTCAGTGATTAAATACAGGACTTAAGGTGTCCAGGTATATTGACAAGAGAAATGCAGATGTATGTTCCCTCAACTTGTACACGAATGTTCATACCAGCATGGTTCATAATAGCCAAAAAAGTGGAAACCACGCAGATGTCGATCAATGGATGAATGGAGAGACGAAATGTCGTTTATTCTTGCAAGGGAACATTGCCTGATGTTAGAAAGGAATGGAGTACGGATGCATGTGGCAACACGGATGGGCTTTGAAAACATTATGCTAAGAGAAAGAAGCTAGTCACAGACGGTCACGTGTTGTATGATTCTGATTATATGAAATGTCCAGAATCGGTAGTAAAGATTAGTGTTTGTCTAGGGCTGAGGTGGTTGGGAAGAAATTAACAGTGACTAGTCATGGGTAATGGGTTTCTTTTTGGAGTATGAAAATGTTCTAGAATTAGATACTGGTGATGAGATACACAACTCAGTGAAAATACAAAAAAAAAAAAAACAAAACAAAAACGTTAAATGAATGAAGTTTTGTAAATGAAATGGACTAATTGTATGGTATGTAGAGTATATCTCAAAAAGCTATAAGGGGCACCTGGGTGGCTCACTCATTTGAGCTAGCTTCTATTGGTTTCCATTCAGGTCATGATCCCAGGGTCCTGGGATTGAGCCCTGTGTCCAGCTCTGAGCTGAACATGGAACCTGCTTGAGATTCTCTCTCTCTCCCTCTGTCCCTCTTCCCTGCTTGCTCTCTCTCTCTCTCTCTCTCTCTCTCTAAAGGAAAAAAAATGTTATAAAATAAGATAATGATTGTCTCTTAAAATTTTGTTAACTTTTATTTTTGTGTTTCAGAGCCTCCTTGGAGCTTTCTAAGGTAACAAATGCTCTTTTAACAAGCTAGCTTGAAAGAGATAGTTTTACTGTTTCTACTATATTATACATGTATAATTTCACCCTTTGCTTTTCCCCTCAATAGTAAAATTTAACCAAATCCATTTTATGATAAGCTGTCTAGAGCAACCATAATTTTAAGGGGATGCCTTTTTTAGTTTTTTAATGCTACCTGAGTATTTAATGGGAGTACTTAATCCGTTTGGTTCTTAGGAGTTCTAGGAAGAATTTAAATTTGAATCTACCCAAATTCTCCCATCTGCTTTGTCCCTCCCCTGTCCAAGCTCCCAGTATTTGTTTCCCGTTCAGATTAGCCCCCTAAAAGGCCTCCCCACATCCTGGCCTCAGTCCTGTCTACCCTTCACACTGAAGCTAGACATTTCTGAAAATGCAAATAGAATCAGGTCGCTCCCCAGTCATAAAACTCTTCAATGCCTCTCGGCTGTTCTCAAGCTAAAGATGAGATCGTGGTCCACCAGGCTCTGCAGGGTGTGGCCTTGCGTACCTTTGCCAGACCATCGCCCATTCTCCTCGCCCACTCCAGCCAGGAGCCTCCCTGTTCCCAGGAAACACACACTTGTGCCCCAGAGGCCCTGTCGCTTGTGGCTCCTACCCCCGCACCTCCAGGCTGCTGGCTGTCTCCCACCAGAGTGTGTCAGATCTCAGCACTGTCTACATTTGGCTTCCTTATCTTAATTTACAAGTGCACATTCATTACTGAAGGGAAAGCAGGTGTTACGAGTCAGGTGTTGGACTCCAACCATCGCATCGCACTATTCGCCAAGTACATCACGGGACTTCCAGCACAGAAGACTACAGGGAAGGCCATGACTGGCTCGGTGTCGGGGGGAAGGGAAGGTCTCCCTCAATGGGGATGACATTCTGACAGGGTTCAGGAGGGTAGGTTTAGCCAGCAACGTCTCGAGTTGGGCGATCATATGCCAAGACACAAAGGCATAAAGATCTTGTGTTTAGGGAAAAGCAGGACTTCAGTGTGGCTGCCACATGGACGCTGAGACAAGTGGTGAGTGCTGGGTGAGACAGGAAACAGGGCAGGGATGCCTCTGGAAGGTCAGGCTGGTCCCATGTTGCAAACAGCCGTGGGGGCAATGGAACGTCCCTGAAGATTTCTAACAGGAAAATGGTTTCAGTAGGCTTTTGTGCTAGGAGGATGACCTTGGGAGAAGGGTAAAGGACAGGACAAAAGAAAGAGCCCTAAAGCAAGGAGACTGGTCCAACAGGAGAATAGTCCAGAAGCAGGTGGCCGTGTTCTGAGGCCCCAGAACGGCTTACTGGGAGGCCAGGCAGTCAGGGCTCGGCAATCCAACAGCCAAGTGATTCCAGCTTCCGAGAGCAAGCCAGACCTCTGGGCAGGTATCCAAGTGCCTTTTAGTCATCCTATGAATAAAAGAAGGGAAAATGTCTCCTGTTCTTGTTAGGTTTTGAGAAATGTCTATCTTGCTTCTAAAGAGGGTTCTACTTGCAGACAAGGGTTAAATTCTGTGATTCGATTCCCCTCGTCATCTTATCTCTTTCCAAGAACACTATAAACAAAGTGACAGAATTAATCAGTATTAAAACTATACAGATGTTCTTTCATAGCATCCTTGTTGGTCATTAAAATAATGACTTAAAAAACACAAATGTGTATATAGATATATTCATATATGTATATAATTAGTTCAAAAGAGTCCAAACCACAAGGTGAAGCATGAAATATTTTCTCTGCCCCTAATAATTGCCTCTGCTAGGTTTTGTAAAATCCACCCTTTCTCCCTGGGTGGAAGGTACCTCTAGGTTTAAATTAGTATGATTTGATACGTCTAATCCTATTCGGTTATTAAAAGTCTGTTCTCAGATATTAAAACTTACTTCTAGTCAACCTACAACACTTTCCCCTGCTTTAGCAGCGAAGGCCAGCTTTGTGGTTACAGCAGCCAGCCTGGGAGTGAAGATGGTGAGTGGTCTCTTGCTTCTTGCTCCCCCCGCCCCTTCTTTTTCTTCTCTGGTGTTGGGGAGGAGAGAAGGGAAGGGGATGGTGATCGCCACTAATATGACTCATGCTTATGAGTCCATAGGCTCATGGTGGATTGGTGCAGGTCCTGAGAGATTCATGGAAGAGAAACTCAGCTTCTAGCAGTTTCTCTGGGTTTTGGTGGTTGCTCGTCAAGCTCAGCCTATCTTTCCTCTGAAGCCTGTGTTGGCCGCCCTCTCTGCTTCACTCGATTCTTCGGCCCAGGTTGTGGTGGTTCTCGTCAAGGGTACCCCATTTGTCCAGTTCTGGAGATTAGAGCTGTCACCTGTGAATTGGGGTTTGACAAACTGATCCCAGATCCCTCGTACCCCAACACCATCTTGCCCCGTGCTCTTCCCCTCTCTTCCATAGTACCAGGACTGGAGATCTAAGCCTGGTGTTGAGTAAATGTCCAATCAAGTAGAAAAATGCTAAGTCTTCTTCTTGCAGATACACGTGAGAATTAGTAGTGATGTTTGTGGGTACTCCCTTCCCTGGCACTGGGGAGGGAAGTATCCTCACCCACTTGAGGGGGAAAGGAAGTCTTGCTTCATGAATTGCTGTCTTTTGACAGATTTGTGGGATTTGTCTGCTAGCTTTCATGGTAAAACTGTCAGCTGGGTCAGCATCCCTCACTCCATGGCAGGTGGGAATCTCAAGGGGCCTTCTTTGAACTAGATTCTGCAGACTTTAGTAACTTTATTTATAGTGGGTAGCCTTTCTGCTGCAGTCCTCCTATGTTCAGTGACCTCAAGGGAGCAGACAGAGGTCCCGATCAGTGTCTCACCCTCTATGTAAGTCTCCCCACTCCCACCTCTTTCTTTAGAGACGCCATTTCTCATAACTGATGGTAATCTCTCCAAATTGCTCTTTTGAGCATGTAGATTCCTGTATCTTCCGGGACTAGAGCAGAGGTCTCATTTTGTCTGTTCCATCTGCTTACCCGTCCTTCCTTTTGTATTTTCAACTGCCGTTTTTTCCTAGAGTTTGTAAGTATGCTCAACTCGCGTTCAGCTTAAAAAGAAGACAAAAGAGGGGCACCTGGGAGGCTTAGTCAGTTAAGCCTCCGACTCTTGATTTCTGGTCAGGTCATGATCTCATGGTTTGTGAGATCTAGCCCTACATCAGGCTCTGTGCTGACAGCATGGAGCCTGCTTGGGATTCTCTCTCTCTTCCGCTTGCCCTCTGGCCCACCCCCACTCTCTCTCTCTCTCTCTCTCTCTCTCAAATAAGCAAATAAGTAAATAAATAACAATTAAAAATGAAGACAAAAGGAAAAAGTCCCTTTCTGGACCCCACATCACCCAGTACTGGCTTCATTATTTCGTTTCTTCCCCCACACAGCAAGGTTCCTAGAAAGGGTAGATTATACTTTCTTCCCATTTGCCTGTCATTTACTCTTCCATGCATTTTCCCAGTTATGTCAGAAATCTATTTTCACTGATAAATTTTGGTAAATACAAAAGAGCATTAAAAAGAAAATGAAAATTCCCCAGCATCCTATCACCTCAGACAATCACGTTTACTGTTGTGAGATGTTTCCTTTTCGTCCTTGTGCAGCCATCATCCAAGAGCCACCCTCTTCAGGAAGTCTTCCTCTTTAATCATTCCTTCTGTGTGTATTTCACCTGCACACGTACTGGAACCATCTAGACCCCTCTCCATATCTCCTAGTAGTTTGTAAACTTGTTGAGGAGAGAAACGGTGTTTTCCTCACCTCTGTATCTCCAGCATTTAACCCAATATCCGAGACACAATAAATGCCTCGATTTTCAAGATGTCTAGGCTATGACTGTGTACAAAACAAATTCAAAACGTTGTTTGTTCCGGCGTGCCAAGGCAGGAAGCGTAAATAACATCATCTTGAGGGCCAAGCCTGATCCATTTGTGATGACTCTCTGTGCCAGTTGTGTTGACAACCATTTGTGCCAGTCCCCGAAAGAGATCAGCAGTCCCTAGGCCCAGGAGAGGGAGATCCCAAATGGTGTCAGAGTGTATCTGAAAACTGTTGTTAAAGATAAGCAATTTTGTCAATTTTGAGTGAATACCGTCACTGTAGATAGGCCACGTGCGGTCCAGTTGAGGACCTACTTGAATAATTAGACAAGCTACTGGCATTTAGCATCTAAGCAGTGTTGGTCTCTGCATAGATGGTAACTGGGACGTATAGTGGTGTTTGTGCGTTTTCCAGTCCTGAAGCACGCCCTTGGGAACCCTATGTCTGCTATCACTTCACAGATACTCCTTTTGCACACAGTGAAAGGGTCAGTGCTAGCCCAGCTCCCCCTTGAACTACGGCAAGCTCTAAATGGATGAATCAGAATTAATGAGGTTTATCATAATGCCACTCGTTTGCAGAGTTTTGTGTCCTTGTATTTGTTGAGCGGCTGTCTCTGCGCTTGGTGTTGATTTTTTTGTGTGAACGCCTTTGTTAGTGTTGCCTGTTTCGGAGTGAAAACTGTGAGGGGTCGCAGACATCATCAGTTTCGCTTCATCAAGAGTGGAGGTTAAACATGTGGGCTCTGGGGTGACGTTACCGGATGTGAAACTCTGCTCCACCGTTTTACCGCTTTGGGCAAGTCTTTTGGCCTGAGTGTCTTCGTCTGTGAAAAAGGGTTAAAAAGGATGATTAAACAAGATCAGATATATAAGGTGCTTTGTGTTTTCTTTTTTAAAAATCACAGTGCTGGGGCGCCTGGGTGGCGCAGTCGGTTAAGCATCCGACTTCAGCCAGGTCACGATCTCGCGGTCTGTGAGTTCGAGCCCCGCGTCGGGCTCTGCACTGATGGCTCAGAGCCTGGAGCCTGTTTCCGATTCTGTGTCTCCCTCTCTCTCTGCCCCTCCCCCGTTCATGCTCTGTCTCTCTCTGTCCCAAAAATAAATAAATGTTGAAAAAAAAAATAAAATAAAAAAATAAAAATCACAGTGCTTAGCACGTGGTAAACGTTAGCTGTATTTGCAGTGGTAGCATTGGCCCCACCCATTAGAATAATGTGCACGTAAGCACTTGATAAGCGTAACACGATATTACGCAATACCAGTACAGTAACAATTCTTAACCGGGGTTGTTTTTACTGCCAGGGGACATTTGGTAATATGGGGAAGTTTTGGTTGTCATAAGTGGGGAGGAGGTACTTCTGCATCTTTTGGGTAGAGGCCAGGGATGCTGTTAAACATCCTACAGTGGTACAGGATGGCCCCCAACCACACAGAATTATCCTGCCCCAGATGTCAACGGCGCCAAGGTCAAGAAACTCTGTGGTAAAGGTGTGAGATCAGTTACAGGAGGCACTATAACAATCCTGAAATACACAAAGAACAACGAAAACTAAGGTGTCTCATTTTTCTTGACTAATATAAAAAGCTAACAGAGTTTTGCTTCCTTTTTGTAGCTATTTCTTGCTAGTAGGTGATATTTGAAGCATTGTTCCAATGGCTCAGAACAGTGTTGTCCAATGGCTTTAGAAGTATGAAATGTGCTTCTTAGCTATTCTGCTGAACTCACCCACATGGAGTAAAATTTTAAAAGTAAATTATTGGGCGTGGAAGGTCTATCTGACTTTGTGTTATTTATATTTGTTATGATTTTTTTTTTTTTGATAATTACCAAATTGCCCACTTCCAGTGGAACCAAAGAAGAGAAGTTGTTTATTTGCGTATTCTTTTCCTTGACCAGGGCCAGGTCACAGAAAAAAAGAGGATTGTGATTCACTTCTCTTCTAAAGAGAAGTGTGATCCAAAGACTCTCTGCTCAGAATCACCGAACATTCCAGTGCCACGAGAATCCCCGTGTTGCACCCAAGATGTGCCGAGTCAGCATCTTTGGAGGGTAGGGCCAGGGAATCTGTATTTTCCAAAAGATTCCAAGTGGCTCAAAGCATCCTAATGTTTGAGAGGCTCTGGAATACAATACAAGAGGTGTGAAAGAGCTGTGGTCCTGTGGTCTTAGTTTTTGTATCAGACAGTCTGCGAACCCGGGGTAGAACGTACAGATCCCTAGAGGTCGCTAGTTTAGCATTTTCTTTTACTTTGGCCTGGAAAAGGCCTTTAAACTATTCTGCACCTGAAGATATTCGTTCCATTTTTTTTTTTTTTTTAATTTTTTTTTTCAACGTTTATTTATTTTTGGGACAGAGAGAGACAGAGCATGAACGGGGGAGGGGCAGAGAGAGAGGGAGACACAGAATCGGAAACAGGCTCCAGGCTCTGAGCCATCAGCCCAGAGCCCGACGCGGGGCTCGAACCCACAGACTGTGAGATCGTGACCTGGCCGAAGTCGGACGCTTAACCGACTGCGCCACCCAGGCGCCCCTCGTTCCATTTTTAATAAAGGAACCTGCTGTTTGAGTCCTTGGTGAAGCAGTTAGAAGAGACAAGCTGTGGACAAAGACAAGCTGATTCTATATTTAGAATGTTCCGTGGGGCCAAGTCTGTGACGAATTCATTCTTGTTCCTCTTAGAATTGCCTGGTTTGTAAAGCAGAGAATAGTTTACTATATTCTAGCCCTTCAAGCCGGGTAAAACTTAGGGTGATTTATGTGTCCCTTAGGAAGGATGAGAAATGTATAGGCCCATTTCTCTTCCTTTTTCACACATCCATTCTTAAGTTAAAATAACATCACACCTCTGGTTCTTATTTTATGGGTTGGTACACCTTTCCAAGTGCCAGTGTAAAGTCTACTGATGCTAATTGCTAATAGAAATGAGATGTTTTGAGGGTAGAGTGGGAGGGGGGAGCACATTCATTCAAACCTAATTTGCATTCCCTTGCCCAGTTTGAATTGGGACCAATTTGCAAACGGAATTATCTCTCTCGCCTTGATAGAGTTTATAATAATGCTGAAAGTTTCTTAAGTCATGGCAGTGCCTTTTTAATAAAGACACATTCACAGCTGCAGTCTTGGTGCCTTGTGACATATTGCTAATAATTGGGCTAATAAGATCTTAAAGTTAATTAAAAGGAAGGAAAAACCCATAAAGTCTGATGCAGCTCAAACTGGTTGGTGTGTGATAGGCTGACCAAGCAAAACTGCAAAGAGAGAAAAAGAATAAAACTTGTTCACTAGTCATTTGCCAATGATCGTCCTTTTTTTGTTGTTGTTGTTAAAAGTTACCACTTTCGCAGTTCTCTTAAAACAACAGATGACCATTTAACGGAATTATTCAGTGCCTATTATCTTGTTTCTTTCTATAGAATTTCACCAAGGGGACACATAGGGAACTTACCACTTTGTGAAACTGATGTGCCGTGAGAGTCTGGGTCATGTGCCACTTCACTTCATAGGTCAGAGGGAACTTGAATGATCCAGCCTAGCTTTTAGGGTCCAGTGCTCACAGGACCTCTTCATAAAAGGATTCCAGGACCAACATGGTGAACAGTAATATGGTTTCCGTCTGGTTTTTCAAAGGCCCTTCAAGCTTCTCCATTACAAGCCTGCCCTCTTGCACTCCCTGTGTGTCCTTTTTCAAAGTCTGCAGCTTTGCCCAGAGTGATAATCCTGGTTCCCCTGTGCTAAGGTGCTGGTGTTCCATAACATAAGGAGGGGTAGAATTCTTGCAATGTATGCTGATTTCAGTATGGACTCCAGGCGTAGCATGACAGAAGGGACAGATACAAACTATGGTACCATCTATCCATTTGTAGATGGTAAGGTTCTGGGGTCCCTGCCTGGTTTGTGAGCTGACTTGAATGCCTATGAGTCTTCAAGTCCCTCAGAATATTATCCTCTGGCCCAGTAGAACCCCAGTATATGACTTACAGTTCTGAAGTTTTGTTTCTTCTTTTTTGGAGGCTCTAGATAATTCTGCTAGCACTGTACCCAGCTTATCTTCCCGTAAGTCACACGGGACTCTCTTCTGATCATTCCTAGTTTTGATATCCTTCTTTAGTGACTGACTTCATCAAAAGAAGCATGTACGTGACATTCCAATATGAGCTTAAATTAAATTTAGGTCATCGACATTTTGAAATCCTACGTCACTCCCCGCCCCCGCCCCCACCTCCCCATCCTGTGACTGTGAAATTGTCAGTGGGTCAATAATAGGTAAATAGGCATTTGCACAATAATCCATATCTACTTCTCACTTATTGTGTACCTATCCTATCTTCTAGCCTCAGATTCAAATCTGAGCAGCTTTTGGTGACATATCGGTTCTGGCAGAGGTAGCCAGGTGTCCCTCAATGTCCATTCTCCCATTCTGTAGAAATGATATAACCTCTACCTTGGAGCTTGGCCTCTGCTGTTTCCCTTCCAGCTAAGGACTGCCAGGGGACTAAATTCCAGTCAATGATGTGTACACTGAAACAGGTTGTTGAACTTCTGGAAAGTGCCCTTACAGGGAGGCAACATTTCTTTCTTCTCTGATTTTGTCCATTCTGCCAGCTGGAATGTGGATATGATAGCTGGAGCTATGGCAACCATCTTACACAGAGGTGATCTAGGGAACGGAACCACGGACTGAGGGGCAACAAGAGAGAAGGAAACTGGATCCCTGGCGCTGCCGAAAGCCAAAGCCGCCCTGGGCCACCCACCCAGTGCCAACTTTCGTGAGAGAAAGATATGAATATTATCTGGTTTATTTTGGCTTTTCTGTTATTGCCGGTCAAAATGAATACTAAGTAATTCATTAGTGTTCTTCAGTTCTCAAAAAATTCCTTTACGAATCTGCTTCTTTACGTTTGGAATTCCTTCAAAAAGGCCTAAGGCCCATCATCTCAGAGTTTAAAAAAAATTGAACATGGGACCCTGAGGCGTTATAAACATTGGCTTAAATATTCATTAAAGGGTGGGGGGCACGTGGGTGGCTCAGTCGGTTGAGCATCTGAGCAGACTTCGGCTCAGGTCATGATCTCATGGTTCATGAGTTCAAGCCCTGCGTTGGGCTCTGTGCTGAAAGCTTGGAGTCTGGAGCCTGCTTCGGATTCTGTGTCTCCCTATCTCTCTCTGCCTCTCCCTTCCTCTCAAAAATAAACATTAAAGAACATTTTAAAAATATTCATTGAAGGGTGATTTACTAACACATGATTTGTCTTAGAGACCATGGTCCATATAGGGCCTCTCCTATTGAAATCTTCCTTCTGAAGCCTGAGGCCAGGAGGAAAATGGGTCATAAACTTGTCTAGTCCTGGCTCTTTTTTAAGGGCACTATATTGGTGTCTTCACACGAAGGAGGGGGAAGACGGGAACAAAAGCGTTGAAATCCTTTTCAGTTTTCGTTGAAGTATGCTATAGCATAAGAGTATGCTATTGACCAACAGTTTCTAGATAGTTATTAAGTATCTCTGTTATCCAAGAGTCCATGCCAGGTTGTGTACAGGGCAATAAGACAGGGGACCTGTTTCTAAGAAGTGAAAATCTAGTCAGGGCATGTCTTAGCTTAGGTTCTCCAAAAAGCAGATCCTCAGATAAGGATTTAGATACTAGTAGTTTGTTTGTGAGGGGATCCCAGGAAACATGAGGAGGAAAGGAAGGGTGGTAACCAAACAGATTTATCCCCAGGGCACCATCATGTTAAGAATCTTCTGAGGAACTGTGTGGACCTTGCCTCAGGGTCCTCCCACCAAGAGCGAGGAAGTTGGGGTATTGACTCACCAACTCTCATCCTTCACTGATTGAGGGTTGCCCCTAAGGGTTTTCACTCATTGGCATTTCTGGCCCATTTTGTCCATGGGCTGGGAACACAGCTGGGGGCAGGCAGGGATTCAGGTTCTGGGCATAAGAAACCGTTAGCATATATGAGAACTCTTCACCAAGCTAAAAGTGACCTCTAGGGTCATTCAAGGAGCTCTGAGTAAGGCTCCAGCAGCATCGGAAGAAGTCTATCTGTTGCATTGTTTGGGAAACGTATTTAGCCTACTGTGTCCTATCAGGAAGAGACAGCTGCTGATATAAGGCTATATAATAAATGCTTGATAGCATAATCTTAGAATAGCTAAGAAAGGGCAAATCACTTTAGGGTTATAATGCTGAAGGAGGGGGTTATGTATCAAATGAAAGTCACTTTAGCTTAAGGCTGGTTAAGATTGAAATAAGAGGAGGGAAGAGGGGGAAATGGATACCAGGAGTGAAGTATATTATGGGCTAGGGCTTGGATGTAAAAATGCGAAAGGTACGATGTGGGAGTTGGTGGCTGAAATCAAAGGTCTAGAGTGGGAGGTAAAGTTGGAAAAGTATTAAGGAATGTTTTTTTCAGGGACCTTATAGTTAGGACTAAGTGTTCTGGCTTGACTTCCTGCCAAGATATTCTTTTCTATTTTAATGGGACTAAATTTATATATAATTAAAAATTTTAGTCCCAATTTAATGGAAAATATTATATGCTCTTACAGGGGCAATTTTAAAGCAACTGTTCTCAACCTTTTTTTTTTTTTTTCTCTATCGTGGTAGACATAAAAAAATGATGTTAGCCTACAGCACATACATTAGAGAGGATATTTCTAATTTCTTCTGTATGTTAACTCCACCCTTTTACCTCCAGTTCAAAGATGCCTCTAGGGATGCAAGTTCATAACAATACAAGCGTCAGCACAAATGGAACAATCACATTCATTAAAAAGAAATAATTAGCAAATGTTAGAATAACAAGGTTATTTATGATACATTTCAACACTGGTTGGGATATAACAGTGTTTCTTTTCCTTTTTTTCTAAATGGTTATTTGAGAGAGAGAGAGAGAGAGAGAGAGAGAGAGCACACGTGCAAGTGGGACAGGGTCAGAGAGAAAGGGAGACACAAAATCTGAAGCAGGCTCCAGGCTCTGAGCTGTCAGCACAGAGCCCAAAGTCAGATCATGACCTGACCCACCCAGTTGCCCTGATATAATGGTGTTTCTGACGCAATGGTGAACAACTAATGCTTTAAAGTCAAGGTTGCAAATGGGTGACCCACTGGCAGAAGCCACAGGCGGACCTTTCGTGATTATCCCATAGTGTTGGCCTCAAAGGGATGGGGAGGGGGCCCTCCTTTAACACTAAGGCGATGACAGCAAGCTCACTCCATAAAACCAGGAGTCAAAAGGACAGTCAAGACCCAGGAAATTTTGTCACCTGTGCTTCAAATATCCTCACAGTCCAATGTTCTCACTTGGAACCACACTGGAGCAAGGAACACAGTGGCCTCTCTGGATGGGGCTTGTACCCTCCAGTTTAGCCCTCTGGCCTCCTCCATCTCTTGCTTTACCTGAATAGTCTGTAGGCATTTGAGTGTGAAATGTCACCTTTGGAGCATAAAAGGAACACCAGGTTTCTATAGGTTCCCAAAGCCAGTTAGTACTTGGCTTTGGAGTCTGAGAGCTCATGTTCTCCCTTCACTCTTAGGCAATTGCTAGGTAATCGCAATCAGGGTATCTCTAACGATCGATCGTAGCCTTTGTACCTTAGTGAAGACTACTTTCTATTTGTATAATCCTATCACATGTATTTTCTATCTCTTATATTTGTAGCTGGAACCAACTTGTTCTTCTCTACAAGGATATAATGAGGATCTCCAGGGCCCCATCAATTTGTGAATCCTAGCTGAGGTCACCGGAATGATTTGTTAAGATAGGATCAGTTTTGTTGATTAACAGCTGGATCAATAGCTTCCATCCATGCAACACACGGCTACGCTCTGTAAAACTTCTGTTGACCCGACTCAGTCTTAGGTGCTGAGGATACAGCAATAACCTCCACAGAATTATTTGTCCTTAGTGAGCTTCTAGTTGAAGAAGTACCATCCATCACAAAAAAACAGAGGGAGGCAAACCATAAGAGACTCTGAAATACACAGAACAAACTGAGGGTTGCTAGAAGGGTGTTGGGTGGGGCGATGGGCTAAACGGGCGATGACCGTTAAGGATGGCACTTGTTGGGATGAGCACTGGGTGTTGTGTGTAAGTGATGAATTATTAAATTTTACTCCTGAAATCACCCCTGCACGGTATGTTAACTAACTTGGGTTTATATAAAAATTAAAAAGAATTAGCCTTGAAAAGAGAAAACCAAAGAAGAATCATTCATCACAGACAAGTGGATATTTAAGGTATCAAATGGTGAAGGTACTAGGAAGAAAAAAAAAAGGGGGGAAGAGGAAGATGGGAGGTGTGTTGTTGTGTAGAGAATGAGGCAAGGCCTTTCTGATGGGGTGATATCCTATAACCCTGAAGGGTCCTAGGACAAAGGTATGCAGAGATTTGAGAGAAAAGTATCTCAGGCATGAGAACTGTAAATTCTGATTGGGGGTGTGCTTGGCTTTTTTTTTTTTTTTTTTTTTTAATTAGCAAGGAGGCCAGCATGGGTGGGTCTTGGTGAAAAGTTAATAGGAGACCAGATAGGAAAAGATGTTGGGGGTCAGGGCATGAAGCATTTGCAGGCAAGGATAGGGACTTTGGGTTGTATTCTGAATGATTGGTCTGACCAGAGAAGAGGCATGATTTGAATTATTATTCAAATGGATTCCTCAGGCTGCCGTGGGGGGAAACGGTCTGTAGGAGGGTGACGGTGAGAGCGGACATAGGGAGACAGTTGCAATATGGCAGCTTGGGGGCGAGTGCAAGTGGGAAGGTTCCAGATAGCGGTAGAACTGAGAGGTTTGATTCGAGGCGTGACATGAAAATAAGCCTCAGGAAGAACTTCAAGTTTTTGGCTGAGCATCTGCACGGTAGACTCTGGGGCAGGGAATACTGCAGGAGCAGTAGTTTGGGGCAAGTGTAGCTGTGAATCAGGTTCTTTTCTCCTTCACGCATAAGGTCTCCAAGAATATGGCCCCAAGCCTAGAGTTTGGTCTGGGACACGTTCACTTTGAGATGTTCAGTCAACTTTCAAGTGGAGATGTCAGATAAGCATTTTGATATATGAATCTGTTCAGGGGAGATTTGGGGGGGGGGGCTGCTGAATTAACTGAGCAGCCACCGGGGCACCTGGGTGGCTCAGTTGGTAAAGCGGCCGACTTTGGCTCATGATCTCGCGGTTCGTGGGTTCGAGCCCCGCGTTGGGCTCTGTGCTGACAGCTCTGTGCTGCTTCGAGTTCTGTGCCTCCCTCCCTCCCTCTCTCTCTCTCTGCCCCTCCCCTGCTCACACTCCGTCTCTCTCTCTCAAAAGTAAATAAACATGAAAAAAGTAAAGTAAAATAAATTGAGGAGGCACCAGCCTATTCAAAGCCCGTGGGACTGAATGAGGTTATTCTTAAAGCGAACACACATAGGGAAGGGGTCTAAACACTGTGCCCTGGAGTGAGCACCGAGAATGGGTGGGAGGGTTTGACAAGAGCAGTGTCAGCGAATGAGGAGGAGAGCCTGACTGAAGAAGAGAATGGAGAGCGGAGAACGGGAGGGGAGGACATGGAGGCAGTGACTATGGGCCATTCCGTAAGGAGAGGGAGACATGGCCATATGCTCCGTGAAAGAACTTCAGGTCTTTTCTTTCCTTGCATTCTCTTGAGGACCCTGAGATGTGATTAGGGAAAGATGGCAAGTTTCATGTAGGGCACATGTTCTTCCATCTTTCCCTTTTTTTCTGCCTGCAGCTAGTCTTGTCCTACTAAATCCAGACCCTCGTCCCTGTTCTCTATTCACTGCGTTGGTGCTGCCCACTGTGACACTCACATGCCAGCACCGGCCCACAGTGACCAGTGACACCTCTTGAGCATCCGTTTCTGTCTGTCTCCCCATCGTTACTGCCTAGAGCTTATCCTCAGTCGGTCCTTGCATTGCACACGCCTATTGTGTTCTTTGGCTGTAGGAAAATGAGTCTTTCGTCTGCCGTTGTGTGTCTTATGTCCAATATTTCATGATGTGCTATGGGGCAGTGAGAGAGGAAGACAGAGAAGGAGAGAGAGAGAGAGAGAGAGAGAGAGGGAGGGGATGATAGATTAAATTAGAAAATGTGGCTGGAGACAGGTGGGGGTGTTGTCTCCTGGCATCTGGCTGGCATATTAAGTCTTGGCTCTATCAGAGCTGTTAAAGCGAATTTACTTATTAGCCTTTGCAAATTTCGCAACTCAAATCAATTTAAAAATATCAGTTAAAATTTTTGTGTTCTGAGGCAAACAATTTTGTCTCTTGTGGCAAACAATTTTGTCTCTTGTTTGATTCTTCTGGGGCCGTGAGTCCTTTTCATATGGTTGTGGAAGTCTTTTAAGTTTCTGAGAAGGAGAAAACGTGCATATGTATGAAACGATCTTGGACTTGACCAAGGTAATCCTTGCTTGTCTGGGTAATTCCTCACTAGTTTTTAACTCCCTCTGTTCTGGGAAATCGAGTCCTCTAAGCAAGGATTACAGAAAAGCTTAACTCAGATGGTGAATTTTTCCCCATTCTCTTCCATTTCTTTCCTCCCTAGAGAACATTCTTAGTCGATAGTTCCAAGTCTCAGGCAGAAAACAGGGAGGATTTTCCCTTTGCCCATGCTGATCAGATCCACAGGAATAATTTATTTGTAAAGTGGATGCGTCTCCAACAACAGAAGATCAAGTGAGCACTTTTGTAAAGGCAGCATTTCAGACTCTTACGGGCACTGGGAAAACACTTTCCTATGGCTCTTGCTCATTGAGAAACCCATGGAGCCCTGAATTTGAAGGTGGGGGAAGTTCTACCTGTTCCCCTCATAATGTGATTTATAAACCGTTTCCTAGGTCTTCTTGCTTCGAAGTTTGTCCGTTTTTGACGGTGGCAGGGTGCGGGGCGGATCTTAGTTGCAATTTTGCTCTACTAGATCCAAGGGTGCTCTGAGGAGTTAGGAGACTTGTAGCTTATTATCAGTTAAAATTTGAAGACTTTAAATAATTTTTGTAAATGGCAATTTTGATTGTACCCTTTGGGAAAAGAGCACAATACAAGGAATCAGATCATCTGAATTCTTCTTGGACTGTAGATTAAATTGTAAACTAGCTAATATTTGCAAGTTATGTTTGTCCTTTTGGGGCCCGCTACCTAGGAAGGTGGTAGTTTAGTCTAATCATCAAAACAAACACACAAAAACATCTACAAAACGGTCACTGTGTTATGCAAGCAAAGCCGCAATTTTGTGCTCTTTAGAAACACCAATTCAACCTTTCTCTCCCTTTAGGGGGAACCACTTTTCCTTGCTCTGTAATGACCATCCTTCATGTTATTAGACAGCTATGCAATGTTCCTCTTTCAAGTATGAAATGTGCAAATGAAAATGTAACTTTCCCCTTCCTTCCTGGTAGTCAGTAGCTTAAATTTAAAAGCTGGCCTGGCCAAGGGAAAAATACACATCAAGTATGCATACTACAAAGACAAATGAGCCAACCTAGAACAGACGCCCCGGGTCACTGCAGGGGGTGCAAGTGTAGCTGTGAATCAGGTTCTTTTCTCCTTCATGCATAAGGTCTCCAAGAATATTGCCCCAAGCCTAGTAGAAGACAGTCATTCATGCTGCTCAGGGCAAAAACCAAACCAAAACAAACCCTGCTATTTAAGATGCTTCTGAGGTTTTTTCATAAGCAATACAACTTAATAAATGGATGATAACCAAAGAAAAGGGCACCACTCTCATTTCAGACTTGAAGAAACTTGAACCAGTCCAGCCAGTTTCTAATTATAATGTGTGTTGTAATTAGACGAGTGATTGATCCGAACTTCACCTAATCCGAGTTTCGGTTCAGAGGCTTAGAAGGGAAATTTTTCTAGTCTTTGGATGACTAACTTCATTTTCTTTGCTGAATTTCATTTGAGTTTCTGGGTCCAGATGGAAATAATAATGTTTCTATTCTCTCCTTTCCAGGTAAGTGATTAGTAAGGGAAATGCTACATCTGACTTTGATAGAAATCAAACCCATTGGAAAGGAAGGTCGTGTGGCTCAATTTATTTCCCTGACTTTTGCTCAGTTTTGGGCCTTTGTGATCTGTGGATAGGTGGAGAATTCAGACTCACCCTACATCTCACTTTCAGTGACTACTTTGATTGAATAGTCATGACAATTTTCTATTTCCTTTTTTTAATATAAAGGTATTTTCTATTTAGTATCATGAGAGCGTGTGAATATTTTATGCTAAATGCCACCTTGAAGACAGAAAAGAAGATGGAAAACCATAATAAAGTTAGATAATTGGTGTAGGAAGAGTATTTAATCTAAAGCTTGAAACTTTTTCCAGCTTGTATTGTGTCTATGATATGAATGATTACTTTGTGTGATTCTTCAGGGCATTTCCAGGCATTTTATCAAGGTTGGTGAATTGATTAGTCAGCCCTCTCAGCAGATTTGAGATGTGGGCAGCACACAGTCTGTAAGAATATGCAGGAAGTTTCTGTAACACAGGACTGGGACTTTCAAATCTCACTAACATGATCATAAAATCAGAACCCTTAAAATAAAGACTTCCTACCCCAGCATCATTAAGATTAGCCCAATTTTCAAATTAAAAAAAAAATAAGAGGCTCTTATTAAAAAACCAAAGTGGAAGCTAGGAGCTCATGTGTCCTAAATTAAGTTAATGCTAACTGAATCTTACTGTAGTAAGAATGTAACATAGAATCTCTACACACGGCTCTACATGCAAATTTCATTCCACAATAAGAGATTATTTCAGGGTAATCTCAATGAGACTATATAATAATATTAAAATGTAAAACACAACTGGAAATTGATATGATTAAATTATGGGAATTAAATAACACACATTTACCCAATTATAATGGGAAAGCATATGCCAGCTTGCTATAGGACCCACCCAAAGTCCAATCACTGGAGAGCCTTCTTGTGAAGAGATTTGCCCAGATCATTTTGTCTAAGCTCTCTCTGTAACTCTCTTGGTGCGGTTTTCTTTTCACGTAGAATTAATGCATTCACCAGCCTACAGCCAAACTCTGAAAAATACCAAAAAAGTATAAAGCACAGACTCTGCCCTCCTACAGTTTATATCCTAGTTGGAGATACAAGGCCTCTGCACAAGAAACATTTGAAGTGAGTATGTGATTGGATATCTGAATCGATTCTGTAGGGACTAGGAGATCAGAGGGGCAATGTGATTGGAATGTTAAGAGAAGTTTGGATTTGATGGACGGATAAGATCTGAAAAGGTGGAGAGAAGGCAGATAGACTGTGTATATGACAATCTAAAAATGAGAATAAAGGAATGAATTCAGAATGTATTCATTCAGTAATTATTTATTAAGTGCCTACTAGAACAATATGATGATGGATATGATGAGGTCTTGTCTCTCATGAAGGTTCCATTCCAAATGTGATGAGGTAGACAATAAAAAAAAAATAGAAACAAACAAGCTATTTATAGATTGTGAATGTGCAATTAAGGAAACAAACAGGCAAAGTGATAAAGACAGGAGGGTGGGGGTGGCGGTATATTCAGTGTTTCTCAAACTTTAACGTGGGTATGAATCTCCCACAGATCTTATTAAAATTTAGGTTCTCATTCAGAAAGTCTAGGAAGGGCCCAAGAGTCCGTATTTTCAAAAAGATCCCGGGTCTTGCTAATGCTACTGGTTCACAAACCAGTTTGAGTAGCTGGGCTTTAGATGGAATGATCTGAGATTTGGGGGGAAACAGGGCTAGTTGGAATACAGAAATCCTGGTTGACTAGGCTGGGGAGAAAGCATGAAAGAAGGTTTAGAGGAGGATTTGGACTATCTGGAGGTGGGATGTCAAGATGGGCAGCTAGAATCTTCGTACCAAGGCCAGTGTTGGAAACGTCTAATGCGTCAGACACGCGGAAGATGGAGTCCAGCAGGGCTTACCGCCTCATCATGTTGAGGCACGCATAGAAAATGATGCTGTCGCTTTGCAGTGGGGAAAAGGAGGCTTCTGCTTCTGGGACGATGTGGGTTAAAAGCACAAAAGACTAAAGACATAGGATTATAATGATCCAAGCGTGCCGTGACGAGCCCCTTGCGGATGGAAAGGAAGGAGTGAGTAGGAAAAACAGGAATCTGTGAGTGTTGTATCATTCATGGTGAAGAAGGAGGGTGGTCGTAGGGATGGTGGGACAGCACAAATTCCAGAAGGCACCCGGACACACATGAATGGCCATTCAAGTGAAAGTTCTGCCCCGGAGTTAATGATTTTTTTTTTAATTTTTTTTTTCAACGTTTTTATTTATTTTTGGGACAGAGAGAGACAGAGCATGAACGGGGGAGGGGCAGAGACAGAGGGAGACACAGAATCGGAAACAGGCTCCAGGCTCCGAGCCATCAGCCCAGAGCCCGACGCGGGGCTCGAACCCACGGGCCGCGAGATCGTGACCTGAGCTGAAGTCGGACGCTTAACCGACTGCGCCACCCAGGCGCCCCTGATTTTTTAAATCAAACCCTGAGAGTTTAAGATGTGTAAATAAGTAATTCCTTCCAGGGCAAGAGTATGAAAAAAGGAGAGCAGTTGCCTTGCTTGAGGTGGGGGTGGGGATATTTACAGCCTATGGAAGGAAGAAGAGAACATAGAGATGACAGGAAGGGGCCGGCGAGAAATTCAGCAAGATCAGAAAGCAGTCAGGAGTAGGGCACGTCCAATGTGGGCACTGTATCCTGTGTGATGTTAAGACTTTGACCACTGTCACTGTCATTGCAGACAGGCTGATTGTGAAAACAGGTCTTTAATTCTCACACCACTTTACTCTCACCCCCCTGCCCCCCAACCCCCTCACCAAGCCAGGTGGTCAAGCATTTCTATCTGAGAAGTGCCCCCCAGCTCTGGGGCGGGGGAGGGGGCAGGAAGACAGGATCATGACAAGGAAGAGGCCAAACTTGAGACCAATGCCAAATCTGACCTTACCCAACTAACTGCAGTCCCAGAAGCCCACAGTTTTCCCCAGGATGCACTAATATGCCCCCTCCAGAGAAGGGTGAGAGAGAGGAGAGCTTTCCTTTGGCTTTGCCCACATTTTATAGAAAGGTTCAGTCCCAAAGAGGCTCGGTGGATTCTCAAAGAAAATTACATGTTAGCTTAGAATGAGAACTCAAGCTTTTTTCACTCTCAGAACAGCGATCTTTTAATCACAATTAAAGTAAATGGAGACAAATGTTAAATATAGAGGGTATATATAGCAATACCTCGTCCCTGAGTCGATGGGAGGCTTAGTTTTCGCATTCATTGACATTAGTTTCTAGCCTTTCTGGATTCAGGACATAAGGTGACATTTTGTGTTTACTGTCTTCAGCATGTGATGAATATGAGAAAACCTTCCGTGAATGTTTTGGGCAGCTCCGCTTTGAAACACTAGGTGGCAGTGTAACACTACCTTTGGTATTTAGAACTACGGTGTGGTTCTCAAAATGGCATTTTAACGGAAATTTTTTCGAGATGTTTTAAAAAGGATAACTTCAAGAGAGAGCTTTACAGAAACAAATAAGTGATGTATGATACATTTGTAAATTACCCTTCCCCAAACCATATTTTTAATTACTAAATAAACATGCAATTGAATGACATACTAAAAACTTAAGACTTAACCAAAAAAGAAACAAAGGACATTAATAGATATTTCACAGGAGGAAAAATACACATGGTCAATTAACATATGCAAGACACCTAATCTCTCTTAATAAAGAAAATTCAAATTAAGTGGGGACGTTTTTATTTCTTCCGAATTTGACAGAATTATTTTCGAAAGTTCTATCTTGAAGAAGAATTAGAGATGTGGTCAAAGATTTATGTGCAAGCATCTTCCTTGATGTTTTATTTATGATAAGCTAAAGACATTAACGCTTAGAAGATGGGATTTCTTAAAAATGAAATATTATGCATTCTTAATTTACAACACTTTGTATTTTAGTTAGCCCCTAACAAAATTATATTCATTATGGCCAATCAGTGTAAAAATGCAGCCACATGAGGTTTGAAAGAATGCAGAGAGGAAGTGTAGGTTTCCGTCCCTCGTTGGACGGAAAGGGTTTCTTGTGCAGATTTGGGGTCTTTGGAGCAGTGATCGGATCTAAATATGTATAACTAGGTGGATGCCTGGGTTGATGGTGAAGGAGTGAAATCATAACCAAATGGATGGCTGGTGGCTGCATTCAGCTGCAGTTGGTTAACTCACCTGCAGGAAAGAAGACATGGAAATCTAGGTCCCTTCCTTCAAACACTTTTCTGGAATCAAATGAGTTGAGTGCACGTGTGGGGCCTTAATGCCACCTCAGGGCTGTCTTCAGTGCATAGATTTCCCGGTAGCAACTAAGAAAGGAGGACTTTGGTAAATTAGAATCCAACCCAAATTTCCTTCCTCAGTGATTAGTATATTGTCATTCATAAATATTTTGCCATGATAATGAAAGTATTAATCTGCCTTCAGTTTCTTTCTTAACACAGTCTTTCTTATGTATTTATTTTTCTGGCCCAAACCAAGAGATTATAATTGCTTGGTTTGCTGTTTGCTTTATGTAATAGTATGGGATAAATAAGACTAAGGAAAAGTCAATAGAATTGTCTGGCCCAAAATGTTGCTTGTTGCATTCTGTAAGAAATTTATGAATTGGGTGATCAACTTATTTATTCACTTAATTTATTGATCCAATTACTCATTGCCTTTATTGTGGAAATAGTAGATAGAAATGAAAGAAACCTTTGGCAAATGGTTTGACCCCTTGGAAATTGTAAAGTATATGGAATATATAGAACCTAATCTTGGAATCCAGGACTCAATAAGAAGTTTTTTTTAAGCCCTTAATTTTTGGATGAACATATTTTATTTTATTTTATTTTTTTTATTTTTAATTTTTTTTTTCAACGTTTATTTATTTTTGGGACAGAGAGAGACAGAGCATGAACGGGGGAGGGGCAGAGAGAGAGGGAGACACAGAATCGGAAACAGGCTCCAGGCTCCGAGCCATCAGCCCAGAGCCCGACGCGGGGCTCGAACTCCCGGACCGCGAGATCGTGACCTGGCTGAAGTCGGCCGCTTAACCGACTGCGCCACCCAGGCGCCCCTTGGATGAACATATTTTAAAAATAAGAGCCACATATGGTCCCAAATGAAAAACATAATCATAATCTAAACATAATCAAAATTCTGGTGCTTCCATTTCACAAGCCTGAAATACATAACTTGTTGAAAACCTGGTTGGGAGGTAACTTCCGTGATGACTCTGGTTTCAGTTATTTGTGACTTTTTTTTTTTTCTGTGACTAACAGAAAAGTTCATTAATAGCACTTTTCTTGATTCTGCCCTTTGACAAGGAAACAGACTGTGAGAGCTATAAGTTCTTAAAATTATGGCATGATTAGAAAAACACATGATTAAGCCTGTGAAGATTTTTCTGTAACCCTGCCCTGTTTAGGCACATCCCATTTCCAGGCATCCAGCCTGCCAATGAGGTCCCACCCTTTTTGTTGTAAAACAACAATGCTGCTGACCTATTATGATCATTTCCATGGAGAATCATAGAACATTCCATGGGGGAGGAGACAGCGGCGATTGTCCCCCTGAGTCCTCTCATACCACAGATGAGCTTGCACATTTGAGTGGTTTTCCCAGTGTAGTTCAAAACCTGCTCTAATGAGACCACTAAAACAACAGATTTTATTACAGTGGAACATAAAGGAAGCTTATAATATTCTTCACTATTTTAAAAATTTGCACATTGAAACAAATGTTTAGTCTGCCTCTTGTTTGTACAATTGGTAAGTTCAGGGAGGGGGAGAAGGAAATAAATCTCAGCAAATGCAAAGTTTGAGGGTATCTGGAACACTGGGAAGGGTAGATGTTTGTATCTCTTTGACGATAACACCTCAGTGCAACTTGAGGTCATCTTGATAAAAATGATCGTGTTTGGTAAGGGTTACAGAACCTCTCTTTTAGTTGTTTGAATTTACTTATGTAATATTTATGTCAAGGGTTCTTATAGCATAAGGGCCTGGGTTATCTGTTGTTTGGTGTAATTTCTTGCCTATGATTCTCCTTTTTCAGAAACATCAGAAATGAGCCCCATTTGACTTTCTGGAGTCTCATGAACTTCTGAGGCTGCGAGATCCTAAAGAGACCCTTGATCCAACCCTCTCCTTTTTTTTTTTTTTTTAGGTTAAAAATGTTTATTTATTTATTTTGAGAGAGAGAGAGAGAGCAGGGGAGGGGTGGGAAGAGAGAGAGAGAGAGAGAAAGAGAGAATCTCAAGCAGATTCTGAGCTGTCAGTGCAGAACCCGAAGCTGGGCTTGAACTCACAACCATGAGATCATAACCTGAGTTGAAATCAAGAGTCAGATGCTTAACAGACTGAGGGACCCAGACGCCCCAACCCTCTCCTTTTATAGGTGAGGAAAAAAAAGCCTGGGATGTGTTTGTCTGAGGTCAGTGACAGAGTTGAAACGAGGACCAGGGTCTCTCGCCTGCCCAAAGCGGGCAAATTTTCCTACTACATCATTCTTGCCTTGCGGGTCCTTCTTTTTCTCAGCAATGTAATGGCTATGCTAGCCACATTTCTCCCAGAGACTGGCTCGCATGCTGGAGGTTTTCCTCGGACTATAGTTTCACTGCGAGCGCTCACTGTCCCTTACCAGGGTGACTGAAACCTTACCCCAATCCATTTGTCCTTCCTACCTCCTTCCAACAGGTGGTGACAAGGTATTCTCACCTCTCGCTGGGCATTAAGAACTACGCAACCTGCCAGCAGTGAGTGTTAGTGGTAGTTCCTGTTCACCAACCTTTCCTCTGGAAGAGCTCTTCTAGAGGCTCCCCAAACTACCTACCCAGGGGATCCAGATGGAAACAGTGCTCCTTCGGTGCATGAAGTGTGGATACAAGGAAGCGGGGAGCACAAGGCTCAGGATGCTTGTTTCAAATTTTGGCTTTGCCACTTGGGCAAGATACTTAGCCTCTGTGTCTCAGTTTCCTTGTGTATAAAATGAGGTTGAGAGGAGTATCTCCTTAATAGGATTGTTATGAAGATTCAATGATTTAATACATATAAAATATTTATTTTTATTAAACTTTTTAAAAAATGTTTATTTATTTTTGAGAGAGAGAGAGAGAGAGAGAGAGACAGAGAGTGACCAGGGGAGGAACACAGAGAGAGGGAGACAGGGAATCTGAAGCAGGCTCCAGGCTCTCAGCTGTCAGCCCAGAGCCCAACACGGGACTTGAACTCACAAATCGTGAGTTCATGATCTGAGCTGAAGTCGAGCGCTTAACCAACTGAACCACCCAGGCGCCCCACATATAAAATATTTAAAAGTGACTAGTACATAGTAAGTGTTCAATTAATGGTAGCAATATTATTGGTATGGGTTTTCATGTATAAACAGAATCATATTTATTTTTGGTCAAGATAACAGCCCAAGGAATGACACAGTTATTTCTGAATATGATTTTCTGTATTCCAGCTCTAGTGGCTTTCTTCCAATTCACAAAACAAGCTTTTTTCTCTTTTTTAAATTAAAAAAATATTTTTATTTATTTTTGAGAGAGAGAGACAGAGCATAAGAAGGGGAGGGGCAGAGAGAGAGGGAGGCACAGAATCCAAAGCAGGCTCCAGGTTCTGAGCTGTCAGCACAGAGCTTGATGGGGGGCTTGAACTCGTGAACCACGAGATCATGACCTGAGCTGAAGTCGAATGCTTAACCAACTGAGCCAACCAGGTGCCCAAATAAGCTTTTTTTTTTACCTAGTCCAGGTACGTTTGTACAAATCATTCCCTTTGACTACAGGGCTTTTTTTTCTTTACATCTTTAAAATAGATATTTAAAATTGTTTTTAATGTTTATTCATTTTTGAGAGAGAGAGAGACAGAGAGAGAGACAGAGCATGAGAGGGGGAGGGGCAGAGAGAGGGAGACACAGAATCTGAAGCAGGCTCAAGGTTCTGAGCTGTCAGCACAGAGCCCCCGACGTGGGGCTCGATCTCATGGATTGTAAGATCATAACCTGAGCCGAAGTCGGATGCTTACCTGGCTGAGCCACCCAGGTACGCCTAAAATATATTTTTTAATGTTTATTTATTTTGAGAGAGAAGAGGCAGAGTGTGTGTGGGAGGGGCAGGCAGAGAGAGGGAGAGAGAGAGAGAGAGAGAGAGAGAGGGAGAATCCCAGGCAGGTGCCACGCCACCAGAGCAGAGCTTGATGCAGGAGTTGATCCCATGAACTGTAAGATCTTGTCCTGACCTATAACCAAGAGTTGGACGCCTAACTGACTGAGCCACCCAGGAGCCCCTCTTTCTTCACTTTCATCATCAAGTTAGATTCCACTCGTCCTTAAGAATTTAAAATCAGCATTACGTCTTCAGGGGAACCTCCCATGACCCCCTAATACTTCACTATTCATCCTCATTGAACTTCTCTGATAGGACTGTATTTGTAGCACTTATAATAACATAATTTGGTGTGTCTATGAATGAAGATTGGATCAAAGCCTATCTTCCCCACTAGACTGGAGACTGCATTAAGTAGCATAGGGATTTTGTCTGCTTTTACTGACCATTGGCTCCTGAGTGCCTGCGCGGTGTGGTACACATGGAAGGTGTTCCATAGCTCTTTTTAAAATGAAAGAGCTGGGGCGCCTGGGTGGCGCAGTCGGTTAAGCGTCCGACCCCAGCCAGGTCACAATCTCGCGGTCCGTGAGTTCAAGCCCCGCGTCGGGCTCTGGGCTGATGGCTCAGAGCCTGGAGCTTGTTTCCGATTCTGTGTCTCCCTCTCTCTCTGCCCCTCCCCTGTTCATGCTCTGTCTCTCTCTGTCCCAAAAATAAATAAACGTTGAAAAAAAATTTAAAAAAAATAAATAAAAGAGCAAAGATGGGTCTAATAGACTCCTCATCCTGAGGTCAAATTGGATGACCCTCAGGAGGTGTAGCTCAAATAGGTGGATGCCATGAGATGAACACCATCACCATGTTTTGTATAATCTGCCGCGAGAAATCAGGCTCTGAAGACCAGCAGGTCTGGAAGCCCACGGAGCCAGAAGTCAGTCCCCCTTTTTGTAAAACGGAAAAATTAACTTCATAATTTTATAATATCGAATAACTCACGTGCAATCAAACGCATGGTTTTCAGCGCACATTTCAGTAAGTTCTGATAAGTATATAACCCCACGACCGGCACCACGACTGACTGCCTAAGCTACTTCTGTCTATACCTACTGCCGTTGTCTCAGTCAGGTTGGTGCTCTTCCTCTATCGGTCTTCCCACTTGCACTCTGTTCTGCTCTGATCCATTCTCCTCCCGAAGCTATCCACATCCTAATCCCCAGAAACCGCGACTTTGTTACCTCACGTGGCAAACGGCGCTGTGCAGATGCGCTTAAGTTCAGGCTATCGCGATGGGACCGTTCACCTGGGGGATCTGGGTGGCCCCCGTGTACTCAGTGAGGAATCAGTGAAAGAGGGAGGCAAGAGGGTCAGAGTCAGGGAAGCAAACGTGAGGATAGAGGGGAAGGTGATGTGATGCTGGGCCACGCGCCCAGGAATGCAGGCACGGCCTCTGGAAGCTGGCAGAGGTCAGGGATGGATTTCCCCCCGAGCCTCCAGAAGGAACGCAGCCCCGCCGTCGTCTTATTTTAGCCCCCCACGTAAGACTCATCTCAGACTTCTGAGCTCCAGAACTGTAAGATAATCACTTTGCGTGGTTTTAAGCCTCCTAAGTTTGCGGTTATTTCTTACAGCGGCGGTAGGACACGGATACAAGGTCTCTGTTTAAAATGCCAGCTTCTCGGGGTCACCTCTTCCCAACAGTCCTGCCTATGATAGAGCTCCTTGCTGCTCCCACCTCCCCACTTTCCGTCCCATTCCTACCTCCTTGTCTCTACTTTGGTCTCTCTTTGGATTTTTTTTATAAGAAAACTCACCCCTGGCAGTCTTCCTTTTACTTATTCTTTGCCCTCTTTGCTAGAATGTGCAGAATGTGTGCTCTTTGAGGGCAGGGGTAATATCTCATCCACCATCAGATATTCAGGAACCAGTACAGCACCTGCGACTTTGCACGTGTGTGCTTATAAATCTGTAGAAATGATCCAGGTCTGTGCTGCCCGATACGGTTGCCACGGGTCACATGTGAGATGGGCTACAAGTATAAAACACCAAATTTCCAGGTCTTTAAAATTTTTTTTTTTCAACGTTTATTTATTTTTGGGACAGAGAGAGACAGAGCAAGAACGGGGGAGGGGCAGAGAGAGGGGGAGACACAGAATCGGAAACAGGCTCCAGGCTCCGAGCCATCAGCCCAGAGCCCGACGCGGGGCTCGAACTCACGGACCGCGAGATCGTGACCTGGCTGAAGTCGGACGCTCAACCGACTGCGCCACCCAGGCGCCCCACAAATGTGTAATTTTAAAAAAATAGAAAAATTTTTTGTATTACCTTTTTAAAATTTGTAGTTTGATGTAATTTCTCATTATAAATATTCACATCTGTACCTAATTTTGTTCTTAAAATTTTATATTCTTTTTCTTTTTCTTTAATTTTTTTTTTAACATTTATTTATTTTTGAGACAGAGAGAGACAGAGCATGAATGGGGGAGGGTCAGAGAGAGAGGGAGACACAGAATCGGAAGCAGGCTCCAGCCTCCGAGCCATCAGCCCAGAGCCCGATGCGGGGCTCGAACTCACGGACCGCGAGATCGTGACCTGGCTGAAGTCGGACGCTTAACCGACTGCGCCACCCAGGCGCCCCTAAATTTCCAGGTCTTCAAATGAAGCAATAATGCAGAATATCTTTACGTCTTAAAATTAATATCTTAAATATATATTTAGATATATGAAAAACTTTTTAATTAAATGTTGAAATGAGGATATTTGGGATTGTACTGGGGAGAATAAGTAATTTAACTTAATATTACATTATTAAAAGAGTGTTACCTATTTGTTTTTTTTCTTCTCTTAATATGTCTACCAGAACATTCAAAATGATATATGTGGCTTACATTATATTTCTATTGGAATATAGCCCTTATTGGATTGTGGATTTCTTAAAAGCCAAACGCCGTATTTCACTCCTCTTTGTATGAACTCAAATAATTTGCCTCTCGTAACTCCTCAATAATAGTTGCTGCATGAATATTTGTTAAGTGTCATTTTATAAAAATAGGTATGTATCGTTGCACCAATGCAGAAAATTGGGCCAAAAGGAATTTTCATTCAACAATTTCTACCAACTGTATTTGTGGCTATACGTGATATTTTTCACCTGATAGATTTTCTAGTTGCTTTAAGATTAACACTCTTTTTTTTGTTTGTTTGTTTTTTACACTCTTAATACGTGTTACAAATCAGCCACTGTTTGGGTGGGGGGCATCTGGGGGGCTCAGTCGGTTGGGCATCTGACTTCGGCTCAGGTCATGATTTCATGGTTTGTGAGTTCGAGCCCCGCATCAGGCTCTGTGCTGACGGCTCAGAGCCTGGAGCCTGCTTCAGATTCTGTGTCTCCCTCTCTCTCTGCCCTTCCCCCCGCCTCAAAAATAAAAAACATAGAAAAATTAAACAAACAAACAAAAAAGAAACCCAACCAAATCAGCAACTGGGCACAGAACAAGATGGCAAAACGGTACATTTGACCTTCTCGTGCTGTTTGGCACAGTGGGACTCTACCTTGAGGGACACGGTCTTTTTCCTAAGAACACCCACTTTCCCGTGAAACGTCCAAAGCCATATCTGAGGACATCCATTAGGCAGTGCTTCTCGATCATTGTCCACAAATTATTTTGAAGGCCCCAAAGAGAGAAAGTGTACTCATGGTTGGGAAATGGAGCAGTTAGGACCTAACTGCACGTTCTGCCCAATTCTGCCCTATCCCAGCTTGCTTGAATTTTCTTTAACGTCCACCATTTTATCTTACAAATTTGACATCATTTGTCTGTATTTGTTCCAGTATAGAAGTATTGCTCTGTCGTCCAAATAGATATTCCACACCTTCAGTCTCAGGACGCTCGTGCCCTTGATGTACTGAGGCACCCAGGGACCCTGGCACTACATTCTCTGAGTAGCATGGAATTAGGACTGATGTCTCAAGCCCTGAAGTCTTGAGGAGTCCTTGCATGGCCCAAATGACAACTGGTTCAACAGTGAGCTGGGCAGTAGCTGCTGGAGAGAGGATGGCGTGGTTCTCCCAGTTGATGTGGAGGCAGAGGGTGAGGAGAAGTAAGAACAATAAACTGTCAACAAAAAGATGGAGAGCAGCTTGAGGCTTGTGGGTATCACCAAGGCAAATTGCTGGATCTGTCTTGTCTCTGGCCACTCTTCGTTTCCTGGGTTCAGGCTGCCTTTTGAGATTGTATGTGTGTGCACGTATGTGTTTTTTGTGTGTGTGTGTGTGTGTGTGTGTGTGTATGTGTATACGCTCACCCTCACCTTTGTATATATGGGTTGCTTTAAAGCAACCGTTGGGATCCATTTACCTCTATAAAAACTGGGGAGGGGGGCGCCTGGGAGGCTCAGTCGGTTGAGCATCCGACTTCGGCTCAGGTCATGATCTCACGGTCTGTGAGCTCGAGCCCCACGTCAGGCTCTGTGCTGACAGCTCAGAGCCTGGAACCTGCTTCCCATTCTGTGTCTCCCTCTCTCTCTGCCCCTCCCCTGCTCATGCTCTGTCTCTCTCTGTCAACAATAAATAAAGATTAAAAAAAAGTTGAAAACGTTGGGGGGAAGGGGAAAACAGAGTGTCATTTTTCTAGAGCGTTTTCTCCCTAGCCTGAATCTATTTGGAGATAGGCTGGCTCATCCTCCTTATTTTCCATTCACTGTATTTTTAAATCCCATTTCAACCCTGTAAGGTAGAGATTGGTTACTACCATTTGAAAGACAGGCAAACTGAGTCTCAAAGAGGTTATAAAGTTGGCCCATAGTCTCTTCAGCCTGTAAGTGGCAGTCAGGATTAAGAGACTCTGGCTCTGTGCTATTCCCGGCACACTTTTCTGCCTCTCCAGCAGGTTTAGAGGCCATTTCCACTGGATGCTACAATTTCTTTTGAGTGCCTCCTACGTCCCAGGGACCAGGCTTATGAATAAAGACATGTTCCCTGCTGGCTCCCAGGCCAGAAACTCTTCCCTTCCACGACTCTCCGAGCAGCATGTAAGAAGGATAGTAACTATTAAATTACTTTCTCGGGGCAATTCATTGCGACTAGCCCACAGTTAAACATTTCTTCTTTAACATTAGCAGATGGTGAATGAGGTAACAATGTCTGCGCTGGAAACAAAACAAAAGTAATAAAAAGAATTGGCACTTGAATAGAAAAGACGAACCACCATTTCTGCGCGTCCTTTGTCTCAATCATTCAGGAGAACGGAAAAAAAAAAATCACTTCATAAATCAGTCAAAGCTGGTCTCATTCTGCCATCCACAGAACGTGGAATTACTTGCTGAGACTGATAAATGGATGTCTTTGCCACAGCACTGTCACCGAGGCTTATATAACTTACAGTGCAATTATTACTTATGTCCTAGGAAGGACTTATTTATTTTAGCTTATATCATCTTTTCATTCTTGAAACATGTTTTTTATGTGTTTGCTTGCGAAAACTGGAGTAGATGCCAGTAGGAAAAGAGGCCTTTCTATTACTGTAACTGAAGTATAATTTTGCAAGGGAGTGATATGAAACAATGCCTTGATTCTTTGCATTTTATCACCAGAGACCAGAGCCAGAGGAAAGTACCAGCCGCATTTTTGTAAAATTAAGGCTAATCTGAAATTATGGTTGGATCCCGAGACGTTCTCAAACCAGGGTGGGTGGAGTGGGTAAGACCTAAATTTGTTAGTACCCAACAGACTGATTCACTACATCTGAGTTGTTCAGATCCAGAGGATAGACACAATCTATCTACTTGGAAGAACGCACACATACATACAATATATCTATGCATGCACGTATATGCATATACATAGAAACTTGCTCAAACCACCCCCCCCAATTCTATTTTAATCCTTTAAAATAAGTAAAAGGCTGAGTCTGATTTTTGCTCTGTATCCTGTGATCTCAATATTCCTGGGGAAGCGAGCTGAACGGAACCAAATACATAACCTGTTAACTGGGCACATCTTTCAGTCACCTTCTGCGATTCCCAAGAGTTTTGGTGAATGTTGAAAATTAATCTCTAAACCATTTTTCCCATTCATCTTTATATTTTTAACATGTGTTATAAATCTTTCTCTCCTTGTCCCTAGATTATGGCATATCTACTTTGAGAATGAATTCAGAACTGTAACTTTGCCTTGGGTGATGGCTCTATTTTGATACCCAGTCTGAGATTGCCCAGTGCCCGTCTGATTCTCAGCCTAAACGAAAATCGAGTAGTAGCACCCATCTGGCTTATAGCCAAGTTGGCAGATCTGCAACAATTTGAAACTAGAAGACTTTTTTGATGTTTTTGCACATAGTGCATCCTATATGTTCCTGCAGAAACCACTGTGTGTTTCTTTTTTTTTTTTAGATTAATATTTATTATTTGAGAAAGAGACAGAGAGCAAGCAGGAGAGGGGCAGAAAGAGAGGGAGACACAGAATCGGAAGCAGGCTCCAGGTTCTGAGCCATTAGCACAGAGCCTGACGCGGGGCTCGAACCCACGGCTCGAACCCACAGACCACGAGATCATGCCTTGAGCTGAAGTTGGCCGCCTAACTGACTGAGCCACCCAGGCACCCCCAGAAACCACTGTGTACGTTTCTTTTCTAAGTAATAAATAACTACAATTCTTTGGTAAAATCCAGGATTTACCCCTTCCTCCCCTATTTTTAATTACACTTTGGTTTAGAAAGTCACATTTATAGTTATTTTCCCCAGCCCAAACAGGATTGCTTAATTTAGTTGTTCACTTACCTTCCTTCTGTTGTTACTTTTCTAAAAGAAGGTTTCTACGTGATCATTTTGATGGATTTTAGTAGCAGCTCAAAGAACAGAAAGGGGAAGTGTCTGTTGACTTTTATCTGTAACCCAAGCTCACCTACTTCTTTTGCAGGTGCGTAGGAAACGACATTACCTCGTGTCCTTTGGCCAGCTCTCCTCTTATTTTCTTCCCATCCTTCTTATTTATGCCAAATGGAATATTATGGAAATGGCAACTGAAGAAGAGTGGGTCAGAACCAAAATCAAGAGCATTGTGTGACTTTTTTTTTTATTATACATTCTATGTAGTTTGAATTTTTTGTTTTCAATTTTTTAAAAATCCAGCAATAATAAGACATCTTTTCTGTCATTTTTCAAACTCCCTTACTTCGTGGCTGCTCTAAAGACCCTTTTCTTCAAACCTACACTTTACCTTCCTCCCTAGCCTAGTTCTGGGAGACCTTCCCCCTCCTTCCCTTCTCCCTTTCCTCACCCCAGTCTGATTCTGTGTCTTGCTGTAATTATTTGACCTGCTATGCATCATGAAAGCCTAGAATAAAAAGAAGTTACTACGTGGGATGGGGAATGGAGAGATGAAACTGAACGGCAAAGATAAAATGTGTTCTTGCGTGGGGTAGAAACATACAGAAAGTTTGGGAACCCCCACACTTTAATTTTGTTCCAATTATGCCTAAATTGAGACATCTGATTTTCCTTTGTCCTGCAGACATTTCTTCCCCCACTCCCAAACTTACTTATTTCAAATTCTGGAATCAAACACTAGGGCTTCCAATCTCCTAAAAGGAATTCGTCTATAGCATTTGAATAGAAACACTGTATATACTTACATATACTATGTATCTGTTCCAATTCTTCCCATTATTATGGGTGATGGAATGAGGCAAATCCCCAACAGGGAGTGGCTACACCCAAGCTGTGGACATAGCTTGAAAGGTAAACTCCTTAGAAAGCAAAGATTTTCTTGATATTCTATGTAGCGGTTCTAGTATATGACGGTATCCTGTAAAAATTACATAAAATGAAATATTCTGTAAATATTACAAAACATAAATCCATAGTGTTTGATACCCTGTTCAGGCCTAAATGAAATATTTTCTTCTAAACATAGGATTAAAGATCTTCCAAAAGTAAGGCTAATGTCTCCTTTTTAGGATTCTTATAAAATTATTTACTTAACTTATTAAAAAAATTTTTTTTGTTAATGTTTATTTACTTTTAATAGAGAGAGTGTGAGCAGAGGAGGGGCAGAGAGAGAGGGAGACGGAATCTGAAGCAGGCTCCAGGCCCCATGCTGTTAGCACAGAGCCCGACACAGGGCTCATACTCATGATCCATGAGATCGTGACCTGAGCCTAAGTCTGACACTTAACCGACTGAGCCACCCAGGCGCCCCTACTTAATTTATTTTTTATTAAGGTATTCTCTTTTAGGATTTAGGCATTTCTGAAGCTACACTTGGAGAAAATATAGCTACACACAAAGAAATGAAAATACAACTTGAATACATTTTTTAAACCTATGGAAAATTCAGTTTTATGAAATTTGAGACACAGTTGAAAACTATCATTATCTTATATCGCACACACCTACACACGTACACAAAACTAAGATGTGCTTACTAGTTACGAATTTATTTTCACCTTTGCAAGATTTCTTTGAGACTTAATTAGAAATGTATTTTTTTTTTTTAAATCATACTTCAGTCTTCTGCACACATCAAAAGGGAAATAAAGTAAAAATGATTAAGGCGTTCCTAACCTGTTCACATCCTGCCACTGTGGCTCAGGGCTGCTGGTGTCTGTGGTTTTTCTTTCTCCTTGTCCTGTCTTCCCTTTTTGAAATGAGACGAGACGAGACGAAATGAAACAAAACGAAATGAAACGAAACAAAACCCCCGAAGAATTAAAAGCACTGTAGCTCTGGTGAGTCTACTGTTGTCTCCATCCAACGGTCTCCTACCTCTGTATGGGGATGAACGTGACCTCCAGCTCACTCTTCACGAAAAGAAGCTTTGTTCTCGCACCTGTTGGTTCTATTGTGTCCTTGCCATTCCTCAGAGAGATAGATAGAGATAGAAATAGAGACAGAGGCAGAGACAGAGATAGAGATAGAAAAGACAGAGTTCCCAGATGGTCCCAGTCTCTAGCTCCCTTCAGGAGCACAAAAGGGCTCATGGGGAAGGGTCTTCCTTGTAGTTCTTAGAGAAAAGCAAGTCCTAGAGCCTGGTGGTGGCGACACTAGGTCTCCATGGTTTGTCACTCTCCGGAAAGGCATGTTGTGCTGTTTGGTTCCAGGTTCCCCATGTCGCCCGTCTCTAATCCCTGCACGTGTGACTTTCTTGCCAAACCTGGACACTTCCCTCAGACCGCGTCTGCCTCCTTACCCTTTTGGGTAGTGCTGTAGATGTGTTTCATGGGAAGTCTTTCTCCTAGCCCATACAGGAGCTCCTTGGCCAGAGCTGGAACAGGCTGGTTTGTAGTGATCAGAACATTCATACAATCACACAGTCCTTTCTGGGTCGGATGAGAAGTAAGGACTTGGATGTAGTTCCTAACCAGGAATCTGTTAAAGCGTCAACTTCTGCTCTTAGTCTCTGTAGTTAGTGCAGGGGTGTTTGGCTGGCCCAGCAGGTGGAGCCTCTGTCTCTTGATCTCAGGGTTGTGAGTTTGGGCCCCATGTTGAGGGTAGAGATTAGGTAAAAAAAAAACAAAAAAACAAAAAAAACCACCGGCTACCCGGAGGAAAAGCTCTTGTGCCCTTGTTTGATTTGGGGTCTGTGATTTTTTTTTGACTCCCGCCATCCGCTGGGCCAGCTGGCCTGTTAATGATGAAGGATTTCTTGAAAGGGTGCTCCAATATTGTGTCTAGCATTTTCTTCAAAGCAGCTGCTCCCTATTTGCGAGTTTTGAGGCCTGTTCTTGTTTGTACCGGAAGGTATCAGCAGAATATTTTCAGACAATAGCTAGGACCTGTGTTGCTTCTTCAGATGGACCTTACATAGTTTGTTGACTGCACCATTAAGGGGTTATGACTGTCCCGTTGGGTCTCTAGGAAGAACACCTGACTTCCTACCTGCACAGGTAATGATAACTACTTCGCACTTCTCGCCAGCTGATGACAGTTGTAAGATGTACTCTGTTATAGATGTAAAATATGAAAAATGTTCACTTCAGAATCGATGAGAAATGATGGACATTTTATTAGATGCCAGATATTATATTTGATTGATTATTCTACAGAAAGGAATCGCTAATCTAATCATTCATTTTACCATTATGTATCATTAAACATGGCCTTATTCTAAAGTTTAATGAGCTTGATATCTTCACTTATCTTATTTTCCTGTTGATTCCAGCTCTTACAGAAATTATGGGATATTGAAATATTTTGTGGTAAGATTTCAGGTCTGCTTCTCAAGTAAGAGTAGACTGAAGCACCCAATAATGGAAGATGTTCAGGTCCATTCCCTGGGAGCCGATTCTTAACTTTGGGGTCCGTGCAAATTGTAACGGGCAATGGCAGAGAATTTGAAGACCGACGGTCTTGGGTCCAAATTTGGCTCTGAAAACAGTAACTGGAAGATCTTGAGACAGTCTCTCAATTTCTCTTCCTTTTCTACCTAAAGAGGCATGTTAATATTTATTTGTAGTATTACTTTAAAGATTGGAATTGTTGAAACCTGGTGGGTTTAACAAAGGGTTAGCTGTTATTTTTTTAAAAATTTTTAGTGGTTATTTATTTTTGAGAGAGAGAGAGAGAGAGAGAGAAGGGCAGAGAGAAAGAGGAAGACACAGAATCTGAAGCAGGCTCCAGGCTTTGAGCTATCAGCAGAGAGCCCAGTGCGGGGCTCGAACCCACGAACCGTGAGATCATGACCTGAGCCAAAGTCAGACACTTAACCGACTAAGCCACCCAGGTGCCCCAAGGGTTAGCTGTTATTATATATGGTCTGCCCCTATTGGGTATCAGGATGATGACTTCAACTGTCATTTGGGTGTATTTAATTCCATTATCTTTGTTTATCTTTTACTCAAAGTGATATTTAACTTGTGATTTTACGAAGACTAAAACTTAAGCAGAATGAAGTAAGCCGTGCAAAGTTTGGAAAATGACTTGTACTCAAATATACACATATGTATGAACTTCAGATGCTGTTATAGATCAATTATGACATAGTTTTGGCACTTACTCCCAGGTCCCCCTCATCAGGGTGGGTTGGTTGAGCTTTTAACTAAGAATGACAATGGCCGTATTTCATGTCTGTTCCTGCCACGAATTCCCTTCACTCAGTATGTGACTGTGCAGGAGCTTTTGCTCCAGTTGTAGTGACTCTGCGTGGATCCCTAGCAATCTCAGATGGACTGGTTGTTATCCTCTATCATTGGTTGTCTACCAGGAGCTGAGAGTTTTCATTCTGTGGTGTGCAAAGCAAGGGTCTTGAACTTGTCGAGATTTATCAACTGTATTTATTTTGTGCTAGCTAATGCTCTTGGCTCTACCCATTATTGAATCGTTTCTTCAAACACATACAGAGTCTAGCCCCCTCCCCATTGGAATGAATGTCACAAATGGCCTTCTGTTACTAAGTGATAGGGGTTTCTAGAAGGTTATCGTGTTTCATAGCTTTTCGCTCAGACATCTTTTCTTCTATGTCCGCTTCCGTCTTCAGGCTCTTTGAAGTCCCCATTGGCTACGGCAGCTCGAGTCAAAGCCCGCTTGTCTCCTTGGGTTTTCTCTTACGATTTACTTACACTTGGGTTACATTTATACAGAGGTTCTCTTTGACAAGTGGCACATTGCTGAAATAGTTTTCTCCACCCATCCCAGCGAACAGGATAGTGTCCATTAACTATTCATTCAGTTACCTCTAATTGTGAGCATAAGTGCATAATGAAGGAGCATGGAGATTGGACGTAGGCAAACTGGGTTTAAATTTTTACTCTGCCACTTGCTAGGGGTGTGACCTTGGCGATTCAACATAATATCTCTACACCTGAGTCTTCTCATTTATGAAAGAGAGATCTTACCTCTCCAGGCTGATGTGAATATTAGATAAGATGGTATTTGTAAAGTACTCGGCACAGGAAAAGCCCCCAGTAAATAGTTGTAATTATGAAATGTGCCATCATCTTGCATTCAGTGAACAAGTTGGTATCGAGACCTCCCCTTTGGAATGTATTTCACTGCCCTTATACTGATGGGCTTTCTGGATTCACCTTGAACTATCTCATTCCTCAAAGGATTGCCTTTAATAGTATAAATGGTGCACCCATGCTACATATATATATTTTAAAAAGTGAAGCCCTATTAAATTTAACAACTCACTTTCTTCTGTTGCTTGAAATGAAGTTTTTGTATTTAGTGAGGAAGACGCTTGTAAAACAGTGGCTTGTCGGGATGTTGAAACATTCTGATATTGAATACTGAAATGTTGGAAATATTGGTTTGAATCTCTTATCTGTGTTCCATGAAGACCAGCATTTTACCACAATGGGTGTCAGATTCCCTGTTATCACTAGAGCTAGGTGTTTCAATAGACCCTTAATTTTCATCATCTCTGTTTAAAGGACAACATCCCGCCTAACACACGGGCTTCTGAACAATTCGCTTGTGCTTGAGATTTCCATCATGGAGGGAGCTTTCATTCACAGAACTGCCAAAAAGCTTAACAGAAATGGGCAAATATTTCTATTTTCTCATACTTTCATAGAGATGGAAGAAACATGTCAGGGACAAAGCTTGCCTTTAAAGGATAAAACATTATATCAGATACGTGAAAATGTGAGTACCTCATTTAGGAATTAATATTATATTACAGTTCCCACCAAGCATTATTCAAGCAACTGTTTATTCTGTCAAGCAGGCATGACATGGACCCCTTTCCATCACAACCTGTGAAGACCTTGGCAATAACAGTGGGCTTACGGTGCCAGGAGCTTCAACTTTTAGAACTAAGTTTGTTGAGACATAAGATCACTGGTATAAATGTTGGCAGTTCCTTCACCAAAGTTGTGATAACAAGTGTTGATGTAAGGAAAGCAAATGAGATTAATGATCTCTTCCAGGTTTTTATCTGGCAGTGTCTTGCGAGATTGAAATTCCTTTTGCTTTGCCTCAGCCGTGGTTACTCCCCCCGCCCCCCTTCCCCGTCTCCAGTCGAAATGAAGTAATACAGAATTTATCTTTTGGGTGTTCTTTAGAATATACACATGGTCTCACGCATACCATAGTATGTATTCATGTTGAGAGGAACTGTACAAATATAAAGTAGTCTTAAAGAAAAAAAAGCTTACAAATTCAATGGGGGAGAAAAAGGGCATAGAGTTCCTCTTGCAAAATGAGCATCATTTAATGCAAATAACAAATTAGCAAATAAATTAATCTTTCTCTAAATATAGCCTATATCATAGCCAGAATAATTCAGGTTTTAATGTCAAAGCATAAAGTTATTTTAGAAATGTATTTTGACTGACAAGTCTTTTTTTTTTTTTGCAGTAATATAGAGGATATAGATGATAAAATGACAGTATACAGCTGATGTCATAGCTTAATTAAATAATTGCACTTTGGATATTACACTGTTGCTTATTTGCAGTAATTCATGCATTACTGCAGCTAATTCACATATTAGACATTAGATTCCAAACTAAACAGTAGAATTTGCCTGTCTAAAAGATTTATTTAACCAAAGTTTTCATTAAATAATGGAGAGATCATACATAATGAAGGTATTTTCTCCTGTGCTAAGAAATGGTATAATCCATAGGTTTCTTCCAGGAGTGTATCATGAGATTACACAAATTTTCATTACTGCATTCGAGAACAATATTGTTGAGTAAATATTTGTACTAGTATGTTGCCATTTTAGGCTTTCCTGAGGTGTACAGAGTCTCAAAAGATAAATAATTAAAGGATCTTCCTTCCTGGGTAGCACCAAGCAGGGCTTGATATAGGTTTGATTATTTCACTTGTCTCTTTGATAATCCATAACTGTCTTCTCAATTATTTTCATCATCCAGCCAAGCAAAGATAAAAGATGGAACACACTTCCTTTGCCTACTCCCAAGGAAACTCCATTATCCTTGAAAGGCCATGTGACTGCATAAAGCCCAATGTGGGTCGAAAGAAGCAATCCACAAGGACAAGCTTAGTGTGCGCCGAAAATGAAGTTGTTACCAGACAGCAAAATGCAGTCCTCACTTCTTATGAATATTTGAATGAGTAACTAAAAACAGCTCAGTAAACTCTAAGCAACTATGACAGCTCAAACTGTCTGGAAACCAGGAGTCTGCCAGGACTGTGATGAAAAGATCACCAGTTACCTTGTGCTTCTTCTTCCTGTGGGTCTTCAGAGGGATGGTATCAGATCTATTTTACTCAAATATAAGTTATGAAAAATCTGATTTATCTCTGCACATTCAGAAGCTAAACAGCCCCCAAATCTCTTGCGTTATTTTGAATTCATTAAAATGCAATGATTTCTAACAATCTTTTCAAGGCAAGAGAATGCCATGTTTCTGCAGACCCTGAAATATTGATGTTGTTGTTGTTTTTGCCCATAGAAAATTGGCCCTAGTCAATCTTCCGTGAGTATCTTTCAGATTTTTCCATGTGGGAAGAAAGACAATGAGAACAGAGTCCCTAAAGCCAAAGTTCTCTGAATAATTCTTCCAAAAGCTCTAATAAAAAGAGTTACCAGGTACATAGCCTGACTTATTTATTCCCACATAGGTTGTTGCTTTCCTGTAAAAAAAAAAAACAGATAAATTGCTATTTTTATTGGAGCAGAAAATTCAAAACAGATTTTGTCACATGGAGGGAGTTCTAGAAAATATTTGTAGAAGTTAAATTTATTTATTTTTACTTGACTTCCTTGGATATGTAGACAAAACAGGACTACCTTAATTTTCACGTCCAGGGTGCTGAGGAAGTCGTGTACAATTTTCAAAGTGATGCCTTTAAGTGGAGAGAGAGAGCCAGTTATTCAGTTTCTCTAAGTGTTATAGTCAATTCTACTTAAACCCACTTAGTTTTGTGCATGTTGATGAGCCGTGTAAATAAAATAAAGCCCTCTCATAGTCCATGAATTCCTGGTGAAGAAAGAAACAATGCAGGTTGAATATCTAATGCAGACAGTGCTGCAATTCAAACCTAGTAAATGACTGAAGATAAAATCACACTGACGGGACCTTGAGGACGATGCCATTCATTCGGTGGTTGTTTATACAATCTTTATGAAACTTGAAGTTTCCCTGAGAAAGCCCATTTAGAAAGTTCCAGAAAATATTGGTCATTGCTTTAACTGTGAAGAGTTTGAGAATATTTTCAACGACACTGGGGTCCACAATGCCTGTCCAAGAGGCCACTGCTGGGACTCCTCTGCTCATCACTGGAAATGAGAGTCATATTTCCATCTTGATTGTTAAAATACAATTCCAGCTCCTTGGTGTATCTGGACAATGGCAGACGTTCCATGGCTGTTGGCCGTGTCCTTTCTCTTTAGCCATGTGTGGATTTAAGATTAGATGTTACCAGGTTTTCAGGTTTTCCGTACAAGTGGTAAGGAGCATGCAAAATGCCATTCTAGCTTGTGCTCATCCAGTGGAGAGAAGGAAGGAACTAGACTGAATTTGCTCACCCCCACATCAGAAGCCCAGCCCCTCAAGATGGACAGGAACAGTCACTCTGAAGCAGTGTGAAGAGAAAGAGCTCCATTTGAATATTCAGAGTTAGTCGGATTTCATGCCAGTTGCAAAAGCTCACTAACCTCAGCAGGGCTGTGGAAAGAATGTGGAATCAGCGGTCGGAAGTGTAGCTAGCAATGTGGCCTTCGGAAGGTCACTTACACGCCTTGGACTCTTCTCTCAGCTGTGCAGGGCGGTGTGACTAGATTGACAGTTACAGGGGCAGTTCTGGGAATGGAATGAGCACAGCTTTTAGGTTCAGAAGGCCTGGGATTGCCTTCCCTATCCATCACTTACCCATTGTGGCAGCTTCCGGAACAATCTAGGTTTCCATTTAGGAGGCTCAGACGGCTCGCCTCTGGCAGGGGGGCTTGAGAAAAATGAAAGATACGAGGGACGGAGAGAGCCCCACACATGCAGGTGCTGTGATAAATGTTAGTTTTTTCTCTTTCCTCATGCTAAAGTTTTTTTGTCCCTCCCAATTTTAAATCCTGCAAAGAATTTGTTGAACAAGATAAAGTCTTTCCTGCGGTGTATTTGAACAGAAGTGCTGTCTTGGTATCTCTTACCCACGGCACGGGTGAAAGATTGAAAATATAGTGGTTGGGATACCCGGGAAATACCAAGAAACGAATAGATGGCAAAGAAGGACAGGGTCACTTGAAATCACTAAGTATGATAATTTTGATACTTTCCAACTCTTTCGTCTTATGGTCTATGATACAAAATTGTTGTATATCAAATGTAAAGTTTAATTTCAAAGGTCACAACTAGGTCAGTTTAGAATGGAAGTGTCTCCAAAGACTTACACAATAAATATGTATTTGGGTGATAAATATGCATTAACAGGTACTCGTTTTTCTCGCATTACATTGATTTTCAAAATTAATGGGAAAGAAGGCAGCCTTATAATCAAGTGATCTTAAAAGTGGCGTCAGAAGACAAGAGAATAGTGCAGTCAGATCCAGCAGTAGTGAATTCTTAAAAGTTTTACTTTAGGGCACCTGGGTGGCTCTGTCAGTTAAGTGTCTCCCTCTTGATTTCACTTCAGATCATGTCTCATGGTTCATAAGACTGAGCCCCATGTCGGGCTCTGCCCTGACAGTGTGGAGTGTGCTTGGAATCCTCTCTCTCCTTCTTGTTCTGCCCCTCCCTTGCTCACACAGCGCTCCCTCTCTTTCTCAAAATAAATTAAAAAAAAAAAAAACTTAAAAAAAGTTTTACTGTAATGCACGGGAAAAATTTCCTCCCCAAAAAGCCACCTGTTTTAAGTCCTGTTAAAATAATTCTAAGACCCGGTAATCCCATTTTTTGATATTTGGCCTGAAGAAATACCATTATAATAAAAGCAGCAGAATTTACATGGTTAGGGCAGCATTTTCTCTAAGAGTAACTAATTGGAAATGCCCTACTTTTCTCTCAGAGGAGAATAAATAATAATACATACATGCCATGAAACGTGATGTTGTTATTAAAAAGAATGAAGCAGACCTATTCATGCAGCTAAGAGAAGATGACTATGATTTGTTGTTAGGTGAAAAAAGAAAATGACTGGCCAATATGCTTAGTATGTACCCATTTTGAAACAAAAAATACATATATGCATTATATAAATGTGTGTGTGTGTGTGTGTGTGTGTGTGTGTGTACCAGGCTAACAAAGAAAAATACCTGATATACAGGTGTCGCTGTTTACAGTGACTATCTTGGGTTTGAATTTTTTTTTAAATTTTTTTTTTAAGTTTATTTATTTTTAACAGGGACAGAGAGCGAGCATGAGCTGGGGAGGGGCAGAGAGAGAGGGAGACACAGGATCCGAAACAGGCTCCAAGCTGTCAGCACAGAGCCCGACGCGGGGCTCGAACCCACAAACCGTGAGATCATGACCTGGGCTGAAGTCGGATGCTTAACCAACTGAGCCACCCAGGCGCCCCCGGGTGCGAATTTTTTTTAAATGCAATCCTGTTGTGGTGTAACATGCCACCACAAATGTAATACTTTTACAATTAAAAATTAAATTTAAGTATGAGTCTAGGTATTAAAATGACTTGGAAAATCAACACATTTCTTCTGACATTTTTTTCTCCTAGCAACTTAACAGTGATGTGCTTTAAAAACTCAAGGTCCGTATGTGAGATGAATTAGTGGGTGTTGGCGCTGTGTTTTCCTGCCCTGAATCTAATATTGACTCTTCCATTAGCTTTCTTTGACTCTCAGAAAAACTGGTTCATTCTCAGCTTCCTCATCGAGAAAACAAAAAGATTTGAAATAAACGAAGGGATTGGGCAGAGAAATCCCCTTCCAGCTCTGAGATTTGGTGTTTCTGTTGAAATTAACTAATTTCATGGTCCTTCGTGGTGTAATGCTTTTGTTCAATATGCTTCATCTTTTACTGTAAATAGCCGATTACTTCAATGGAGAAATGACCAACAATACTCTATTTGGTCGTGATTTTTTTGTTCTGAATAACCGGAATGTCAATTCGTGGATCAGGAAGGTCTTCAGACCTTCACAGTCCTCACATAAGGATAGTTCACAGGTCTGACCTTCCATTTGGGGAATGGCGGTCAAGTGCATCCCGTGTTTGAAGTGACACGGATTGAGGGCACACTGTTCTTCCTCAACGTCTTCTGTGATGCTTGGATTTCTGGGATTCTGGGATTGCAGTCTTTTTCCTCCCCCCTGGAGGGCGGCGGTAGGCAGATTTTGTAGATCCCTGTGTCACGAGCCTTGTTGATCTCATTGTTCATCTGGTCTGTGGCATGTATTTGTAGCAAGCCGGCCTTTCAAGAGAATGCATTCTGAATAAAGGCCACCACAATTTGTCTGACACCATTAAAGTTATTTTGTTTTCTCTGGCCACAGTGAGATCATGAATTATTCTCCTTCTCTGAAAAACCGAGTAAACATGGCTCTAAAGATCCTCCGCTGTGTGCAGGAGAATGAGAAGCACAGAAGACATTGTGCCTGCCCTTGGAAGTTTAAATTGTACTGAGGGAGACAGAATGAAAACAAAATAAATCCACAAAAGTAGAACACAATGTGCTATTAAAAAAAAAAAAAAGCACCAAAGATAAGTGTTCTGAACAAAGAGATAAGGAACTAGGTTTCAAGGAAATACTGAAGTGGCCTCTTGAGAGCTTGATAGCACTTTCCCTGGAAACATATAAGGGAGAAAAGTCAGAGATTTTTATTATATCACTATTACAAAGGGATTTCTGGGACAATTTTTTATAAAGATAGCTGAGGCCACATTGGATGGATTTGAACATAGAAAGCTCAAATCAGATGATCGCTTTTATATTGCGAGTGGATTAGTGGTAGATAGGAGCTCAGACAGACAGAAATCTCAGACAGAAATGGAACAGGTTCCCTCCGTGGCAAGTGTCCTCAGGTGGGGTCTGAACAAGACCATCTATTGGAATAAAGAAAGGAAATACTTGATCTTTATAAATTCATCCTTAAGTTTATCCTTCAAAATATCCCACCTTCGTATTTGTTTTGTAATGCGACATACTGGTAAGTATTGCACGAATATAATTTATAAATAAATATTCCCGGTCGGGGCTGCATACTTAGACATTTTATTTCTTGAAATACACATTTGTTCAAGTCTACCTTAATTCAGTCATTTTGCACATTTTGGTAAATAGTTTAAATGACATTTATCGGACTGCATTAGCCAAAAAAATCTGGAACTCAATGCTTTTGAGAAAAATAACTCCTGATTTAGTTTGTATTATAAATTGTAGATTTTTTTAAATAAGGAAATGTACTGAAAACGACTCTAGCATTTCTTCGGAATTTCTTACATACCAGCGAAATTTTTCAGGCTGACAAAGTTGGTAGGAACATCAGTGATTCATGGATGGATAGCTCTCCCTCCTTTCAGGTACCTCTGGCTTTTGAGCTAAGCCATTAGGGATTTTCATGTGGGTAAAGAGCGCCCAAGGTAAGAGGTTTGTCTTTTATCTTTAAGGTTTGAAGGCAATGCCTTCGGGGATTTCTGTGATTTACTGGCAGTACAGTAACTGTGGTAAGCTAAGCCACTTGGTGCTTCCTTGTCATTATGCTGGCAGGAACACGGTGGAATCCGGTGGAATCTGCTCTGAGTCCTGTGCCCTTCCCCCTCACCATGTAGACTGTGATCAATGTCACCAGCTTTGTTTCTCTATTCTGTCAGATCCCCAGCCTCATCCTGTGCAGGTGGGTTACTCTTGTTGATTTTCCCCCTAACTATGTGACATTTCTTGAGCACCAATGGGACGTTTGGTTTTGGTTAAGGGATTATTTACTGATCGTGTGGCTCATGGAAGGTGGGGCGGGGTATTTCTATCTTCTTTCAAGAGTGTCCATAAACAAGAAAGGGTCAGCAGGTGTTTGGAAAAACCACTGCAGTTATAAACTGGCATAACCTTTGATTTATAAAATGACTTTTCTCCATTAAATAAAAAGTGAGAGTAGATTTTTATCAATAAAGTAAGCATGGTGCAGGATATTCTTCATATCTGTATAAGTGTTCTTTAGAGAAACAAAACCAATAGAAGATATCTATATTTATATTGATATAGATATAGGTATATCAGTCTTTTTTCTATTAAGGTCCTCAATCGATTAGATGAAGCTCGCCCCGCATTATGGGGGTAATCTGCTTTACTCAGGGTCTACTGATTTACGTGTTAATTTCATCCAAAAAATATACACTCACAGAAACATCTAGAATCGTGTTTAATACAAATATCTGTGTACAGCAGTCTAGCCAAGTTGAGACATAAAGTTAACCATTACAATATGCTCGCAAAGTCCCGGACTACTTAATGAATTACTGCTCTGCCATACATAGTTGACAAAATGCCCCTTGTTGTACTCCTGCATGCTAGAAATAATTCTAGTTCAGTGATGTCACTTTCAACAAAAGCTCTCTAGTTATTTCCTTTTCAGAGCAGTTAGAAATAGGCTTTGATTACTGAAGGCATGAACTCACTATCTACAACTCAATTTTAATCAGGTTCTGTCTAAAGAGTCAAAAAGAGTGTGTGATGTGGATTAAAATGTTGGACGCGCCCCTCCTGTGTGGTGCCAAGGAAGGGACAGCAGGTGATATAAGGGAGTGGGAGTGTCCCCTCGGCGTGTCCCCAGTGAACCAAATCGTCATTTTTACTTTTGCCAGATCCATGCATTCTCAAAGCAATACACTTTTGTCAATGTTAGTCCCTTTGATATTTAGCTATTTATTCATTTATTTATAAAATAATCTCTGTCCAACAGGGGGCTCCAACTCATGACCCCCAGATGAAGAGTCGCACACTCTCCCGACTGAGCCAGCCAGGCACCCCGATGTTAGTCCCCTTTAAGTTGGAAAACACTCGACTTACTGTGAGAAATTAATATCATTACAAGTCGTAGCTAGCACTTACTTCTAAAATACCTTTCAAGAGTTCAGCTCCAAAACTGCATCTCCCAAAGGGCTCACATTTCTTTTCCTGACCTGGATATGCCTTAGGTAAAAATGTAGAGAAAGAATGGTTCTTGCCTTTTATTTAACATTACCAGGATACAATGTCCTTGCCTCCAAGCTGTTTTGCTGGTAAACCCGAAGTGCCAAATGCTGTTCTCTTCTTCTGCAGGAGTAAGTCAGGCGTCCACACTGCCAGCTCCCTTCAGGAGTCACCTCCATGGGTACATATTGGACAATGCAGCACCTGGACTCTTGTCTCTCCTGAGTCATCCGGTAGCTGCTCGTCCACACCTCATCCACTATCTCATGGCTCCTAGCTCTGTAGGGGATACTGCTTAATTCGGTTCACTAGTTTTAGCTCATCACTCTTGGTGGTGTCCACTGGGGAGGGCTGCTTCCTTCCTGGGCCCAGCAGAGTGGGGAATTGGGGGTAGAACCCACTTCTCTTTACTGCCTTGTTCCTTGTCCTCTATGGTGCACTGCCCCCAGATGGTTCCTTGGCTCTCTCATTGGCTTTTTGGTGGAGCAGGGGAAGTCAGAAGGAATAAGAACACAGGTGGGGAAAATAGTGAGGGCAACTGAGCCCCTCCCAAAACAAAGCCAGTATTCCTTTCTTCCTCTGCGCTAAGTTGTTTTCCTCTGGAAGGCGGCTTCCCTCGGTTTCATCCATCTTTTGGAAATGCTTCTCCTAACCAACGAGTGATCTCTCTCCAGGATTTCTTCCCTCATCTGTCTTTTCCTCGAGTGAGAGCTAAATGAGTCTAAAATACTGCCCTGGAGGCTCCGCTAGGACTGGATTGATGATCTTTGATGCCCTGGGTCTCACGCCACAGTAGAGGTGGGTGTGAACATTTACGTTTCGTCTCTTCGAGAGCTTCCGCCGGTGTGAGCAGCAGATAGGGTTCCTAGGTCATCTGGCATCAAGTGGGTATCTGCTGGCAGGTGCGTGCACACGTATTCATACTCGTATCGAGGGTAAACTGAATCTCACAGAGAGTGAAATCTAAATATATATGGAAGTGACATTTTTCTCGCCGGCTCGTACCAAAGCTCTGCTCGGAAAAGGTGCCCGTTTTTTTTTTTTTGTTTTTTGTTTTTTTAATATATATTTTGCCGAACAGACACACTTACTCTTTATTTTCAATTTCACACCGTGTCCCTAGGCTTCCTGAGCCCAGGCGCTGGCTAAAAGATTGTGGCCAGAGCCGAGTCATTTGTTTGTTGAGAATGCCTCTTAGCCCAGGAAGCCCAGCTTTGAAATTGCCCTTGGTTTTGAGCTGGGCCAAATCAAATCTTGGCAAAAATGCATTGGCATTCCATTTTCTTTGGTTAGCTGAAGAAATATGGTAGGATAATACCGGACTGTCCATTACTAAAATGCCATGATGGTGCTCCTGGTGGTGTAGGTTCATTATGCTTTTCTACCTATGCAGAAACAACAAGGGGTTACACTGAGGTGCTCACAATTTTGTCTGAAAGAGCTTAGTTTTTCAGAGTTTCTTACTAACATAGTTTCCTGACTGGCGATTTCTTTCCTCCAAGGAGAGGATTGTATTTGGAGAAATAAATGCCTTGATAAAGTGATTGGAAGTGGAAGGTTGGGTTTTCGGGAAGAGATTGGACGGAGGCAATAGAAACACAGCTAAACTTCAAAGAAAGGAGTTGATGGAGGGAGTGGGTCATGGAGAGCTGATCAGCTATTATGGGGCAGGAAGGGAAACTATGGGCTACTGGGCCAATTTTGTGAAAATTTGAACCCCAAGCTGACAGTCATTATTACAGAACTAGTTAAAGGATAGAAAAAAGAAATACCCAATTTTAAATTGTCTGCTGAACCGCTCTGTTGCATTATTTCTTCTTCCCCGGTAAGTTTCTGTCTCCAGGGGCCATCTTTTATGAGTAGGATAGAGTGTGTTTGTGCTGAGAGGAGAGGAGTGCAGTAAAGAGAAGCCCCCTTGAAAAGGAAAAAGGTACAGTCCTAGACACAAAGTAGGGAGAGAGAAATGGACGGAAGTTGGACACTGGAACCAGAGGTGACTAAGGAGTAATGGGATTTCTATAATTTTGAAATATTCCCTGTGAGAACTTTGGACTTCCCACAGGATGTGAGTTGGTAGTTGAAAATCATCTTATAAAGATTTTAAGGGGCGCCTGGGTGGCGCAGTCGGTTAAGCGTCCGACTTCAGCCAGGTCACGATCTCGCGGTCCGGGAGTTCGAGCCCCGCGTCGGGCTCTGGGCTGATGGCTCAGAGCCTGGAGCCTGCTTCCGATTCTGTGTCTCCCTCTCTCTCTGCCCCTCCCCCGTTCATGCTCTGTCTCTCTCTGTCCCAAAAATAAATAAACGTTGAAAAAAAATTAAAAAAAAAAAGATTTTAAGTGGCAGGGTGGCCCCATGACACCTTGGTTACACTGAGCAAGTACTGAATTTTTGTTACTTAGAAGGAATAATTCAGGAGCATTCATTAAAAAAAAAAAAAAAAGCAAAGTCTCACCAACACAATAGGACAAAATAGGTGGTTTGAAGCAGTGACTTGGGTGTACGTTTTGTCTTAGGTTCATTTGATTGAACGGAACGAAGGTGTACTCAAGAAATCATCAGTCGGTGTTTCCCCAAATCCTCATCAAATTACTGTTAATTACAGTGGAGAGTAAATGCTCTCCCTCAGGAATCTGGAACTCAGCCTCCTGTAGACCGTCACCGTCCCTTCTCCTCTCCAAGTCTTTGAAGGCGCATGTTCTATCCTAAACAGTCATTAGATATTTGTATAATACTATATAATACTGCCTTTAGTTTTCATACAAAAATTCCCCCACCCTCGCGCACAGTATTTATGGTCAAACAAACACGCTAAGAAAATTTCCCATCCCTGGGTGGGAAGCTTTCTCCCCCTTTCCAACTTTAAAAATGTGTTTTTTTTTAACCTAGTTATTTATTGACTGTCTCCTTAGGTAGAATGCAAGGTCTGGGAGAACAAGGAATCTTTGTTTTCTTTGTTTGTGTATCCAGATCAGAAGTTTAATACACATTTATTGAACACATGGATAACGTGGCATACCTACCCCAGCCTTACTTTGCTTTATATCCCCAGGGATGTACATAAATGAGGCAGAGAAGTCTTAGGAAAGGGGGTTTATTGAGAAGAATCTCAACCCTTCGGTTCTAATTCTAAGCCATTCTGTAGTCTCTCCTAGGCTATAGTTGGTATATAACGAGTCTTGGTGCAAATTATATAAAGGTGCTGTCACAAAACAGGTGGGTTTTTAAAGGTCTCTCTTTATCTGGGTTGACAGGATTGCTGCTAGGGCTCGCGGCTTGGCCGACTGAGCTAGGTCTGCAGTGCCACTGAACAGTCTGGGCTCTCTCTGAACCTCTCAAGGTGTCTTGATGGTCTCTGCCTCCTATCTCCCACCTCCTCAAGCAAGGAGGAATCTGATTGGTCCCCTCAGCCACCACGTGATGTGATACTGCTTTATTGGCCTGTCCCTGGCTCACGCTCCTATCCTTGGTCCTATCAATGCAGGCGCCTTGGTAGGATGGCCTGGTTTTCGCAGAAAAGGACCAGAGCAGTCTGCCTAATTTACGGGATGGTTCCACTGTGACTTTCACGATGGATACAGCTTTTTAACACCAAAGTCATGTCAATAGGTGAGAGAAGGAACCATAGGTACCATCAAATTTTGCTAGTGGTAGGAAAACAAATTGTCATGGAGTTAATATCCAAAAGAGGCTGGCAGCTTACTTTGGATTGTTTCGGTATGAACTGTCTTCAACTGCCTCTCCCATTTCTTCTCACAAACACTGTGCGCATTATCCCTATTTGATGGCTGAGGACACTGAGGCCCAGAAAGTATCAGTGCACCCAAAGTCACACAACCATCAAATAGACTCGACAGTCGGACCCAGATGTCTTGTCTTCTCATTTCCGTCTGTTATTGTATTTAACATAGTGCTTTCATTTCAAGAACAGCCCACAGGGTGAAGGTGCTGGAGATGGTGACTTAAATGATAGGGTTTTCTCGTATCTACGAAAGGTGTTGCATTTTTAAAACGCCTGATCAACTGCCTGAAATGACTTAAGGCCACATGCATACTTTACATTCAAATATTCATTTATTTTTTTCTTTAATATTTCCTGAATTCCTTCATTGTAGTGGGTCACCCTTGCAAAGACTTTTCCAAAAACCATTAGCTTTGTTAACAAGAGAAAGAGAGACACAGAGAATATTCTGGAAAAAATAGCATTTTAAACCCTGATGACATTTATTTATTCTGTCACTCTGCCACCTTTTCGTCCTTTTCTGCTCCTAATATCAGAGCAACAACTAAATAGAAATGCTCTCTAAGGTCTTCCTTAATCTTAGTTCTCAAGAAGACAAGCGAAGTAAGTATGACTGATAGATGCTTTGAAGATCTCCTCATACATTCTCAGTAGCGCTGTAGGAATATCTTTATATCTTGGGCACAAAAGTCTAGCTCTTCATGGGGAACAATTTTCTATGTGGCACAGAATAAAATGGTCGCAGGAAATGCTTCCAGCCCTAAAGCTTTGAGCGCCTCAGATCACATGATATGCATATCAATTCACAATAGGCACATCATGTATCTTTTTGGCTTTGTTTACTTTTATTTATTAATTTGCTTATTCATAAATTTGTTCATCAGCTGCTTCATATTTTCATGTTGACCACTTTCCAACCTAAAAAAAAAACTGTCCTTTTGTCCCAGGGATTCAACATAATGGAAGGAGCACCCCACTGAGACCGCCAACTGCATTCTCCTTCAGGTTTACACGGTCAAGTTTCTCTCTTTTTTTTTTCAATATATGAAATTTATTGTCAAATTGGTTTCCATACAACACCCAGTGTTCATCCGAAAAGGTACCCTCCTCAATACCCATCACCCACCCTCTGCTCCCTCGCACCCCCCATCAACCCTCAGTTTGTTCTCACTTTTTAAGAGTCTCTTATGCTTTGGCTCTCTCCCACTCTAACCTCTTTTTTTTTTTTCCTTCCCCTTTCCCATGGGTTTCCGCCAAGTTTCTCAGGATCCACATAAGAGTGAAAACATATGGTATCTGTCCCTCTCTGTATGGCTTATTTCACTTAGCATCACACTCTCCAGTTCCATCCACATGGCTACAAAGGGCCATATTTCATTCTTTCTCATTGCCACGTAGTACTCCATTGTGTATATAAACCACAATTTCTTTATCCATTCATCAGTTGATGGACATTTAGGCTCTTTCCATAATTTGGCTATTGTTGAGAGTGCTGCTATAAACATTGGGGTACAAGTGCCCCTATGCATCAGCACTCCTGTATCCCTTGGGTAGATTCCTAGCAGTGCTATTGCTGGGTCATAGGGTAGGTCTATTTTTAATTTTCTGAGGAACCTCCACACTGCTTTCCAGAGCGGCTGCACCAATTTGCATTCCCACCACCAGTGCAAGAGGGTTCCCGTTTCTCCACATCCTCTCCAGCATCTATAGTCTCCTGATTTGTTCATTTTGGCCACTCTGACTGGCGTGAGGTGATATCTGAGTGTGGTTTTGATTTGTATTTCCCTGATAAGGAGCGACGTTGAACATCTTTTCATGTGCCTGTTGGCCATCCGGATGTCTTCTTTAGAGAAGTGTCTATTCATGTTTTCTGCCCATTTCTTCACTGGGTTATTTGTTTTTCGGGTGTGGAGTTTGGTGAGCTCTTTATAGATTTTGGATACTAGCCCTTTGTCCGATATGTCATTTGCAAATATCTTTTCCCATTCCGTTGGTTGCTTTCAGTTTTGTTGGTTGTTTCCTTTGCTGTGCAGAAGCTTTTTATCTTCATAAGGTCCCAGTAGTTCATTTTTGCTTTTAATTCCCTTGCCTTTGAGGATGTGTCAAGTAAGAAATTGCTACGGCTGAGGTCAGAGAGGTCTTTTCCTGCTTTCTCCTCTAGGGTTTTGATGGTTTCCTGTCTCACATTCAGGTCCTTTATCCATTTTGAGTTTATTTTTGTGAATGGTGTGAGAAAGTGGTCTAGTTTCAACCTTCTGCATGTTGCTGTCCAGTTCTCTCAGCACCATTTGTTAAAGAGAGTGTCTTTTTTCCATTGGATGTTCTTTCCTGCTTTGTCAAAGATGAGTTGGCCATACGTTTGTGGGTCTAGTTCTGGGGTTTCTATTCTATTCCATTGGTCTATGTGTCTGTTTTTGTGCCCATACCATGCTGTCTTGATGATGACAGCTTTGTAGTAGAGGCTAAAGTCTGGGATTGTGATGCCTCCTGCTTTGGTCTTTTTCTTCAAAATTACTTTTGCTATTCGGGGCCTTTTATGGTTCCATATGAATTTTAGGATTGCTTGTTCTAGTTTCGAGAAGAATGCTGGTGCAATTTTGATTGGGATTGTGTTGAATGTGTAGATAGCTTTGGGTAGTATTGACATTTTGACAATATTTATTCTTCCAATCCCTGAGCATGGAATGTTTTTCCATTTCTTTATATCTTATTCAATTTCCTTCATAAGTTTTCTATAGTTTTTAGCATACAGATCTTTTACATCTTTGGTTAGATTTATCCCTAGGTATTTTATGCTTCTTGGTGCAATTGTGAATGGGATCAGTTTCTTTATTTGTCTTTCTGTTGCTTCATTATTAGTGTATAAGAATACAACTGATTTCTGTACATTGATTTTGTATCCTGCAACTTTGCTAAATTCATGTATCAGTTCTAGCAGACTTTTGGTGGAGTCTATTAGATTTTCCATGTATAATATCATGTCATCTGCAAAAAGCGAAAGCTTGACTTCATCTTTGCCAATTTTGATGCCTTTGATTTCCTTTTGTTGTCTGATTGCTGATGCTAGAACTTCCAACACTATGTTAAACAATAGCGGTGAGAGTGGACATCCCTGTTGTGTTCCTGATCTCAGGGAAAAAGCTCTCAGTTTTTCCCCATTGAGGATGATGTTAGCTGTGGGCTTTTCATAAATGGCTTTTATGATCTTTAAGCATGTTCCTTGTATCCCGACTTTCTCGAGGGTTTTTATTAAGAAAGTTGCTGAATTTTGTCAAATGCCTTTTCTGCATCGATTGACAGGATCATATGGTTCTTATCTTTTCTTTTATTAATGTGATGTATCACGTTGATTGATTTGCGAATGTTGAACAAGTCCTGCATCCCAGGAATGAATCCCACTTGATCATGGTGAATAATTCCTTTTATATGCTGTTGAATTCAATTTGCTAGCATCTTATTGAGAATTTTTGCATCCATATTCATCAGGGATATTGGCCTGTAGTTCTCTTTTTTTACTGGGTCTCTGTCTGGTTTAGGAATCAAAGTAATACTGGCTTCATAGAATGAGTCTGGAAGTTTTCCTTCCCTTTGCATTTTTTGGAATAGCTTGAGAAGGATAGGTATTATCTCAGCTTTAAACGTCTGGTAGAACTCCCCTGGGAAGCCATCTGGTCCTGGACTCTTATTTGTTGGGAGATTTTTGATGACTGATTCAATTTCTTCACTGGTTATGGGTCTGTTCAAGCTTTCTATTTCCTCCTGATTGAGTTTTGGAAGCGTGTGGGTGTTTAGGAATTTGTCCATTTCTTCCAGGTTGTCCAGTTTGTTGGCATATAATTTTTCATAGTATTCTCTGATAATTGCTTGTATCTCTGAGGGATTGGTTGTAATAATTCCATTGTCATTCATGATTTTATCTATTTGGGTCATCTCCCTTTTCTTTTTGAGAAGCCTGGCCAGAGGTTTATCAATTTTGTTTATTTTTTCAAAAAACGAACTCTTGGTTTCATTGATCTGCTCTACAGTTTTTTTTTAGATTCTATGTTGTTTATTTTTGCTCTGATCTTTATTATTTCTCTTCTTCTGCCGGACTTAGGCTGTCTTTGCTGTTTTGCTTCTATTTCCTTTAGGTGTGCTGTTAGATTTTGTATTGGGGATTTTTCTTGCTTCTTGAGATAGGCCTGGATTGCAATGTATTTTCCTCTCAGGACTGCCTTCACTGCATCCCAAAGCATTTGGATTGTTGTATTTTCATTTTTGTTTGTTTCCATATATTTTTAAATTTCTTCTCTAATTGCCTGGTTGACCCTTTCATTCTTTAGTAGGGTGTTCTTTAACCTCCATGCTTTTGGAGGTTTCCCAGACTTTGTCTTGTGGTTGATTTCAAGCTTCATCGCACTGTGGTCTGAAAGTATGCATGGTATGATTTCAATTCTTGTATACTTATGAAGGGCTGTTTTGTGACCCAGTATGTGATCTATCTTGGAGAAGGTTCCATGTGCACTCGAGAAGAAAGTATATTCTGTTGCTTTGGGATGCAGAGTTCTAAATATATCTGTCAAGTTTTTCTGTCATCCACTTGGCTGGCAGGGAAGTTGTCAAGATAAAGGAGACAGTGTTCCTAAGGTGCTTTTAGATTTTCTGAAGAAAGAGTGGTGAGACACACATTGATAACAATGATGATAATGGTGATGATGATGGTGTGTGTTAATGATTATATTGAAGAAGGGAGAAAGTGGTTTTAAAAAATAAGTTAATAACCTTAGATAACACTGACGGACAAAAAGAAAGTACTGTATTCTTATGAAACTGCAATATGGTATTTCCTCACAGTTGCTAAACACTGAGTCTCCCTTTTCAGGAAGTCAAGGTAGTTCCCGTTTGTGAAGGGACCACCATTTTAGAAAATATTTCGTTTAGGTGGCTCAATACAACCGATCGATAGATCCACCAATGCATCCTGTTTCCCGTCCGCTGAATTTTGCAGTTCAAGGTCCTCCAGGGAAGATCGAATGGAAATGAATTTAGAGTCTGGGATGGTAAGGAAATTTGGGTTTGTTGAGAGTCTGGGTTATAGACTGAATGTTTGTGTCCCCTCAGAATTCATGTTGAAGCTCTGACCCCCCTTGTAGCTCTATTTGGGGATGTAGCCCCTAAAGGTTAATTGAGGCCAGAAGGGTGGAGTCCTGATCCAACAGAATGAGTATCCTTTTTTTTTAAATTTGTTTTTAATGTTTATTTGTTTTTGAGAGACAGAAGGAGAGCAGGAGTGGAGGACGGGCAGGGAGAGAGGGAGACACAGAATCTGAAGCAGGCTCCAGGCTCTGAGCTGTCAGCACAGAGCCTGATGCAGGGCTCGAACCCATGAACCACGAGATCATGACCTGAGCCAAAGCCAGACACTTAACTGACTGAGCCACCCAGGTGCCCCTAGAAAGAGTGTCCTTGTAAGAAGAGACACCAGAGAGCTTTCTGTCTCTCTCCTGTGTGCACAGAGGAAAGGCCGTGTGGGGACACAGTGAGAAGGAGACTGTCTAAAAATCAGGAAGAGAGCCTCACCAGAAACTGAGCCTTTATGGAAACTGGTCTTAGACTTTCTAGCTTCCCGAGCTGTGAGAAAATAAATTTCTGTCTTTAAGCCACCTCGTCTGGAATTTTGTTAAGGCAGTCCAAGCTGACCACTGCAGTCTGCTATCGTTGATACTTGAAAACAAAAGCAAGGTGTCCTCAAGAACTCAGAGATGATGGAAACAAGACCGTGCCTGTGGCTTCAAGGCCACCAACCCTGGACTGACACAATGTCAGCAACATCAGGGACACAACTATTCCATTTAACACCCACTAGATGCTAGGCACGAGCCCTGGCACTTTACAAGTATTAAGTCATTTAATCACTCCAAACGTCTGTTAATAAGTCTCTCTTTGAATGTGCAACTTTTAAATGTGGTCAGAGAGTCTCAGAATGATTAGGTCACACTCAAGGTCACTCAGAGATAAAAGGATTCAAGCCTCGGCTGTCTAATCCCCAACACCAAGGGCTTCACGTTGTCCACACTGCAACTCAACTAGATGCATTTAATACTTCAGGAGTGTGGCTATCAGAAGAGTAGTTAGTTAGCAGCAAAGCACAGGAAATGAAAATTATAGATACAAAGCTGGCATAATTCATCTTGGCACATCTGAGATCTCTGTCATCTCAAATGAGCTTCCAAAACTGTGAAAACCAAGCTTGGGCTTATAATTAACAAAAGTGCCCTCTGTTCTGTGTTACTCACATTCATTTTGTGCCTTCTACTAGCTAATGAGCTCTATGAGACCTGGAACTAGTATTTGATTTAAACTTCTTCAGGATTGTCCTTAGCTGGGAGCAATGATGGGTAAGTAGCAAGTGCTCAACAGATGTTGATTGACTCTTATTCATCTGACAGCTCACAACATCAGGTCTACTGTAGAGATTCATGGATTTTGCCTCGGTTACTGTTCGTTGCTCTTCAAGCCCCTCCTCCCTGGTCTGTAGCTCAGCCCGGTAATGTCAACACTTAATATTCCAGGCTGAATATTTCCTGGGTTTCTGCAGGCATACTGCAGACAAGAAACAAGCAATTTTTGTCCCTGAGGGCTTTCGAAAACAAAGGCGTCTCCTATGTGCCATTTCTTTGTAGCATCAGAATATCACAAACTTCTTAAAACTACAATAAATAAATTATAAATTTAAAAAATGTCTGTATTCACAAAGATGTCTTTTGACATCCTATTTTTATCCCCTGTTTTACCAGCCCGTACCTTCTAGATGATCCTTCCTCCTCGTGTCCTCACTCGAAGCCAGAATACAGGGTCACACAGGTATTGCCTCGTTCGGGCTTTCCATTTTCAAAGGTCAAATGTATCTATTTCTTTTATTCATTAGGCTTTTAAGCAAATATGCCCCTGACTTGATTCTGGTAAGTAAAGTGGGTCTTTGAAAGATATGCCAGAAATATGCAAAGCAATCTCAAAAGTGGGAGGTTTACTATGTTAAGAAAATTTGAGGATGGCGAATACTCATCTTCATGAAAGCTTGGTGGTGTGGATGCGAAGGGAGATTATCCATTACTTGTAGATTGGAGTTTAGTCTAGAATGTTAATATCGCAATGCTTATTTGCTATCACCTTATAGATTTGGAGTTTATGAGGCAAATATTTGAACACACTTTATCTCCCAGAGATTGGGTCTGCCAGTTTAGTGCAAACAGTGGGTTTTTTATTGGCAAAACTAATAGGGTAGAAGAGATTGTACGTAGATTTTTTTTATTGACTATATTCCCTATGCTGTTCTTTTCATTTCCGTGACTTATTTGTTTTATAACTGAAAGTTTGTACCTCTTAATCCCCTTCACCTTTTTCACTCCTCTCCCCCACGCCCATCCCCACTTTCTCTCTGGCAGTCACCAGTTTATGCTCTGTATTTAAAAGTCGATTTGTTTTTTCCTCTGTTTGTTTGTTCCTTTATTTTAGTTTTAGATTCCACATAGCAGTGAAATCATATGGTATGTATCTTTCTCGGTCTGACTTACTTCACTTAGCATATACACAGATTTTTGATGAATGTTTTCTCTAACAGTTGTTAAATGTCTGTCCATATCCTCCTGGCCGACTTCTAAGTTTATTTGTAGCTGTGGTGGGCAGTTTCTGTACATACTGTTTTCTGCTGGAGGCTCTCTCCAGTGTGATAGGAGCTGCCCATTTCTCATGCAGGCAATGCCGTCTAGAGGGAGAGGGGTCAGTGTTCCTCAGTGGGAGAATTCTGCAATGTGAATTGCATGATAGCTCACATCCCATGACACTGAGCCTCGGTTTCCTGCAGCTATACCCCACTCATTAATATACCCTCCTTTGGGTTTTCTCTCTTGAAGATTAGATAAAGCAACGGAGGTAACGCATGTCTGATTTAAATCTTCGGTCTGGTTTCTAAAGGAAATTTTTGTCAATGTGTCTTAACCAACGCAACCCCTTTGTTCTTTGTTGCTATTGTTCCTCGTGTTCTTCTTTAGTAAACTAAACACACTTCTTTAAGACCACCCATGGGGAGGGGCGCCTGGGTGGCTCAGCCGGTTAAGCGTCCCGCTTCAGTGCAGGTCATGATCTCGCGGTTTGTGAGTTCGAGCCCCGCGTCAGGCTCTGTGCTGACAGTTCAGAGCTTAGAGAAAATGACTGCCCACAGGGGGCCAGAGCCATGGTTGTTCTGTTTGTATCTGTATCTCCAGCTGGTAACAAAAATTTAGCACATGGCAGGCCCTTAATAAGTATGCTCCAAGTGGAAATTTATGTGTATAGATGTGCATGGATTTATTTATCGCAAAATTCAGCGGGTTTTATTATATGCACAAAGTTGTGCAACCATTGACTAATTCTAGAAGATTTCCACCCCCCCCCCAAAAAAAAAAAACCTGTATCACCAAATTCCTCCCTTCCCTAATCCTCTGGCAACCACTAACCTACTTTCTGTCTCAATGGATTTGTCTACTGCGGACATTTAATACAAATGGAATCATATAATTGGGGTGCCTGGCTGGCTCAGTTAACCATCTGACTTCGGCTCAGGTCATGATCTCACGGTTTGTGAGTTCGAGCCCTGTATCAGGCTCTGTGCTAACAGCTCGGAGCCTGGAGCCTGCTTCAGATTCTGTGTCTCCTTCTCTCTTTGCCCCTCCCCCACTCACACTCTGTCTTTCTTTCTCTCTCAAAAATAAACATTAAAAGAAGTAGCATAGGATTTTCAAGGTTCGTTCATGTTGTGGCACGGATCAGTGCTTCATTCCTTTTTATAGCTGAATAATGGTCCCTTGCATGTATATACCGTATTTGTTTATCCATTAGTCAGTTAATGGACATTTGGGTGGTTTCTACTTTTTGGTTACTATGAATAATACTGCTACGAATATTCGTGCACAAGCAGCCGTACCATTTTAGGTTTCCATCAGCAATGCACAAATGTGCAGGCCTTCTGCATCTTCACACCTTGTTATTGTTTTCATTTTTATTATAGCCTTCCCAGTGCCAGGTTGAATTTGATTTGAGAAGAATGGTCTTTGGAGGACATCTTAGCATTCTTTTTTATCTAGCAACTTGCTTTCTTGGAGACCTCTTGGCATTTTGCAGCACTACTGGAAAGAAGCTCCATGACGTAACCAATATTGTTGACTTATAAGAAGGCTGTGATGGTCCTTCAGCATTCAACATTTTCCCTGGTGCCCCTTTTCAAATCTAATCAAATCAGAGGTAGTTCAGCATACAGTTCTGAGCTTATCAGATTGTGTGACCATGGGAAAGCCCCTTTTTCTCTCTGGACCTCAGGTATTTTACATGTATATTGAGTAAGACATGTTCAATGTCTTACTGGAAGGTTGGAATAAACCCTCTCAAAGCTTACTTTTAAAGTTCAACGCAAGGCAGTAATCGATGTCTGCTTTCCAGTCTCCTCCCTGATCTGTCTCCTTTCTTTTTGGGAATTGGTCCTCTTTCTGGCAACTGATTCTTATGGGAACCTTCGAAGCAGCATCCCTCACTCCAGAAATGGACCTAATTAAAGTACTTTCTTCTGCCTGGACAGAGCGATCAGTTCAGAGATAGGTATATGGCACAAGCGAGGGAAATTGGAGTCTTTCGTGGGATTGTGAACCTAAGCTATTAGGGAGGGTGCCCTCTGCTGCTGGGACTCGGTAGCTAAAGGAGTGTGTCCCCTGTGGTGCTGGTGGCCATCATGCCCTCCACATGGAAAGTAGAAATGATGAGACACATTGTGTTGTTCGAGGTCCTTGATTCACCTGGGCCTGCAGTTAAATCCGCCCCTACATTTTTCTGTTCTTCCTTCTGTGTGTGTGTGCATAACTTATCTTAGCTGCATTTCAGTCCCTTCTCTTAATCAGAAAGTGTCTGACTAATATATACAGAAACATTTACTGAGTGTCCATGGTGGATACTTTGGAGTCAACAAAGAAATGTAAGTCCACAGTCTCAAGGAGCTTACAGGCTAGATTAATGGCCAAGCCGCAGAAATAAGAAAGCCCGCTGTGCAGTCAACCTTGTCTGTATGGGGAAAGGTGCTTTGACTGTCCAACTTACTGATCAGTATTTTAACTAATGTGCCATTTCAGAGACTGAAGTTTCATGGCACAGAGTCTCACATAGTTTTCATATCTGACGGCCCTGAATGGTCTACCACATATTAGCTGCATGACTTCGGACATGGTGTTTTAATGTTCAGAGCCTCATTTTCTTTTGCTTATCCATAAAATGGGGATACTATTATTTAGTTCATGGGTTGTTTTGAAGATGAAATAAAACAATTCAGACAACGCGGTTCCTAATACCTAATTCGTCTTCATAACTTTGCTCCCTTTCTCTGTCCAGAACCCCCTCCAGTCTTGAAAAATCAAACTAATTCAGAATCTGCCTGTAAAAAAAAAAAATACCTGTAAACAGGAGAAAGCTTTTTTTGAAACAGCGATATAAAATAGTTCTTCATCTAAATCTTAAAATAGTAACCGTTTATTTGGGATAATGAATTCACAAACATATTTAAACAACATAATTTAGTGGTTTGCCCAGGTGTTGGCACCGTTTAGGAAAGCTAGCAGGCAGAGATAGATATTCATTGAATGTAATTATTCCTCATACAGAATGAATAGGATTACTAGAAATTAACAACCAAAATGTGTTTAAGAATTCTTTTGCCTGAAAGCATGGGTGTTTTGATTCCGCGTTGTAACTGTAACAGTCTTTGTATGACATTGGTAATGTAACCAACACACCTATTTGTCATTGACTCTAGGACTTGTTGACACATAAATAAGAAATGAAAATAATGTAGTAACCCAAAGGGCATCCTGGTGAATCACCCCCATATTGTTATTATTGTTTAATGAGCACGCATGATAAATTAATGTTATGCTAATGGATAATCAGTTTATATTCTGCTGGCTCAGGGCATATATGACATGTTCACTTGACTTTTAGTTGCATTTCTAGTTTTTCCAAACATCAGTTACTCTTTTTCAAACCTTAGTTGCCCTTGTCTTTATGAACCTGACCCTACCTACAGGGTGACCAAAATTTGTTGAAGTAGTGAAGAAACAATTAAAATATTTAAAGATACTTCCTGAAAATAAGTATTCATGTATAAGGGAGAAATATGAAATGGCATGAGGGTTGCTCTTACCATCTAAAACAATGGCAAGTTTGTTTATAGAACAATCATCCTTTGAATCAATTATTTTTCTGATTAGATTACCCTCATAAGGAAATGAATACAGTGCCCTTTAGAAATGCAATATAGTTATGAAAAAAAAAAAAAGCCCACCCTCTCCCCGTACATTTTAATGATTAGCAAAGCTATCTCATGGTTTGGATGGAGGCCCAGGAAATGATCCAAATGGGATTATATTTTCTTAATCTATTAGGATAATGTACAACTTGCTTCCACTCTCCACCCTACCCCATCTAACTTGGCAAGTATTGTTAGCAGACTCTGAAATAGTTATAGTCCAGAGACAGACTCACATACAGTTTATCATCTCCAGACGCTGTGTCTGTCATAGCCTGAAATCTTAAGAAGAAAGTATTGCTGACTAGAAGAGAATTCATGTGTTTTAGAATTTGATTGATTATGGGCACCCAGTTAACAGTCAGTGTGATCAGCATTATGCAAACAGATAAGGGTCATGGCCTCTGTTTGCTAAAAGTGTTCGCCTTCCACATGCACCCCTTAAAAAGTTACAGCGAGTATTGAGTTTCAAATTTATAATCAAAATTCAGGAAAATCTAAAGTGATCATTGTTCCTTAGCACCTGCTCTTAATCTGCCTGCATAGCCCAATGCAAGTGTAAGCACTGGGGAGGAGAGAGATGCTGTTTTTGTAGTGATCAGGCGGCTTAAGATAGGCAGTCATCTGAACTGCTTTCAGAATTAAAGAGCTCTGGGTGAAAAAGTGGTGAGCACTGCTTGGGGAAGACACCAAGACTTTGCCCTCTGCTCAGATGATTTTGCCCAGATGCGATCGTGATCGTGATCATTGAGAGACTCAGAGATAAGAGCAAAAGTTGCCAGTCACGCCAGAGGAAGGGGCACTGCTCTTTCTTCTCCCTACAGATACTTATTCCCAAGGGACCTTGCAGGGCCCTGGGTTTTGGGAGATGATACCATGGACTTGGAAGAAACCTTTATTTGGTGTCTCATTTGGAACCGGCTGCTGAGAAGACCATGCTGACTACCTGGAGAAAGAACTCCATCAGCAGATCCTCCACACCTGTAGGACTTGGGGAGCCACTCTGACTGCCAGAGAGGCAAGGAATCCAGGAGGGGGGAGATCCTTCAGTCACTCCTGTGCCATTTTGAACCTTTGCGGGTTCTTTGAGAGACAACGGTATTACGGGTAATTAACGTGTACCATTGGGTTGTTGACTGTGTTTTATCCTAGTTTAAAACTCTCGTAGAATATTTTGGTCAGGGAATTGACCGACACAAACATGTCCAGCGGGCATTCACTACCTGTGTTCCGAGTGGGAATTTAAGTGAAGGAGCATCTGATACCCCCTGCTCCCCCTCACCAAATAACCGTGTCTTTAAAAAAAAAAAAAAAAGAATCCACAATTTTTTCTACCCTCTCTTTTTATTAGAGGTTTAGTTCAACTGATTAGTATTTAGTGTTTATAATATCCAACTTCTCCCTCGGGGGGTGGCATGGGGTGGGCTGAGAGCAAAACCAAAATACCCTAAAAAGAAAGCAGGCCCGTTTCTTTGCCCTTTCTTGAAACTTGATCTTTAAAACAGATCGCTTCTCTGCAAATACCTTTCCTATTTCACTAAAAATGTACCCCCCTCCAAAAGTCCTGGCCTTCCCAACCTCCTAAATGATGAAATAGAATATACCCCCCAAGCTCCCGCCACTGTGGGTAGGAGAAGGTAGGAGTAACATTCTCCACCCTGCGCCAACAAGGAGTTCATTCATCACAACGAGGCACCTTTCCTCAAGAAGAAAGCAGGAGACATGGAAGCTTTCCCCCGAGTTGGCTAGCAGGGCTTGCAAGAGGAGGGATGCATGCAGGGTTTGAGATCCTACTGTCTTTAAATATAAAGAGTCCGATCACCAAGTGTAGAGGCGGAATGCATAGGTGGAGGTGAGTGGGGAGGACGCTTGCTGTCTAGGGGGTGGGTTGCACTGGAGAAGTCAGGAGCTGTCATGCAGGTTTCAAGGGAATGGATGGGACCATTTGGGCAGAGGAGGGGAAGGTCCATTCTCCTCCTGAGGAACAGGACCAAGCCAGGCTTCCCCTGAGAATGGGTGGCAGAGGCGAGGCTCTATGGGCAGCTGGGTTTGTTTTGCTGGGATACGTTCTCTGAAAGTCTTTATATTCTTCTGGAGCAGGAGAGTCTTCCACTAGATGGGAAGAATACTTTGAGTCAAAATCATCCAAGAAAGAACGACAGTGGCAATAGAATCGCTGTGGCCATTCCTCAGTGGTGGTGGTGACGGAGGAGGCGGGGCTGGCCCAGCTGGCGTCCTAGTGGGAGGCGTGGTGGGGGCTTGCCTCGGCTCAGGGGTTCTGACCCATGCATTCAGCATGGCAGTGGGGAAGGCGGAGCATCTCTGGAACCATTTAGGATCATGGGTGAGGGGGTGGGCGTGGTACTCCCTGACTGCGAGAGTCCTGGACTGGGGGAGGTAGCTGATTACTCTATAGCGAGGGAGAGGCCCTAGGTGGCCTCTGTGGCAGCTCAGGGACCCATCCCTTCCTTGGTGGGACTGGAGGGTCCACTGGGGACCCCAGGAGGCTGGCAGCGAGATGGGGGAGAAGAAGCCAGACACTGGCCACGTGGTCCCATTCTGATATTCACAGGGGACAGAGGTGGTTTTGACAGGGTTGGAGCAGGAGGTCCCTCTTGACCAGGGTGCAGCCTGCGTCCGGGTGTGGGCGGCATGGGTTTCTCTCTGTCCTAAGACTGGAGCTTTGTTGAGGTGCATAGGCAGAGGTGGAGCAAGAGGAGCCCAAGAGCTGTGCTTCCTGCCTGTACTGCTGGTGGTATTAAGCTGAAAGAGGTCTAGTAATGAGGGTCCCTGCCTCCCGGACAATTCTGGGAGGGAGGCTCGGCTTCTGTCTGTATCATCTTGAGCACATCCGTTGGCTTGTAGACACCGGTGACCTTTGGGCAGCAGCTTGTGAACCGGGGACTTTAGGGCCAGCTCACCAGCTAGGTTCTCTGAAAGGTCCTTGGCTCCCGCAGGCCGGAGGTGCGGCACTCCTCCTAGAAAGAGACCTCCCTCGGGCTTCAGGGCAACTGCTCCAGAGCCAGAACCACCACTATTTCCTTTGGGTTTCTCAAGGTTGGGAGTGAGCACTCTGATAGTTAATGTTGGTCACCTTCTTCAGCCGTGTGTTTTATTTCAAGAAAGTTGTAGTTGAATTATGCTCACATGGAATCTTACAGTGGCTGTTCATTTTTGTGTGTATAAAAGTAGCTTCAAAGAATAAGATACAGGTGTGGTTGAAAAGAACAGCTTCCCTTTGATGTTAAACACCTCTGTCTTTATTTATTTAAAACAAGCCAACCTTAGAGGAGCCTGGGTGGCTCAGTCAGTTAAGTGCTGGACTTCAGCTCCAGTCTTGATCTCATGGTTCATGGGTTCGAGCCCCGCATAGGGCTCCGTCCTGACCCCTCAGAGCCTGAAGCCTGCTTAGGTTTCTGTGTCTCCTTCTCTCTCTACCACTCCCCCACTTGTGCTCTGTCTCTCTCTCTCCCTCAAAAAAAAATAAATAAAATGTTAAAAAAATCAAATAAAACAATCCAGCATTAGCTTGGATTAAGATTTTAGAATTAAGACACAGAGGAAAATCAGCTCCACTGTGCAATTGAGAGTTTTTTTCCCCCCACGCATAGATAGAGCAGCTACATGTGAGGTGGAGAAGTCTGCTAGGGTAGATCTTTGAGGCCTGGCCTCATGAAAATAGGTTAAATTTATTGAGCCTACAGAATTTCATACAGAGGAATTATTTGGGGTGGGCTGAAGCAGGGTAGCTTGGAGTCAGTTTGGCATTCACTCATTTATTTGTTCAATAAACATTTGTAGAGCACCCAGTTTGTACTCGGTCCTGGGTTGGCTATGGGTTCTAATGGAGAACAAGACATAGTTCCTACTCACACGTAGCTTACAATCAACAGATCAGAGTGTGTGAATTGAGCATATCTCATGTGCAAAGCAGCGGGATGCTCTGGGTGAGGTGTGCAGATGAACAGCAACTGTCTTAGCTTCAACGAATCCACAGTTTAATGGTGAAGTTGGATCTACACATTAATTATCACTCCAAGCTGTGTGTGATTAGGGCCGTATTAAAGGACTAGAGTGCCTAAAGTTCTTCTAATCCTTTCTTTGTTGCAACTTTTTATTTCTGTAGGGCTTTCCTCTGGGACACATTGGTTTTATAAATATTAATTCCATCAGAAAAGAGCCATAGAAAGCAATGGAAAGAACACTTCGGCTTTAGCCTCTGTGTTGATTGAGGCACAGCTCCACTGTGCTCATGTAATACCTCCCGGTGAATAGGATTCCTGAAGTTTCCTTTTGTCTATGAACATACAAATGGAGCCTTTTTATTCACGGTTCTGGCTTTGCACGAGCCAGCGACTGTAGACTGCTGAGACCCTCTGAATAGATGCTGGGACGACAAGCCAATGCGACAGCTCATTGAGCTTTGAGGCTCTTGCACTGCCTCCAGGACTCGTGGTCTGAAGCCATTGCTTATGAGCTAACTCTTCTTGTCCTGCCCACTACCCACAAGGCTATGACCAAGTTATCCAACAATTCTTAGAATGTCACTGGCATGACATTTCTGGAATCCACTCATTTCTCTGTTGGATGTCTGTAGTGCAGAGAAGCAGGTGAATAGCTAGTCTTGGGGCACTGTACAGAATAAAGAAAGCTCTAATGGAGCTAAAAGTTTCTAAAATCTCTACCAGTTACATTTTTCATCATTGTCCCATTGAATATTTCAATATTTCTGGGAATATATGTAGCAACTAAGCCAGCTATTTAGGAGCATAGAGGTGGGGTTGCCTAAATTATTATTCTATAAGAGCTGATTTGTGCTTTCAAGTATGTGTTTGTCTTTAGATCCTTAACCTTTACCCAATTCCATGTTTGTCATGATTTATTTTCTGTATATGTTTTTGACCTTCTCTTGGCAGATGACTCCAACATTATCTTCGTTGAGAATGATTCTGACACTGGCTGGAGAGATACAATTGTGTTCTGTTTATGCAATATAGAAAGCCAGAGCACTTTTTCTAAGCTGTCGTCATACATCACTGTCAGTATTTTGAACCACTAAATTGTTATTAAAAATTCAGGGACAATAATCCATTTTGAGAATACCATGAGAAAAGCAAATACTGTAATGACTGATTGACATTTCAAGAATAACATCATTCAAGACATGCTAATTTTTCTGCAGCCCATTTTCTTGGATAAGTGTCTATTGTATAAATAAGTTTGGTTTCCAACCCCTTCCCAGCATTTGCTTTTGACGAGGGAGTCTTTATATTAAAAAAGAAAATCATCTGAAATGAAATTTGCTTATGTTCTCCATGGCTTTACAGGGGGGAAAAGAAGCCTGCTTCATGGCTAGAATAAATGACTTTCTTTACCAACAAGGGTTTTATATCACATGGTTTCCACCATGTTTCAAGAAAAAATCTGCTATAATAAGCACCCAAATTGGCTTGTGTACTTGTTCAGGAGTAATGAGCTATGATGAGAAAAATAGTGGATAGAGAACCAGGAGATGGGAGGGTTCTGGTTCCGACTCTGCTCTGACAAAGCTGCACTCATAACCTTGAACACAGGATTTAATATCTCATGGCTGTAATTGACTTTGGGGTTTTGCTTCTTTTCTTTTCTTTTCTTTTCTTTTCTTTTCTTTTCTTTTCTTTTCTTTTCTTTTTTCTTTCTTTCTTTCTTTCTTTCTTTCTTTCTTTCTTTCTTTTTCTTTTTCTTTCTTTCCTTTCTGTTTTCTCTTTCTTTCTTTCTTTCTTTCTTTCTTTCTTTCTTTCTTTTCTTCTTTTAATTAGCATGTTTGGGTGTTTTCTGCCTCTGGTAGGCTATGATAGGATGCCTAGATAAAAATGCAAGAGAATGTTTCACTGATACCCTTTCTCATATTTTTTCATGTTTATTAATTTTTTGAGAGAGAGACAGAGCATGAGTGGAGGAGGGGCAGAGAGAGAGGGAAACACTGAATCCAAAGCAGGTTCCAGGCTCTGAGCTGTCAGCACAGAGCCCAATGTGGGGCTCGAACTCACGAACCGTGAGATCATGACTTGAGCCGAAGCCAGATGCTTAACTGACTGAGCCACCCAGGTGCCCCTCTCATGTTCTGTATGGAAGAATTTTTTTTTTTTTTCAGTCAAGAGTAGGAAATTGACCTTCCAATGCTATTGTTTTCAAATACTTTTATCCATTTTGGCAGGTCAAAAGTGTCATGGACAATTTATCCTATAACTTTCACTTGTCACTACAACAGAAAATAAAAAATAAGCAGGTTTATTAATAGTAAATATGTTGTTTGTTTCAATCAGATGCTAATGAGAATGAGCATAAGAAAACTTAATGCTTTTTTTGTGCCAGAAAGTACAGATTCCAGTATCATAAGAGAATTGATAGCAATAATTTGCATTTATGTAGTGTCCAAGTTTACCAAACACTTGCATTAAAAAAAATCTCATTTGACCCTCACAAAATAGAATGTTATCCTTTCTGCTTGATAGATGGGAAAATTGAAGCTGGGTTATGAGGGGTAGAGCCAGATCAAAATCCCTGTCTTCCATTTCTTAATTCGGTTTGCTTTGCATTCATTATACCATGCGTCCCCCAGAATCTCATAGCAGGGCAATATAAACCATGAATTATTGAGTGCCTCCAACGTTACTTTGGGATACCGGATGACACATTCTTCGTGATAAAGTGTGCATTTGAAAAAACCATCAGGAGAGAACAGTATTAGTACTCGAGGGATAATTGGGATAATAAAAAGCCTCTAATATTTGTATAGAAATACACAGTTTACTGAACCCTGATTTTAGGGGCTCCTTGAACCAAAAATCTGACACGAGCTCTGTTATCCTTTGGCTATAGATGTGGAAATCTGTGATGTGAGGCTGAGTGCATGGTTTACACAACGGCATGTGGCAGGTCCAGGTCTGTCTGTCTGGTGTGTTTCCAACGATACTACATAGGTTTAGACACCACTGGAGAACCCAGTTTGGCTGTTCTTACTGATTGGAACTTTTCAAAGCACAACACAATGAGCTCTTTACCAGTAATCATTCTTTCATGGAGGAGAGGGGGGGATGCATAAGAAGCAGGAAGTGTAGAATACTGGTTAAAGATATGGGCTCTGGAGTGAGATAAAATTCTACTTCTTGCTGACCTATTAACATCAGGATAATAGATACTATTACCCACTTGTACCCTTTGAGGGCTCCTTTAAGGTGGAAATGCCTCCCTAGAATGGGCTTCCTTTCTTGTGTCCTACTCAGTTGCAAGGGCATTAAGGTCTGATCCTAGGACTTGAAATATTCCCTCCCCTTCCAATGAAATGGATTTCCCCTTTTTAAGTTGTCAAAACAAAAGTGACCATACGTCACTTAAGCAAGCATCCTTTTTCTCCCCCCTTTTAACATCTGGAATACATTAACATCAGAAATGATAAAGTGGGGGCCTGACCCCTTCTCAGACATGATAATTGTGTCTCAGTCAAGAATAGTCCAGAATCTGATGTCCAGAGTGAGTTACAAGGGGGCTGGAGGACTAGGACTATGGCGGGTTGAATTGACATCTATAGATTCTGAAGACTCTAACCTCTTCCAATATGAATGTATCCTTTTTATGTACACTGCATGATTAAAAGACTCCCATTCAAAATGGAAAATGGATTACTGATTGATCATTCAAAGCAGATGACAATCATGTTCCTTCTACTGACAGCAAGTAACAAGAGAGATGTGTAGACATGAGGACATGAGGGAAGGTCTGGAATCGGCCACTCCATGGCCAATATTGGTTGGCGTCATGAAAGAATAAAGCAAGAGGGAAGTTAAGATGTATCTAAAAGGACAGAATGGGTTGAGAAGAATGATACATGCTTCTCATTTGTCGCTTTCTAAGGCATTCCTCGGTATCCCTTGGCTGAAATACAAAATCACTTTCCAGCTTTAAACACCAACTTATAAAGTTGAAGGGCAGGAAGTTAATGACATAGACCTAGTTTTTGTGTGGATAGACATGTATGCACTTGCAATACATTGAAAATGCATTAGTAGACAACTGCATACATCCACAGGGTGTGTGACAATTAAATGAGACATCACCTCTAAGGCGCTAAATATTACACGCATTGCCAGACATTGCTTCTTCTTGTAATGATGATAACAGTAAGAGCGTAACAAGAATAATTATTGTTCAGATATTGAGGCTCACAGGGCAGAGCCAGGAAAATGCAGTGCCTGGGGGTAGAATAAAGAAAAGAGAGGAAAAGGAACCTTGCATTGTCTACTTTGAATTCTGGTCCCAATTAGGTCTGAGGTGTGGGTTCTTTCATTGACTGCCACCATTAGGCTTTATGATTTAATGCTTGTTTCATGGCCTCACATGAAAACCAGAACAATATCTCCTCCCACTAAATGCCAGGAGGATCTTTTGAATGAGATATGGGCAGTGAGGTCGGAGCTGGAGTTCAGCAATACAGATTGGGGTTGCTGGCATTATGAAGGCTAAAAACGCAGAATTGAAGACCAGATATTTCTGGGGGATGGGAATCAAAGGCAATAGCCTTACCATTGACTTCCATGACCTCTTCAGCCAGAGCGCCAATGTTTCATATCAGTGGTCTAGAGACAGACATCCTGGGAACCAATGGTCCTTCTCTAATGGGCCATCAATACAAAGAAATGCCTGTCATTTTGGGTCTGCAGTGAAGGTTCACTGATAAATGCTTGTTAGTATTCTACAGGAGAGTTACAGAAATGGAAAGTACTCGTGAAAACATCTTCCTTCTCTCAAATACGGTCCCTGCCCCCAACTCATTTGTCTTAGGTACAGTAGATCATGAGCTTCCTATTCAATTAATTTAGGTAAGAGCAGAATCCATTCTTTGTAACCTTTTTTTCTGCCCCCAGGGAAAAATGCTTTTGAAATTGCCATCTGCTCCCTGGCATCTCTTTGCCTTGCTTCTCTTCTGTGTGATTTCAGCCAAACCCAACAGGAGGGCAGAGGACTCAGAGGTAGGTAGGTGTCTGACAAGTGTCACAGAGTGTCACAGAACCACGACAATGAAGGTGCTCTCCAACGTTCGGAGCCAACATGTTCCCCAGTTCATTGTGCATCATTTGTAAAGATAGCATTGGTCCCCTTTAGCTCGGGGAGTCCAAGGATGTATCTCTGAAAGATGATTTTTCTTGCCAAAAAATATAAGCATGTTCCGGATAGAAACTCTTTTTCTTCCTTTTCTCCTAAATACAACTTAATGATTGGGGTGATTTCAGAACTGCCTAGGAAAACAAATCAATTCTTTTTGGTTTTTAAAAACTAACAAGAAATGCTGAGTGAGTCAAAGGCAACGAGGCGGTGTTCAGTAAATGCACCCGCATCAGGAAGGAGGTCAAGTTAAAATTGTGTTTGACTGTTGGAGTTTACTAAAAAAATTTAAGTACCATTACTGGAGATAAAATATTGTACGTGTGCATTAGCTCTTGGCTAGATAGCCAGTACTCATGTACATGGTACAATTTTTATATATAAATGGATGCACTACAAATCAATGTTCTCTAATCTCAGCTGCACCCTCCATGACGCTTAGAAACGCTGTTATTCATCTGATTTCTTATCACACTCCCCCTCGGGGCCAGTACAAGCCTTTTGTAACTTCAGCTGGCTCCACTCCCCAACACACTCTAGCTGATGGCTCCTTCTCCAGAGGCTCCTGTCATTTTCCTCCTCCTCCAAGCAAGACCCTTTATGTGCAGCCTAGGTTTTATCCCCTTCCATCCTTTTGGTGTTTGGGGATCTAAAATCTTGTTGTTCAAGTCCTCCAGCGCTGTTTTAGAGCTTTGCAAGGTTCTTGCTCTCTCTTGCTTCTCTTCGTAGGAATTTAGCCTAGCTAAAGCTTAGACGTCCTTGCAAGTGGGACCACTGGTTTTAATGCCCCCCCATGGTAGCACCTGACCACACCTCGGGCAAGAGTATATCCTAGGTCCTTGCTTCTCTCTCATGCACCGTCAGTGAATCTTATTGATGGAATTCTCCTATGACAAAAACACCTTCTCTCAAGCCTGATATGCCTTCTGGCTGCTGACCACCTCTCTCCTTGCACTACTAAACTTCTGACAAAGGAATTTTTATACCAGTTGCTTTTGCTCTCTTCCCTCTCACTCACATCTCAAGCCCTGACACACTGGCAATAAAAAAAAAAAGATCTTACTTTGGCCTTTGGGTTACTACATTTTTCTGGTTTTTCTTTCTTTATAGTGGATCCTTCTCACGGTCCTCATTTTTCTCCCATTCTCCCATTCCATGTGATTCAATGTGAGGAAAGCTTAGATGCCTAATTATTTCCATATTTTAACTAATTGCCTTATGACAGTCATCCCCAAATCTACATCCCTGCCCTTTCTCTCTCCAGAGCTCCGACTTCCTGTGTTCAACTCCATTGGTAACTTCCACTCTTATGTCCATTGATACTCTTTCATTTTTTTTTTAACTCTGCCCAATTATCTCCTCTTCAAAAACCCCTTCTCCTCTTATCTTTCCTAATTCTGTTAATAATGTCATAACAAAAAAAGTCACCATTGAAATCTTAGTATTATCTTCATTTTCTCCTCCTTTCTCTTGCACCTTGAATTGATCACCATGCCCTAAACAATCTCCTTCCTGGGGTGCGCCTGGGTGGCTCCCTCGGTTAAGCATCCCACTTCGGCTCATGTCATGATCTCGTGGTTTATGAGTTCGAGCCCCACGTTGGGCTCTGTGCTAACAGCTCAGAGCCTGGAGCCTGCTTTGGATTCTGTGTCTCCCCTTCTCTCTGCCCCTCCCCGGCTTATGCTCTGTCTCTGTCTCTGTCTCTCTCTCTCAAAAATAAATAAATATTAAAAAAAAAAAAAGAATCTCCTTCCCTCCTGTCTATTCCTGCTTCTCTATTTCCTATTCCTGCTGCCTTTGTCCAGACCCTCCCCTTCTCTTCCTTTACCACCAGAGTTCTCCTCACTGGTTTCTCTGACTACACTCCATCCCCCAGACTGCCCTTGGAGATTGCCTTCTCAAACCCAGCTATGACCACACCAAGTCTCCATGTTTAAGAATGTTCTGCACTCTTCTGCCTGAAGAGTTGAATTCAAAACATGTTTCGTGTAATTTCAAGTCTCCTACCTGGCCCCACTCTCTTTCCCCTTTACTTATCCTCCCATCAGCCTCTTTCCCCTGCCATTTCTATATGTTGACGTTGAACCCATATTTCAAGGATTAGACCAAGACTCCAAAGACCCTTGTACAGACCTTCTCCGAACACCCTATTAATAGTAGCTTATTCCTTATAACTTCTTCTGCCGAGTCTTCCGCAGCCCTTTCCTCTGCCTTGCATTGCTGGCAGGTGAAGAACTCCAGAGTCTATGTTTATCTTGACCTCTCAAAGTACCCAGCACCTGGAGGAGGCACTCACCGCTTCATGGATCAGACTGAGTTGAGGCTTGACAATGATGGAAACAAGAACCTGATGCTTATGATTTTGAAATCATTTAAAAAGGTGAACTCTCTCAAAGATTTTATTCAGCAATGTTCAAATAAGGGAACTGTTTCTTTTTCACGGTTTGTAATTTATTCTGTCAGACAGGTGTAAAATGGCTGTGGAAAGGCACAGATGCAAATTAATTATCTATTTAACCTCTGACAAAAGAAAATAATCTGACTCCTCTTTAAGAGTACCCCCCCCCCCCGTCTCAGTCAGGATAATCATGTAAAATTTTACTGGTATCTTTCAAGGACAGTGTCACATTTATGGCCCCTTGTCACACAGTCTCCTGCAACTGAGCAGACTGTGGGTAGGTGATAAGGCTGGGTAAACAGAGCTCTTCTGAGAGGGGAGGGATACATATATGTGGTACATGGTGATCAAGGAAAAAGCTGGGTTATACCTGGTGGGACGCACACGTGCATTCACAAAAAAAGAGGAGGGCAGGGTTAATGATTATGTCTGAGGAGAATGAGTAAACATAGATTAGGATTGTATTTCTGGAAACCGCAGTATAAAATTAACCGAAGCAGCACTCTACCGTCTGATCCTGATGCCAAAGAATTTCCTTGCTGAATTACAGAAGTTGCCACTGGGGGGATTAATACACAGAAAACTTTGAAGGGTTTTCCTTCCTAGGTTCTTAGTTTCTTTGCTAAGAAGGAAAAGCATTCAGCATAAGCCATTAAGACTGCTTTAACAATATTTACCACAGAGCATCATCTACTCCCTATCAAGGCAACATTTCTCTGGGTATTGTTATTACTATTATTATTTTGGAGAAAGAGAAAAGGGGTTTGTATCTCAAGTGGGTTTTTGAAGCATTATAAAGACATGGCATAGTCAACTCTCTGTATGAAAATTCAATCACCTTAAAAACCGAGAGTGAGTGACTCCAAGGTCAGCATCTTGAGAAATTATTCCTTAAATGGAGTGGCTTTAAATCTAAATTAACTTTTTACAGAGTCATTTATTCAGCAGGAAAGCATTGGTGGCTTTCCTTTTCTTATTTTTATCTTTCCAAAAAAACAACCAATATGTAAGTCATCTACTTTGTATGGTACTGATTAGAGAGTTTTTTTAAAAAGTTTATTTAGGGGCGCCTGGGTGGCTCAGTCGGTTGAGTGTCCAACTTCGGCTCGGGCCATGATCTCGCAGTTTGTGGGTTCGAGCCCCGCGTCGGGCTCTATGATGACAGCTCGGAGCCTGGAGCCTGCTTCGGGTTCTGTGTCTCCCTCTCTCTCTCTGCCCCTCCCCTGCTCATGCTCTGTCTCTCTCACTCTCAAAAATAGATAAACCATTCAAAAAAAAATTTTTTTAAGTTTATTTATTTATTTTGAGAGAGAGAGAGCGAGCGTGCGCACATGAGCAGGGAAGGGGCAGAGAGAGAGGGAGAGAGAATCCCAAGCAGGCTCTGTGCTCTCAGCACAGAGCCCAATGAGGGGCTGGATCCCACAAACTGTGAGATCATGACCTGAGCTGAGATCAAGAGTTGGGCACTTAACCGACTGAGCCATCCAGGCACCTCTGATTAGATAGTTTTAAAAATCGAAGTCCTGCTCTCTTTTTCTACTGAGCACGCACCAGCTCATGGGAAATCAGAATATCTGTAAGTGTCCTGATTTCAAACAAAATTAAAACGAACCATAAGCAAACACAGGTACAAAAGGAGAGGATGCGGGAGGTGGAAGGCTGGCTGAGGTGTGGCCCTTGTCACATTCCCGTATGGCCCTGGTCTTCCCCAACAACCACCGTTACCAGCAGGGCTTTCAGAAGAAAAATGAAAATATGAGGACCCGCTGCTCTATAACAGAAATGGTCCCGTTCCCCAGACCCACCCCAGAAAGGACTCTGGGGGAGTCCCAATGTCCGGGTGACATCAGTCCTGGCTGCCAGGCGTGAAGCTATACCCCTCTCTCCGCAGCCTTCCGTGGTACCCTGTGAAAATGCCATTCTGTTGTTTCCTTTCACTGCTCTGTTTTGGAGGGAGTTGCCTTTACTTACTGCTTACATTTCCTCATCTCCAGCTTGAAATCTTTGACCTTCACCTATGTATGGTGACTACATTTCAGATCTTCCCCAGCGGGCTCCGGGTCACCCATTCTCACTCTACTCTGGCTCCCTGCCGTGTTGGACAACAGTGGATTTATAGCTATGTTTCTGTTCTGGCTTCCCCCCAGTGATAAAAAGATAGGATTGTTCATTCCACAAGCAGGCCCTCCTCTCTGTATATTTTTAAATTAAAAAAAAAATAAAGCTATTTTATGTATTATAATATCATATACTATATATAAAATACATATAGGTATATAGAAATACATATATAGGTATACATAAATTGTATAGAGATATATGAAAATCCACACATAGATGTATGAAATAACAGAAAATATAGTTATACAAAAAGTATTAAAAATAGCCCATATTTGTCCTCACCTACCACTGTTTTAAACACCTTGGTGTGTAATACCTCCTGACTGTTCAAAATGAATGTGAATATATATGCATATAAACAACCTGTTCCGTGTTCTATAACTTTTTAAATCCTTAATATAAATGAATATCTGTCCATGATAACATGTATATACTTGCTGTGCCTGCTCTTTTCCTGTGAGCTCTCAGCTCTTTTTTTCCCCTGTTCCCCAGCCATGCCTTCCTTCTTGGGACCGATCTCTCCAAACTGTACCTCAGTTTCCCCAAGAGCGTCCATTTAAGTTAAGCTAATGGGAGACTGAAGGAGGGGGGAGAATGGGACCACCTGGGTATATTATCTTAGTCTCCCTCTGCTTTGGGCGGAGTCCCTGGAGATTATGGGGCCCAGTGCAACGTGAAAATCAGATCTCCTGTTCCAAAACAGATCTCTTGTTCCAAAGTTCTTAAAAATTTCAAGATGGCGGCAGAGAATTGCACCAGGTGCACCCTGGGGGCCCTCCTGAGTGCAGTGTTCTGTGTGGCCGCACAGATTTCACACTGACAAACTGGCTCTGATCTCTGGAGGGGGCTCCATCTCTTCTGTGACTCTGCTTCTGCGGCCTCGGGCAAACAGCTCATTGGGTAACGGTTTGGACAGCTCCCGTCCAGTGGTCTGCTAGCCCTGGGGGTGGCAGTGCTTGGAAATCTTTGGGTTGTTCCTTTTCCCCTGGTTCCTCTTGTGGCTCTTTCAGTGCCTCTGTGACTAGCTCTCCCTCTTAAATTCCTTCTAGGGAACTACCTGTCTTAACCCTAATAGCTACGTTAGGAATGGTAAGAACGAGGCCATTGTACCGCCACTGTCTTTATTCTACTCTTCCTGGTCAGTCATGGGGAATAGCTTGCTTTCTTCAGGAGGAAATTCAGTCTCAGGGGGTGCCTGGGTGACTCAGTTGGTGAAGCTTCCGACTTCGGCTCAGGTCATAATCTTGCAGTTCATGACTTGGAACCCAGTGTCGAGCTCTGTACATGGAGCCTGCTTCGGATTCTGTGTGTGTGTGTGTCTCTCTCTGCCCCTTCCCCCCCCCTCCCCCACTTCTCTCCAAAATAAATAGACATTAAAACAATTAAAAATAAAGAAATTCAATCTCAGGATCCTTAACACCATGTTTGACTGCAGTTAACACATGGCCTAAAATCCGTGTGGCCTCCCATCTCTACATCATCCTTTTAAACAATCTCATGGTTTCTACTATGGCTACAGTATTTTTTATTTAACTTATCCCTAACTGGTGACAATGAGTCTGTCTTAGTTTTCCTCTACTTCGGTGATGAATCGTGTTCCGTAGGTATTTTTGTTTACTCCTCCTTTTATCTTCAGGATGATGTCTTTGAAGGGGAATGACTTCGACAGACAGAGGGTATGCACATTTTATATTTTGCTACATATTTCCATCTCCGAATGGTCGTATAAATATTAGAATGTTTAAGTATGAAATGTCTAAATATGCAAAGACTGATCTTTTCTCCTTTCGAAGTAGTTGGGAGTCATTACACTTATTGCAACAAATCATTTTCGTGATTCTTCTTGAAAATTGTCTCCAGATCCAATTTCGAAGGTGCTTAGAAGTCACCCCTTTGTGTTCAACTTACAACTTATTTTTAAAGAAAAGCAGTATTACTGAGCTTCACCACCTCTCAGTCTCCAGACTTCCTTCCAATGGACTTTTGATTACTTTTCAAAAAGGAAAATCTATTTTCATGTGTTGAAGTTCCCTTATTTTTGAAGATAGTCAAAACGATAGACTGCTCTCCCTGAAGGCTGAAACAGAAAAGTCAGAAACTCTTTCAAGAAATTGCTGCAGCCTTATTGAAAGCTTATAGCTTCGTAAGGTAACCCCTTTGGGAGAGGGAAGCGATATTTATTGAAATGTGTTAAGGTTGGTGTATTTGTTTTAAAACTCAGTTGCTTTATGTTGTTGAAGACCCTCATCTTCATCAGCGGCAGGTTGTCTCTACCTGTAATTCCTTTAATCAAAGCATTTTGTCAAAAGGGCTGTAAAATATTTATTTGGCTTGCTTTCATCAATAGAGCTATGGAACTATCTCATCTATAAGTACCTCATCTTTCACCTGGAATTGTTCTGACTGAAAACAGTGTGTCTTCTAAGTACACAGTAAATCATGCTGCTTGATTTAAAAAGATAGGCCACCCTTCAAAGAGCTTTGGGTCATTCCATTTTGCACACTCTGTCCAAGATAATTTCTAATTTGCCTTTCTCAAGGAGAGTGTGGAAAAATGCTCTCGGAAGATTTAATGTTTTCTCTTTCTTTTCTTCCCAAGAATGTCACGCAACTTTCAAATCATCACAAGGCAAACAAAAAACACCCTCCCGCCTCCCCTCTGGTTAAAATCTGTCGGTTTGAAGGCGATGTCTGGTTTCAGTAATATGAAATTCTTTGTTAGCCTTAGAAATGGGAGATCAATGACTTATTCTTGTAATCCCTTAACTCTTAAACAGTCTACCAGAAAGCTGGTTTCAAGAAATAAGACCAGGCTTTGCATTCAGATAGAGACTCAAGTGAGTCACTGGGAATGTGTGAGTTCCTTTTGGTACTGTGTTTTCTTCCCGTCAGACCAATAAATTCCTACAGGTCTCAGCTCTGTAATTCCCTTTAGGGAGGACTGGGATAAAGAATATCAGCCCATTCTAAAAAACCCTGCTGTTTTTATGACACACAGAAATAGCTACAAGAAATACCTTCATCATTTTTACTTGCAGGGCCATGTAACATTTTTTTCCCCCCTCCAAAGTTAATGATCACTAAGGGCCCGCACACATGCACACAGAACCCTGGCCCTTGGGTCTACCTAAGTCACCTTTATGGTACAGCCCCAAAATAAAACTTTGCTTCGTTCTCTGAATTTGCGCTCCTGCTATCCACTTCAGGGTTTATAGGCTTCCATTTCATTTCCTCCGCTAGCCATGTTGCAGCTATAATATTTCAGTTCCTGAGCAAGGTACTTAGCAGGGCCAGACTAATCCAGCTTAAATTTGCACTCATGGTGTAAAATTGACTGAGGCCTGTCTCCATTCATTGGAGTCTTCTAGAGAGTTTGGACCCCTCATTCTCGCATTGGTACTTCTGTAAAGTCTTGTCCCTGGAATGATCTTCTTTTTCCAGTGCATTTAATGATACTCGTTCTTCTATCAGCCCTCAGACAAGTCTCACTTCCTCCCAGGAGCTTTCTCCAGCGTTTTAAAGGATCAGAGCTTTACAGTTCTCTTTCTTCTTAGAAACCTTATCATGCAAAATATAATATTTTCAACTTCTTATTATTGGTAATTTGGTAATTATTTTCTGAAAGGGACTACCTACCATTCCTGGGCTGAGGGCACTGTGTCTCTCCCGGCAGCCCCCTTCTCCAACACTTCTCAACCCAGGGCAGGTGTCGAACCGGGGTCCTCACACCTTCTCATTGTCTTGTTCAGTGTTTCAGCCTTCATGCAGGAAAAGATGTAAAAATGCAGGGATTTTATCTGAGTTACAAACAGAGGGCTTGATGACAATAACACTTTTGCACGTTTTCAGTGTTCGGATGAGTAATTACATCAAACGTGCAATATCCTACTCGTGAATTTTATGTGCATTATATGTAACACAAGCCTACCCTTTTGCATGGTTTCTAGTTTTTAAAAATGTAAGCCGGCCACCTCTTGGGGAAATTTCCATTTCTGTTTTTCTTTTCAGCGATGTATTTTTTTCTAAGCTCTTTTCCGAGATTCCCTTTTATATTTTCCGTTTCTATCATGTTCTCAATTTGTACTCCTGCTCAAGAATCTAAAGGATTCAAAAAAGAACATGTATATTAAATATATACCTAAATATATAATATATATATAAAGAACATGTATGTGTATACTCAAAGCTTACAAAACTTGAAAATATTTTCATCAGTGAGGTAAATTCAAGTAAAAGTGACATTTTTAACAATTGAAATTATTAGTTTAACTTTTCCAAGCAGTACGTTTTTCTCTAAATTATTTGTAATTATCTACAAGGTTAAAAGGGAAACCTAGTATTAATAAATATCAATATTCTAAATAAAATTAAGTTAAAGTGAATCACAAAATGTAAAAATATTTTTCTTTGTTTTCTTGAAAACTTTTTATTATAGAGAAATGCAAACATACCAAAGTAGTTGGAATAGTATAATGAACTCCCATAGACTTATGACCTAGCTTCAAATAATTGCTCTGCTTGTGACCAATCTTAATTCATTTCACATTCTGGTTTTATCCCTCCCCCATTACACTGAAGTAAATCCCACGTGCCATCTAATCTGATTTGTAAATATGTCAGCAGTGTTTCTAAAAGATGAGATTTTTAACACAACCCCAGTATCATTATCATGCCTTAAAGATAATAATAATTCCTTAATATCAGCAAGTGTCACATACATATTTATTGTGTAGTTGGGATCAAAATCCAAATCAAGCTCATACACTCTAGTTTGTTGAGACACCCTTTTTAAAATTTATTTATTATTATTATTTTTATTTTGGGGAGAGAGAACACAAGCTGTGGAGAGGGACAGAGGAAGAGAAGAGTGAGAATCCATGCTCAGTGTGGAGCCCAGTGTGGGGCTCGATCCCATGATCCTGGGATCATGACCTGAGCCGAAATCAAAAGTCAGATGCTCAACCAACTGAGCTACCCAGGTGCCCCTTGTTGAAATACCTCTTCAGTCTCTTTTAATCTTTTAATTTTCTTCTTTTTTTCTTTTTCCGTCTCTGTTTCTCTTTGTCTCTGTCTCTCTTTTTCATTTAGTTTGTTGAAAGAACTGCCTTATTTGTCCTATAGAATTTTCCGTAGTCTGAGTTCGGTAGATTGTATCTCTATTGTGTTATTTAACATTTTTATACTAATATTAATTGCAGCATTATTTACAATAGCCAAGATTTGGAAGCAACTTAAGCATCCATCAAGATAAATGGATAAAGAAGATGTGGCGTGCACACACACACACACACACACACACTGGAATATTACTCAGCCATAAAAAAAGAATGAGATCTTGCCATCAGCAACAATATGGATGGACCTAGATGGTAATATGTGAAATAAATCAGACAGAGAAAACAAATACTATATGATTTTACTAATATGTGGAATCTGAAAAAACAAAACAAATGAACAAACGAGACAAAACAAAACAGAAACAGACTCATAGATACAGAGAACAAACTGGCGGTTACCAGAAGGCAGTGGGGTTGAAGGAACCAACAAAATAGGTGAAGGCTATTAAGAGGGACAAACTTGTGGGGTGCCTGGGCGGCTCAGTCGGTTAAGCCTCCAACTTCAGCTCAGGTCATGATCTCATAGTCTGTTGGTTTTGAGCCCCGCATGGGGCTCTGTGCTGACAGCTTACAGCCTGGAGCCTGCTTCCAATTCTGTGTCTCCCGCTCCCTCTGCCCCTCCCCCGCTCACGCTCTGTCTCCAAAAAATAAATAAATGTTAAAAAAAAATTTTTAAAAGGGGGGAAAACTTTCAGTTGTAAAATAAACAAGTCACAGAGAAACAAAGTATGATGTAAAGAATATAGTCAAGAAATATTGTAATAACTTTGTATAGTGACAGCAGATAATTGGACCTATTGAGATGATCATTTCACAATGTATAAAAATGTCGACTCACTGTGTGGTATACCTGAAACTAACATCATATTGTGTGTCAACCATAATTTAATAAAAATATTTAAGTAAACTTTATGCAACACTTTGTAAAATTATAGGTGTTGCAGTGTTAGCATCCAATACCCAGTTAGTTGCCGACGCAAAAAATTCGTGTGTGTATACTTTTCACTTAACACTACAAGTTCACTTTGTACTCCCCCGGATCACAAATTGGAATCTGACATAACTACAAAACCATGCTTCGTTACGTAGGAAGCTATTATATTTATGTTGAGAGGAAGATCTCACAAACTATTTGATTTGTCTCTTACCTGAGCGGCCCCCATCCCATTCTATTCCCATCATCCTTCTCTGCTGTCAGGACCAGCACAACACATCTAGCCCCACCGGCATCAGGTTTGGTTTCACAGGCCATCGGGGGAGAAATAGGTGAAAACATTTCCCTGGAGCCTGACTGGTGTTAGCCACGAGAGAGCAGATGTTTAGATTTAGCAGATTAGACTGGGCTGGCATGGAGTGAGGAGCTTGGCAAACATTTAAAAATAGGACTAAGTGGGTCTCCCATCAACGATCGGATAAGTGAGCTACAGGACTGCACGAAATCTAAGAGAGCCGTCCCAACAGAGAGGCGTGGCTTCTGTCCAACATGTTTCTGTGCTGATTTTATGGGAAGCCGAAGGCTTTCGGACAGTGACTAAAGGCTGGGTTAGGAAAACGATCCAATCCATAGATTGTTCTGTGTGATGGGAAGTGTTTCAGTGCCACAAAGATTATCCAGGAGACTAGTCAAGTCCTCAGAGATATGCCTATCATCACTCATTTCACCGTCTCTTCAGGAGAAACACACAGACCTCTGGTACTAATTAGATCTCCGCGATACCAAGCAAGTGATTAAACGTTTTGGCCTGCAGCTTCCTGGGTTGTAAACTGAGGACGCCAAACCACATGATCTGGAGGATACATTCTAGCAGTTTTGCATCCTGAACTAGTCCCAGAGGTGTGAAGAAAACTCAGTTCGGCTGTGACCCAGTCTTGCACGTGGTTCCACTTGTGCTAATTCATAGCCAGCCTATGGAAAGATGGAGGAATGAGAAGTCCCTACAACAGTGCCTAGCACATTGCCGTTTCTAATACTTATTTATGGATTGAGTAAATGTTTCCTAGGTTCCATTAATCAAGATCACTCCTGTGAGTTCTAAAACACATCCCGTACCTGCAGTCCTGTGGTCTTTATATTTTTCCAATTCTCTCTCCATTCTGTTGCCATTTTGAGGCAACATTTTGAGGTACATACTGGCTTAGCCAAGGGAAAAAGGAAGCAGCACGTCTTGTGTGGGGACGCACTTTATAAAGATATTAAAGTAACAGAGGCATCAATTGTTATGCAAAGCAGTATGCAAATTCAGTAAAAGGGAGCATCATAATGGAAGTTTTCTAAGCTTTGACTTGTGTCAGCCTGGAAGAAGTTCAGAAGTGCTGTGTTAAGCTAATACCGGTCTGCGCAAGCTTTTTCAGAATAAAAATACATCGCTATTAACCCATCAAAGCATCGTTTATGCAAATAAATAAAGCAGCAGCATCACCTGCTTCTCATTAATAATAGAGGTTTAATAATTACAGAAATATCTTGGTAAAATTATTTGAGTCTTTATGTCAAAATAAGTATATTTTATCCTCTTTATATTTCACTACATTCCACAAAGCCATTATTCTCTTGGGCTTTTGTTCTCTGGATTTATATGGTATCGATGCCTGGGAATACCATTGTCAGGCTATAGCAGTGTTTTGTTTTTTTAAAATAACTTGTTTTTTATGAAGTGCTGCATACATACATACACTCAGGGTACAAATCATGGCGCACAGCTCAGTGAATTTTTACAAAGTGAACACGCATGGCCACCACTCAGATCGTTATGCGTAAGTCACAAGAGTCTACCAAGCTCCCCGTCCCAGTCATTTGGCCCTGCTCAAAGGTGATCATTATTCTGACATCTGCCGTCGTGACTGATTTTTGACTGTTTTTGAGCTTTTTATACATAGAATCGTTCAGTAAGTGCTTTTCTTTTTTGTCTAGGTCTCTTGCCTAATGTTATATTTGTAAGATCTTTCATGTTGTATTTTGTGATAGGTCGTCTATCTGTAATGGCTTACAGTGTTCCATTGTATGGCAGCCATGGGGGTGTGATGTCGGCCTGAGGAACACAGGTAGCCAACGTCCTCCAGCTATGGTGCTTCGGCCCCACTGCTGCATGCAAACCTCTAGAACATGCTCTCTGGGAGCAGTATCCAGCCAGTGACTGAGAACGGCCTCAGGGTGCTGGTCTTGACTCCTCCATGGGCAGTATTTGCACGGGGATGCCCGACTGGACTGGCTAGACCTTCTCAGGGCCACCCTGTGTCTAAGCTCCTCCCCTAATCTTCCTTCCTTCCCTCTTTCTTTTCCAGGTGTCAGGTCTTCACTGCCTTCTGAAGAGTTACTCTGCTTACTCCTGCTTCATCCATCAATAAATGTCTTGCACTCCTAACCGTATCTGATTGTGTGCTTCCCAGAGGATGCGAATTGACACACATTATACAACTATAGCACAATGTATTTATCCATTCTACTGCAGATAAACATTTTCTTTATTTCTACTCTTGAAAAGCTGTGAACAGTGATGCTCTAAACATTCCCATACGCGTGCTTCGGCGCACTTTTGTATGCAAAGCAGTTGAATCACCGTGGCATTGCGGGTCATAGGTTACGTGTAGATTTAGCTTTAGTAGATCCTGTCAAGAGCTTAACCAAAGGATTGTGTCAGTCTACATTGCCACCAATAGGATATGAAAGTTCTAGTTGCTTCACATACTTACCCCACACTCAGGATTGTCAGTGTTAACACTTTTCAATACTTTGATTCTCTCATGTCTAATGGTGTTGAGCACATTTTTGATACATTTTTAAATGTTTACTTATTTATTTTGAGACAGAGAGAGAGAGAGAGAGCGAGCAGGGGAGGGACAGAGAGGAGGAGAAAGAGGATCCCGAGCAGGTTTCGCACTATCAGTGTAGAGCCTGACACGGGGCTGGATCCCACGAACCATGAGATCATGACCTGAGCTGAAACCAAGAGTTGGATGCTTAACCGGTGGGGCCACCCAGGTGCCCTGAGCACGTTTTAATATATTTTTATTGGTCATTTATTCTTTTATGTGCATGTGACTATTTTTGTATTACTTATCCATGTTTTTCGTATTGACTTATAAGAGTTCTTTATATATTCTGGGTATTACTCCTGTATATCTTTCCCCACTTTGTGCCATGCTTTCTTTCTTTTTTTTTTTAATGTTCATTTATTTATTTTGAGAGAGAGAGTCAGAGACAGAGACAGAGAAAAGAGAATGAGTGGGGGAGAGGCAGAGAAAGAGGGAGAGAGAGAATCCCAAGAAGGTTTCCAACTGTCAGTGCAGAGCCCAACTCAGGGCTCGAACCCATGAATTGTGAGATCATGACCTGAGCTGAATCAAGAGTCAGATGCTTAACTGACTGAGCCACCCAGGTACCCTATAGGCCATGCTTTCTTAATGATAATTTTCTTCTTTTTGTAATGATAATTTTGATGCATTGAACTTCTTAATCTTAATATAGCATAATTTATCAATCTTTGCTCCTTTTTAAAACCTTTTTTCACTGACTACGTCAAATTTATTTTTTAAAAGTCATGAAGATAGTTGCCAGTATTTTCTTCTAGAAGCTTTTCCTTTCCACATTTATTTCTATTTTATTCATTTTAGGTCTAAAATGGAGTTAATTTTTGTGTATGACATGTAGTAGGGATCATTATTCATTTTAGGTCTAAAATCTACCTGGAGTTAATTTTTGTGTATAATGTGTAGTAGGGATCATGATTAAATTTTTTTAATATATGGATAACCATTTGACTCAGCATTATGTATTAAAAAAAAATCCTCTCTTCACTGCATAGTGCTGTCATTTTTGCCATAAATCATGTCATCTATTCCTTTACTTTCTCTTTTGTTCCATTGATCTATTTGTATATCTTTGAAGTAATGCTATATTCCCGTAATAACTTAACTTTATGTTAATTCTGACTATCTAGTGATTAATTATTTCAGTTTTCTCCTTTACCTTAAGATTGTCTTGGCTATTCTGGCATTTTCATATGAAGTTTATAATCAGATTTTCAAGTCATGCAAATATGCTGTTGGAATTAGAAAAAAATTTTTAATATTTATTTATTTTGGGGAGACAGAGAGACAGAGTGCAAGCAGGGGAGGGGCAGTGAGAGAGAGAGAGAGATACAGAATCTGAAGCAGGCTCCAGGCTCCGAGCTGTCAGCACAGAGCCCAATATGGGGCTTGAACCCATGAAGTGTGGGATCATGACCTGGGCCGAAGTCAGGCGCTTGACCAACTGAGCCACCCTGGTGCCCGGTTGTTGGAATTTTGATTGAGGTTTATTCACCCATAGATTAATGTGAAGGAGCTGACCACATTGAATCATCCAATGCAAGAACATGGTATATCCCTCCATTAGCTCAGCTCCTCTTTAATTAGTCTCAGTAATATTTTCTGATTTATAGGTAGACAAGTTTCACAGGGCTCATTTGATTTCTTCCTAAATAGATGATTATTTTTAGTAGTATTATGAAGTTTTATTTTCAAATTTTATATCCTAATTATTTGTTTCCAGTGTACAGAGATGAACTTGACCTGCTAGGTAACAACTTTCACTTATTGTTTATTGGTTCTTTATCATTTTCTATGCACACATTTATATTTTCTACAAATAATGAGTTTTATTGTTTTCTTTAAAATCTTTACACTTTTTTTCTTGTTATATTGCATTGGCTACAACAGTGTTGTATAAAATTGTGATGTCAGATATGCTTGTTTCATTCTTGATCTTGCAAATGGCAAGGGATATGCATTTAATGTTTCACCATTAGCTCTTGTTTTGGGAAAAGATGTTCTTTGTTAGACTGAAAACAATTTCCTATTCCTGGTTTACCAAAAGTTTTGTTTTTATCATAAATGCATATTGAATTTTATCAAATGCTTCTCTGCATCTATTGAGAAGTGTTTCCCTTTTATTTTGTTAATTGGTGAATTACGTTGATTTATTTTAAAATATTAACTCATCTTTAAAGAAAAAATTTTTTAACGTTTATTTATTATTGAGAGACAGAGAGACACAGAGCATGAGCAGGGCAGGGGTAGAGAGATGGGGAAACACAGGATCTGAAGCAGGCTCCAGGCTCTGAGCTGTCAGGACAGAGCCTGATGCAGGGCTTGAACTCACGAACTGTGAGATCATGACCTGAGCTGAAGTTAGTTGCCTAACTAACTGAGCCACCCAGGTGCCCCTTAACTCATCTTTTTTAAAAAAAAAAAATCTGGAATAAATCCTGCTTAGCAATGATGTATTATCCTAATTATATTTTTACTGAGTACATTAGCTAAAATTTGTTGAAAATTGCATCATTTCCTCTTTAGATACTTGGGATATTTCACCAGTGAAACCACCTAGGCCTGTATTTTTCTTTATTGGATGAGTTTGAAATTACCAAATAAATTTCTTTAGGATAGCCTATTCATATTTTTGATTTTTGTGTTAATTTTGTTAATAAATTTTAATTTGTGTTAACTTTTGTTAAATAAAACTTTTCAAGGATGCTTACATTTTATTTAAGGCTTCAAATTTACTGGCATAAAGCTGTGCATAATACCCTTTTACTGTTCTTAAATTTCTGTAGGATCTGTAATGCTGTTTCCTTTTACTGTCCTCATCTTCTTTTGTTTTCTTGTTCTGTATAGCTAATGATTTATCGCTTTTATTAACATTTTTGAAAAATCTCTTCTTTTTTTCCTATTATATGTTTACCTTCTATTTAACTAATTGCTGCCCTCGTCCTCCTGTCTTTTTTGAGATTAATTATACCCCTTTCCTTGAGAGAGAGACTTGGATAATTGTTTTTCAAATTTACATATATATAGATAGATAGATAGATAGATAGATACTTTGAGACTGAAATGTGTATATATATATACACATATATATACACACACACACACACACATACACACACACACACAAAGAGAGAAAGAGAGAGGGACTTTGAGACTGAAATTCAAGTTTCGCAAAGGGTTGTCTATATTCAATTTTCTCTAATTCCTAGGATGTTACTATTCAGGAATCTTAACTAAAAACCTGGAATGTTAATCAGAGCTCCTTCTGCTTGGTAGGTCCTGAATGCCAATTTTTTTTTTTTTCTCCCTAGCTCAGTGGTACAGTTAAAAGCTCTTCTGAGGCTTTTTTTTTTTTTCAGTAAATAGCTTTTTACAGAAGTTTTAAGTTCATAGCAAAGTAGAGTGGAAAACACAGAGCATTCTCACATACTCCATGCCCCCCACCACCACACTGACCTTCCCTACCATCAACATGCCGTGCCATGGGGCACATTGGTTATAACTGAGACATCACTGTCACTGACACATCATTATCACCCCATAGTCAGTGCATAGTTTACATTGGGGCTCACTCTTGGCCTTGGGTAGTCTGTAGGTTTTAAAAATCTATAAGAACACGTATCCACCATTGCAGTAACGTACAGAATACTTTCACTGACCTTAAAGTCCTCTGTGCCTTACCTATTCTTTGTAGCCACTTTGAAGTTGAACATTCTTCTTAATTTATTGGCCCCTTTCTTCTAACATATTAGGATTTATCAAATGCAGAACAGTTAGAAGCTCAATAAGCTCCATTTTATGTTAGGCTCCCTCCCTTCTCTGAGCGTCTCTTTTTCTTTGATATTCCTGCTCTTAAGTCTTAGAAATTTTGGTTGTTTTGCAAAGCCTTAAGTAGCTGCTGTTTTGTTTGGTTTAGTTACGTTGTATATTGTATGCAGCATTTGTTTGTTTGTTTGTTTGTTTATTTAGGGACAGGTTTTATCTAAAGAAGCTAGTCCTTCCACCACGTCAACTTTGTAGAACTACTAATATAATTGTTTTCATCTGAGCTAATTATTTTGTTGACGTATAAAGACTACAAAGGTGTCAGAATAGAGGAAAAATTATTCTTGGTGAATGCCTATTTTTGTCCCAGTAGAACCCACCTACTCATTAATTCCACTTATTTATTCATTCCTCAGCAAATAAATATTTGCCGAGCATACCTGATGTGCTTCTAACAAATGTAAAATATGTGAGTCTCTGGAGAATAGGGAAGTAAATTTATCAATGGTTACTGGATTTGAGGGGCTTTCTGCCTAGTAGATTACATGAGTGGAAAGATTAGGGGGAGGAAGATATTGAATTTTGGACTCAGATGGACTAAGATTATTTATTAGTTGTGACCTCGAGCAAGTTTGTCAGCTATTTCCCAGCTTCAGCTGGGCGAAATATTGAGTGTTAAAAGATTAGACAAAAAGTATGTGATATGCCTATCACTATGCCTGCAACATAGTAAGATATAAATAATTTGTATTTCTTATTATTATTCCAGTTGGAGAGACACATAAAGTGTAAAGTCCCTGGGAGTGTTTGTGGAAGACAAGGGAAGATTTCATAGAGGTTAAAATATAAAAGAAATATAGGAGATCACCATCCAAAGTAGGTGGTGATGGTGGGCCTAGTGTGCGCGCGCGCGTGTGTGTGTGTGTGTGTGTGTGTGTGAGAGAGAGAGAGAGAGAGAGAGAGAGAGAGTGGGGGAAACAAAATAGGTTTGAAAGTTGGGAAGAAGGAAGTCTTTGATACGGAGGGAATTAGACAGGCCTCTATTTTTTTTTACATACCAAAATGGGCATTTGTAATGTGTTTGGCATAGACTTCTATGAGGATATAATTGTGAATAAGATAAACATAGTAGATTGACCTATTTTACAAAGTTTACTGATAATCAAGGATATAGACATACAAGTAAGTAGGCAGTTACAAATAGTATGGTACTTTGCATCTTTTGGGATGATAGCTCATCACATAGCCATTGCTCTCTTCTCTACAGTGGGCCCTCAGTTAGATGCTTAACTTAAATAGAGCCAGTCAAATTATGGCAGAGGGATGCCCGCGTGGCTCAGTTGATTAAGCATCAGACTCCTGACTTCGGCTCAGGTTGTGATCTCACGGTTCGTGGGTTTAAGTCCCTCGTTGGACTCTGCACTGAGAGCAGAGCCTGCTTGAGGTTCTCCCTCTCTCTCTGCCCCTCCTCTGCTCTCATTCTCTCTGCCTCTCTCAAAAGAAAAAAGAAAAAGGAAAAAAAAAAACAAAGGAAAACAACAAAAAACCCCTAAGAATATGACAGAAATTTGAGGTTGTCATTCAGAGACATTTCGTTTTCTGCATGTGACGACAGCCATGCCTGCCGTAGTCTCCCATATGGCTAGAGAGAAAGCTGGTTTACAAAAACCAATAGAAAGGAAATAGATATTCAGAAATTAGCAAAAACATGAGGGAGAAAGAGTCCTATCACCTTTTAATTTATGGTGCTAATCCTTCCTTAAGACCCGGATGGTGAAAGATAACACCACATCTGTATATTGCTTATAGTCCCTCAAAGACTGATTTCCACACCTTGCAACCCAAAGTCTTAACAAATAAATTTATGATAAATGTTAAGACACAAGACCTATACTTTGCCAGAAAATTAGATATGAAGGGCACATAATGCTACTGAGTTGGTAGGTCAGGGAAGGACCTGGTTGGAAGAGATGGCTAAACTGAGATTAAAAGGATAAGCAGATGTTACAAGGAAAGGGACAAGATTGCCCCGAGGAGAGGGAAAGAAATGTGTGAACTGGACGGGTAACTACAGAGGGTGGGTCCGTCGCGGCACAGTGTTGGGAGGCTGGGAAGGAGAGAGCAGGAAGGCATTAAGTTGGAGAGGTGACCAGCTTCAAGTCATACAGCCTCCTTGCTAGGACGTGGACCCCCATCCTCCCAAGCCCATGTGGAGACATCTCCCTACACTCACAGTCCCCATCCATTACTGACTTCTCTGCAGAGGAAAACGAAGGTATCTGGAGGGCGAGTAATGGCCGTTACTCCACGTATCTTGATAGAGTGAGTTCTAGAGTAAGAGCTGGGTGTTCGGTCTCATTCCATCCCTCTCTGCCTTCCTTTCTCACTTACTCTTCAGGAAATACAATTTGTGCCAGTACGACAGTGGGTGACGCTTCCCCTGATGGCTGATGAAGGGAGGGTTAGAGACTCCGTTCATGACAGGGGCAACCTAAACATAGCACCTTGGTTAGGACTCCGGTAAACGATTCTGTAGGTCCTCTGAGGACATCTAGCATTGATGTATTCTAGAGACTGCTAGGCCAAATCAGATAAGTGAGTGAAAAGTTAGCAGGAAAACACTTGGGTTTTATTAAAGTGTTCTCTTTGGTGTTTTTTAGCCTGTTTATGAGCAACTTGAGTTATTTGGAGGAACGTGTTAAATGAATAGGCAGTTGCTAACTACTTCAGTTTTGTAATTGACGCTTCTCTTAGGTTGCTATTAAAGAGTGTGGCTGTTATTTTTGTAATTTTGGATGTGGGAGAAAGCAGAATTGCACCGTACATTGCTGTTTCCCCCAGGCTCCACAGCAAGTCTTTCTGGAACAGGACTGCAATGCCAATGAGTGGTAGAGACCATGTCCGCATTCCTTCCTCCTGACAGGAGGCACCATATTTCTCCATCAGTTAGAGACCTTCCCCTTCGGCTGCTTAATCAGAGACAGGAAAAGCCTGGATCTGGTGTGTTTCCACTTTATCTTGGAACTCTGTGTGACCGACCGGACTCAAACCCAGACGACTCATCAGTCATTACAGATGGCCTTGATTGTGAATCCCAGGCTAATACTAGTTTATCAGGAGCGGCTACTTTCTCTCCAATCAACATTTAATATCAAAGGACAGCTAGCTTGAGAAGGATTTGGAGGATGATGAATTAAATGGAAAAATCAAGGAAGACAGGGAGTAAGGAATCTCTGTAATCGATGCAGGTGCATGGCAATGCTGAGAGGTATATCCAGTGCATTCCAAACATGTGAAAGCAGGAGCTAAATGGAAACCTATGCATTTAGGGGTGGTGGTGGTAGTCATACCTGGCTGCTTTAACACACAAAATAATGACAGATGCCATTTTTTAAGTGCTTACAATTTGGTAAGCGTTGGGCTAAGCACGTCGCGTGGATCGTCTTAATACAGGCAACTTTATGAGCTGGATGCTACCCCTTGCTCCGTGTAATAGAGAAGTAACTCAGGTGCCTGGGTGGCTCAGTCAGTTAAGCGTCCGACTCTTGATCTCAGCTCAGGCCTTGATCTCAGGGTTGTGAGTTCGAGCCCCCGCATTGGGCTCCACGTGACAGCACTCCCAGGCTGTCCCCAAGGTCAGCTCTCTCTCCCTGCCCCCTTGTGACTTCTTCTCACCCCTCGGTGGAGCTTTAGCAATGCCACCCTGCCCCTCCCAGGGGCCCTGCCGTGGGCGGGAGCGAGGAGGGGCTGTGACCAGTGGGCTAGCTGTCGGTCCTTTGTCCGTGCCTCTGCTCACCATTTCAACACACTTGCTGAAATGGAATTGGAATGCTCAAAAGGTTTAAAGAACATTGCTCGAACCCACAACTTCCCAGCAGCTTGAAAGCCTCTTAAAACATTACCTTCAACCTGCCGCTCGTGATGAATGGATGTTGAGGGCTCAGGAGCCCGGTGTCCTGCTGGTCCGTCGTGAGCTGCCCTCCGTGGCTCCCTCGGCTCAGCCACAAGCCAGCACGCACACCAACCAGGCTCCCTTTGGTTTCTTGGAAGAACAAACCACTTCTCAGAAAGCTGATAGCCATGGAGTCTCAGCAGAGAAATCGTTCCCTCCAAGTATAAGGGAGCCTCATCTAAATAAGGAAATGGAAAGCTGGATGGGAGGGTGCAAGGTCACAGGCAGGAAGTGCAGCCGTCGCAGAGAGAGGGCATTTCTCTTGCCCCGCTGCCTCCCCTGGGCTACCCCCGGGGTTGATACCTTGTTAGGACCTATCTCTGGCAACAAGGTCGTTTTTATTTAGGGTGAATGAGGCCTAAGAGGGACGACCATGGTCAATTTCTGCATTAAAGGACCATTAAAATAAAGTGTTACTGTAAGAAGCTGTCTCTGCTAGACATTTCTCAGAAGAGCTTTGTGCCTTCTCCGAGGGCTGTTTGCTGCTTCTTTCCATTTTCGGGAGGGGGCAAAAATGCCCCTAACGAAACGGAGCCTTTTTAATTGATGATAAAAACAGAAGAGAACACAGCAGCGGGAATTGTTGGCGATGCGTTTACAGCAAGTGGCGAATCACTGCATATTCATTTGTTTCTCATTGGCCAAGATGAATCCTCTTTTGGTATCAAAGCAAATGTGCTGTGAAGGTGCAGAGGACAGGGTTTAACAACTTTTCCTGGCTGGAGGCCTGGGTGGTTTTTTTTGGGGGGGTGGTGGGAGGGCCAGGAAGTGGTGGGGGTGGGAAGCTGAGCCGGGGTTGGGGGGTGGGGGGAGTGGCGTGCAGGAGTGTTTTAGGGAAGGCAGGAGCTGTGGAGTGCTGAGGGAGTCTCTGAAAGAATGGTTTTATCTGTGTGGGTGTAAGTGGGGAGAGTGGGATTACAGTGTGGTAACTAGGGTGGCCATGCTCGGCATATAACGTGATTATTTCCGTAGTCCAGAAAATATGAGTGAGTTGGAGTCTGTTATGGCAGAAGAGAGGAAGTAGTTCACCCAGCCTCTGTTCCTTTTCACTGTGGGCTATCTGGTTCTCAGGCACTTGGAAGGGAACCTGACTACGTCTTGTATGAACTGAGATGCAGATTCTGTTTCCTCCCCCTGTCTTAGCGCCCTCGGTACCCGTCTGTGATCGCCTTTCTGTTCCATCTCACTGTCTTCACCTCTCAGTGTTCGCTTTCTGCTCCAGCCAATCTGGACTCGCACAGACAATTTAGTTTCTTAAAAGGGTCAGTTTCTTCCTGTCTCAGGACCTTTGCACATGCTATTTCTTCTACCTGAACTGTTCTTTTCCAATATCCTGCTCCTTCCCGTATGGCCAGCCTGGCTCCTAGTTATCCTTTCAGCCATAACTTGACACTACCTCCTCAAGAAAGCCTTCCATGGACACTGTGACCAGAATGAGTCCCCTTGCGAGGGTGCCTTTCACACTCTGCTTTCTCTTTAGACCAAGAGCTATAACTTTAATTGAATGATAACTTGCCAACCTAGCATAATGTGCATATTTCTGGCAGATTTAATACTTATCAATAAAAAATTCACACGCTGTTTGCCTTCATTTATATGTTTCATCATGAAAAGTGATCAACACTTTGGGTCTCAGGTGATCAACACTTAGTGATCTCAGGAAGCAATCCTTGAGACAATGGCATGGAATTATCCCTGCCTGATTCTGGGAAGAATTAGAAAATTTGGTTAGTCGTCTGTTTTTGTAACCAATCCAGGGGCCAATAACTTTCCTTCCTGAGTTACATGAAGTTCCAAATAGGTGATGCGTGTTGAATGGCACCTATGGTAAATATTTTAAGAAAACTTTCTAAAGGTTTCAATGAGTGTGTACTTAAAACATTAGGCAATTTTTATAATTAGTTTGTCACTTGTTACTTATAAACCTGCAAGCACACTTCCCCCCAATTACTGAATGCCTCATTCTTTGGATGGGGTGGCTGGAGAAAAACCATATGCAGTTGAACCTCAGAATTTTGTACCATAAACTCTTCGCGCTCAGAAGAAGCACTTTCCTCTGAATCATCTAGGATTAGTAGTTGGTTAAAGCAGTGAACGGTGGTAGGGGTGGGGATGAAACATGTATTTAAATATTCCATTTTAAGTTAGAACAAATATGCACCCATTTTCCAATCTTATGATATAGAACCAGGACTTTTGCTTCAGTTTGGGTCTATTGACTAAAGTTTTCCATCACCTTTCTTGTATCAATCACACACAAAATACAACATCTACATTTTCTAGTTTTTTTTTTTAAAGAGAACTAAAAGACGTTTTAGAGGCCATATGAGACCAGAATCCCTTATATCTTGTATTTTTCTCCCCAGTCTTTTACAGTTGCCTCACCCACGCTTCACTTAATAAACTCTTTTAGTAGCATGTCTTGATTGGAGCTTTCTATAGCTTTCACGTAGTTTTCATAGAAACAACTCTTTTCACACGCTTGTTTCATAGATTTGTATAATATGTATCTAAGTTATTTAATGACAATAAATTATACAAGTGGCACCAATGGTTTGGGAACCAACACAGCTGAGTCTTGGAAAGCATAGACCCTAATCAGTGGGTTCAGGGGAGCTGAGCATTCTGGCAAAGAGTGGTCCACAGGCTGAGAGCATCACCTGGAAGTTTCATAGAGCGAGCGGAGAATGTTGGTTAATCCCTCAAACTGTTAGGTAGTTAAAAGAATTTCTTCGATGTCTAAATGGTTTACTACTTATTAGGGTCAGTCTCCCATAAAGGCAAGAACAGTTCCTGCATATAGTGGGTACTCAGTCATAACTCACTGAATGAATGAATGGAAAAACTCACTCTCCAGTCCATGCTTTGGCTGACGGTTTCCTTCAGGGCACTTCCTATCCCTAACACGCTTTGTGAAATCAACTTTATGGTTTAATTGATTGATTGCTACACTGATAAGACTGAGAGCCACAGGAGCAACTATAGTAGCCTTAAGTTAAGGCAAGACATTTTAATTTTCTTTTTTCAACCGAAGAATAGCAGAGAAAGGATTGCTTGCCAACTCAGAGGTTTTCATTTTTTAAAAAGTTTCCGAATATGCCTCGTACTCACAACTATATCATAAATAAATTGGGACAAAAAAAAAATGTCATCGCAACTGAAACCACAAAATTACTGGCCCAAGAGGCGGATATTGACATGCGTAGAAATACCTGAATCAAAACCAAAGAAAGTTTGTAAGGTTGGATTATCTCTAAGTTCTTTTGCAGCTCTAAATACTAATATCAGAGAAGTGACTCGTGCTGCGTATCTCTGAAAGTAGGAGCAGACATTTCATGAGAACCTGCAGCTTGCCAAATGCCTTGACTGTGTCGGGAGCCCTGATGGCTACAAGTGACTAAGGTATGGCCTCTGTTCCTGTGAAAACTACCAGCCAGTGGACCAGACTGGTTGGAAGATAATCATTGTACAAGGCAGCGTGAAAAACTGCTGTGATGAAGAAGCATGGAGGAATGAGAGACCGTATCCAACTGAAAGACTGAAAAAGAGATATCTGAAGCTACCCGATGATTGGCAACAGAAAAAAAAAAATCAACATTTGACCTGCTTGGGAATATTACCAAAAGATGTGGGTTTCTGGGAAACAGAGAACAGAGAAACTGATCACCTGGAGGCCTGGGTCCAGCTGTCATCCCTACCCTTTGTCAGGACCAGAATCGAATTTCTCTTAGTAAAGAATAACAATAACGTCAAGACAGTCACTCTCCACGCACAAGGTCAAGAGTTTCTACTGACTAGTCGTAGAGGCTGAAATGTGGACAGATGGGTGGTGGGAGACTTCCATGCAGAAACAGCAAATGAAAAACCAGAGGCTTCCAAATCTGCCACAACTTCAAGCGTACAATCGCTAGTCGAGGCTTTTCCAGGCCATCTGTGGGAGTGATGCTCACTGTGTCTCCTTCCCTATGGTCTGAGGTCGTGCGCTGAAGACAGATAGTACCAGGATCCCCCCTTGGGTGAGGTGACAAGCATATTCATGAGAAATGTCAAAGATGTATGTGATAGAATTAAACGACTATAACAAGAGGTTTTATTGACAAGAAAAAAAGAATTTATGCGAGCAGGCAAATAATAAAAGGAAGAATCTTAACTCCAGAATGAACACTGGTGGTGATAGAAATCTGGCTTGTGTAATTACCACCGGCAGCCTGGTGTCCTATGATGTTGATTTTGATCTATGATTATCACCAAGTGTCTTCCAGATTGCTCTCCAAAGATTTCCTGAGTATGGTAAGGAGACAAATTCAGAGACACTCCATTAACTGTTTGCACTCTCTTTTTGGTTATATGCTACTTTGTTTCCTACAAAGTTTTGTTGGTGCACAGAAGGAACAACTTCACTTTTAGGGAGAATAAGCTTAAAAAACATTTTTTTTTTACAAGTTGCTGACAGCCTATCTTTGGTTATAAGAATTTCTTCCTTTTTAAGAGAATCTTCTAGGATCATGGAGGAATCTTCAAGAAGGTAAGGGATGTAGAACACGAAGTGAGAAGGAGTCTATTACGCTGATAGGTCTCCTAGGATTGTGCTGCTTGGGTAGCAGTAGTTAACTTTCTTGGGTCCCCAGATACTGGCCAAACACCAACCTTGGAATAGATAAATCTATCAATATTCTTCAAATGAAGGTTTCATAGGCTGGTAAGTTGCCAGAGTCCAGACACATTTACCTTCAGTTTTAAGGGAGATCCAATTTTTATGAAACACCAAGGGGAAAATTTCAAGGAACCACAAACCTCAAGTTTATTAATATTTCAATTCTAGAAAACTCTGCCTCTACTTCTGATTAACTAATGGCCATGTCATGGTCAGTGAAAAAAAACCCTAAAGAAATAGCATCTTTGTGATGAATAGCCCAACAAATTATCCATGTATTTTAAATATGCTGCAATATTATGAAGCCGCTAAGAATGTTCTTACGTGCTCCATTTCCCCCCCCCCTACATTTTCTTTCTTTCTAGTTATGGCACCCCCTTTATCTTCTTCAGGCATTCAGAATTCTCAAGGCAAGTAATCTCTGTTCCCTCTACCTTTACTTCCTCCTCTCACAGACTGTTCTTATGAAAGGGTCTAATCTTCTGCGCATCCTGATGCAAATTTAACTCGGTCTGTTACCAGGCACTCAGGGAAAAGGAAATAAGGAAGGGGGTGGGGGAGTGTTTCACATTTTAAACAATTGCAGAATCAGGTTGTATTTTTAGTTTAAATTTTGAATAGGTAATACGTTCATATGATTTACAGACCTTATTTCTTTGGTGTGGTTCCAGAATTTGTATGCATGAGAGAGGAAAAAAACCAAATATAAATATAATAATTTCTGATCTCTTTTTCCTTAAAAGGTCCTATATTATTTACACTGTTCACATTTTACCTTCTTCGCTTCATCCATCTTGAAGATCTTTATCAATACACGGAAAGCATGCTTAGTCTTTGTTTTATTTTTACACTCGCACAGAATTCCGTTTTACGATATGCCATGAACTACTTAATCAGTTTGCTTTTTAGGAACACTTGAGTTGTTTCAATCTTTTGCTGTTAAAAACAAGGCTGCGGTGAGGAGCTCCTTCATAAGCCATTTTGAAACACGTACAAATATGTCTGTAGGAAAACTTCCCAGAAATGGAATCTGCGGGTCCAAGGGTATACGCATTTGTAATTTGAACAGATAGAGCCAAATCACCCTCGGTTGGATGTGTACCCATTCACACTCCCACGGGTAATGTTCGAGAGCGCCTGTTTCCCCACAGCCTCAACAATAAAGCGTGCTATAATGAAAGGTTTTTAATCCTTATTAAACAAATTTCCAGGATTAGAGAGCTTTTGAAGAGCAAAAGGAAATTTGCTTTATACCTAAAAACCTTCTCAATCTTCTAAAACCACTTCCCTTGGGCAGAAACAAGAAAGCAATACTTGCTATGCTCCAGGCACCTTGCCAATGATTAGGAAAACAAAGGTAAATGTGTTTGGTTTTATGCTCCCTTTTCCTTCCCCTCCCAGGTCCCTTCAAAGTTGCCAAGCCTGTTGATTTTTTGTTTCAAAGTAGAAGGTTTATTCATTAAACTTACCTTCTCTCCATCCTTATGTGTGCAAATATAATAGCTTCCTAACTGCTCACTCTCTGTCCCTCCCAGCTCTAGTCTACTGTCTCTCTTTCCCTGAAGCATCCTTCTAAAAAACGAATTGAGCCTTGTCCCTCTTGCTCATCCCTGTATAGCTTGACTTTTGGGACAAGGTCTAAGTTTCTTAGTCCAGTATCTGTAGTCTCGCATGATCTCCCAAGAAGCTGTCTCTTCAGCCGATCTTCAGAGCTCAACTCTGATGGGCCATGTGATTTCCTTCGGTAATTCTCTTCCTTTTCTTCTTTGCCTAGAGAATTTTCTCTCAGCTTCTAACTTTCATTTTTAAGCACCATCTCCTTTTTGGGGAGGGGGGATTCCCCAGAACTCTGCTCCAAAATCTGCCATGCTGGTTAAAATTATCACTCCTTCTTTGGATATCTGTAATATTGTTCTATATGTTTGTTTCCCCTGCACAACTGTGAGGTCATTGAGGACTGAGGCCCCTTCTTTTTCATCTTTAAGGAACGAGTGGTCAGACTGTGGTCAGAAAGCCTCGATAACTTGGATTAATTTTTGAATAATAGTTGGTTGATAAATGTTCTGGACCAGTTCCAATATCATATTTTAAAGACAAATTGTTTCAGTCTTATGGGTGGTGGAAATAGAAACGAATAACCTTGAATTCAATGAACTTTTCTCTGCATCTGTTTTATCACAAACCTGGGTTGAATTTATAAGTTCAGATTCATGAATCTACCCAACATCCGGGTAAGACAGAGATAATAAAGCAACTTTGCACACGGTGGCAGAGAATGGTTAGACGCTCACCCAATTCACCCCTTTTCTTTGGACACACAGCTGATGGCCGTTCCCAGCTGCCCTTGAAGTTAGGTGAGGCCATGGACTGATGCAGTAGGTCTTTGTGGAAAACTCGGAGGCCTTAGAAAATGGTGGAGTTGTGTATATTAGAATCATGGATATTAGTGAATATTAATGGATGGTGTACATTAGAACTACACACAAGGGCACTCATCAAATATCCAATTGGATTATGATAAAATTAAAAAAAACAAACCTTTTATTGTACTCAGCCGCTAAGGTACTAAGGTTGTTTGTTACAGGATTTAGCTGATTCCGAAAAACACAATTGGAAAGGCATACATATTCATGTTCTTTAATCTACATATTCATGTTATTTAATCTACATATTCATGTTATTTAATCTACTGGCCACTCAGATCCTTCACCCAGAGGAAAAAGGTGGAACACACAAGGGCAAATAGAAGCAGGTCAGAGCGGAGACATCATCTATTCTCCTCCAGAGGGAGCTCTAGAAAGAAGTCCCTGTCAGGCATCTTGGCATTTGAATCTTGACTAAGCACTGTCACAGTGGGTGACAGTGGGTGACAGTGCTTAGTCAAGATTCAAATGCCAAGATGCCTGACAGTGACGGATGGTGTCATTTTAATAAATGCCTTCTCTTCCAACCTGTAATGGTTGCTCTTTATGTGCAGACACTACTTTGATCGTCCTTTGCACACAGACACTGTGGTTCCACATAAATATCTTTGCGTAACTTCTTTTTAGGCTGTCCTCATTTGCCAGTGAAAACTCATTACTCTGAATCCACTGTCACCATAAACCCTGCTTGCCAGCTTCAGAATATTGAAGAGAAGAGGGTTCACCACGGTATTTTTCAGCATAGCGTTTGTCTGCCTTTTTTAACGTGAGGTTTATCAGCACAAGTTGACCTAGACATCATTTCTAGAATCTGCATTCTTTTCCACTAAGCATCATGTCCATAGGTTTCCTCCTTCTTCTGTAATACTCATTCCCTGGGTATGCACTCTTATGACTAAGATGATCTATGGGCTGGTGACTCGCAAATAGACACCACAAGCCGTTTCTCGCCAACTTCAGAAGCTTATCTCCAACTGCTTACTAGATATCCTCGCTTTGAATGAGTCGTAGGCATCTCTAACTTCAAACTGAGTTTCTGGTCTTTCCCCTTCTCTCAGCCTTCCCGTCTCCGTTGATGGCAATTTCCTCCTTCTGTTTGCATGCAAGAGAAACCTCCGTTTCTCTTCTCAGAGACAGAATTCCAGCACACTTGGAATTCAACTATTTCTTACTACCTTCACTGCCATAGACCTTGCCCAACCACCACTGTTGCCATCTGGACCAGTGCAGTGGCCTCCTACCTCATGCCTCCCCCTCTCCGGTACCCCCAACCCCTAACCTCCTAGACTGTTCTTCACATGGCAGCCAGAGTCACCTTGTTAAATGTAAGGTGGATAATGTCAGTCCTCTCTTCAAAACCCTCCTAATAGCACCCCATGGGACATAAAGTAGCAAAGCCTTATTTTTCGTTCAGGTGAAGTCAGAGGTGGGTCAGATGGTTGTCCCTGTTTGCATTTGGAACATTTGAATGGAAAGGTCATGGTGGTTGAGCAGAGAGCTACGAAGGAAGGGTAATGCCTCCTCACTACCTTGACTCGGAAGTGACACACATCACTTCCGCTCAGAGCTAGGTGCATGGCGTGACCCCCGCTACAAGGGACACTGGGGTATGTACAAGGGCATGCAGTCATTCTGTGAGTACTGACTCTGCTCACGCCATTTCGTTCGGAGGACGAACCAAAGTCTTCGCCATGAACTACAAGGCCTTATAAGATCTCCCCCTTCTGGCGTTTATCCACTCCTGCCCTGTGACTCTCCGACTCCATCCCTACTGCTGTCTTCAACATTTCCACTATCCCAGCCCCAGTGGCTTGCTACTTTTTGCACATGTCAGGTACTCCCCTGCTACAGACCCGCCGTTCACTCCACCTGGAATGCTTTTCCCCCAAGACATCTGTATGCTTCACTCCCTCACTTTAGATTCCAATTCAGAATTCGTCTTTCAGCACCCGCCCTGACATTTTATATCCCCTATCCTTACAGTATTTTTCATCTTAGCATAGTATTATCCAGCATATGTATTTTTCCTAACTATTTATTGGTTATCTCATCCATCAACATATAAGCTCTGTGGGGTCAGACATGTTCGTTCCAACATCTAGAAGGAGCCTGGCGGATAATCAACATGCAAATAATTGTTTAATGAGTGAATTAATCATTCCTTTTCTAGACTCTCTTATCCTTTCTCTCACTCGGAAATGATATAATCCTAGACTTCTAACTTTAGCTACCTTCAGGCCAGACTTAAGCAAACAACCTACAACATATGTCTGTGACAAAAAAAGATAAGAAAATCAATTCAGAGGATGTGGCTTGTTAATGATAGAAGTAATGATATACGGTATAGAGACCACAACATATTTCACTATTTCTAGCTATCTGTTTACCTATCTCTGCTGAAATGTAAATACTTCCGGCAATGGTCTTTCCATCACGTGTTTCACCCACACCTGATTTAAATGTTTTTCTACTTTGCTCCCCTGCAGAATGGCACCACTCTCTAAACCGTGGTCTAAATGTTTGAAGAATAAGAAACTCTTCAACCCAGCGGCTCTACATTATGCTACACAACTTCTCTGATCTTCCTCATAGGTGCAATTTCATATCCTTAAAATTATTTTTAATCATTTCTGCTGCTTGTATTGGGGAATAAAAGCATACATGTGGACAGAGCCAGTTGGAGGTGGGAAGTAAAATCATGGTCTAGATTCTTCCACAAAAAGAATTATTCTGCTGGGAGCTGCCCTCATTTAGTGAGGGATGGTTAGCACCTCCTGTTGGTTTCCTAGCAACACAGACTTTTCTTGCAGCTAGGACAGAGGGTCATTTTTGCATCTTCTCTACAATTCTCTTGGAAATTAGTCTGGAAAATTGCCGTCACATAGGATGTACTGAAAAGGTGTGTGTGTGTGTGTGGGGGGAGTCACGGGGGTGGGGGAATGGCCATGCATCTGGAGGGAAAGATGAGGAGGAGAGGAGGGGAAGAAGAATGATGGGAAAGTTCGGAGAAAAAAGTCTTAATGGGAATGTCAGAAGGGTCAGAAGAATTTTTGGAGTCTATATATTCTCATTGTAGCTCAAATAACTGGTATTCTAACAGAGGCCAAGACAAATGATGCTTCCTCACCAAAGCTTCTTTTGTGGGATGGATACATTGAGCAAGTAGGCACTTTAGACCTCTGCTTTCCTTTCCTTTCATGTGCCAAAGCCACGGATTTTTCTTTCCCTGTCTCATTTCTGTAGGTCTTTCCCACAAGAGCTATGTTTGAAGGTGGTTTCCCGATTGCCTCTGTTCCCCTCCAAGAGAACCTGCATTTTGAACAAAATACATTAGTTTTGAGGCCCCGGATAGGTCTGGCTTCATTCTCTGATATCCACCTGTTAGTTACGTGATGTTGACTAAATATTTATCTCTGAAATATCAGTCTCCTCATCTGAAAATTGGAATAATAAGACCCGCATGGGCAGACACTCCTAGTCACTTTAGCACTAGCCATTTACCCTTTCTCTTTATCAACCTGGCCCTGCTTTGGTTTGGAGCAACAATGTGTCCGACTTTGAAAGAAAAGATAGTCCAATTCAGTTTTCCAGGGTTGCTTGTGGGACAGTTCCGGCCAATTAGATATAAGCAGATATGAGCAGAAGAAGAGCTTCCAGGAAAGACACTGTTTTCCTGATTAAAAAAAGAAGAACTGACCCAGTTGGAATGAATCTTCTACCCTTCTCAACCTCCTTCAGTCCCGGAGCTCAAACAAGACACTGGAGGTGGCAGTGCTGAGTGATCATGACCATGAAAACCATTCACTGAGGCTGGCACAGCATGAAGATTGCAAGAGCCCAAATCCTTATAGATTTCCCTCTGTGCCTGGACCTGCTGTCTACCTCCAGATGGATTTTCACAGGATAAAAACACACGTCTATTTTTAAGCCACTCTTTGCCATTTTCCTGTTTGTTGGGTCTTCCATTGGCCATCAAACTGATACGCTGCATCAAACTGATACAATTACAGGGTGATTGTGAAGATTGACTCAAGATGATAATTAGTCACGCTACTTACCACTAAGAGTTCCCTGTCTGTAATGTCTCTTATTCTGCATTATAGATCAATGATCTTGTTTTTAAAGATATTTTGAGTCAACATTAAAATGAAACCAGATGTCTTTCATTCCTTACAACTTTTGCCATTTCGTGTGTAGCTCACCTGATATAATTCGATGGTTAATCAGAATCTTCCCTCATCCTTCTATTATTTTCTAAATAATTCCTGGGAAGTGGAGGAAATTCTGATTTTACTGTTCTAGTTCTGTCACTGGCTTGCTTTTTAGTTTTACATAAATTTCTCTCACAAAGTCTCTTTCTTCACTTTTGCTAAGAGGAAACCAAACTAGGTCAGCAATTCCCAAACTGTATTCCAGGAAATGTTCATAGATGTTTCAAGAAGAAAGAGTTTGATGATGAAATAATCCTGTGAAATGTTCTCTGATTTCCCCATTCTTTTTCTGGGGTGCTATATTCTTTTTATATGCCCCTCTTGGAGGCAGACTGTGTATGCTAGCACTTTAAGGGCTGACCGAAGTGTAACAGAACATAGGTGTGGTTTTAGTTTATTTAGCCAACACTTCCAAAATTTATTTGATTTCTTGGCCTTTGTGTCAGCAAGTATTACATAATATCTGTCAACCTCAGATTTTTATGATCACAATGTCAGGAAGCTAAGACCAATTAATCCCTAAATTTCATCTCATTACCAGCATGCTGCATTTATCTAGGTTTTTAATTTTCTGGTACTCTTGGGATTTCCCACCAACCTTTCTGATTTTCACCTCCATTTACTCTAAAACACCAAGTTACTTGGAGTTACACATCAATGGGTGGCAAATTTTATTGGACTCAAAGTATCCAATGTGTCTACTTTTATTCAGTAATTCTGTAATGCTTAAAACGGAAGATTGCCTTAGGCAATCCTTATTAGAGAATTGGAAAGGGATAATTGAACATCAGCTGAGTGTGGTGAGCCTAAATTTTCCTTTTTTTCTTTCTTTTTCCTTTTCTTTTTTTCTTTTCTTTTTTAAAGATCTGCAACTCTGTTGGTTCTTTACAAAGAAAGTATCGACTTGGGTCCTAAGTCATTACTTCTGTCAACCCAAAGATCGAAAACATACTCGAGGATGGCACACAGAAGCCATCGGCCCACAGGGAAGAGGCAGGGCCGGGCAACCACGCGGAAGTGTGGATCGGGGCTTCCACCTCTCGTCTGAAGTGGCAAGCAGTCGTAACAGTTCTTAACTTTTGTTCTTTCCCAGGAAGGTAAAGCTGCAGGCTTTAACACGTATTTGTTCAGGGATTAAACTGGAATAGAAGAGGGAAAAGTGAGTAGATCAGATTTATTCCGATATAAGTGGATGTTTCTATGCACGTGTGTGCAGAAAATATACCAGTGGTGCAGCCTATGAGTAGACAAGGTGGATAAACCCAGGTGATTATTCCAGCCTGGGATTTACAAATGGATTTCTGCTTTAGTCTTACCAGTGTTCATGGTTTAAACTTGTGTATTCTAGGGCGATACTCAACTTTTGCCCTTTATCTTATTACTGGTCGGATCTTGGAAAATTAATTGATTTTCACCAAAACCTTAAGAATCTGATATAAACGCAAAATATCAGTTTATTCGTTAATACTGTAAGATAGACTTGACCTAACAAAAAGATCAGTTTTGGGGGATTACCTTCACTCAGAAAATTGGATACTTTCGTGGTAAGCAAAGATTGATCCCTCAGGAAAATTAGATTTAGCTAGGAGACAATTCTAACAAAGAATTTATTCCTGTATGAGGACTCTTTAGGGGTGTCAATTCATTTGTTCATTAGTAATTCACACTAGTCGATCCACTGTTTATTGAGTGTCTCCCAAATATAGTCCAAGAGTCTTTCATGTAGAATCATAATATCGATATCTACCAACCAGTGCTTGAGATGTTTAGTATCCCAGTCCTTTTTATTCTGTTCTTTAATTTTTGAAAAAATGTTTATTTATTTTTGAGAGAGAGAGAGAGAGAGAGAGAGAGAGAGAACAGGGGAGAGGAAGAGAAAGAGGGAGACACAGAATCCAAAGCAGGCTCCAGGCTCCAAGCTGTCAGCATAGAGCCTGACACGGGGCTTGAACCCACAAGCCCACAAACCGTGAGATCGTGACCTGAACTGCAGTTGGACGCTTAGCCAACCGAGCTACTCAGGTGCCCCATTGTTTCTGTTCTTAATTCAATATACAAATTTCATATTCTGGCAATAAAAATCTTATGATTTATTAAAATATCCAAGGTTTGGGCTCATTTTACACTATTTACAATTTAGAGAGATTCTTTTTTTTTTTTTAAATGTTTTATTTATTTTTGAGAGTCAGAGCACAAGCAGGGGAGGGACAGAGAGAGAGGGAGACACAGAAGCTGAAGCAGACTCCAGGCTCCAACACAGAGCCCCATGCAGCACTTGAACTCATGAACTGTGAGATGATGACCTGAGCTTAAGTCAGACGCCTAACTGACTAAGCCACCTAGGCACCCATAGAGAAATTCTTTTAAATTATGAGCAATAAAAGTAGGGAAGAATATTTACTTTAAAAATTGTCAGTGTCTATTCCTTCACTTGATTATTTGTTTTTTGGGTGTTGAGTTTGATAAACCCTTTATAGATTTTGGATACTAACCCTTTATCCGATATGTCATTTGCAAATATCTTTTCCCATTCCATTGGTTGCCTTTTAGTTTTCTTGATTGTTTCCTTCACTGTGAAGATTTTTATCTTGATGAAGTCCCAATAGTTCATTTTTGCTTTTGTTTCTCTTGCTTCTGGAGACATGTTTAGTAAAAAGTGGGCAAAAGACATGAGCAGACACTTTTTCAAAGAAGACATACAGATGGCAAGCTGACACATGAAAACATGCTCAACGTCACTCATCATCAGGGAAACACAAATCAAAACCACAATGAGATACCACCTTACACCTATCAGAATGGCTAAAATTAACAACTCCTGAAACACCAGATGTTGGTGCGGATGCAGAGAAAGGGGAACACTTTTGCTCTGTTGGTGGGAATGCAAACTGGTGCAGCCACTCTGAAGAACAGAATGGAGGTTCCTCAAAAAATTAAAAGTAGAACTACCCTACAACCCAGCAGTTGCACTATTAGGTATTTATCCAAAGGATACAAAAATGTTGATTCAAAGGGGCACATGCGCCCCAATATTTACAGCAGCACTATCAGCAATAGTCAAATTATGAAAAGAGACAAATGTCCATTGACTGATCAGTGGATCAAGGAGACATGGAATATATATATATATATATACATATATATATATGTATATATATATATATATACACATACATATACACACAATGGAATATTACTTGGTGATCAAAAAGAATGAAATCTTGCCATTTGAAACAACATGGATGGAACTAGACTGTATTATGCTAAATAAGCGAAATAAGTCAGTTAGAGAAAGACAAATACCATATAATTTCACTCATAGGTGGAATTTAAGAAACAAAGAAACAAAAGAAACAAAACAGATGAACATGGGGGAAGGGAAGAAAAAATAAGACAAAAACAGAGAGGGAGGCAAACCATAAGAGACTCTTAAATACAGAGAACAAACTGAGGGTTGCTGGAGGGGTGTTGGGTAAGGGGGTGGGCTAAATGGGTGATGGGCATTAAGGAGGGCACTTGTTGGGATGAGCACTGGGTGTTATATGTAAGTGATGAATCACTAAATTCTCCTCCTGAAACCATTATTACACTATGTGTGTTAACTAACTTAGATTTAAATAAACAAAAAAACAAAACATTTTACAAATAAGGAAAACTAAAAATAAAAATTGTCAGTGTCCAAATGACAATTCAAACGTAATGATAACTAACTCTATTTATTATCATTAATACTAATATCAGTGTTGGAGAATGATTTTTTTTCTGATGGTCTTTTTCCTAGATTCTGGATCTGCAACTCATCTGGTTCCTACAGCTGATTACTCACATTTTACAGATATGCCTTTGAAAAGATTTTTTTTTTTTAATTTATTTTTTTCAACATTTTTTTTTTTTAATTTATTTTTGGGACAAAGAGAGACAGAGCATGAACGGGGGAGGGGCAGAGAGAGAGGGAGACACAGAATCGGAAACAGGCTCCAGGCTCCGAGCCATCAGCCCAGAGCCTGACGCGGGGCTCGAACTCACGGACCGCGAGATGGTGACCTGGCTGAAGTCGGATGCTTAACCGACTGCGCCACCCAGGCGCCCCTGAAAAGACTTTTTTTAAGAAAAATATTGAATTATGTTTTTCAATTCTCTTACAACATCAATATAAGGATGCTGTTTTTAAAAAAATCTTATTATTCTATTCATCAACTGTTAAAAGATTTTAATTCCTTGGTTTTGTCTTTTTCCAGAACTCCTAAACCACATCACCTCTTCTTTCAATATTATAATAGGAGGTTATAGGTAAACAAAGCAAAAGAAAACAAACAACTATGATGGTTTCTTTTAAACAGGTAGGAATCTTTTGTAGCACAAATACTGTATCAATTTAGTAAAATCTTACTTGATTATTAGGGTTTTTTTTTTTAAGATGTTCAAGTCTACATTTAGTTATTTGAAAAACATCTTGTTAAAGCTCATTTATAATGCTTTAAAAAAAAAAAAAGAAATTATAAGCCGGCGGGGGGGGGTTGAATTGTTGTTTCCAACATGTTTTATTTTTGAAAAACATTCAGGACTTTTTTTTTTTTTTTTTTTTTTACAAATGTATTCCCACTCACTTGTTTAAAGTTGCCTGAATGCTGGGTTTTCATTGGAAACCTCTTTGGTGTTTGAGTAGCTTCCTCCCTTAAGCCCACATTAAAACAAATAATAATTTATGATAGCCAGAGGTTTCTACAAGATTCAGGGAAACAGACGTCATGGAAGAATGGTCTAGTGGAAGATATCTTGGGGCCTGTGGAAAGAGCACCTTCTCAGCTCAGTGCATTTTGCTGTTCATCCTTCACTGCTTTTCTTTTACAGCTTGAAGGCCCTGTTGAAAAAAAAAAATGTAAATCATATTCCTGTATTTATGCCTGATAGCTTATTTTGAAAATTATTTACTTTTTATCAAAAAAAAAAAAAATTCTCGGGAGCTTGGGTGGCTCAGTAGGATGAGCGGCCAACTCTTTATTTCCGCTCAAGTCATGATCTCACTATTGGTGGGATTGAGCCCTTGCACTGACGGCATGGGGCCTGCTTGGGATTCTCTCTACCCTCTCTTTCTGCCCCTACCTTCTCTCAATCTCTCAAAATAAACAAATAGGCATTAGAAAAAATTATGTCTCTACTAATGCTATTTTAGTGCGTTATTACATTCTTTTTTTTTTTGGTTTCTATTTAATTCTGTTGATGTCACATTCACGTGAGTAACTCTTGTCATTAAATCAAAGTTAGAAAGTTGGACTCATATAAAATTGTTATGTCTGTTTTCTGACGTCACTCCTGACACGAAATGTGTGGTGTTTGCCGACACGAACCAATTCTCCAATTTTCTGACTCTGATGCCAACTGGATAGCCTACATTTCAATTCAGTTTTGACACTAACCGCCTGGTGTTAGCAAAGTCTCCACAGGTCAAGGGCTTGGCCCCTCAACATGCCAGCTGTCAGTGAGGTGCCCAGACTGCTCCCACTTCTACTTGGCTTACTCCATAGTCAAACACCTCCTGGCCCCTTGTGTACGTTTGGTAATTCATTAGACAACTCACAGAACTCCGGAAAACACTTCATGCTAACCTGTTTGTTATAAAGGATGCAACTAGGAACAGCCAAATGGAAGCAATACAGAGAGCAGAGGGGTGGTAAAGGGGACAGTGGAGACACCTGTCCAGCACTTTCAAGTGTTCACCAACCTGAAAGTTCTACCGACTCTGTCAAGAGATTTTCTGGAGGTTCCATAATGTAGGCATGACTGATGAAATCATAGGCCATTGGGGATTAGATCTCTAGCCCCCTCTCCCCGAAGGTTGGGTGTGGGGCTAAAAGTTCCAACTCCCCAATCATGGGTTGGTCTTTCTGATGACCTACTTCCGTCCTGAAGTTTTCTGGGGTCTCCCGCTCCCCGTCAGCTCCTAAGCAATTGTTATCGTCCCACAAACTCCAAGTGTTTTAGGAGACAAAGACCACGTATGTATTTCTTAGTATACTGCAAAATATATTAATCATGCAAGCGTTTATTAATTTCTTGCTCAATTCAGCTTTGAACATTTTTCTTAGTCTGAAGAGTTAAATACTACTATTTTGTGTTCTTAGCCACACATAATCTTTCTGTTAAGTAGACTGTCATGACACTTGGCAACCCATTGCCTGCACACATTCTCCCTGTTATCATTATCTGAGTATCTTCCTTTCCTTCCTAAACCGTAAGTTTTCTAGAGTGTAAGATCATATATTCTTTTTATTCAGGCCTTACTCAGTCTAAATATTCCGGATTCCCCATGGAACGATAGTATGAGGGTAGAAAGACACAGGCGTTTGCCCCCAAAACGCCATTCTAATGGGCAGTACTCGCTTCAGATCATTCTGTGCTTGGTTGAGAACCTTCTGGGCTTGAGTTGTAGTTCAGCATCTCCCTTTGCCCAGTCTTGCTCCCTCCTACTTCCTTTCACAGGTATCGATCCCCAATAAACACCTTGCGCCTCAAAATGCGTCTGCTTCAGGTGAACCCAGCATCTCATATGGTCCCTCACACGGACGATGATTAGGTTGATAAAACACCCACGCCCATCTTCATCAGTCTGGTTGAACAACTTCAACTGGAGTTGGCTTGAGAGGGGGGGTAGCTTTAGGCACTGACCTCAGGGTCAGAGGGTTGAAGATCTGGCTGAACAGTCCTGTAATTGTGGTGACGATGAGATTGAGGATGGTGATGGCAGCAGCTCTTACTATGTGGTAGGTACACTTCTTTGACGGTACTGTGAGAGAGGTACTGTTACATTCTCAGTTTAAAAATGAGAAAATTGGGGGGGCGCCTGGGTGGCTCACTCGGTTCAGCGTCTGACTTCGGCTCAGGTCGCGATGTCACAGTCCGTGAGTTGGAGCCCCACGTCGGGCTCTGGGCTGACAGCTCGGAGCCTGGAGCCTGTTTCGGATTCTGGGTCTCCCCCTCTCTCTGCCCCTCCCCTGCTCATGCTCTGTCTCTCTCTGTCTCAAAAATAAATAAAAACATTCAAAACACAAAAATAAATAAAAATGAGAAAATTGAACCGTGCAGAGATTCAGAAATATAACCTTCACCTCATAAGTGATAGAGCCAAGATTTGGGCCCATTTCTTAGTTGTTACTTACTTTGCGTATCTAATAATGAATACTCCATAAAGGCAGGGATTTCTGTCACCTGCGTTCATTACTGGACCATTCAGAACTGCAACAGTGCCTGGTATATATAGTAAGAGCTCAGGAAATATTTGTTGAAAGGAGTAAATTCGTGACTGTCGATTAAGACTTCCAGGTAAATTTCAGAAAACATTTGCTTTGATGGCAGGAATCAGTTCTTTTTCTCTTTTTAATAGACCTATGTTATAGAACATATTGTTTTGTGCATAGTGTGAGTACTGTTGTGTTTGCTGAACTTAATCAAGTAAAAATAGATCTTTCTGTTGATGGACACGCTAATTTTGTACTTGCTAACTTAGTCTTTGTAAATTATTTTTTTTGAATTTTTGTTAATGTTGACTTATTTTTGAGAGAGAGTGGGAGACAGAGCACGAGCAGGGGAGGGGCAGAGGGAGACAGAGACAAGGAATCTGAAGCAGGCTCCAGGCTCCAAGCTGTCAGCACAGAGCCCGACGCAGGGCTCAAACCCTCAAACCGGAAGATCATGACCTGAGCTGAAGTTAGACACTGAACCAGCTGAACCACCCCGGCGCCCCTAATGTTTGTAAATTAAACTTGAAGTGTCTTCTGGGCCGTCATCCTTTTGCAGAGCCTCAGAAGACTCACTGGTGCTGTTCTTGGGGCCTGTATCTATGAGATACCCCTTAGGAAAGTACAGCAACTTTCCTTTCTCAGGTCATGATTCCCAGTATTCAAGGTTTGACTCTTGGTAGTTAGGTGTGCATTCAGGGACCCTCCTGAGCCAAATGAGGAAACCTGGGGTAACCTCCTAATGAACTGACGAGGTATTCCTTCCTGAGAATCTAGCCATGGAACAAAGAGACACCAAATCTGAAAGTCTTTAAATTTGAATCCTACTAAGTATAGAAAGGTGGCTAGAGTGTCCATGAATTCGTGCTCCTGGAGCCTCCCTGGTTCCTGCCTTACCTGAGGTTTGATTGTGACTGGGAGATACCTCAATGACTTCCTAACAAACATGCTCCTTAGCCGAAACACCAGTGTTGGTTTCTGTGACTGGCAACAGAAAGAAACCACGCGACCACCTTGTGGCTCGGGAGGTATCTGTGCCCATTGAGTGGTAGGACATAGCATAGAGGACCAGATACATTCACCTGATCCAGTAAAATGGGAAGTGCTTGGTTTTAGATTTTATAGGATACGGAGTAGAGGTGGGATAATAGGTGTGGATGTTCAGGGTCCCTTATTTATATCTTCAACTGGCCAGTTCCAATTCCTGTGGGCGAATAGCTCAGACCATAGTCTGAAGGATTGTTGCTTTAAGTTTTGGATTCAGAAAAGAGCCAGGTTTCTTATGTTACCATGGGCTTATAGGGTTTGCTTAAAAGTATTTTTAAAGTCCCACTGATTTTTTTTTTTTTGTTTTTCTTGTTTTTGTTTTCTACTCAAAAAAGATCCTTAAAGTGAGCTCTCTCTCTCATGCCATGTTGGCATTCCCAAGGAAGATTCATGATTGGATTATATTTCTGAGCAATATAAATCAAACTTGGTGGCAGGGATATGTTGATGGCTTGAAGTAAGTGAAAAATAAATTAGAAAGGGAGAAGGCCTGGGGTAGCAAAGACATAAATTTAAAATTTAAATCCCAAAAGATGAAAAACTATGAAAAGCCATTTTGAAAACCTGGCTTAGATGCTTCTAAATGAGTGAAAACGGGAGCGAGGGGAATAAGTTAGGAGCACGTGAATGAGTCTGGTGTACACAGAAGTCCTTATAACTCAGAAGAAGACAGTTTACGTGTTTAAGCAATACCAGAAGGTCCTTTCAAAAGGTATTAGGACCTCAAGAGAAATCACTTAGAATGTTGTAAAAACATTGAAACATTGGAATAGATTACTTTTGGCATTTGAAAGGAGAACATTATATTGAAGGTATACAGTCAGCAGACTAGGCAATGCTACTATGATGAATTTATTATATTCATTCTCTTATACTACGTTCCTTCTTTTTCTCATAAAGCTAAATGCTCATGATTCAGAATTTACATTAGTTCTTGGAGTTAAGGAAAATAAATACCCTTAAGAATGGCAAAAAAGAAAGAGGTTGAAGGCTTTGGACTCCGATGGACCTTGAATTTGAACCTGTCTCCTAAGTGGCTGTATGATCTTGGGCAAGTCACTTGGCCTCTGAACCTCGGTGTTCTCAACTCAGAGGTTTTGCCAAAAATAAAGTGAGATACCTGCCTAAACCAAATATCACAGTGCCAGCTTACGGTCGATACATAATAATTGTAGATTATTAATAGATGCCTTGTTCCTTCCCTCTGAAACTTGAAACTTAACAAAGCAAGATTTTAATTTATGTAAATTTGTCCTAGTTTAGAGAGAAACAGCTCCCTTGTGGCAGAGATAAGGAGGATGATTATAAAGTTCCACTAAATTAATAAAAAGTGTGCATTTCTAATCTACAGAGGTTTCATCCTGCTAAAACTTATTCAAAGTTTCCATATCTAATGGTTTACACACCCAGTATGCACACCTGCTACTTTTCTGCACATGCCTTTTCCAGGGGGTAAGGTCAGGTTGTATATTATTTAAATCAGAATTGGAGGTGAATTACACCCACAGTTCTTTAGATTTAGGAAGTTTGAATACACTGCAAATGAGTGCTTTTTAAAAAAATGAAATATTTGACGACCCAAACTTTCTCTCTAGCTCCCTTTCATCTTCTTTTCTTCCTCAAACCATGATATGAAGATTAAAATGTTTCCTTTACAGCGCTGTAGATATGCGAATCATGTCTTATAAGAAACGAACGGCATAATGACAAAAGTGGCTCTCGAATGCTTGATTTTCACCATCGGGGGGGGATGGGTGTGTCTAGCCAATCAGTAAAGATGATTTGGGTGGAGGTGGGGTGGTAAGAAGAATTTGATTTAGTTTACATAAAAGTTTTTCTTTTCTTTAAAAGGACGGATGTCTATTTCAAGTAATTCTATAAGTTTTTTTCTGAAAGATGTTGGTGCTGATGTGCACTCTTTCATATTTCTGTCCTCTGCCAAGATCATTCTAGCATTCACTAGGGGGCCCCTCTGTGTGGGCCACTATTTAATAAAGTATGAAGCCATGGGACATCCCTACCCTGGGTCAGGAGCAGCTGGAAGTGATTTCAAGTCTGCTGTACCTTATAGATAAAGTGATAAAAGGACTTAGTTTTAAGTTGGGGGGGGGGGCAGTTTAAATAAGCTTATATTTCTCTTGTAATGTGCATGTTTATTCTAGAAAAAAATAGAAAAATTAAAAATTAGAAGGAAGAATACCAATTCCCCGTAAGTCTAACACCCAAGGAGAGCCACTATCCAGTAAATGTCTTTGCAGAACACTTCCCAGGTGTCCCAGCAATGGCGGAATGAGGAGCCCTGAGCTATTGAAAGCTCATTCTCTTAATCAGGTTATGTGGGAATGATAATCTCTGATGGGTGAGGAGGTCACATGACGATGTCAGGATGATGAGTCGTGGGTTGCAAGGACTTAGCTCATTTCCTTCTGCATTATCCTGGATCCAACTGATTTGTCATTTTGGCTTAGAGTGATGAGTAATGCTCACCTCCTTCCCTCTTACCTTATGGTTCTAGTCTCTTGAACACATGTGCATCCTGCTTGTCAGCTGGTTCCTGTCAGCTTTGCATATAGTTGCGGGGGTTTGCCAGTCCCCTTAGGGCTTGCTAGCTCACACATGGTCTGCATGAATTCTTGGAGAAGTCTCCAGAGGAAGGGTGTAATGGAGCAGGACAGAGCATTAGGAGTGCCAGTGCTCCAGAAAACATTTGCCAAAACTTTCGTTCAGAAAGGCTGAACTGAGATTTCTCTAGGACATGAGAACTTCTTAAGCAGCCAGTCATGGTTCCATGACAGCTGAGATTTGACAGGGGACGTTTCTTTCTCTTTATGCCAGGGAGGGCACAGAGCCTGTTCCTTACCATTATGGGAAAGTTAAACCACTGGAATTTACTGAAAGGGTTGTGGCTAATGGCATAGACTTCTAAGTAAATAATGCATGCTGGGCTGGGGGGCACAGAAAGATCTTCAAAGCACGCGTTCCCTCTAAACTCTTGGTATGGAAAAATCTGAATCTGGGCAGAGAGAAAATAAACATACAAACAAATCGTAAGAAACATGTGAACAAAAACCTTACGGCCTTCGTATCCTTCTTCCATACATCAGAACTCTTTCTAGTGACAAGCTCAGGAAAAAAAATATTTGGAAGTAGGAACATGCTGTGAATAAACAATCTGTGCATCGCTTTTCTTCTCCCTGAATTGGAATGCTCAAAACTGAGATTCTTTGGGATCACAGACGCTCCACTACAAGGATATCGTGACGGATAATACCCTGTTAGCGAGTCTAAGTAAGCCACAAAAATGGAGAAGCCTGTGGGATGACTGGAAAGTAAGGGGGAGGGTAACCAGATAGAGAGTGAATGAGCTCGAAGCGTGACCTGTTCAAAGACCCTCACTTCCCTAGAATCCACCATCGTTTACACGTCTTTAACATCCAGGTGAACGGCCGTTTTGACAATCTGGACCCTCAAGTTTTGGAATTTTTTCCAGTTGACCACCCTCTCTAATTATCTTCATACTTCCACACTTACGACAAAAATGTGTGCCTTGTGGTCTTTTCAAAGGGTTCCACGTGTGAGACCCTGTACAAAAAGACCTACCGTCTGACCACCATTTATTTTCCTAAAAGCTCTCTGTTAGTTATTCCCATGGTCCCTGCTGTCAGATCCCACTGAGACCTCCAAAATCCCACGTCCCTCGTTACTGCTTACTACCAACCACCTCTGCTTGTCCCTCCTTCCCTGCTCAGTGTCTAGGCTTCGTCACTATAATCCTTCTCTTACCATTCATCTCACACCCTTACCCTCTTATTTTTTTTCTAATACATCTGCCTGTTAAAAACCCAAATCTAGAGTTCCATATTAAAGTGCCCATACCTGCACTGAGGCGCAGTGGAGAGAGAAAATCCCCACAACTGCAAAGATAGGCCATACACTCAACTCAAGAGTAACTCAACGAACGTGTGGTGGTGAAGGGCGTGACCTCTGGGATCACGCTGACTAGATTCACACCCCTGCTCATCACTTCCTAGAAGTGAGATCTGGGCCAAGTTACTCAACATTCTTCCTTTTCTATGACTACCTGTCTTATCTGTATCGTGGGAATCTAAAAGAAATTGCCTCACGATCTCTTGTGATCATGAGCTCTCGTGTGCAGGGAGCAGTCTCTGACGTGAACCTCGAACCCGTCACCATCCACTTCACTTTCACAAATGACACTTCCGCTTTGTAACAAAAACAGAAGCCATTGAGCGAGAGAAACTCATCATTGGTTCATAAATTTAAGGAGCTGTTATTGTCTTTAATTTGCAGGGTTCGTTTTAATATTCTAGGAAGGACGTGCAGAAGATAATCTCGGCATTGTTCATCTGTCCATGCCCAGAGGGGGGAATAGAGTATCTTATAGACTGTGGAGTTGGCATTTCCGTCATTTCAAATTATAATATTAATCTGACAAATATGCATTGAGTAGATGTTTGACTGCAGACACACGGTTAGGTAAAATGAGGAATACGTGGGTAAGTGAGATGGGTATTAGCAAGTGGAATTGGATGTTTCTTAAATGTCTACATCTGGTCAGCTCCGACTTGATAAATAACCTCATTTGCTTCTTAAAAATCGTATCTCTTCCTTTTCTTTTCTTGTTCTATCTTGAAAAAAAATTTCCCCCATGTTTATAACTCCATTTGGGAGGTCTGCTACTGCAGCATTCAGTTTAAAACAAAGCAAAGCAAAACAGAACAAAACAAATCACACACGTGTGGGTATACAATGGAAACGGACCGTGTTTGTTAAATTGAACCACAGCTTCTTGCTCTCTTTTTAAAAGTCAAGGATTTGAACAATAAATATGCAGTCCATGAAACTAGAAAATTTCAACCTGGGGGCAAATCAATTGATGCACTTGTGTATGCTTTTCTCCTGCAGTACCTGCCTCTATGACACCTGCAAACTTTGCTACCGTCCAAATGATTTACAACCATGCAAACTGTCAACTATAAGCGATATGACAAAATATCAAAATTAGATGTTACTCACTGCTTCACGAGCTACACTGCTTACAAAAATAGTTTTTTGGCGGATTCTTCTCTCTACCGCAGCTGTTTTTGTGGTGTAAAAGAGGATGTTCTAGGTAACATCAGTAAAAAATGGTAGATAGGCAACCCCATGTCCCCTTTCTCCCACAAAAGCAGTGAATACACTGACAAATACTGTTGGAATCAACTTTATCAGAACTCTGGGAACTAGCCAAAGTTTTACAGCATCCAGACAAACATTTGATCAAGCAAAAGGTGGCTGAATCTCAGTGCGAGAGCTTTGGGGTATTTTAGCTTACCTTGGTCCCAACCTCCCTCCCCAGCTCAGGAAGGGTCTTGAAGATGGCATCCTGCATTCCTGGTTTGGGTTTCCAGTGCTGGCTAATGCAGAGAAGATCTGCCTTCAAAGAATTATGCTTATGGGTTTTGGCCCATCTGGTAGCTCCCTGAATAAGGCAATAAAGGGTTTGCCTTTATTCAACCTAGCTCTCCTAAGGTGAGCTCTCCTAAGGTGGAGAGATGACCACATGGGGACATTCGTCAGAAACAGTTAAGGCAACCTTATTAGCTGCTGCCACTTGGGGCAAGGGATAACAGTTGGAGCAAATAATAGATACATTGAAAAACATATCTACAAGTCCAGAGGCACATAGGGCGGGATGCATACTCAGAAAAGCTCTAAACTCTCATCCTGCTTGGCCTTCTGAATCTGTGCAGACAGAAAGTGAGGGTTAAAGCAGACTTGTAAGTTGTCCAGCTGAGTATTGAAGGTTTACCCTGGAAAGTTTATTAGTAAAAACTGTGAGGTGTTTTTGTTTTGTTTGTTTGTTTTTAACTTTTTAATGTTTATTTTTGAGAGAAAGGGAGAGAGAGAGACAGACAGACAGACAGAGCATGAGCAGGGGAGCGACAGAGACAGAGGGAGAAACAGAATCCGAAGCAAGCTCCAGGCTCTGAGCTGTCAGTACAGAGCCCGATGTGGGGCTCAAACTCACAAACCATGAGATCATGATTGGAGCCGAAGTCAGACACTTAACTGACTGAGCCACCCAGGGGCCCCTGTTTATTTCTTTTTTGAGGTGGGGGGGATTCCTAGATGTTTAAGAAAATCTCTGCCAAATCACTAGCTGACCACTAAGGTAACCTAATACAGACAGCAGTGACTACATATAACAAAAAAATTCTGATTTTACAAAATTGGTTCAGAAAACAAACAAACAAATGCAGCCACAATCAGTGACCATAACAAACTCTGGGACAGGAAAAGAATCTGACTACAAGAGTTGCCACATTGTAATAGTCAAAATGTACTCCAAAAGCCTAGCTTTCAAAAAATGTTACAAGGTATTCAAAGAAACAAGAATGTATAGTCCATATACTGGAAAAATAAAAATGCATACGCACTGTATCTGAGGGAGCGTAGGTATTGCACTTAGTAGACAAAGACTAACTCAGGTACCTAAATATGCTCAAATGCTAAAGAAAACAATGTATGAAGAATTAAGGGAGAGGTAAGAATGATGTCTCACCAAATAGAGGATGTCAACGAAAAGAAGTTATGAAAAGTAACCAGATAGAAATTTTGGAATTGAGAAAATTGCAATAACTGAAATAAAAAATTCACTAGAGGGATTGATAACAGATTTGAGCAGGCAGAAGAAAGAATCAGCAAACTTGAACATAGGTCATTTGAGATTAGCCAGTATGAGGAGAAGAAAGAAAAAAGAATGAAGAAACACGAACAAAGCCTAAAATACCCGTGGGACACTATCAAGTATGCTAACATAAGCCTAATACCTCTCCCCTAGAAGAGAAAGGGTTAGAAATAATATATGAAATATATTAGTTATTATATTAATAGAATAGTTGAAAACCTCTGAAATTTAATGAAACACGAAAAATCACACATCTAAGAAGTGCAGTGAACCCCAAATAAGATCAACTCAAAAGTGATCCACAGGGAAACACATTCTAATCAAACTGCTGAGCGCCAAAGGCAAAGAGAGAGAACACTGAAAACAGGAAGGGAGAAGTGATTCGCTATGTGCAAGTGATCCCTAATAAGATTAATAACCGATTCCTCATCAAAAGTCATGGAAGCCAGAAGGCAGTCGGATGTCATATTCCAAGTGCGGAAAGAAAATAAAGACACAAGAAACTTAAGCAAAAATTCTGTATCTGGCAAAAGGGTCCATTAAAAATGAAGGAGAAATTGAGACATTCTCTGAAGAATAAAAAGAGAGGTTTTTTGTTTGTTTGTTTGTTTGTTTTTCCAGTAGATCTGCTGTACAATAAACGCGAAAGGAAGTCCCTCAGGTTGAAATGATAGGGCACTAGAGAGTAATCAAATCTACATGAGGAAATAAAGAACACCAATAAAGGTCTATAAAGTCAGTATTAATGTGTTTCTGGTTAGTAACTTATATGTTTTTTCCTAAATTATTGAAAAAACTACTACATAAAACAATACTTATAAATCTATGTTGCTGTACACACAGGTATAAAGATGAAATTTGTGACAATAATAACATAAAATGTGGGGGACAGAGCTCCATAGGAGCAAATGTTTTATATAGTATTGAAACTAAGTTGCTACTAATTCAAACTAAATTGTTACAAATGACGATATTAACTGTAGTCCCCAGAGCAACAACTAAGAAACTAACTAAAAACATATATGATCAAGGAAATGAGAAAGGAATCAAAATGGTATATTAGGAAATGTTTACCTAACACAAAAGTAGATATTAATGGATGAATTCAGGAAATAAAAGATATAAGACATATTGAAAACAGCAAAATGGCAGAAGTCCTTTTTTATCAGTAATTATATTAGATGTAAATAGATTAAACTTTCCAGTGAAAAGGTAGAGATGGGCAGATGGACTTAAAAAAACGAATCCATCTATATGTTGACCACAAGACACACACTTTGGAATCTAAGACACAAAGAAGTTGAAAGCAAAAGGATGAAAATAATTATTCCACGCAAGCAGTAATCAGAAGAGAGCTAGTATGACTATTAGATAAGATAGACCTTAAAACACAAATTGTTATAAAAGATGAAGAATATTATAAAACAACAAAAAAAGTGTCAATCCCTTTAGAAGCTATATCAACTATAAGTATATATGCACCTAACAACAGAGTTTCCAAATTTATGAAGTACAAACTGACAGAATTCAAGGGCAAAATAGGTCAATAATAATAGTTGGTGACTTCAACACCCCACTTTCAAGAATAGCATAACTAAACAAAAGATGAAGAAGGAAATAGAAGACTAGAAAAATATAAACTCACTAGCACTAACAAGACATATATAGAACACTCCACCTAATAGCAGAATACATATTCCTTTTTTGGTACATGAGACATTCTCTAGGATAGACCATATCTTAGGCCACATATGATTATAAATAAATTTTAAAAGATTGAAATTGGAATGAAATGAGAAATCAATAACAGAAGGAAATTTGGAAATAAAGTTGATTGATGATGATTTCGATAATCATCTGACCGAGAGAGAGAGAGAGAGAGAGAGAGAAAGTCTTAAATTACTAAAATCAGGAATGAAACAGGAGACATTATTACTGACCATAGAGAAACACAAAACAATATAAGACAATACTATGAACAGTTGTATGTCACTAAATTAGATAATCCAGCAAAATGGACAAATTCCTAGAAATATGCAAACCACCAAAGTGCCTCAAAAAGAAATAGAAAATATGAATAGACCTATATAATAAGAGCTTGAATCGTAATCAGAAACCTCTGACAAAAGAAAGCCTGGAACCAGATATTGTCACTGTTGAATTCTATTAAATGTGTAAAAAAGAATTATCACCACTCCTTCCCAAACTTTTCTAAGAAGTTGAGGGAGGAGAGGACATTTCTTAACTCATTCTGAGGCCAGCGTTACCCTGATACCAATGCCAGACAAAGACATCACAAGAAAACAAAATTGCAGACCAATATCCCTTATTAATATAGATGCAAAAATTCTCAACAAAGTAGTAGCAAACTGAATCCAGCAACATATTCATAAAATTATACACCATTACTAAGTACTATTTATCTTAGGAATGTAGGGTGGGTTCGACACAGAAAAATCAATCAGTGTAATAGAATAAAGGGTAAAAAAAAAACACACACACACACAAACCAAAACCAAAACCAAAACCAAAAACAAACAATCCAGTGAAGAAATGGGCAGAAAACATGAACAGACACTTCTCTAAAGAAGACATCCGGATGGCCAACAGGCACATGAAAAGATGCTCAGTGTCATTCCTCATCAGGGAAATACAAATCAAACCACACTGAGATACCACCTCACACCAGTCAGAGTGGCGAAAATGAACAAATCAGGAGACTATAGATGCTGGGGAGGATGTGGAGAAACGGGAACCCTCTTGCACTGGTGGTGGGAATGCAAACTGGTGCAGCCACTCTGGAAAACAGGGTGGAGGGTCCTCAAAAAATTAAAAATAGATCTACCCTATGACCCAGCAATAGCACTGCTAGGAATCTACCCAAGGGATACAGGAGTGCTGATGCACAGGGGCACTTGTACCCCAATGTTTATAGCAGCACTCTCAACAATAGCCAAATTGTGGAAAGAGCCTAAATGTCCATCAACTGATAAATGGATGAAGAAGATGTGGTTTATATATACAATGGAATACTACTTGGCAATGAGAAAGAATGAAATATGGCCTTTTGTAGCAACGTGGATGGAACTGGAGAGTGTTATGCTGAGTGAAATAAGTCAGGCAGAGAAAGACAGATACCAGATGTTTTCACTCCTATGTGGATCCTGAGAAACTTAACAGAAGATAATAGGGGAGGGGAATGGGGAAAAAAGTTACAGGGAGGGAAGGAGGTAAACCATAAGAGACTCTTAAAAACTGAGAATAAACTGAGGGTTGATGGGGGGTGGGAGGGTGGGGAGAGTGGGTGATGGGCATTGAGGAGGACACCTGTTGGGATGAGCCCTGGGTGTTGTATGGAAACCAATTTGACAATAAATTTCATATTAAAAAAAAGAAAGTTACTTAATTTACAATAGTATCAAAATGAATAAAATACTTAGGATTAAATTTAACCTAACAGGTGTAAGATTTGTACACTGAAAACTTAAAACACAAACAATGTTGAAAGAAATGAAAGAAAGTCCAAATCAATGGAAAGGCATGCCATGTTTGTAGTTTGGAAGACTTAACATTTTTAGGATGGCCAAACTACCCAAAAGAATCTATAGCTTTGATGTAACCTTTACCCAAATCCCAGTGCTCTTTTCTACAAAAATGGAAAAGTTAACTCTGAAATTCAAATGACGTTGCAAGTGACCCATAATAACCAAAACAATCTTTAAAAAGAATAAAGTTGGAAAACATACACTTCTTTTTTTTTAATGTATAATTTATTGTCAAATTGGTTTCCATACAACATCCAGGGCTCATCCCAACAGGTGCCCTGCTCAATGCCCATCACCCACTTTCCCCTCTCCCCCACCCCCCATCAACCCTGTTTGTTCTCAGTATTTAAGAGTCTCTTATGGTTTGCCTCCTTCCCTCTCTGTAACTTTTTCTCCCCCCTTCCCCTCCCCCCTGGTCTTCTGTTAAGTTTCTCAGAATCCACATAGGAGTGAAGACATATGGTATCTGTCTTTCTCTGTATGGCTTATTTCACTTAGCATAACACTCTCCAGTTCCATCCACGTTGCTACAAAAGGCCATATTTCATTCTTTCTCATTGCCACGTAGTATTCCATTGTGTATATAAACCACAATTTCTTTATCCATTCATCAGTTGATGGACATTTAGGCTCTTTCCACAATATGGTTATTGTTGAGAGTGCTGCTATAAACATTGGGGTGCAAGTGCCCCTGTGCATCAGCACTCCTGTATCCCTTGGGTAGATTCCTAGCAGTGCTATTGCTGGGTCACAGGGTAGATCTATTTTTAATTTTTTGAGGAAACTCCACACTGTGGAAAACATACACTTCTTGACTCTAAAATTTACTATAAGCTAGAGTAATCAATGTGGTACTGCCATATATATATATATCAATGGAATAAAATCAAAAGTTCAGAAATAAGACTTTATAGCCATGGTTGACTTTTGACAAAGGCACCAAGATGATTCCGTGGGGGAAAGACAATCTCTTTAATGGATGATTCTAGGACAATTTGATATACACATGGAAAAGAATGAAGCTAGACCCTTACTTAGTTCACACCACATACAAAAATTATCTCAAAATCGATCAAAGATCTAAATGTAAGAGATAAATATATAAACCTTTAGAAGACAGCATAGATGTAAATGGTCATGAGCTTGGATTTGGCAACAGTTTCCTATCCATGACAACCAAAGAAAAAGCAACAACAGCAAATAAATAAATTGGACCTCATGGCAATGAAAAACTCTTATGCATCAAAGGACATTATCAAGAATGTGAAAAGATGACCCACAGAATGGAAGAAAATATAAATCATAAAGCTGATAAGGGTCTAGACTATATAAATACCTTGTGAACAACAAAAACACCCCCCTCCCCCAACACAACTAAACAACGGGCAGAGGACGTGGATAGATATTTCTCGAGAAAAAGATATACAAAGGGACAATAATCACATAAAAAGATGCTCAACATCACTAGTCACACATTGCGGATGGGAATGCGAAATGGCACAGCCACTGTGGAAGACAGCTTGGTGATTTCCCCAAATGTTAAACAGATAGCATATGACCAGCAATTCTGCTCTTAGGTACGTGCCAAAGAGAATTGAAAACATTGTTCAGGCAAACACTTGTCCATGAATGTTCATGGCAGCATAATTCATAATAGCCAGAAAGTGGAAACAACCCAAATGTCTATCAACTGAAGAATGGATAAATAGATGTTTTACGTCCCTGCTATGAAATATTATTCAGCCATAAGCGGAGGTCAAGTACTGATACATGCTACAACATGAATGATCCATGAAAATAGTATTCAAAAGGAAAGAAGACAGACACAAGAAGCTACATATCATATGATGCCACTTATGGGGAATGACTGCTTGGTGGTAATATTACCTTTTCGGGGTGATGGAAATATTCTGGAATTCGATACTGGTGACGGTCGCACAACATTGTGAATGTACCGGAAGCCACTGACTTGTACATTTCAAGTGAATTTTATGCCATGTGGATTTTACCTCAATTAAAAAAAAAAACAAAACAATCAGGGACACACTAAAAAAGCAATGCTTCAAATGAACTCAAATAAAATAATGGTTAAAAAATGGCCCCAAATCATCTCAACTCTTTCTTCTCTAGTCATAGTCATTTCCTCAGTAACGCAGCCTTTGCAGTCGAAGCATGTATCAGGCTGCTGTAATTAACACAATTTCTTTGTGAAATTACATTTGCAAGACTATAGATGTGTTTTCGGTTGTCTTTTATTCATTCCAGATAGCACACCATCATCGTGAATTATGCCAGGGACTGCAATAATTTAATCAATATTATAATTAAACAGTCCCCAGTATAAGTATATATTTATATACTATGGCGTTGACAACTGGCTTTTAAAAGAGTCTAGAGTTTAATAGTTTTGCGCATCATTTACGGTTCCCTTGCACCACTGACATGATTGATTAGCACCACAATAAGAAATTATGTCTTCTGCAGAATCCATCCTGTATTGGAAGAATTGATTATATTTCCCTGGGGAGGTCAGGTCTCATAATGCAAATGTTAATTAATTTTTTTGTATTAAAAGCTAAATACAAAGCTTGGATCACTTTTATTAGGAACTTCTTTTAATGAATTCACTGCCCTTTGAACCCAAACAGTTTATCTTTTGGCACATGCATCCTATTAAAGAGCAAAAACAATGGATTGTGCAATCATCCACATGGAGTGGCCCAACTAGGTTACAGACATGCTGCGGGAGCCTCTCAGGAGCCGTTAAATTTAATCGTAGACTGTTAGCAGGTTTCCTTCCATCCATTTTTTTCTTTCTCTCTTTTTTTCCCCCTCCCTCTGTGGAAAAAAAAAAAAAACTTCGAAGAATAACTTAGGAAGTTAAAACAAATAGCATCATTTTAACTTTTAATGTGAGGGTATAGAATGGAATGGAATTACATATACTGTTTATTTCAAATATATTATATTAGGAAAACATCATATGAAAGAGCATTATGGTTATGTAGATGGTACAACAGTCTGTAATTAAACTAGATTGCTGCTAGGTTATATTTCATCGGCTTTTCTGGGTAATGAAAGTTCATGACTTTAATGGAGACCACCTCAAATGTATTTTACTAGAAATTTCACTGGAAATTTACATTCAAATGTAGCAAGGGTGGTTTGCAGTTGACTGGTCTTTGTAATGGCCAGGTCTATCTGCAAGGCGTGCAGGGTTTTGAAACTCTGTTACAATCTAGCATTTCTGTATTGAAACTCTTTTTTAATTAATTTGATGAAACATACTTTGGTTCCCATCCTATTTAAATTCAGATTTCTGGAACCAAAGGTATCTTACTCAATTCTTCCCAGCATGGGGTCATTGGCATGGTTTATTTTCTTAATGTTGTTTCTGTCTTCTTTTGAAAACTTTTGTAAGCCTGCAATTAGTTTGAAAAATCTCATTAGGTATCAAATGAGAAAATCGTTAAATGTGCTCACTGCCGAAAGCATGCCCCACTTGGAAATCAACATTGCTTGGAGCGTTTCACTTCAGAGCCCTGTGCTAACCAAACCATTAGAGGAGGCTTCATCAAGGGGTATATCTCTCATTTCTGAATATAGGTGATTCATCGATGTATACTGATGCTGATAAATATATTGGACCCCCAATTTTGGATTAATTATGCTAAGGCAATTTTCATTGATTCTATTAATTACTGATGGCTCATAGAACTTGTTCTCTGATACCTCTGTGCAAGGTCTACTAAAGCAAATGACACTTGGGTGGACTAAGTGTGATTCAGTCTATCACCATCCTCTCTACTGGTAAAAATAGGGATACATTTTCCTGACTTCCTATCTCGGTGCCTAAATCTGTTGCTGTCCCGCTCCTATAGTTCCTCAAGATAATGTCCTACTCGGATACATTTCATCCAAACAGTAGCTGGTTTAGAGGGCACCAGAAGGTCTGCACCCGGCACCATCTTCCAGAGCCCCCACAAGGGGACAAATCATAGCTTTCCAGAGCCGATAGTGCGTGAAGCCTAACTCATAAATTATGAAATGGTAACTGCATATTTTTCCACAACCAAGGTGACAATAATAGCAATTTTTTTTAAGCTTATTTATTTTGAGGGGTGGGGGAGGGGCAGAGAGAGCGAGGGATAGAGAGAGAATCCCAAGCAGGCTCTGCACTGTGAGCTCAAAGCCCGATACAGGGCCGGAACTCACCAACCACGAGATCATGACCTGAGCTGAGGTCGGACCCTTAACTGATAGAGCCACCCAGGTGCTCCAATAATAGAGATTTTTAATAACGTATCATTACATTATCAATATTCAATTTCTTACCCATTCTCTTACTCTAAGGAAGTAATACTGCCTGCTGAGTCAGTCCTGATGTTGGAGGAACTGGGGAATGGGTGAGTAGCCGCCAGAGATCTCAGATAAATTTATCTACATAATAAAAAGCTGCAGCAGGGAGGTGGGGGTAAGAGACAAGAACTGGGTCTGTGAGACTGGGGGAGTCTGGAGTTGGGGGTTGGGGGCAATGGGAGCAGTCGTTGCCATGTGAGTGAAATGGAGAGTGAGAGAGTGGGGCCTAAGGGCCCTTAAGTTTTGTGTTACAATAACAAAGCGCTTTTCCTTGGATCGCTTAAAATATCCAAAAAGCTACCAGCGTCGGTTAAATGCTTTTAAGCTATTTTGGACGCGGAACTGATGTATCTTTGAATGGCACTCAAAGCAGAGCTGGGACCACAGAGGATTCAGTGTTGCAGGTGACACAACGATGACTATGAGCGCCCTCCGGTGGGCATCTCGACTACTACCTGCCTGGGCATTTTTTGTTTTTGTTTTTGTTTGTTGGTTTGTGTGTTTTTAATCTATTTTTAGTTTTTGTGTAATCTCTACACCCATTGTGAGGCTTGAATTTACAATCCCGAGATTAAGGGTCGTGTGCTCTACCCGCTGAGCCAGCCAGGCCCCCGACTGGGCAAGTTTTAGTACATGCCTCAGCCTTACAAACACGTTGACTCTTCCTGTGAGTTTCAAACCTTTCTTCTTGATCAAAGTTACCTCTCTTTCAGGGCGCCTGGGTGGCTCCGCCAGTGAAGCATCCAACTTCGGCTCAGGTCATGATCTCATGGTTTGTGAGTTTGAGCCCAGCATTGGGCTCTGCGCTGACAGCTTGGAGCCTGGAGCCTGCTTCGGATTCTGTGTCTCCCCCTCTCTCTCTGCCCCTCTCGCACTCTCTCTCTCTCTCTCAAAAATAAATAATTGTTAAAAAAAATTACTTCTCTTTTGACCGGTTTTCTTGCGAGTCTGCTCTTTGCTGCCTACCTATTGGGTTCATCTGGACTAATGATTCTAATTAAGGTGACAAATCTTCCACCTGATATGAATTTCTTAAAAATATGACTTGACTCGGGATAGTTTCCAATTATGGAGATTCTAGCCATCATGATTTACCAATGACACATTTTTTTCCTGGCCTCAAAATATATCAGATGGGAAACTACTATGTTGTGTACTTCCCACTTGTTTTCCTTATTCTTTCTTCAAAGAGATTTGTCCCCCTCTGTTTTCAGTCATATGAGAGGCTATTCAATTAACGATAAGTCAGACTGGGGTGCCAGTTGAATGTCCGAGTCTTGATTTCAGCTTAGGTCATGATCCTAGGGTCGTGGGATCAAGTCCCTCGTTGGCCTCTGCACTGAGCATAAAGCCTGCTTAAGGTTCTCTTTCTCTCTCTCTCTGTCTCCCTCTGCCCCTCTCCCCTGCTCACACACACTCTCTCTCTCTTTCTCTAAAAAAAGTCAGACTGTGAATTAAATATGTGGCCAAATACTTGCTGAATGTGGCATTTTGCTAAGTCCTGGGGTAACGGTGGAATGCAAAAAGACAAGGTTCTTACCCTCAAAGAATTAATACTCCAATGAGAATAACAAATAATAAGAAGAAAGGTATATTCATGAAATATGTTAAGTGCTCCGGGAGAAAGATAGGATGCTATGAGGTCATGTAACAGGGGACCCGTCCTAGTGTGGGCTCAAGGAAGGCTTCTCTGAGGAAGTAACAATAAAGTCAAGATCATATTTGCAGTTATTAATTAGGCAAAGGGGATGAAGGAAGAATGGTCAGGTCAGTCATAGAGAACAGGATGTGCAAAAGTCCTGAGGCAGATTAAAGTGTGAAATATTTGTTCAAGAAACAGGGGGAAGTCAGTGTGACTAAAGAACCGGAAAGAGGTTAGAGGGAATGAACTTATGAGCCTGAAAAGACAAGAGGGGAAAGTCCTGTTGGCTACATTAAAGGCTTTTTTTTTTGTCCTAAGAGCTGTGGAAAGCCATAGATGTGTTCTAAGCAGAAAAGTAGCATGATCAGATTTGCTCTGAGAACAATGGGCGAAGAAAGAGGGAAGTTGGAAGATGAGGTGAAGATCGTGGCCATGGTGTGGATGAGTTGTGGTAGCAATTTGGTCTAGCTTGGCAATCAGGGTGACAGAATTCAGGGGACGGGTTGAAGGGTGTATACAAGATAAAAATGTGTAAGACTGAACAATGAACTGAACGTGGAGGTAAGGGAGAAGAAGGAACGAAGGGCACCTCCCAGTTTCTACCTCTTGCACTGAACAGAGAGTGGGGCCCTTCACAAAGATCGGAAAACGTGAAAGACTAGACTGGGGAGGACACAGGTCATGATGAGGCACCATCATAAACTGACTCCATTGAGTTGTGCTGAAGGTTGAATCGACTTTGAGTTACCCAAGTTGAGACGGTATCGTCATCTCTAAAGTGAACCGACTAACACTTGTCTTACAAGGTGGTTCTGTGTTTTACAGGAGAGTGGATGTAAAGCACAGTTCCTGTCACTTAAAAAGCCCCCGGTAAAGGTGAGGAGATTGCTTGGGAATGACATCGTGTGTACGTGTATGTATGAAGTTTGGGTGCCTGTATGTAAGTAATCAAATTAAAGCTCCCCATTTATATTTAAATTGAGTCAACAAAAAGCTACTATTATATAGAAGAGAGTTCTTGTGTTTCTTATTAACCTCTGAACTCCAGAGTAATAACTTAATTCCAAATACAAGATAGACAAGATAATATATAGCCAACTTGTGTTATTGCTATTTCATCTCTGCATTCATTGGAGCCTATGAGTTCACGAAGTCAGTTAAAAAATGGCATCCTGGTTCTAAATAATTACAGTATTTTAACTTTAATTTAATTACAGTGCATTGAACAGTAGACCTTTCAGACTGTGTGGTGATTTGCTCCCGTGAGTTAGACTAATCGGTCCACCTCATTACACTCAATGCATAAAAGGATATATGTCTCCCACTTTCTAACACATTCCTTTAATGTGCTCCTATAATGCTATCAAAACTGGTGCCTGAGCTTTTGCAGAGCATATATTTTTCCTTAAAACAAAACAAAACGAAACAAAACTCAAATGCAAGATTTTGCAAAGCAGAGCTCTGGAACAAGAAGATAGGTGAACTGAGAAGCAAGCTCTGTCCTGACAGCAGTTGACTCTGAAGGAACCGCACGGCAGTGGGGACTTAATTTGTTTCTGACAGGTGACATAAAGATGATCTATAGAGTCATCATTATCTATACGTGGGTGGAAAAAGAATACTAGGGAATCCCAAGTGCAAATAACATTGCAGTGGACATTCCTGGGATGCTGTCTGCATTTCTACATCAAAGATTGCCACGTGAACGAGTGTTAGATGTACCTGCTGTGAAAAAAACCGGGGCTAAGTTAGTTTTATGGGGAGATTGATAAAGCTTTAATCAGCTAACATTAAGTGAAGATTTGTTTTTTTAAATAGAAGTTGACTCGAAAGGAAAACAGTTACCAAGAACCAACACAGGTTTTGAGCTGGTCCTTAAATTCTCCATTTACGGAATTGACTAATTGGAGAAATGCCCGGAGTGGGGGATGGGATGGGCAGAGAGGCGGAAGAGGCAGGACCCAAGTTTGTAATTGAAAGAGAATAAATTGGGTGAAGTGACTGGACAGTGAGAGGGACTGGCCAGATGATTTTCATCTTTATTGACTTGACTTATTAAACAGTGCTGTGGCTTTATTTATTTACTGATGAATTGCAGGAGATATTCTGGCAGCTGCGGTTTGGATAAAAATACACCATTTCCTTTTCTTATCCCGCTTCTAATATCCCCACATCCATCAGATTTTGGTTGGGGCTTGCAGGAGCGGGAGCCATCCAAAGTTTCTCTCCTGGAAGGAAAAAAAATATTCCGCCCCTAAAGCTGCAGAGGTGGGGTGGGGATGAAACAGGCCACGCCCAGACCACGCCCACAGGGAAGGCCCCCAGTTTTCTGATGCCGCGTGTTTCATACGGTCACCCCTCGAGGATTCAGGTGACTTTTCCTCCCCAAGGCAGATATTGGAAACATGTTTCAGAATTACGGGAATTTGGAATTGAATTTGACCTCTTCTCTTCTACTTTTTCCTGGCCTCCCACAAGCCTAGTAGCTTTTCAGAATAGCACCCGTAAAGAGGGCTTAGTGGGAAGAACCAAAAATTTCCAGGATTTGGAAAAGTTAGGGCACCTCTGTGAATGTATTTCAGGTGCATATTTTAGTGTGGGTGGCTATTTGTTGATTCAACTTAATTTCTGGTATTTCCAGTGTATCACCTACTGACTTGGCCCTAGCTATGTCTTCAACCCAGGCAGAAAATGTCTCCACAATCTTGTCTCTGTCTTCGAGCTCTTATTGTCTTTCAACTGTCTTGGGTACGTCTTTCCATTCTTCCGGTCAGGAACAAAACAAATTCCTCTCTATGTGGGATGTCCAGTATTTTCTCTCAGTTCAGCCTGTATTATCCTTTAAGTAGTGTTCTGACTTTCCGCGGGATCATATTCTCCTATAAGAGTACACATTTCCCCAAATGTCTGGCATTCTTTGGACATTTTCTGTCTGCCTGGACCATTTTCCTCTCTTTATTCCTTTCCTAGCTGACTCTTGTAACTCTAGTGACCAAGTAATAGGCTCCTTCTGGTTGTTCGTGCACCCTTCCAGATTAGATCGGGTTTTATTTCTGTTTCTGCAATTTTCCTTTTGCACTCAGCCCCCACCACCAACCCTTCCCTCTGTCTCTCTGTCTCTGTTTCTCTCTCTCTCTCGCTCACACACACACACACACACACACACACATGCACACCAGCTGGAATGCAGCCTGCCCTCACCTGACACTTTTGAATTATTACATGAAGGCTTTCATTCCTTGGTTCCATTGCCCTTTTTTTCTGTCCTGGCATTTCTAAAACTATTTGGCATTTGGAAATTTCTTACATGTACGATGGAACAAAAGGCAAGGGTGAGTGACAGGAGTGAATCCCACTGCCACTGACCTGGTATGATTTGCAACCTGCCCTGCAAAGCCTGGCTGGAGAGTTTAGAACACGTGCTATTCGTATCAGGTGCAGCTAGCCACCTAGACCGCACATGCACGAGATTTCAATCACGGTATCAGGCACCTGTCAGCTATAGAAAGGTTGCAACAACACGGTGTCTTGATTTTTATGATGCTTTTGAATTTTTCGTGGCTGCCTCCATCAAGCCAGGGTAGCAATGACTTGTTAACACTGTGTGGATATATGGCTAGATAAGGAAGCTAAAATGAAATTTGTCATCCTGCATAGATAGGACACTCTCATACCAGAATGGTGACTGGTTTTACACACACACACACACACACACACACACACACAAATAGGGAAGTAATTTTCTCTGTTATTTTTTCTATTCCTTACCTTAAAAATGTTCTGGTTTATGTGACACAGAGAGAGTTATCCCTATTCCAAATTTATAAATTGAGGTGTGGAGGATAAGTTTATGTAACAGGAAAATGAATTCTCCTTTTTCAACTTCTGCTAAGGAAATAATTCGGTTTTTTTTCCTCCAACATAAAAACATTTGAACATCGTTTCGTTGTGTTTTGTGCTTTCAGTGTTCACTCTGGTAGGATATTTTATTTTTTACTCTAGGTACAGAATGTGTTCTTTTTTAACGTGTCCAGTGTTGATACAGACACATTAATTTTTTTAAATGTTTTTTCACTTTTTTGAGAGACAGAGTGAGACAGAGCACAAGCGGGGAAGGGGCAGAGAGAGAGAGAGAGAGAGAGGGAGACACAGAATCCGAAACAGGCTCCAGGCTCTGAGTTGCCGGCACAGAGCCTGACGCAGCATTCGAACCTGTGAACCGCGAGATCATGACCTGAGCCGAAGTCGTTCGCCGAACAGACTGACCCACCCACGCATCCCAATACAGGCACATTCAATTAAAACAACAAAAAATGGTATTTTCAAAACCAAGGCAAATATCTTTTTTGAAAACACGGCTCTGATCTCTGTGCCCCAAGAACTGAAGAGCTGTCCCCAGTGGGGTATGACTTCCTCTCTGCTCTTTGGGAGCAGCACATAGGTGCTGAGGAAGAGGAGAGGAGCCTTGAGCTGAGTGTGGCTCCAGGGTCGGGGGTGAGGAAAGAGGATGACCAGCTCCCAAAATGGGACTTCCTCAAAGATACAGTGTATCTTAGTAAGTGGATCCCTGCCCCTCAACCACTGAGCACCAGCTGGTCAGAGCCCTCTTGAGGAAGATCATAGCCCTGTTACTTGATTGTAAACACAGAGCCCAAAGGCGTGTCCACAGCCCCTACCCCCATCTAGTCTGTGGACACTCCAAACAGAACTGGCCTCACTCTGAGGGCCCTTGAAGTCCCCTTGCATCTCTATTTCTCTTCTGTTTTTCTTTTCTACTTCTCAGTCTCCCTCTCTCCACTCTTTCTACCCACCGCCACCAGCATCCTTGATCCAATCTTCCAGAATTCCACCTGGATAGATCAAGAGAAACTATTTTTCAGTCTACCCCCTCAGTTTTTCTTCTGGCTTTATTGAGTTATAACGGGCATGCAGAAAAACTGCATGTAATTTGGGGAGTTTGGACGTATATACTTGTAATACCATTGCCAAGATCTAGGTAATAAACACCTCCATCACCTCCAAATGCTTCCCCGTGTCTCTCGGTTTTGTTTATTTTTGTGGTAAAAACACTTAACATGAGATCTACCCTTTTAACAAATCCTTAAGTACACAATCCCTTATTGGAACTATAGGCACTATATTCTAGCAGAACTCTGGAACTTAGTCCTCTTGTATAACTATAATTTTATATCCACTGAACAACACCTCATATACCCCACCCCATCCCCAGTAACTACCGTTCCATTGTGTACTTCTATACCTTTGACTCTTTTCCATGCCCGACGTAAGAGGAATCGTGTAGCACTTGTCCTTCTGTGACTGACATAGTCCCCTTGGCATAATGTCTTCCGGGTCCATCCATGATGTCGCGATTATCCACCACACCCCCAGTTTTAACGTGGGGTGACCATGATCGGTGACTCCTAGCATCCATTAGACTGACACACTACTCTTCAATAGTCTTGATTTCCTTGTGGGGTATAACTTAAAGGCTAAAAGCTCCCCTTCGCACCAGGCAGGAGAATAGGAAGGAAATGAGGGACGGAGGGAAGAGAGAAACCACATTGTCACCTTGGGCATTCACTTGTAGTTCAATAGCCATGGGTTGGGACTATTATTTTTAGAATTTAAAGTAGTAACAAATTAATCTATCCGGGCATTCTTGGGATCTTGGTCTCATAGGAAGGGTCTTCGGTGAGTCCATTTTATTTTTACTTTTTGACATCTGCTTTTTCACCAGAAAAATGACATCTCTTCCTTTGCTCATAAGGAAAGAGAAGGCAGAGTTAAAAAGAGGCTAAATCATTTGTTAAAATCCCTCTCGTGAGTGATTTGCAGAACAGGGGTTAGCATCCAGAATCCCTGGTGTGAAGGAGACATTAGCCCAGGTAACCCTAATTTCAGACAGATCCCTTCAAGTATAGCTAAATTTTATGCAAAGTCTCATGGCATCTATTTTGCGCACAACTCAGGAATGTAAGGAAAAGTCTTTGACCCACTTTACAAGCCAAAGTAGCTGATGCAAGTCGGGCTGATGCCCCGTGCTCTTGCGAAGAACTGAACATTTCTAGGCAAGTGACAACGTTCCGCTGAATGTGGTGTCATCACTGTCACTCAAAAGAGCCGAGCTGATTCAGTGCCTCAACACCTGACTTTGGGCAAGATGGGCACCAGTGCCTTCTCCTGGGGAGTCTCGTTGGGTAGAATGAGTGTGTCTCGGAGCGTGGGGTGTTGGTTCCCGAGACTCCAGCAGTCAGCCCCTCGCGTGGTCTGCAGGCCGCTTGACGGTTTCAGAGGGAAGGCAGAGAAATGATTTATTCGCAGCCATTGCTGAATTTGAAAGGTGCGACTAATGATTATATTCTGAGAGACTCTGCTTCCTCTACAAGCACCGTAGTAGCTCTTTGTCCCAGCCAGTTCACTCAGGAAACAGGGTGTCCTTGATCTCCACTAACTCATTCTCGCCTCGTTTGCGTATTTTTGTTTACATTGGTTCCATTTGCCCAGTTGTAGTCTTTCTTTTCTAAGGTGTTACATTCTCGACTCACAGAAGTGGATCAGGGACTGGAAAGTTGTGAACGGGAAGCGTGAAAGTAGTGAGGAAAACAGGAAAGCAAATACCACAACTCTGAATAACGTCGTCAATATAAATAGCGAGCAGGGCTTAGATGCCAATGTGGAATGGGACTCTGCATGTGCTGAGATAACTGAGTTTCTAAATGGGATGCGTTTTCACAAGCTGTGAAAGCAAAGTGCAAACAAGAACAAGGGAAGTCTGAAAATCTGATTTTGTGAGACCCAACTTCCGTTTTACCTTAAGAGTCCACTGGGGCGCCTGGGTGGCGCAGTCGGTTAAGCGTCCGACTTCAGCCAGGTCACAATCTCGCGGTCCGGGAGTTTGAGCCCCGCGTCGGGCTCTGGGCTGATGGCTCAGAGCCTGGAGCCTGTTTCCGATTCTGTGTCTCCCTCTCTCTCTGCCCCTCCCCCGTTCAGGCTCTGTCTCTCTCTGTCCCCAAAATAAATAAACGTTGAAAAAAAAAAAATTAAAAAAAAAAAAAGAGTCCACTGCTCCGTCTGATGTGAAACTTTGTCGAATAGTGCCAGGGAGCCACCAAATTTTCAAATCAAGCTGAAGTATAGTCACCACGCTAGGAAGTTTGTCAATATTGTCTTCAGAACGATGATAAAATAATGCTTTCCACCCTTCAGTGGACAAATTTTATTTCTGAAGGCCAAGAAAAGGCCATTGAGAATTTCCCTCCTTGTAGGGAAAACAAAACAACAAAACAAAACAAAACAAAACCCTACGCCAGTCATAATACGGTCGACAAGCTTATAAAATTTGATGACAAATATTATGCTTGGAGAGAAAGTAGGATAAGCTACTGGAAGAACCCTTTTATCAAAGGTTGCTGTTGGATGTCACATCATATCAACGGCAGAGTATCAGATACTTTGCTTTAGAGTTGCCGAGGTCACTGACGTGCAGGGTGTGTGAATCAACTCTTGCCAAGTCGGAAAAGATATTCAAGAACACAGAGCAAATATTTACTGAGAACTTTCTCGGCGCTCTTTGCTTGAGGTGTTCTATCTCATTTAATCCACCGCCAGGTCCTCAAAAGTACAAAGTTGTGTTGGAAAGGGCTTAATCGCTAACAGTTTGTCTCTTTTCTAATACTTTTTTTTTTTTTTTTAACTCAGTGCCAAAACACTCAGCGAGGAACAACTGGGCACATGGGAAACACACACACACACACACACACACACACAATTTCCATGTGTACAGCAATAGGACACAGAAAATGCAACAGAAAGAGAATTCAAAATTCATTTGTCATTATTTCCCAACTTGAAATATCTGACCTTCCAGTTTTCGAGAAGAACGTACTTTGGTGAAGAGTTGACTATGGTCAAAACAAAACAGAGCAAAAAACAGAAACAAAACCAAAAACCTCTCTGTAGTTTCTGGATTTCTGTTCCATCTGAATATATGTAACTGTTGGACATCTTAAACAGCCCATGATGGTGAATGTGGATTGTCTGGGTTGGTAAAAGTGAAGTGTAAGGAGGGCTCAAGGTCTCTGTCATTAGACTGAATGCACACAAAGTGGAAGAAATGTGGGAGTCTTGGTTTCTTCACTGCTGAGAAATGATTATCGCCATATTCTTCATGTTTAAATATTTTACTTTTAGTTAATTTCCTAATTGTGAAAAACATTTTATTTTTTTGATTTAAAAAAATTTTAAAAACATCTATTTATTTTTGAGAGACAGATAGAGACAGAGCATGAGCAGGGGAGGAATGGAGAGAGAGGGAGGCACAGAATCCGAAGCAGGCTCCAGGCTCCGAGCTGTCAGCACAGAGCCCGGCACGGGACTCGAACTCATGAACCGTGAGATCATGACCTGAGCCGAAATTGAGTCAGACGCTTAACCAACTGAGCCACCCAGGCACCCCAAGAAAAACATTTTAAAAGTGTCCTTAAAGAGTGGCTTACCTAATGTGCCAAATGCTAATCGGGATTCTCAGAATCACTGAGAAGCACAGTGTAACAGAAAGAAGATGGGCTGCTGGGTCCCAATTCTGACTGCAAGACAGCACAGCTTTGTGACTTACATTGATTATTTACCTCCCCAGGTCTAGGTACTTTCATCTTTAACATAAAAAGAGTGGGGTGTCTGGGTGGCTCAGTCTGTTAGGCGACCGACTTCAGCTCGGGTTATGATCTCACGGTGTGTGAGTTCAAGCCCCACATCAGGCTGTGTGCTGACAGCTCAGAGCCTGGAGGCTGCTTTGGATTCTGTGTCTCCCTCTCCCTCTGCCCCTTCCCCATTCGTGCTCTGTGTCTCGTTATCTCTCAAAAAGAAACATTAAAAAAATTAAAATAAAAAGATTATTTTTTTAAATTTAAAAATAAAGTCAAAGGGTTTATTTACATCAGTGTTTCTCAACTTCAGCAACCTTGACATTTAGGGCCAGATAATTCTTTCTTGGGGAAGGAAGCTTTTGCTTCCTTGTGCCATTGTAGGATGTTTGGCAGCATTCCTGGTCTCTACCTTCCAGAAGTCAGTAGCACCTACTCCTCCTTTCCCCACATTATGAGGACCAGCGATGTGTTTAGGCAGAAATATATCGAGGGGGCACAAAGTGGTCTCCAGTTGAGAATCACTAATTTAGTTTTACTCCAAGGCTACGTCAACTTTAAATTTCTATTAATGTTGCGAACTCTCTCTGACATGTAATAGTTTGTGACTTTAGGAAACAGGACTTGATGATTCAGGAAATTCTCAATCTTCCCAGATGGCAGATAATGCTAAAATTAAGAGATTGTTTTTGAAAGCATGGCACGAGGAAAAACCAAGGATGTGACTGTAGAGCATTTCGCGGAAACTTTTTACTGAAACTCTGAAAGATCAAAAGGTCGGAGTTCTCAGTAGCAGGAGATTAAGGGTCACAGATCTTCTCAATCAAACCAGGGGGCCCTAGTTGAAGGGCATTGCCTTTCAGCCATCTCAGCAGAAGCTAAACATAGCGAAGAGATTATCCACAGACGATCTGTGGACGAACCTTTTTATCTAATGGAGTGAACATCCGTCAAATCCATGCCCACGAGGTTCTTGAGAATTTTCTGTCAGCAGAAACACCGCCAGGTTGGGCTGCAAGGCATCGAGAGATTGCAAGGGCTCTCAGACCCAACAGTCTCCTGATAGGACGTAGGCAGATAAAACTTCTTAGCTGAAATTTCATTGCTACCATTTTCACAAAAACGAAAGCAAGAGAGGGAGGGCAGAACCAGGGGCACAGACAGTGAAGCCCACAGAGCACAGGGGTCAGAGCTGAGAGCCACAGAAATGTTGACACCTAAAGAAATTTGACCAGCGAGGTTTCAAAACTGCTTGTAGCGGTGACTGGTTTTTATTTTCCATGTTACTTCTTTTTTTTTTTTCTTGCGTCTGAATATACATAACTGTTATCCTATGCCTGCCCCACCGCTGTACGTTAGGAGCAGATAATTCATTTCTTTATTTCCATAGATCAACAGGTAGAAATTGCGGTCAGGAGCTTCGCCTGTAGTGATTTAGATGATCGAGCTCTTGAGATTTTGGACTTTTAAGGTGATAAGATTGTGGACTTTGAGTTATACAGTAGGATGAGACCCTGGGCAATTTTCAGAGGGTGTGAATGTGTTTTGCATTTGGGAGCCATGTGAACCACTGGGGACTGGAACATGAATGGCAGTTGGCAGAATTTCTAAAATGCCCTGCCTCCCAAATATGTCCTGCTCTAATCATTGGAACCTGTGAATATGATGAGCTATCACTCCCATGATGATGTTATATGACACAGTTGACTTGAAGATAGGGAGATTTACAAGTGGTCCTGATTTAATCACATGAGCCCTTAGACATGGAAGAGGAAATCAGAGAGATCCAAAGCATGAGGGAGAATTCACCATGTCATTGTTCACTTGAAGGTGGATAGGGGATGCAGGAGAAAGAATATGGGTGGCCTTAAAAATCTGTGTGAGCCTCCCTTCCCCCCGGGGCCACCAGTCAGCAGAGAAATGGGGATCTCAGTCCTACAACTGCAAGGAACCGGATTCTGCCAGCTTGAATGAGTTCGGACGTGGATTCTTTCTTAGAACCTCCAGATAAGGACCCAGCCTGACTGACGATGATGCCTTGATTCCAGTCTTGTCATACCCTTAGCATTGAAGTCTATTGAGCCCTCCCAGGTTTCTGAGTTATGGAACTGTCAGTTAATGTATGGGTATTGTTTTAAGCTAAGTTTGAGATAATTTGTTAAGCAGCAGTAGAAAATAAATGTATAGGCTACCTGTAAAAGAGCTACTGAAAGATATAATTTGAACAAAAAAAAAATAGCAATAGCATAGTAGAAGAGAGCAATGCGGCACACACAAGAGAAATCTTTCTGGAGCTTAAAAGCATGAATTCCCCCAAAATATTCAGAGATGCACTGTGTTGGAGGATGGTTGTTGTTCAAATGTAAAATAGTGATTTATAACATCAAAAGGAATAAATATCCTCAAGGAAGTATAAATGAATGGAAAGAGTGACAGAAATGCAAACAAAATAGACTGACAGAAAAAATCTAGAAAATATAAAACACAAAATAAACGACAAGAGAACAAAATTATGAAACCAGCAGAGATGAGAGAAAGAAAGAAGGGATACAAGGAAGATAAAATCATGACAGATTGTGTGTTACTCTCCTAAAATAAATTTGAAAACCCGGGGTGGAAAGAATAACTTTACAGGAAAATATAATCTACCCCAAATGACCCCAGTACAATAGAAAGTATAAACAAAACAGAAAAAAAAAGAAAAAAAAAGTGCAATACTATAAAAGAGCTTCATCATAAAAAACAAAAAAACAAAAAAACAAAAACCAAAAAAAAAAAAAACCACCAGCCCCAGAAAAATTCTACCAAATCTTTACCAAAGGGGTCATCTCCGTGCTACTTAAAATGATGTTGAAAAAGAATGAAATCTTGCCATTTGCAACAATGTGGATGGAACTAGAATGTATTACGCTAAGTGAAATAAGTCAGCAGAGAAAGACAAATATCCTATGATTTCACTCATATGTGGAATTTAAGAAACAAAACAGATGAACATAGGGGAAGGGAAGGGAAAATAAGGTAAAATCAGAGAGGGAGGCAAAGTCTAAGAGACTCTGAAATGCAGAGAACAAACTGAGGGTTGCTAGAAAGGTGTTGGGTGGGGAGGTGGGCTAAATGGGGGATCGGCATTAAGAAGGGCACTTGCTGGGAGGAGCACTGGGTGTTATATGTAAATAATGAATCACTAAATTCTGTTCCTGAAACCATTATTACACTATATGTTAACTAACTTGGATTTAAATCAAAAATAAGTAAAATAAAATGTTGAAGATATAGAAAAAAGGTCAACTTCTAAATTCTTTTAAAGACACAAATATCTATCAACACTTGATACAGATTATACAGAAAGGAAAACCATAAATTAATATCACATATGGGTATTCAGGCAAAATTCTTTTAAAAACATGAATACATAGGGGCGCCTGGGTGGCTCAGTCAGTTAAGCATCTGACTTTAGCTCAGGTCATGATCTCACAGTTTGTGAGTTCGAGCCCTGCGTCGGGCTCTGTGTTGACAGCTCAGAGCCTGGAGCCTGCTTCAGTTTCTGTGTCTCCCCCTCTCTCTGCCCCTCCCCTGCTCAAGCTCTGTCTCTCTCTGTTTCTCAATAATAAATAAACATGGGGCGCCTGGGTGACGCAGTCGGTTAAGCATCCGACTTCAGCCAGGTCACGATCTCGCGGTCCGTGAGTTCGAGCCCCGCGTCGGGCTCTGGGCTGATGGCTCAGAGCCTGGAGCCTGTTTCCGATTCTGTGTCTCCCTCTCTCTCTGCCCCTCCCCCGCTCATGCTCTGTCTCTCTCTGTCCCAAAAATAAATAAACGTTGAAAAAAAATTAAAAAAAAAATAATAAATAAACATTAAAAAAATTTTTAAACATGAATAAATAGATTCCCACACACATTAAAAAATAATATATCACATTTGCAACTACTTGGATGGAGCTGGAGGGTATTATGCTAAGCGAAATTAGTCAGTCAGAGAAAGACAAATATCATATGACTTCACTCGTATGAGGACTTTAAGACACAGAACAGATGAACATAAGGGAAGGAAAACAAAAATAATATAAAAACAGGGAGGGGGACAAAACAGAAGAGACTCTTAAATACGGAGAACACACAGAGGGTTGCTGGAGGGGGTGTGGGAGGGGGAATGGGCTCAATGGGTAAGGGGCATTAAGGAATCTACTCCTGAAATCATTGTTGCACTAGATGCTAACTAATTGGGATGTAAATTAAAACAATAAAATTAAACAAAAATTTAAAAAGATAATATATCATTACAAAGTGGAGTTTATTCCAAAAAATGTAAGAATGCTTCAATATTAGAAAATCTGTAAATAACATAGAAATATAATATTAAAAATCTAAACAATATGTATTAACATATCAAAGAAAAAATCAGGATTGTTTCTGTAGGTGCCTAAAAGGCACTTCACAAAATTTAACACTTATTCCTGATAAAACCAATCAATAGAATCATAGATACTTCTGTAGTATACTTACATGTACATGTGTATAATCTCTGAAACCTGCTTCTTAATGGGAAAACAGCAGGGGCACTTCTGCTAAAGGGAGGGAGAAGATCAGGATGTCCAACATAACAAATACAATTTAATTTGGTTGTAGTATGAGCCAAAAAAATTCGATGAGAAGGAATTTAGATGCATCAGAATTAGGAAGAATGAAGGCAAACTTTTGAAACTGAATATCCGGAAAAGTCAGAAAAATGGGAAAACTAATACAGGCAAATGAATGTAGTAAAAAAAACAGGATCTAAATAAATACCTAGAAATCAATAGAGCTTTGTGTATATAAAGGTTAGATGACTTTGGGGCACCTGGGTGGCTCAGTCGGTGGAGCGTCCAACTTCGGCTCAGGTCATGATCTCACGGTCCGTGAGTTCGAGCCCCGCGTCGGGCTCTGTGCTGGCAGCTCAGAGCCTGGAGCCTGTTTCGGATTCTGTGTCTCCCTCTCTCTGACCCTCCCCCGTTCATTCTCTGTCTCTCTCTCTCTGTCAATAATAAATAAACATTAAAAAAAAAAATTTAAAAGGTTAGATGACTTCATGAAAGAGAAGCCCCCGCTAAAATCACAACAAAGAAAATGAGACACCTTGTTATAAACTTAACAAGAAATGTAATATTAAGTGAGGACAATTTTTAAATATCCCTGAAACACCCCAAATTATATCTGCATAAGTGGAAAAACTTACAATGTTAGCTAAGAAGACTCAGTATCAGAAAATATCAATTCTTCTTTATTTATTTTATAAATTTAACCCAATCCCACTAAAAATACTAAGACATTTTTTTTATGTAGCTACCCAAATTTTGAATTTCCTAGACAAGTAAGCAAGCAAAGATAGACAAGAAAAAAAAAAGACACCTTGAAAACTCAGTGTTGGGGATGGTGACATGGTGACATGCTGTGTCAGATGGCCTGACATTTGATAAACCCTCTATGTGAGTATTACATCAATGCATGAATAGACAAACAGATTATAATGAAGAATTGACCCCATTGCACATGGAAATTGGGAGATAACAAAAATGGTGTTTCGTATCTTTAGAGAAAAGTTGACTTTTCTTTCTTTTTTTAACGTTTATTCATTCTTTGAGAGACAGAGACAAAGCATGAGTGGGGGAGAGGCAGAGAGAGACAGAGGGAGACATAGAATCCGAAGCGGACTCCAGGCTCTGAGCTGTCAGCACAGCGCCTGACGTAGGGCTCGAACCGTGAACCGTGAGATCGTGACCTAAGCCGAAGTCGGATGCTTAACCAACTGAGCCACCCAGGCACCCCGAAAAGTTGAACTTTTAAATTAACGCTGTTGAGACATTTGGAAAAGGATACAATTAGACCTGTACCTCATTCCGTATACCAGGATAAACTCAAACTTCATCAGAGACCTGAATGTCGAAATCTAAAGCATTCGACTCCTGAAAGCAAGCACAGATGGATCCTTGACGAACTGGAAATAGGGATACCTACCAACTGCAACTCAAAGTCAATAAGCAATTAGAATAATTAGGTTCAATTTCATAAAAAAGTAATTAAAAAAAAAACTTGACACGATTAAAATCACCATAAGCAAAGTAAAAAAATAAATAAGTTGCAGTTTACACAAAAGGTTATCATCACTAAAATCTAAATAGCTACTAAAATTGATGGGGGAAAGATTAATAACCCAGTAGAAAAATGGGAAAAATATATGACAAGTAATTCACAGACAAAATAATTGTAAATGGCCTTTAAACATATGAAAAATCATTAATCTCAGTGTAAATAAGAGAAGTACAAATTAAATTATATCGCCGTTTCTTATGCGTCAATTTGATAAAAATTTAAAAGTGTAGGAATGGAAAATTTTGGTGAGGCTCTAGGGTAACTCATACATTTTGGGGAAATGCAGTGTCATGCAACCCAAAATGCAGGGGCATTTCGTAATATCTAGAAGAATTATATATGCATATATCCTTTCTCAGCAACCTCACTTCTAGGAGTCTAGCCTAAAAATACAGTGCAAAAATATGAAATGACTTATACTCAAGATGATTCACTGTGGCATTTTTTATAGTAGCAAAAGATTGAAATCAACCCCAATGTTCATCAGTTGGAGATCGGTTGAATATACTGGGATGCATATATACAATGTAATTCTGTGGAGCTATAAAAAAAAGAAGAGTGAAAGTCTTCATAGACTCATGTGGCTTGAGAACCAGAATATGTTTTCAAGGGAAAATAGTTAAGTACAGAAAAAAATATATAGGGCATGCTACGTTTTGTGTAAGGAAAGGCGTTAAATGTATAAATTCAAATGTAAATCAGTATATTTGAAAAGAATTACTAGAGAATTAACTAACAATGAATAAAAATTATTGCTCCTAAGAGAAGGAAGCAATATGTTGGAAGCAGTATGATGGGGACAGTGACAGAAAAGTGGCTTCTTTCAATGAAATTGGTTATATGGTTTTGTCTTTGGAATCGTGTAATAACGTTTTACATATCCAAAATTTAAAATACAGTCAAAAAAAGAAAAGAAAAGAAAAGAAAGAAGCAATTCCTAAAGATTGAAAAAATTATAAACATCTGTTACTGACAGGGACACAGAAAGAGTATTTTCTCACATATTGGTGGTGTGAATTAAAATATTATTTTGGAAACCACCTGCCTAGCAATATCTATTATAATAATGTGTGTGTGTGTGTGTGTGTGTGTGTGTGTGTTCACCTAACAACTCCACCCCTGGAAACCCTTACAGAGAAGTAACACATGTATATTGGCATTTATGGTAGCAAAAGTCTGGGGGTGACGTTCTTATTTTTATGGGAATGATTGACAAAATCATCATGGATCTACACCATGGAATATTATATAATATTCAAAAGAACGAATCAGAACTGAGAATGACAGGATACAGAAAAGTGTGCATAACATAATGTTATTTTTATAAAGTAAGCAATGAAGAAAAACCCTATAGATGAGAGAGAGAGAGAGACAGAGACAGAGACAGAGACAGAGAGAGATTATATAATTATGAGAAAGATAGGTAAGACTGCAGAGAAATAGAAATTACCTGTATGGTTGGGGCAAATTCCTGAAAGAATGGGAGCACCAAGCAAAAAAATGGGAGCAACGGACTGCTTTAAAATGGGTGATAAAATACAAAGTTTGTTTGCATTTGCACACTTTGATTGCATTTTGTTTTTTTATGAAATTATATACATGTGTGTATGTGATAAAGTAGGCCCACATTTAAGAAAAGGAATGCAGTTATAAGCTTAGATATGGTATGCATAATTAATATTGACCCAAGCCTTTGAAAAGAAGGACAAAGTGTGAGGGAAAAGCAAAAAAGAAAAAGGGATCAGGACTGGAAGACTGTGGAGGAAAAAGAGACCAGGAAGAGCATGCAGCGTAAGGCTTGTGGAACAAATGCATCAGAGGCCAAATAGGAGCCTCAGGTTACAGGGCATGGCCTGGAGAGACGATTGCTAGCATCCCGCTCAGTGGTATCTTCTTCAGCAAAGACTTTCCTCTTTCCTCAAGCAGAAATGGTTGCGTTTTTCCTAATAACGCCTGTGATTTAGTGTGTTTCTGCAAACATCTCAGTGTTGTAATTATGTGGGCTTTCTCTCCTTTGATCTCCTTGTTGGCCTCCATGCCAATGCCTGGCACATGGGAGGTATTATACCAGTATTTACCCAATGAATTGTTTAAGTCAAATGGATAAGGTTAGAACCTAGATCTTCTTTCTTTCTCTGTGGTTATTCTGCTGCCCTGAAAGTAATTTATGTCACAAAGTGGAGGATCTATCTGAAGTTTCTGAAGTACGTATTTGCAGTAGCCCAAAAGAGCAAGGGTTCTGTCCTGGGAAGTAAAGAATGGAAATAAGCAGGAAAGAGAAAAGGTGTGAGACCAGCTTCCTTTCCAGTTCTTCAGTCTGTGTGGCTGGAAAGCTCTGTATATAAATAAACAGAGAATGGTTTAGTAGAATAACTAAACGGTCTCCTCCAATTTGGGCAGCTAAGCCTGGGAAAAGAACTAGAATGTATTCTCTTTCGTCGTGGCATTTGCAATCTCAGAAAGGGCAAGTTTACGGAACTGGGACAAAGGTGGTCTCTTCCACCCTAGCGTCCTGGGAAGTGACCTGTGCTGGGGATCACCTTGACCTCTGCTGGGGATCACCTCCACTCTGTGGAGAGAAAGACCTGGGCTCTGGGGAGCTGAAAGCTCCTTTCTACTCCCCATCTTTTCCCTTTGCTTTCTTCCCCCGTTCTCTGGGTAAATCATACTTCCATGCTCCACATCCTAAGAACACACGCCTAGCGCCGAGCAAAGCGTTTCCATCGCCACAGTATTATTCTCCTCATTCCTTGTTGAAACCACAAGCTTTGGGGCTTGAATTGCCTACGTGTGGTCTTAATTCATTCTAAAAATACTAAATCTATGGAACACTTTGAGTTGTAGGAGCAGCTTGATGAAATGTGTGCCTTTCCATTTCAGGGGTCTATGTGCATAAATATCTCTTAAGCAATAAAATATTATAGCTTCAGACTTTCCAAATGGTAAGTTCCCTACGTGAAGTTGAAAGCCTAAGAAAAATGTTATGTTTTAACAATACCGTATTACTTACTTAACCATTCCAATTGCTCCATCCACATATGATTGCAGTGTATGGATTTCTTGCCTGCATATTTCTTTTCTTATGCATGTAGTTTTGAAAACAGTTAGAAATCTCTGATCCTAAAAGTAGAATATTGATGACGGTAGCCCTATGGAAGAACCATCTCAGAATAAACCATATGTAGAGAAACAGAAACAATAAGATATATATAAATCATCAGGATTTTGATTATGATTATATCTGTTTATCTATAGAGAGATTTTGTATATATATGTATTCACACACACAGACACACACACACACACACACACACACACACACACAGAAGGAGGAGGGGCAGGAGCAGGAGAAGAAGGAGAAGAAGGAATTATCTCACATGGTTATGGAAGCTGAAAAGTCCCGAGATCTGCCATCCACATACTGGAGATATAGGGGAGCCAGGGCTGTGGTTCCAGTCTGGGTCCAAAGGCCTGAGAACTTTGAGAGCTGTTGATGTAAGTTATGGTAACTTGAAGACAGGAGAAGAGTGATGTCCCAGCTCAATTATTCAGGCAGACAAAATTCCCTCTTATGCAGTCTTTTCTTTCCATTCGGGCCCTCACCTGACTGGGTGATACCCATCAACACTGGAGAGGACCATCTGCTTTGTTCAGCCTACCAATTGAAATGTTAATCTCACCCAGAAACAGACTCATAGACATACTCAGAATAATATATATATATATATATATACACATATACACACACACACACACATATATATATATATATATATGTTTATTTATTTTGAGTGGGGGGACAAGCTGGGGAGGGGCAGAAAGAGAGGGGGACAGAGAATCTGAAGCAGGCTCTGCACTGACACCAGAGGTCCTGACGCGGGGCTCAAACTCACAAACTGACCTGAGCCGAAGTCAGACGCTTAACCAACTGAGCCACCCAGGTGCCCAGACACACCCAGAATAATACATGATCAAATGTCTGGACACCTTGTGGCCCAGTCGAGTTAACACATAAAATTAACCATCACACCATATGAACCACAGCACACTCTTGAAAAATATCCCTTGCAGGCACAGTTACAGCATTAAAGGTACTGGACTTCCCTTGAATAACACTCATATAGAACATTACATCTTGCAAATATGGGCCAAAAAGCCACTCTTATGACTTGAGAATGTCATGAACAACCAATTGTGCATTATAGGTACAATTTGTTTCGTCTGTTGTTGAGGTTGTAACTCAACATAAATCTTAATTTGGCACATTTTGGTGATGTTCTAATTCCTATTATTAGATAGATCAGTTGCCCTTATTTAGAAATGTTTTATGTAATAATTTTCTAAAATAGTTTTTAATAAATTATCTGTCTGACAGTTTTTTTTTCTCACCAAGATAATTAATTTTATATTTTCTCCCCATCATTAAGTATTTTAAATACGCAAGTCTGTTGGCATTTAGTACTGTCTATCACAGAGGTGCCAAAAAAGCCTGCAGAATCTTGTTTTCAGAGATTTTGTTCACAAGCTTCCTTAATAGGGTATAATTTGCATAAAATAAGCTTAAATTGATTACATATTTCTGATAAGATTTGCTATTTCACAAGACTGGAGTTGAGAGAAGGCATATGTGTGTCACCACTGGTTGGTTTTCCTCCCTCTGGGAAGATGGCTGTCTGCCACTCTGAGCCCAAAACAATGTCCTGAAGTCACGAAATAATGTTTCCACGTCCTTTTTAACTGTGGTGATGCATTCCATGACTCTTCAACTTGTACATACCTGATTAGCAAGCTTCAACCAAATAAAGATAAGCAAAAGGAAAACAGAGAAAAGAAAAGGAAAAACCTTTTATGAATGGCCCTCCACACCCTGAGCTTCTCCATAGTGGCACCAGGACACAAGATATGAGCTTAGGGAACATTCGTTTGGAACTTGGGGGGCAAGTCACAATGGAAGTTGCTCATTCAGCACCCAAGAGTCAGTTCAAAGTTCTAAAGCCCATAAAAGCTTAAATGTATTTCCCCTGCCTGCTCAGAAAAGCATAAACATTCCCTCCTTCGCAACAATGATCATTCGACAAATATTTATTGAGTGTTTACTAGTAACCATGCTAGACGCTTGACTTACAGAGGTAAAAGGAAAAAAAAAAAAAAAAAAACTGCTTCTGCACTCTTGGAGAATGCAGTATAATAAGGAAGACACATATTAACTAAATAATCACGCAGTGGATGTAAGATTACAAACTGAGGCAGCCTGGGAAAAGAGAGAGTTACGAACTGGCCGAAGCCCACTTGATAGTTTGCAATGATACGGTTATTTTACAGCCGATCAAGGTAGGCTCTGAAAATTACGTGGAATTCTGCCACATCCGTGGCGATCGGTAAGCTGGCATCCAAAGAGAACAAAATTAAAGCAGTTTGACAAGCTCGTCTGTAAGCTTGATACGGTTCCAGCCTTCAGCCCTCACATGTCCGTGCCTGGAAGTCTTGTTGGGATCCAGAAGGCCTGGGGTCTGCAAGTCTGCATTTCCAACCAGCTCTTGGGTAGGGCTGATGATGCTGTCCCCAGATGGCACACTGAGCAGCAAGGCTTTAGGTGTGCTAATTTAAACCTTCGCTTGGGGACACCTGGGTGGCTCAGTCCACTGAGTGTCTGACTCTTGATTTCGGCTCAGCTCCTGATCTCAAGGGTTTGTGAGTTCGAGCCCCCCACTGAGCTCTGAGCTGACAGTGCAGAGCCTGCACGAGATTCTCTCTCTCTCTCTCTCTCTCTCTCTCTCAACACAAGTAAATAAAACTTTAAAAACCATGAAAACTTCACTTCAAATTAATGTAACAACACTCCAGCAGCAAGATTCAGGCATCACCATACTCTGTTGAACCCAAACCCAGATGGCCCCTTAAACCTAAGTCACCCTTCTGAAGGGTTTATGCCCCTGCACTTGCTCAATTCTTTACCCTTTTGCTGCAGAGGCAAGAGACGGTGCAGAAGATTTCTAGCCAATCCACATTTTTGAAATGCCAGTCATCAAGTCAATGAAAATTATTTTTAAAGATGCAATTTACTCAGTGTTAAACCATCTTGTGGACTAAGAGACACTTGAAGTCTCTGTGTAGCTGTCCCTGGAGTATAGATTTTGTTGTTCTTGTTGTTGTTCTTGTTGGAGCTCTTAGATGCTAACGAACCAAACTGGAGTGTGCATTTTAGATTAAAGTCCTTCAACTGTGAATTAAACACCCTCAAGATAGAGATCAAGACACACACAGTGTATGCGGAAGCACGTGTAAGTAATTTATGGGCAACATAAATGCTCTATAATCTGGGTTCTATGCATGCCTGGATTAAAGAAGCATGGCCCAGCTAGGGCTGGCTTCTCTGGGGAAGGGCTGAAATGTACAGGATGAGGAGGGGCTACATTGGAGGTGGGAGAATTCCAGGCCAAGGAAACAGCAGCACGCAAAGCTCCCTCCCACGACAAGAGAGAGGCTGTGTCTTACAGCCTCCTGCCATCAGATGACTAGACAGGTCACAGCGAGTGTCCTCAGGTGGACAAAGGAACACGCCTTCGGTTCTTGCTCCCCTTGGGGCGTAGTCTTAGTCTTAGAGTAGTACTTGACAGCAACTGAGTCAAAATTCCTCCCGTGACGAAGCTGTAACACTGACCTTCCCCAAGACTCAGTCTTGTCTTCTGCCTAAACCGAGCGTGCCCCAGTTAGCACCTGAAAGGCGAATCCATGCTTCTCCCGCTGCTACGGAAATGCCTGAGGCTTCCAGAAGGGAAATTCCGTGAGTCAGCTAGGAAAACCAAGCTCTGTTCAAGGAGAAGCATCTGTTAGCAATACGGAACTTTGCATGTGGTTCAAGGCATGCTTTCATACCTCATTCAAAATCACATGACTCCAGACTAAACCTGATGATAGATGACAGTTATTTTGATGTAGTCACAAAAACAATGCTGCATAATGGCAAGAGCAGAGACTCAGGTTACAGCGAATGAATTTCTGATTTGGAGAAATGTGTAGTATATAAAATTTGTCCTTAAAGAGAGACTTTATTAGAATTCGATATTTTGCTTTTTCTAAGGGACATGATTCAAGTTAATACACAGTGTCATTACATAGAATGCACGTCTGTCCTTCATGCACGATGTCCCTCAGAATTCATGGTCAATATGGTGTGCTCTTTGAATTTTTTTTTTTTCTTGGACTCAGAGTTTTTTCCTCCCTTATCCCATCCTACTAGAGATGAGCACATGATGTATCCAGAAAAGGAAGGGGCAGGAAAGAGGACACAGATCAGCTTTGGTGGAGGAGTTAGAGATTTTGTTTGCTGATAAAACTAATGAGCTCGTTTGGGGATGGAGATTCATCATCCTCAGAATTCTATTTTAACCTCAAAAGGCAACGCCACACAGCAGGTATGTCCAATTTTGCCGTGACTATGTGCGGATGTATTGGTTTAGGCGATAGGCTCGTTAGTGATAAAGAGAAAATTGTACTAGTTCACCTGCTCCTTCAACTGCTCGGCTTTGGATTCCGTTTGTATCTCGAGGCGTAACATCCATGCAGGTGTAATTTATTACCTGTCCCACCACCTTCTGATTCCACTTCGATATCTCCATGGTCTCTCCCGGGCTCTTTCAGAACATGGTCTCTCCCGGGCTCTTTCAGAACTGGCACAGGCTAGAAATAGAAGTGGCTTCAAAAAATGTGTAGATAAACTCACGGATGGGCCGTGTAATTAGTTATTAAGGGGGGCTGCATGGTGTGTGTTACCTCCCTGGCCTTTTTATGGTTGGGATCGGAGGCAGTAAACACGTTCTCCTGCCTAATTCCTAGCAGGGACAAAAAGGAGAACTGCATGGACTGACCTGACGGATGAACATTTTGATGACCTTTTCAATTGCCTTCTGTTTTTACGAAAGGGAGCAAACACAGAATATCTTGGGTAGATTTGCTTAAACCGTTCAGACTAAGTCTGCCAGGAGGAATGGCCTATAATAACTGAGCGAGGCAGGATCTGATCTTGAAAGGCAGGGCTTGCCCACGCTGAAGTGCAAATATGGCTTGAGTCAAAATGTAATTGTGCAGTATTGAAATGATTTGCTAGTTATGCAACTCTTTTTACCGTCATAAACTTAAAAAGTAATTGTGAGGCTGTCTGATGGGTGCACGGGAGTTCATTATCCCCCTCTACTTTTATATATGTTTGACATTTTCCATAATAAAAATTTTAAAGTAATTGTTAGTGATGTCATTATTGAATAAAGGAGCTATAAACGGGCATGTTTGGCCTGGACAATTTGTAGCTAATCTGGTATCATTTAGCCACGTTTAGCACTTGACCGCTCAGCGGGCCGTGGGCCAACATAGATTTGGAATGCAGGCATTTCAGTTTCCAGGGCTATCCTTCGCCAGGATAGGGTGGCATGGGACAGTTTCCCCAGGCAGCCCAGAATGGGTTACTGCCTCGCTCAGGGAAAACTTGAGAGGCAGGCTGTGTCGTTGGGCCACCCAGTGTGGGCACAGCCAAATCTCTGCTAGGGCTCAGTTTGGAAATGATGAGCCTGGGTGGGATTAAGGAGGAATAGGAGAGAACGGGCTGAGAATGACCAGGCAGGTGAGAGATTAGGTCAAAGTAAACAAAGACCACAGGCTGATCCCCGACTCTCCCTCCCATACTGGAGCTTAGTACCACATTGTACTGAAATTTCTCATCCTGCGGGAGGCACTGCATGAAATCAAGACCTACCTGCTCAATTCCACTGAGTCCTAAAGGAATCTGCTCCCTTTAGAATCTCAGATTTGGAGAGACGTCAATCATTCTTCCAGCCTGATCATCACTGAGGACTTCACAGAGGTGGTCAGTGAGAAAATTAAAAAAAAAAAAAAGTTTTTTTTTTTTAATGTTTATTCTTGAGAGAGAGACAGTGCCTGAGCAGGGGAGGGCAGAGAGAGGGGGAGACACAGAATCTGAAGCAGGATCCGGGGTTTGAGCTGTCAGCACAGAGCCAGACATGGGGCTTGAACTCACAAACTAGGAGATCATGACCTGAGTCGAAGTCGAATGCTTAACTGACTGAGCCACCCAGGCATCCCTTTTGTTTTTTTTTTTTTTTTAATTTTTTTTTTTCAACGTTTATTTATTTTTGGGACAGAGAGAGACAGAGCATGAACGGGGGAGGGGCAGAGAGAGAGGGAGACACAGAATCGGAAACAAGCTCCAGGCTCTGAGCCATCAGCCCAGAGCCCGACGCGGGGCTCGAACTCATGGACCGCGAGATCGTGACCTGGCTGAAGTCGGACGCTTAACCAACTGCGCCACCCAGGCGCCCCCCAGGCATCCCTTTTGAATGGATAAGTAAATTATCTTTTTTAAAAGTTCATTTATTTTGAGAGAGAGAGAGAGAGAGAGAGAGTGAGAGAGACAGAGCAGGGGAGGGGAGAGAGAGGGAGGGAGAGAGAGAGAGAGAGAGAGAGAGAGAGAGAGAATCCCAAGCAGGCTCCTTGCTCTCAGCATGGAGCCCTATGTGGGGCTTGATCTCACGAACCATGAGATCATGACCTGAGCCGAAATCAACAGTCAGACGCTTAATTGATGGGGCCACCCAGGTTCCCCTGAATGAGTAAGTAAATAGAACCTAGTTCTTCTGAAAGCTCAGCGCAAATCCAAGACATTAGATGCAAAAGAAGAGTTCTTACCTTTGATTATTGTTCTCCCTCCAATGCTAAATGTTAGCCTGTCTCTCTGGTGTCAGAAATGGAGATTTATTTCAGGTTTTGGCAGGTCATACTGACAAGTGCTGAAAAATGCCTGCTTCTGATATTTCTGAAGGCTCTTTAGAACTTGACTCTTTGATCATACGTATGTTTATCATCCCAGTTTCCAGTCTCCATTTACTATTTCATGGTTGTAGGCAAAGTAATAAGCCCGAGAGATATAAGTTTTTTTAATGTTTGTTTATTTCTGAGACAGAGGGAGACAGGACGCAAGTGGGGGAAGGGCAGAGAGAGAGGGAGACACAGAATCCCAAGCAGCCTCCGGGCTCTGAGCTGTCAGCACAGAGCCTGACTCAGGGCTCGAACCCATGAACCGTGAGATGATGACTTGAGCCGAAGTCAGATGCTCAACTGACGGAGCCACCCAGGCACCCCAAGTTTTCATAACTTAATCTGGGTGAAACCAGAGAGGATACAAACTCATCTGCGTGGAACGGTGTGATGCCCCGAAGCGAGGAAAGAAGCCTCACACACATCTCCAGACTGTCCATATCTTCCTGGGCCTTCCTGGATTTTCTGGTTCCAGAAATATCACAATGGGGCTGTGTACAATTTCTGCATTCCATTGGTTTAAATTTTCTGCGCCTTTCTTATACAATTTCCTTCTAGAGTGAGTTGTATCCTTCCAAAGCAGAAACATGTTTGGCAAGCTGCAAATTCAGGCAGACAATTTTGTCTGGAGTACTGGATCTATTCCTACAGCGGTATTTATCCAGAATCGTCTCTGTACTTGCACTGCCAATCTTTTCCAGCTGTAACAGCCATAGCAGTTGCCTCGTCTTCAGCAAAGAGACCCTGTTGTTAAATCATTAGATGTTAGGTTTGGAAGGCTAGAACCATTCATGGGGGCAATTTGCCTCATTAAGACAATTTTGTTGGCTTCCCTTTCAAGCAAGAACCAGAAATAGGAATGCTATCTACTCTAATTTGATAAAGCCACTCACTTTCACTTTCTTGGGCAGTGAGTTTTGGGTGCTTTTCAGTGTTCCCCCTTTTTAGTAACCTCATCATCTTCCTCAGTTTGGCTTTCAGTAAATTCTTGGATTTGGAGGAAAGGGCATTCAGTTGATACAAGAAAATAACAAACACCTTTGTATTTTTTGGATCTTAGCTTTGAAGAAACAATAAAGGCAGGTGTTTTCAGTTCACAGTCACAGCAATTGGTCGCAGCTGGTGACCCTAGCTTCCTTCTGGTCTTGATAATCATCTCTTTGTAGTCACCTGGAGCACCAGGCTATAGAAATAATACTAATAATTGCAACCATTTACTTATTTCATACTGCAAGCCAGGAAGCACGGGAGGCACTTTACGTATATTCTTTTTCTCAATTCTTGCCGTCAAATTGGAGAGTGTTATCATGATTTTACACACCAGGAAACTGAGGCACAGAGAAATTAAGAAAATTGCTCAAGGTCATATAGCTTCACTTTGTCTCATGCATCTAAGGTATATAGATATCATGTATATAGGTGGTACTCAATACATATTTGTTCAGAGACAGCTTCTGCAGCTTTGAGTCCCTCTGTAGGGACAGAGTCAATACAGTTGAGGGTGGACTAAGCCCATGGGAGAGAATTAATGGGGATACGAAGTGGAAAGAACAAGAACAAGACAGGAAGTTCAGACGCTTTTCGGGTCCCAGCTCTTGCCATTCCTAGGGCTGTATTCACCCGATTCCCTTTTACTTCTTGAGGTTCATCCTACTGTAAGGTAAAAAAAAAAAACCCTGCTTTTCACTTCCTTCCTTCCCTCAGAAATTTGCGGTTTTTCCATTTAGTCCAGGATATAACTGAAAATATATGATGCTGAGGATTTACTTCAAAATAATATTAGGATGGTGTAGTGGATGAGGATGTGGGTAGGGCGGGACTGGCCATGAGTTGATGTGTTTTTGAGGATGTGTGATGGGTACATGAGGGTTTATTATACTATCTTGTTTAGTTTTGTGTGTTCTAAATTCTTCATAATAGAAGTTTAAACGAACTGCAGCAGCACTAACAATAAAAACCACAGACTTATGGTCCCCAAAAGATGGATATGACCTAACATTTCCTAACCAATGGAAAGCCTTTCTCCATTGCTTGGAAGCTTGGAAGAGGAGACAGCAAGCGAGGAGGGCTCAAAAGAGCTCAGTTGATGATAGCCTGGTTCCCTTTCTGGGTTGAAATCTGGAAAGAGTAGAGAACGTGAACGGAAGCCTTTCAAAGTGAGCATTTTGTGCTTTTCCATTTTTCCCTTCACACATACCCCCTCAATGGGGTCTTGAGCAGTGCAGTAATGCGGCTTTGGGAGGCACCTTCTCATTCATTAATTCATCCATCCATTCATTCACTCATTCAGGTAATGTGATCTGATTCAGGAAACAGAAAAGCCTTGCTAATGCAATGTCTGGCATATACGTGGTACTCAATAAATATTTGTTGAGTTAATGAATGGATGAAGGGAGATGCTATAAAGAAACACCTTTAATTATGGAACTCTTTTGACATTACATCAATATTCAATCTTCTGCATTTAGAAACTGCCAGAGCCTGCTACAAATTCTATTTTGAAGGCCGCAATAACTTGGCCAGGAAAACATTTCTGCTGAAATTTTGCATAGACATCCACAGCTTGAGATTTGTTCTAAGTGACAAGAGTTTGAAACCCCTAAATCAAGTTTTCTGGCTTTGAGTGACAAGGATGTCAAAAAGATGGAAATTAATCTTTCAAAATATGGTTTTTGCTTGTTGAACTGAAAACCTTCTATTTTCTTCTGGGTAGAGAAGCTCTTTCAATACGATGAATTCATGATGTAGATTTAATTGCCGTAGTAATTTCAATAGCGTTTAATTTTTAAAGGCAGTAACAAGCTTCTGTTATATTTAATTGATGAGAATCTAGATTGACTAGTATATATATATTTTTGAGATTAGATATGGAGACTACCCAATGTTTATCAATGTCTCCATTTATAGTGTTCATTCAAACCACAGCTATTTATTGAGTACAAGGTACTGTGTGCTGCATAAAAGAATGAGAAGGTATGGCTTATACCTTCAAGGAATTAATAAGCTAATAGGGGAGAGAAGCTGTATAATTTTGGGCTTTTTTATAGGCAAGTTGGTTGCTTTAAAAATAAAGAAAGAAATTGTCATAAATTATGTGCTGCCGTCTGGCATGAACCATGCTGTTCCAGCACATTCTATCCACCAAGCAGCATTCCTGCAGGGCAATGCATGATGATAATTCTTCATCCCACTGCTTTTATTTGTCTTCAAACATGTGAAAGTAAACATAACTGGAGCTAAGAAAAACTGAGAAGTCTGAAAAGTTTGCGTAACTTTGGTGGCCCAGACACGTCTAGTGGTCAGAAAACACTCATCCCTTTTTTTTTTTAATAGACTATTTTGAGAAAAGTTTTAAATTTACAGAAAAATTGCTGTGGCTATATAACATGTTTATGTAATTAATGAACCAATAGCGATCATTAGCTAACATCCATACTTTATTCAGATTTCCTTAGTTCTAGCATGGTCTCCTTTTCACCTAATAAGGATAACCTGAAACTGAGAGACAACAGAAAGAAGTAATATGGAAAAAAAAAATAAGGTTTTACTGGCTACTGTGTAACTAGAATCCACAGACCAACGCCTTTCATGGGGACAGCTATGGGATCATTTTGCCTGTGGTTTCTGCACCTACCTCCATTTTGAGAGGGCCATTTGACTCCTTTCCAAGCCTTAGCCTGAAATGATCAGAAGGGCTCATTAGATAGTTTCCCTAAAATAGGGAGTAATTTGTCATCAAAGTTGAATTCAAGTCTACTCTTCAAGAAAAACAGAAACATCATTGTAAAATGATTTCACTGACTTAGCTCACACTTAGCCATCAGATTAAAACCAATATGGGTATAGATTACATTTACCTTTATTATTCCGGGCCCCTCTTTGATGTCTTTCCCCACTGTGTGCTGACTCAGTTTGGACATTTCAGGGTTCTGAAACTCCCTCCCAACCCAAGAACATAAGAAATGTACGAGAAAGTGAAAATAACCTTCATGGGACACACCCTCCACACTAGGTATCAACTCTGCCTTGGCCACACCAAGTTATGCTGGCTCTGTTAGAATCCTGTGTTGGCTAGAGATTGCTTTCTCCACTTTGTGGTAAAACCTTGTAGAGATGAAAGGTATCCACTGGAGGAAACTAGAATTGGCCCCTGAGCAAACTAACATGAAAACACCAATTCCATCTTCCTGCGAGTGCCTTAGAGTGCTTTGTAAGTAGTTACTTGTCTTTGGGCCCCTCATGGATCTTTGTCTGAACTTTGAATCATTTTTCTTAGTCAGAAGATCTATGGATCCCAAGTTAGGACCTTTTTGTTAAGCCTGTCCTGAACCCATATGTGATTTCTATTCTAATTTTTTTTTTTTCCCTGAGACACTTAGAAGCATTTATGGCTTGCTGGATCATTTGTTCTTATTTCAATTAGAATTTATTCATATGCTACTCATTTTCTGACGTCTCATTTTGACACCACCTGAATTATGTTTAAATCTGAAAATGGACTTTCAGACCAGACTGGGTTCTACAGATACAAAAGAGTCTATTGAAAACAGGGGAGAAAATATCACTGTGGACTGGAATTCGTCAGGAAAATTTTAATGGAAGAGGCTTGAATAGGCCTTAGAAGCAGAGAAGGCAGGCCAGAGTCAGGGTAGCAAGGACACCAAAGTCATAGGTAGTATGTGATATGGCAAATATTCTACTTAAAGCAACGATGATATGGAGGACAGAGGCGAGATAAAGTTCAAGGAAGTAAAGTGGGACCGCTTACCTGAAGGTTGTTGGTACTAGACTAGAGAGGATTGGACCTCAGGCCGGTCTAACACCTGAGTCTGACAAAGCGTTCTACATCTGAGAACTTGTCTTAATCCAACCAGGCTCATAGCAACTGCTTAGGGCTAGGTTGAGCTTCTTTTGTACCCCTGACTTCCATCTGAGAGGCAGGTGGAAACGTGGTGATTTTCCAGAACAGTTAGGTGATGGTGGGGAATGGGCAGAAATGTATAAATAAACCTGTGATGATGGCAGAGCTGAGCCAGGGCCAAGTGGAATCCTCCCTCCATGCAGAGGTGTCATCATTAGCAGCTCTGTGGCCTCGTGGGGACTTGGAAGTCCACATCAGTGCAGGGGAATGTGTGGTGTCATCTCCGTTTCTGTGTGACCTTCCCTGTATGTTTCCATATCTTTTGCCTTTCAAGAAATGTTATGTCGAACAAACTGTTGATTGCCAGGGGGGAGGTGGGTGGAGGATAGGCAAAGTAGGGGAAGGGGATTAAGAGGTTCAAACTTTCAGTTCTAAAACAATTAAGTCAGAGAGGTGAAAAGTACAGCATAGGGAATACAGTCAATAATTTTCTAATAATGTATGGTGACAGATGGTTACTACACTTACTGTGGTGAGCATTGAGTATAGAATTGCCGAATCAATATGTTGTACACTTGCAAATGCTGTAACATCGCATGTTAATTATGCTCCAATAAAAATAATGGGAAATAAAAGAAATTTGATGTCCATCAGCACTGCTGAGTCAAAGTGCAGAGAAAACTAACACATGCTGACCCTGTACCAGGTGCCTCACTCCATTATTTGTTCTCATTTCTCACAATAAGTATAGTAGGGAAAGTGAGACATGGAGAGAAGGTAACATTTGAAACCAGTCTTACATGGTTCCAGAGCTCCTGCTCCTCACACCATTTCGTACAATGAGCTTAAATATTCTCAACAGCAGGACATCATCATGAAGGGGACAGTTCTGGAAGATTAATCTGGTAGCCAGCCTGGAGTGGACTGGAAAGGGGGGAGACTGGAAGGAAAGAGATTAGGTTAACATTGTATTTCAATAACATATGGGCTGTGTGAAGAAAATGTTCTTCCATAGAAAGAGTAGTTTTTATAGACTTTTTTTTTTAGAAATTGACAAGCTGATTCTAAAATTCATATGAGACACAAAAAATCTAAAATAACCAAAACAATTTTGAAACACAAAGTCAGAAGACTCACACCATATGAATTCTAGACTTACTATGAAACTATAGTAATTAAGACGTTGGCCTAAGTATAGACATATAGATGAAAAGAGCAAAATGGAGTCTGGAAATGGCCAATTTATTCCTGACAAAGATGCCAAGGAAATTCACTGACAAGAGTAGTCTTTTCCACAAATGATGAATGAAGCAATGATAGCAATAATAAACCCAGACCCTTAACTCACACCATATGCAAAAAATTACACAAAATGGATCATAGACCTAAAGGTAAAAAATGAAACGATACAATTTATGGAAAATGCATAGGAATAAAATCTTCGTGCCTTGGATTAGACAAATTTCCCTAGGACATAAAAAGCAAGAACTATAATGTTTATTTATTTTTGACAGAGAGAGAGAGAGAGAGAGAGACAGAGAGAGACAGAGAGACAGAGCATGAGTGGGGGAGGGGCAGAGAGAGGGAGACACAGAATCTGAAGCAGGCTCTAGGCTCTGAGCTGTCATCACAGAGCCCTATGCGGGGCTTGAACTCATGGACCGTGAGATCATGACCTGAGCAGAAGTCGGAGGCTTAACTGAGCCACCCAGGCTCCCCAAGCAAGAACTATAAAAAAAAATTGACAAGTTGAACTTTATCAAAATTTAAATTCTTTATTCTTCAAAAGACACGGTTAATGAAATGAAAAGTCAAGCCACAGACTAGGAGAAAACACTTGCAAAACACATATCTGAATGGAATCCAGAATATATGTAGCTTATAGAGTATATAGAAATCTTACAAGTTTTAAAATAAAAAGACAGGAACTTGATAAAAAGTGTGCAAAAACTTGAGCAGTTTGCCAAAGATATATAAACATATGAAAAGACTCTCAATATAATTAGTCATTAGGAAAATTCAAATTAAAACCACAAATAGATATTGCTACACACCCACTAGAATAGCTGAAATTAAAAAAAATCTGACAATACCAAGCATATAGCAGGGATACAGAGCAATTCCTAGATACTTACCCAAGATAAATGAAAGCATATGTCCACACATATGTCATATAAGGCTTTTTGTTAATAGCAAAAATTGGAAAAGATATATATCAGCTAATGAATGGATGAACAACTGTGATTCACTCCTATATAATATTCAGAACTATTACATTCAGGGAAAGAAACCAGACATAAAAGAGTATATGTTGTATGATTCCATTTATATGAAATTACAGAAAATGTAAAAATAAAGTGACAGAAGGCAAAGCATTTTCTAGGCCAAGAACTAGGGGAGGAGATTGATGGTAAAGGGGCAGAGGCAACTTTTTGGAGTGGTAGTGGTTACATACGTGATTATACACATTTGTCAAAGTGTATAAAGTGCCTTTAAATAGGCACATTTATTATATGCAAATAATACATCAATAAATCTGATTTAAAAATAGTTTCATGCCTTAAAGAATTGGTAGATTTTTAAAATCTAAATAGTAACAATTATGTTAACCAACTTACGTTCGAGTTGGCATTGGCCTTGGCTGGAGAAAGTTTATAGCTAAATCTAACACCCAATCGGAGTAACCACGAATGCCCTTTGGATTAACAATGCACTTTCTCTGGGTATGGTTGACATTTTCGATTTCCTTTTAATAAACCTACCTTTTGCATGTCTTTTACTCTCGGACATTTAAGAGCCTTCTTAGAGACAGGCAGAGCATAAAATAAAATCTGAAACATACATAGAGTCAAAAGGAGATAGGGACAAATTGAGATTAGCAATTGAGAGGATAGGACAAAACCGTATGCCCTTGACTAGATAGATAGATAGATAGATAGATATGCATAACTGGGCTTGTTTCTGATTCAGTTTGCCTCTTTGCTGATGGACAGGTCCAAGGTAGAACAAGCCACTGTTGTGACAAGGCAACAGAAGGTCAGACCACTCATAACTGATTCCAACAGTAACTTCTTTATATGAAGGAAAACTGCTTAACTGTGTATAATCTGGAAATTATAACTTAATACAGACCGTCTTAACAAAAGTGCTTTATAAGGTCAGGCATTTCAAATGGGCTAAGATATATTTTTACCGTGTTGAGTGATATTATTCCTTTCACTATGTAAAGATGTAGCTCACCTACCGAGAAAGGTTCTGCAGAGGAACAGTACCTACAAAGTTTGCCTACTCTGGGAACTAGAATGTTCTCTGTATCCATCAAGGAGGATTTACCTAAGGTCCCTAATATGTATTGATATCTGGAAGGTTCTTTCTTTGGGAACTTGATAACCAAAGGATTTATTGAGAATAACCTGAGTCTACACTATGGAAGGAGAAAACAAGATTCAGTAACAAGTAAAAAAAAATTATTGCAAGAATTATGAAGGATATAAAAGAGGCTCTGAAATCAATTTCTAGTTCCTTCTCATTGTCGAACAAGTGATAATTTTAGCCAGTACGTTCTGGTCTTGAACAAAGACCTCTCCTCCCAGATTCCAAAGTTCTCCTTTTACAGCCAGCTTGTCCTTGTCCGATGCAGTCTGGGATGAACTGATATCATCTCATTATTAGAACTCTCTTAAGGTTTTCAGATTATTCTATATCTCTGTTTACTTGATTGTGCAAAGCTTAAAAAAGACATTACCACATGCCTTTGGAGGAGGCTTTTCTTGGGCTAGTATGCTCGGTAAAATGTGGCTGCCCCTTTCCCGGGTTCTTAGCTAATGTACCCGTCTGTCTGTCTATTCTCAAAATTTCTCTTCTGCCACTTTGCCTGCCATTCTGCTGCAGTGGGAAGGGTTATCATCTCTTCCAGGGCTGGGGAGATTGTCAGTCTTTCATTGGGCCCATCTCACATACCAATCGTTGCCATTAGTCATTGCCACGACACCTGCAAACGCACCAATACATCCCAGCAGCAGGAGCTCAGGGGACTTACCACTTTCATCCCAGCATCCTAGAGGCAATGTGGGAGCAGCCCTCAACAGGATGGTAGCAATTTTGCAAAAACCCTTCGGGCAGAAACTAACAAGCGTTGGAAAACCAAAAGGTGACCCTGCGGAGCAGACCATCCCGGCACTGCTTTCTGTCTAGACCTGAGATCATTCTTAGAGAAGTCACTGACCTGGGTAAGGCAAGACATACACCTTTGTCTTCGAAGCAAAACTATAACTACAGGGGAAGATCCTGCCAGTTTATGCCTACATCAAATAGTTCTTGGTCCAAGACAGTAGTTCTTGAGTTTTAGTATTCATCAGAGTCATCTGTATCATTTGCTAAAACACAGATGGTCCTGTATTGCTCTTATAAATTCAGATTCAGTAGGTGTTAAAGCCCAGGAATCTGATGTTTAATCACGTCCCCAAGGAAATTCTAAAGCAGGTCCTTTAGCCAATCCATTGAGAACCATGGAGTTCTTTAAGAGAAGAAGTGGGTCTGATAATAGTCAATGACACTGAGAATCCTAGAAGACCAAAAGTCAAATCACAGGCTTCAGTTCTTGGTATATGAATTTATTGGTATAGGATAATATCAATATCCAAGGTGTTAATTAAAAAAATACACATTGCTGGGCTCCATCCAGACCTCCTGGAAGCAGGACTTAGGAACCTGATTTCAAATAAACATTCCCAGGGTTCTTAGGCATGTTGAGGTTTGAAGCCTTCAGAAAGAGAGATCTTGCATGAACTAGTTTCACACTCATTTACGAGGAGTACCCACTGAAAGCAGGCTGATTAGAAAACACCATAGTATGGAAGCTTCTAGCAAATGTGGTAGTAGGCAGCAATGGCCTAATTAAAATTCAAATCTCATCTCTTACTCCTAAAATTCAATTCTACTGCAACGGCAAAGAATTACCTCTGCATAATGAGAGGAACGGATGAGACTAACTGGAGTTTGAGATTTGCCTTGTGTGTGTGTGTGTGTGTGTGTGTGTGTTTCCCCTTTACCCTTTTGAGCGGAGTAAATAATGGCCATGTAGTAACCTCAATAGTTGCTCTTTTGGTAACAGCCCAGAGCCAAGAATGCACTGTTTTCTTTTTCTGCTTTGATATCTTAATGGAATGAATGTGATATTATTTATCAACTGTAAGCTTGATGGAACATATCATATAAATCATCTCAAATGTTATTTGCCACCTGCCTGCCTGGTCTGAAATGCATGCTGGCTTAATTAATCTAATTAGTCAATGCACAGATCAGGAGCACATTTACAGCTTCTCTGTCATCATAAATAAACTAGTTTTTGTTTTCATAGGCTAAATAATTCATTTTAAAGATGGATACTAGGAAGAATCGGGGAGAGCTGACCTCTATTAGAGTAAAACATGGAATAACGATGACAGGGTTTTCTTTTTGTTCTGTGTGCCCTCCATTAACCTTCTATTAAAATACTCCTTTGTGGGGGAGGCTAGGAGGGAGGAGGTGGCACGTGGCAGAGATGTCATGCCCTCCCACCTTGAGAGGCATACCTGCCATTTGCTAAGAATGAGCTGACCCATTTTAAACCTCCTGATTGAAAGGCGCATGGATTCTCAAGCACACGCATATGCACTAGAGAGCTGAGGACCACAGACGCTGTACATCCAGGAGCCCACGCTGCTGGTTGAGGACAAATCCAAAAGGAGAGAAGAGAGTAGCAGGTGAGAAATGAGGGAGGCACAGTTAACAGGTTGGATGTTGCGCAAGATCAATTGTTTCTTTTTACAGCCATAGCCACCTGGTACAGCCAGGTGCAGTCCCCGCGTTCAGGACGCACTCCTACCTGAAGACAATGGAGTCACGCAACATGGAAGCTCTGAAAGAGACAGTACACGAGAGACAGCAGCGTAATGGTTAACCCCCCACGTCCATAGTTAAATCAATCTGAACTTGTAGTCTATCCTCTACTATTTCTATGCTGCATACCTTGAGACAACCTACTTAACTTTCCTGTGTCCTACTCCTCCTCAGTATAATGTGGATACCTGATAGGATTGTTTGACATACTAAGTGAGATCATTTGAGCACTTAGCACATGATCTGCTTCTAATATATTCGTGGGGCTCAGGGCAAGAGTATCGATCTTCTTCATCCCCAGAGCACTTCTTGTACTGCCCCCCTCCTCCTTGCCACCCGGCCACCAGCCTCCCCTTGGCTTTCCCTTGGTCTCAGGAGGAAGTATATAGGGAAGAGGCCCATGTTGGAGCTGGAAGCAGGTTTAGCTCATTTGGGCAGAGAATTCCTACATCAAAGGGTGAGCAAGAAAGAAGGGGTGTGGTTATGTAGAGTTGAGCAGTGGGTTCTCCAGCTCCTCTCTTGGGTTAGCTCATTTTAGAAGCTTGGATCTGTCTAAAGGGAAAAAAAAAAGTTGTCACAAAGCAATAGAACTGCAAATCACGAAGAGTGAGCATTAATATATGCAAACTAAAAAAAAAAAAGTACCACCATCACCAACCAGAATCGTGTGCCGACTGTGACACACGAATCTCATGTTATTACAAATGCATGACAACTTTACAGAAGAGGGTGGAGGGTAAAGGAGCTGACCTAACTAACTCTGGAAAACAGTATTTTGACTGGGAGCTGTCAGGAATCACGCTGGTTGTTAGCTGGCAAGTGTGTTTCTTCTGGTGGTACAGATGAGCAATTCTAGAAATGTTCTACATGTGGACTGGGGTTGAACACATGAGTGAATGGATGATGATGGGTCGGGGGAAGCTGAGGTTTCTCAGTGTTGGAAAGGGAGGTTACAGATGTAGTTCTGAGATTAGAGACCAGCACATCAGCTTTTACTCAGGTTTCACTTAATATATACACAGATGGATAGATGCAGAAACAATTATAGGTGTGTGTGTATGAGTGTGTGTGTGTTGCTAGACACACACATATTACCTGGTTCTATTACTTAAGAAGGCTTGGAAGCAACAGCACCTGGTAGCAATAGGCACATAGAGCATCAAGATCTTAATTCCAAAATTCTGTTCTCCAATAAATGGAACCAAATTTCTTTGGAGAAATGGGTGATTCTAGGGCTGGGGCAAGGGAAACATACAATGAACATGGAACACGCTGTAGTACCAAAAACTAAGGAAGTACTCACAAAATTAAAGAATGGGGTCATATTAAAGGGACACAGGAACCACTCAAAAGAGCTCCCATTGGCCAAAGCTGGACTTTGAACAACAAAATACATAACACAGTATTGGATTATAACCCAAAGTACAAAATAAATATCCGTGAGTAAAAATACAAAGCCGTGTATAAATACACAAGTCCATAGTGCAATAGATAGATGATAGATGATAGATGATAGACAGATAAATAGATAGTTAATAGATCAATAATAGAAAATAAATAATAGATGATTGGTAGATAGATAGATGATAGATAGATAGATAGATAGAATAAAGGAGAAAAGACAATTCTTCCTTATAGAAGAATTCAAGACAATGTATCTAGATGGTCCCCACTCTAATATGCCTAGAGGTGTAGTTAGCCAACCGCCCCCAGCCCCTCACTTTGAACTGGAGCAGGGAAATATGAGGGCCATGACAGACCAGAGGAGATTTAAGAGACCTGGCCAATATATGAAATGGAATATCCTGGGTAGGAGCCTGGCACAGAAAAATAAAAGGGACACAAATGGAAAATCCAAATAAATCTGGAGTCTAGTTAATAGCAATAAATAAATAGCGTTGTTTCTTTTGACAGATGTACCATGGTGATGTAAAATGAACTGAAGGGTGTATAGGAACTCCATGACCTCTGCAGCTTTTCTGGAAACAAGCAGTTTTTCGAAAACGAGAAGAGTTTATATAAGGGGCACTCTTTGGTGCAGCATGCCTACTCCAGTTATACTCCATACATCACTGAAGCAGATGGGAACCTAGCTAAGGAATGATTCGAGAACCCTGAATTAAATGTTAAGGTAGGCCCAGATTGCATTACTCTTTTCTCACACCTGTCCCAAACCAGGCCTTTCCTTTTTGCATGGGAAAAAGATTGCCTGAGAGCTTGAGGTTCAATCCGATATTGTAAATGGTAGACTGGCCAAACACCCTCTGAGCTCATTGTCTTCAAGCATTCCCCGCAGCAGCCACACTTAGACAGTCTGGCTGAAGTTATTCAATTTTCCTTGCAGCAAGAGAATCATCATTAACTACGGCACAGAAGACAGATGTCTGGCTTCTAGAGAGTTTTTGAGTTTTTCATAGTGGAACTGTCCCATAAAATCTGCCAACATTATTGCAGCTAGATGGTAGTCACGTTTCTCACAGCTAACCCCCAAATAAATAGAGATGATGGGCTTTGTACGAAATGTTTAAATACGATTCTTGAACTTTGTTACATTAACCTTTGTCAAGGGGCCACTGACTTCGCTACTCAGGACTCTGATGACTTCTTACTGTGTGACACAAGTCATCTAGGTTTTAGGCAGGGAAGTTTCTAGAAATGTAGTCTCAACAAAAAAGACAATGTGCGGAGTTTCTAGACCTCTCCCTCCTACGTCCTAAGGTAATTCTGTGTCGGCAAGGTTCACAGGCCCTGTGCCTCTTCTGATATACAAACCATGGGCAATAAATTAGAATATTTCACGCAGTAATTAATCTGGGGCTTGGCTATTTCGTTCCAATTGGCATCTTTCATTTGACTTCCAGTCAGCGCAATGACATATTTACATTTTGTGTTAAGCAAAGAACAAACTCTGGGGGAGGGGGGGCACCACTAAGAAACAACTTTTTGCCATCCCAGTACGCAGATTTACAACAGAGCTGTCTGCCAAATTAAGGTTGAGGTAGAGACAAACTGTTTAATTGGCACGTTGGAGTCACAGGAGCCACTTATTGTGAATAGCTTTGGAGACAACAGGAGTCCTCTGGTTATGTTCCAAGGATTCCGGCTGTATTTAAACACTTCCCTTGTAGAGCAACACTGATAATTTTGTATGCTGCATTTATTTTCGGTTTATCCTGTTTCTTACCCTCAATGATTTACAAGGACCCTCACAGAATCCTGAAATCAACCTTCCCCTTGCCCCACACTGCTGCCATGGTCTGTTCTGTAGCATGCTCTGGATTTCATCCGGTGATAATAATCACAGAGGGGCTCCTCTTGGTTTCCTTGTTTGTGCAGCAATCCCAATGGCGAGGCCAGCGAGAAGGCTAAATTAAAAAACAGATTTACAGCAGCCTGGCAGCTGGCCACCCGCCCTGGTGGCACTGAGTGAGAGCTGGAGGGCCCGCGTGGCTTTGAGGCGCTTCGAGGCAGCCGAGTTGGGAAAGCAGAATGCCTCCTGTCAATCTCTGTCAGTGTCTCCTGGTGGTCTTCTCTGGCAGCTTTGTCTCCTTCTCGGTGATTCCAGCAAACAACTGAGTTATCCAACTAGGATAGATTTTCTTTCTTGACTCCTTTGCCCCAGTGATCGGTGCAATGTTCAGTAGCCTTGGGGCAAAATGCATATTCTTTTATTCATTTGGTTCTCTATTCCCTCACCTAATCAAGACGCGAGTTTTGTATTTACCTGAAATCGAGGAAAGACGTAGAGTCTCGCGTGAGACAGGTTTGGGTTTGGGGCAGGCTCCACCAGATTCTGACTGTGTTGCTTTGGCCGAGTTACTTCTCCTCGAGCAATCTCGGTTTTCCCCTCTGTCAAATGGACACTCCACCACTCAGAAGGTCGTAAGGATTTGTGAAAAGATCTCAATCTGAAAGGGAACTGGAAGGCATTAAATGGGAAATCGAATGCTTGCGCCCTCAGAACGGAAGTGAAGCACAGAGAGACTGATTTCCTGTAGTGCCTGATTTACATAAGATCAAGACTTATCTCCCGACCAAGGAACACTTGCCAAGAATCTCTCCCCATTCTCAAGCAAATGAGTTTACAGAGTGGACTCTGGCCAGACCTTCCCCTAGTAGCTATGGCGCGTGTTTGCGAATTGCCATTTCCTCTGCTGTTCCGGAATTAACTCAATGTCAGGTAATATGAGTTTGCCTCGGTTTACCTCTTTATTTAGACGGACAGATTAAATAATTGATTTACTTCCGATGACGAATACAGTGCCAAGCCTTTGTGCCAGGTACTGAGGACACGGAATTATCATCCGACACTGATCAGAAGTGGGTTGAATAGAACGTGAAGGTGTCTTTTCCCATCCTGCAGGAATGGAAATATTTAAGAAGAAGCAAAAGATACAGAAACCAGTGAGTCTCCATTGTGATTGTCCCTTGAGGGGAGAAATAAAGCATGATGATGTGAAAATGATTTATTTTGACCACGTAGGTAAAACAACAACAACAAAAACCTGATTGGTTTGACAACGAGAGGCCAGAGTGATTATGCTAATGTTCCAACAATAAAAGGAAATCTTTAGCTTGTTAACAAATTATTTTTCTTATGTACTCTGAATGCCTGAGTACCAATGATTAAGTAGTTGTGGAATCTTAGACAAATCCCTGGTATCCGTGATGGAACACCATTTCTTCATAATAAATTTCTTCTGTTTCATGATGGAAACAGGTCACCTATTCGGTCTTCTCTAGTGTTAACACTCTAGCTTTAGGATTTCAACTTTCCTTACCGATGGAAGCTGTAAGAACAATGATAACATAATAGCCCAGCAACAAACCGTGGCATCTAAATGCTTCCTTACAGGAACACCTGTGTGGCTCAGTCGGTCAAGCATCTGACTCTCCATTTGATCTCAGATCATGATCTCATGTTCATGGGATCGAGCCCAGCATTGGGCTCTGTGCTGACAGCATGGAGCCTGCTTGGGATTCTCCCTCTCTCTCTCTCTCTCTGTCTCTCCCTCCGTCTCTCTCCCCCTCCCCTTCTTACGTGTACCCTGTCTCCCAAAATAAATAAATAAATTTAAAAACAATAAATGCTTCCTAACATACTGATATTTCTTCCCCTTCAGGTCAAGCCCTGAATTACTACTGTGATACCATCAATCTCAAAATCAATTAAGATAAAATGAAATTTTGAGATAAATAGGCTTATATCGACTGAAATGACAGCTGTAGCAAGAATGAGACGGTGGGAAACACTTTGATTCTGTGTGCGTCATAAGCGCACCGAATACTAAATCAAAAGTATTTGAAATTTCACTTCTCTCTTTTATGTAATTAGTAATCACAGTTACTAGCGACGTTTTTTTAAATGTCAAATAAAAAATGGTACAAAGTAGGACCAAGTTGCAAAAGATCAATTAAGAAGGGAAGCAGGACAAAATGTCTAGTCACAATGTTGGGAAATTGCAGTTCAAAATGAGCAGTTTTTCTTCTCTCCTTTTTTTCTCCCTCTCTTCTTGCCTCCTTTCTTCTATTTTTCCCCCTATCCTCCTTCCCCCCTCCCTCCTCCTCTTTTTTGCTGTACAGTACAAAATACTCGCACTTTGCTGATCTACCTGGTGTTGAGGACTGATTCACTGCTTCCTCATTTTGGCAATTTAGGCAAGCTGATTCATCTCTCTCAATCTTATTATTACCATCTGTAAAATGGCACAATCAATAAGAATATCCGCCATAAGGTTTCTGCATGAATAAGATGAGATAAATAAAGTCCATACATGTGTTTTATAAACCACAGAACACTTGCATGCGTTAATATCACTCTGGCCTGTGGAGAGAGACATTTCCCTACCCTTCACCCTTCCCTCCATCATCCATGCCTACCCATTTCTTTTCTCTCTTGTTTTGTCTGCCCTATCACAAAGCACACACCAATCTGGGTAAACTAGAGAAATCTCCCCTCTTTCTTATTTTGGGAGACTTATTTTGTTATGCAGTAAGGATAAATGTTTCCGAAACCACGTAAGAAGAGAGGGTCAAAGATGTTGATCCCACCATACCAAAACCATCCTACCATTTTCCTGGGGGAAGAGGAAAGGTAATGATTTTCAGCCCTATTGAGTACCTTGCATCCCTGGTACCAATGATTCAAATTACCTTTAGAGGACTGGTACGTACAGGCTTGTTGTTCTGCTCACCTGTATACTGTTTTCACTGATGGTTGGGCCAAACTACTCATAACCAATTGCCCAGTAACTGTAGTTCCCCACATCCATGGGAGGAGGAGGGATAGGTGTCTGTGCTCCTCTTTGGCCCCATATAAACTACAGTTGACAAACCATGTTTACATCTCTCCCCACCCTATTGCTGGCAGTTATGTTCATCATAAAGACCCCAGTTTAGTCCCTAATAGTCCAAGGCAATGCTTCTCAGACCTTAATGTGTGTACATATGAATCATCTAGGGTGCTTACCAAAATAAAGACTCCGATCCAGTAGGTTTGGGTGGAGCGCAAGATTCTGCGGTTCTCATGAACTCTTCAGTGATGCCCATGATTCTTGTCTGCACATGACACCTGGGGTAGCAGAGCTTAAGGGGGATGAGGAACAGGAACGAGGCAGCCCTAAAGCATTTTGCTTCTGGCTCAGCTGATAGCTGAGCACGAACTGTGAGAGGATGTATGATATTTCCCAACATCAGGTCTGGGTCCACTGAGACTGAACTGGTGCCCCCAGAGCCCCATGGGAAATGCCCAATGGACCCGCCCATGAAAATGCATGCTCACCAGCTCCTGTTGGTATGTTTTTGAGCAGCATGCCTAAAGACATCAAGACATTTGTGTCTTAAAATCATCATCTTTTCATTCTTGCAGCCCTTCAGAAGGAAGTGAAAGGTATTGATCTTGCCTTCTAGCTCTAGAGTCAACCAAACTTTCCTTAGACACAAGGAGCGAAACTCTCTGTAGCTCCTAGGGCCATTGCTATGTTCCATCTTTGTTCTGGCAAGTAAGAGTTCTTTGTGGAAGGATGTATCCACTGAAGAAGGGCAAAGCACAAGGTTAGCCGATTTGTGGAAGACTGACTCAGTCTCACGGGGCTCCTCCTTTCTGACCACTCCTCTTCTCCTCAAAGTGACACCCTCACCCCACCAAACGGCCACAGTGTGCATCTGTGTGATTGAGGGATGGAGGTGTGACTTAATGGCTTATTTTTCTTTGTGGTTGTTTTTTGGGAAGGGGAGAGGAAGGAAGGCTGTAAAGGGAGATGTGAGGGAAAATCAATGTCAGAGGCCTCTCGCCCAAGTTGATGGCCCCTGCTTCTGCCAGTGAGGCATAGAGTCAGGTGCTACATTTCATATCTTCAGTCTTCATGCATTCGAAGAGCACTGCAGAGAAGCTTATCCCTTCCTATTAAACGAGTAATGAGATTTCTTGCTCCCTCTGTATGTAATTCCCGTTCTTATTCAACCCACTATATAACGCACGGGTTTATTTCAAACCTTATGTTCTCTGAGCCTGGTTTCCACATCCCGAATACAGGGGTAAAAATATGTTGGGTCGTCATTTGAATTAAACTACATTAAATGGGATCATGTATGTAAAGAGGTGAGTACGTGCATTGCACATTTTAAGTGCTCGGTCTATTTTACTCTCGTTATTCTAAGTAACTTTATTTTTTCAAGTTAAAAAAAATTTTTTTTAATGTTTATGTTGAGAAAGAGAGATAGAGAGCAAGTGGGAGAGGGGCAGAAAGAGAGGGAGACAGAGAATTCCAAGCAGGCTCTGCACTGTCGGCACGGATCCGGATGCAGGGCTTGAACTTGCCAACCATGAGATCGTGACCTGAGCTGAAATCAGGAGCTGGACATTTAGCTTACTGAGCCATCCAGACGCTCCTGAAGGTTTTTTTTTTTTAAGTTTATTTATTTTGAGAGAGAGAGAAAGAGAGAGAGCGTGCACTTGTGTGAGCACGCAAGTGGGGAGGGGTAGAGAGAGAGGGAGAGAGAGAATCCCAAGCGGCCTCCTCTGTCAGCACAGGGCCCAGCACAAGACTGAATCCCACAAACCGTGAGATCATGACCTGAGCCGAAATCAAGTCAGACGCCTAACTGACAGGGCCACCCAGGGGCTCCCTAAGTAATTTTATTTTTTAAATCAGCATGGGTGTCCAAGTACTAAGCATTCTTCAGACCACTTGAGAAGTTGCTTGCCTGTTTGTATTTTTGTGTGTGGAAGACTCTGACGGCTGAGCCGGTTGTTTCCGGCACTGTAAGGCTCAGTACGAGTGTATGTGTGCTGTTCCCATAAGCCCTCTCTGTTCCATCTGTGCTTAGAATTAATCCAGGGGCTCCTGGGTGGCTTAGTCGGTTGAGCCTCTGACGTCGGCTCAGGTCATGATCTCACAGTTGACGAGCTCGAGCCCCGCGTCGGGCTCTGTGCTGACAGCTCAGAGCCAGGAGCCTGCTTCAGATTCTGTCTCCCTCTCTCTCTGCCCCTCCTCTGTTCATGCTCTGTCTCTCTCTGTCTCAAAAATAAATAAACATTTAAAAAATTAAAAAAAAAAGAATTAATCCAGAGTGTGACTCTTGCTTACTTTGGGACAGTATTGGATTTTGATTCTGTCTTTGTTGGACTTTTTTTGGATTTTTACCAATTATACTGATGATGATAATAGTAGCAATTGTAGTAACAACTAAGACTTACACGATGCTAACCATACGCCTGGTACATTACTAAACCCCATACATGTGTTAATTCTTATGACAACTTTGTGAGGTAGGTCCTATTATCCTCATTCTTTGGAGGAGGAAACTGAGTCCCAAGTGTCACCAAAGGCACTTGGGCTAATCACGTGCCTTTTGATTACTCTTAGATCTACTGTGGTGGCAATAAGCACAAATTTTATGTTTGTTTTCTTCCATCTACACACAATGACTATCGTTTCTCTTGAGCCAGAGTCATGACCTAGTTATCCGCTCTGTTTATGTATTCTTCTAACAAGAGAAAACACTCTTTGTTTATCAAATTTGAAAATAAGTGTAAAATCCAAGAGTAAGGCCTGCCAGCACTCACTCCTGAATGGTTCTCGAGTCCAACCAGTTCTGATGAATTGCAATGAATTTCCTGAAACCATTAAACACGCCGTCATCTCTTGCCTGGATGTTTGCAGTAGCCACCTCTCTGGTCTCCCTGCTTTCATGCTTCCCTCTTTCAATCCATCCTTCACCCAGCACCCTGAGTGAGCCAAGTGTAAATCAGAGATTAACATCTCCCTATTAAAATCCCGTGAATGCTTACCCAGTAGGTTTAAAATACAAATCCACAAACATATCCGAAAAGCCCCACCCGGCACAGTCCTTGTCAGCCCCTCCACCTCATTTTCATTATCGCTTTCTGGGTGAGTCAGGTGCTCCAGAGAAACAGAACTGATAGGATGTGTATCTATGCAGAAGGAGATTTATTATATGCAATTAGCTCACACTGACTGTGGAGGATAACAAATTCAAAATATGCAGCGTGGGTCATCAGGTTGGAGACCAAGGAGAAATAATGTTCCACTTCAAGTCTGAATTCTGTTTGCCGTGGAACCGAAAGTAGCTGATGTTGCTGGAGAATTCTCTCTTGCCCAGAGGAGGCCAGTCTTTCATTCTGTTCAAGTCTTCAGTTGATTAGATGAGGCCTACCCACATTATGGAGGGCAATGTGCTTTACTCAAAGTACACCTATTTATGTGCTGGCTTCGGCAGCACATATACTAAAAGTCTACCTATTTAAACCTTAGTCTTATCCCAAAGCACCCTCATAGAAACACCCAGAATAATATTTGACCAAAATTTATGCAATCCCATGACCTAGTCATGTTGACACATAAAATTAACCGTAACGTGCTCCCTATTCATTAAACTTAAACTTAATTAAAATTCATTTGATTAATTAATTAATTAATTACATCTACTCAAAGAAGATAGTACTCTTGGACCCAAAACCCTGAGTGGTCACCTGTGTTGCGTGATACTGGAAGCTCAGTGACATTCAGTCTTTCTCAAAATGTCTCCCTCCTGAACCATTGTAGCAATATCCTTGTCTGCTGATCCAAATCTACACTCTTCAAATCACGCCTAGTTAGATACCCCTGGTACATTGTGTCCCAATGATCTCTGTATGTTGCCTGAAGCCTTCTCTTCCACTTCTGTCACATAATTGTATCAACTCAGATTAACTTGTTGGGGGATCCCTTGGGCTGCCATCTTGAAAGGTCTTGAGATGCTGACCTTGACGGAACGATAATTCAGAAAATGTCAGAGGTAGAAGGGACCCTCATAATCACCACGTCCTCCTCTTCTTCTTGCACGTGAAAACAATGAGACCCACGGAGGGGAAATGCTTTGTGCAAAGCCAACCAATTAATGAAAGGACTCAGTCCAGAAGTTAAATCTCTTTAGTTTAAGGACCTACTTAACAGAACAAATTTCAGTGGAAGAAATTTTGTACCCACCAGTACTGAGTGACAGACCTGAGGAAAACAATGTTTGTTTGTTTGTTTTTATTTTTATTTTTTTAATGTTTATTCATTTTTGAAAGACAGAGAGAGACAGAGCACAAGCAAGGGTGGGGCAGAGAGGCGGGGGGCGGGGGTGGACACAGAATCGGAAGCAGGCTCCAGGCTCTGAGCTGTCAGCACAGAGCCCGACACGGGGCTTGAACTCACAAACCGTGAGATCATGACCTGAGCCGAAGTCGGATGCTCAACCGACTGAGCCACCCAGGTGCCCCGAAAACAGTGTTTTAAGCTTCTGGCAAAGGGGAATGTGTGTATGAGTATGAATGTGTATATGCAGGTGAGGAAACCACTGGGGTTTGGGAAGGCAAAAAGTAATGTCCTTTCATCCTCTCAGGTCCAAAACAATTCACAGATAAATGATAAAATCCAGAGACGAAGATTAAAAAAATACATTTGCTTTATTACTGATAACACTGATTGGAAAATATTATTTCCTATGTGCAGCCACAAGGCCTGCTTCAACTGTGGACCTCAAGAAAAAGGTCACTCAAAGGAGAATTTTAGCCAGAGACCAGAAATAAATATCCAAGATCACCGCTCACTACTGGTCCAGATCAGGCCTGGGACAAAGAGAACAAATCTCCACTGCTTATAGCCTTTGGATAAATGAACTCCACCCAGCCCCCGTATGTGGACAGATGTTTGCCAGAGTCTGACTTCTCACCATTCCAATGAGTTGCTTTTCCTCTGTGGAAAGGAAAAAGGGGCTGTGGGAGCTGGCAGGAGTGACTCTTACACCAAGCCGAATCTTTCCAAGAAGAGGGAGGCAGGTAGGAGGACCCGCATAGAGACAGGACGCCAATGCTAAGCTGAAGAGAGCAGGGTTACAGGATGCATTGTTGGGAAGGACTCGGGCTTTCCTTCCGTAGGAGAATTCTTGCCAGACCGAGTTTATTTCCTGAGTGATCCAGACACCATTCTGCTGCTAGATCCTCCCCTACTTTATTGCATAAGCCTTAAAGGCAAGGGCTTATCTTCTTCTTCTTCTTTTTTTTTTTTTTTTTAACTCCCTGGAACGTCACATGCTCCAATTTAATGTGTATAGAGAAGCTAGGGACTAAAACTTTGAGGAAAGTGATGGTCTCAGTTGCTCACGTTTCCTGTGTCCTTTCTCCTTTCAGTAATTTCCTAACAGAGAGGCACTTCAGCATAAGGTGTGGGTTCTAAATCCATAAGTCCACTTACTATGTGTGTTTGGTGACCTTAGACCATTATCTCTCCCCAATAAGTCTCAACGCTCTTCTTCACAAAATTCAAATGATAATACTGCCTGGCGAATTAAGTGAGAAAATGAATGTTAGACAGTTTACCCAGTGCCTGGAATATTGAAGGCACTCAACAAATGGTTAGTTACGTATGGGGGCTAGCTTCATAGGTGTGCAGCTCATGAACACACAAGGGCCCCACTCTTGGTTTAGTGCGTCATTGCTGCCATCTTGAAATTCTTAATCATTTTTTAACAAGGGGCCCTGCATTTTCATTTTGCACTGAGTACTACAAATTACATATCTGGTCATGATTATATAGTTATTCTAGAAGGATTTGGGTATAAGTTACAAGGAAAGAGGGAGGACCACAGAGGGGAGATGAGAAAAAAGAAACAGTGGCGGGGGGGGGGGAGGGGGAGGGATGCACTATTAGTATCTATCATCCAATTTTCCCTAGCAAATTAAAATACTAAAACTAAAAATAACCGCCCCCCTTTTCCCATTAGGAATTTTTTCCATGAAAATTGGGATAGGATGGTAGGAAAAGATAAGTTAATACGCAGGTCAAAGATGAATGGGCTTCCAAAGGAAAATTTTAGCCTATTTCATTATTTTTAAGGACTGACCAGAAAAAGTGGCAAAATATGTTAGCTAACTTGACAATAAATTATAGTTGAATTAATTAATTAATTAAAAGAAGAAATTCTTTTCCATAGGCAAATCGAGAACATAATACCAGGAAAATCAAAGTAATACTATAGATGCCCCTCATTGAAATATTTGTTACTTTTTTTTTAACGGAGAGTAACGTATAAATTATCCATGCAAGTGAAAAAGCAATCTTTATGACATAGTGTGTTTCGTTTTTCAGAACTTCAGAGAGACTAATTTAAAATAAACTCATATCTCATTTAAGAGATAGGCCATCTAAAATCTTGAGATGAGATTAGACTTGTTATAAATGATTGTTGATTAGTTCATTAACCCTTCCCTCCAGATGAAGGGATTCTTGAATAAAGCCCACACCGCTGGGGAGTAACTTCTTTCTGCTGTTCCATGTTCTACCTGTGCAACAACACAGAACAGCCCAGACCTTCAGGCCAGTCCCCCCACCCCTCATCCAGGATAGTTCTCCTTCATCCCTAAGTCATTTGTCCTCAGGTTAAACCTCCTCTGCCCTGGTCACTTGGTATAGTTTCTACATCCTGCATTACCCTAACCCTGTCTCCTACCTAGGTTCTATTTTTTGAATATGCATCTGAAAATATGGTCACCGACCTTCAAACAGTTGCCTGAAAAGTATGGGCAGATGCGATCAGAATACGGTGAGTGACAAATTCTTACTTTTATGCCCTCAGATCACAGCTTATCTGATGGCTATGCTGCAATATTGGCAAATTTTAGCCTCGCCATCAAATAACAGCTGGAAATGGGGAGGTTCTCATGGAACTCAATCAGAGATAGGCTTCATAGGGTCTGTGAGCTGTGGCTTTGTGGATATGTGCTCTCCAGGGAAAGCAGAGATCCACACCTCTCACTGGATTCTCAAAGGGTTTCTGGGGGGCCCTAATAATAGAGGCTTTCAAAGAAGAACGACAGTAGAAGCTTTCTGGTGCAAAAAAAAAATTTTTTTTAAGTTGATTTAAGAGGGAAATTGTAAGAAAAAAAAGAAAGATAAATACTTTAAACATTTTGTTTGACTTAAAACACCCACATTTGTAAATTTTACCTTTTTCTTTGTTTTAATGAAGAGTCAAGTCCTTTCTTTCGGTTTGGGAAAATTTGCTGGAATTCTGTGTTTGTCTTATAAAAAACACACCACTGAGAGCATTATACACATGCTCCAGAAGTAATATGAATGAAGAATCCCGGATTTTTAGAAGTCTTTTTTTTTTTAAGTTTATTTATTTATTTTGAGAGAGACAGAGACAGGATGAGTGGAGGAGGGACAGAGAGAGGGAGAGAGAGAGAATCCCAAGCAGGCTCTGCACTGACAGCGACAGTCCTGATACAGGGCTCAAACTAACGGATTGTGAGATCATGACCGCAGGCAGAAACAGAGTCAGAGGCTTAACTGACGAAGACACCCAGGCACCAGATTTTTATAAGTTTTAACAAGCTTGTACAGTTATCATGCTCCCATTTAAATCAACAGTGTTTAGTAAACGACTTGCCTTTGTCAAGTCTTTCCAGAGTATTCAACGTAGTTGAAACAAGTCTAACCATATTTCATCAATTTAAATAATATTGGATTAAATAATGTAATCAAAATTATCGGGGTCTACAAAAGGGTCTCAATAATTAGCACCCTTCTTTCCTACCCTGAACAAATGAAAAATAAACAAGGAACAAATATCGAGGTCAGAATATCACTGTCATAATGCTAGAAGCCAGGTTGAAGGACTGGACTTTAGATTTGTTAGCCAAGCTGGCAGTGCAACTAGGAATTAGGTCAAGACTTAACCGCCTGGTCCCAAGAAACACTGGACTTGGGCTGGCCTTCCCTCACAGTGACCAAGGTTCTGGGTGAGCAGGACTGGATGTGTTTATCTAAGACAGAAAAGCAAAGTTAAGGCAACTTTCCCATTTTTCTTCCCACTCTTCTCTGTGTAAACTACTCCACCTGCCTCGGGGCAGAATGAATGAAGGAGACAGAGGTTTGGAGAGTGCTTGGGGAAAATCCCTCCTTAAGGAATCAAAGAGTGGGGGAGGGGCAGGGGCAAAAAGGAATTCCCCTCTAACAGTAATACCAAGTAATACCAAGGGTAACTGGCTTCAGTAGGGTTCAAAAGCAAACCTCTCTGTCACTGGGTAGGACTAACTTATGAGAACAGAGGTGCATGGCTCCCCTGGAGAAGGCCTCCTGGCTAGATGTGTTTGGTCCACGTGCTTTTCAGAGGCGATGTGCTTTTCAGAAGTCAGTTAAAAGTTTCTATTATCTGTTGGGTCATGCCTGCCCCATCCTGTCCAGGAAGAGTTTATGCAGGACTTGAGTGTTTAATCTTCTACATTAAATCTCATGTGCTTCAAGATGTAATTTTAGGATATCACTCAACTCAGAGGCACATTAGGCAATAACGTTCCTGCAGGCAAAACAGAAAACTTAACTTTGCTAAAAACTCTAGGACTTTCAGGATGCTTTATGACAAAGCAAACATATTTTGTAGTTAATCAAGTTTTAAGAAGAGTAGTACAAAGGTATTAGTACAAAGTTTATACCCACTGAGCTCTACAGTCCGGTGATGATAATTATATTTTTTCAGGATTAAAAACTAAGAAAATACGTGGATCCAGTACTCTTTGACAAAACTTTATCTCAAACAAACTTAATGAAACATGGGTATTTGCTTAAAATATTTTTCCCCACATGGAGCAGCTAGAAGGTTTTAAATACGACCTGGGTGTGCAACAGCATAAAAAAAGATCTAATTATCTCTGCAAAAATCTTAATAGGGAGGTAAGTAATTATTTTAAAAAAGGTAGTTCTTATTTTAAACATTTCAACCTTTGAGATAGAAAACATGCATATGCATCACAAAATTTTCATTAAACGTGTTCTGATTCTTACCTGAGGTGAGCAAATTGGGAGTATTCTCTGAACTCTATTCTTTTCCAAGACAGAGGAAAATCACTCATAGTCTTCTCTGGAACAAGGGGATCGTTTCTTGGCTGAACTGAAATCTTCCAATGAAAATATCCAGCTCTCCTTCCCTCCTTGCCACCTTCCACAACCCTGCAAAATACTTGTGATTGGATATTGCTTCTATGATTTTATAAGACAGGAAGCTTCAGGAAGCAATTTTTCTACTACCGGGATGAATGGTTTTTAAAACACATTTCTAGAAAAGGTCCGGGAGACTGAGGTGGAGACAATGCTGAATAGAATTCGTGTTTAACTTTATACTTACATATGTAAGTGTTACTGTCTTGGCTTTGCAAAGTTAAATCTAGCTCATTGGATATTTAAGAATAGATACAGAAAAGATTATTCTTCTTGGTTGCGGGAGAATATGCCCTGGTTGCCATATTCTTCATTCCAATATGGTTGCATCATGATTTAATGCAGTTGTCTTCAAATTATTGGTCACCGGACACTATTTCTGTGGGAAATCAATTTAGTGGATGTCAACTAAATTTTTAAAAATAAGTAGAGCAAAGTGTAAAAGAAAGAATGACAGAATGCACTGCACATGGTAACAATAGATATTATTCCATGAAGATTTGATTTATATATTACGTGCATGCTGGGTTGCCATATGAAATGTATTTTGTATTGTAGGATCTTGACGTCCCCTGCCAAAAATAAGGAACAGGGATCACTGACCTCTGAACTGCCAAATATGACCTTCATGTTTATTATTATCATGTTTGACCGTGGTGGGGCATTGGACACTATTGACCACAACCTCAACCTTCTGTTTGAAAGTCAACCCTCCCTTAACTTCTGTAATGTTTTCTTCACTATCTCCCCACTTTCCTGGTCACTCATTATTAGCTTTCTCTTACCCCTTCTGTTTAATATTCCTTCAGTATCAAGTACACATTCCATTCCTTAGCTGAGACAAATGCCCTTTGTCATTGTCTCTCTCCTGTTCTTCTGGCTTCAGGTCTCAGTCTTCCAGCTCGGGCACCCTATCCTGTAGCCACAGCAAAGCGCTCACAATTCTCCATGCTGTTGGGCCATCCCATCCTCCCTGCCTTTGTCCAAACCACTCCCTCTTTCCCAATCAAACACCAGGTTTCCTTCTTGAGAAATGCTGTTCACAAGTTTTTGGTTATTACTAATGTTGCTCTCTATTACAATTATATAACATACCTATATGCATAATATATACTCATATGGTAGAAATAAAAGCTTAGAAAAAGAAGACTTACACTTCCCACCTTAGATGCATTCATACATTCCCCTTCCCTTCCCTTTCTTTTCACTTTAGAGAATGTCAATCCTGTACCAAATAGTTAATTTTATTACCCAGTAATTGGTTACAGTCCAGAATAGGTCAACCCATGTATGGAGAAACACTGAGAAGTGAACAGAAAGTCCTCCCTTTAACTAAGTCTCCCTGCTTTGTGTGCCTTTTTCTGAGCTCTTGTACCTTATCAAACATTCCCTTTATTGTGCCTCCAGAATCAACTACTTGAAGTTAAGTGTTTCTCCCTTACTAGCTGCTTAACTTGGGCAGGTTCATTCAATGCCACAAATATTTGTTAGTGTCAACTGTCAGAAACACCGTGTTGGGCACTGGAGATACTGACCCCAGGTGAGATAGACACACTCTGTCTCTGGCCTCACAGAGCTTGGAATCTCATCAGTCTTTTGAAATGGAGACCCTCCTGTCTAGTCCGGTTAAAGTTAACTTTGGTAAGTTTAGCTCATTATTACAACCTATTGGGATCTTTTTGCAATTCAATTCTGCTATGATTTCCAAATGAAAGTCTTATTTCAAAACTGAATGTTCCCAGAAATATGAAGACCTTTTGTGGTATAGTTATCTGCAAGTGATCGGTGTGTTCTCAAGTGGTGGTAGGAGTCACAGGTAGAAGCCAGTGCCCAGACAAAGCCAAAATTAGAGTCTGTTCCATAGTTCCTTACATACCTCTGATTAAGATGTGCACACACACTCCACACGCACCAAGTAAACAGTAATCTCTTTTACGGGAGACAGGGCTGTATCTTTTATTTTTGTGTGTTGTCCACAACTTGAAGATCATGGGTCTTCAGTGAATATTTTAGTGATCATTTGGTTGATGGATAATGAATAACATATGTTCCACATTTAAAAAAGTGTATCTGGAAAACACAGGAGAAGCAATTGTCAGGCACCTAGAACACGTAGGAAGTTCCTGTACACATGACTTTAACTCCCAATTTCAGTCTGCAGCATGATGGCAGTGTTAATGGTTAACAATTTCACCATGTTCACCTCTGTTTAAATAATATACTTGAAACTAGCAAAACCCACTATTGCCTTTTGAGATTGCCTTTATCAGCATTCAATACCCATCCTATTATAAGATAATTACATGAGATAGTAACAGCTAATTAACATTGTTCCTTAAATAAAGATTAAGTGGAAAGAATTTATCAGTGACTTTAAAATCAGATCATTTTCTCAGCTGGGTGACTCCTGGGCAGATTCCTGATGTCTTTCTGAGTCACTGGCACTGCCTTCTCCTCCCCTGAGCTGCCTTCAGCTTGCATTGACTTGATGTCTCCTACTATATGGATTGTAAAGCTCTTCGTCATAGTCTGGAGCGTAGTGACAAAACAGAACACCCGGCTGGCACTGTCCCCCCTACAGGGCCTTCACATTGCTGTGGTGCCCAGCCATGCTGGGGAAAGAGAAGAAAAGAATCTGGGGGTGACCTCAGTGGACTCTGCCCACTCAGCGTCTGGGTGGTTATAACGCAGAAGGTTCTAAGGGATCCTGAGGGCTGAGTGAGTCTTGTTGCCCCATTCCTCCCAACCCCCCAGCAAGACTAGGCCAGACAAAGGGATTGTTCTCATGGAATCCAACATGCAAATTTTGCCCCTTTCAGGGCTAACATTGTAATTCAAGCTTCCGGCACTGGAAGTTAATAGTTTACCACTCATTGTAACCTACACTGACAGAGATTCAGAGAACAGAGATCTGGGAGAGGGCAGGTCAGGTGACTGATAACATGACACAGTCCAAGGGAGAAACCATGTGTAATCACACAGCACTGAAAAATGCATACTTTTGAGTTTTTTATTTTACTAATGTTAAAACCACAGAAGTCTGTTCACTTATTCAGCAAGTGTTACATTATCCCCAAGTAGGGTTTCTCAAAAGTTCCCAGAAATTTCTCAAACACACACACACACACACACACACACACACACACACAGATATGGTGTCTACCCCTTTGTGAAGCAGCTGGAAACTCTCGTTTTATCCACATAACTGGTTCATCTGAAACAACTGTGTGTATAAACCAACCTGACAATATGTCATTTTTTCCTTAGGGAAAAAAGCAGTTCATGATAAGAGATGTCTAGTTAGTCTTCTCTCTCCTTCTTTCATTCTCTCTCTCTCTCTCTCTCTCTCTCTCTCTTTCATTTAGGTATGTAGATAGAACCACCATAAGATATTTAACTCTTATTAAAAAATAAGGGAGAAAAGGGGAAGGGTAGCCAGGTATAGTAGAAGAAACATGCTTTGGACACAGCACATTACCACACCCAGAGTAGGCACTGAATTCATTCTTATTGAACAAAAGCAAAAACAAACCAGATAGATCTTGATGTCAATCCTAACTCCGACCCTCACTTGCTGTGTGACCTGCCCAAGCTACTTAGTATCTCTGAGCCTCACTGATCTCATGCCCACTGTCATAGAGACACGGTGAAGATTCAGTCCAATGAGACCATGTATGTGAAGTGCCAGGTCCTTACACAAGACCTGGCCAACTCAACAAACAGCTGTTCTTGTTTTGCTATCCTGTTTCTTGGCTTTGTTATAGAGGCTTCTCTGTGAGCTACATGAAGCCAAACTTTGTCTACTTCATTTACCTCTGGATACAGAGATGTGCCCAATTAATGCTCTTCTGGATGACATTTCCCATTGTCTTGCCTTCTTTTACCCCAAGGAGGACAAGGTTGATGACTCATCAGTTGCCTCATGGGCTTAGCTCCTCAGTGACTGATTGAGCGGGGTGGTTAGGAGTGGTAGGTATCCATAGCAATAATGGTGCTCTACATTGGGGGATCTGCAGCTCAGGAATGCTGTGCTCTGGGCCCACGTGCTAGAAGCTTCTTTCCCACCTCTGATGCGCACAGTTGAGTTTGTAGGTCTATGGACTCTTATGAAGCCACTAGAAAGAATACATGGAAGCTATACCAGATAATTTGGAAGGATATCAGCCAAGTACATGGAAAAAAGTAGATGTAACAAAAGTATCAATAATATAGTCCCATTTTCAGAAAACAAATAGCAACAGAGACCACCCTTCTCTATTCCCCCGCACATCCATTCCCTGCCTTCTCCACTCTGACCTGCACCCACTCTGGTCTACAGCCTTATGGACCAAACCAGTGGGTTCTCTGAAACCAATGATTTCCTGTCAGGCTTGGCCAGTCAGAAGCACTGGCAGGAGAGGGAGGTCAGGCTGAGTCACTGAATGTCATAGTTTTTCTCAAGACAACCCCTTCTCTAGGCCTTTCCTTCTGTTTCTGGCAACTGCCTCCTCCCCTTCTTCTGGTAGTCTTGTGGATGTTCATAGCCCTGGGGTACAGCTCTAGCCCTTCTAGTTTTTGATACCCTGTCTGCACTTTTGGAAACAATCCCATTATTAGATTCTCTTTGAACAATCTTAATTGGAAGTTGCCATCTGTTTCCTGCTGAGACCCTGGCTAATACAACCTCTCTCCCTGCATGTTTATACATATACATTCACATTTGTATACAATTACATAAACATGGGGAAATGTAGAAAGATCTATACTATGTGGTTACAATGAGGTAGAGGGGTTGGGTAGAGGGGAATAGTGTGGTGGGAACAATTGTGGGTAGAACGGGAGACAGGGGAGCTGAGAACAAGGAAGAGAACATAAATGAACCGCAACCAAAAAATACACAAAAAAAAATTATACACGATATCACATTTAACATATCTATATATGTATATAGACATACATAAATACATCTAATTTTAAAAAATCCAGTGGGCAATATGGCAAAAGGGACTTAACAACCCAGATTTCCTGGCTCCTGGGGTAATGGGGGAAGCAGAGTGAGATGCTGAACATCTGGTGTATAACGCCGAATGAAATACTCCTAATAAGAAGCAGGGTGTCCCAGTGGAAGATGAGGTTCTTAAGCAAATTGATGGGCTTATAAAGAGTAAAAATTCTTTTCTTAGTGATTGAATATGTTCAGAGGGAATAAGGAGCCACACATCTCAAAAATTCTCTTTTTAGAAACTTCCTTAACTATAGGGAAGTGAGAAGACACAAAATTATAGTTGAGAAAACTGGCCCAGTCTTATGTTGGAAGAGGTTTGTATTTGGAGGACAGAACAAAGAACACACTCAGAGCTGGTCAAGTAGCCCTGCACTTTATTCAGTGATAAAAGGAAGACATGATGAGATGGGACTCCCAGGGTTTAAGAGAATGGTTCACTTGGCATGAGACCAATTTTATTAGCCAAGAATGACAAGATGTATTGAATAGAGGTGTCAGAGCTGTGAGAAGTGTATAAAGCAGAAGTCCAGAGCAGAGAGGGCAGCCAAACTAATGAAGGCAGTGGCTCGTGCTCTAGAAGAATGCTCATGCTCTTAGTTTCTGTCCCTGGAACCAGACTCTTTGAAAATCAGAGACACTTCACACTAATAAGACAAAGTAATCACATCACACTGAGCAGCAAAGAGGCTACCATATTATGGAACCATTGTGTAAGCCATTATAGGTTTTGCTAAAGATCTCCAGTAAACAGAGGGTTAACTTTGAATTTGAATTAACCAGGAAAATAAAGGAGAGGATTGAATTCTAGAAAGATATTGGCCCATTCCAGGGAAAGCTTGGGGAGAGATCCAGTCATGCACTGTCCAATGAACATGTTATAATCTCCAGGTGAATGAACATGTACAGATTGGAAAAAGGAGTGAGCCCCCTTATCCATGAGCTTAGTTTCCTTTTTTCATATTTTACACACACACACACACACACACACACACACAGAGACAGAGAGAGAGAACACAAGCTGGGGAGAGGGGCAGAGGGAGAGAGAGAGAAAATCTTAAGCAGGCTGTATACTCAGCGTGGAGCCTGATGTGCATCTCTATCCCATGACCCTTGGATCATGACCTGATTGGATATCAAGAGTCAAATGTTCAACTGACTGAGTCACCCACGTGCCCCTAGTCTCCTTTTAACAGAAGAGTTACCTTTTCCTTATGCTTGATCAGCAACCTTTACTACCCATTCATTTGTTGCTTACATCCTTGCCAGGAAAAGAGGTCAGAAAACAAATAACTGCTAAGAGTATGATACATCCTTTCTTTCTTCCCCTAGAGAGTGTGATTTAGTCCCTGGATGTCAAATGTATTGCAAATGAAGGCATTTATAACACATCAACAAGTAATTATTGATCATCTCAAATTCTAGAACTGTAACGCTAGAGGAGACCATGGAGATGATTTGTCTCAAATCCTTTATTTCACAGATGAAGTAACTGAGAGACAAGAGGGGATATTTGTCCCAGAAGTTTTATAAGCAACATACTCTCAAAATGGACCCACAGCTAATATATGTAAGGGAATCGATAGAGTTATAAATAGAATAGCACAGTTACCAGTTTAAAGCATTTATTAATTAAAAAATCTACCCAGCCTCTTTTACACACACACACACACACACACACACACACACACACATAAATGCACACACGACATTCATCATCCTAACAGCCCATGGAGGCATATCCACCCTGCATTTGTAACCAGGGCAATGGCCTTGTTTCTCAAACTAAAGAGATGATAGGGATATGTGCCAGTACATGATTAAAACAGGAAGACATTGTTCTCGAGGTCTCTCTTCATTTTCTATGATCTTAATTCACTGCCTCACATGTCAGTTCATGGTGCCAACTGATATCACAAGTGCAGAAACCCATCCCAGAGAGTCCTTGCTGCCAGAAGTCCAGCCAAGAGCAACTTCACTGTTCCTGCCTCACTTGCTAACAATTGTGTCACAAGCTTGGACTGACCACTGAAAGAATGATCAGTCGGAGTGACAACCTTTCAGTTCTGCAGAAAATAAAACCGACTCAAACAAAGAAACAGATGGGAGTTCTTAGAGTCAGAAACATGGATCCGTTCACTCTCTGACATTCCATCTTGGCTTGATCTTGGTGGAGAGATAAGACTGTTAGTGACAGTGCAGCAATGGCATGACAAGATGAGTGTTTGGAGAGATCCTGATAGTCAGGCAAGGGCACCCGATTGGAGGCTGATCTTTGCTGATGTAGTGGCATTCTCGTTTGAACTAGTTAACTCAGTATATTCACTATAAATCCTCTTGTCCAGGTGAGAAGGGTTGGGGTTGCTAATAATGTTTTTTGGCAAACCCAGTAGAGAACAGTTACCCAAAATAGGCTGTTGTGAATGAATCTGATCAAATATTAAGATCTGGACCTCATCCATGAGTAGCTAGGTGGGTCCTCTAACCAAACTGAATGTGTTCATTCAGAGAAGACCACAGACCGCAAATGATATTAACAGCCTCATGCACAAGTCTTAGCCCCCGGAAGCATCTTCTTTTCCTGGAGTTTCCACCATTCTTTATATCTTTTCATCTTCATTTCTTGTTGTTACATGGTTCCATCTCATCGAGCCCGGGTGCTCAAACAGGTAAACTGAATACATTTAGAGGCATACATAAGTTATATAACCTCTCTGTACCTTAGATTCCTCCTCTTTAAAAGGAGGAAAGTAGTAATCCTATCTCATAGGACTTGGGTAAGGAGTAAAGTAACTAATATATGGTGAATAATGCCTGGCATATAGTAAGAGCTATTTAAATACTTATTATTATTTAGAAGGGATTTATAAGACCTCAAATATTGCATGTCCCCACATTTGCCTGTGCCTTTAAGGATTTTAAGATTTCTGCCAGTTGTGTGCTCATTCATTGATTTGACCAAGATTCCAAAATCTCTCTCTCTCTCTCTGAGTCATGAGTTTTCATTGTGCACTATAATATATATTCATTATTCTCACATTTCACAGTTATATTAGTTCCAGAGGCTTCGTAATGGAGGTCTCCACTGAGATCACCTACATGCCAGGTGTTGGGGAAGGTGCTAGGGATATAAAGAAAAATAAGACATAAACCTGCCTTCAAGAAACTGATGACCTAATTAGCAAGTGGGTACGCTGACAAGTAATTGCCAAATGTCGTGATGGGTCCTGTGATAAAGCACCGAGATGCCATCGGGCCCCAGAAGAGATGCCACTAAGGCAGGGAGGTATTGGGGAATGGCTTCCTGAAGTGGGAACAGGAGTTCAGGAAGCAAATGAAGCAGGAGAAGGTGAGTTTCTGTAGGTGGAGGGACCGGCATATACAAAGAAGAAAGGTGTATAAGGTCATCGCATATTTAGAGCACTGTAAATCAGTACTCTACAGAGGGGACAATAAATTATATCTGTTAGAAGGATCAAAGGGTAAGAAATGACAGGAAAGGTGTCAGGAAATGAGGATAAAAAGGGGCCTGGTGGCCACGTCCAGAAAGGCCACTGATGGATCTCGGTCATGATCAACAAGTGAAGGTGAAGGTCCAGGGAAGGATTTTTAAAGAGGCACAGCAGATTCACATCGGAGAAAAGCCACACTGACTGCAGAGGGGAAGAAGGATTGGGAGAAGGTGGCTGAAGAAAGAGCCATGCGGCTGGCTGTTCACGGGTGTCTCAGCAGTGACATCATTGCTTTCCTCCTTTCCCCTACCCTCTCTGCGCACCCATGAATGTAAGGCACGAGACCAGACATTTGGCTGCACCGGCCCAGTGGGTGGGCATATGACCAAACTAGCCGGAGGTCTCTAGCTTCCCATTGTCACATGGCTTTCTCAGCCGGAGCCCCGGGCAGGCGGGACAAGAATGAAGTGAACTCTAGATTAGCTGAATCCAATCAAGTGATGTAGCAATCTAGGTAAGAGACTAGCAAATTCCTGAATCCAAATCTGGTGAAACAGGTGAAGGAATTTATAAATGAATTAGGTAAACATTTAGTTCTCCTCAGGAGACTCAGTTCATCCAAAAGAACCCCATTTGTGGGTCACGGGCGCAGCGCCCCCTGATGGCTGTTTGAAGACGTGGGTTACGGCGCTGGTTGTGTGGTCATTCACGGATTTAACTAAGGTTCCCAAATTCTCAAAATGGTCCTGCCAGCTTCTCTAGCTTCTGAGCTCGCGTCTGAGCCTATATCTCAGGATAATGAGAAACACCATCCAGTGAGAAGGTAGCTCCAATTTGCTGGGAATGATAAAACTGTCCCTTTATCGGGTAAATGTTTTCCAACCTTGGAAGTTTTTAGAATTAACTACAGAAAGGACAAATTAAACAAAACCCACACTTTTAACATTTTTGTGTTGAATTTAAGGCAACCTCTATGTGCCTGCTAGTGAAATTGTAATGTTTGTAAAGTGTTTTTAATGTTTAAGAGATCCTGGCATAGATGACCTTGTAATTTGCCATGTGATTCTAGTTTAAATGACTAATTAAGTGGTTGATTACAGACTAAAGCTTTAAAGTTGAAAGTCCTGAGAGAGGTTGGCTAAGTTTGTAAACAGCATTGAAAGATTTAAGAGAACTTTAGGGTCATGATATTTAAAAGCTTAATTTATTAGATTTATAAGAACCGCTTAGGTACTTGGGAAAGTTTTGCTTGTTAGTAAGCATTTGAAGTACTTAAAAAGAAAATCGTATATATTACATTCATAAATGCGGTTTAGACTGTTTAAGGGAACTTAATTGCCAAAATTGTAAAGTACCCCTTAAAAATTTATTAGATTTATAGATAGAATAATAAGATTTGTAGTTTGAACTTAAAAGCTTAAAGGAAAAAAAAAAAACCTTCATTACTTCAGTCTCCTGAATATTTATCTTAGAAACCAAGTAGCTGCAAACAGACTTTTATGTGCATAAAGCCCGGCCTCAAGGACCCCAGACAACCCCCGCTGACTTCTTCCCGGGATTTGTTTGAACGGGAGGCAGGGCGTGAGACAAGCTGAGAAGCCGGTGGCTGTGTGTGAAGGAGCCTTACTGCTGGGAGAGAATGAGGTGGGCGGGTATTGTGGTCCCAGACTCCCATCAGTCCAAACACCAGCTCTGCTCCCACCTTGTGGGCTGCTTAGGGGAACCAAAACATTTCCCTTACTGGTTTTAGCCAGTTGGAGTTGAGTCTCTACTGCTTCTAGCTAAAGAGACCTATCACTGGGGAAATGAAGAAAGGGGGCCATATTCATGGTCCTGTGGGTAGAATTCAGCTGTGTCATTTGAAAAATACCAAAAAACAAAAAAACCAAAAACAAACAAAACAAAACAAAACAAAGCAAACAAAACAAAACAAAAAAAACATCCCAAAACCACAACATATATTTAATATCTTGGTTCTCACATCTCCTTCCTGAGAGAAGGTTTCTTACCATCTTCCTGACTTGTGACCGTCTGGAAGCTTCACCCTGCCCTCTCCTCTCTGGAGACCCCTCCCTTCACCAGAGCCAAGGAGGGGGGCGGTCCCAGTAGGAGCCAGAGCGCCCGCCAGAGTGCAGATCCTTCTTTTCCTCTCTTTTGTCCTTGGATCAGAAGATATGGGAGCTGGAGGAGGCAGAGTGATGTGAGAGAACCACTAGTCCCTGACTGTTGTTGTTGTTGTTGTTGTTTTTTCTCAGTTCATTATGTGACTAGTCTCCAGATTTAGAAAGAAAACACTCTGGAAGAGTGATGAGTCTCTAATTAGGACTTGGAAACTCAACAGAGTACAGTTAGAAAAAGATACCTGTGTCCTGACTTCAACAGTTAAGGGACGAGGGTGCCATTAATCGAAATTAAGAACTCAGGGGAGCAGATTTGGGGGGCGGGGAAGAGGGGTTGGGTTTGGTTTAAGGGGAGTTGGAGGTGCTGCGTGAAATCTTTTTGGGAGTGCCCTTTAGGCAGGGGAGTGCGTGGGTCTAGAAATTCAGGTAGTCAACAGGCATGCGGGTAGCAGGAAGTGGCGTAAGTACTATTGAGTCGTCTCGCCTTTTCACTCTGCTTGGCTGTTGAGACGGGTCTCTGCTAAGCAGTACGCAGGGCACCGTATCCATCCAGGAGTAAGCTTGGCTTCCTTCCAAACCAGCATGGAATGGTTCAAATAGCTAGGGATCCTTTTCTTTTCTTTTCTTTTCTTTTCTTTTCTTTTCTTTTCTTTTCCTTTCCTTTTCTTTTTTCAATATATGTTTCAATGGAAACAATTTACTGAGATATAACTGACAGCTAGCATTTCAGGTGTAGAACATAAGGATTTATAGATATATATATAGTGAAACGATTATTTTAATTAGATTTCGTTAGCACCCATCACCACACGTAGGTACAGGTTTTCTGTTGTTGTTCCTTTCCTTTTAATGAAAAGGGCTTCTTTTCATTATTACCTAGTAAAGTACCCGGAAGGGGGCAGCTGCCGGCATGGCTCAATGATGTGAACGCTGGGATGTCAGCCACTGTCTGGGCATTTCTCCCCTGGTCTCTAGGTGGTTGCTGCATCTTCTAGGCACAGAACCTGCATCCGCGCCAAAGGCAGGAGGCACATGCAAGTTCCAGTGTTTCCTTTTACGAAGAAAGAAAAATTTTCCAGACCTTCTTATTCTGCCCATGGGACTTCTGCTTATGTTCCACGGCATAGCGCTGCGTCACGTGGCTGCCTCTAGTTGTGAGAAGAGGCAGCAAATGTAAAGGGAATTCAGGCTTATTGTGGCTTCAGCCCATGAACTATAGTTCCCGCCATTAGGAGTTTACAATTTCATGACTGAACTAGGAATCCAGAGCCCAGGCCCTTGGCTGTGGCGAACGCCTCTATTAGGCTGTTGACTTCACAATCTGCTTGACCTCCTGTGATTTATTTTCTTCCTCTCTCGAAACTTTCTCTGTAATCTCTCTAATTTTCCAACATCTACATTAAAAAAAAAAAAGATATCGTTAATACTGCCAATGTCGGATCTTCCCAAATATATAGTCTGATAGTCACAAAAGTCTCCAAACTATCCCTGCAGAATCTAAAAGTGGGAACTTTGACCGGACGGAGAAACTTTGTAAATGGGAGTCCCTGTGGCTTTTACTAGGACTCTGGTAAACCGTGGTTGTGAAAGTCCTTTGGGGGACTATTTCAGGGAATTTGTAAGTAGGTAGGACACCTGGCCATGGGAGGCTTGTCTGGGCAAGGAGATGTTTGAGACTGGAACACTGTGCAATTTTGAATTCACCAGAAAGTTCCAGGTTCTGTCTTGTGCTACGCGGGCCAATGAGGTATCCTTCTTAAAACAATTGCAGGGCACCTGGCTGGCTCAGTCAGTTAAGTGTTTGACTTTGGCTTGGGTCATGATCTCAGGGTTTGTGAGTCCAAGCCCCGTGTTGGGCTCTGTGCTGACAGCTCAGAGCCTGGAGCCTGCTTCAGATTCTGTGTCTCCCTCGCTCTCTGCCCCTCTCCCGCTCATACTCTGTCTCTGTCTGTCTGTCTGTCTCTCTCTCAAAAACAAATAAACATGAAAACAAGTTTTTAAAAAAATGGCAACATTGCAGCAATTAGGTGTCTTAGCACAGTTAGAAAAGAATAAAAGAAAAGCCTCACAAGAAAAGGAAGAAACACTTCTGTGCTTTCTTCAGTGCTCAGGATTGCTATTTTTAACATAAATAGGTCAATGCAGGACACTGGGGTGTAAAAGTTAAGTCCACATTGATGTTTGAGGGACACATAAAATCAGAACCTCTGTCAGAAGAGCTTCGGTGTAGTGTTCAAATCTCTCTCTTGGTTTGACAGCTTCGGGGGGGCCTTGCTTTATAAAGAGCGGGGCTCCTAGAAAGAGACTTGATTCCACCAAGTTCTGAGCTGGAAGATGAGTGCCATTCATATTGCCTACTGTCCATCAGATACCATAAAGAGCCGCTATCGTTACATGTAAAGTTTATCAGTTATTACTTGGCTTCCAATTCGATTTTCTGTTTTGTTCGGTATAATCAATAACACCATTGATTTCCTGGTAGGAAGCTTACATATACATTCAGTTTTAAATCTATGTTCCTTTAAGCTGCAATGAATGTTCTCCCCCAGATTTGCTTCCTGTATCAGACATTTAGACACCAATATTTTTCCATGAATTTTCCTTGTGTTTTTAGAAAGGCTTTCTTTTAATGGTCGATTGATGTTGAATTGGCAAAGGCTCCTAATGTTCTGAGCATAAGATATCCTCAGCCTGTAACTTCTGTGGCGTGTCGTTAATATTTCATAGGATCTGAACATGCTCTAGGAGCTTATTAACCCCATAATGAGATGGAGAATTTTATTCACTAAAATTCCAGGGTCTGTTCTCTATGAGATTAATAGCAGTCACAAGACTTTTCCTGGGGCTCTGCGTGAAGTGGGGGTCGTGAATTGGGAGAAGAGTCCGTGAGTGGAACCACCGGGTGGGAAAGAAGGAGGAGCAGTCGGCATGGTGATGTAAAAAGAGAAAGTCAGACACACAGAAATACACACAGAGAGAAACACACACAAAGAGAGTGCGTGTGGGAGAGCCGATACTGTGGTCTTTGGCAGGAGGATGCGTCCATAGAAATTTTAGGATGTTTCACTGTGTAATGTGCTATTTATACTTGTGCACAACTCTTTCAAGAAAACCAAATATAAAGATTTAGATAATGTATCACGACTTCTGAGGTCAGATGTGTGTCATTCTGGGTGATGCATCCCCGGACCCAGACTGACCTCGAGGCCACCCAGACCTATTTGGGTTTCATCCATGATTTCAGCCTCTGCGCCTCATGGCCACCCCTTCCTGTCTGTTCTCTAGTTGCTGGGAAAAATTATTTCCTTAAAGTGGGGCATCCCCCAGCTGAATTGTGATTTGTCCTAGACAGCATGTGTATCTTGGGAAGGGGACCTTGAACTTGGAATCAGAAGTCCTAGTTTCCAATCCCAGCTGTGCCATTTACTAACTTCTCACCTGAGTTTTCTTACCTATAAATGAGGCTACGGGACACGATTGTGAGAATTAAGTAAAATAATGTCTGTAAACGTTCCTTCCACCCGTGTCTGGCACATAATGAGTTTAATGGATCTCGCACGTGGATCAGTGGAGAATACCTAAATTATACCACCAGACTATTTTTACCCCAATCTTCCCATATGGGGTAGAAGTGAAGAGTCATTTCTATTACGAATATGATTTTCTAATCAAGGGCCATCTCTGGGGTCATCAATAAAAAAAAATTCCAAATTAGTATCAACAGACTCATTATCCTCCCCCCCACCCCCTTAAACACAAAACCAGTTAAATGTTGCTGAGTTTTGTACCAGAAGGAAAGTTACGGGGGAAAGATTGGGGGGGACGATGTATCAGGTACTTTTGGCTCTGTGTGTATCTCCAGCCGGCCCACTGTGAATTTTTGCTCCCCCATCATTAGGGCCAAGGGAAACCTTCCTCCCTGAGCCATGAGGGCTCTGTTGGCAAGATGCTCAGTGCACATTATATACCGAGCAGTTGTAGTGAACAGCAGGTGGCTTCTGCCCGAGAGACTGAGCACATGGAGAAAGAGAGATGAAAAGGACCCATTATAGCATCTTGGGCTCGATTCGCAGAGCAAGGCATGCACATACATGGCGTTCGCAACCAAGGATCACTGTGAAAACAGCGGTTGCTGAGGAGACCCCCTCACCTCACTGCCCATGGACTCTTCAGCTCAGCACTGCTACCTTGTCTAAGGAATGTCAGGGATGGCATCCCCGTGCAGTCCCCGCAGCGAATGCCAAAAGGATACCCCAAAGGCTATCCCTTGGTCTCCATCCAAAACAATGACATCTCACTGATAATTAAAGCTGCATAACATTCTACGGTTCCCATCAGGGAGAGAAGCAGCCGGAGGCTTCTCCACTATCATTTCTTAAATTGATGGTGATTCCAGAAATAACCTTGGACACTGAAAAAAAAAAAACAAACCACGGTTGGGTACGAGTGCACAGAAGGAACTCAAAGGTAGCTGGGAAGGACGCTTTTCTTCTAATCCCCACAACGTCAGCCCACAGATCTTAAACGTCCTTCTTTGTTGACTGAGCCAGACGAACACAGCACCTTAGTTCCGGGGCACCTGAGTTCTGCCCTTGCCTTTTATATAATCAAGACCCTGAAGCCCAATGACTTGACTGAAGCCACATCAGATCAAGGTCAAGTGAAGGTCTTCCAGTTTTATACTACTGTTTTTTGTTTTTTGTTTTTTTTTTTGTCCCATTTAATGGAAATATGTGAGCCTTTGTAGGGACAAAGGCAAAGAAAGAAAACACTTTTTAAGGAAACGGTATGGATATTGCAATGCTGAGCACTTAGAGCTTCTAAAAAACTTCTGAGAACGGGCCACCTGGATATCTAATTTAAAAGGGGACCGCAGACTGGATGCTGCTACGTTTCAAACCTTGCTTTGGAATCAGAGACCGCTGATTGGCCCACTTGAGCTTTAACACGATGCCCTTTCTCCTCCCTCGTCTCAGTGGGGAGGGCTTGTTGCCAGTGGTACCCCCTTCCTACAGAGCCCAGTTGATTTTTGTATATCTGTCAAATAAGAGGTGCAGTCTAGCAAATACTATACCGTTCGCATTTCTCTTTAATGATGTATGTGGCTTGCATTAATATGGAAATAGATGCAGCCCTGAGGCACTTTTGAGGTTGTCAGGGCTGTTCTCATGTGACAAAGTTTTCATGTCTCCGATCGGTGTACAGGGCTCCCTTGATTTTAAAATCCATGCTTACCTGATGTATTGTAATTATGGGATCAAAAATGACAGGGTGATGCTATTCCAAAGTTAAAATGATGATAATAATACCTTAGGTTAATATAGTGTCTTTCTTCTGGAAAAGTGAAAGAGTTTTTGCATATATTATCTCATGTGAGGTATTATTAGCCCCATTTTAGAGATGGAGGGCCAGAAGCAGGTAGGTTACCTGACTTATCCAAGGTCAGCCAGGTGCTCTGGCCACTGAACCACCATAGCAGGAAGCATGAAAGGCCCATTTTCACTGCTGAGCTGCCTTAGTATTTAACATATGTCATTCAGAGCACATATCTCTATGTCCTTCTCTTTGTGAACGACACTGTGGTGTCTAATCTTTTCTCCTTGATCTTTGATAATCACCTCTATTCTTTCTTTCCTTCCTCCTTCCCAACCCCACCTTCCTTCCTTTCCTCCGTAAACATTACCCACTAGCTTGGCATTCTGTTAGATTCTACAAAGTTAAGGAGGGCTATGTGGTTCTTCCTGCCCTCCAGGAGCTCAAGGACTGGTAAGGCAGCCAGAGAAACAAGCAGGCAAAATTATCACACGATGGCATTAGTGTGCTTAGGGTGTCTCCCAAGGCAGGAGGCTTTTAACAATGACTTGGGGGGACAGAGGACCAACCCACGAACACTTTTAAAGACAAGGACCCTATATTCTTCCAATTTGTAAGTTTCCCACACCTACCTAGTGACATGCATATGCAGTGAAATATGAAAATTTATATTCTAAATCAGGCTCACGAGCTGTTAAGAAAATTAATTCTGTCTCGTACCTTGGCAAATAGACCCTTACAATAATCTGGAAGGCTGACTCCTTAGAGTTCGAAGCTGGCAGCACGGAGGGAGTGAGCCCTGCCCCAGCCCGTGACACTTAGCCTCCTTCCTTTCCCTTTTCTTCTCATCCCAGGATCTGGCTGCACCTGGACGGGCTCATGGCCACCTGTGTGGAGACCCACGTCCACATGTATAAGCTCCGTCCAAACAGCTTGCAAACATCAACCAGTGGCTGAGAGGGGCACATCTGAGGGGATGGTGTGCCTTAGGAGGGTGGACCCTGAGAAGAAACCCACTTTCAGAACTGAAAGTGGGTTTAGGGCAGTTGGGCAGGGAATTCTGGAGTTCAGATTACCTGGCACGTATTTTAGAAGAAGGGTGGAGTCTGAATGGGCACACCCCCTTGGTCTCACGGACTCCCCGCCCCACGTGAAGGGGTGTCACTCTAGGAGGACCAGAGCAGAGCCTCAGGCAGGTACACCCCTGCCAGAGTCTAAGAACAGTGCTATTGAATGGGCACTTCAGAGGGCAACCCATGTGTCTTGCCACAGGCTAAAAATGCCTTTGAAGTCTTATAGCTTCATTTTAAGAAGTCACACAAAATTTACTTCTCCCTAACCCATCTTCACAATGGCAGGGGTGCCTGGGTGGCTCTGTCGGTTAAGCGTCCGACTTCGGCTCAGGTCATGATCTCACAGTTTGTGAGTTGGAGCCCCACAACAGGGTCTGTGCTGACAGCTCAGAGTCTGGAGCCAGCTTCAGATTCTGTGTCTCCCTCTCTCTCTGCCCCTCCCCTGCTCACGCTCTGTCTCTCTCTCTCAAAAATGAATAAACATTAAAAAAATTAAAAAGAAAAAAAATTAAAAATTAAAAAAAATAATAATAACGTCAGATCCAGGTTTTCGACTGCTTAGATCAAGACCTTTGTAGTCATCCTTGACCTTTTCCCTAATACCCCACTTCCATGGGCAAATATTGGCACACACATCTGGAGGCTTACCTTTTCTCACCACCCTCACTGCTACTGAAGTAGTCTAAGCTACCTTCATCCCTTGTCCAGACTGTTATAAGAGCCTCCTAACTGATTTTCCTAGCTCCACCCTTGTCCCCATCCCTGTACCTCTTACAGTCGGGGGAAGCCTCTTAGAATTCAAGGCAGATCAAGCCTATCTTCTGCTTCCTGTCCCAATGGATTTCCAGCCCATTCAGCATAAAAGCCGAACTCTGCACTTCTCACCTCCCATATTACCTCCTACTGTTCCCCCCACCCCCCAGGCACCCAGCTTCTGCCACGTTGGCCTCCTTATTGTTCCAGGAACCCATGAATCGCACCACCACCTCAGGGACCGCCTTCTCGCTGCGCGCCCTGTTTAGAATACTCTTCTCTGAGATATTCAGTCGCCTTCTCTCTCATTTCCTTCAGGTCTCATCTTGAATTCACCTTTCTAGGCAATCATACACCTAACCTGCACCACGATCACATTCCCCACATCCTACTTCACTGCTTCCGTTGTGCTCATCACAGAAAGCAGATGTCATAGACATGTCTTTGTTTTTATATACATCTCACCACGTGCACATACCAGAATATAAGCCTCATGAGGACAGACGCTTTGATCCGTCGAAGACTAGAACCACGTAAGCACATGGTGGCCACTCAATACAATCTTGTTGTATGAATGAATTCATTCCAGAATTCAGTTCTGAAATGTATCCATTATTGTTTTAAGATTAATTTTTTTTTACTTCCTTAAATTAAAAGTGTTAGGGAAATGAGACTGTGATATTGATACTGGCGGGCATATTACCTCAAATCTCTAGATTGAAAGCAATGAAAGCTGGTGCTTAGGAAATGTTTGTTTTATCGAGGAGAGAATTATATTCCCATTAGTGTTCATCTTGACATATTGTCTATAATTCTGAACGTACCCATGTCCCATCTTCCATTCTCTTGGGTGTTGTGTTAAGTTAGCTGAAGTCAATTTGCCCTCTTATGATTGATTTACGTGGTCGGTGAACTTCCTCAAGGTCACCTATGGCTTTCCTGATTGTCTTCCTCACTCTCGTCTGTGCCGTATTCACATGTCCTTGCTTGTTATTTTGAAATGCTATCTAGTTTTGCCCTCTTAATATAACTACTTTCCATAAACCACCCATAAAACCCTAATCATTACTGTAGTCAAATCTTGTCTCTACAAATTGTAACCTCCTCAAGGTCAAGGGCTGCATCATGTTTTCTTTTTTGTTCTCACCTCACATGTCCTACATCAATCCTCCTCCCACCATAGTATCAAATGAATCATAGGTATGTGAATTGTTGCTCAATAAGTTGAAGTCGCAAAAAAAGGAAAAGAAACTACCTTTGTAACTTGAAACTTCCGGGAAGGCTGCACTCTAACACCAGTGGTCAATGGTGTCATCATATGGTCGTTGGTACCTTAAGCATGGTTCTTCTAAGATCCTACTGTTAATCCTCTTCGTTATTTTTATAGACATCATGGGTTGCTAAACTTAGATCACTTAAAGCAGAGGAATGCAGACTATCCACACTTTTACTAATTTTTTTCTAAACGGATATATATTTATTATGGAGAATTTTTACAACATAAACAGGTGAAAGGAGAAAACAAAAGCCTTCATGGTCCACTCCCTAGGAATTGCCACAGCCAGCATGGTATCTGTGTCCTTCCTGTCTTTGCTTGATCCTAATGTGCGTATCGCTTTGTTCCCGATCTTAAATTTTTTTAATTATTTACATGAGCAATAAGTCAGCCTCACTTGAGAAACTATAAATGCACAGAATCGAAAAGAAGGGGAGAATCACTTATAATCTCACCACTTAGAGATTTTAGTAATTATCCCTTCACAGTTGTACCTATGCATATTATGTTTCTACCAAAATACTAAAATATGACATTACAGTACTCTACAAACCTGTCATCACTTAATAAATTGTATCACTAAATGTTTTTTTGTCATTATCACGATTTTGTAACTACATATCATCCTATCATATAGATGCACCAAAACTTGGTTTTTCATCTCCTAGTATTGAGCATATCTGTTTCTTCTTCTCCTTTTTCTTCTTCTTCTTCTTCTTCTTTCTTCTTCTCTGAAGTGAACATCCATGTAAGAAAGCATTTGTGGACAGTCATGAATTTGTGGTTGTGAAATCGCAGACACGAGAAACATCAATCTTACTGGAGCTTTGTTTCAAAGTAGAATCTTCTCTGGACTTCTCTTTAACTTTTTTATGTTTTCTTGATCATGTTTCCACACAGAACGTGGGCCTCCCCTATTGAATCTTTTCCCTTATAGAATATTCACCACATACAGCACACTCACACCTGATTGGTCCCTGCTATGTATAAGGCAGACAGAACATCATCTTGAACATGGATCCAATTTTGATGCATGTGTTGGTTGTTGAACACACGAGAGCAATCTTGCTAAATCAAACGACATCACCAACTTCCCCCATCCCGGTTCTCTGACGTGTACTCCTGTGAACTCTAAGACTGGAAATTAAACTGAATATGTTAAACTTATGAAAAGTACTTTTTGCTGGTCTTCAGTGCTACAGGTTTTCTTCCATCAACATTAGTTCAACACTACAACCAATATGACCAGGAGATTGCAGCCAGCTCCTAGTGTAGCTAATTTGCCAAGTCTCACACATGCATAAATAAACACTTATTGTAATTCTGACGTTTCATCCATTTTCACTCCTGGGGACAAGCCAACCAGAGTCTCAAGCAAAGAAACCAAAAACAACAGGGTTCCTTCCAAACTTGTTAGGAAAAAAGGACAGAAATCAGTAAGAGCCCACGCTGTCTTGTACCTGGGTGCAGGTGAGATGTGTTTAGATTGATATATGCGGTGTCATTTTCTGGACCATTAAAAATCCTGTCACCTCCGGAATGAAATGCTGCAGTGATTTACCAGCAGATGACATAACATCGCACTATCATTTAGCAAGAGAAATGAGAAGCACAAGTATTGAACCGAACATATTTTTAAGTTTATCACCTTAAAAAATAAAGATATTCTGTGCAGGAGAAAACCTGTAAATTTATTCTCACCGATCAAGTTCTTCATCTAAATCATTTTGATTTAAATGACAAACTAAGCTTTGGGGGAATAAACAAGTGAATGAGAGAAAAGCTTTTACCAACAGGGCCAAGAGAATGCCTGGTAACAAATTGCAAGCTCTTTGATGTAGGTTTTCAAGGCCATTTAAGCGATTTAATTTTTTTTTTCCTGTTCTTAAGACTTCATTCACCTTTAGACTGAGCCAGAGGAAGAGGACGCCAGAACAATCAATTTTGTTTTTCTGTTTCACATAAGCTTCTCTACGTGGCTGTAGAGGTAGCAAAGCCTCAGAAATAGCAGGAACTATCTGTGGCCCACCCAAACAAGTTAAAGCAAGCTGAACGTCCTGAATCTTTCTCTTGTGACCTTGATGTGGTGATATACGTGTAGCCTAAGCAAGCGAGAAGAGAACAGACTTTGAAGACTTTTTCTTAACATAAAAGGGATCCTTTATATTTTTGTCATACCGAATCTAGTATTCATTATTTAAAAAAAAAGATGGATGCAAAATTTTGTAATGAAGATCATCCAGAAATGTGTACAAATGGAGTCTGTCTCTATCCAGAAACCATTTGCAGAATCGGAAGCTTTTCACGATTAGTAAACATAGTCAAATATAATTTCTCAGAACTACAGATGCTCCATTTAGGGTTAAAACTAGTTTTTAAAGTTTATATTAATTCTTTCTGCAGCACTGGCAAGTTGGGGAATAACTAGCAGAAAATAGGTTGTATGAAACATACTTGAAGTCCCTAGATCTAAGAACACCTAGAAGGAATACATTAGTTGAAGATGAAAGAAGGAGTGAATTTATTTTGTGTTGTTCCAGAAAAAAAGCGAATGGGCCAGAATTCTTCAGGGGACTTTATCTTTTTTTTTTTTTTTTAAGTAAGCTTCATACCCAGTGTAGAGCCCAATGTGGGATTTGAACTCACGACCCTGAGATCAAGAGTCGGATGCTTAACCACCTGAGCCACCCGGGGGCCCTGGGGACTTTACTTTCTTTAGCATAAATGCTGAAAATGTGATTTTAAGGCACTGTTAAGTCCTTACTGTGTAAATACTCCTTCTGCCATAGGCCTTGAGACCAGAGACCTACACCTACTGAATGATACTAACTTGGAGGCTGTGTATGCATAAGAAGACCCCATTCTGTTGGTTCCAACTAATTGTGCCAGGGGCCACATGTCTCAGATCCCTTTTCTCAAAGACCCAAAGCAAGGAACCTTACAGATGGCTGGGGACAGGGGAACTGGCTATAAGATCAGAATCAGCCTAATGGTAAGTCAGTGTTCCTGGAGCCTGTCAGATGAATCCAGTCTGTGAAATAAGAAAGAAGTGGATGTTGAGGGCGAAAAACTGATAAGAGCCTAAAAGCCCAGAGAAAGTGATGGAAGAAAAAATAACTGGTGACATTCCAGATTCTGAAAGTACAGAATTAGGTGAGCCAGGGCGATTCTTTCATGACCCCTGCTCACCCCCATTCTCTTTGTAAACTATTTTGAGTGGGTTTTCTATCCCATGAAGTCAAAAATCCCCAAAGAAACCCAGTGGCTCAGACTCCTCCTCATTTCTTTCCCCTGTCCTCCAGAGGCTAAAACTAGGACAAATAAGAATAAGTTATAGAGCAATGGATCTCATTTAACGATTCAACCTGTCCAGACTCAGAATTGCTGTCACTGAAAGTGTTGAGGCAGGCTTTGTAAAATTTGCTGCTGGTGTTTGTTCAATTTTGTTCAATTTATAATCTTTGCTTATAGTCAGAACAGTAGCTAAGTTTGGAAAACAAAAGTAATTCCATAACTTTGTCTGCATGTGACTGTAGCAGGTATGTTGGGGATATAACTCTTTATGTAAAAGCTGTTTGACCTTGGGGAGTTTTCTAAATCCCTCAAAGCCCCAATTTTGTCGCTTATGAGTTGGTTCCACAATCCCTTCTCTAAAACGATTGGATCAGGAACGTTTCAGATTTCAGAATCTTAAGATCTAGATAGTTCATGTGGTTTATACACCGTATTTTATGCAGATGCCTCACGGAGGTTGTGCCAGTGCTTGATAATTATGCCATATCTACAATGAAATATTTGCCTATTCATACCAACAGGCATAAAGACTGTAAGTAGGCCTCATATCAATTCAGATCAGATCTGGCCTTCAAGTGAGTTTGCCATAGACCCAATGAAACTTTTTTGTGTTTCAGAACTTTCTGGATTCCAGGGTTATGGGTGGGGCTTGTGACCTGCTGTATTTACCTCTTAGGGATGTTTTAAGGGTGGGATGTGACCATGCCTGGGCAGCAGTGGGAACAGGTTCTTATCCGTTTTCCCACCCACTCCTGCTTTGGATTAGATTTAATGTTGACCCCAGGACCCAGCCTGTGTGTCTATGGCCACCATTTGGCTCTCGTAGTTTATTTCTGTCCCCTCTTCCCTCCCCACCTTGAGGAACAATTCCGGTCCAGCCAAGCCCAAACTGACTATGGAAGAAGCTTCAATGACAGTCCCACAACAGCTGAACTGCCCATTTAGAAAGGTACTGGGCACATAAGAAGTGTCCCGTGTCAACTGCCATCACAACGATTTCCACTACTATTGGTGGCATCATTATTGTCTTTCTACCCCAGATGCCAGTGCCCGGCATCGTTCCATTTTTAAGGAGAATTTGCATCCTGAGTGACTTTCTACTGTCGACACAAAAGCATAAAAAAATGAAAGATCTGGGAACAGTAAACAAATAACTTCTTTTACAAGTGAGAGTAGAGGTAAAAAAGAAATGAACATACAAATTTGCTTTCATGGTCATCCTTATCTTGGCTGTCATCACACCATCACAATCTAATGATTACAGAAAGAGCACTGGACATTGGCCATTGGGTCATCATCTTTAACTCTGAAACACAACCACACACATGCATCCTCTTACAAGAGCTCTTGGAGAATTTTTAAACCTCTTAAAACATCTCAAGCTTTTCATGAAGGACAATCAAAACTTTAGCAGTGAGGGTCTTTCCTTTCTCTCTTACCCTAGTAGTTTCTTATACTTGGGAAATGAGGCACTGAAAAGCCCCAAACTCTTCCGCAGCCAAAGGAAGAAAAAAGTGATGTCAGCTTTGAAGCCAATGCAGCTTCTATCTTTCTATCTCTGTTAGGTAACCTGGAAGGTCTGTGTGCTGCCCTTTCAACCACTTGAAATTGGAATTCTGATGAAAATTTCATTTTTCTACCTGTCCCCTCTCCTGGAACTAATTGCTAACTCCTCTTTTTTTTTTTTTTGGCCATCACAACTGAACCCAAATCTAAAGCTTATAAGCATAGGATAGACCAGAAAAGGATAGTTAGGGAATTAAAAAAAAGGAGAAACAGAGAGTTCAAAATGCTTCATCAACACTAACAAGATTGACTGAGGGCACTCAAGATTGGTAGAAAATTTTAAGAGCACAGTCACAAATGACAGTCTATGTAGGTGAGGCCAAACCTTCCTGTGCCAACAAAAAAAGGTCTAATGTGTTGCATACCAACAAGAAAAGTATCTAAAAGCCAATTGATTTAATTTCATTGATGGTTAACAACCCCCCAAAGCATTGACGTGATAAGTTTTCCACAAATTTGCTTCTAAATAAAAAGAAGAATAATCAAATTTAGAAAGAAACAAATTGCCTTAGCCTGCCATTTTAAAACAGCACAAGTAATCTAATTAGCTAAATTTATTAGGAGTAAATGTGAATGAACTCAGAAATTGAATCTGGGGTCTAGCACTGGTACAGCCTTTGCATTCACACATCAGAGAGCAAAGCTAGATAAAAACTCTTTTTCTTCCCAAAGCCTGAACATACGTTAAAAATTTTTTAACTTTTATTCACTTTTAAGAGATAGAGAGAGATAAAGCATGAACAGGGGAGGGGCAGAGAGAGAGGGAGACACAGAATCTGAAATGGGCTCCAGGCTCTGAGCTGTCAGCACAGAGCCCGACGTGGGGCTCGAACTCACGGACCGGACCGTGAGATCATGACCTGAGTTGAAGTTGGACGCTCAACCGACTGAGCCACCCAAGCACCCCTAAAGCCTGAACATACATTAAACAAAACAGAGGATGATGTACAAATAAAAGAAACCGCTCTTGTTCCCATAGCATCTCACACCGGAGTCAATAATATCTATTGGAAATAGCAAACCCATTTTTATTGGGCTTAAGTTTCTACTTATGTCCTACAATTACTCACGGAATTAGGCCTACATAGATCTTACTAGTGTTTGGTAAGCATTTTGAAGTTCTCTAACTTGCCACTGTTGGTTCAGCCTTATGGTTTAAATTTTGGCTCAGTCGTGATTGTCCAGGATCAGAAGTTAGCTTTTTGCTATAAGAGAGGGTCAAGAAGAAGAAGGAAAATGATATTTCCGAGGCTGGATGGGCAGAAATCTCTCTGCTCCTTTCATGTTGATAAGATAACTCTTCTTTGATTACTGGCTTTGTCCCATGTGCCCACACCACTGTCATTTAGGTGACAGGAAAAAGGAACTGACTTTAGTCCAGATTCTTTCTCTCTTCCTTCCTTCCTTCCCTGCTTCCTTCGTTCGTTCGTTCCTTCCTTCCTTTCTTTTCCTCTTTCTTTCTTTCATTCTTTCTCTCTTTCGAGAGTGTGTGCTTGTGCATGTGTGTGGTTGAGGGGCAGAGGGAGAGAGAGAATCGTAAGCATGCTCCATGCTCTGCATGGACCCCGATGAGGGGCTGATCCTATGACCCTGGGATCGTGATCCGAGCCAAAATCAAGAGTCAGACGCTCAACTGACTGAGCCACCCAGGTGCCTCTAGGCCAGTCTCTTGATACACGAACTTCTTCCAACCCCCACAGCCTGGTGGGTCACTATTATTGCCCCACTTTACAGATGAGGAAGCAGCGGCCTAGAGAATCCAGGTTACTTAACCCAGTGTCATTCAGCTGGTTAATGATGGAATTAAGATTCATAGTCTTATTTGTGTAAGTTCAAAGACTGTTATTACAAGCTGTCTAACAAATACTTATTGGAATGGGTTACAGTCCAATTTTTACTTCCAATAACAACATCCATAACCATTGGCTTTCTACTTTCAAGTCCTGTTTTGCTCTCTACACTTCGTTTATCTTCAGTACTGTCTTGGGTGTTGGTAGTAAGATCGTCATCTCTCTCACTTTCCGCACTAAGACCCAGAGACCCAGTGAATGTAAGCAGCGTACTTAAAATCAACCACACATTTATAAGTAAACACAGATCTCGAACCCAGATGTGGGAGCTCAAATCACAAGCTTTGCACTATCCTCCACAGCCTCCTGTATCTCAGGAAAGCGAGACTTGACTGAAGAGCCAAAGTCTATTTTCTGGCCTCTGACATCTCACTATGACCAGGTCTCTAACACTGTGGCTATTTGGAGAAGAAAAGGAACTATGTGGCAAGTGGTTGATTACTCAATTCAAATCAATAAGAGCCGGTCAGTCATTTGATGGCCTAATTGTTGATTTAGACAAAAAGTAGATTACAATTTGGGCAGCACAATGGCCATTTTTGCAGAACACGTGAGTATAATCATCCTAGCATGGAACAAAATTGTGCTACTGTAAATTTTCCTTTTGGTTTATTCTGTATCGCCTCTGGGTTACAATTTAATCCCACCTTTGCTCAGCCCCTCAGGGACACTGGGTCACTCTGCTGATTTACAGGGAAAGCGTTAAACCTCATTTTTCTTAAACTGAAAGACCAAAGCAGTCAGAGCAGAGACAACAGGGATGTGACAAGGCCACGAGGCAATTATGCGTCCCTCTCCGGGCGTACCTGCCTGAATGCTTATGTGAAATCCGGAAAGGACACTATGCCCTTCTTCTTGTGAAGTCTCTACTGATCACAGAAGCAGATTCAAATAATCTTTCCCGTTTTGCTCCTCTGGGCTGCTTGGCTTTGTAAACTGTCAGCAAAGCCGTCAAAGTGGGAAGCCAGATATTGCCATCTCTATAGGCGGATGCCGCCCAAATCTTGTCTGTGTGATGGCAGGCACAGAGGCCGGAGCAAACAGGAACAAACCGTGTTGCTGCAATATTCCTGAATTCCCCAGGCTAATTAGGCCCTCACATTCTTTTATAACAGTGAAGCAAAAAAACATCTACTTGGAGATTCCGTTAGAAGGCGTACACTTTCAAGACACGTGAAATTGCCCAGGTATTGCTGCGGGTAATAAAATGAAACCTTCCTCTCTGGATTTGAGATCATTAGCTTTCTGTTTTACAGCAAATCATCTGCCGTTCTTGCCTCCAACCAGAGATGCAGGGGAACCCGTCTCATCAGCCCCTGGGACAGCATTGCCTGCCACGATTGCTGATCACGCCGCATCGCGGAAGTGAGGGCTTGCAGGGCAGGGAGGAGGAGGGAGAAGCAAAAACACTGGCCGCTTCGTGGGGAGTCGTTACCCTGCTCCTGGCCCGGGAAGAAAGAGCCAGATGCTCCGTTTTACTTTATCTTTCCAACAACCCTGTGGAACAGGGTTGGATGGTTAAGCCCCATTTGACAGATGGAGGAAACGGAGCCCTGCCCAACATCAGAGTGAGCGGTGAAAAATCTTTGGAATGTTGTATGCAGAGTAAGGTAAAAAGCTATCCGGCGGGTACATACATTGGAAAGTATAGCACTACATACAAATAATTTTGTTTCTGAAGCTGAGATATGAAATGAAAAGACCCTAAGGGTCAATTTTTGCCTTATATTCTTCCATTTAAAAGAGTGCAAGATATGAAATACACACAAAAAAATTGCATAAGAACAATTTTAGAGGAATAAGAAATGGCCATCACAACCCTTAAGAAGTAGTTATTAAAGGGGCACCTGGGTGGCTCAGTTGGGTAAGCATCCAGCTCTTGGTTTTGGCTCAGGTCATGATCTCACAGTTCATGGGATCGAGCCCCGTGTCGGGCTCTGGGCTGACAGACTGAAGACTGCTTGGGATTCTCTCTTTCTTTCTCTCTGTCTCTCTCCCCACCCCCCCACCCTCTGTTCCTCCCTCCCTCTAAATAAATAAATAAATGTAAAAAAGTAACTATTAAAAAGAAGTAATGAACAAATGAATGATAAGAAAAACAAGCTATAATATGATTAGCGCCGATAAATAACAGCCATATGTCAGACTCTTCATTCTCAGCTTGATAGAATCCGTAACAGGATTCACAATAAGCAGCAACATTTTGTCGTGCATGTGCTGAGTGCACACTTGACTATCTCTGTAGAAAATACCTTTTACCAAGTGATGTTTTTTTCTGGTACAACTTGGGTTCTGCAGTGAAGAACAGAGTTCAGTTATTGCCTCTTTTGGAAGGGAAAGAGTTAGGAAAAAGAGATAGAAGATAAGTGATTTCTGTTACCCACCGAGATAAACCAAAAGCATGGATCCATGCTCTTCAACTGCTTCGTGGATTTTTAAATCATTTTACAAGACTTGACGGAGCACACCTCAATTTAGAAGAAGAGCCATGAGACCTCCAATTAGAAATATAATTAAATGTCATTTGGGGACTAATAACCAAAGCTCGAAACATTATCTGGGTTGATGATAGCAGGGAAGGGTTGAGGTTGCCCTGTTCAGCTTCTGGTCAGAAATGCCAGCTGGTCATTAGACTCCAGTAAATTTCACGCACCAATGTATTTATTGCTGCTATAAACTGAAAATATGAAAGGAAGAAAAGGTAGGGAGCTATTGATTGCATGATAGGCCTTGGAGGTTCAGTTTGCTAGCCATTATTCCTTGATAACAAATGTGCCTTTTGGTTTTACCGGATCAAACTGGTTTCACTGACTGCCAATCTTTTGTGAAGATGGGCATAAAATAAAAATACACATACGAAAAAAGGGTGTATCTGTTTATAAAGGTATGACTTTTTGCCCTGGGGCAGGGGTCAGACCCCCAAACCTCGCTCCTAGTAAAGACCTGAGGGCATTTAGAACTTGGGATCTGGATCTTGGGAAACTTGGGTATTTTTGCTGTCCTGATTTCCCTGCAAAAGATGGGAATTCTAGACGAGCTCTTGAGCTAACAAACGCGTTAGCTGCAGTAGGTCTAGAAATGGTGTTCTCTGGGGGCAGATTTTTGAGAGAGATTTGTAACTTCTTTGTTTTACTTTTAGATTTTAGGAACACACAGAGAAATCACAACTTGCCTCTGGTAGATTTCCCTCTTAGGCTCGTGTCTTTTTTGTGTTCATGCTGGGCTGTAGTGCTTAAGCCCGAGCCGAGAATATACTGCTTCTCCACTGGTCTGTTCAGCAATCAGGAGCGAGAATGCATGGCCGGAGAATGATTACAGAAATCGGAGTAACTTGAGGTTCGAGTAGCATTGAAGAATATCATGTAAAAGAAACAAAAACAAAAACAAAACTACGACACTTATTTATAAATAAACGAAGCAAGCCAGCGCGGATGTAGGCGGCTATGAGGCCAGGGAAGAATGTGGCTTTTGCATAAATAGGAAGAAGCAGAAGAAGTTAGAAGATAAAGGAGGTGAGAGGAATTGAGCAGGTCAGCAGCTGTCTCTCGGTTTTGCAGGGCCTATTTTGGCAAATCTGGCATATGCGGTCATGCGTCAAGCTGGACTTTGTGGGGAGTCCTATATTTACCAGGTAAATGACCAGATGTCTTTGCCAATGTGTAATAATTTCTGACGAAGGGATTTAAAATTCAGCCATGCCACCCAAAATAGGAAACTGGTTCTTCTTGCTTTAAAGGAAATTTATGGATAATTCAAGATAAGCCATCTGTGCACTAAGAAATACACATCCTACAGATGGTGAGAATTATAGGATACATAATACTGTTAATAATAGCATCATGTTCTGATGTATTGTATGAGAAATATATGTATATGTGTTCATCAGGTCCATTAAGGTGACATTTTATATTTATACACTGTAATTAGACTCCATCTCTGGAACAGGGCTGGGCACACAGTAGGCTATCAAGAAGTCTGGAGGGAAGGCAGGTGGGGGGGGATGAAGGGAAGGAAGGAAGGAAGGAAGGAAGGGAGGAAGGAAGGGAGGGAATGGAAGGGAAGGGAAGGGAGGGAAGGAAGGAAGGGAGGGAGGGAAAGAGGGAGGGAGGGGAAGGGAAGGGAAGAGGAGGGGAGGGGAGGGAAGGGAAAGGAAGGGAAGGGAAGGGAAGGGAAGGAAGGAAGGAAGGAAGGAAGGAAGGATGGACTAAGCTCTAGGGTTATCTTGTGGAATATCTGTTATGTATATTGATTGAAATTAAATACCCTAGACCATGTAACTGAGCGAATTTGGGGCTGACTGTGATTTGATAGAAGGCAGGAAATCGAGGTAGATGTTTTTTGTAGCCAGGTCCTCTCCTCCCTTCATAATGTAACTCTGATATTTACCTATGTTCTCGTACCTCAGGGTCAAACGTAGGCAGAGATGAGGTTGTAGATGCAGACCCTTCCAGGGTGGGTATGGGTAGGAACCAAGAGCTCTCATGCATCCTGAACTTGCAGTTACCTGAACTTATTTTGAAAAGAGGAGCCAATTCTTTCTTCCCATTGTGGCTGCCTCAGTATATGTATGGTAATTTTGATTTATTTTAAGTTTTTTTTTAAATTTCTATTTATTTTTGAGAGAGAGAGAGAGAAAGAGAGAGGGAATGAGAGCAGAGGAGGGGCAGAGAGAGAAGGAGACACAGAATCTGGAACAGGCTCCAGGCTCTGAGCTGTCAGCACAGAGCCCGAGGCGGGGCTTGAACCAGAAAACCATGAGATCATGACCTGAGCTGAAGTCGGATGCTTAACTGACTGAGCCACCCAAGCACCCCTGATATCATATTTTGACTAATTTTGTTTTAAATCCATGTGGCGTGCTGGAGCCAGCTGTGTGGCTACTTCTTAATTTTTCAGGAAATCTGTGACCCAGTTGTTGAACACAGCAATTATTAAAAATTAACTTAAATAAACTTGCAATTAAACGAATTATATCTAAAAACAAAAGTAACGAACATTCAAACTCATTACCTCCAATTCCTGCATTCTACTATGCTCTGTGCCCTTGAGATTATGTACTTCTCTCATATCTGTGTCGAGAAAACACTGTAAAATGGTAGACTACTGTGTTTATCTTCCCAACTCTTCATTCGTTCCGTGATGTCACATGGGCAGTTTGAAATTTGCCATGGTCGCAGTATTCACTTTACAGAAACCAACAAATGCTCCAACTCGGGGTGGGGTGGAGGGTTTGGTGAGAGAGGTTGAACTTCTATCAGCACCCTACTGAGTAGACATCTTGTTTTTCATTGGGTCGGTATCTATCACTTCCTATCTGTGGAACTGCTTCCTGCTTCTAGTAGATAACCACCCTTTTCCTCTGTAGGTAGTTTTAGGGAGGCTTCCAATTATACTACCCCATTCCTTGATCACAAATAAAAGAACATGACCTAGGTTTGGCAAGTCAAAATTACCCTGACCATAGTGATAAGAGCCAAACCAGTCAGTACTTCCCTGAGGAGTTTCTAGATGGATTCTGGGAAAACCAAGGTTTCTCTTTTTGTTGCGGAGGAGTTAAGCTGGGATGATGTAAACCTAAGGCTGCCTGTGGCCATGTTTCCCCCAATATCCGCATCACACATAAGAAGCCACTCCCCATTATGAGGGCCTGAAGCCAGCCACAGAGGACAGCAAAATCCCAAGGCAGAGGACAAGCTGGTGATAACATTGGAGTCCTTGGGGCAAGACAGGCCTTTCATCCATATCATTTCCACTTAGGAAGGTCAACAAATTCCTGTTTTTGGTTAAGCTCCTTTGAATTGGGTTTCTGTCACTTGCAGCTGAAAGTCTGACGAATTCAGTTGATTTGAGATTATCCACTTCTCTCTTGTTGCCTCTCTGTTTTCTTGGTTCATCAATTATACATATGTATGGATTGTATGTTGATACTGTAAAATTGATCTATAGAAAAAAAAGTCAATCTAGAAAACCAGATGTAGTCTTTCAGGAAATCCATAAATCTCTTTTAACCAGTACTTCCAAGGTTTTGCTGCCACCATGGGGATTGGGGTAATAAAATGCACAGGTTTATCACCTTTAAACTCAAAGTCTGCCAAGAAGAAATAAGATTCCAAGACTACAATTCATTAGTGTTGCTCTAGCAGAAGAGCTGTGTGATGGCGGGAATATCCCTTGAAATGAAATCCTCATGAAAGGACTGGTTGGTTCGCTGTCTTGATTAAGTTACAGAAGCTGAAGCCTGCCACATTACTTCCCAGCAGACCTGATTAAGTAATTGGTATAGAAAAGAAATAAAATAGAATAAAGAAAAATTAAAAAAAAAAACTGAAGGAAGAGAAAAATGGGGTTGGAAAAGACCAGAAACTAGTTTAACTCCTTGTGCCTTAGTCCTGTCCTATTGCCTATAAGGAATAGTGCCACACTGGGACCCAGGGTTGGCTCCTTCTGTTGGTATGTTGGGCACTTAGTAGGGGGAGTAGGCATGTCAGCCTTGGGGAAATAAAAAAAAAGTTAAATGGTCAAGATGCCCCATGTTATGATGGTATGAAGTCTCTTTGCCCAGCCACCCTGATGCTTCTTGAATGGGTGATATGACATGGCTTTGATGGCCATGATAGGAATTGTGCGTAGGCTCAATCACAGAGACCCCTAACAGAAGCATCCTGTGCCCAGTGCCCGTGGTGTTACTAGTTTCTAACAGTGACTCCTACCACCTAAGGGGAACAGCAGAGTTGTCTCCACCAGACTCACTTACCACCATGATTTTAGTTATTAGACTTCACTACATTCTATTGAGGCTTTCAGACTTCCTAGAGATTCAGGGAACTAGTCATGAGACCTTTAATTTTTTATTTCCCCACTGAAACCAGCCAGTTATTTCTGTTACTTACACTTAAGCTTCTTGACCGACTCACTGAGACAACACAGCACCAAGGTCATGGTTAGGAAGGCAGAGATAAACATGAAGGCCAATGTGAGGAGTGGGGTTCAAAATGAAAGAGTAGGGAAATCATCAAAAATTAAGGTGTGATGTGTGTGTGTGGACTGTTTGGATATGCAGCTCAAGCAGAAAGCCCTGGGCAGCCTACTGAAATCCTACCTGCTTTAAAGAGTGGGTCCAATGGCTCAAAACTCCAGGCTACACTAAAATGCAGGAGGCTCAGACCTTTCCAGACAATAGAAATTAGAAAGTGGGAAGGTTTCGTAATGAATATGGTAATTTTTCCCAGAACTGGTATTTTAGTTGGAAATATGTAATTGTAGTAATATATCTGTTGAACTTCAAATGAGGCAGATAATAGGGTATAAAAGGTCATATTACTCATCATATACAATCTCTGTTCCAAAACACACTGCTCAGAGCAAAACTGTTCTAGAAGATATTATTCTATGTTTCCTATCTTAGAATATAAAAATATAAACAATTTGCATTTTGTTAAATGAACATTTTCTTGGAAAGCATCCATTCATCACCATCTCTCCTTGGATTATTTAAATTTGAGTGAATCACCATCATAAAATAGTTAGAAATCACTCACTTATTTTTTTCTTATTAATATTTGACGCCTAATAGCACTTTTTCATCAGATAATGCTTTTTCCAAACGTTTATTCCTAATTAATTTCTTCAGTTTACCATATTCTTGCATCGGTTTACTCTCAATCTTTTTTTTATTATTATGTTCTTTTTGAAAATGATCATCTGGAGGCACCACTATTTCATCACCAGTTAGAGGATTTTTCTGCTTACCATTAATGGACTGTGGTCGTCTTTTTGAATTTTGCAGAGCAGCAGGTAATGAAGGTGATGCAGATGGAACTGAGTCACCAGGCTTTGGGTGCCATGAGAGACCACATGGTCTGATGGGGAGTCATTTTCTTCAGGAAAGGGAGTGGCTCTTTGCCCTGATGACTTCCGTTCTGTCCTTGGATTGTAGGAAAGTATATGGGCTGGAAAGATGAAGTCACGAATAAGGTACAGCAACTTTTGGACAAGTAAGATCCTGTGTGGTTGACTGATCTGCTTTTGTCACCTGGGACCCTGGTCTCTTCTGGCTCCTTCCTTATCAGGACCACAAGTTTAAGAACAGTAAAACTCTCCCTGACTCTAGAATACCTACAGTTCAAAATCCGCCTGAGAAAAAAAATGATTCAGGGTGCTGGTGGTTAAGGACAAGAATGTTAATGGAGAGGAATCCAGGCATTCTTTGAGAATAATCAGGGAAAGCAAATTATTTAGTAAGATTTCTTTGATTTAAAGAAAAGTTTTTTATGTGTTTATTTATTTTGAGAGAGAGAGAGAGAGAGAGAGCATGAGCAGGGGAGTGGCAGAGAGAGAGGGAGAGAGAGAATCCCAGCAGGCTCCGTGTTGCCAGTACAAAGCCTAAAGTGGGTCTCAAGCTCATGAACCATGCTATCATGACCAAGATTCCAACATGTAACTGACTGAACCACTCAGGTGCCCCAAGGTTTCTTTGATTTTCTCCTTCTCCTCATTCTGTCTTTCTGTTATACTACTTATGTGTTTTTCCGAACTTTGGAGTGCCCAGTGCCAAAACAATGGGCTTGCTGTGCTGTGGTTCTCCTGATTAAAACTCCAGTCTTAAAAGTCCCATGTTTCACCCTGTGGGTCCCATCAAGACCCCCACATTTGTGGTGATGTACAAAATATCACTTTCAACAATCAACTCATGGTGAAGTTGTAAACCAAGTGTTTGTTCCCTAACACTAGCATTCAAATGAGGTTGACCATAATGAAATATTGTCAGATATATGAGCTCAAGGATTTTCTTTCCTACTTCTCATGTTCCAGGTCTATTAAATAATTGATGTTCACAACTGAATGCACAGAGAACCCATGGATATTTATGTGGTTGAACCAAAAAGCTGAATATAGACCTTCCAAACATACGACAATGTATAATTTGGGGCCATCCGACATGAACTTCATACTGGAAAAGCAACTGATGTTTTGCTAAGAACGTAGACTTCAAATATACTAGTATACTTCTAAATCAGAAGCAGAGTATTGAAATAGCCTTGGATCTATGCTCTCTGTGATTGCATTTACAACACCATTTACTGTAGAATCTATTGCAAAGGCCACCATTCTTAAATCGATTCCCAGCTTTAAGACAAAGAATTAGGTATCTCATAGCTGGGACAGTAGTAAAGGGTTGAAGTAACCACTGAAGAAGTTATTTTTCAGTCCTAATGTTACATATGTGAATGGAAAAAAGAAAGCCTGTGCGTTTACTCATTTGCTTATTTACATTATACTACCAGATACTCTCAGGAAAAGAGAGAGAAAGACGAATTATGAATTGTCTCTCAAAAGTAGGTAGGTAGGTAGATACACAGTCAGGTGGATGAGACAGACAAGGGCAATCATTGACCTCCATGTGGTCATTGAGATATGTGTTGGCTACTATAAAGACAGTATAGCATAGTGGCTCATGGTCTAGATTTGGGCTCAAATTCTGACTTTTCCCCTTACCAACCGTGGTAGCTTGAGGCAACTTCCCTGAGCACTCTGGGAATTAATTTCTTCATCTGTGAAAGAGGAATCCTAGTAGTCTTCATCTTAACGAGTCTTTTTGAGGATGACGTTAGAACAGCTCTTCGCAAAGTGTGGTCTTCTTAAAGTGTGGTCTGGGGCCTCCCGAAGTCCTTGAGATCCTTTCAAGGGTCCTGCAAGAGCAAAACTATTTTCATAATAATGTGAAGACATATTTGCTTTTTTCACTCTCTTTTTCTAATAATACTAAGCTTTTATATGCCCTTTCCTTCTTTTTCTTTCATGAGTGTACAATGGAGTTTTCAAGAGGCCACCTGATGTGATAGCTCAACAGATTGAATGCAGAAGATACAAGAATCCAGATTTCTTCTATGAAGCTAGACAGTAAAGAGATTTACAGATGTGTAAACAAAATCACTTCTCAGATTTTCTTGTTTTGAAACACGCATTATTTTTTCATTAGAAAGTATTTGTTAACATTTTACCATGATTTTCATCTGAAATTGATGATTTATCTCAGTCGTTATTTCTAAATGAATTAATGACTGTTTTGGGTATTTTCTCAGCTTTAATTTCTAGTGCTACAAATATTGATAGATATGACCTATATAAACAGAAGCCCTTTGGTGTCCTCAAGGGAGAATGTAAATGGGGCCAAACACCAAAAAGTTTGAGAGTAACTAAATGAAATCATTGTCTGATACATAGAACGGCCAGTATGAGACCTAAAAGCTAGATTGTTTGTGATGGGGATTCTGTTGATGACTCAGTGGAAAAACAGTGGTCAAGGAAGCCAAAGGATTGAAACCTAAGATGAGTTTAGAATAGCTGGTCTAATCTGCATCTCTAGATTTAAGAGGTGGTGAGTAAATTAACCTGGACATTGGTCATATTTGCCAGATTGTATTTATCATGATAGGGTTACAAACGGAGGTGGGAGATTGTGCTGGCATGGAAGTAGCTGAACGTCGACTTGGAAAGACAAAACTTTTACATAGGTAACTCATTGTCTAGGATTACAAAATAAGGGCTTGTATCAGTGGAGGAAGGAAGGGGTATTTGTGACAGGGTGTGATAAAAGTCAAAAAAGACCAGGAGGTGTGGGAAGAGTCATAGAAGGTTATCTTTGAAGGGACATGTGGTTATCCTTTGTAGCAAACATTTTATTTTTATGTTTTAAAATTACACAAGGATTGTGTGAATAGGTTTTGTACTTAATTATTCTAACTGTCCTAAGTGGGAATTTTTTGTGGGGAGGGAGCTTGGGCAGTGAAGTTGAACCTTTAGCCCTCTACTCAATCATCCTCTTCTATCCTGAGATGATTTTCATAAACAGTTTGGTAAATATCTTTCCAGGCCTTTTTTTAAATTCATTAAAGAGAGAATAATAAAATCAAAACTTACAGCCCTTTCCAAATGCCAAGCATAATTCTTTCCAGACCATACAATCTTTATACAACTCATAGAATCTTCACAGATCCCATAAAGCATTTATCATTATTGTTCCTCTTTACCAGCGGCGGTGAGGGGAGAATCTGAGACACAGAGGCTAAGCACATTGCACAAGGTCACAGAACAAACTTCATTTAAACAGATAGACGTATATAGTTAGGAAGGTATATGGAAACATGGTGGTTTTTGTAAGTGTGTTTTTATATAAATGGGATTGTGTCATGCATGTCGCTGTATTATTTGCGTCTTTCACCTAAAATGGAACCTCACTGTATTTGACTTAAAAGTTCCAAAGTCTTTGAAATGGGTGATCACACGATCAGCTTCATGAACATTTTTGGCTGCTGGGTTATAAGCATGAAGGAGTTCAATATTTCTCCATCCAAAGCCAATCTAATCTCCCTCTCAAGCCTCCTAATGGCATCTAGGCTTGATCTCTCGGTGATTCAGACAAGAACACACTCATTAAGTCCAACTTAAAAGTCCCATCTCCCTTCCTCATGTCCCCGTTGTGGGCCTGTACTGCCAAGGCTCCTGTCTCTGCCAGTTAGGACTGGGGTGGCCAGCAGAGGTGCTGGTGGTGGTCCAAAGGGGCGAATGTCACTTCACTTGCCTGGGAGCAGGGCCAGAACCAGTTGGTGTTTGGCCTCCTGTGTGGCAGCAACCGGACACTGGCTTCATTAGGAGACATGCATGAGTTCTTCTGGGCCCTCAGGACCTCTGTGAGGGGCAGGTGGCTGCATCTGAGTGCTTTTCACTAAGCTAGAATCCTTAAAGTCCTCCTGATCTGGGAAGGAAAGAACTGTACCATCTTTTGTGAGCTTTCTATGGAGGAGAAAAGGTCTCCTGTGAGAAACTGAAACTCCATGGGGTGCCTGGGTGGCTCAGTTGGTTAAGCATCGAACTCTTGATTTTGGATCAGCTCATGATCTCACAGTTCATTGGTTTGAGCCCTGCGTTGGGCTCTGTGCTGATGGGGTGAAACCTGGTTGGATTTCTCTCTTTCCCTCTCTCTCTTCCCCTCCCCAGCTTGTGCTCTCTCTCTTTCTCTCTTTCTCAAAATAAATAAATAAACTTAAAAAAAAGAAACCCCTATCCCATGCAGGTTCTTGGCATGTGACTTTACATGTGTAATGGGATTCCCAAACAAGAAATAATTAATATATATAGGAACCTAGAACGCTTGGAGGTCCAGAAGAGACAAATTCAAAAACGCTCTGTAGGTCTGTTCTCACAAGCCAGGGCACAATGTTGCCAAAGATGAGCTCATACTAAAAAATTACAAACCACAAGAAGAAAACCACCGTGAGAGTACAAGTATGTCTGTATGTGCAACACACAAGAGAATGAGCCCCCAGAGAACTAAAACTACTACAGCAATATGAAAGAGATGATGATATAAACCTTTAAATGATTAAAATGGGAAAAAAACAATCAAAGAGTAAGAAAAATTAAAATGTAACTATATTTTTCTTTATCTTTTATGGAATTATTTTATATGTTTAGCTTCTTAATATACCTATACTTTATTTATTCAGAAGATATTTATTCAGAAAAGGGATCTGGCTTATTTTTGCCAATGGGTATCTCTCTTCCCCAAATCAGTTTTTGAATAGTTTCCCTTTTCTTCACTGATTTTGAAATGCCAAGATGGTCATAATAAATTCTTAAATATTTCATATAGATGTGAATCTATTTTAAGATGCTTCTCCATTGTCTATTGCTATACCAACACACTCTTAATTAATGTAATTTTTTAGCATGTTTTGATGTTACTTGGGAAAACTGATCTTTCACATTTCCTGCTCTGCATTTTTTCCAAATTAGTTTCTACCTTTTAAATTCTAGATCATGCATTCTCAATGGAAGCAATATCACCTTCAAGAAAGTGGGAATTAGGTGTTGGAGGGTGAGAGATCTTACTCTTTCTAGGTTAAGCACTTGATAGATAAACATATAGTACTTATATGTGTATGGTATTAAAATTTCATGGGGGTGATTAGGAAAAAATGTTAAAATCTCTCTTAAAGTGCTGATAATAATAACAACAATGATAATACAAAGATTATAAGGCATATTGCTAGGTGAACTTTGGAATTAGCTTGTCAATTTCTCCTGCTGATTTTTGCAAAAAAATTAACAAAAAAAAGGCCTTGGAGACCAGAGAGATGACATGATTTGACCTAGGTCACATTGCAAATTAGGAGCAGATCTGGGATGAACACCCACTCTTGACTTTTACTCCTAGATTCTCTTCACTGTACAACCTATTCTGATTTATCTTGGCACCTTGAATATGAACTCTTTTCCAGGCCTTTGAACAGGTTCTGTGCATCAGACAGCCCTCAGCATGTTGCCCATAACCCTTTGTCCTTAGTCCAGGGAGGATGCTTCTGCATATGCCAGTGGATGTCCATCGTCTGGCCCATTCCATCCTTTCCTCAATTCCATTTCCTTTCTTAGATCCTGGCCGGTCAATAATGGCATCAGTTGGGACCCTCCAGTTAAGAGCAGAAATAAGTATGCCACCATGAAACCCTAGAGTTTGGGTTCCAGGCTCTACTAAAGTAGAAGCTCAGAGGAGTGGAAGATCTGCAGGCTCTGTTGATCAGGAAAGGCTAAGAGATTGTAGGGGAGGAGAGAAGATGAATACAACAAGGGAAAGAGAGCATGCCCATAAAAGAGAGGAAGCAAAACGTTGACAATTGCTGAAGCTTGTTATCTCAAACCTTTCTTTACTTTTGCATAATAAGAAGTAAACAAAAGAATTATTTCTCATCATGTCCAAGTGCTGTATTTTTTCACCAGCTCACACCTCAACTCTATTTCTGCTGATCAGTGAAGCAAGGGGCATTATCCGTATTTTTTTTTTCTTTGATCCATTTATCTCTACTACTTCTTATGCCTTCAGGGAAGGGAATAGCAGGACAAAACACTTGAGAAAAAAACCTCTTGTACTTAGCAGGTGGCATCTGTAATTCTCTCTGGCTATTGATTACAGTAATCCCTGATGGCTACAGAGCGCTCTCCAGCTGGTCTCTTACAATTCCAGCTAGGATCCCCAGCCAGATGTGACCAGTGAGCTCTGCCTCCTAGTATTCTCCCTTGTGTAGTCCCCTCCCACATTGTATCAGGCCTGGCACTGAATACGAGAGAAATGATAGTATCTCGCTTCGAAGATTAGGTTCTAAAACACACTGCGGCTTCCATCTCGGGCTCTCCTTGTCTCTCATTACTTGCTCCAAGGCAAGTTAGCTCTCATGTTGTAAGAACCCTGTGAAGAGGCCAACATACTGAGGAACTGAAGCTGCTTTCTCACAGCCATGTGAGTGAGCTTGAATACGGAGCCTACAGCCCAGTCGAGCTTTCAGATGACTATAGCTTCAGCCTGCAGCTTGGATACAACCTCATAAGAAACCTGAGCTGGAATCACCCAGCCAAGCTGCTCTCATGACTGTTAGAAATTGTGTGAAATATTAAATATTTGCTGTTTTACGGTGCTAAGTTTTGGGATAATTTGTTACACGGCCATAGATAACTAATACACTTCCTCTGTGCTGGCCATAGCAGTACATACTTGGGGGTGCTTTATCCCTGAAAGCAGTCCTGTTGGGAATAGACTTTTCATTATGTGTATAACAGGATCCCGTAAATGTCCACTGTCCAAAGAGAACCATGCATCCTTGCCCTGCCCTCTGGGAAAGTGTAGCTGACTTTGACCATAGACTCCTCTCCTCACTTTGAAGTTACAAGGGGGCAGGCACCAGGCTCTGTAGCTTCAAACTTCAAGGAACAATAATCTTCCAAGAATTCTTTTGTGCTCTATTTTAGGATGGGTCTGTGTATTTGTTATTAGGGCTGTTGTAATAAATATCCACAAACTTAATGGCTTAAAATAACAGAAACTTATTGTCTTACATTTCTGAAGGCAGAAGACTAAAACCAAGTGTCCACAGGGCCACAATTCCTCCAAAGACTCTAGAGGAGGATCTTTTCTTTCTTCTTCCAGCTTCCGGTAGCTTCAGGAATTCCTTGGCTTATGGATGCATAACTCAAATTTTTGCCTCCATGTTTACATTAATTCTCCTTTGTCAGAGTCTTTTCCTCTTCTATCTCTTATAAGAACACTCGTCATTAGATCTGAGGCCCACCTGGCTTATCCAGGATGAATCTTAATTATATCTGCAAACATGCTTTTTTCCAAATAAGGTCACATCCACCAGTTTTGAGGGGGAAGACAAATGCATCTTTTTAGGGGCTACTATTCAACTATAGTCTGTGAGTTCCTTTATTTCAGTAGATACCAAGTGGCAAGGAATTAGTAATTACTCTTGGATTCCCTCTCATTTAGCTTGTTAATGACACTTCTCTCTTTCTCTCTCATTTTGGCTCAAGATGGATGTTGGGCTCAAGATAAAGTGACTGGGTAAGCTGGTTTACACCTCTTGACCCATGCAATTATTAAGAGCCATGCTTTCACTTTCAAAATTGTCCCAGTTGGGATAAGTTACTTGAGCACCCACGTAAGGTTTTGGCCAACTTTTAGTAATTCTTGCAGATAGATGTCTAGACCCTTTCTTTAGAAACTTTGGACACTTGGTACCAAATAATCGAAGAAATAACAAAAAAGTTTTATTTAACATCCAATTACAGTTATTATTATTATTAATATTCATTTCCTGAATAGGAAAAATCCCCAGAGGTTTGGGGGTAATATAATCATATAGCATGTGTCATGAGGAAGAAGAAAAGGGACAGAGAGTGAATATTTCCGTGGTTGCATTTTTACAAAGCAAGGCTGAAGAGACCTGGTCTGGAAATGTCATGAAACATGGACAGAGTTCTCACCCTGGAGGTCTTCTAGAATTGGGGGCTATGAAAATAGTATTTATCAGTGTCTGATTCTACAAGGAAAGGATTGGATAGTTGGCCCTTACTCCCAGATCCCTTACTCCAAATTACAGTGGGTTAAGAGCAGGCTCACATTGGGCACCTGGGTGGCTCAGTCGGTTAAACGTCCGACTTCAGCTCAGGTCGCAGTCTCGCAGCTCGTGAGTTCAAGTTCCGCGTTGGGCTCTGTGCCGACAGCTCAGACCCTGGAGCCTGTTTTGGAATCTGTGTCTCCCTCTCTCTACCCCTCCCCGCCTCATGCTCCATCTCTCTCTCTCTGAAAAAAATAAATGAACATTAAAAAAAGAGAGAGAGAGCAGGCTCACATGTAGGGGGCAGGGAAAAAATCCCAACAGGTAAAGAACGAGGCTAGGTCAGCCAAAGCCACCATCTATGGTCAAACTGGCCTCATTGGGTTGATTAATTGATTCCCCTCATGATGTTGGGCATTGTATACCCAACTGCCAACATGGGTGGGGAAGCCCAGGTGAAAGGAAAATGAGCCTTGTCAATGTTCCCCAAAAGAGGGTTCTTTGCTTTCATTATTTGTTTACTCATTTGTATTTGTATACCAAACTTTTCATGCTCTGCTCTATTCTAGTGACTTAGGAAAGATTTGCTGGGCGGTACGTTCTCAGTTTCTTCCTATGTAAAGTGAAAGTGCTACATATCTTCTATGCTTCTTAACCATTTGGGACGATAATCACCTCTTCAACTGGCCAATTACTACTCACCCTCCAGATAGTAACTTAAATGTCAGTTCTTCTAATACTCTGTTTTGAAGATGACCTCACCCTACGCCTCCCAGGTTAGGCTAGGTACTCAATTTATGTGTTTCTTTTGCCACAGGGTAACCATACTTTATTAGAATTGCCTGTTTAATTGTGTAGCTTCTCTTCAGGAGAAGAGAATGGTCTCTATTTTGTTTGGTCGTTAATTTTTACCCATAGAATCTGACATGCAGCCAGTATCTGATTAATATCCGTTGAATGATTGGAAAAACTTGATGTATCGGTGGTTCTTACCCACTTAGGGGCACTTGAATAATGAATGAAATCTATGGACCTTTTTCTCTGAAAATTTCAAGGGATTCACAATTACCATCCAGTCTCAGTCATGGATTCTGGGTTAATAACCCGCAGGCTCATTGACTTGTCATCAAGTCTCTACCAGCCCTGACATTCTAAGATTCTATAAAATCAGAAGCCTCCAAACCTCCCAGAATATGGCCCTCAGGGACCATGTTGCCCTCAGGGACCATCCCATGACGCAAGGGATGAAACAGAGTTCAACACAACCACAGTGAACTATCACAAGGCTCTAATTATTAATGCCTGCATATAATAAAAGGTATTTTAGGAAAGGGAACTGCAGAAGCATCAAGTCATGGGGGTTTTGAATTTGGAAGGACCTTACAGATCATCCAGCCAATCCCCTGTTCAAAGCAAGAATCCTTGCTATTCCAGGCCTGAGGAGAAAACACCCACCCTCCTCCTTGAATGCAGCCAGATAAAAGGAACTCTCAACTTTTAAGCAAGATTTGAAAAACTGGTGGCCCACAGCTTGTATTTAGCTTAGAATCCTCTCTCCCCGCCCTGACAATAATGTTTTAAAATTCAGAGAATTTCGTGTTAAAAAATCCGTATGTCTAGATTTCCCCATGAAACTGTAAGATTGAAAAACACTGGCTGCCCTTTGCCCCGTGGAAATATGGCTAGAGCTGAAGAGATCCCTAGTATTTGTCTCTCCAGATCACTACTATCTATCTGGACTACTCCTTCTACTTAGGTACTACCTGGTCTGATTCGGTCTGTACCTTCCTATGCCCTGCAGGCCAGGTTAGGCTGGAGGCGGAGCGGAGAGCCCTGGTTTGGAGCATTTGCCAATTTCCATAGTGTATTACTCCCACCATGGTCAATTTCAAGCTAGCAATCTGATGTCAGTCTGCTAGATTTCTTAAAATTTAACAATTCTCTTTCATGAATCCGTACACGTTAGCAGAGTGACCTTAAAATGTTAGAAAAACCAAGGTCACTTAAGTTGAACCAAACTTCACTTCCTGTAATTCCCACCAGCATTCTCACATCTTCTCTCTGCATTAGTACAGAACACACTTCAAGCTTTATCATAAGGCACCCTTGCAATTATCTTTAAAGGAGGAACTATTACTCTTTACTATCAAAGCTGCAAAATCTGTCTCTTAATTTTGATAATTAAAGGAGATCATAAAAAAACTGATATGACATTAGAAAAACAAGGAAAAGGAAAACCCAAACATGATAAGCGTAGTAATCTCAGAGCAGTAGGATTATATGTGATTTTGTTTTATTCCGTGTACTCTTGAGTATTTTCCAATGTTTCTACAATCAATATATATTGCTTCTATCAATGTGCCTCCATCAGACTCTAAAGAAAACTTGATCATCTCCATCTTACTATGTGTTTCGTATAGCCTGAAATAAACTCTACTTTGTCAGATGGGAAGTGAAATGATCTTCAGATCACCAGTGTTTACTTAGGACGGCACATTGGTGAATGATTTGGTATAAGTTAACCCTGTTAACTAAATGTTTCTGTGAAGTAAGAAATATGAAAGATTGAAAATGAGGCTAGACACACGAGGAGAGCACCCTGGTATAGGACAAAAAGAACTAAAGTAGTTGGAAGAAGATAGTAAGCTGCATTTTTAAAGAGTCACTTTCTATTTATCATATATTTTTCCTGATGAAAGAGTGGTACAGGAAGTAGCTTATTCCCTCTATTTTGTCAACACCCTCTCAGTAGTAATAAGGTAAATTTCACCACACTGGCGAGGATAACATTCAGGAAGCTTCAGTTATTTGGCCTTGGGTTCATAATATCTCCTAAGGGTCTAAAGCTGTTTTGCAGATCAAACACATATACTCATTGGAGACACACACACACACACACACACACACAATCGTTTCTGATTCTCTCCTAGCACTACCTTTAAAATAATAATGTCTGCATAAATTCCTCAATAAGAAGAAAAGAAAATCTTTTCTTGTGTGATAGGCTGACGATGTCTGATTTATATAGCACTTGACAAATACTAATTCAATTAACAAATTCTCTGAATAGTTTTTTGAAAAAATCCCCAAAAGAAGACAATTCTACCCACAATGAATATCTAGAAAACTGACTAATAAAAGTAGATTTTTTTTACAAATAGAATAAATACACTTTTATAGCTAAAAAAAAAAAAATAGAATAGAATCAGTAGACCTGACTGTGATATTAAAGATAAGCTTGGTTTAAGTCAAATATGCAAGAAGTGGTGACCTAAAAGAAATCAAGCATAATGTTTATAAAATTTTTCTCCTTTTAGAAAATGCCTGTGTAATTACCCTGATGGGTTGAAATACACAAAATAAACTAACATCATCGAGTTCATTATGATTCTCAAAAGCACTAAAGCTCGTTAGTCATATTCAGAGAATTTTCAGGAACCACTTTACTTTTCTGAGAATTGGTCACTAAAGAGGAAGAATAAATTCTGTGCAATCTGTAGCTCGGGGTATTCAAACAGTCATGGAAAGAAAGTTCTTTATAAATTTTAGTTAAGAAACACATAAGGAATAATACAATTAAAATACCACCATTTGGCAGCCCTGAATGAAATAATAGGTTAGGTGAAGACTGGCAACATCTATGAAAACAGACAACCAGACATGACGAGCTCTCCATGCAACGCAAAATGGATTCATGAATAGGACAGAAGTATTACTACCTGAAAATGAAACCCAAACCTAGCTGAAACCTTAGATCAAAGTGCCAGTTTATGGGAAGTAAAAGGGGAGAGGAACATGGTAAGTAACACCATGAGGATGTGACCAGCAAAATCCAGAGTGTGGGAATTTTAAAGGGCAAATGACTTCGTTTCTTTTTTTTAAGTTTATTTATTTATTTTGAGAGAGAGAACTGCAAGATCATGACCAAAACCGAGAGTCAGATGCTTAACTGACCGAGGAACCAGGCACCCCCATGACTTAGTTTTTTTAACAAATAAATGACAAAGAAAAAAGCTGGTGGGGGGGACTTACAGATTTAAAACAAGCATTGCAAGCAAGTCAAAGATGTGGACACTGATTCAAACGCTTCAAGTGTAAAACACTCGAGAGACGAGCAACAAAAATTATAATTCTCTGTGTATTTGATTATATTAGCAGCTTACTGTTGTTTTTGATGTGATAAGGGTATTGTGGTTATATATTTTTTTAAAAAGAATATCTTTTTCAGATACAGACTGAAGTATTATGGGTGAAAGCGTGTGCCCAGCATTTGATTCAAAATACTCTATGTGGACATGACAAGTATATGTCAAACACGATGGGTCACGTGTTGATGGATGTTGAAGCTGGCTGATTGACATGTGTAGATGTGTTATATTTCTTTTCCTGTATGCTCTCCCCGTCCCCAGTCTCCATCCTCTCTCCACCCACAAAAGGGATTCCATTCATTACCTTTCGTGGCTTCTTGCTCCCCAAGTTCAGCTCTCCGCACCGCCTACCTGCTGAATTCTGTGGTTCAGGTTGTGCAGATTGTTGTGTTACTCCTCCAATCAGTTTTCTAGGTGTGTAGGATGGTGTAGTATTGGTCTGGCTGTATTTCATGGACGCAAGACACACAAAAAGCTTCCATGCTGTTCCACCATCTTGGCTCCTCTCCTAGGTGTGTTATATTTCTATCTCTATTAAGAATATGTTAGCAATTATAACAATACTTCCTAACAAACAACTAGATGTGTCAGTAGCCTATAGCAATGAATATATATTGCTTATGGTTTTGAAATCAACTGTGAATTGTCTAAGTGGTACAGTTTCTTTGGGTCACGCTTATTCATGTGTCTGGTATTAGCTGGCTGTCAGCTGACCTAGGATGGCCATGGTTGGAGCACTGATGTGACAGCTTTGTTTCACAAATCTCTCATTCTTCGGCAGGATAGACAGAGATGGTTTTATTGCATGGACAGAGCTGCAACAGGGCAAGTTAAACATGAAAAGCCTCTTGGGGCACCTGGCTGACTCAGTCAGTTAAGCATCTGACTCTTGAGCTCGGTTCGGGTCATGATCTCATGGTTCCTGAGATCGAGCCCCACATTGGACTCTGTTCTGATGGTCTGGAGGCTACTTAGGATTCTCTCTCTCCCTCTCTCTCTGCCCCTCTCTCTGCCCCTGCCCTGCTCTCACATACTCTGTCTCTCTGTCTCCCTCAAAATAAGTAAATAAATGTAAAAAACAAACAAACATGTAAGGCTTCTTGTGACCTAGGCTTGAAACTAGCTTCAGTCTATTGGCCTCATCAAGTCACATGGCAAAGGGGAAGGGTACAACACAGTTATGTGTCAAAGGATCTGGACATAAGAAAAGGTAGAAAACTGAGATGACTATATGCTTGGAACTTTCCATAATTAAAAGTTTGTGTTTCTTTTTTTAATTTTTAAAAAAATATTCAGGGGCGCCTGGGTGGCTCAGTCGGTTAAGCGACTGACCTCAGCGCAGGTCATGATTTCACGGTTCATGGGTTCAAGCCCCGTGTTGGGCTCTCTGCTGAGAGAGAACTCAGAGCCTGGAACCTGCTTTGTGTCTGTGTCTCCCTCTCTCTGCCCCTCACCCACTCGTACTCTGTCTCTCTGTGTCTCTCGAAAATAAATAAATGTTAAAAAAATGAAAAATAAAAATTAAAACATTCATTTATTTTTGAAAGAGAGATGCAAGCTAGGGAGGTGCAGAGAGAGAGGGAGACAGAGGATCCCAAACAGCCTCCACACTGTCGGTGCAGAGCCTGATGCAGGGCTCAAATTCACAAAGCGTGAGGTCATGACCTGAGCCGAATGAAGTCAGTCGCTCTACTGACTGAGCCACCCAGGTGCCCCTAAAAGTTTGTTTTAGTGGCTGTGTGCAAAATAGACAAGAGCAACAACTGAATGAATAAAAACAGTATTTTGATATGAAAACAGTTTATGTGATGGATTCAGACGATTTTGCTAATTTTTTAACATACATCATTGTTAGGAAAATAATACCTAATTCATGCAAGCAGCATAACTAGTAAATTAGATTTTGTTTGTAAAGTGCTTAGCATAGTTTTGACACAGAAGTGCTCAATATATAAAAACAGTAACAACAACAGTAATAATAATGGCTACTGTTACTGTTATCCTTATGATAGCTAAAATTATTCATCTTTGAAGAGATCATGGTTATGAGAACACCTATAATTTTACTTTCAGGTCAAATAAATTATTTGATTATGTGTGCTGTATCTCATTTAAAAAATAATGCAAGGGGGTGCCTGGGTGGCTCAGTCGGTTAAGCATCCGACTTCGGCTCAGGTCATGATCTCGCCATCTGTGAGTTTGAGCCCCGCGTCGGGCTCTGGGCTGACAGCTCAGAGCCTGGAGCCTGTTTCAGATTCTGTGTCTCCCTCTCTCTGACCCTCCCCCATTCATGCTCTGTCTCTCTCTGTCTCAAAAATAAATAAACGTTAAAAAAATTAAAAAAAAATAAAAAATAATGCAAGGTAAGTTACTGTGAATGTGTTATCAGATAAACTGTCAGAATATTTTCGCAGCATTGCATGCGAGAGCAAAATACAAACCAACAGAAAGCTTGGAAACAATCTAAATGTGTAATTTATGCTATATACATAAAAGGATGCCTTGCATTCGTTGACAATAAAGTTGTAGAAGTATACTTGATCATGAGAATGTAGGCTCATTTTGTAAAACCATACGTAATTGTTTAGATTCACAGATTGTACAGACACCTAAATGTTAACAGTGCTTTTCCTTAAGGGCCAAGTTTTTTTTTTCTTTTCACATTGTTTATAATAAATTTCTTTAAGCAAGACCATCTTCGTGAAATCTAGGGTCTTTGACATACTGTTTGAGGAAATACGCGATGGAATCCAAGAATCACTGTTGTAAACGAAGCCATTGGCTATATCCACATGGGCATAATTAATTTACATGTTAAATTCTTAGTCTTGGTAATGATTGCTCAGTTGCTGACTGTTTATGCTACCTTGTGAGAAGATCCATGGAGTGAAAATAGTCAAATCAATTGCACATCGCCATGGCTTCATACCATGAGGTTTGCTAAAATGAGGAAAACCTGGACTTTCTCCAAAAACATGTTCCCGTAAGGCAAGATGGGATACGGACCTTGACTAGAACTATGTAGAGGTAGCCATAGTGGAGAAGCCTTTGCCAGTATCGGGTCCAGTCAAGGAGGCAAAAGGGAAAGACTCACAAAATGAGTTGGATATGTTTTTTTTTTTTTTTTAATTTGACTAGCCAAAGTCCGTATCTCGTGTGGCCTTAAGGGGAACAAGGGTCAATAAACGTTCAAAGTTCAAATAGTTGAAACTATTAAACATGGAATGATTTTTGTCCACCATTTTGAAGACAATAAAAATGACAACTCCTTATTTTTGTCTGTTGGCCATGTGTAGACAATTTGGGCTAAATATTCCAAGGCCTTCCTGTACCTATGGGCAGGAGGCTTGCCATTGGGCGCTTCTATGATTGAAATATTGTGGGATGTTTGAAGAAGGGAATGACCAACTTGCTCACGTGTAGAGTAAGCACCCGGAACTGGGTTTAATTGTTTGAGACGCAACTCATCACTGGGCTCTCCCTGAGATTACTAAGATTGTGTAATATAATGATGGGAAATATTCTGTTTTATATAACTTAGGTAAATGTGGTTTGCATGTCAAACACTAGTGTCTCAATTTTTAGCAATCATGTAAGTAATGAGCTGCACGGTAACTATAACGGCAACAGGTGCCTATCTTTCGATTGCTGAAAGTCCTTTTGATAATGTAAGTTAACAAAAAAAATGTTGAAATGGGATTTGGTTTTTTATTTGCATATATTGCAAAGAGGCAAAAGAATGTTCACTTTGCTTAGAAGAAAAAGAAAAGTAAGTGCTTTTGAAAACTAATAAGGCAAATTTACTAATTACTCTTATGAAAAAGTAACTGAAATATATTGTGTGACTGTTTCTCCATTGATCATCTATGTTGTGTATTTTCAGCCAGAAGAAAGTGGTGGGAAGATAAATCCAGGGGATAGAAATCAAATCATTGAATTCTAACTTTGGTTTTAACTTTTATATACCCTGGCTTGTTCGAAAGTAGGGACCAACCTAGACCTTAGTTTTCCTACTTACAAGAAAAAGACAATATGTATTTAGAATATATTTTTCGTTGGCGACAAGTCGTTGCAGATATACACACAAACAAGATATTACTTGTAGTATTGCACCATTAAATACTTTTTTCTGTGCAAATTAAGAACATTTGGTTTCTAAGATATATCTTGTGAAATTGAATTATTTTTCACAGCTCTGGAGCCAAGATTTACCTAAGTTTCTCTCCATTTTTTCCCCCACTTCATATTTCTGTTGTTATGAGGGACACCTACCATCTGCCTGGTTTTGTTCTTGGCAGTGGAGATCAAAGATGAATGAGCAAGACAAGGTCACTGCTCAGTGGGATGGACGGACATCCTAAATGGAGACACAAGGAATGAGCAAACTCTTGAGTTAATTTCAAGTAGTCATAAGTCTATGAAGAAAAATCAGAGAGGGGAATGAATGAGTGTCGTCACACTCTTGAATATGAAGTGGTCAGAAAAGACATCTCTGCAGAAGAGACATGGGAACTGAACTATGAAGAGAAACCAATCACACGAGATCTGCTAAAGAGTTTGTCAGGCAGCGGGAAGGAGTCAATGCTAGATCTAGAAGACCTGAAGTAGCCTGGTAGAGTGTCATGAAGTGGACCATGATAGGCAAGGCCCAGTTGGTAGGAAGAGTTGGAATGGAATGGTAGGTATGGAATTAGAGGGCTGGAGGTCGGCTTTCTGAGCGCAATAGAAGACAACTGAATGATGTTTAAGTAACAGGGATCAAGGATCAGATGGGCCCCATAAAACAATTTGCACAATGGATAATTTTCCATGTGTTTCGGAAGAAAATATATGTGAAGAGATGTTTTTTTTCCCATCATTTGGTGATATCAAGTGGCTGGAATAGCATTTGTGAACAAATTAATCTCTAAAACATTACTCAAATAGTCTCGATATAGTCTAGAAAATTTCCATCCCTTAAAAATCTCTCCACATTCCAGAAAATCATGCTTGTGCTTGTTAAAATGTACTTTATGATCTCAAAATGCTGGGTTAAAGCGTTTCTTTAAATGAGCTGCCATAAATTAGACTATCTGAATACTGCAGATTACTCCATAATTTGTTTTCTGCCAAATAGATAATGCATTCAGCACATCATATTTATTAGGGCTGCTAAACTTCTACCCTTTGCTCTCTAATTAGGCTTTTCTTGTTACTGTGTATTTCAGAAAATATGACTGTTCCATTCCTTAAACCTAATGAGCCCCAGCTGGGGCAGGATTAGAGTTGCATCGGGCAGGAGTGGGCTTACCCTTTGTTCACTTGTGTTCATTCAGATTATTCAGCCTTGGGGATCTGCAGCTGAATGGGAGGATCCTGCCAAGATGGGCATGGCCACCTTTGTGTCACATGCCTGCCATTCACTTAATTATGCCCTATTTGCCATGGCAGCAGAAGGATGTCTCAGTCAGCAACATCTGGAAGCTACTTGAGAAATGCCTTGTGAGTCAGTTATTCATTGTGAGATACATTCAGGGGTGGTTAAGCAGAGACCGACTTGGTTACTGGCAAGGCTTTCTGTCTTTTAAGACACAATTGGATTTTTCCTCTGTCAATGCCTGAAGCCACTTCTAATTTAAAACACAAAACTTCCAGGAATACCATTGTTGGGTTCTTCCTTATAGTTACAGTTTTTTTTTTCTTCATATAATAAAAGGTCATCAAATGGGCTTCATTGGGTTCAGATTGAGAAGAACACAAGGAAAGATTCTGGGAACCAGTTATATTCCATTGTTTGACCCGGGAAGGAGTTCAATTGAGTTCACTTTATATTTATTCATCAGGTCATACATAAATGTTTTGTATACTTTTAGGTATATAGATTTATTTCACATTTTTAAAAAATGTGCTTTATTTGTATATGCAAATGTAGAATGCATCTCTGTTAAGACAAAGAACATATAAGAGATGTCCTCTTTTCCCCAGACTCAGGTCAAGGCTGATCCCCTTTAAATCTGCCGATCACTTCATCCCCCAGTGACCCCATCATCTCAGACAGTTGGAGTATGGAGCATACACTCTACTTTTCCCTATTAATTCTATTCATTCTTGTTCTGTTTGTTATTATTTTCTGTGGACTCTTTTCTTCTTCCAAGTGAAGATTGGAAACTTCTTAAGGCACAGATCATCTCTTACGCGTTTTATCTTTGCTGAACACATTCTAGGTGTTCAAGAAATGCTTATTGATTAAACCTAGCAGATTTTAAATCGTTCTGTTGTCTTTTCTCAGTAATGGGACCTAAAGGTAACAAATAAGATCGAGATGTTTGTTCTGGTTTTGTTGCCAAGAAAAAAGGAGCAATATTGAGTAGCAGTCAATAATGTGGCCCCAGAGCCAGATAGGCTTGAATTTAGAATCCTATTCCAACGCTTGATAATTGTACATTTTTAGGATGTACATCCTTGGGAGGATGAAGTTTGAGATTCTTACCTTAAAATGAAAAAAAAAAAAAAAGAGTACCTGGTTGATATTTTGTAAGGACGAAGCAAAGGTAATGCACACCTTGCACATTGTAAGCATTCTACAAATTTAAGTTATTATTACTGGCACAATCATTATTGCTGCTAGAATCCAAATAACTTTAGCATTAACCTGTAATCCAGTATTTATCTCCACCACGTAAACTTTGGCTCTAAAATTTGGAAGATCTCCAGTGCTGTTTAAAGTTTTAACCTGTCCGGTTCTGGCACATACTGGAAAAGGAAATAGAATCAAATGTAGAGCCATGTATTTACCCACCTGAATGGCATTTTTTAAATTGAGGGACACCAGGAAAATCCAGTGTGCTCACAGATGACCGCTTAGCACATGGAATTCTGTGTCATGTGGTCTGAATGGACCTCATCCAAGAGGACTTAGTTACCAAATCCACCAGAAGGATCTCATTATGTTACAGTTTCACCTATAACGAAATCTGTGTCCCTGATTCCAAGGGCAGCAAAACATCAAGGCTCCAAGGCAGCGATTTGTGTTGGCGTCTCTTTCCTCTTCGCGTGCCATATGAGATTAATTATACCCATCTATTTGCATTATGTATACTGTTTTACCACTTATACATTATAAGACAGAGCACTTTCAGTAATAAAAGCTACCACTTACTGAATCAGGGAGGAAGGTGGGGTAACACAGCCAAGCCCCAGGAATTTTACTCTAGGAAAGTAAATTTCAGCGGTCTGCCCCGTCTGCCAGCATCCACCACATGGACCATCCACTGCTCCAACATTCCAGCAAGAAACTGGGATTTCTCATCGCAACTCTTGATCCTTTTCCAGATGCTGAACTCTGACCATTCAGCAATTTTCTGCTTCTTACCACTTACGTGCGCCATCGGCCAACTTCTCGGTGCCCTGTTTCCTTTGTTATCCAGCTTCACACCTTCGTGTCTACACGTATTGTTTCTTCCCAGCTTAGACCCTCACCTTCTCTAATTGGCCTTTTCTTTGCGACCTACTGTATGGTGTACAGGCCAGCTTGGATGCAAGCTGAATTCCCTGCCGGGATCCGGCTCTATTTCTGGGAGACCTGAGGGGAAATTTGGTCCTTGCTGAAATTTATTTATATAGAGAATTCATCCTAAGGAATGGGAAAGTCAGCACCTAGACATTCTCGGCCATCAAAAGGAAGGAATAATCCTAAGTCAAAGCACATTATTATTCACATATACACTCATTCATTCAGAAGTTAGAGTGACCTTGGGTCATACCTCATCTAATAGCCTTGAAAGCATCCTTTTAGGTGTTAAAGTGGCCATCTAACTTCTGCTTAAACACCTGCAAGGTTAAACAAGTAACTACGTAAGTGTGTATCACTGTGGTTTCCACTCCCATTGTTTTACTAGTAGTAGAGGAAGTGTGTGGTGGAGAGAAAGGTGGATTTGGTGGCTGTTAGTGAAAAGAAGCAAGACCTCTCAAGTAGGTCACTGTGTCCCAGGGTCTAGCCTGCCTTGAAAGCTGTTTGACTGTCATAAGGCTGTAGGAATCTCTTGACAGTGAAGTCTCAATGTGCTGCGGAAACAAAGCTAACCTCAATGCTCCAACAAAACATCTATTTGCATCACGCTCTCTCTCTCTGTTGTCATTTTTATGCAGAGGCAAATCCTAATCAGAAGTTACTTTATTAGCGAACCACAAGACACCACCATTAGAAATCAGAAACATCACAAAGTTCACATGACCCGTGCATACTTTCTCTGTAGGCAGACCCCCATGGGAAGCCAAATTATAATCAGAAGTTGGGCACGGATTCAGAATAGGGGATGGGAGATGGATTGAAACTCTGATGGTTGAAGCTAAGGTTTAATAGCAGAGGATAAGAGGGCTGGCTCTTCACGGCAGTGAGAACCCTGCCAGGGGAGCCCTGCAGATGTCGCCATGTCGGCGATGGCTTTGCTGACACCCAAAGTCTTGAGACTGAGATTCTCCCTTCATGCTTCTTCGTGTCTGTGATTCCTTGGCTGAGTGCGCTGCTCTTCATTTGTTAGATATGTTAATGTTTTCAATCAGGTTATAGTCATTTCTGCAGGTGTCGGAGACATTGGGTCTCTTCATCAGGAAACTTCCCTGATATCAACCTAAATGTAGTTCTTTATTACACTGTCATAGCAACTTGCACATTTCCTTTGAGAGCAAGTTTCCCAATTTGCAATAGCACCTTTACTTGTGTTCTTATTGTTCTGCTGCCTGTCTTGCACTGCAGCTTCTTAATTTGCCTATCTGCGATACCATCCCTTATGTATTGATCTTAAAGTTTAACTATCAGAAGGCAGTGTTTCCGAATTCCCAAGTTGAGTATCGGTCAGGGTGACAACAGTGAGCTCATCGACGTTGTCCCGAAGTACCTGCAATACTGGTGTTCACTATTGTTCCTGGGGTTTTTTTTTTCAACCCTCCTGAAAATCTGTTTATTTATTACCATTGCTTGCTGGAACTCTTTGTCTGGCCTCCATGACTCTATGCCATGACGGTTTTCTTTATAACGGTCTGTTCATTCTTTCTTCCTCCCAACCACCTTCAAAGCCAGGTATCCCTAAAGGTTTTAGCACTGCTATTCTTAGGTCTGGAAAAAATGATGCTGTATGTATTGATTTGTGTTATTCCCATTAGTTCATTGAATACATGGTTTTTGTTTATATACTACTATATACTAGTATATAGTTTTATATTCTGTATCGTTTATACATACTACAATATAGTGACAGTAAACTATGTATACTACTATATAGATTTGCCTATATACTTTTATATGCCAAACACTGAATTATAGGCTGCCTTCTAAAAACAGTGTGACAAATGCCTGCCACCAAGTTGCTCACAATCCTATTGGTGAAAATAGCCACTCTGATTTAAAATGCAGTGCATTGAGAGATGAGGTTTTTTGGGGTGATAGTGGGGTCCGTGGGGTCTGGAGCCGATGGCCAAGAAAGAATTCCTGAAGATGTTTTTGGTGCAAAAAGGTGATTTTTATTTATTTATTTAAAAAACAATTTTTAATGTTTATTTATTTTTGAGACAGAGCATCAACGGGGTCAGAGAGAGGGAGACACAGAATCTGAAGCAGGCTATAGGTTCTGAGCTGTCAGCACAGAACCCGACGCGGGGTTCGAACTCACGGACTGTGAGATCATGACCTGAGCCGAAGTTGGATGCTTAACCGACGGAGCCACCCAGGCGCCCCAGAAAGGTGATTTTTATTAAAGCACGGGGACAGGACCCGTGGGCAGGAAGAGCTGCCCCAGGGACCATGAGGAGAGACTGGTTACATACTACGGGGTTGGGGGTGGTAAAGTCCAAGGGAAGTTTCCAGTGAGATTTTCATGTGGTAAGAAGAATCACAGGCTACTGGAGGCCTACCTATTGTCAAGCTAAGGTTGTTTCTCCCTCTAGCAAAGCATTAGCATTGAGACAGTAGGGAGTTCCTGGAGAAATGTTTTAGTTTGGCAGCCCCAAGTATTTGTCAATGGGCTGCAGGAACTAAGGAAATTTACTTCTGTCTTGTTTTCCCACATCACTATGGAGGAGTCACGGAGACTGGCGTCCGGCAGGACCATGAGCTCTATTAGTTCACCATTTGTTTTTCCCTTGTGCTTTGTTCTTGGGCATCCAGGGGTGCCCGAGGAATATCACATATATCCCACCTGGGGGTGGGGGTGGGGGTGGGGGTGGGGTGTTTGCCACCTGTCAGCTTGCTTTATGCTCCCTCATCATTGAGGGGCACCTGGGTGGCTCAGTAGGTTAAGTATCCAACTTTGGCTCAGGTCATGATCTTGTGGTTCAAGGGTTCAAACCCCTCATCAGGCTCTGTGCTTATGGTTCAGAGCCTGGAGCCTGCTTTGGATTCTGTGCCACCTCTCTCTCTGCCCACCCACCCCCACCTCACTCATGCTCTGTCTCTCTCTCTCTCACTCAAGAATAAATAAACATTAAAAAAGTAAAATATAGTATATTGGTACACTGTATGTTAGCTACCTTGGATTTAAATAAAACTTAAAAACTAAACCATTAAAACATTAATTAATTAATTATGGCATATTGGGGCGCCTGGGTGGCTCAGTTGGTTAAGCGTCCCATTCTTGATTTGGGCTCAGGTCATAGTCTCATGGTTCACGAGACTGAGGCCCGTGTGGGGATCCCCACAATAAGTGTGGAGCCTGCTTGGGATTCTCTCTCCTTCTCTCTCTCTGCCCCTCCTCCACTAGTGCTCTCTTGTTCTCTCTAAATAAATAAATAAACGTCAAAAAATAAAATAAAATATGGCATATTAATAGACAATTTGAGGTACCGTAAGAATAACAGATGAGAATAAAATTGCCCTTCAAAGATAGGTTGGTACTCACAGTTCCTAAGAGAAGAAGGCAGTCCACTCCATGAAGGAATGGGGGGAGCTGTGGATAGCAGCCTTTATTGTGCTTTCTTTGAGAAAAAAACTGGTGGAGTATGGTAAGCAGGGTAGTCTGAATAAATCCAGTGTGCTCTGGGATATATAGCTTGTCCTTGTTGTTCAGTTCATGGCCCTGGGGTGCCTGGGGCTGGTGGAATGCAGCCCAGAGTATGCTATGTAAGAAGGAAGGTGATTGGGATGTGGGGTCTAGATGGGTTAGTTTGTGTTTGAAGAGTGTGCACACAGGAAGATTATTTATATCTTTAGGAATCTGTTAACCCTAGAAGGGATAGACTCTCCAAGGTTAGCAAGGTACCAGATGTCAAAGCATCAGAATATGGAAAATTAAAAGTGTGGCTAATACACTGTAAAAGTCAGAAAAGGCTAGGTTATGCTGCAGTAACACGTGAGTACCAAAAAAAAAAAAAAAAGCCCACTGTGGGTGTGGTTAACTCTCTATGACCGCTGGCCCCCATGTTGTAGCTAAATGATCCATATTGCTTCCCATCACTCTGCTGCCTTGATATAAGGTCTCCATGCTCATGGCAGAGAAGAGGGATTCTAGAGCACTGCATGGCCTAAGCCCCAAAAGGAGCACATTATACTTTGGCTCACAGTCTATTCTCTAGAAGCCATCATATGTCAGTGCCGGTGTACATGGGGGTCTTGGTGGGATGCTGTTGCAGAGCTGGCCAGTAGAAAGTCAGGAATGGAGACTGAACTAAGCCTAAAAACATCAGGAGCAGCCTCAAGCACCTTTGAGTCAAGACCACATCAGAACGAGCCATGAGCCATGAGCCACAACAGACATCGACCCTAGGGCATCGGTAACAGAAGCTGTCGTCTCAAGGCCGGGATAAGTGAGGTGCACCTCACCTGGAGGTCAGTGGCAGCCAGATGGAACTGAATGACAGCTCTAGAACGAAAGAACCCTCTAGACCTTCTCCTGTGGCCAAGGTGCCAGGTAGGGAGAAAAAGGGGCAGGGAAAGGGACAAAAAGGGAAAGCAACTGACAAAACTGAGAATTTACCCTGAAGAGATTAAGCTATCCCAGAAGAGACCAGGTATCAAGTCAGAAGTTAACCTACCCTGAAAGGGTATTTGTTTTTCCACTGCCAAGGTGAAATATGGGTTCTGAAACTAAGCTGGGTTCTTTGATTAAAAAATGAAAGAATGTTATATTTAGCACCCCCCAATTTATGACGGTTACATTTTAAAGCCCCTGTATGTCTCTAATTTTTTTTTTTTTTTAGCATTTATTCATTTTCAAAAGGCAGAGAGAGAGAGCGCAAATGGGGGAGGAGCAGGGAGAGAGGGAGACACAGAATCCGAATTGGGCTCCAGGCTCTGAGCTGTCAGCACAGAGCTGGACGGGGGGCTTGAACTCATGGACCACGAGATCATAACCTGAGCAGACTGAGCCACCCAGGCGCCCCTTAATTTTTATGTATTATGGATGAAGTGGCCATTTTTGCCCAGAACCAAAATTAGACTGTGAGTGGGGGTCCCCTATGTTTGTGTATATTAACCCTACCGTGCAGCCATCCACAAGCACTTGCCATTTTCATCTGGCAAACATATACTGACCATCAATTAAGCTTTAAGATCCGAAGGATATGATAGTGAACGGGATAGACATGTTCCCCGCAATTATAAAGCTTATGGTTTGCAAAGGGACATTTAAAAAAAATTTTCTCAAGTAATAAATTAATTGCAGTTGCAATAAATGCTAGGGAGAAGGTCAGCAGACTATAAGGTGATTAGCAAAGGAGTCGGTTACACATTTCTGCTTCTGACCTCTTTCTCCTGCCCTCTGTCTAGCAGGTCTTTGCCTTATTTCTGCTACCGAAATCCCCAGGAAACCTCCCACTCAAACTCAAATGTCCCTCTTGTTTGCCATTTCCCCCCCCTCATCTCAATGAGAAGCACTATTCCTTCTTTTTGCATCCAGTGATAACCTTGGTTACTATTTTCCTCATCCCACATTGAACTTCAGGGCTTATGTGAGAGGGTTTCAAAATATTTGTCTATGTGGCCCAATCCCTGAGGACAGGGACTAGACTCTTGCATACCTTTAGAAACGTCCTTATTCCTAGTGTCTCTGAAATAAAGATTCAAAATAAATATTTGCTGAATAAACCAATCGTGTTCCTATCCAAATTAGACAATTCTGTGTCTTATGTATCAAAGATCCATTTCAGCAATATTAATATTGTTTGTTGTTGAACTAACAGTATATGCCCAACATGGGCTATTCAAATAAAATGTGAAAAAATAAAAGGCAACTTCTTATGTCTCGAAAAACAGTAATAGTCGCTGTATAACACTGTAAAATTAAGATTTTTTTTTTCATGTTGTGTATTTTTTTAATTACAATTTTTTTTTAATGTTGATTTATTTTTGAGAGAGACGGAGACAGAGTGCGAGGGGGACTACGCAAAATCTGAAGCAGCTCTAGGTACTGAGCTGTTAGCACAGAGCCTGATGCAGGGCTCGAACCCGCAAGCCATGAGATCATGACCTGAGCCGAAGTCAGATGTTTAGCTGACTGAGCCACCCAGTCGCCACTCATGTTGTGTATTTTAAAAGTTACATATACGTATAGTAAAGAATGTCAACAGACAGGATATAAAAAGAAAAGCAGAGTCCTTCATTCCCTAGGCCTTCATTCAATTTCTCTTCATCCAAAGGATCTAACTGAATTCTTAGAAACACCTTGTGAGTGGACATTAGTGCTGCCTTAATATTATGGGTAAGGGGCCCGCGTGGCTTTTAGACCCTTCCTTTGTCCCAGTTCGCTCCTTGCACTAGTGCACTAGAGGTGATCTGATTGGTTTTGAAAGGAGGAATTTTTATTCATTTGGCCACGTCTCTGTGAACCAGATACCGTGCTGGATATCGGGTCTGTGGTGATGAGCCCAAAGCAGATGCCGTCCCCAGTCCGTGATTATGACAGCTTAGCTTTGTGGTTTGGTGGGGTGTGTGAAATACCTAATGAGCGTCCAAATGAGCACAGGCAAAGGCTGTCTGTACAGAACTTGCTGTGGCTGGGGGGGTCAGCCACGATTGCTCAAGTTTTGTCAAAGTCTCAAAGGCAGGCGGAGGTGAGGGTAGGCTTTATTTTTTTTTATTTAAAAAAATTTTTTTAATGTTTTTATTTATTTTTGAGACAGAGAGAGACAGAGCATGAATGGGGAGGGGCAGGGAGAGAGGGAGACACAGAATCGGAAGCAGGCTCCAGGCTCTGAGCCATCAGCCCAGAGCCCAACGCGGGGCTCGAACTCACGGACCATGAGATCATGACCGAGCTGAAGTCGGATGCTTAACCGACTGAGCCACCCAGCCTCCCCTAGGGTAGGCTTTAGAGTGAAGAAAAAGGAGGGCTCCAGATGTGCCCCAAGTGGAGGCTGCTGGCATGGGAAGCTAGACTAGAAGCAGGCTGACTAGAAGCGGGACTTCCTATGTGGCTGGTAAGGGTACGTATTTGATTTTCTCCATTTGGTCCTAAGTTAGAAGCTGGGGCAAAAATTAGAGACGCTGTTACTAATCAATGCCTGGCTGTTTGGGGCTGATTTTTACAGCCATTATTATTTGCCTTCTGGAACACTCCCTTCAGATAGTAGTTGACTTCTTGGATTGGTCACGGTAGATGTGCTTTCTTCTTGAGCTGGCTCCTATAGACTGCTACAGACTTTCATTTTTATATATATAACCTGGCCGTTGTCTGTTTGTATGTTCATTCTTTCAAGTGTATTTGACCAGTGTTTCTACTCCTCAGCCCAAAATAGGTGGTTTCTATAAGTACATTTCTAATTGGTGAATGGGGCTTCCACACACGTCTTTCCCAAAGAGCCAATGACTGGTAACTGCCCGTAACGATCATCAGTATCTGATGGAGGTAGCCTGTCACTCGGTCCTCACTATGACCCTACAAGGTAGTGCTGTTAATGTTCCCATTTTATAGATGAGAAGACTGTGATGCAGAGGAGTTAAGAAACTTGCCCAAAGTCCTCTAAACTGGAAATGCAGGAGGAGGGATTTTTCCTAAGTCAGTCTGACTCTAAACCTTCTGGTTTTAAGCAATGTATTTGTGTCTCTGCACTACTTTTTGTCTGATGACAGGAAATAACTGTGCCTTTCTCATAAAGTCAGAGTATGGTCATGGTCACCCACACTATCGCAGGGGTGAGGAACAGGGCCAGGACAGAGTATGAATGTCAAGTACAAACATGGAGGGATTTTGCACAGCCACTCTGCGAAACAGATCCTATTTAAGGTCAGCTATTCATGGTCAAGGACACTTGTTTTTTTTTTAAATCCCTGACATTTCTGTGGTCTGAATGAGAGCATGTGTGTATCAGTTCTAGGTGCCACATACATGTCAGCAGCACGGCATGGACCTTCCTTCCGTCCCTGCCTTCCCTGTGCTCCTGTCCTCTGCTGCACCATGGCTCACAGAGTGCGCCCTGTATACTGGTACTTACTGTCATTTTGTACCTTTTTTGTTCATAATTATTTCTTTGCTTTCCAGGCATGGGAAGGGGTTGCCTGAGCACAAAACTTGGCACACAGTGGGTGTTCAGTACATTTGGCTGGTGTACTAAGGGGTGGGGGGGGGGGTGGGGGGGAAGAAAAACATTGCCAGAAAGGCAACTCTCTGGAGTCCGGGGGGAGCTAAATTATAACCTAAGTCAATAATTTGCCCTTACAGGGCATTTTTTTAATCCATTTGTAGCATGAGGAATAAAATAATAAAAAAAAATCTCTGCAGATATAATGTCTAATATTGTTTCCAAATGATTTGCTCTTTTCTTTTTCTTACAATGAAAATTCTAACACCGTTGAGATGGTATAAATGTGTTCTTAAGAGTAATCTCGGGGCGCCTGGGTGGCGCACTCGGTGAAGCGTCCGACTTCAGCCAGGTCACGATCTCGCGGTCCGTGAGTTCGAGCCCCGCGTCGGGCTCTGGGCTGATGGCTCGGAGCCTGGAGCCTGTTTCCGATTCTGTGTCTCCCTCTCTCTCTGCCTCTCCCCCGTTCATGCTCTGTCTCTCTCTGTCCCAAAAATAAATAAAAAACGTTGAAAAAAAATTAAAAAAAAAAAGAGTAATCTCAAAAATGCCCAAGAAATTTTCTCAAGAATTTTTTCATTCTTTATTTATCTTAAAGCAGTGCTAATAAAGAAGCATAACTATTATCAGGGCGTGATTATATAGTAGGGTTTTGATGTCCTTGTTGCATTACGGTCTCACCCTTCCATTTATAAGAAAGGACAGGCAGGTTTATGACTCCAGTGTGACTAGGCAAAGCACTAGGGAATCTTCATTAAGTCTTACAAGGCAATGGTATCCTTCTTTAGTAAATGATTGCTTCTGTGTGCTGAGTAGTGTGATCCTTAAAGTTCCCACTGGAACCCAATTCTTAGCTCCGTTCTGGAAATACCACTAACTGACTGGGAAATCCTGATATGAAACGAGCGGATTGGTTAGATTTGGGGTGTTTCTCTGAACATCTGAATCTACAATTTTGTGGTATGTCTGGACTGGAAGCGGAGCCAGTCCATGGTGAGAAGGTAGTAGTAAGAGCGTTTTCCCCAATACGCGACTTGGCATTGTGACCCATCTGCGGTGGGTGATGGGGTCTCACTCTTACCTGTGCTTTTACTCATCCTCTTATGACCGAGGATCGACTTTGTATGGCAATTTCCCAAGGGTCAGCCTACAGAGAAGTGCTCATTGGCCACTCAAGACATTACTTCTGAGCCTGGCTGAGGCAATCGTCATGAATGCAAGTACCTGAGCTTATTCTTCATGCTGGACGGTGTGTTGGCTGTTCCGCTCCAGGGTGTCCAAGCTGGCTCGGGCCACCTGCACACCAGACACCTGGTCCATTCTCATTTTAATCCCAATCCAGACAGGTCCAGCTTTTTGGTTCTGTTTCTCAACCCATTCTCCATTCCTGGCTCTTTCTCGAAATTTGGCATTGAGACTTTCTCCAACAGACTTTGGCTGTTTCTCTTGCTCACATTGTGCTAGAAAATATAATAGAAAACCCATATTTAATGCTGCAACCATAGAAACCAGTCCTCATGCTAGCCATTTAAGAGCTGGGTCAACAGAAGCAGCCCCAAAAGTGTGGGGGAGGAGAGTATGCAGAGCTGGTGGGTCAAATTGAAGCATAAAGGTCAAAAAGAGTATTGAATTTCGATGGACAGCTCACTGTGGAAAATTAAAATATAATAATAAGGGTTGGATACTTATTTCCTTTAATGTTAAATTGCAGCTGTGAAATTTTAAAACCTGTAACTAGCATTTTAATCAATGTGAGAAATTGGACGTAACCATTTCTAGACTAATCTGAAAATCCCCTAGTTTTAGAAAGGATACTTAGTCCGCCACAAGAAGTCTTTTTGCAAACACTCTCAGAACCGACGTGTTACAAAATGGCACCTAAACCCTGGCATCTCTATCCAATGACAAGTGAAGTTTCATGTTGATAAAAGGTGGAAGAACTCATTTCCAATTGTTGACTCAGCACTTTGGGAATATAACACCAGTTTATTAATACACAATTAGCACAATCAGTCTCCATTCCGTCACTTAAACCTACTGCCTGTGGAAGATGACTGTGTCATTAGACCAACACTGTTCAGCCAAGGGACTCCAGGCTACATTGAGCAACGCCAATCCTTCCTTCTCCTCCCCCCACCCGTGCCCTACTTCTTGAGAATTGAATTTTCACCTTAATAGCGGGAGCAAGCATTCAGAAGAATTTTCTCTAGAATGGGTAATATTCAGGGATTACACTGGCTGTCTTAACCCCGAGAGAACTTTTCATTTAAAGGGTCAAGATCTCCAAAGGATTAAATGGAGGAAAGAATACAAAAATGCTTTACTAAGTACAGATTTTATATGAAGAAAGAACGAACGCACATGTTCGGTTTGGGCATCACTGTTATGCAAATTTGGCTGGGATCCCAAGGTATTGCTCAAGTCTTCCACCTAGAAGAAGCTTACAATGGGTCCCAGCTCTTCTCTCCTTTCCGCTGACCTACAGAACCATGATTTGATATTTCACACGCATAGACTGGCACATGGCATGATTATTTTCTCTCAAACCCCTGTGGGCTGTTACCATGTGTCTTCACAAAATAGGCCCCTGATGTGTGTAAATTACAGGATCATGAAGAGACACATTTGTTGGGACAGCAAATGTCTAGACAGTCACCTCTGATGCATTCACGTTCCTCCAGCCCACCTCATTTCTGCCTTTGACTCAGTGACATCAACATCCCAGGGCAGTTGTGAGCATCACATTATAGATAGTGTATGTGGAAATTTATTGTGAACACTAAACAGCAAACTGACTGCAAATAATTAATGTGGCAGGGTGACAACGAAAAGTCCCGAACAGAATATGCCGGTACGTTAAATTTAGATGATACGTCAAACATCAGTTAGGTTGAGTAGGAAGGTAGATTTTCTGGGATTCAGAAAATCTGGGGTCACCTTCTCGATTTGCCATTGGCTTTGTGTCTAGTCTGAGCTTGATGCTTTTTCTCTTGTGAGATTAGGTAGTTGGACAGATTGACTTCTAAATTCCCTTCTGATTCTATAAGTAAACAAAATGTTGTAAGATTGGGCTTGCGATCATTTCATTTGCATAAAGGGTGGCAGAACAAACAAGAAGAGTATCTTGTAGGAAATCCATCATTTTCTCCAGTTCTGTTACGTTGGAAAAGAGAAGCAATTCATTAATATGATCACTCTGATTCCAGTCTTGTTTCAGAAGGTTTACATGAATAAACCACCACAATAAAATAAAAGTATATATGTGATAAAAAGACGCCAACTTCTCAAATTGAAATATAATCTTTGATTATGAAATTCTTGTGACATTGGGTTCCATCTATTGACATGAGTTATTCCAAAATTATTTTTTATCAGAGCCCTTGCTGGGTGTGTGCCTCCAAGGAAGATTCTTGGCAATCGAACAGGAATTAAGATTTTAGTGCACGGAATCTCTGTTAAATCTAAGGAGATATTTCATGAGTAAACTATGCAAAATCTCCTTGGTCTAGGAGCTTAGGGGAACGATAACATTTCAGACTGGGATGCTCAGAAGAAGCTTTACAGAAGAGTTTGATATAAGTTAGGATGTATTAAAGAATGTAAAACGTGCATTGAGTAGCAGATGCCAAGAATAATAGTGCAAAGGTGAAAACATACAAAGGATGTTTTTCTGACAGTTAGTAAAGCAGCCAGAATGCAGAAGGTCAGACATGGTGGTGGTGGAAGATAAGGCTTGAAAAACAGGTTAGCCCTAACTGGGGATGACATTGAGTGACATTGAATGGATGAACTTCAAAGAATTTTATCCTTTAGGCAAGAAAGAGTACATTCAAAACTTTTTACAAAGACATTAATGGAATGAAGGCTTTTATTTGAAAAATATTTCTATCATTCATCAGAATGGGTTTAAAGAGGAGAAAGTGACAACAAGCAGAAAAATTAACACATTATTCCCAAGGTCCAAGTCTTCACTGACACAATCCTCAACTTGGTGGGTGGCAGTAGGAAATGGAAAAAAAGAAGAGAAGCAAAATATTGGAAGGAAAGGATTGCAGGGAGAAGCAATAACTGAGGGGAAAAGGCAAATGGCTGTGAGGTTTTAGGTCTGGGAAACTGAGCAAATTAGCGGTACTTTTATAAAGAAGAGAAGGTACAGGAAAGCAAACATATTTTGAGACAGTGCATTTGGGTAGTGGAAATAGAGTTCAGGCAGAGTTAAGTTCGGGTAAAAGTGCCAGGAGGGGGGTTCTCTGAGAGTAGGTATCACGGTGAGGACCTTATGCGGGGGGGGGGGGGGTGTTGAGAGCTAAGCATACCTGCTTTGCATTCTCTAATGTGTTGACCTGGCCCTGGGGCAGCAGGCTTGGATTTTGGGGTCAGACCCCTCCAGGCTTTATCTACCAGCCCCACCACTTGCTGGCTATGTACGTGACCTTAGGCAACATACTTAACCACCTGTGCCACAGTTTCCCTCCCATAAAGATAGACATTAATAGTGCCCTTCTGTTAGGATTGAGCAAACAAACCTATGTAAAGTGTTTGGGATGCTCTAAGCGCTTTTAAATGAACTTTCTTAAGACTTGATTTCCTCCTGTGTATATTTAGGATTGTAATAGTATTTATAGACCTACTGTCAGAATTAAATAGGAAAAAAAAAGTACCCCAAACTGTCAACAAAACGACTAGTTGATGGTAAGGGCTCCCTTTTGAATAATCACTGAGTTCAATTACCCAATAAATATCTATCATGTACCTACTACCCACCAGGCACTTTCCTGGTAACGGGGGACGTGGCAGTGGAGGAAATAGTGAAGGCACTTTCATCCCACTGAGATGAGGTCAGTGATCTGATGTCATGTGAGAAAAGGAAAGCAGATTCAGGGCATTGAAAAGGATGTGAGTGGGCTTAGACAGAGTGGTAAGGAAAGACGTCCCCGGAAAGGTGACATTTGAGTAGAGTATTAACTGAATGCAAGGAGGTGAAAGCGAAGCAGTGATCTACATGGGGTGTGGATGGGGGCGGGGAGAGGTCAGCGGAAGAGTTTTCAGACAGAGCCAACCACGCATGTGATGCATACCTTGGCATGGAGGACCTTGTAGCCTAGAGAACCCCTGGGCTTCCTGAGGCCAGGACACTGAGGAGGGAGTAGAGGGAAGTGAGATCTGGGGAGGGCAGTTCCTGGAGAACAGTGGGTCCAACAGAAGTAAAATGCCAGCTGTGTATCCAATGCTATTAACGTTTCTAGTAGCTACATTTTTTTGCCAGAAACAGGTGCAATTAACTCAATGTATCTCACACACCCTGTCAACACATAATCACTATAAAAAACACTAACCAGAAATGTGGGATCTTTTTTCTTTCTTTCCTTCTTTGTCCTAAATCTTTCAGACCTGGTGGGCATTTTCCACTTACAGCACATGTCAGTTCAGACCCGCCACGTTTCAAGCGCTCAATTGCCAGATGTGGCCTGTGGCTACCATCCTGGGTGGCACAAATATAGTGCAGGGAGCATTGAAGTTCATGGAAAGGAATCTGGATTTCATTCTATAAGGAATAGGAACCCATTGAAGAGCTAGAGTGCTGGGGACAGTGTGTGTGTGTGTGTGTGTGTGTGTGGTCCAGGATAGGGGACAGGGGGATCATGATTTGATTTCATTTTTAGATTGTCACCCCATAGACGTTTCACCAGGTATAAATCTTACTTCACACACTTGGTTAAACAAGAAGCATCTCCTAGACGTCCTTCTTTGAAATCACACTGAGCCCAGTTCCAAACTCTTTTTGTTAGGTGGACAAGGAACTTACTTCCCCCAATTTTTGTGATGCCACTTCCTTTTTCTTCCTTCTTTTAATCTTTTTAACTCAGGACTTCGGTGTGGGGAGGGTGGTTGGAGGAGGCTAGGGAGTGCCGTGCCGAAGCCTGGAGTCCATTCCAAGCACCAGTCTACTCTGGTTGTTGCTGAGAGGCCCATTTCCAGAACCCAGGTATTCCCAGAAGCCTGTGGCTTCCACGCCACCTCTGGCCCAGGTACCTGGCAGAGCGGGAGCCCGGTATCTGGTGCCCTGCCTGCTTAATGCACCTTGCGGTGTCCTGTCACGCTTTCCAAGTCGTTTTTAAGTTTATGAGACACGCTGATTTTCCTCTCCTTTCCAGGCCCAGTGACAAGTTTTTCCCATTGCTCTTTCTTGCTCCCCTCCCCAAAGAATACCTAGTCTGATCTTTTCAATCGCTCAGATTTCAAGAGAGACAGAAAGAAGGGTTGTCTTCCTCAGCTCTTGCTCTCCCACCCCCTGCCTCTTGAGTCTCTGAAGCCAAGCATTTGAATGGGGTTGACTACCTGTTCGGAACAAATGGATGAGAAATAAAGGAAACAAATGCAAATTAACACCTCGGTGAATTACCTGCTCTTGCACAGAAGACCTTTAACTGGTGATTGAACATTTCTGAAATCTCTACACTGGATAGATTCACATCAACCAGAAGTGTGATCTGTGTGTGGCTCTGCAATGGCATAAAAAGCAAAGAAATGATTGCTGAATAAAGGATTCATGTCTGATTTTCTCCATGTCTAAAATCTTACTCCTTGAACCAATATCAGTGGTTCTCCTCTGCGAGTTGGAAATGCGGCCTCCCAGGCTCCGCCACATCTCTCGGACTCAGAAGCCACATTTTCACAAGATCCCTGGGTGAGCGATGTGCACATTCAAGTGTGAGAAGCCCGGGTCTAAGACGCAGTGGTTCTAATTTGGAGCTTGGATTTGTAGTCAGCCAGTGGCTGGCTCTTCCTGATAAATTAAGCCATCAAAGGTGATAACCAGGTGCCTATAATGTGTAAGGTGCTGAGCTTAGGGACTGCAGGGATGCATAACAGTGTAAGACAGCCCTTGCCTTCAAGTTGGAAAGATAAGGTACGAACGCATGAAAAGCAAATGAGTATCTAACAGAGTATAGACAACAGCACGGTCAACAGGAATTTATAAGAGTCGGGTGTTTAGGGGATAGAGAGGATTTCAGCCAAGTTTGAAAGATGGGAAGGATTTATTGTTCCAAATTATCGAACTTTATTCTCTTTGTATTTAAGGTCACAGGGAGAAAAAAAAAATCTCCCCTACTGAAGAATTACAAGCCAGAGGCAGACCACACTTCTGAGAAAAGCAATCAAGAGTCTCTCTCTCTACACAAACCCAAGCATCCCATTAGAAAGACTCCATAAGTTGACAGTTGGCTGCCAGCTTTCTCTTTTCCTTGAGGCCTGTTTGGTGGCAGAGTGTTGAAAAGAAATAACCTACAACACATTCCTATAAGTAGCAGCTTTCTGCCCTTGCAAATGAGAGGCACATCTCAAATGTCAGACCACGCCCATTGTTCCCAGCCAATGTGGGCGGTTTTCAGAGGTGCAAAATTGAAATTCCATAAATACACGTATCATATTCTTTGCAAGCTGAAGTCTTCTACTTGCTTCAACAGAAAAATCCGAGAGGAATGCATGGCCCCGTTCTTCCTGATGAGACTGTTAGATGTGCGAGGGATAAGAGGTATTGGGTGATCACAGTGAGGGCCCCAAGGTTGGAAACACACAGCAGATCAGAAAAAGATGCTATGGTTTGTCCCCATCTATGCTCCCTGTTCGTCCCCATCTACGCTCCCTGTTCGTCTTCAGCATTAATAAAACTTAATGCAAAGCCCTACCTTTCGTTGAACTCATAATCTCATTTTAGCATTTTAATGATTATTCTTCATGATTTGTAGGGGCCACATTGCCCACAATGCACAATTAGAGGTAGCATGTCCTTTCCAGGGTCAATGGCTTTATGCAACTTTTGTAAATATGACCGGTGTGTTATACTTTTATTATTTGATTAGCTTTGGCAATCAGGAATTTAAGATATAATTGAATCATGTCAAGTACATTTACATTGCACATGTATCCAGGAAAAAAATGTGATGAGTACGCCATAGGTTTAATTCAGGGTTATCTAATTGTTTTATCCTAAAATACAACTCCTCTCATCTCGCTGAACCCACACACTAAATTAGGGACTTCTGGCTGCCAGAATTCATTTGTGTTCTTGGATTTTCACTTTGAAAACTTCCAAAGGAGACCGGGAATCCTGCTGATAGCAGAGTAAGCCTCAGCTATGAAAGTCAAACTGGTGATAAATATGAAGAAAACCTTAATCAGTTTTAATGAATACAAATAGCATAATGCCTGGATCAGGGGAGTCCAGGGAAATGTTCAGCATGGTTCGTGGGTGGAATTCAACAATTTTTTAAACAGGGAGACGGTTGCAGAAAAGGGCCTCTGGTTGTGGTAAACAGTAATGGTGGAGAATTTATTCATGCTTACAGAATACATCTTTCAAGGCATAGGCTTTAAAAAAACAACGACTTTCCTTATTCAAGGCAGCATGAACTTCCATTGAGCTGCGGAGTGGGTAACTGTCATTTGGAAAGAATGGCCAACCGAGCTCTGTCCCAGAAGGTAGTCCAAGCAAATGAGAGAAGCCGAGTGCACCCTGGTTAGGCAGGTTCTTGATCCAGACTCCCTGGGTGTGGATCCTGGTTTTTCCAATTTGTCCCAACTCTAGAAGAAAGCCTCACTGTGTTGGATTTACTGAAAAGCACTTATGTGTGTTTTCTCTAATTCTACCGGGCAAGTTACTCTGTCTCTCTGTGACCCTCTGTTCTCCTCTGTAAGAGGAGAATGTAATAACAATTCTGTACATTATTAGAAGAGTCTCTATACAATGTATGTAAATAAATATATATATACACATATGCATATATATATTACATATAAATATAAATATCTTAGAAGAAGGCCTAGCATATAAACTACAAGCATCAGTGTTTGTTCTTATTGATGTGGTTGTAATTATAATAATAATTGTTATTGATGTTGAGTTGCAAACGAACTGGCATTACAGGAAAACAAATCAACAGCACGGCGCCACGGAACACAACTGTTTCTAAGTCTCTCACTTTCCTTAGAGTGTTAAAAGCATGGAGTGATTGCTTTTGGACTTTGAACTGCCAGCCATGGGTTAGAAATGCACAGGCTTAGCCGGTGGGAGAAATGGCAGTGCTATAGATATTTGAGGAAGTTCCTTGAGAAGATGATGTCTCAACTGAGCTCTTAAGGAGGAAAGAAAGTTAGTTAAGCGAAGGCGGAGACAGAGGGCATGTGCAAAAGTCCAGAGGCAAGGGAAAGTATTGCTTTTTTACAGAGTACAAGTAGTTGAATTTCACTGGAAGTGGCAGTAGGGTGGTGGGAGAAGAGGCATGCAGAAAGCAGAGAGAAGGCTCTCAAGGGCTCCTAGGTCACACCAAGGACTTTCCGCTCATCCCCAGGACAATGGGAAGCAGGTGAGTGATTTTACAGAGGGAAGTAACAGCTAGCCATGATCAAATCTGTGCTCTTGAGCTATCATTCTGGCCACAATAGGAAATGGTTTGATGAAAATTAATACCGGAGGATTAGGGTCTCTTTAGAAGACCTTCATTGTAACTCAGACAAAAGATGTTGGTACCTTTAAATCAGCACAGTGGAGTGTCGCCGTAGGTTTACTTGAACTCAGCTATAGGCTTGAAGTGACAAAGTGAGAGGTGGGAATTGGAGAAAGCAGAAGACGTAGAGAAATAGCCTATTAAGTAACGCCAGCCATTCCATTCTGCCATTTGTCCCAGAGAGAGCCCAGACATCTCATCAAGTGAAATGTCCATCTAGGGTTCAAATATAAGTGCATTTTCATCCAATATGACCCCCAAATGCAAACCAATGTCTTCATCTAGGGCTTAGCTGAAGAAACAACCATTTGTTCTGACACTAGAGAGAAAACTGTGTTAGATTTGCTGAGAAGCAGTATGTCTGTCTCCACTGAGGCACCTTCCTGAGGAATTCTCAAGGGTAATCATAACTATACACGACTCACAGCCAGCCTCAACTGTTTAGAGCCTAATCCTTCCATGAGGTGTGACTTCCCTGCAGTGACAATGAGAACAGAAAAAAGGAGGAAGATTGGACAGGTATTTAGTGGGTGGAAATGACAACACCTGTGGTAGCTTGAATGTGTACAAGGGGTCAGAAGGGGTCGAGATGGATGCCCAAGGTTCCTACTTGACAATAGGGTCCAATCCTCACCTTTCATTCCCTACTATTGCAAAAAAAAAAAAAGTAAGGAATTATCCCTCTACACTCTTGAACTCTGGACTTTATAGGGACAAGCTGGGTTCACCCTTGAAGAATAATATCGGAAAAATCATGCTGTGGACTCACATCCGCTCTCCTTATGTGTGTACCGTGATAGGTTCGGATTTGAAGAAATAAGAAAGACAGACAAAATTGAAAAGCTGTGATCAGATTTCTCCAATGGTTAAGTCTGCGGAATTCCCAGAAATTAAGCTACCCAGACCCTGTAATCTACCCAGTAGATTCAAAGCAAGTAAACTCCCTGGAGCTAAAAGAAATATAGTTGCCATCTGACAGGTGAATAAGCAGAGTGGCGATGAAAGGAAGAAAACGAGGGATTAGTCTAAACTCTAGGGAGGTAAATAATTTCCAGGGTTGACAGACAGTCAAAGGCAATCCAGGAAGATAGATGAGCCAAGTCCAGTAAATTGTAGTGTAATCCTGGTGCCAGAGGCTGCTCTGACATGAATGACTGGTATATATTCTAGGAATTTATCACATTTCTTTGGCTAGAGCCTCCATCCAGAAATCTGCCTAAATGCAACCGTGCTAGCTCCTAGAGAGGATGAGTGGGAGAGGATATTGGAAGGGTGATTTGGGGGATTTATTTGTCTGGGTTCTCTAGAGAAACAGAAACAATATGAGAAGGGATTTATTATAAGGAATTAGTTAGGTTAAGGGGGCTGAGAAGTCCCAGGATCTGCAGTCGGCAAGCTGGAGGCCCAGGAGACCACTGGTATAGTTGCCGTCCGAGTCTGAGTCTGAAGGCAGGAGAAGACACCTTGCCTTCACGTTGAAGACCATCTGGCAGGAAGACAAAATTCTCTCTTACTCCTCCATTTTGGTTCTATTTAGACTTTCAATAGGTTAGATGAGGTTCACCTCACTAAGTCTACAGATTCAAATGTGCATCTCATCCAGGAACACCTTTACAGACGATAATGTTTAACTAAGTATCTGGGCACTCTGTTGTCAAGTTGATACACAAAATTAGCCATCACAGGGCTTCAGGGCTCCACACTCTCGATTTAAATCGGGTAAGTCTGATTGGACCCTCCCGGTGGGATATGACTTGAAGACAGGGCACTGCTTTTAAAGGAAAGTTTTCTAGAGACTTCTAGAAGAGACTTCCTTTGAGACTTCTAGAGCTCAAGTCGGCAAAGCACTTACACTATTTGCTGACAAGAGTCCATCTCCCGCTTGCTTGTTTTCACAATCAGCTAGATGCACCTGCCGGTGGCGATCTTGTTCTCTTGTACAATGCCAATGCCGCGCAGTGCATTCAGTTGGACAAGGCTCGCCTTGCGTATTCCTTTGGGTTTCTCAGGTCCTGCAGGGCATCTTTCCTCCATGACCTGAGGCTTCTCCCCGAGAGGTGTCAGTCCATCTCTTGGAACGAGTTTTTTTTTTTTTTTGTTGCAGAATTCACCCTTCAGTTCGCACTGTATTATGACACCATTACTTCTAATGATCCCATCACAACTAGAATCAAGGGCTTTTCTGCGGAAGGCTTGGGGTTGCCCTAAGAAGAATGCCAGCTTCTTCCTAGATCTTCCTCTAAGGCTCCTACTAGGGGCAATGAGAGGAAGACAGAATGGGATTCCAAGTCAAAAGACTTGCAGAGAAATCTTGGCCAGATTCTAATTTTTGCACCTCTTTGATTCCCATTTAGCATTGGGGCAACTCTTTAAACACCTAGATATTTAGGAACAGCAAACATATACTCCACCAAGATAGTGTTTCACTTGGGTGAAAATGAATGTAGCCACCCAAAGGAATGGCATTTTTTTTTAATGTTTTTTATTTATTTTTGAGACAGAGACAGAGAATGAGCAGGGGAGGGGCAGAGAGAGAGAGAGAGACAGAATCCGAAGCAGGCTCCAGGCTCTGAGCTGTCAGCACAGAGCCCGACGCGGGGCTCGAACTCACGAGCTGTGAGATCATGACCTGAGCCGAAGTCGGACGCCTAACCGACTGAACCACCCAGGCACCCCAGGAATGGCATTTTTCAATAACACCATGAGTTTATCAAGTTTATATTACAAAATAAATATGTGACTGTACTAAATCAGGTATTACCATCGACCGTATTCTAGGAGAGGCCAGTGAGGCCAGGCGCCGAAGGTGTAGGCCAAAGCTGTGGAAGAAATACTTAAAATAGAAAAGATGATATCTATAAACTTAATTTTTCCGGGGATGTGGGGAATGGCTGCCATCAATCAATTTTAATGGTAGATTTCTGTGGCTCTTCTGAACACCACTGCACTAGGTTATCAAGGTTTGCCAGAAAAGGGGAGGTAATTAGAAAAACGATAGAACTTTCTAATCCCATAAGGGTGGATGCTCTTGTCAAAAATAATCACTCGCGGGGCGCCTGGGTGGCGTAGTCGGTTAAGCGTCCGACTTCAGCCAGGTCACGATCTCGCGGTCCATGAGTTCGAGCCCCGCGTCGGGCTCTGGGCTGATGGCTCAGAGCCTGGAGCCTGTTTCCGATTCTGTGTCTCCCTCTCTCTCTGCCCTTCCCCCGTTCATGCTCTGTCTCTCTCTGTCCCAAAAATAAATAAACGTTGAAAAAAAATTAAAAAAAAAATAATCACTCGGTTGACCTGTACGAAAAGGTTTACCCGGACAGCATGTAGAGCCTAGAGTCCAGTTTTATTCCATGGCTGCTGTGGGATTGCTACCTCTTAATGTCATGTTCCAAACCACTGAATCCCTGTTGGGAAAAGCAGTCACATGCACTCAGGTTTTCCGACCTCTGAATGGTTGCATAAGAATTTGCCTTGGACCCTAAACATTCCCTTGGGGAGATAAAGAGCCCTCACGGCCTGGTTGGGAATATTTGTCCCTGTTTTGGACTTGATGGGTACCTCTCTGTTCTGCTCAAGTGTGTGCACAGGATGGCGCTGGCCAACACCACTTGTATCTCTTCTCAGCGTGGAGGGAATGGGGTCCTTCACCTGCAGCCTAGAGGGCCGTGTGCACACCATTTCCCTGCATCAACTATACAGTGAGGTCTGCTGGCCCACGGGGGACAGACAGGCTAGGGAGGCTGATCGGTCTGTTGCTTATGTGAGTAAAGCATTGTCCCATCCAGTGCCTGCGTGAGTCATGTCTTTCTCGGTGCCCTGCCACCTGCCAACCATGCGGCGTGTTGGCATCCTGGGACTGTCGCCTCTGGTCGCAGGCATTGCTATGCTCTTTGCTATCCTGCGGGCAGTGAGACTCTGCCGCTCGAGGTGTTAACAGGTCTCATTTGCTCAGACCTATTTCCTCCCAAATCTAAGGAGCAATCTAAGTTTGAAAAGAGTCTCTTCTGCGCTGCTGTCCCTGGCACTTCCCTGCCCTGGCCTCTGCGGTGAACTGCCAGGGGTCAGTTGTTGAGATCTGTTGGGGGCGGGGGGTCCTGAATATGCACCTCAGCGTTAGAGGGAGGGAAGGTCAGAGGATTCATCCAACCACTCCAGCCACACTGGTGAAGGGCTCCCTGTGCCACCTGCTGCCGGAAGTGGAGAAACTCCCGAAGAGAGGAGTCTAGTGTCCAGCCGTGGTTTGAGTGACAGAGGAGTTAAGGCGGGTCACAGAGGTGTCTTGAGTTAATGCTTAATGTAGAAATGTGGACTGCACAGAAGAGGCAAAGATTTTGTTTTCCTCCTAATCACTCATCTCACCACCAGAGAAAAACCACTGGCTAACCTCCTTGCATCACTCTGACTAGGCATTTTTGTTCTAATTTCGCATTTCATAGCTTCTTTTCTAGTATCCATGTTTCTCTCTCCAATATATGTTCATGTTGAGAAATACTCCGCTTGGCTTTTTTTTTTTTTATGGTTGAACAGCATTCTACTCTACAGAAGTGCTAAATAACATCTCTCACTTACATCGTGTTCTTACGGTTGGCTGTTTAGACTGTTCTTGATCTTTTGCCATTAAAACAAACAAACACAAACCCCTGCATAATGGTACACTTGTTCAATTACTTCTTTAGCATTAACACCGAGCGGTGAAATTTTTAGGTCAAAAGTGTAAAGTATATACATTTTAAGGCTTTTAGCCTTAAATGATAAGTTCTTTTAGCCCCAATTAGCTTCCAGAGAAGTTATAACTACCCCCCACCAATGTATAAAAATCCCCATACTCGCCGCATTTGCTGCTATTATTGCTTTCTGGCTTCTGGAACTCTAATACACGATTCTCTTTTACAATTAATTATTGTAAAATATTTTGGTTTTTTTTTTTTGACTCTCATATCCTTCTCTCTAGTGAATTCGAAAGTTTTCGCAGGTTTGTTGACGGTGTGTATGATTATTTTTGTGAATTGTTTATTCATGTTATTTCCCCATTTTGCTATCCAGAGCTTCATCATTTAAAAAAAATTAACCTGTAATTAATATTTTCCATATAGTAATGAAATTAAAAATAAAATATGTATCTAGCTAAAATGTGGAAGTAATCTAAGCATCCATCGACTGATGAATGGATAAAGATGTGGTATAGACACACAATGGAATGTGTAAGAAGAATGAAGTCTTGCCATTTGTGAGAACATAGGTGGCCTAGGGTGGAATAAGTGACATAAGCCAGACAGAAAAACAAATACCACATGATTTCAATTTCAGTTATACGTGGAATCTAAAAACACAAAACAAACAACGACAACAGAAGAGAAACAGACTCATAAACGTAGAGAACAAAATGGTGGTTGCCAAAGGGGGAGCGGTGGGCAACATGGGTGAAGGGAATTAAGAGGTACAAACTTCCAGTTATAAAATTAGGAAGTCACAGGGGTGAAAAGTGCAGCACAGGGGATACAGTCAGTAATACTATCATAATACATTTATCACGGTGAGCGTTTCATAACGAATACAATTGCTAAATCACTGTGTTGTACACCTGAAACTAACTGAATATTTTTGTCAACTATACTTCAAATAAAAAATTCAAAGTAAATGAATACATTGCCATATACAAGTTTCTGTTATTTGCTCATTAATGGGGCTTTTTGACATTCAGATTTTAACTTTTGATGTAGTTGAATCTATAAGTACTTTATCTCAGGTACTCAAGCCTTTGCTTCAGAACTAAGTTTATTTATGAAGATGAATATGATATGTATGATGTCAGTTCTTATACCTAAGTGTCTTCCATTTTCAAAACCCTTATAAGTCTTTCTGAATTATATTTTTGGCTGTCTGGACCCAAGATTTATGATTTATCTTTAGTGAAATTTTATTACAGTGAGATTAGGGTATCTTCATTGATTGCAAACTGCTCTATTGAGCTAATATATGGATGGTGTGTGGGTCTATCCTCTCTACACAACCTCCATCCTCAGCTTTTATGGCATAAAATACAAAACAAGAAGGAATAAAACTTACTACAAACACAGAAGAATCCATATGCTGACTTCACATGTATTGATGCTAAAATAAATATAACATCCATTGAATCTATCTTTAAAAATAACTTGAAGAGTGTAAATGGAAGTTCTGATAATGACATGAGAACCAAGAGATGGGAAAAAAAATCCCATTATCTAGATAAGGTGTTACTTCAGTAAATGGACCATCTGGCTCTGAAGCAGAATGTTTTTTTTTTTTTATAATGAAAAAACAATTGGCCAAGACAGGGTACGAATAATGACAAATCAGAAACATAGGGCATTAATACAAAGAATGGAGACCTTGTCAAGAACAAGTATCACAAGAAAGAGGACGTTCACCCTGTAGCTTTAGACAGACATGAATGACAAGTTCTTTTAAGATACCCTCTCACCTGAATTACACATTGCACAAACCCTTGTTGAGCCCAGCTAAGTGCTGTGACTGAGGTACTAGGGGTTAAAGCATCAGCGATGTTGTGAGCCTTCCCACAGAGAAATAAATTCTAGTGAGACAGACAGGTGGTAAAATAACCATACTACAGAGCTGAACGAGAAAACCAACAGAGAAATTCACAGCACAACATGGATGGGCTGTGCGATGTGTGATTGGGTGGTTGAGTCAGGGAAGGTTTAGTTGAGTAGGTGGCACTGGACCTGAGATTTGAGAAATGAAAGGGTTTTGAAAGGAGGAAAAACAATTCTGCACTGAAATAGCATCTCAGAAGAAGGCAAAGGTATGTGAAAAGGCATGTACACTTTTGTTTAGGGTCTGTTGAGTAGTTTAGCGTGAGTAGAACAGAAGGCACATTGAGGCATACAACAGGAAAGAGAGCCAAATAAAGTTCAGCTATGACTCTTTTGAATGCATGTGATAGGATTCCAAACGAGACCAGCGTTAGCAACTGTGGAGTCAACAGAAATGTACGGAGTAATTTATTTCACGGACTGCCCAAATAACAGAGAGCACATGGGGATCTGCGAGCCTCAGAAACAATGAGAAACAGTTCCTTAACCATCAAGGCCACCTCATTCTTTTGTCTTTCCTCCCAGAAATGGTGGCCTTATACCTCTCTGATTGGCATGAATGCAGTGGCCCGCATGGTCAAGAGTTTTACATTCTATGGTTTGGGACTTATTCACCCAGCTTGGGTCAGGTACCCACCTCAAACCAATCACCTTGGTCGGGGGCAGGGAAAGACACTTCCTGCAAGAAGAAGGGGTGTGTGTGGGGGGGGCTATGGAGCTATAGAGATAGTTAACACAGGTTTCTTCCGAGACTAGGTAATGACAACCCCACAATTAGTTGCAGGAGTCAGTTGGTTTCCTTGGTGCGCTAGGCTTCTTTAGATAAGTATCGACCAATTAATGAAAGTTGCTTGTCACTAAATATTAAAAAATAGTCTTCTATGAAAAATGTGCCTGGTTTAGCTTGTAACTTAAATCGTCACATAAGGGCTTTTCCTCGCGGCGACCGTCGAACTTTGGTTACACAGCAGAAATGCTATGTGCGAACTCCCTACTTGACTACATAAGAATATTTAAAAAGCACGTACTTAGAGCCACATTTAATAAAATCAAGAATTTTTACTGCTTCGCCAAGACCATTCCTAAGTGAAACTGGCAGGGTTTTACTGCAAGCGTGTGGCAGAGAAGAATTCAACGTTTGATGCCTTAATTCATTTTGAGTTACCAGCCACCTTAGTCGCCATTTGCTTTTATACCATCGTTGCAAAGGTCAACAGAGTGAAAAAGGTAAATAACGTATATTATTATGAAAATAATTTTGACCTCGACACCCTTCTGTGACACACTAATGGCATAAATGCTGTGGTATTGGTTTTAAGAATGACTTGGTGGCATTACAAAGTCTGCAACCACAAACTGCCTCCACTGCTGGTCCCAGGAGGAGTCGTGAGTTCTGAAAGGAGGCTCCTCATAGCTCAGGATTCACCTCTCTCAACCTTCCCGGCTCTCCCTTCTCACCAACAGATCTAACAAACTTATCCACAGGAACAGAGGGGCTAAGAGGAAACATTCCAAATTCAGATGATGTCAGCAAGGTCCTATTAACTATAATCTTGGACAAATTATCACCTCTGGTCTTGCTTCCGTGTTTGAATTTGTCAAATGGGGCAACCGGTTTGTTGCTTTGATGAGCAGAGTTAAATAATACAAAGAACTCTTATGAATATTGTAAGCTATCAGGAAATTGGTTGTTGCCATCGGTATTATTTAATAATTTACTCCTGTTAGTGAGATTTGCACGTGAGACAGGAATGAGTTGGGCAATAGTATTGAATGTTCAACGATGGAATTTCAAGTGCAGTTAGCAAGCAGGTTGTTGTTGTTGTTGACTTTTAGGATCTTGTTTTGGGGGAGGAGAGAGGCTTCACGGCCCCTGAAGTCATCCATGTAGTTCTAATTACTCATATTAAATGACTCTGTTAATAAGCTCATTCTTAATGTTCAGCCAGCACTATACTCCCAGAGAATTCACGAGGAGGTAGTTATGTCTTTGTTCAGTTTTTATGCTCTACTAACATCGCTCTCCTAAATGGCTCACACGGCAATTTGCATATGGTCAAGGCCTGATAAGTGCATATAAACTACGGATCCTTACAAGAGAAAACATTCATTTGCCAGAGAACCATTCCTTGGAAAAAAGAACTCTCCGCCAGCAATACTTCCGGAGTTTCACTGAACAAACCAAACGCAGTTTTTCAAAACAGAAAAGAAAACTTGAAACAGCGTGGGTCTTCTGGCTCTAACACCCAGCGGTACACACTTTGAGAAAGCTATCACTTCCCTCGCCCCTTTGGAGACTGAAAAAGCGGCTGTTGGTTGAATTACAGAAATGAAAGCTTAGCAATGATTTCCCCACCAAGAGAAGCACAGCTTGTTGCATGTATCCATATTAGTTTCTTCTCTAGCAGCCAATGGCTGGTATAATTGCATTTTGAGAACTCTCTTGTAGAGAGAGATTCATAGTTTTTTGCTTATAAAAACCTATTTCTATTTTAAAATATAGACTCTCGGCAAGTGTCACCCTGAAGAATTGGGCCCTGCTAGACTATTTTGTTACATTTTAGGGGATAAAAAAGCATGCAGCAGTTACACTATTAAGCCACAGAAATGGAGCTGCCACTCACAACCTCATTACTCAAGACTCTCTTTAGTTCAATTATACACCTCTACAGCTAAGGAAGATAGATGGAGGTCATTTGGGAGCTGTAAACCACAATGCCTTGAATGCAGAACTATGTTCTTAAACTGATTTACACCTTGTTCTCTAGTGTTCTACAGTGGGGGCTTGGATTGAAATGCAGGGGCCATGATTGAAAAGGCTTTTTCTTGGTTTTAGCATCACAGTCCACGCGGGCTGGCAATTATTACCTCCATTAAATGGCAAGGGACAATGAATGTCGCCTTCATTACTTCAGTAGTAGCAGCCAAACTGAACCCAACCCAAAGGGAAACGGGGGAGGGAGTGTTGGTCAGAATATCCCTTGGGGAAGGAGAAATGACATGTACGTCTCTGGTAAGTTTTAACTTGATTGTCTGAATCGGTCCAGCCAGAAAGGAATTGGGTAATTGAAAGGAGCGATTTGCTTTTCCAGCAGTGACAAAAATACCATCATGCTGCTCTGATTTCACTCACATATATCTCTCAGTGCGAAAGACGTAAAGTGTACTCAAGGAAGGTAATTAAACAAGGCAACTCCATATGAAACCACACAGAGAAATGAAGGATATTCATGAATTGAAGGTAAGTGTATTTAATGTCCTATAGCCATCCTCCTTGATTGCCCTGGTTTGACTTCTGCAGCTTCACCCCTAACTGCTTCTTTAGTGTCATTTCGGACTGCTGTCGCTACTGAGAATTACGAAGTACATTAGCAAAACAATTAGCAAAAACAACCAAAAAACGTGCCTAGAAGAACATGATGTTCTTCTTTCCCTTCCCTTGTCTAAAGGTGGATGGGAGGATGTATCAAGACAGAGGACAGCGTGAACTGGGGAGGGACAGAGAGAGAGAGGGAAAGAGAGAATCTCAAGCAGGCTCCGTGCTGCCAGCACAGAGCCTGATGTGGGGCTTGAACTCACGAGACCGTGAGATCATGACCTGAGACAAAGTCGGCCGCTTAACCAACCGAGCCACCCAGGTGCCCACTGAGTTTATCTTAATGCCTCGCCAGAAATGAAACAACCTAGATTTTTCAGTTGTACGTGATTCCATTGGGCATATATCCACAGTGCCAAAGTGTTTCATAAAAGTTCACTTCAGAATTACAAGCTATAAAGAATTTTATTCCCACAGATATATTTTCATTTGGAAAGGAATAGATCCTTTCAAGAACTTACTGGAGGCCAGTACAAAATCCATTCTGTTTCCTTCTCAGAAGAAAATAAGAATTGAATTCAAGTCATATACCTGGTCTTCTGCGATGTATTTTCTGTATGCAGGTTAATTTTAAGTTAGATGATTTTTTTTTTTTTTAGGATATGGTATTTAAGAAATTCTTTAGACTCCTGACAGGCTTCAAAACAGTGGACTTTTGAAACATTTCATTCACATTTAAAGTTATCTCAGACACACTGCTGAGCTGTAGAAGGTGTTCTTAAGGGCTAAACGTTGTATGGCCATGCTAATGGTGCCTTAGAAAAGAGCCAAAACATTCTAGGGCTCTGTTCAGCCTTTGGGATTCAAGATATCTTGTGGAATGAGTAGAAACTGAAATGAGAAAATGTTTCCCATTCTGCACATTTATTAGTTTGCCTTTGAAATTACACTACTGCTGTTAACAAAGACTCCGCCCATTCCCTCTTTGAATACCTACAATGTATCCACATTATCAGTTTTCCTTGTTGACCTTGTTCCTAAATCACACTTCTCCTCACACACTCTAGCTGTACTGGCTCTTCTGGTCCTCAGACATGGCAAGCTTGCCCCATTAAGTGCCCTGTGCTTGGCATGCTGTTTCCCCAAATATGTGTAGGACTAGTTCCTGGTCACCTTAGGGCTGAGCTCAAGAGTCCCTCCAGATGACTTCCGTGACCCCCCTCGGTTCTGGGTCACTTCCTATCTCATTACCACATTTATTGTTATGTTCTGTGATGTCCATCTGAAATATTTTTATTTGTGTTATTTATCCATGTCTTACAACTTTAACAGGAGCTCCCTAAGTGTAAGAACCCTGTCTTCTTAATGACCGCCAAGTCTCCAGACCTTGGAATGACAGGCATGTAACGAACATTGCTTGGAATGGATGAATGATAAGTTTCAGAAACCTCGGGAAACTCATAATTCTTAAGAAGGTGAATACTGTTGCATAGTTAAAAAAAAAAAAACAAAACTGAGAAATCGGTATAAGTAACTTTGAAACTTTCCAGGAGTAATTGTTACATGGGAAAACAAGCTATAGAATAATTCATTTAGAAGAACATATTCCTTTGGTTAAAAAAAAAAAAAAGAAAGCAATACGTGCAATGTATTTACATGTAAGTTGGTATATAAACAACACAATTTAGAAAAAAAAATATAAACAACAGTAATTATGTCTTGGAGAAGAAATTGCATGGGCTTTTGCTTTCTAAATTATACTTACCTGTAATATTTTGATTTTTATAACAAATAATCATGTATTCAGCAAATAGCTAATGGTCATCTACACTGTGCAGGGACTATACTTGTTGCTAATTGGTATATTAATGAACAAAGCAAAGTCCCTACCTTCACGAGCTTCCATTCTATTGAGATAAATAGATCCAATGAAGGAAATAAAGCCAAGCTGGGACAGAGAGAGAAAGTAGGGAGAGGGCTACTCTTTTGGATAAGGTGGTCAGAAAAGACCTCTTGGATGAGGTGACTTTTGAGCAGAGACTTAGATGAGGTGTGTCTATTAGAAGAGTCTAGGTTTGGGGCGCCTGGGTGGCACAGTCGGTTAAGCGTCCAACTTCAGCCAGGTCGTGATCTCGCGGTCCGTGAGTTTGAGCCCCGCGTCAGGCTCTGGGCTGATGGCTCAGAGCCTGGAGCCTGTTTCCGATTCTGTGTCTCCCTCTCTCTCTGCCCCTCCCCCGTTCATGCTCTATCTCTCTCTGTCCCAAAAATAAATAAACGTTGAAAAAAAAATTAAAAAAAAAAAAAAAGAAGAGTCTAGGTTATTCTGGAGTAACCAACAACCACAAAACTTCAGTGCTTACAATGACAACGGAGGGTTTGCTTCTCACTCACGCTGATGTCCAACATGGGCTGGTGAGTCATTGCGTGGTCATCCTGGCCAACAAGGGCTTTGCCATCTTGTAGTGATGCCATCTGGAGCCCATGTCCTATCCTGATCACGACAACAAGAGAACAGAGGGCTGCAGAGTCAAGCAACAGACTTAGATTCAACTAAACCCTTCACTTAGAAGTCACATGTCCCTTGTGTTCACATATCATTGCCCTATCATTAAAGTAATGCTCTGCGTACCTGGAAGTGAAAGAAAAGTGGAGTTAGTGATCATTTGTGATGTGCACTGTAAAAAGTAAGCTGTGTCAATATCTGGAGGAAGAGTTTTCAAGGAAAGGAGACCCTGAGGTGTGTGTGCGCTTGTGTTCCCTGAAGGTAGGCGATGTAGCTGAAGTTAAGAGAAGAAAAGATGAGTTTGAAGAAGTTGTCAAGGGGTGGATCATGTAGGTTCTTGCAGCTCATCATTATTATTCTAAATACGATGGGAAACCACCGGGACAGAGTTGTGGATGTGCCTGATACTATCTGATTAATGAATCACTCCTGTTATCACAAAGAGACGGCAACAGAGCAACAGCAAACAAAGATAGGCTATCAAACTGAACAGATACGGAAGAGGAAAGAAGATTCACTAATCAGCTGGATAAATAGAAAAAGACCCAAATGGTTTTAAGATGCACGCAGTTCCAAGGCTTTGACTGCACCTGGGTAAATCCCTCGGCTCTTTTTTTTTTTTTTTTTTTTTTGTAATACCAGCTGAAGCCCTAAAATGTCAAAAGACACAAAAAGAATATGAGCTCCTTTAATATGGATAAACAAATTATGCTCAGATGGCTCCTGCAGGGAGCAGGTGATAGGGTAGCTTTCAACGGAAGGTGCCCAGAAGCTGCTGCTGCTACCACTTAGGGAAAGAAACCCATGGGCCCTTTGAGAGGTTCTGCCCATTTTAACACAGGTGTTTTATAGTCTCTAGTTCCTTCTCAGTGTTTCTGGAGACTCTGGGGTCATGTGTGCCTTCTTGCTAGACTCAAGTAGCCAGAAACAGCCCTGGTGTGTTTAGTATGTTTCTGAGTGCTTAAGGTGAATCAAAACTCAGTCTCCAGGGTCGCATTGCTGAACATCCTGTCCCACTAGGAGACCTTCAGGCCTGCTCTGGTCTGCAATAATTAAGTGAAATTGTAAAGGGCAGATAGTGCCATAGGAATATAAATTACCATGAATGGAAGACATCAGGCCTCCAGGCCTTGCAGGATATATGTGGTGTATTTAAAATAAAAGCAAGAAGTTAAGCTTTCCAAAAAAAAAAAAAAACTGGCTCAGAGGCAAGAAAAAATTCAACTTGTTTGTGGCTCTCGTCTTATTGGTACTTTCATCTATTTATTTCAACAAATAAGACACTCCCTCTTCTCCTTCCTAACCCTCCAGCCAAGGCATCGCCGAATCTTATAAGTACCCCGCTATATGTCGCACATCACATCATTCATTTTCATCTCTGCCTTCTGTCCTGCTCTCATCTTGGTCCAAAGCCTTTGCATCCTAACTGACCTCTGGCCTCCACTTCTCTGATTCTGTCCGACTTCCATACGGTAGGTACGAATAAGTTTTCCTCATCCAAATCTGATCGTGTCTGCTGCTTTTCTTAACCTTTTCGTGCCTCCCTATTGTTTTCAGGTAAAAACCAGGATCTTGGTTCATAAGAAACTGATCCACAAACAGTTGCTTGGTCTAGCTCCTGATTATCTCCCCGCTACATGCCATCCTACCACTCCTCCTCCACTAGCGAATTCTAGCCACACTGTTCCCCTTTCCCTCAAAAACACCAAGCCCCCTTCCCCTGTAAGGAGATGCATCACAGCCCTTCTCGAGGCCTAGAACAGTGTCTCCGTAACTTGCACTCGAGGATTGTGTGTGCACGTGCCCTCTCTTTCTCTCTCTTTTGCTTTCTCTCTTTTATTTATTTATTTTTGCTTCTTTTTAGAGATAATGCTGTCTGTAAGGTAGCAATTCTTCGATCTTCTTGAGATTTGCTTTGGGGTATAATGTGTGCCCAATTTTTAGATATGTTCCAGGTGTGCTTTAAAAAACAAACAAACAAACAAAAACATGTATCGGGATGCCTGGGTGGCTCAGTCGGTTAAGCATCCAACTCTTGGTCTCATGGTCATGGGTTCAAGCCCTGCATCAGGCGCTGTGCTGGCAGTGTGGAGCCTGCTTGAGATTCTCTCTCTCCCTCTCTCTCTGCCCCTCTCCGATTTGTGCTATCTCTGTCTCTCTCAAAATGAATAAATAAACTTAAAGAAAATTTTTTAATATGTTCTCTGATGGTCGGATGTAGTATTCATAAACACTTATTTACAGGTATATAAATTATATTACTAAATGATACAAATATTTAATTTAGCTTTATTACTACTGAAAAATGCATGTTAAAATCTTCTGTGAGCATGAATCCATTTCTTCTTGTGATTCTCTCAGTTTGTCTTTCGTTTTTTGAGTCTGTGTTGTTAGTGGCATATGAATTGAGGATTTTCTTACAAAAGTGTCTTTTCAGCATTGGATATTGCTTTACTATGTCTCTTATGTTTTTTGAAAAAGTTAGTGCCTTTTCCTTGAAGCCAATTTTTCATTGGAGGGTGATCTATCTTCTTTATGATTGCCTTTTTTTTTTTGAGAGAGAGTGTGCACAAGAGTGGCAGGGAGAGGGGCAGAGGAACAGAGAGAGGATCTTATGTAGATTCCACACTGAATGTGGATCCCAACACAGGGCTCAATCCCACAACTGTGAGATCATGACCTGAGCGGAAGTCAAGAGTGGGACACTCAACTGGCTGAGTCACCAGCCTAGGCCCCCTTTATGATTGCTTTTAAGATTGACTTTTACCTCTAGTATTTTGGAGTTTTACTCTAAGTCTAGGTATGGATTACTAGTTGTTTGTCCTTCAGAGGAATTATTTTGCATCCTTAACCTGAGGATTAATTTCTTTGGTCAAATGGGAAATCTTTCTTTCTTATCTTTGAAAATTACCTTTCTCATTTTCTCTACTCTCTTTTTTTCAGAAATACTACTAATGGATACTAGACTTTTTATTCTATCCTCTACTTACCTTTTTTTTTTAAAGTTTATTTATTTATTTTGAGAGAGAGAGCACATGTGCATGAGAGGGGGAGGGGTAGAAAGAGAGGGAGAGAGAATCCCAAGCAGGTGGCTGGCTGTCAGCTCTGACTCAGGGCTCAGTCCCATGAACCATGAGATCATGACCTGAGCTGAAATCAAGAGTCAAATTCTTAACTGACTGAGCCACCCAGGTACCCCTGTCCCCCTGTCCTACACACATATCTTAACTTCTTTAAAAAAAAAATTCCATTCCTTTATCTCTCTGAACTTCATTCTGTGAAAGTGTCACATCTACTTTCCAGTTTACTATTGCTTTCCTTAGTTTGTCTGATACTATGTTTAATCTATTTACTGAGCTTTTCCTTCCAAAGACTTTGTGTTGTTGTTGTTTTTAATTTCTAGAAGTCTCATTTGGTCTTTTGCTTAGAGTGCTCCATTAGGCTTTTGATTTTTTTTTATTGGTCTTTTCTTTCTTTATCCATTTTATTTTATTTTTTTTTTCAACGTTTATTTATTTTTGGGACAGAGAGAGACAGAGCATGAACGGGCGAGGGGCAGAGAGAGAGGGAGACACAGAATCGGAAACAGGCTCCAGGCTCTGAGCCATCAGCCCAGAGCCCGACGCGGGGCTTGAACTCACGGACCGCGAGATCGTGACCTGGCTGACGTAGGACGCTTAACCGACTGCGCCACCCAGGCGCCCCTCTTTATACATTTTAAACATGCTTGTTTGATACTCCCCTGTGATTGTTTCATGTTATCTCAAGTTCATGAGATTCTAGTCTTGCTATTTATTGAGTCAGCTTTATAATTATTTCTTTCATAGCATAGCCCTTCCCCTGAAATATTCTTCATGACCTTTTTGGGGATCATATCTTGAGAAGAGTTTTTGTACTTCTTCCAGGAACCACCTTAGATAGTATTGTCCAAGCATCAATTTTTATATTACCAGACCCCGAGGGTACGTAATAGCTAGGCAAACATAAACGTTTTTTGTTGTCTACATAAGCCAACGGGAATTTTTTTTCCTTGCCCACCCTTCCATGAAGGGTATAGTTCTTTGAGGATTTCGGCTTTATGTGGGGGTATAGGTTCTGACTCTTTGCCTCACACTGACCCACGAGCTGCTGACATAAAAACTCATGCCCCTAGACTACAAATCCTGTGGTTCTCACCTGTGTGCTCATTCTCAGTGCAGCTTCACTGTAACTGCATTGCTAGTTGTTCTGGTATTCTCATATTCAATATTCCCTGCCTTTCTAGCACTTTCCAATTTCTCTTTCTGTATTTAAATTCAGCTATATAGATATATATGAATGTTTATTATCTATGCTGCATTCACACGATATTGTGAAAATGAGGAAAATCATAGTAAACTGATATGGAATTATTTCCAGGATATATTGTTGAATAAAAGAACAAGGTACAAGAGAAAACACATACTCTGCCATGTTTTGTGTAAGAAAGAAGATAAAATATAAATGCATAAATAAATCTGTGTATGTGCATGCAGGCAGTTATTTTTTGCAGAAGAAACAGAGGAAGGCTAAGTCAGATTCCAATTAAAAATGGTTTCAACTATGGGAGTAGGTAGGCACATGGAGGAAAGGTTAGGGATTAGAGTGAGATATCACCAGTATATGTTTTTATATATTTTGACCGTCAAAATTTGTAAGTGTTCTACATGTTCAAAAATAAGGGCATCTGGGTGGCTCTTGGCTAAGTGGCTGACTTGATTTCAGCTCAGGTCATGATCTCGTGGTTCATGGGCTCGAGCCCCATGTTGGGCTCCACACTGTCAGTGCAAAACCTGTTTGAAATTCTCTCTCTCCCTCTCTCTCTCTGCACCCCTGTCACTCTGTCTCTCTCTCTCAAAATAAATACATAAAGTTTAAAAAAAATTGTAGTAAATAAAAAAGATATAAAATTTAATATATACAGAAACAAATGGAGCTACCTGTATGTTAAACTGATAATGTAATCACGCAGATAAAATTATTAACTTTTATAATTTTTACACACAATAATCTAATGTATACCCTTAATGAGCTACAGACAGCCTAAGGTGAAAAGGAACTGCAGAGAAATTTTGAAGTTTCATTAGAAAGGTTCTTTTTTTATATATTAATATTGGTGTAGTAAATATGAAACGAACTTGCATGAATCATAAGACAAAACAAATGAATACATACATTGGTATTGTTAGAAATCAGCATTGTGACTATGGAGGAAGGAGATTTTGATGTGGAATGGAGAAAAATAAGAAAGAAACCTATAAAGCTGCATCTGAACATCTCAGGATGAACCCATGATTTAGAACTCTGAATTCTTAGCTCTATCCATTGAAAGGGCCCAAGAAGGAGTGACATCCAGTGGGGACTAAAAGGGCGGGCCTACGCTGGCCGACTCCATCTTGTTCTGTGTCCTTCACCTAGACCACGCCTCCTCCCCTTGAGTAACCTCCCTCTCACCCATTCAAACTTCCTGATCAAAACACGCCCAGCGACCTGCATAACAGGACTCTGACCCTTCCCCAGCCAATCGGCTGAGGCCACGCCCCTTCCCCAGCCAATCGGCTGCCCCTAGACCCCTATAAAACCTTTGTGCTTTTGAAACTCTCTCTCCCTGGTATCTCACCGCTGCGACGGTCGGTGCAGGTAGGGGATTGAGCTCAAGCTAGCTCGAATAAAGGCTCTTTTGCTTTTGCATCGGACTCGGCTCCCTGGTGGTCTTTGGGGATCACGAATTCTGGGCATAACAGGGACAAACACACTAACTGCCTAGGTCTTGCTTTCCAAATGACTTCCCCCCACTGTTCTATGCTTGCATGGATACAGAGAAAACTGAAAAAAATAGACACCAAAGGGTTTCAGTGATAATGGAGTGGAGACGGTGGACAGCGAGCAGACGGAAAAACGGAAGGGAACATCTTCACACAGATTAACCTGTTGCCATGATCAGACACTACTTGTACATCAAAAATTCTAATGCAGTAAATAAAAACAATATACACAAAATGAAGAGAGAACCACATACGTGTCTTTTAAGCAAGAAAGCAAAATAAACCTTGCTCTATTTTTTTTTTTTGTAATGTTTATTTATTTTTGAGAGAGACAGAGACAGAACGTGAGTGAGTTAGGGGCAGAGAGAGAGGGAGACCCAGTATCCGAAGCAGGCTCCAGGCTCCGAGCCATCAGCACAGAGCCTGATGCGGGGTTCGAACTCACGAGCTGTGAGATCATGACCTGAGCTGAAGTTGGACGCTCAACTGACTGAGCCACCCGGGCGTCCCAATATTGCTCTATGTTTTCTTTAAAAATTTTAATAGTATTAAGGAGGATGCTTGCTGTGATGAGCATGGGTGTTATATGTAAGTGACGAATCACTAAATTCTACCTCTGAAACTAATATTATACTGTATGTTAACTGACTGGATTTTAATTTTTTTAATGTTTATTTTATTATTTTTGAGAGAGAGAGACAGAGCGTGAGCGGGGGAGGGACAGAGAGCGAGGGGGGCACAACCCAATCTGAAACAGGCTCCAGGCTCCAAGCTGTCAGCACAGAGCCCAACATGAGGCTGGAACTCACGAACTGCGAGATCATGACCTGAGCCAAAATCTGGCGCTTAATCAACTGAGCCACCCAGGCCCCTGAACGAACTGGATTTTAAATAAAAACTTGAAGCAAACAAAATAAATAAAAGCGAAATTAAATTTTTATTAAATGCATTTCAAACTAACGTTTGAAAATACACCTAATGAGCTATTCTATGCCATTCAAAGACAGAAAGGCAATCTCCTGTACTCCTGCATCTCTGAAGTCATAAGAAGCCACATGCTGTGTATCTCTATATGTCTTTCTCTCTGTCCTACAAATATCTAGAATTTATTGCTTTATGACATCTAGTTGGGGTCCAATGTTATCTTCTTCTATATAGCTGGCACCATTTCTTAATTTTTTCTCTTAATACTTTCTTTACTAAATACATTCCTGAACCTTTCTTCCCATGAGCAGCCCAGCTCCCTGGGGAAAAGCTCTCTCTGATATTATGCTAGCTGCTTATTCGGTGCCTGGATATTGTTGATACTGATACTCATATATTGGCTGGGAATAGTGTACCTGAGTATAGCTGCCCTCCAGGGGGGCTTTTACAGAGTTTTATTGCAGTTTAAACCTTTACCTATTTAAGTAACTTGTTCTTTCTCCAAAGAAGCGTAGGAGTGTCTCTTTATCCTTGAGATTCAGCAATTGAATAAGAATATACCAAGGGAAGTATCTTATGGATCTTTCTTGGTGAACCCTTTAAAACTGTAGGCTCAGTTCTTTTCAGCTCATAGAAATTTTCTATCACTAGTTTATACTTGGTCCCTTCTCCATCTGTTTATTGCTACCCCGCGTTTATCACTATATACGCGTGAGACCTCATCTGTCTATCTAGGAAGTCTCTTACATTTTCTGTCCCAATGCTTTGCATTTCAGTTCTAGAGCTTGAGAGATTTCTTCTACTTGACATTTTAGGAACATTGGGACAGTCCTCTTTTTTTTAAGCTCAATTATTATGTTTTGTAGTTCAAGACAATATTTGTCATCCCCCAAAGCCTTTTTTTTGTGTTGGTCTTAAATCCACTCTACTGTTCTAATTGTTCAAGTTGTCAGCTGTCCCCTTAAACAGCTCAATTACAGTAGGAGACTATTTATTTTCCGTTCCCTGGCTCTTGAGTGTTTTGTTTTGTTTTGTGTTCTTCTTTCTTCTCCATTGTGATCCTAAAATGTCAGATCTCCAGCTGCAAGGCGATGCTGAGAGGCAGTGGTCCTGTGGGCTAATGGTGCAACAGCCGACAGGTACAGTGTTTAGAATTCCTGATGTGATCTCAAGGCTCTCCTTGTATCTTGGATGGAGAGGACTCTACCCTTCTGCTCACATCTCCTAAGCCCTTGTGGGCAAAGATGGCCCAGCATAGTCCCATGGGCAGAAGGTAATTTCACTGAGAGTTCTTGGGACCACCCCCCCAATCCCACCCCGGCTCCAGGTGATTCTCAGGTGGCTGGTGATCTCCTCAGCTGGTTCCCAGGACCTGAGCAGAAAAGGAAATTTATGGCTTTTTATTGATGCTTTCCAACCTCACCTGACTGCTGGCCTCAGGAGTCACTTGCTGAGAAGAGGCAGGTGAGTTGGAACGAAGTTGAAAGTAGAAAACAGGTGGAGACCCTTGTCTTCCCAGAATCCCCTGCCTCCTCCTGAATTTAGTTTGATGTTAAGTCATTTCTCCTCTCTGGAATCAATACCTCAACCCATTAATATTTTCATAAGCTTATTGGTCTGAGGGCAGTTGTCTTGTGTAAAGGTGACTACAATTAAAAGCATTGTCAGCATTATGAAAGGACAGTAAAGCAAATAAAATATGCTTGACCGTCAGTTGAACCTCTGTTTGGGAGAACAGTTACCAAAGTAATTTTTTTTTTTTTTTTTTGGAGGGGAGAGAGAGGAGGAGGAGGAAGGAGGGAAAAGGAGAAGGAGGGACATTGTAATGACTCCTGATGTCCAGATGAAAAGAGCTTTGTAAATTTTTAAAATTATTTAACAACAGGCCCCTTATGCCCCTTTCTCTTACTTAACAAAATACTTCTAAAATTCATAAAGTAAGGGAAAAAAGAAAAATCCTGGATTTCTTTCCATAATCACACATACATTAATGCCTTTTTAAAAATATTCATGGGGGGGGTGTCTGGGTGGCTAAGTCAGTTAAGCGTCCAACGCTTGATCTCGGCTCAGGTCATGATCTCACGGTTTGTGACATCGAGCCCTACGTGGGGCCCTGTGCAGATACTGAAGAGCCCATTGGGATTCTCTCTCTCCCTCTCTCTCTGGCCTCCCCCCTCCCTGTGCTCTTTCTCTCAAAATGAATAAACTTACAAATGAAATAAATTTTCTTTTCGAAGTGGGAAAGTTTGGCCGTAAGTGGTGAAAACAGAATAAACCAAAACGAAATTTTCTACTTCTATCTGATGGGGTTAGAAAGAGGCACTAAAGTGGTATATATATATTTTATGGTTCATCATTTTAGGCTAGAAACATGAGCAGGTGCTTCCTGTATTAGTTTTCCGTTGCTGTGTAAGAGATTAGCACAAATTTAAAGGCTTAGAACAACATGCATGTATTATCTCATAGTTTTTATGGGTCAGGAGTCTGGGTGCAGCTTAGCTGGGTCTTCTGCAAGCAGCAGTTGAAATGTCGGCTGGGGCTTTGTCTCATCCAAGGCTTGTCTGGGGAAGAATCCACTTCTCCACTCGTAATTTTGTTGGCAGCACTCAGTTCCTCGTGGCTGTAGGAAGGAGAGCTTCAGTTTTTTGCTGGCTATTGACTGGAGGTCACTCTCAACTTCTAGAGGCCACCCATAGTTCTGTGCCACGTGACCCTCTCCATAGGGAGTTCACAACATGGCAACTTGCTCCTTCAGAGCCACCAAAGAAGAAAATCTATCAGAACCAATCTGTTAGTGAACGTGATCGTGAGAGTAGCAACCCTTCACTTTTGGCATATACCATTCATTAAGAGCAGGGCATGGGTCCTGCCCAAACTCAAGGAGAGAGGCTTATACAAACCTAGGAGCATCAGGAACCCAGGAACCAGGAATCACAAAGAGTGGGGAGAGTTAGCTTACCGTCTGTCTATGATACCTCCTATATTATAAGGATTGATTTATTTGTATGCTTACTTCTTTTGGATTCTATGACTATACTAATATTGCATAGTAAGTGGTTAAGAGGTTAACTCATGTCTGGGTTCAAGTTTCGGGTTAAGTATCTCCAACTTTATATGAACTCAGGTCATTTTCATAAACCTTTGTGTCTCAGTTCCCTCATCATTAAAATCAATATCTTAAGAATACCTACCTCATAGAGTTGCTGTAAGAATTAAATAATACTAATAATTTTAAAGCACTTAGTGCCTTAAATATGTTCCTGGCACATATTAACTGCTTGTAATACTTAATGAATATAAAACATAAATATATATAATAGGACACCTTTAAAGGTAATTTTAAAATAAATGCAAATAAATAAAGTTCTAATGAGTTCTTCCCATACTCTGGAAATGGTTTTATATGCCTCCTATGGTCCACAGACTCCACTTTGAAACCGCTGTATAAACTACCATGTACACTATGGAATTCTGACAATAATCCCGTTCGTGAAGTAGAATAGACATCCATTTACATAAAATCACAGAATTCTAAAGCTGGAAGAAAGTTTTGGAAACATTTTCCCCAGCCTCTCCTGTTTTACAGATAAAGAATCAAAAATCCAGAGAGATTAAATGCTGTGCCAGAGGTTAACATGGCTCCAGAGTACTGGAAGAAATAAAGGAAAGGATCTCCCTTGGATCTCAAAGAAAGGAGCCATGAGATAAAAGACAGTCATGCTTTATCCAGCCTAGAGTAAAACAATCTATATACAATTCAACATTATCAGTATGTACCAGTATGTTCCTGAAAGTATCTTGCCAGTTTGGGGGATAGCCATTTCAGATACGCCGATGTCTGACTTTTGTATTAGATTTAAAAAATCTTCCTTAGAAAACGCAGAAAACAAGTTGTGTTGAGTTGGTAGTTATGAGACATATTTGCTGGGGCTAATCCCCATAAAAAAGAAGAATTAAATACTACTTAATCATAGTGGGATGATAGATAACATGCTAATATTATGTGAGTCCAATGGGCATTGTCAGATGATTGGAGTCCCCCATTTAGGGTCCTACTTAATTATACTTTCTATCATGGCAGAGGCTTTGGTGCCTTTTGTTAATCAGTATCACTCTAAACCACTATGGGACATTCAGCCAATCAGACCGCTCAATTACTGTGGTTGAATGTCCTGACCTCATGAATATGAATAGTGGATGTACACAATAGCGTAGTACTTTTAATGACAATGAAACTGCCAGGAGGGATGAAAGAAAGTGTGGATTTAAAAAAATAATTAAAATTGCAAAGAGAAAAATCATAATTAGCTGTGAGGATTACATATATTTGTTAAAATGTTTCTCACTTGCCTTTTGGACAAAGAGCCAGAGTGAGTCATTTTATACTTCATTTCCTCTCGATATGGATGTCCCGATTGCTGACAGCTGGACCGATCTTGCATTTCAATAATATAAAGATCCGTGTAAATATTTGGAAAACGGAAGCAGAAGGACGAGGGTTCACACAAGCCCTTAAACCAAGTGTCATAAGGTTCAACTGTGGATATACAACTTGAATGGTGCCTCCTCATAGGTTGAAGTTCAAAGGCAGCACAAGGCAAAGGGTGTCCGTCAAATCCTTGGAAACCAAACAACATTGCGAAGGAAGAGACCGTAGAAAACGTGTAACATTTAGTTGCCCAGTCCTCTTATTCCACGCTCGCTCCATCCAAAAAGTGCTCTGCTTTTGTTTACGGAGAGACAAAATATAGAGCAAAACGACACAGATTCAAATCATTTTAGAAAGGTAAAACAAAAGGAAATACAGGAAGACAGGAATAAAGTCAATGTGCACACGTACACGCCGTGACATTTTCCTTGGAGGGGGCTGGTGTGATCTGAATTCATTTGCAGAGTCCCAGAAGTTACAAGGACCGCGTAAGACAGGCAAAGGCTTCAGGATGACATTCACTGATGACTCTGAAAATGATCTCTCTTAGCCGTGGCACCCATCCCCACCAATGAGTCTTCTATCCACCTCTCCCCGATTGTTGCACGTGTACGATGGAAAATAGGGCGTTGTACGCTGAACTTGCGCATCTTGAAAAAGATGCCGGGCGTGGGGAAATAGGTGCGAGTCAGGTGGAAACTGCCTGAGGCACAAGCCCTTGGCAAAGGAGGATCTGGCAGTCAGGTTAGGTAACAACTAAATAAGGGAAAATGGATGAGGAAGACGCCATTGGTACATACTTCAAAAGCGAAAGATTTGAATATCAAAGGCTTAAGAAAACCCCTTGGGAGAATCAATGAAGCTCTTGAATATTTCTGCAGAAATGACCTTCTATATCTCACTATGAAAGTCAAATGTGAAAGATGTCTTACGGAGCCATCGTATAATTTTATCAGAATAAAAGCACCAAATAATCAACATAAGGGCATGTTTTCTATTTGGCAGAAAGTATGTCAAATACTTGAGAAAATAAACTTATAAAACTAAGTGTAATGTCACTGTTTTGAGATAAGATTTCTGTAATCCTCTCTACGCCTGCCAATCTTCCACCCCCACCACGACTCATCCCCCACCATGATCCTTTACTAGAGAATTCTGCTCTTTGATCTAAACGCTTCTTTTTTAGCATTAATTATTGCTAATAATAAGTGCCATATATGTGCTTCTAAGAGTAGAGCCCTATCTTCCAGTAGCAAAATCCAGGCGCAAAGCGCAATCAGTTGTATGATTCATAGTGTGCCTGAGATTTAAAAAAGAGTCAGCTGCTCAGGTTTGAAAAGAGACATTTACTCCTGTTACCAAGCCTGGACCCACACAAGCAGGATACCGTGAGGTGTTAAAACAAAAACAAAAACAAAAACAAAAACAAAAAAACAATTCTTTTTCTTGTAACAAGCACGACTATGATCTCCATGGGGTTATGTTTTCACTGTAGCTCATGAGATAAGTGAATGGTTTCTCACCAGAGCCGAATTATTATGTAAGCAAGTTGTGTACCAGACTGATGTAGTTTTTGCTTCAGTGACCAGCATTTATATTTACATTTAAAAAAAATTTTTTAAATATATCTTATTGTCGAGTGAGCTAACATACAGTGTACACGTTGTGCTCTTGGCTTCAGGAGTAGATTCCCATGATTCCCCTGCTCACATACAACACCCAGTGCTCATAAGGAAACCATCCAAACCTTAGAGGAGGAAACAGACAACAACCTCTTTGACCGCAGCCACAGCAACTTCTTACTTGACACGTCTCTGAAGGCAAGGGAAATAAAAGCAAAAATGAACCATTGGGACCTCAATGACCAACATTTAGATAATCTTGTTTAATCCCAGAATGGAATTTAAGAGTTTGTAAAGCAGTGTTTCCCAGAATGCGTTCCAGGAGCATTACTCCCAAAAGCTTCTCTGGGACAGAATGGGGGTGGGGGAAACGGTCCATAATCAAACGAGTCTGAAAAAGAACAGATGGTATTCTTAGAGATTCCCTGAGCATGTGACGCTGCTAGGAATTTGGGTAAATGGCTATAGCATGGTTTCAACACCCCAGACTCTAGAGCTCAAGTGTCTGGGCTTTCCACTGGCTTTTCCACTTACCAGCTGTGAAGCATACTCTCCCCACCTCGGTGTCCTCATCTGCAAAATGGGAATAAAAATAACAGTACCTTCTTCATGGGGTTGCTATTTGGCTTAATTTTTTCATGCACAATGCCTGACACCAACAGTTGCTGCACAAGTAACAACTACAGATTTGTCCTGAAGAGTAGCTAGCTCAACATTATTGAATTCTGTATTCCATGGCATATTTGATCACAGGAGCCTCCTTTCGTCCTTATAAAAAGCTATTAACGACTTATAACAGCTACTAACATGCTGAAAATTCCCGACTCTAGTTTTCAAATAGATGTGCATATCGCAATCACTTGTAAAACTTTTTTAAAAAGAAAAGACCCACCCTCCACCACCTCAAACCGAGATACTGATTCGATAATGTGCGATGGACATAATTATCTGAATTGGAGAAAGTTTCCTAGGTGAGCCTGAAATGGTTCTTAACCACTGTCAGGAGCAGTGGTTTTCAAGGTGTTCTTACATCAGCATTACTGGGACTTGTTACAAATGCAAACTCTTGGTCCATGCTCCAGACCTAACAAGATTAGAAACTCTGTCGTGGGGACTGACGATCACCTCTGAGTGGTTCTCTTTAAGAGCCAATGATAAGGGGGGAATGAATAGAACTGACTGCCTTCAATCATTTTTCCATATGTTGAACTTCTTTCTGCTGATTTCAGAAAGATGTGATAAATTTCAGGTAGATTTCAGTGAGTCCTGATAGTATCCCCCTGAAAAGAAGGGTAGTTTTTCCATCTTGCCGATTAAATTCAGAGCCAATGGTTTTAGAACTCAGTTGAGCTTGGATCAAAATTAGCATTGTCCCTACAAGGAGCTGCGTCTAAACAGAAGGTCACCTGGGTGGTTTTGCACATTGTCAGCTTAGCCAGACTGGAACCCGTTTCTGGTATGGCTCTGGGTCAGGGCAGGCCACAAGAAAAACATGCATAAGGTTGAGAAAATAGATGTGAAGTAGCAGCCATCACTCTCTGAAGGTCCACGTAGGGTGTCAGGTGCTGTTAAAGCCCCTGGATGTTGTAACGTATGTTGGCCCGCCTTGCTGGCAGAGGCCAGGAGCTAGTCCCATAGCTGTTGTGTCCCAGAATCTCCTCCTAAGCTTCTCCAGGCCTGGGCCAGTTGTGTGTGTAGCTCCTTGGTGAAGGTCTCAAGCTTCTTTTACAGGTCATCCACATCGCTGGGGTTAAAGATGGAGGTTCCAGTTTATTTCCACTCTCCTCTGCTTGACGGTCACTCTTTTTCCTCTTTGCCTGCCCTGCTGACCTGTGGTCACCTGAGCCCCCTCTAACTCAATTCAGAGACGGTTGCCATTCATATACCCCTTGAGCCGTCCCTTCATGGTTGTTGGTTAGCGTCTTGTCCTTGATCCCCCAACAGCCCCATTCCAGAGCGTGTGCTTCCTGCCTGACATCAGAACTGCGATGCAGAAGTGTGTGCTGTGTGTGTACTGGTGTGCATTGTCTTGTGTAGAAGGTCCACACAACTCTAAGCAAAGAATTGTGTATCCTAAAAAGAGTTGCAACGAGATGAGCTATCTATAAACTTCCCTAAAGGCAGAAAGTTTATTCCTCCCTAGAGCAGGAGGGATAAATGGCTTCTGGCCCTATTGGTGGACTTGACAGTAACCCTGAGCTACGGTGCATGTTTACAATATGCCAGGGCTTACGCTAAATGCTTTGCAAGGATCGCCATTTAATCCCCACAATACTATCAGACTGACACATTCATCCCCCTCATTTCACAGGTGCCGAAACTGAGGCTCAGGAAGCTTCCATTGCTGACCAGCCTCTTGCACTCTTAAGAAGTTTTTGTGAGGTTTTGCCCCAACCAGATGAGCAGAGAAGAGTTCTGACTCACAGGAAACCACACTGCCTCACTCCGTGTTCATTAAATAAACTTACCATGATTTGCCCATTCTCAGACTTTTCTTTCCTTATGACAATAGTAAAATATTTATTGGAAGGAAATTGGACAATTCAGACAAGTGTAAAGAAGTAAATAAAATCACCCAGAGTCCCATCAATTAGGTAATTTATGTAAAAATGGCTTCCTACTTCTTCTACTTCTATAAAGATAAAATCCATTTTTATAGGTTTTCTGCTCCTACCATTTTTCATTTTAAATTCATGTCTGTTCCTATTAAACATAAGATGATTTCAGCTTAAGTTTTATGTAAGAATGGACTCTGGTGTGAATAGAACTGTCTAACATTTGAAATGCAGTCGTTTTGTTAATGGTTAACATGCCAAGAAAAGAGCTTAAGACACAATAAAAAAAAATGGCGGTGGTGGAATTTGCCTTTAATGGCCTCTGATCAGTTTTTACTTGCGTTCTGAAAAAAAAAATCTTTTATACTCTTTTATGGAGATGCCACGAAGTCACTGCGATCAAGATTTACTGTTGTTAATATGCCCTTCAGTAATGCTAAATTCAAGTATGAAAGGCTTATGAGGCTCCTTCTGACATAAAACTCCGTGGGTTCCTGGACTCACCGTCATAAATGGTTCCTTTATGGGAGGAACTAACCAACAGGTCAGAGAGTGGCAACAAAGGGCAGGAAAAGATTTTTTTTTTTTTTGGCACTTCTTTGTGTTTTCAAGTGATATAAAGATAAGCGGGTTCTAAGGGTATAGATCATCATTCATTGTGAGTTTCCACCTCTTAATATATAATCTTGCGAATGATGAACTCTGCAGTGTCATTGTGGCACTGTGCAATTATCTAATAGAAAAGTGAGAGCCGTTCTGCATTTTTTGAGTAGCACTCATCGGGTCAATTAATTAAATGAGTGCAGTGCCTTCGAGTGAGAGATTCAGGTCCAAGCCGGGCTGTCTCATGACATCAGACTATAAGAAGCTAAAAAATGAAAGGAGACTGGGGGAAAGAAAAGGGAGGCCATTTTAAAGAAACTATTAGGATTATTCCACTTACATGAGGCACCTACAATTGCCAAACTCATAGAAGCAGAGAATACGATGATGGTCGCCAGGAGATGCGAGGAGGGGGAAATGGGGAGTTGTTCAATGGGTATAAAGCTATAGTTACAAAGATCAGGATGTTCTAGAGCTAAGGTCTCCAACATAAAGCCTATAGTGAACAATATGGTGCTGTGCACTTAAAAACTTAAGAGAGTAGATCTCATGCCAAATGGCCTTAACACACACACACTCGCACACACACAGCAAAAGGACACCAGAAAGTTTTTTTTGGGGGGGGGCGGGTGATGGATATGCCTATTACCTTGTTTGTGAAGATGGGATCACAGGTGTATGCATGTCCAAACTTATCAAAATATATGCATTAAATATGTGCAACTTTTTGTATATTAAGTATACCTCAATAAAGTTGAAAAAAAGACCAAGAATTCTTATTCTCTGCACCCAGAGATAAGAGTCATGTTAAGCCCATATCGGTTTGGCCGGTATGAATCCTTGAAACCCCTTCCTTACTACCATGTAGTTACTTTTTGAGCATCTCTCCGTTCAAGCTGACTTGGATCGTAGCGTCTGTCTACAGTTGACCCTTGCACAACCCAGGGGTTGGGGGTGCCGACTCCTGTACAGCCAACAATCTGCTGTAACTTTCAACTCCCCATAATCTGAACTACTGCTAATAGTCTACTGTCGACCGGAAGCCTTACCAGTAACATAAACAGTCAACTAACATACTTTGAATGTTATACGTCTTCTGTGTGGTATTCTTACCATAAAGCAAACCAGAGAAGAGAAAATGTCATTTAAAATACCATAAGAAGCAGCAAATACTACTTCAGTACTGTTCTGCATTTATTGAAAAAAGCCTGAGTATAAGTGGACCCACACAGCTCAAACCCATGTTGTTCAAGGGTCAACTGGTACTCTGAAAATAGAGCACTGTGAGTGTATATACAGTCTTCTTACCGATTTGGATTTCATGACCCTGAAAGAGATACCTAGTTTTTTCTAGGTGCTTCGCTCTTAGTGTAAGCTTCCTGCTTATGGGAAGTTCATCTGCGGCTATGATATTTGATGCTATAACAGGGAATTGATTTAGAGAATCCAACGCACACGTAATCTTCACCAAGCCAAGAAGCAGGAAGAGAAAACCCTGTATTAAAACAATGGGGCAAAACCCTTAAAGAGCATAATTTCAGGCCAAACACAAGAAAATATGATTCAAAGAAATTACAAAAGCCAGATACAATTAGACATTGCATATTATTAGCCCACATCCCCTCGGGAGGCCTTCGTACCACAGGAGACCCATCAATTGAATGGACCCTAAGAGTCGGAAACCCGTACTGGTTCTGCACGTATTTGCTCCTCACCACCTCTGCCTCCAAGACGGTTTTCTTCTTGAGCTCTTCGTCTTTCTCATTATACCTTCCTCGAAGTAACATCTCGTCCCACAACCAACAGCAATAACAAAATCATTCGCGAAGACTGTTCTGTTTAGGAACTTTTACTAAACATTCGAAAGGGTAGCATGAAGGCGTTATATTTTCTGCCCCTAAACTCTGCACCTTGTTTCTTGTTCCACCTCTCCTCTTTGTCCCCTCCCCTCCCTTCCCCTCCCCTTCCCTCCCCTCCTCCCTTCCCTTCCCTTTTCTTCTCTTCTCTTCTCTCTCTCTTCCCTTCCCTTCCCTTTTCTTCCCTTTTCTTCTCTTCTCTTCTCTTCTCTTCTCTTCTCTTCTCTTCTCTTCTTCTCTTCCCTTCCCTTCCCTTCCCTTCCTTTCCCTTTTCTTCCCTTCTCTTCTTTCTCCTCTCTTCTCTTCTCTTCTCTTCTCTTCCCTTCCCTTCCCTTTTCTTCCCTTCTCTTCTCTTCTCTTCTCCCCCCTTGGATGCTCAGTCTATTATGGGGAACACTTTTCCTGCCTTTTCAGAAACCTTGGCACACTGACACCAATGCCTCACATAGGGCAGCAAGTGGAAGGTAGAATAAAAGGGAAGGAAAGAGGCCCACCTTCTACTTTGTGTCCCGATCAACGCATTTTTCAAATGGGCCAGTTTTCTCTTAAAGATCATTTTTTATCGAGGCATGTTTTCTAGTCTATAAAATGCATCCGTCTTGAGTACACAGTGTGATGAATTTTGACCACTTTATCTGATGGTGCTTGAGTAACCATCACACGGTTACTCAGCATGTATCAGTAGCTTGTTCCTTTTTATTATTAAATAGAATTCCACGGGGTGGATACGTTATCCATTCTGCACTTGGACATTCAGGTTGTTTCCAGGGTTTTGTTCTGACGAAAAAGCTGATCTGAACCTTCTTGAACAACCCCTTTTGTAGACGTGGTTTTACTTCTCTTGGGTCAACAAAGGGTATAATTGTTAGGTTATGGGGTCAGTATAAACTTAACTTTATAAGAAACTGCCCAGCAAGGTTTTCAGAATAGTTTCAGCACTTTATGCTCACACCAGCAATCTAAGAGAGGCTAAGTGTTGCATATCCTCCCGAGCACTTGGCAGTCTTTTCGATTCTGGTTATTTTAGTGGTGGGTGTATAGTTGTTGCCCACTGTGGTTAGTGGAGAAAGTTTGATGCTAGCTCTTCAGGTAGTCAAAATTTCTCCACCTTGTTACAAAAACCATACCTGAAGTGTTGCTAATCACTGCTTGATGTAATCCCATTATCTCCCGTTTTGTAAGCAAGTAATTCACCCCGGAATTTGCTTTTTCTCTGGAGTACATCAGTGTTTCTGTTCATGGTTCTGCAGTCACTAGTTACTTTTGAAACCAAAAGCCCCACCCATACTTTTCCCTTCATCCAACAATGTTCAGCAGCTTATTTAAAAATATAGATATTTTTATAAAATCATTCTCTTGTAGAGACGTGTACGAAAATATTTATCAATGAAATTGGATGATAAACGGAATTTGTTTCAAAAATAACATAAAGTGGGAGAACGCTGCGTAGTGGTTAGGATATAGATAAAACAAAAGAAAACATAAATTCCTACGTGTGAATATGGGTTTGGGTACACGAGGTTCTCCTTTTATATATATTTGAATATGACTTCATGAAAGTTAAAACATGTCTTGAATTTTTTGTTGATCTCTGCTCCACCTTATTTCATCAGTAATTTGTGGTGGCTAATAAGCTGTTGTCATAAGATGGGAAACTACAAGCAGATAAAAACCATGGATCACTAAAAACAAATAGAAGAGCAAACACAGAATTGAATGGACAACTGTGGCTGGAAGTGGCAGGAAGATGCAGTGAGGGACGATGGGCTACGTTACAAAGTAAATGAGCAAGAGGGTTAGCTTCCGCAGGCTCTCTCCAGCCAGCAGGTGGGGGACATCGTCTTGGGACTTGGGACAGAGCCCTGGAAGAGGGGGATTGGAATTGGGGTAAGGAAGGGCAGCGGGGCGTGGAATTGGAATCAGAATGCAGAAACGCAGAACCTGGAGTCTTACATCATGGATGTTGGGACACAACACGGGCGCCTATCTTCCTGGTGGATAAAGCCCAGGATGAAATATGATCAGTCACATAATTTTCCATTTCACATGAGGGAAAAATCTATCTGGTCTCTAGAGAAAGCACAGTTTTTCCTAACACATAGTACTGAATATATATATATATATATATATATATAGTTTTTTAACATGGGAATTGGCCTCAGGGATGCTGAGAGCTGGTTTAGCCAATGTGGAAAAACATTTTGAGCCCTCCAGCAAGGGCAGATGGAGAAAAGACAAAAACAAAACCCGGAGCTTCCCATATCATATGCGTGCCTCTGAAACACCAGGGGCCTGGCTCCCCCAGGCCTCTGGCCAGTAATGTACCCAGGTCTCTTCCCTACCCACTTGGGGTCCTGACTGGCTCTCAGTGATTAAGAAGGAACACTTTTTCTTCCCATTACCCCTGTTCTCTCTGCAACTCTTTATTCTTATATTCTTGTCTGTGAAAACTCAAAAGAAGAAAAATAGCTGATAATTTTGTGCCTGGCTGAAAGGAATGTCTTCTCTCTCTTTGATTAATTGATCAGGCTCCTCTCCCATTAAGAATATACCTTCCCGGGGCACCTGGGTGGCTCAGTTGGTTAAACGTCCGACTTCAGCTCAGGTCATGATCTCAAAGCTTGTAAGTTTGAGCCCCACATCGGGATCTGTGCTGACAGCTCAGAGCCTGGAGCCTCTTCAGATTCTGTGTCTCCCTCTCTTTCTGCTCCTCCCCTGCTCACGCTCTGTCTCTCTTTCTTTCTCAAAAAGAAATAAACCTTGAAAAACATTAAAAAAAAAAAAGAATATACCTTCCTCAGTGGCCTTTAATGATTAATTTGAGTGAATAGAGAATTTAGATCTTTCTGGGTCTTTAGAAACCTCCTGTTTAATTTCTTCACTTCACAGATGAGGAAACTGAGGCCCAGAGAGGTTGAGTGATTTTGTCCAAAGCTTCTAGCTGGCTACGGCTGACCCAGTCTCCTGGATCCCGGGCTCAGGCTTGTCCCTGTGAAGAGACAAGCGACCCCTCATCATTGCTTGCGGGTTCCCTGCAGGTTTAACCCCCTTGGTTGCACAATACAGATGTTCTTTTTTTTTGTTTGTTTTTAATTTTTTTTCAACATGTATTTATTTTTGAGAGGCAGAGAGAGGCAGAGCATGAGCAGGGGAGGGGGAGAGAGAGAGAGAGAGAGAGATACAGAATCTGAAGCAGCCTCCAGGCTCGGAGCTGTTTGTTAGCACAGAGCCCAATGCGGGGCTCGAACTCACAAACTGCGAGACCATGACCCGAGCCGAAGTCGGACGCTCAACCGACTGAGCCACCAGGCGCCCCCAGATGCTCTTCTCTTTAAAGAGACTTGCTGTCTTTTCACAGACCTTCACTTGCGTAAACACTTTCAAAAAGAGTTTGCAAAGCTGGGTAGAAAAACTATTGCAGCTCAAGCTTTGGCAGAAGCATTTGCTGTTTTCCATCTCTCCTCTGGGATTCCAGGGGTGAATTTCTTCACACATCACGTGTCTCGGACTCTCTTACCTTTTTAAAAAACAAGGACACCCATCAAATTCACTGAATGGTGGGGCGCCTGGGTGGCGCAGTCGGTTAAGCGTCCGACTTCAGCCAGGTCACAATCTCGCGGTCCGTGAGTTCGAGCCCCGCGTCAGGCTCTGGGCTGATGGCTCAGAGCCTGGAGCCTGTTTCCGATTCTGTGTCTCCCTCTCTCTCTGCCCCTCCCCCGTTCATGCTCTGTCTCTCTCTGTCCCAAAAATAAATAAACGTTGAAAAAAAAAAATTAAAAAAAAAAATTCACTGAATGGTGATGCCAAAACAGCTGGTCCCATCGCAGCGTCCCAGGCTTGCGGCCCTCATCAGGACGTCACCCGGGGGAGGAGAGCATCTGCCAGGAGCAGAGAGAAGGGTGGCCGTGTTCTGTGTGCTGTGTGGAAGCTGCTGCAGTCCCGAAGGCCTGTGTATGGACTGAAATGTCCACAGGGTCCAGCCGGAAGCTTGGTGCTCATGCAGATTTCCAGCCCCCTGCCGTAGACTTTCTAACCAAGGTGGGGAGACGCAAAGGAAGGGTTCGGGGGAGAAGTCTCTGAATTTGCGTTTCCGGGAGGCATGGGAGGAGACCCCGTTCCGGGCGTAAACCTGGCTTCAATATTCCATCTATAGCAACAGGGAGGATGAGAGTACTTTCCTCACAGGAAATAATGTGAACCTGCCCTAGTATTTCTCCATCAGGCACTCTTCCAGGGGCTTTGCATGGCTTAATCAACAATCCAACGGGCTCCATATCATCTCTGCTTTACAGATAAGGAAACCGAGGCACAGAAAAGCTTTTTTAAGAAAGCTTGCTCCAGGCCACGCAGCTAGAAAGCCGCCTGGGTGGAACTGAGGGTAAGTAGTTTGAGCTGAGTCTTAGATTTAGCCACCACTTTAAATCTTATCTTAATGTGTTGGGTCCTGCTTTCTGCGCAAAAATGTGTGCAAAACAAAATTCAGACTCACAAAAACATCGAGCTGGGTTTTATTTCTTTTACTGACACAGTTTTTATGATAATCTGGAAAGGGTCAACGCAAATATTAGTAGTAAAATAACAGTCTTATTTCTATTTACTCTGATGAAGAATATATCAAATATTCATTTCTGAAATAGTTAGGCTTTCACAAAAGAAATACATGGAATCGATCCCTAATAGAGGAATGACTCTTTTTTCTTCACCGGAAATTCTCACCCTAGATATTTAAAACATTCATTCGGAATCCCGTAACTTAAGATATAATCGCCAGTCAAGTTATGGAGAGTCCTGGGAAGCTGAAATGGGTGGCCATCAACCCTTTGTATGTGTAGACTTAATACCCTCTTGGTTTTGGTAATTTGGAAGATGGGTCAGAGGCCTGGAGAACTTGTCAGTTTGCTGTGATAAAAATAATAGGCTTATTTAGAATAAAAATTAAAATTACAGTTGGGCGTATTTAGAACAGTGCCTCACTATTTCAACACACGCTGATTGACCTACATTGTGCCAGGCCCGGAGGGTATAGCAGAGACCAAAGCAGACATAGCCTCTGCCCTCTTGGGATTTACATTTAGGGCCAGGGATTAGCATTAAACAAATAATCACAGAAATGACTCTGAATGTGGAAGTGTTAGCAAGGCAAAGTAGATGGTGCTAGAAGGTCATATGGCAGAAGCTAGTTTAAATTGAGAAGGGATCATCATGGAAGAGGTAAGTGTTTACCAGGAGTTGCAAAGGTCAATGTTTTGTGATGTAAGGAAGGTGTGGGACACGGGAGACTCTTACTGGAAGAGTGACTCAGAAGCAAGTCCCAAAGCCACGCAGGAAATTCTACACTTGCAAAGGTAGGGATTCAACAAGGTCTCCGGAGCATACCCTCGCGAAAAAAGGCATGTGTTTACCATATATAACCAAGTATGCACTGCGATATCAAGAACAGTCACCGGGCTTTGTGAGAAACGAATAAAGGACTGCCGTTTCGCTCTTTGAAGCACCTTAGGACCTGCAGTGAGGGAGCCAAATACGTTTCGAAACAAATGAAGCCTGGACGCTTGAATTGAGCAGAATACCGCCCTCCAATTGCTTCAGAATTAAGACGTCCATATGCCTTCAAAACCTCCCCCAAATTTCCCCCTTCCGATTATCATGGGAAAAAATAGCAAAATGATTTGGGGTTGGCAAGTACGCTTTCTTAGAACCGTCTGGCGTGCTCTCCTGTCCTGCTCCTTCCAACTGTCCAGGTATTACTGCTATTGACGTGTGTGGATCCTTTCAGAATTCCTAGGTGTATGCAAGAAAACACGGAGCTGTTCCCGCTCACATGTACCCACAAGAGATCCTGTTATACAAACGGTCCTGCACGTGGCTTTTTTGGCTCTTATCAGTCTGTTTTGGAGATCGATTTCACTCTTTACCTATTTGCACTCTTCTCCACAGCCTCAAACCAGTCCATTTTATGAATCTGTCTAGTGTATTTTATCAGTACTCTCTTGATGGGCGTTCACATTGTTTCAGTTCTTTGGCTATTGCGACCATGGCACGTGAATTACCTTAAAACTATCCATTAGTCTGCATGAGTGTATCTAGAGCATAAACCCTGTGAGGCTTAGGCACTGTCTCCTTTTTCTAGATATTGCCAAATATCTCTGTGGTTCCGTTTGTTTGCCCGCAATTTTCCAACCAAGTGTGCCTTTAAACATTTGGAATTTTGTTACCGTGATGGGTGAAAAAAAAAATGGTATCCAGTATAGGTTTGCTTTGTTTTTATTTTATCTTTAGTGAATTCAGGCAACCATTCGCATGTTTAAGAACCTTTTTTATTTTTATTTTACTTTATTTTTTTGGCCAGGTCATAGAATAGTCCATGTTGAATGAAATCACTGGTCTTTTTTTTTTTATAAAATCAAGGTTTTGTTTTGTAACATCTGCAAAATTAAGCAGCCTCTATGTTGTTGTTCTTATCCTTCCATAACTCTAAGCAACTGGGCTAACTTGCCTAAGCAAACTGCTGAAAATAACTCAAACTAAAAACAAGACCATTATGGAAATGAAGATAAACAATTCTCCAACTTGACATAAAATTCTTTTCGAGTTTTTAAATCAATTTGAACCGTGCCTCCTCTTTTGTGGTCACGGGCTTTTTAGAGCACAGCTTGAAGAGGGAAAAACGTATTTAACGCATTTAAAGATTTTTTTTTTTTTAAACCGGAAAACTAGAAAAAGAAAGAGAGGCACTTTTGTACTCAATCTCTATTGTATAACTTGGATAACAATTGATCGTGTGAGTGTAATCAACACGTCATTTCCATCCCAGTTATGCTCAATGAAGGATTTGTTAAATGAATATGAAGTTCACACAGGATTAAATGAGGGACTGATCTTTACGGGGGTGATTATGTTGTGTAAGTATCTGGACATTTGCCTATTTATTCTCTTGACTTTAATCTAGCCAGGAGTACGGATGCTTAAAGTCAATGCACTATAAAAACCAGTTAGTCCTCATTTAATATGTGATAAAAGTACGGACTTGTTCTCTTTCTTTACAGGCATGACTACTTTTTGTCTGTGCTACATAAGACTTTGTTAGCAAAGTCAAGATTCTCCAGCTATTGAAAGGCTGATTTCAGCACCCCATGGAAAGCATTCTTATTATCTCCTAACAGAGTCCTCCTTTGGCCACTTTGACTTTCCCAGACATCCAATGCAAGTGCTCACAGTCTAACTTGGAAGCCCCAACTAATGGATAGATGTGTCTGTGGGGAAGCTTGGTTAACTCCCATCCATTGCCATCGACCTTGCCCGGCACAGCCCCCTGTATACACTCGAAGCACAATGGCTTTGCTTATCAGATTAATCAACAGATACTCTATCTTCAATCTTGATGCTTACAACTTTTCAGTTGTTTTATAGAATAGGTTTTCAGACTGTGGAGATTTTAGAGACAGCTATTGTAAAAATTGCTGCTACATCTGCCCTTTACCTCTCTTTAGGCTTTTCACCAGCCATCCATGAATTCTCAGAGATAATGAACTGTGGTTCTGTGCGTTCAATTCCTTAAGTGCCCCATGACGTATCGTCAAGGCTCATAGAGATGATGGCTACATCCAATTTACTTACAGAATCTCCCTATTTTATGGTGGCTTTTGATTCTCCAATCACAAGTGCCTTTTATTTTATATCATATGTGACCCTCTTTATTTAAAAAAAAAGTCTATTAAAAAAAGCCTCCTAAATTATTGAGAATAGTCTGTCTTCTCAATGTTGTTGATTTAGAGACATTTAAAATGGGTAAACCACACAGTCATAAAGACCCTCTGATTTGTTATACAAAGATAATAGAGGACGTTAAAAAGTTCAGTTGAACCCAAGCAGCTCATTACCATGTGTTGATGATAATGTCTATGTCTATGAAGAGATCTTGGGTTTTGAAAGCACAATGACCACCAGGAAAAAGCAGTCTGCCCCCTCCCCGTCCCCTATACTCCCTTCTTTTCTTTTTATCTATTTTACACCCTATACCCAGAGAGCCCACTGCTGTTTCATTTACAGGGCCACTATAATTTTTCTTGACATGGCAATTACTTTTTAATCTGGTTAGCATAGACTGTAATGGAACCAAGTTGTAAAACATCCTTTCTTGTTATTCTTTTGTTTTGCTTTTAATTTATTGCCTTGATTTCAATCCCTTTTATAAACCCATTAAAACTCAATTACTCACTTTGAAGTCAATCACTAATCAATTCCATTTATTTTGGTATTAAGGGGAGTAGGGAGAGTAGGTACCCAGTATGTCTCAATTTCAATAAATTTTGTGATAAAAATCAGATTATTTTAGGGTTTGCTATCGAGGCAGAGGGAGAATTCTACGCAAATAAAGAGCGAAGAGGCAAAATCCATAACCTGGTTGATGTTGTAGGAGGTAGAAAAAATGAGGTATGTGCAGTATCTGAAACGGGCACTGACTTCATGAATTTAAATTGATTAGTGAAGATAAATGAAGAACTGTCACTCTCTTACTGGCTGGGGTCTCCTTTATGAAACTGAATCTAGGAGCTCAAAGCTAGGAAGAAGAACATATTTTAATAACAGTTCACAATTTTAAAAATGCTTATGCACACATGAATTTCTTCATTTTTTCTTCAGTGTGACTTTTGAGATACGTAAGGGAAGGCGTTAGTTTTTCCACCGTGTAGGTGATGGTATGAAGGCCCAGAAGAGATTCAAGCAATTTGCTTAACGTCTCATAGCTTGCAAATGGAAGACTGAGGAAAGTCCTAGATTTTGGTGCTTTGGTATATTTTACGCCATGCCATTCTGAACAGTGAAGTTTCTAGGGCTTGGAGCTATGTGTTTTACTTACAAACGGTGGCTCTCAAGATTGCTAAATGTATTTTTCCTATTAGATCGGATTCTATGAAGGCACATGGGAATTCTATGACTATTCGGTTGTTGACAGTGGTGTACTAGTAAATCATTCTCAAAAAACAAAACAAAAAAAGACAAAAAACAAAACAAAACCCAAACCCTGACTTGTAATATTTGCTGAGGGCACCTGCGTGGCTCAGTTGGTTAAATATCCAACTCTTGATTTCAGCTCGGGTCATCGCAGGGTTGTGGGATCGAGCCTTATGTCAGGGTTTGAACTGAGTGTGGAGCCTGCTTGAGATCTCCCCCCACCCTCCCTCACTCTGCCCCTCTACCTTGCTCATGCGCATGTGTGCGCGTGCTCTCTCGCTCTCTCTCTCATAAATAAATAAGTGTAATATTTGCTAGTCTCTGTGGTGTGAATACTATCACTGTGATTGGTTTCACGCTTACCCAAAAGATGTCACTGAACTCAAAGTTGGGGAACACACCCATACCCACGTGTTTTTTCTAAACCCATATAAGCTAGCTCAACACGACACCTTGCCATTTCACCGTTACAAACGAGGCTACTCTGTCCCATAACAGCAGGTTCTACTGCTCTCAGGACAAGATGCATTATTTCACGAAATGTGGCACATATACGCAGTGTCAAATTTGGTCATTCAGCAAATATTTAAAGAGTATCTATGACGTACAAGCTTCTATGTTGAGCACTGTGGTTGGAAAAAGGAGTAAGTAGGAACTGGTCTGCTTCCAAGAGTTGCACAGTCTAGTGAAGGTAAGAGGGATGTACACAATCAGCAGTAATTCAGGAGAAAGTCTACCACACGGGATGACGGAGTGCATCACAATAGTGTGTCAGTGCCTTCTTCGGAGAATTGGTGAAGAGAGAATCTATAGGAAAGTTAGTAGTTGCACTGAGAATTTAAAAATAAGCAGTTTTGCAACAAAGTTGAGAGAGTAAAGAGAATTTCCTGGCTTGAAGGGCGCGTAAAAGCAAAGGACAAGTTCTAAACATGTTCAGTTTGTACAAACGGTGGGTTAGACAAAACCGTGAACAAGGAAATTAGCCTCAAGGGACCGTCTTAGGATGGTGTTTCTCAGATTGTGGTCTGAGCCAACTAGCATGTGAATCACCTAGCAAATTTGTTAAAAGTGTATATATCTCAGGAACACGTTCCAGGTCACATTCAGAACCTCTCTGGTTCACTTTACATAGAAAAGTTTGAGGACCAGTGTATCCAGAATAAAAAAAAAAAAAAAACAATCAAAAGAATTTGAGTAAGAAAATGTTGTTTTAGAGAAAAAAGATTCTGTGAGTGTATGGAATCTAGGTAGATGAAAGAACATACTGGAATCCGGAGGACAGGCTGGATTTGGCAAGAGGTAAAGAGGGTTGAAACTAGCATGGAGGCCAGAGAAATAAAAAGAATCATTTAGATTGGAAAACTATTGCAGAGTTGGGTTCTCAACTTGAGTCCCTAGACACCTAGAGAGTACCCGTATGGGACTTGTGGGGTCCGTTTATCCTAAAAATGTCCTATGAAATTTTGTACACTTGGGTGCATTATCCTATGGAGAGGGTTCATGCTTTCACAAATTCCCAAAAGGGTCTATAAATGACAGAAAGGTGGAAATCATTGTTTTAAAGGAAAAAAAAAAACAGGCAGTGAAAGAGGTTTGATTAACTGGGTTGGAGGATAGAGAGGCTAAAGGATTGGGGGAAAAAAACAATAAAAAGTCCAATACGTCTCATTTTTCAGTTGGGAGATTTCAGCTGAGAGATTGATGATATTATTAATCAAAATAAGGGCAATGAGAAGAGTGAGCTTTGTTGAAAAATAAAGCAAGTTCTCTTTTATACAGAACAAACTTGGATATTTGCACTTCATCGATACAAAGATGCCCTTCAGGCTCGTAGAGATATCATAGGACACAGTGACAAATAATAATATTTTATTCAGTGCTAAATATTTATTGGGTGCTAAATATTTTATCAGGTGCTTGCTAAGCCCTTTATATACATTCTTATTTAATTCTTACAACAACCAATTAGTTATTATTATTCTAATTTTATAGAAGAATCACGGTTCAGAATATTAAGTGAATTTGCTAAGGTCATAAATCTGGTAAAAACCTTGATGGTCTCTTCCCAACTGGCTCCAGAGATGACATTCTGAGCTTTTCTCCTATGGCTGCCACCTGGGTATTCAGTAGGTGAAAATCAAGTCTATTTGAGCAAAGGGATAGTACGTTTGTATGGGGATGAAGCTTAGCTACACTGTCTACAGACTGGATTGTGTCCACACATTTAAGAACAGTTTTCTCTATGACTAAATAAGAAAGAGACCATTGCTATGGCAAGAGATGCTGGTGAGAATATCATTAATCTACATAGGAATTATCCTAATTCTCCCAATTCTCTTGGAATCAATCTCTGCACCAAACCCAATACTCTTTCTCTACACTATTCACTTCTGCTCATATTTTTGTTACTATTAGGCAAGTCATTAATTTGATTTGAAAGTCCATAAATTGAAACTCAACTGCAGTCAACTTATTCCTTTAAAAGGTTCTATATGAGATTGTTTGAGCCATGTGATAGACATGCCATTTGAGCATAACATTCAAAATAAGAAATTAGTAGACGCATGTAAATATGCAAATGACCTGTGATATGTGTAAGGCAATATTTAATGCCAAAGTAATTTTTCACTGCTTTCTATGGCGTTAGAGGTCAGAGGAGGGTGGTTCCAAGCATTTTATTCCCACCTCTTTAGTTAGATGGATTCCTTGGCTTAGAGTGAAAAGAATCAAGATAAAGCACAGTAGGACTCTGATTGTATGTTAACTTACTTTCTGGTTACCTAGCTCTGTCCTGTTGGGGTTGAGGGCAGAGAAAAGTTCTTGGTAGGAAAGGAGAGAACTGTGAGCAGTCATTGGAAAGGAAGAGGAAGCCTGTCTGAGTTGCAGGGCACAATGCAAAAGAGTATTTCATATTAGTGGTTAGGAATGAGAAATGTGTAGAAGGTGGAAGAAGGCTGTGTCAGGACGGAGCAAGGGAGAGGTCTGGGGTCCCTATACCATCAACAGTAAGTGTTATAAGAACACAGAGCAACAGGCACGGAGTTCTACGTTTTCCTCTTTATTGATTTTATTTCTCAAAAAATATACACACTGACATTGCTGTGATAAAACAAAAAATGCAATAAATCAGGCCCTTCGTCAAATCAATAACTTTTCATATTTGAAAGGACTTCTTCAGAAATACCATTTAGTCTCCTACCCAGCTTGGACAGAGTGAGAGCTAGTTTTTGTTTTTGATGTTGTTTTTCCAGTCCAGATTCTCTACAGGGAGTCTCTTCTGGGGAAAGAGACAGGAGGTCTTTCCTAAATCTTTGGAAGACTTCCTTCTATGGGTTATAACTGTCCCACTTCCGGCCTTGGAATCACCTTCAACCATGCCTGCTCCCCAAATCCTCAGTCACCACGCCTTTTAAAGGGCTCCCCAATTTGGCTTGGTCTTCCTCCCTCCTCTTCAATGACGATGAATGCAAGTCCCTGTTGCTGAGTACCTATTTCTCTAACTTTCCCCCAAACTGTGCCCTGCTTAATCAGTTTTGCACACCGAGGCTGCTTTCATCGTGGACACCCCTCCCAAGACCCTACGAGAAACTCTATGGCTTGTGGCCGCAAGCCCAAATTCTTCTGTTGAGTTGTCAAGGTCCTTCGTTCTGTTCCCATGACACTTCACCCATCTTATTTTTGACTCCCCTCTACTAACAACCTATGTTTTGTCAGAAAGACCTTCTGTCTATACTGCCACATTCCTATCCTAATCCTACTGAGTCATGCCAACTGTTTATTTATTTGTGCTGCTCCCCACATTTAAAATTTCATCTCCTCATCGTGACATATTCACATGCTGAGGCTCAAAGTCCAGTTCAACTGTTATCTCCTCAAGGAAGTATTCTCTGAGCGTGCCAACCTTCATTTTTCTCCTCTGAATTCTGAGAGTGCGCTTAACGTCCACACCCCAGGACTCCTCTGGCTTGATCAGATGCTATTGGTTTTTCTCTCTGTCGTTGCTTTGAGTAAGTTAGCACTGCTGTCCAAACGCCCCCTTAAGCTCTTCAATTACAGTAAAACTGCACACCACACTTCAGTATAATTTTCACAGGAAAGGACACTTAACGGGAACTCAGAAAGTTCTTAATGCTTGACATACAATCCACAGATCCATAATTTAGACCTAATATAATTGATTCTCCTCAGTATGCAAAATCTGCCCTCATAGGAGACTTTCTGAAATTTTGTATTAGAACAGAAAGAACGTTTTTCTGGAGAGAAGCCCTCATGGACAGGAATTCGGCTGTCTAGTGGTCTGGAACATTCTTCTGATATGTCCACAAAAGCATACCTTACCCAGGGAGTTTTCTCCCCACCGCGGCAATACTGAGGAACAAGTATAGGAGAGTTGAGATCTTCTGTAACTCAATGGTGATGATATTCATTGGTGAATATCATCTCTTTTGCCTGTGATTATTTACAATTCTACCCTAAGTACTACAGAGCCAGAGCAGTGATACATGGGGTCAATACTTGCTCAATTATTAATAGATTTGGGGAAAAAAATCCTCACGAAGCCACTAACTACGCTGTGCTATGAAAATGGCCAAAGGCCTGGAAGGTCAGAGTGGCTCTGCCCCACATTCAAGTTTTCTGGCCACTTTGCTGGAGATTCTCCCTTTGATGAGATTTTTACAGAATATCTGTGTACAGCTCTTAAAATAGCGATCCCAGGGGCAAAAGGAATATTTGGTTGGAAATGAGAGGCTAAGCCTCTTGGTAGCTTTTCTGCTTTCTTTTGGAAACTTTTTCATTTAAATACACAAATTAGACATTCCGAAATTCAAAGGCCCATACAATGAAAGCAGTCTCTGTTCATGATGGATGAGTCTGATGTTTAAAAAGAAGGCAAAAAAATGCAAAACAAGCTGCCACCCCTAGTTACAGAAGAAATAGATCACAGGTGACACTGGCTTCCCTTCCATCTGTGGGAGTTAAGGAATGCATTCAGAAAAGAATACATTTCACTCCAGGTGTAACTGGTGGGAAGCTTCTGGACTATGTTTTGTATTATTCTTTTGAGGACATGTATACACCCCCTGAAATTCTAGCTCTTTAGAATATTTTTCAGCCCCAAACTCAAAACCAAGCTCGGATTTATTTATTACCACTAACTACCACATTTGTCATGTGTTTTCTAAATCCCCAGCCCCTAAAAGACAATGGTGGGTCACTTTGTTGGTAAAGACTCAAGTGTTTTAAGGGGAAGGAAGTCTTGCCACGTTGCTTTTGAGTTCTGGAAATGGGTTAATTGTTTATTCGCCGCATGTGAGGAATGGGAAGGGGCACCTGGGTGGCTCAGTCAGTTAAGTGTCTGACTCTGGATTTCTGCTCGGGTCATGAGCTCACGGTTCCTGAGTTGGAGCCCTGTGTTGGGCTCTGCGCTGGCCGTGCAGAGCCTACTAGTGATTCTCTCTCTCTCTCCCTCTCTTTCTGCTCCTCCCCTGCTCCTCTGTCTCAAAATAAATAAATTAAAAAAAAAAAGAATTTGTAGGTCTGTAGGCTGCATATGTCTAGGTTACTGGTCTGAGATAGCGGTATTTGTGGCTAGTTCAGGGTGGGGTAGCACAGACGCAGAATGTATACGAAGACCTCCCTAGGGTAGTTGTTTACCCTCCCAAATACTCTGACATTATCTCAGGTGGACTGTGGCAGCTTCTAGCAAATTCTGAGTTGATGTCTTCTCTTCCGGTCTTCTACCCCTAGTGGTTGCAAGTAGGGCCTGGACAACTGCCACCATCCTTTAAATAATCTTTACTTCTCCAGCCAGCCCATCTACTGCCAGATTGAACCTTCTAAAGACAATTTCTAACCAGCTGCTGCAAGATCAACCCCCAGCCCTCCACTTCTATTAAATCCATATTGCCTACAAAAGCATTCGGGAGCCTCAACCATCTGACCCCGAGCCAATTTCACTTTGACTAGCTTAAGGGGAAATTACATTAGCATCACCTTACCACTGGCTGGCTTTCTAGATGCCCTGGGTTTTTATGTTCTTCTGTCTCTACTCTTTTTTTTTTTTCCTGGCTATTGTGCTGGAAGTTTTAGATTCAAATTCTGCTGCCAACCTCTTAGGTACGTGAAAAACAGCATATTTGAAGGGAGACACGTGGATTTATTCGGGAATGGGAGTTTGTTCTGTTAGCAAGGGAGTTCAACCTCAGCACTAAGGATATTTCAGGCTGGATACTTCTTTGTGATGGAAAATTACCCTGGGCATAGTAGGGCATTTAGCAGTATCCCTGGCCTCTGCCGACTAAATGCTAGAAGCTACCCCTTCCCACAGTGTTGACAACTAAAAATGTTTCCAGACACGGCCCAGTGCTACCCCTATTTTATTTCCAAGGCAGGGAAAAAAAATCAACCTACTAAGAATCACTATTAGAAATTTCAGAGACATATTATGTCCGCATAACTGTCCTAATACCTTGAACACAATTTTCTAAAAGGACATAGTTCCTGCCTCAAGGGCCTTATGAACTAGGGGGCAGACGGATATGTAAGGAACTCCCTGTAAAACATGTCCAAAACAAATGAATGTTGTGAAAGAAGCATAAACTCAAAGTTTGAGCCGTTAGAGGCACAGAAAGAAGGAGCCATCCAGATTTGGAGGGTGGAGGTTGCAATACATGGAAAGGACAAAGAGACATTGGCCTCAGCCATCTGTCTGGAGATCAGAAAGGCAGCCTTTGGCTCCTGGCTAGCTCACCATTGAAAGTCAATTTCAATAGTTGTCGCTAAGGGAAGATTTTCCGGAGACTGAACAGGTGAAAGTTTTTGCAGAGGAATTGAACTCTAAAAGAAGCAAGAGCAGAGAGGAAGAATGGAAATGGAAGGGTCCAGGAGAAATGTCAGACTTTGTAGAATCGTCATATTTTAAACTCCTTAACTCTTGCGTGAAAGCAATCATCCCTGCCCATTCTGGTAGTCCCTTTTGCTTTGCTTTCCTTTTCACTATTCCTCCTTCCTACAAAATGGTTTTTATATGCTCACAGTTCAGGTTCCTGAAGCCATTGATACAATCACGCCTTCCCCCACCACGCGCGTGCACACACACACACACACACACACACCCCTTGATGGTATCAGAGTGAATCTAAATTACTGAAACCTTCAGGTGAGCCATAGCGGTGAACCTTCCTATTTTGTCACAGGCAAGGAGACAATCAACACTGAGTGTGCAGAGTGAGGACAGTTGGAAACTCAGTTTTAATGTGACTCCTCTATCCTTATCTATAAGAAATTAGAGAGGTAGTCAGTTTAACAATGGGGGCTAAAATACACTTGCGAGTGCATAGCAATGTATCTGGTTGTCACGGTGGGGATTAAAAACTGGAAGCCGGAGAACGTGCCATAATTGACAGGGCCCAGCCCAGGGTTTTTGAGGTCATGGCTACATGATACCAGCCTTTTATCCCACCCTGCTCAGAGAATGCAGAAAAAGCCAGGAAGGATGGAGCTAGCGTGATGCAAAACACAATCACTGTAAATATCTCAGCATGCGTCTTGCTGACAGTGGGAAGTCCAGCTCTGGAAGAAACACTGTCAGCAGTAGTATCTATTTATGTGAAGGATTAAGCTAGAAAATGCTTATTCTTGTTGATATTTTTAGTAGTTCTCTGAGAAATTTGAAACTGTTTTCTATATGCTTTTTTGCTTGTTTGGACTTTCATACTTATAACTGATTCTATCGAATGCATCCATAAGGTTTAGATTGACCAACAGACTTTTAATATCTAAATTAAATAGCAGTTGGGTGGTTAGAAATATTGGGGGGGGGGCGGAATCCTGCATCAAATGTTAGGAAACCTGAGTTTGAAACTCAGATATATCAACTATTAGGTACTTGACCTTGACAAAGTCACAAGTCTTATTCGTAATACTCAAGGATCATTCTCGTGGTCGTACTTCTTAGGATTTCTATGAAGGTAAGATAAATCGATATATGTGAAAACATTTGGGAACTTTATGGCTAGAAAGGAAGGAGCCCACACGGTCCAATATTCTATTTTAAAGGCTTGACCAACTCAAAACACTCTTTTTTTTTCAGCTTTATTGAAGAATAATCAACAAATAAAGCTACAATATATTTGAAGTGTACAATGTGATGATGCGATATATCCATTGTGAAAAGGTCCTCCCCATCAAGTTAATTAACACGTTGACCCATCCATCACCTACCTCACATATTTGCTTTTTTTTTTTCTTGGTGAGAAATTTAAATTCCACTTTCTTAGCAGAATTCAATTATAAAATACGGTATTGTCAACCATAGCCACCATGTTATACATTGGATCCTCAGACTTTATTCATATAATGACTGGAAGTCTGTGCCCTTTTACCAGCCTCTCCCCATTTCCCCCACCCCCCACCTGCCAAATACTTTTTCGTCTTTGCATCTGTGAATTCAAGTTTTTAAAAACATTCCACATTTAAGTCATAGCATGCAGTATTTATCTTTCTCTATCTGGCTTATTTCACTTAGCATAATGTTCTCCAGGTTCATCCACATTGCCATAAATGACAGGATTTTCTTCTTTTTTTAAGGCTAAATAATATTCCATTACACACATATCACATCCCCTTGACCCCGTTCATTTACTGGTGGACACTTACATTGTTTCCATACCCTGGCTATTGTGAATAATACAGCAATGAACAGAAGAGTACAGATACCTCTTTCAGATAATGTCCACGTCAAACTAAAAATCTCCTCAGCAAAGGAAACCATTAACAAAATGAACAGACAACCTACGGATTGGGAGAAAATATTTGTAGACCCAATATCTGATAAGGGGTTAATCTCCAAAATATATAAGGAACTCATAGCAATTGAAAGCAAAAGCAAAACAAAACAGAATACAGTTCATAAATGGGTAAACAACTTGAATAAACATTTTTCCAAAGAAGACATACAGATGGCCAACAAGTACATAAAAAGGTGCTCAATAGCATTAATCGTCATCAAAACCACTATGAGATACCACCTCACACCTCTTGAGATGGCGATTATCAAAAAGGCAAGCGATAACAAGTGTTCATGACGATGTGGATTAAAGGGATCCTTGTGCAGGTGGGATTGCAAATGGGTGCAGCCAATGTGGAAATCAATATGGAGGACCCTCAAGAAATTAAAAAGAGAGCTATCGTGTGAATCAGCAGTACCACTGCTGGGTATGCATCCAAAAGAATCAAAACTCTCTATAGTGAGATGAGAAGTATTTCTGACAGAGAAACTCTATCCGGGTCAACGGCCATCCCGTTACACACTGTGCGTGTATTTTTAGGTTGTGGTTTTTATTCACCTTACTCTATTGTCTTCACCATATTTCTTGGAGAGAAGAGGGGGTAAGCAACTCCCTTTTCATGTGCAAAAAGCCTGGTTAATAGCAAAAGTGTCACCTCCAACGTAGATCTACAACTTGGCTGATGTATCTTCACCGATGGGTGAAGCCAGTCTACCTAAGTGAGACCCTTTGGGGAGACTTATTGTTAGTAGATGCTCATGTTTCATGTGGTTCCTTTAAAAGGTAAACAGTAGCTACAGAGCTAGGGTAGTAACCTCATTTAATATGACTGAAAGGGTCAGTTCTGACACAGTTTTGTTAAACTGTTTGCGCCCCAACTGTTTTTGAGGGTAATCTCGTAGAAAGAGCATTTAAATTTTGAATAAGCAAACTTAAAAATTATATATTATTTACTCATAATAATAGGGGGAGGAGGCACAGAGTGACAAAACTGGATTGTAACACCTTAACAACAGATGGGGTTTTTTCTGTTTCTTTGCCTGATTGATTAAGTGTTGTAGTTGTTTATATTTTCTTATGATAAGTGACTGAGGACATTTTTTTTTCCATTTTACTTTCTCATCAAAGGAGATTCCTACCATCAACCAACCAGATCCAGATGTAATTTCACTGATGAGCAAGACATCTCTGCCAACTGAATTCCTATTGATTAGCATCTGATTTTGTTTGTCAGCAAAAAGAAAACCTTATTCTTTAATGGCATGTTTCAGTACATAACCAGCGGGTGTACGTCAGGGGGAGGGTGCAGACGGAGGGGTGTCTTTCAAAAGCTGATGAAAATATATTAGTGTGTATAATCATTTTTGCTCGCAACCGTATAAATAACATCCATAATCTTAAAGCAGCCAACATCTTGCCCTGAAAACGAAAAGAATAGTTGGCTTGATGTTCTTTGGAATCGGAAGCTATCATGGGTTGGGATGGAGGAGACACTTTGCTGGCTCTGGGATCAGTGTCACTGTCCACACACCTCATGGGTTCTGCCTCCCTGGAGGGCTCAGAGGGGTCACACACAAGCCAGTCATTCTCTCCAGATGGGAAGAATGACAACTTCTAATGGCCGAGTGTATAGCTGTTTTGGGAGATAGGTTTCTCACCAGAATAGTCTGAATGGGATTTTTTTTTTTTTTGCAAACATAGTAGACCTAAAGTATTATAAGCACACACCAAGACAGATCACAGTTACAGAATACTTCAGCATTTACCAAGAAGATTTTCACATGTTATTTCATTTGATCACGACTACAATCCCATGAGGTAATTATTATTATCTGTACTTGAAAACTGGAGAAAGAAATCAAGACCTGGAGTGACTCAATGACTCATCCAATATTCTACAACTTGTAAATACGACTTGTTATAGACTTAAGGTTTGAGCCCATGCTTATGGCCCTAAGTTCAGTGTTCTGTCCAATACAACAGGCTTTCTATCTGGTTTTACTAAGGGAATATATATATATATATATATTTTTTTCCTTTGGAGAGAGAGCACGCAAGCTGGGGAGAGGGGCAGAGAAAGAGAGAGAGAGAGAGAGAGAGAGAGAGATCTTTAGGCAGGCTCTGCACTCAGCACAGAGCCCAACAAGGGGTTGGATCCCATGACCCTGGGATTATGACCTGAGCTGAAATCAAAAGTTGGCTACTCAACTGACTGAGCCACTCAGGCACCCCAAGGGAATATATTTTCTACACTTTTCAGGAAAAACCTTAATTTCCCATGGGTAAGATTTTTTTCTCTTAATGAGGATGTTTTATCACTCATATAAAATTGCAATAATTTATGAATGCAAATAATATATTACTTAAGCATCATAAGGAAAAAGCATAAGGAATCATTGTTAATATTACAACTAACCCATACACAGCTGTTACTTAAAAAGCTTGATTTCTTTGTCAAATGGATATGCTTCTCTCATATTAACCTGTGTGTCCTTACATGAGAGGGAAGCAAAAAGGTGCACAAAATACTTAAGTAATAGAAAAAAATTCCAGGAATGACTTCAACAAAATAGATGTTGTTTTTTTTTTTTTAATTTTTTTTTAACATTTATTTATTTTTGAGACAGGGAGAGACAGAGCATGAACGAGGGAGGGTCAGAGAGAGGGAGACACAGAATCTGAAACAGGCTCCAGGCTCTGAGCTGTCAGCACAGAGCCTGACGCCGGACTCGAACTCACGGACCTCGAGATCATGACCTGAGCCGAAGTCAGGCCGCTTAACCGACTGAGCCACCCAGGTGCCCCCATGAAATAGATGTTCTTAAGTGATTGACCAAAGACCTATCAAGAGTTCTTTTCAACTCCCCATGCAGTTGAGAGTATTTCCAGTCAATTGTAGCCCTCAAGGAATGAAGAGGCCAGAATGCCCACACAGGGCTAAAATAAAATACAGAGTAACAAGAGGAAAATAGAGAAATTGGCATCAAAATGTGGGACCATCCAGGCTGTACAAGCGCAAGATTTCTGACAGACCCCACCTGCTCTCAAGTGGTAGTAAGAATTTAGTTAGCTGAATATCAGCAAGCTATCTCCTTCAAGCCAACGAAACCCTATTTCATATAGCCTATCAGGAAGCACAGTTCAATAGGGAAAAGATTTTTGTCACAGAATTTTTAGAACTGGAATTTTAACTCTGAGGGCATGCAGGAGACTCTCATCTTGGCTCTTCAACCCGACTCCTACTCAGATAATCTTTCCCAATCATCCGGTCACTTACTGTCCATTAAGACGATATCCTCTTAACGAATTCAGACATCTCCAAGCCACACCCGTTCTCTGTAGATCCTGCTGGAATTTCACAATGCCCTGCCCATGATCTCGAATGATCTTCCTTTCTTGGCCTGTTCCCTCAGAGACCCTATTTCACTAGACACCCTTCTCCTGCTGCCCACCCCACTAGTCACGTGCCTAGTTTATACTTTTTCATTTTTTGACTCCATCTTTTCATATCATTGCATCTGCATCTAATATTTTCTCCCTCTACTTTGCCCCTGAAGTTGATGTCTTGCTGGCTTTAAGGCAGCATAAACATGGTGGCAAAGCATCTGTGGCAGTTTCAAAGAGGTGACTAATTAAAATTTTCAAATGTCTTCTCTTGATTTAAAGAATCAGCTAAGGTTCTGGGTGTAATAGTGATAGCAGGGAAGTTCTTCCTAATTAGAAAACCAAGAAGTTATATATATGTATATGTTACTATATGTATGTATTTGTATAAATATAAAAATAAAAATAAATATGAAACAAAAAAATATATATACTTCTCTGTATAATTATAATGTATACATATAATAAAGTTAGAGTGGGATACAGAGAAGGGAAAAGGGAGAGATAGAGAGAGCTACATTAGGTACCTAGGAAGGTATTAAAAAACAGAGTATAAAAAAGATCTTTCCCTAAAAGATCACTCAGTCTTACTGACTTGCACTTCAGTATTATGTTTTGAACTTTTCTCCATATAAATTTCATGTTTGTATTTCTGTGAAGCCCTCATTGAAAATGTTATTATACACCTCAAATATGTCTCCTACTAATACAATATGAAAAATATGTTTGGCATGGAGTCGTGGGAATAAAAACAAAATAAAATACAAATTTTCTTTTTTTCTTTTTTTTTTAATTTTTAATGTTTATTTATTTTTTGGGGGTGGGGGGAGGGGTAGAGAGAGAGGGAGACACAGAATCCGAAGCAGGCTCCGGGCTCTGAGCTGTCAGCACAGAGCCTGACGTGGGGCTCGAATTCCCAAACTGTGAGATCATGACCTGAGCTGAAGTTGGATGCTCAACTGGCTGAGCCACCCAGGCGCCTCTAAAATAAAAATTTTCTAAAGACAATCGCCAATTTATGTAACCTGTCACGTCTCCATCTTCAACTTGGCTGTTCGGATGCATAGACCCAAATATTGTGATTAATTACAACACACATTTACACTACGGTTAGCATATGTGTGTCCTCTTTTTCACAACTACGTTTTCCTCTTTTTTTATTTATTTGTTTATTTTGAGAGAGAGAGAGCACGTGCACGCACACAGCATGAGTGTGGGAGGGCAGAGATAGAGGGGAGAAAGGGAATTCCAAGCAGGCTCCCTGCTGTCAGCATACAGAACCCCGACTCTACTCGGGGCTCAATCTCACAAATCACGAGATCATGACTTTAGCCGAAATCAAGAACTCAGATGCTTAACCATCGGTGCTACCCAGGCACTCCTGTCTTTTTCTTTATTTCAAGCAGCTTAAAATCACTTTCAGAGGAATCGAAGTATAACTAAATTGAATAAATGGATTGAAAGTGTGCTTTCAAGGAGAAGAAAAATATCAATTAAGGGAAAGCATTTATTACAGGATGAGTATGTATATATTGAGAAAATGTAGATATAGTACGTTATAAAAATGGGAGGAGAACAGAGAGAAGCAAAGCTTTTAATTGTTAACAATGATTATATTGGTGGTGATAGTATGAACATTATTACTTAGAGACCATGTATGTGACGTGGAATAAAGGTAATGAATAATTACGGAATATTCTCTTTCTATAACCTTCAGTGTCTAAGGGAACCAGGTCGTTTGGTGTGGAAGAAGAAAAACATATATGAAGAGGTTAAGTGAAAAATCTCTGTAGTTTTCCATTTGAACTGGAATTGAATTCAATAGAATTCCAATCCAAAATCCCAGCAGAATTTTTTTTGAGGAAATTGATAAGCTAATTCTAATGCATTTCCATTTGAACTGGAATTGAATTCAATAGAATTCCAATCCAAAATCCCAGGACAATTTTTTTTGAGGAAATTGATAAGCTAATTTTCAAATGCATATGGTAATACAAAGGAACAAAAATAGAACAGTTTTGAAAAAGAGTAAAGTTGGACAACTTACATTACTTGATTTCAAGACTTACTCTGAGCTATAGTAATCAAGCCAGTGCAGTAATAGCAAAAGGAGAAAGGTGTTATATCACAGGAGTGGAATAGAATCCAGAAATAGGCACACATATATATGGATTAATTGATCCTTTTCAAAGTTGAAAAGGTAATTCAGTGCAGAAAGGATAGTTTTTTTCAGCAGACGCTCTCAGAACAATTGGATACCCATGTACAAATACAAACCGTGATCCGTATCTTACTCCATATATAAAAAATTTACTCATGGTCACTTCGGCAGCACATACACTAAAATTGGAACGACACAGAGAAGATTAGCATGGCCCCTGTGCAAGGATGACATGCAGATTTGTGAAACTTCCATATTTTTACAAATAATCCAGCGAAGAAATGGGCAGAAGACATAAATAGACACTTCTCCAAAGAAGACATCCAGATGGCCAACAGGCATATGAAAAGATGCTCAACATCGCTCTTCATCGGGGAAATACAAGTCAAAACCACACTCAGATATCACCTCACGCCGGTCAGAGTGGCTAAAATGAACAAATCAGGAGACTATAGATGTTGGCGAGGATGTGGAGAAACGGGAACCCCCTTGCACTGTTGGTGGGAATGCAAACTGGTGCAGCCGCTCTGGAAAACAGTGCGGAGGTTCCTCAAAAAATTAAAAATAGATCTATCCTATGACCCAGCAATAGCACTGCTAGGAATTGACCCAAGGGATACAGGAGTGCTGATGCATAGGGGCACTTGTACCCCAATATTCATAGCAGCACTTTCAACAATAGCCAAATTATGGAAAGAGCTTAAATGTCCATCAACCTGATGAATGGATAAAGAAATTATGGTTTATATACACAAAGGAAGACTACTTGGCAATGAGAAAGAATGAAATATGGCCTTTTGAAGCAACGTGGATGGGACTGGAGAGTGTTATGCTAAGTGAAATAAGTCATACAGAGAAAGACAGATACCACATGTTTTCACTCTTATGTGGATCCTGAGAAACTTAACAGAAGACCATGGGGGAGGGGAAGGGGGAAAAAAGTTACATAGAGGGAAGGAGGCAAACCATAAGAGACTCTTCAAAACTGAGAAAGAAACTGAGGGTTGATGAGGGGTGGGGAAGAGGGGAAAGTGGGTAACGGGCATTGAGGAGGGCACCTGTTGGGATGAGCCCTGGGTGTTGAATGGAAACCAATTTGACAATACATTTCATATTAAAAAAATTTACTCAAAACAGATCATAGACTCCATGTGAAATCTAAAACTGTAAAAGTTCTAGAAGGAAGCAAAGGAGAAAAATCTTGGTTCTGCGGTGTCTTTATGTCCCCTCCAGAAACGAGGGAGATTTTAGTCTATTTATATCGTCTCCTGAAATTCGCTGGATGTCGGATCCACAGGTAGAAGGAAATGGTGTTTCTGGGGGGACCTTGTGACTGTGGGGGCCCTGTGGTCTAAAAGAGTTCCAGAGTGCTCCAGCTTTTATGACCCAGCTGCGGCAGGTGTAATATAGCCATTGATTTGGCACAGTGGAGAACATCATATATTCTCTAGCTTTTCCCATTTGTGCACATGGCCCTACTGGGCCTAAACGGCCATTTGGATGGAGCCAGCCTACTTTTTGTCCTGTGAGTGAGAGGGAAGAGCTCCTCTTGCCCAATGATGGAAGAAACGTGTGGCGTTCCTCACTCCCTTTCTCGCCGATGATTTGTTTTGCAGCCTCTCCCCTGGTAGAGCCCTGCAGCATCTGTTCCTTTTCTTTGCTGTGTATATGTCTCCTTTTTATCTTGGCAGACAAGGCAATTTCTTTGAAATAAAGGCCCCTTCTCTGTAGCAAGTGACCTTGAGACACTCGGCGCTATCATTTCCCAGCTGTATTAGTGACTCCAAATTCAATTTCAAGGTTCTTGAAAGCTTTCCCGTGTCCACCTTGTGCTCACTTGCCTTCGTTTAAGTGTCCTCCAAGGCAATTGCTTTGGGATCCTTGTATCCATTTTAGCATGTGTCTAACTTAGCCAAAGAGAATGGCAGCAAGCGTGGCTTCAATGCCTGGGGCCTGGCAGCGATCAGGGCATCACAGTTGGGGCCTCTGTCATGTCTTTGGATGCTGTGAATAGCCAGTAATGAGAAAAGAGGGAAATGTCAGGCTAGGACCTCAGGGTCCAGATCATGCAAATCACTTAACAATATATAGTTGAGACTCAATTACTCACAGTATATGGGACTATGAGTGCTTTTCCAACAGTCAACTTGAATAATAAGCAATTATAAGCATATTTTAAAATGCAGATGCTTGCTTCTGATTGATGGGTGGGATGGTGTACATGGTGATGCCATTGAAACATGCTATTTATGGTTGTCATCAATTATGTTGGTGTTCGTCAAGGAACAGCCTCCTGAAACTTAGCTTCCTCATTTGTAAAATTTATGTCTAAGGCATTTTTCAAGTCAGGCCTGCTAGGCCACCTGCTTAGTGAGTATTCAGAAATCTGTTTGATTCAGTTGTCCATGATTTCTCATCTTTTGTCCCATAAATCCTATCCAAAAACAAAAAAACCAAAAAAACCAGAGAAATGTGTTTCATCTCTAGTGCTCAGGATCGTTGAGTGGTTTGGGCTTCCTGAGTTGTGAAGGATTCTGAAACTGCACTTGGGATCACCGAGGCACAGGATGGAGGTGATCCCAATTATATTCTCACTTCCCATGTCTGGTCCATTTTACTCCTCTCCTCCATCTTTCTCCCTCTTGGTAGAATTCAGATTTCCTGAATGAAAGCTATCCCCCCACCTCCCCTCTGGTAACCAGCAGTTTGCTCTCCAAAGTTAAGAGTCTGTTTCTTGGCTTTCCTCTCTCTTCTTTTTCCTCTTTGCTCCTTTGTTTTGTCTCTTAAATTCCACCTATGAGTGACAGCATATGGTATTTGTCTTTCTCTGACTGACCTAAGCAGAATACTCTCTATCTTAGCAGAATACTCTCTATCTCCATCCATGTCATTGCAAATGGAAGGATTTTATTTTTTTAGGGCTGAATAATATCCCATTGTGTGTGTGTGTGTGTGTGTGTGTGTGTACATACATACATACATACATACACCACATCTTCTTTATCCATTCACCAATCAACGGACACTTGGTCTGTTTCCATGATTTGGCTATTGTAAATAATGTTGCTATAAACATCGAGATGCATATATCCCTTTGAGTTAGTGATTTTTTATTCTTTGGGGAAAGGTCTAGTAGTGCAATTGCTGGATTGTAGGGTGGGTCTGTTTTTAACTTTCTGAGGAAACTCCATACCATTTTCCACCGTGGCTGCACCAGTTTGCATTCCCATCAACCGTGCAGGAGGGTTCCTCTTTCACCACATCCTCGCCAACACCTGTTGCTTCTCATGTTTTTGACTTTAGCCACTCTGACAGGTGTGAAGGGATACCTTATTGTGGTTTTGATTTGCATTTCCCTGACGATGAGTGATACTGAGCATCTTTTCATGTGTCTATTGGCCATCTCTGTCTTCTTTGGAAAAAGTCTGTTCATTTCGTCTGTTAGAGGGGAGGGTTTCAGTATTCCCTAGACAAATACACAGAGTGAGTGTTGGGAGGATGAAGGTGAAATGGAGCAGTGAGTCCTAAGGCATCCCAGACTGGTATAGGCTTGGCCCTACACTTCTCTGTCCCTTTGCCTTCCAGGGTTTATTCTATCTCATTCTAGTAGCTCTGCTAGAAAGGGTGGGGAAGAGACCTATTTCCATATGTCAAGATACCTCAGGGTTACGGGTAAGCTCCTAAACTTTCCTTTAAATATGGAGATGATTAAAAAATAAGGCAGACCCCATTATGAGGTTCTTCAAAGAGTCTTGTGAAACATTGATATGTGTCATGAGAAAGTATCTATATGTATTTTCACGCCTAAATAAGCAATTCCCTTTAGCTGTGGCTCCAGTGCCTGAAATTAAGCAAAGTGCAGAGCAGACGGTCAATAAATGCCACTGAATGGATGCAATTATTCAATATTGGTGATATTTTTAAATGTTATTTTCTTAGAGTCATAGAATTTCAGAAATTCAAGAGGGCTTAGGGTTTATCCCGCCCAGAGCCTTTATTTTTAAGTAAAAACACTCAAAGAGCGAATCTTGTTTGTAGGTCTTGACAGCATAACACGAATTTACTGTTGACTCTGAACAACACAAGGGTTTAGGGGTGCCAATACCGTGTGCGGTCAAAAATCCATAAAAATGACTGCTTGAAGGGATATCCTAAGTATAACAATCCTATCACTTCAATATATTTGGTATATAAAAGTCAGAAGCACTGGAATGAAGGCATTAGTGAGTTATTTTTGTTTAAACTCTCTGCATTTTCCCTAGAGATTCTGCCTTCTGTCAAGATTAAGTTGCCCAGGCCTTAATATTTGTTGTGAAATAAATGGCTTTGATCTCGCAGATGCCATGGAGACAGAGGGTGGAAGAGCCCCATTACTCAGGAAGAAAACAAATTTCATGGGCTGTAGGCATACATTCTGCATGTCAAGCCAGATACAGTAGTCATTCTCAAAACAGAAATGAAGGACCTGCAGAGAAATGGCTTCCCTAAGAGGCAGTTCATCATGGAAAGCATGACAGATCAACCTCCACATGGTCAAACTGGGCTTTACTGATTCGAGGCCAATCTGTCCGGGGAACAGTTAGACGTTCATGTGTACCACCAACTTTCTTCTTAGACACATTTCTGTGTGTCTACGAGACACAGCTATCTAAGGCCAGAACCAGATTTTTCCTTTCCCCCCAGCCTGGGATATAGTGAGTACTCAACAGAAGAGTTCAGAATGAACCGATTTCTAACAAATAGAACCAGAGTCTCGGCCGGTGGCTCTCAACCAAGGCCAATTTGACAAGGTCTGGAGATATTTTTTAGTTGTTGCAACTCAGAGCAAGGAGGTTATGGGCTATTCGTGTCCAGTGAGAGGGGCCCGAGGATGCCACTAATATCCCACAATGTGCAGGACAGTGCCACAGCGAAGACGCATCCGGTCCAAATTGCCAATAGGGCTGAGGTTGGGAAACTCTGGCGGGGGCCATTAGAAGGACAAAGTTGTTTCTCACCTTCTTAGCTTTTCTCTCCACTGAAGGTAGCTCCACGTGCTTAACACCCATGGCCTCGCTCCAGTTCTGCACAGAGGAGAGTGGGTGATTTCTCAGGCTGGTGAGACCTGGCTGAGGACCTGGGAATGAGAAGACCAGCCCTTCCTTACCCCTTTTGAGGATGATCAGCCCATGGGCTTCTGCTCTGTTTCTCCACACCACAAGCTTCCTAGTTCAGACCCCAAGAAAGCCTGCCCAGCCTGGGCCTGAGGAAACGAGTCTAACTTGGCATTTCCGTATTAGGGGGCCCATTGTCCTTCCTGACTTAACACATGTCATAAACCTCGCACTTGATTCAGAACTCAGACGGGAAAAAAAACCAGTGCTATTTATGGCCATCCCAGTTTCCCCACTAAGTCATGTTCGCTACCCATTAAGACGTGTGAGTTGTTCCATTAGGAATATCCTGTGCTATGCCATCCTGGAAAATTGTGGGTATTTTCTCAGCGGATGCTCCCTTCCAGGTACAGGCCCTGCTCAGACAGGTGCAGTGAAACACTCATGCTGCCAGGAAAAGGCCCTTAAATTATTAGGAAGCACAGGGCTTAAAGGTATGTTTGAAGTCATTGCCCAGCCAGCCCTGCTGTGACAGTGTCCTCACAGACATAAGCCACAGGGAAGTGAAGGTTTCTGATTAATGACTGGATGGCTTGGGCGAAGTAGAGAGTATGGCCCTCAGGGATAAGGTGGTGATAGTCTCTCAGGCTACACAGATACAGAGGCAGAGAACCAACCTTTTCTAGGACGTGGCCGCGCACGTCCTCGCTGTACTGACAGCAGAGGGTGTAACTTTTCAGGACACAATCTAAGCCTGAGAGATTTTGTTCACGTTATCACTCTTCTATGATAATGAGACTTACCAAAAAAAAAAAAAAAAAAAAAAAAAAGCATCTGAAAATGCTCTCACCAAAAAGGGCAGAGAAAAACGACTCTAGTGATTTTGAATGCTCACAGCTCGGTTCCCCGAAGACACATTTGTTTTTATTTTTAGTGCTTTCCCTATAGCATCATTGATTATATCTGTTTCATAATTAACTTAGAAAATATGAGGGAGGCTTGCGATTTCCATTTAACACTTAGATTGAGGAAAGAGAATACCGATGATTTTGTTCGCTTATGTGAGTATATCTCCGTGAACTTGGAGCAGACATCAGTTTTACGTTACCCTTTCTACCACATGGAATGAAAACAGACGTTTGATGTGGAGCAAAACCAATTTATTCTGTAGGAAGTCTTCCCCCAGTCGTTACTGTTAATTTGTTTTGCAGCTTCCGTTCTTTCTTTCAGTTGGTAAGACTAAGCTAGGATTGGGGCGCCTGGGTGGCTCAGTCGGTTAAGCGTCCGACTTCGGCTCCGGTCATGATCTCGCGGCCCGTGGGTTCGAGCCGCGCGTCGGGCTCTGTGCTGATGGCTCAGAGCCGGGAGCCTGTTTCGGATTCTGTGTCTCCCTCTTTCTCTGACCCTCCCCTGTTCATGCTCTCTCTCTCTCTCTGTCTCAAAAATAAATAAATGTTAAAAAAATTTTAAAAAAAAAAGATAAAGCTAGCATCATCAACGTCCCCAGCATCATCAGGACCACGGTCACAGCTCTTATTACTTGAATACCTACTTTGTATCCCACATTGTGTTGGGTTCTTTACTCAGCATCTCTTGGAAACCTTACAATAATCCCATGCAATGGGCATTATATTCTAGATTTTACAGATAAGGAAATGGAATCTCAGAGACGTGACGTTACGTAGTTCGCTCAAGGTCACATTACTATGAGGGACAGAGTCAGATTCAACTGAGGTTTGTCTGACACTCGTATCGGGAATCCAGGCACAGGATCATCTCAGTCAGGCACAGAGGGATTCAACCAGTATCAGTTTTTGAATGCCCTGTGCCAGCCACAGCGAGGAATAATCAGATGGCAACTGCAAAGTAGCCTGGCCTCAAGGAATGCCATGAACAAGGAGGTGGAGGATAGCAGGTATGGCCGTCACTAGTGGTGTTTCTCGAAGTTTTTACCAATGGGGCAGAAAAGATGACTGAAGTACTGTGTTAAGTTCGACAGTATGTATCACATTCTTCTCTGCAGTATATCCATGCTGTATTAACGTAAAAATACATTTAAGAACTGCTTACCATTGACTAGGGGTGCCTTGGTGGCTCGGTGGGTTAAGCGTCTGACTTCCACCTAGGTCATGATCCCACGAGTTCAAACCCCACTGCGGACTGTGTGCTGACAGCTCAGAGCCTGGAGTCTGTTTCAGATTCTGTGTCTCCCTCCTTCCCTCTCTCTCTCTCTCTCTCTCTCTCTGCCCCTTCCCCACTTGCACCTTGTCTCTCTCTCTCTCAAATATAAATAAGCAAAAAAAAAAAAAGGTTTTTAAATACTTACCATTGACTAGAAAGGGTGGTCCCAGGAGACACAGAATTTTCTTGTGATTTCAGGTACCCTTGGCACATCGCACCGCGGTGAAGTTCTATAGGGTGAGTCATCAAAATGGACACCCAGGAGAACAGATCATTTTGAGGACAGGTAGGCTTGCGACTGATATTTCAGTTCAAAGGCAGTCAGGCAGGAGTTTTCTCTCAGCATTTTTATTCTATCCCAGGTCAACTGATTAGACGAGGCCCACCCACGTTAGAGAGAGCAATCCACTTTACTCAAATTTATCTTTTTTAAAGTTTTTTTTAGCGTTTATTTATTTTTGAGAGAAAGAGACAGAGCATGAGTGGGAGAGGGGCAGAGAAAGAGGGAGACACAGAATTGGAAGCAGGTGCCAGGCTTTGAGCTGTCAGCACAGAGCCCAACGCAGGGCTCGAACTCACAAGCAGTGAGATCATGACCTGAGCTGAAGTCTGACATTCAACTGACTTGAGCCACCCAGGGGCCCCTGCTTTCCTCAAAATTAAATGTTAACCTCATCCAGAAACACCCTCAAGGATAAAACACCCAGAATAATATTTGATCAAATATCTGTCCACCTCATGTTCTAATCAAGTTGACACATAAAATTAACAATCACAAAGTAAAACAGAAAAAAAGCAAATTGACAATCACAAAGCAAAACAAAAAAAAAATGAAAATAAAAAATGAAAAATATCAAAATATCTTAAAAGCCAATTAACAATCACAAAGCAAAACAAAAAAAATGAAAATAAAAAATGAAAAATATCAAGATATCTTAAAATAATAAAAGCTTTCATTTTTTTTAAAGTGAAAAAAAGTATCTGTAGATTAAGAGAAAGTAAATCTGGACCTGATATAGATAATAAGATCCTGGACTCGGAGCTTGATGCTATGATTGGATAAGAGTTTGGAGGTCTTGGGATGGGGGTGGGTGTATTTTTTAAGGAGAAGGGACGTGAATAATCGTGACCATGAGTGTGGACAGTACTAGGTTAAATGATTAGCTTCAGCTTTTCACTCCCTTCTGCACCCATATTGCCATATGACTTTGTAGCTCTTTCAAGTAGATTCAAAGGACCCCCTCTGCTCCCTGTCTTTGGCCTTGACCATCGGCCTTTTCTTTAGCAATGGGATATTCACAAATATGACACAAACAGAGGCCTGAAATCTGTTCTTGCTGATGACCGGCATGCTGCCCGTACCTTGACACCAGCCCCAGCTGAACCCAGCGTCAGTCACTTGACTCAACTGATCTTCAAGGATACGAATGAGAATCATACAGAGATAGTGTCATGTCTTCAAGGCATAAGACCGAGTGCTTCTGTGGTGTGCCCTGTGCTAGCTACTGCCACGAGTAATGGCAGCTATAGTGTTCCTTCCAGATTGTTGTTAGCCATTGAATTTTGGGCCACCTAGTTTCGCAGAAAGCAAACTGATCCTACTAAGTTAAAATACTGTTCTTTTATTCCCTAAATACAGGAGCACATACTCCATACCAGGAACATCTGGGAAAATGGTTGTAAATAAGATGGACATGTTACCTGCTCTCCAAGAGCTTATAGTCATGAATCTGTCGTTCTTTGTGTGAAAGAGAAAAAGAATTCTTCCACGTTGAAAACAATCGCCCTCCACTATCTACTGCTTTTAAAATTCAACTCAGGTCTTGGAAGTATTCATGGTCATAACGATTCGGGAAAAGGCTACGGTTCCAGAAACTAGACAATGGGCAGAGTTTGGGCGTTTTGGTTTTGTTTTCGTTTTCTGCAAGTCAGAGCAGTATAATCAGGAAATACGTTGGCTGAATGCGATAAATGGCACGGTGGGTTTCTGAGCGTATAAACCTGAGTGTGTGTGAGTGTGTGTGAGTGTGTGTGTGTGTGTGTGTGTGTGTGCATATGCATATAGAGAATCTCAGTAAGTGGCATCATCTACTAATTTATTCAACTGGAAAACCTGTGTTACCTCTGACTCGTCTTTTCCCCCAACGTTCCTAAATGTTCCTGGAATATGTGAATGTCTCTCTCATAGTGTCATCCTAACCAAGTCATTACCATCTGCTCCTGGATTATGAGACAATAGCGTATTACCAGGTCTCTCTGTCTTTGCTCAGTCTGCTGTCCTTGTTCATTCTGCACCAGAGAGATTTATTAAAACTGTGAAACCGGCCTTTCGCTCCCTTGCATTGATGCCTTTTGAGGTTTTCCTATTCCCGGAGAACGAGGTCCAAGTTTTCTAAGACACAAAACAAGACCTTTCCTTATCTCACCTTTGCTACCTCACCTCCTACTACTCCCCCCTTCAGACCCATCCACCAGGAAGTAGACACATCGTTAGGATGGGAATTGGTTGGTGCTGCCTCTTGGCATCCTGTGAGGACACGTCCGCAAATGCTGTGCCTTAGGAATCTCAGGTGCCTCACTTCCTCGAGGGATCTCCACCTTGCCCTGCATGCTGTGTGAAGTGTTCCACTTTTTGGCTCCTACTATTTCCTTTGCCAGAATATCATTCTCGCCTTCCTTTTCCCATCAACACGCATTCATATATTTTAGACTTGCCTTCACCTGGCATTTTGGGGGAAGCATTCCTTGACCCCTAGGTAGTGGGAGTTTACTCATAGCCTCTATGCTCCCATAGGGGGTTTACTTCTATTTTAGCTCTTAGCTTTATTAGGTCACAACTGGTTATTTACCCCGCCCCTTGACTCGAAAATCTCTTAAGATGGAATATTTTGTCCCTCATCTTTGTAGCATACAATGCTGGGCCAGTCATTCTTCAAACTCTCCCTCTCCCTAGTCTCCCATACGTAACCCATCACTAAGTGATGTGGCCGTTACCCCCAAACATTTTTCAAGTCCAGCTACGTTTGTTCATCTCCATCCAAACCACAAAGCTAATATCATGTCTTACCTGCACCGTTATAGTAGCTTCTTACTGGCCTTCTTGTGTGCCGTAGCACACCCTTACCCCCCACCGCACCCCCCTCATTCATTTTTTCACCGTAGCCAAGGTAATCATCTTTGCAAAATGTGAACGCGATCTCAGGCCTCCAAACTTTAAAGGCTTCTTATTATTCTTAGGACAAGACTCATATCCTCAGATTGCCCTAAAGCCCCCCCCCCCCCCCCCCCCCCCGCTTGGTCTGGCCATGTTTGACCTCGACAGCTAATTGCACGGAACTTGTGCCATTGTTTTTTTATAGTCCAGCTTTCTTTAGGTTCTAAAACATTCCGTGCAGTCCTCTAACGAATGGTCTGGACACAGGTAGGTCTCACTGCTTGGAATGTTTTACCCGCCCCATTTTTTCACCAAATTAGCAGTTCCTCTTCCTCAGGTGAGTCCAGGAGTCACTAATCCAAGCCTTCTTGATGACTCAATCTAGGTCAAGCTCTGTGCTATTCATTTTCCTAGTTCTATGTTCCATTCCTTCAAAATACTCCTCTCAGTTCATATGTTTCATGTTTCCAGGCAATTGTTTTTGTTTAACGGCATCTAATTTTCTTGGTGCTCAGAAAAAAAAAAACAAACACATTTTATCATGGAAATTTTCAAGCACGCGCAAAGTAGAGAAAATATAATGCACCGCATTTCTTCCTCCTGCTTTAACAACTAACAACCTATGCATCTTTTATCTCTTCTGTCTTTTATACTGCCCTACTCCCTCCCCAAATATCATATCCCCTTAAATCCTTTAGTCTATGTCTCTGGACCATAAAAAACCATTTTTAAAAAAATCCACAAAACACTTTCACACTCTCACACTGCCAAAAATTAACGAGTGTCCTACAATCATCAGCTAGCCTGTCAGTGTTCAAATACTGTATAAGATTTTGATTTAAGTTTTGACTTCCCATCATATCGGAGACAGAAACAATCAGTCTGCCACACTGCTTGCCACAGAGCAGACAGTCAAAATAGAGCTGAGCAAGTGACTGACTGAATGAATTATTACTTAATGAACTGGACACCGGAGTTCAAGGAGACCTGGGGAGCAAGACCGGAAAATGGCCAGTTAAATACGATTCTACCACTTTCCTTATGGGCCAGACCTCCTCTTCAGGTGGCGTTCTTGGGTCTTGGGGCAAGATGGTACACTGTCACGAGGGGTTTTCCTTTTTTCCTTCCCCTTGTTCCCTTTCCCAGTCCCAAAGAGCACTGGACATCTACAAGTGCCCACTAGTCAACGGGGCTGAACTGGGCATTGCAGGGGTTGGTGTTTGATCAGGAGGCTCCGCGTTTCTGCGCAGACACTTGATCACTGGCTGAGTGTGCTATTAAGGACCCCAAGGTTTATGTGATCTCACCACTGGGGAAGAGAGCTGTTATAGTCAGATTTGATCAAAGGGAAAGCAAACCTTTGATGCTTGTTACTTCTATTTTCTTTTTCTTTTTCAAATACGCAGTTGATATGATATTTTTATACAAATAGTACTTAACCCTAGGTGCAATTTTTCACTCTTTTGTGAGAAGTTTTCTATGTTATTATAAACCCTTTGCATTATCTTTTACTCCGTAATATTCCGTGAAGTGGCATTTCCAAACTTTATTCAGCGAATATTTCAGTTGCTTCCAATTCTGAACTATTACAAATAATGCTTTGATAAACAACTTTGCACACAAAGCTTTTCCTGCATCAAATTTTCTTAGGGTAGATTCCCAGAAGTAGAATGACTAGGTCAAAGAATACAAACAATTTAAAAGTTTATGTATGCACATTACCAAATTGCTTAGAAAGCATGTTGTTTGCTTATAACATTAGTTTGCCTTTAAATTTAATTTAATTTTGAAGTAACTTTTATTATTTTTCTATTGCCTGGATGGTGCATATTCATTATAGAAAAAACTAGACAACACAGATATGTAGCAAGAAGGAAGCAAAGAGCATGAACTACTCCAGTACTCGGAGTTAACCGCAGTGTCTTACTGCATAGACTTCCAGATCTTTCTTTATGCATAGAAACAATGAGATTATGTTTTGCATATATATCATTCGGCTCTATAAAGTCTCAAGGAAGAAACATCATAGATGACTGTTGATAACAAGGATATGTTTCAGGGGTAACACAGGGTCCTGGATGGTGAGGGAAGTCAAATCGAGAAGCAGACCAGGGCTTTCTCTTTGTACATCTAATCCCAGTTCAGTAAATGCTTTTAGCATTTTTACTTCCTGAAAAAGAGATTCAATTGGGCTTTTTGGTGTCCTCCAGATAGAACACTTGTTTTTCTTTCCCCAAAACTTTATTATTATTTTTTTTAAATAGACCACCCAGTGCTCACCCCAACAAGCATCCTCCTTAATGCCGTTCACTCCTTTGGCCCATCCCCCCCACCCACCTCTCCTCCAGCAACCCTCAGTTTGTTCTCTGTATTTGAGAGTCTCTTATGGATTGTTTCCATCTCTGTTTTTATCTTACTTTATTTTCCCTTCCCTCCTCCTATCTTCATCTGTTCTGTTTCTTAAATCCCACATATGAGTGAAATCATATGATACTTGTCTTTCTCTGACTGATTTATTTCACTTAGCATAATACGCTCTAGTTCCATCCACGTTGCTGCAAATGGCAAGATTTCATTTTTTGGATCACTGAGTAATATTCCATTGTATATCTACACCACATCTCTTTCTCCACTCATCAGTCGATGGACATTTGGGCTCTTTCCATACTTTGGCTATTGTCAATAGTGCTGCTATAAACATTAGGGTACCTGTGCCCTTTCGAATCAGCATTTTTGTCTCCTTTGGATAAATACCTAGTAGTGCAACTTCTGGGTCATAGGGTAGTTCTATTTTAACTTTTTGAGGAACCTCCATACTGTTTTCTGGAGTGGCTTCACCGGTTTGCATTCCCACCAACAGTGCAAAAGGGTTCCTCTTTCCAGATGGAACACTTCTGCCTCACTGTTGGGGAGTGCTCACCTCAAGCCATCTCTAAGCGGCTGTGTTCTCTCATACCCATATCCATTTATCTTGGGCTCTTGTATGGAGCCTTCCATCAACTGTGGAGAGAGTTGCATGACTGGTTCTTCTCCCATCAGGCAATTTATGACGCAAATAACTAAGTCAAGCCACTTGTCTGGAAGTGCAGGATCTCCGAGGATGTCCATTTTTGAACTGTCATTCATATTGGTGTCAGTATAATATAACACTAAACGTCAACCCTGACTTCTAGCCTTCTATGGGAGGAATGTGCCAGATATGAATTATCCAGTCCCTTGCAACTAGATACGAGGCTGCTTCCAAATTGGGGCCATAGAGTTTTAATAACAGAGAATCTTTGTAAACAAATTCTTTTTGGTTTCTTTCTATCTTATAAGTGTTTGTCCATCTCTTTGATTTTAACCCTTATAAGTCATTTCTTTTCTTCTGCTTTTTTTAAAATTTACTTACAGAAAGAGAGAGAGAGAGAGAGAGAGGAGAGAGTGGGGAGGGGCAAAGGGAGAGGAAGAGAGAGAATCCCGTGCAGGGTCCTTGCTGTCCATGCAGAGCTCAATGTGGGGCTCAATGTCACGGACATGAGATCATGACCAGAGCCCAAATCAAGAGTTAATAAATAGCAAACTCAGCCACCCAGGCACCCTTGCTGTCATTTTTGAAAAAATGAAGTATGGTTGTACGTCATGTTATTTTAGGTGTACATCTTAAATTAATGTAAAGTTTTTGTTTTTAAATTAGAAAGTTTGGCCTATTCACACGGATTTTAATAAGCAAACATATATTATCTGTTTTCTTTTTAAAATGAATCTTTTTAAATACAGCAATTTATATAAACAAAAAAAATAAATTCACCCATTTCTCTCACCCCTACTTTCTATCTATGTGGTTTGTTGTTTCCTTGTGCATCCTTGATTACGTTGTTCCTTTTAATCTTATTTATTACGTCACTTCAGTTTTACTTGGAAATAATACAGTCTCTGATTTGGAAGAATACATTTCATTTTCCTGCTAGCTATCTTTAAAAAAAAATCTGTGCTGGGGCACCTGGGTGGCGCAGTCGGTTAAGCGTCCGACTTCAGCCAGGTCACGATCTCGTGGTCCGGGAGTTCGAGCCCCGCATCAGGCTCTGGGCTGATGGCTCGGAGCCTGGAGCCTGTTTCCGATTCTGTGTCTCCCTCTCTCTCTGCCCCTCCCCCGTTCATGCTCTGTCTCTCTCTGTCCCAAAAATAAATAAACGTTGAAAAAAAATAAAAATAAAAATAAAAAAATAAAAAATAAATAAAAAAATCTGTGCTTCCTTAAAAAATGAGAAGTAGAATCTTCTAATGTTTCTCCTAGAGGCTCATACATTTAGAAAAAATGGAATTCTTCTGCCTCTTGAGCTTACCAACCAGATTTTTATAGGAATAAACTGATCATGATGTGTAAATAAGCACATTTTATTCCTCCTTACTCAAGAATTTCAAGAAAATGTAAAACCCCAAGAATTTTAATGTCTTCACTAAGTTTTATAGTGAATCATTACTTCTACATAAGTTATGATGTATTGACTTTATTTATCATCATCATTTTATATACCTTCCTTATTCTTTAGTGCATTATTTTTATTAACTTATTAGTCAGCTCTAGTGTTTCTTCACTTAATTTGATGAGTAAAGCTACGCGGCTACTATATTTTCTCAAGGCTTGCTCGTCTCAGAATACGAGGATTTCTTGGTTTGATTTTATAGTATCTGAACGGTTTTTCTGTACTAGTCAGTCAGCTACCTGTGGCCCCACTTCCTTCTAGAAATAAACTTTCATGGAAACCCAGTCTTCTCTGGCTGTACTTCTCCCCGTTTTCATGACTCAGTGTTCGAAGGAATTATATTGATCCTATTATGTATTCAATCATTTCGAGAGATCGGTTTCTCTTTCTTATTAGTGGGTTCCACAGAGGCATGTAATCTCGTTCCTCAGGTTGGTCCTTCAGAGTCTTTTAACACCTTGTGATTTTTTTTTCTGCATTGCTAATTTATGAATCTGAGTGTGGGTGCATGAGTATATATCAGCGTGGGGTGGAGGTTGTCTTTATAGATCCAATTCTAGGAGCTTAGATGGTTTCCCTCATAGAGTCTGTAAGACTCAGTTAAGGGGAAAAGGAGCATTTGCGTGTGTAGTATGTGTTTCTGTTCGTTATTGCGCCATTTTGTTTGTGTATGTGTGTAGTTATGTCTTTGAATCGGTGTTTAAGTTATGTGTACAGATGAAATGATCCTACAGTTAGAGGCAGACCTGTCAGGACCTATTATTAAGATGTAGGGTTTTTTTTTACCTCTTTTTTTTTTTTTTTTTTTTTTTTTACGAGAGAGAGAGAGAGAGGAGCAGAGGGAGCGAAAGAAGCCCCAAGTAAGCTCCACGCTCAGTGCAGAGCCCGACGCAGGCCTTGAGCCCACGACCGTGAGATTATGACCTGAGCTGAAATCAAGAGTCAGACGTTCAACCGACTGAGCCACTCAGAGGAGCCCCTCCTCCATGCTTTTGTGGCATTCTGAGCTCTTCTGGGGGCACTCTTCTGAATCTTTTCTCTCATTCTGTCTTCTAGCTAAGCTGTTTCCACATCGACTTTATGTTGTTACAGACTTAAACTTATTTTTTTTCCAATTTTTTAATGTTTATTCATTTTTGGGAGAGACAGAGAAACAGAGTGTGAGCAGGGGAGGGACAGACAGAGAGAGGGAGACACAGAATCCGAAGCAGGCTCCGGGCTCCGAGCTGTCGAGAGGTCAGCACAGAGCCTGTCGCAGGGCTCGAACCCATGAGATGCGAGATCACGGCCTGAGCCAAAGTTGGACGCTTAACCGACTGAGCCACCCAGGCGCCCCTAGATTTAAACCTATTAATCTTTTAATAAAAACATAACTAACTTTCTTATCTTGCTTAGGAAGGTCCCCTTCACTTCAACGTTTAACAAATATTTGCCTATGTTTTCCTATGATGTTTAAAAAAAAATTTTTTTTTAATGTTTATTTTTGACAGAAAGAGAGACAGAGCATGAGTGGGGAGGGGCAGACAGAGAGGGAGACACAGACTTGGAAGCAGGCTCCAGGCTCTGAGCTGGCAGCACAGAGCCCAAAGCAGGGCTCGAACCCATAGACCACAAGATCATGATCTGGGCCGAAGTCGGACGCTCAATTGACTGAACCACCGAGGCGCCCCATGGGGAACTATTTACCTTTGAGAGAGAGAGAGAGAGAGAGAGAGAGAGAGAGAGGGAGCAGGGGAGGAACAGAGAGAGAGGGAGACACAGAATCTGAAGCAGGCTCCAGGCTCTGAGCTGTCAGCACGGAACCCGACGCGGGGCTCGAACTCATAGACTGCGAGATCATGACCTGAGCCGAAGTCGGAAGTTCAACCGACTGAGCCACCCAGGCGCCCCCGCCTCTGATATTTTAAATTTACACAGATATTCAAGCCTTATCTGAGTTATTTTTGTGTATCTTATGAGATGGAAGTCCTTCATTAGTTTCTTGCAGACAGCTGGCCAGTTGTTTCCATGCTATACTGAATAATCCTTCACTTTTCCACTGGCCTGTAGTGTTACCTCTATCATATACATCTCCATATGAACATGCCTTTATTTCTGTGCTTGAGATTTCAGTGATATCTAATAATATCTAGATTTCAATGAAATATTTTGCTGATAATATGCCCATATCAAACTCTTTTGATTATACTTGCTTTTAATGCAGAGAATTATTAAGTTTTCTTGTAAAGCTAGTCTTTTGGGACACCTAGGTGGCTCAGTTGTTAAACATCTGACTCTTGATTTTGGTTCAGGTGGTGATCCCAGGGTCGTGGGATCAAGCCCTGCCCTGGGCTCCAAGCTGAGCATGGAACCTGCTTGAGATTCTCTCTCTTGGGGCCCCTGGGTGAGTCAGTCAGTTAAGTGACTTTAAGCTACTTTGGCTCGGGTCGTGATCTCATGGTTTGTGAGTTCAAACCCCGCGTTGGGCTCTGTATTGACAGCTCAGAGCCTGGAGCCTGCTTCAGATTCTGTGTCTCCCTCTCCCTCTGCCCCTCCCCTGCTCACACTCTGTCTCTGTCTCTCTCTCTCTCAAAATAAATAACCATTAAAATAAATTAAAAAAAAAAAAAGAGATTCTCTCCCTCTCCCTCCACCCTTGCCGCTCTTCCCCACTTGTGGTAGTCTCTCTTTCTCTCTCTAAAATTAAAAAAAGAAAAAACTTCTCTCCCTATTTTAAAAAGTAAAAAATAAAGTAAAGCTAGGGTTTTTTTTTTTTTTACAAAACTTCATTTTTAATATGGGATTTATTATCATTATTCAGCCAAATTTTACTCTACATATTGCATCATTTTTTCATATGTTGTCTTTCCCCATCTTAAGTTCTTGATCTGACTCATTTTTTCATTACGCGGAAGTAATTCCTCGGTCTTTAGCAAGAGTTCTTTGATGGTATACTTTCTGAAGTTCCACCTATCTGAAAATAGTCTCCTTTCCTCCACGGGTGAAGGCCGTCCTCATTGGTTACAGAAATCTTGGGATTCACAAGTTTATGCTTCCAGCTTCCAGGTTTACAAATACCTGATATGTTTACAAATCTGGCATATCTCTGATTTTCTTTTTTACGTAACCTTGTTTTCTTTCTTTCTCTCTTTCTCTTCCTTCCTTCCTCTTTCTTTCTTTCTTTCTTTCTTTCTTTCTTTCTTTCTTTCTTCTTTCCCTTTCTGCCTACAAAGAGGGTCAGATCTGGCCAGCTGCTTCTTTCTGTAAATAAAGTTTTATTGGGACCCAGCTACAGCCATCCATTTCCGCATTGTCTAACGACCGCACAGGCAACAAGGCACAATTGAATGGTCGCAACAGGGACCATATGGTCCACGAAACCTAAACTATTTACAATCTGGCCCTCTACAGGAAAAATTTGCTGACTCCTTTCTTAACCTAACTCACGGAACAGACCTCGCAGAACAGATCTCCAGTGATGGCATTTCAGACCCGACCCAACAGCGATGTGATAGACTCTTTGGAGCTTGGCGATCTCAGGGCGGTGCTTCTCACCCCACGCCTTGACTGTGGCCTCCTACAAATATGGGAGACCAAGCTTGTAAACCCTCCTCTGAAAGGGTGAACAAGCCAGACATCTGATACCCAGATGGGTCTGTACCAAGTGTAATTCCAAGCGGCCTGCAGGTGCCAATTTCATTCTCTGGGAGTGAGGTGGGCGCCAGGCAGAGAGAAGAGGATGATCTTTTTGAATGGCTTTATAAATTCCGTGGCAGATCCAGCTGTCACGTTATCGAAGCTGCTTATTGCCTGAGAGCAACACTTCCTTCAGGGCAGTGCAATCTTGCTAGTGGAAGACGTTTAATTTATAAGCAGTCTAATTTAATTTTCTCTGTTTGGACAATCTGTAATTTGGTGCTAGAAAGAAACCCTTCGAAGAGCTTTGTTGTCTTAGCTGACAATTACATGGCTTTAAGTTGCCCCAGCTCAGAGGCCCGGTAGTCACACTTACGTGGCAGATTTATGTTCTTTTTTTCCTTTAGGTGCTATTTCAAATCAGCACTTGGGTGATAGCAATTTAGGCAGACAAGGTAGCTCGTCTAATTCTACTTATGCCAAATTATGTTCGGTACAAGGGAGCAGAACATTTTAAATCATAGAATCCAAAATCTACAGATTCTTTTAGAGCTCCTAATTGGGGAAGGTAACATATTCAGGAACACCCTGGGACTCTGGCAGAGCTAATTCGTCTCACCAGAAGGAGCAATTATTATCAAAGACCAGTGTGCCTGGCTCACTCCACATAGGACCAGGCTCACAGAAAGGAATCAGGCTTTTTTAGAATACTGCATTATTCTAAATTTGCTTTCTGTTCCATCTACGAGAATTTAACTTTCATAAACCACTGAGCAAGCAACACAAGTTTCAAGACCATTCTAGAGTTCACTGTGTTCATATGTGTCTAGAAATAGTCCAACAGTCTTAGCAGAGGGAAAAATCAAACCCATCTGTTTTGGAGACTCAAAAAAGCTCCCCTTTTCCATCACTGAGTGTTTTGAATTGAGCTCTGGAAAAGCAAGTTCATATGGGTCAAGTCGGGCACTGCAAGGTCCTTATTTCTTTTCTGTCTAGCAAACACTGGCGTAGCACTTGCTGGACTGACAGGCACTGTGGTAAGCACTTGAAAAGTTAACCTTTTCATCTTCACAATAACCCTATTAGAACAGGTAGTATTATTAAAATCCACTTTGATGAGAACACAGAGACATGAAGCGGTTAAATAACTTGTCCGGGATCATGGAAATAGGAAAAGCCAGGATCAGGATTTATACTCAACAAGCCTGGATCGCAAAGCCCAAGCTTTCATCCACTCAACCCACGCTGCCATCGTGCCCTCTCCACCGGGATCGCCAGCCACAAGAGAGAACTACTCAAGTCTCATGGCTTCCGGGAAGCATCCTTGACTCACCCCGAGCCACCAAGGGCAAGCTCTCCCACCACAGAACTCCTACAGCATTTATCTGCTTCTCCAAACCTCCACTGAGGATACTTGTCTTGGAAATAACATTTCAGAGGTATGCTATAAATCTTACATTCTAAATTTCTTGGGGAGAGTGGGAGCTCAGCACCGTGCTCACTGAATAGTTAGTCCTGACTTCTGCATTGATCCCTATTGTTCTTAGAATAATTGAGACCCTGTGGATATTTTATTTACTAAAAATGGAGGGGTCCTTCTAAGGTGAGTTGTAAGGGAGGCGGATTGCTGGATAGCATTACAGCTATCTCCCAGCGAGATGAAGAGATCTCACTCAGTCCACGGTGATCTGAGGGCTGTGGCCCCCACCATTTTTGAGTGGACATTTGTAGTTCTTATTCTCTGTTGATAAACCAAATTCCACAGTTTATAATAATCTTTCCCCTCCCTAGCATGAACTAAAATTGCACGTGTTCAAGGTTGGTGTATGAAAAGAAAGTCACTTAGCTATAGAGAGACTTGCTCATCAACCAGTTTTCCTTTCAATGCAGCATGGTGGTCTCTCTTTTTTTCAAAATATGACTGCATTTAACTCCCACAGCCTGTGATGTAATCATTATTGGGACCACTTTGCAGAAGAGAAAACTGAGAACACTAATTGTGTGGTGGTTATTCGCAAATACTACTTTGAGACTCGCGAAGATCTCGGGATCCAATTCTGGAGACTACCAAGATTTTCTTGTAGTTAGCAACTTATAGACTGATTCTGTCATAGACCACACCTTTTCAAACACATTTATGGCAGTGGAACTTTCTGTAAAACGAAATGCACACGGAACCAAAACATAAAGCAAAAAAAAAAAAAAGGCAGAGCTCCTCAACTTGGCCTCCAGGACTTTATAGAACACAATCTGAAAACTACTGCTCTAGGTCAAGGACAGCTAAGGGTTTTCTGTGTTATTGGTTAGAAAGGATACAGACAGGAGCAGGGAGTTGGCAGACTGCATTTTTGATAGCTTTGTGAGTATGTACCTTTTGATTTTCATTGAATACTTTCACATGCAAAGATGCCAAGAGCAGAATTTGTTGAAGTTGCTTAGAGTTCCAGTTAGATTGTTACTTAAACATCGATTTAGTTCCACTCAAAGCAGATTTTTTACAAAGCAGAGACATGAATTCATACTCTCTTGTTTCACTGGGAGGACATTCTCAGATGAATTAATGGTAGTCTGAAGGACCTCTATCTACCAAGATGGCTCCATACGTTCATAGTTTGAAATACCTTTTCATCTCCTTGGCTCCAAACATTTCACTAAGGCTGATGGAAAGCAGAAAGGGGGCAGAAGGGTAACAATGAATAGAGCTGAAATCCCTGTCCTGATGGGTTCCATTGCTGGAAGCTAACAGTAGTAGATAAGAGTGCAACTTAGGAAGGGTAGTAGGGACTAAAATAACAAAATGGAGAATTAGAAGTCAGTGCCCAAAGATAAGAGCTGGGTTTTAACAAGGCTTGCAGACTTGTTAAAATAGTCCAAGGCGGGGAGGGGGGGGGGGGTTGAAATGCTGCCCAACTGAGTTCTGGGCTTAGGGCTTTAAAAGAAGCTGTGTAGTAGTTATTTGCAAATACTACTTTGAGACTCATGAAGATCTCAGGATCCAATTCTGGAGACTATCAAGATTTTCTTGTAGTTAGCAACTTATAGATTGATTCTGTCATAGACCACACCTTTTCGAACACACTGATGGCAGTGGAACTTGGGCGCCTAGGTGGCTCTGTCCGTTGAATGATTCGACTTTGGCTCAGGTCATGATCTCGTGGTTCATGAGTTCGAGCCCCACACCGGGCTCTGTGCTGATAGCTCAGAGCCTGGAGCCTGCTTCAGATTCTGTGTCTCTCTCTTTCTCTGCTCCTCCTCTGCTGTCTCTCTCTCTCTCTCAAAAATAAATAAACATTAAAGAAAAGTTTAAAGGAAGCTGTGTCCTGACATTTGTACAAACGACCAGCAATGAGGCAGCTCATGGCACTGAATCTGTGACGTCTCGATGCCCCTGCAGAACAGGTACTCCTAATTGCATAGTAAGGCATGTTTTGAAATCGGAGACAAAGTGCCTCAGTGCAGAAAAGTCAAAATTATGAAAGTGATAAAGTCATAGAAATAGAAAAACAAAAATAAAACAGAAATCAACATTTCCCTGAAAATGAACCTGCAAAGCCGACTTTCATGCTTAAGAAGAAAACTAATGCTATGAAAGACAGTAATATTGACAGAGGTTTTCTATTCTGAAGTTCCATTTGTTTCTCAGTCCCTCTCTTTGCCAATATCAAATGCTCTTGATTATATGTTTTACCATATGTATACATTTTACCATATAGGACAAGGTCCCAATCTCTTACTGTTTTTCTTCAAAATTGTGTTGGTTTTGACCCTTAGCTATTCCGTCGTACTTACTAGATAAGCTTGCCACATTCCATTCAAATCATGTTGGGATACTTATTGGAATTGAATGGGATTCAGAAAGCATTTATATTTTTACAAAGATATAAATGAGATTTGCTTACATATGAAGCTGGACTATTTATGAGGCTATCCAAGTCTTTCTGTAAATGCTTTGTAATTTTCTTCAAAAAGGTCTTGGACATATAGTTTTTTTTGCTATTGTGGATTAGACTTTAAACATAACATTGTAGATTAGTTGCTACTGTTGTGTACTTTACTTTACATGAATGACCACTGAGTTGACAAAGAGTTCTTGGGAGCTGTAACAGAGACCAGGAGACGATGAACTAATATCGTCATAGTGTCAAGGAGAAAAAAAAATGACCAACTTAGAATTTTATGTTCTGCTAGACTGACATTCAAAAGAGAAAAATAAAAGAGATGCTCTTCAGAGTACAAAGGCTATGAGAATTTACCACCTACAGATCCCTGCCAAAATACAGATTAAAAATTATGATTTATTTTAGCAGAAAAAAAATAACCCGGTGAAAAAGTGGAGGAAGCAAAACCATAGGAGATTGGTAGATTGTTTTTTTTTCCTTATTGTTCTTCAGCTTCATTATCATGTTTCTAGGTGTGGATTTATCTAGATTTATCCTGCTGAATATGCAAAATATACTTTGTTCTGAGATCCTTTCTTTTCTTAATTCTGGAAAATTCTCAGTTATTACCCTTCCACATTTTCTCTTTTTTTTTCCTTTGAAACTTTTTTAGAGTACCCTAGAAAATGCAAAAATGCTATATTTTTGGTGGATGTCATTCCTTTGCTTCTCCTTTTAAACGTCTTTGACATGGTCACTTTAAAATCCTTTATCAGACAGTTTCTCAAAATTGGTTTAATTTGGAATGAATCAATAAAATAAAGACAAATGACCAGATAGTGAAACAGGCAAAGGTTATATGCAAAATAAATAAATAAATAAATAAATAAATAAATAAATAAATAAAAAATCACAGGATAAGAAATCTAAATGGCCAAATATACAAATGTTTGCTCTCATTATAAAAATAACGAAAACACTCACATAGCATTTACTGATGCCAAGCACCATTCTAAACCCTTTATCTTAACTCATTAAAACATCAAAAACTCTTATTTTTTTGATGAAAAGGGAACATAGAAATGGAAAGACTAAGTAACCTGCTTAAAGATAAACATGGGGTAGTGACCTGGGATAAACCCAGGCAGAATGGTTGGCTTAGAGCTGTGCTATCCAGTATGGTAGCCATGAGCTCCGTGTGGTTATGTAATTCAAATTAAAATTAGTCAACATTAAATAAAATCAAACATTCAGGTCCTCCATTGCACTGGCTACATTTCAAGTGCTCCGTAGCCACATGTGGCTACATGCTTTACCATATTGGATGGAGCAGGTATAGACGATTTCCATGATGCAGCATCACTGAGAAGGGAAACTGAACCTCAGTTTTTCTTCCTGCCAAGTAAGACTGCTTACGGGCCTTGCTTTCTTAAATTTTTACAATGTGCCATATACATTTACATTCTTCTCTGAGCCTTCTACTCCTTTCTATTCCTCCCCATGTGGACTAATGAAATTAACTTGGCAGCCTCTGCCAGATTTGATGACAGAGTCCGTTTCTCGACAGTAGACATGAGCCCAGGGATTCAGGGGAGCCGTGTGATGCCTAAGCTCCCCTTCTGGCATCTCAGGATAAAGTCTCATCATCTGGTACCTGAGGTGTCTCTTACTTTCAACCTGAAAGAGCCTACTAAACTTAGAATACTTGGTTTTCCATTTCAAGCTGGTGCTCACACATTCACTACTCATTATTTTTAAAAATGTTAAATATATATATATATATTTATATTAAAAGAAAATATTAAAAAACATAAACCATTGTCAATTCTGGTTATTCAGAACCTAGATGTTTGTTATGTTATGTTTCGCACTGCTCTGTAATTTGTAAATTTTCCCTTCAGAAAATAAGTATTATGAGAAAAATGTTGTAATACCCATTTTACAGATATGACTCACGAGCCCCCAGAGAAATCAAATAACCCATGCAAAGTCATAAAGCAAATAAGTGATTTGAGAAATGGGGTCTCACCTGGGCACCTGGGTGGCTCAGTCGGTTAAGCGTCCGACTTCAGCTCAGGTCATGATCTCACAGTCATGAGTTCGAGTCCTGCACTGGGCTCTGTGCTGACAGCTCAGAGCCTGAAGCCTGCTTGGGGTTCTATGTCTCCCTCTCCCTCTGCCTCTCTCTCTCTCGCCCTCTCTCAAAATAAATAAACATTAAAAAATAAAGGGTTCTTATCTTATCTTTCTCAGAGCCAAATTAGCTAGCTACCCCACAACTAAAAGCTCCTAGAGTCAGTAATTTATTTCTTCTTTGCTGCCACATAGAAATAGCCTGGTTTTACTCTGCCTTTGGAGAGCCTGGAAAAAAGGAAATGCATGATTTTCTCTGGGACTGAAAGGTGATGGGTCTCTCAGAGGACAAGTGCCTCATGATGGGCTGGTGCATGGTAGGCACACTGTAAAGATCTGTTGGGTTGAACTAAACCGAACTAAATTCAATTGAACTGAGCTCAAAGAAGAGGGGTGGGGATTCCCCTTCCCGAACATCTTGGGTGAAAGATGTGCTCCAGGGCTGGTAGAATCCAGGCACCCACAAGCACAATGTAGCTACAGTGTTTATAGCTGAGGTGAGTTATGCCTGTTGAGTAAAGCAGTCATCTTTCTAATTTCATAAACCGCGATGGAACTCAGGAAAAAGAAAGAAAAGACAAAAGGACTCAGGACGATTTGTCACTGAAAATTTATTTTCCTGGTTTTGCTCCTGTTTTTGTTTTACGAATAACTTCTTTACATCTGGGAACAAATGTGTCAAAGCATTTATTAGAATGGATTCTTTCATTTTGTTCAAAACAACTTGAGGAAATATTTTTTAGATGTCTAGAAAAGGCATCGTAGGTAACTTTGGAATTAGCATCAGAAAATCCTTTCTTTTATTACAATCTTCCAGTATTTGCTGGTTTGTCCTTCACTCTCTATGGACATGTTGCCTTTAACATGTCACTTTCCCAGGTGACAACTGCCCTAAAGAGGCCAGGTTCCCACAGCAGTATGTCAGAGACGATAAGCTTTTTTTTTTTTTTTTTTCGTTGCACACAGCTAAACTAGGACTTTTAAACACGAAGCTTTCCAGTCTATTACATGCTTACAAACCTTTGTTTTGCTGTCACTCGGGGGGAAAAAGTGTACAAATCAATTGGGCCAGGGTTGGTTTTTTTCTTTGAATTAACTAGTGAAACCTTTTTCTTCTCTATTCCTTTCACTTACACGACTTGTAGTGTCTTAATTCCTACTAATGGTTCCAGCCAACGGTAGCGCGTGGTCCTCCAAGTTGCAGGAGGCACAGTGCTTTGGGATCAAATCAATCATAGCTCTACAAGCGAGAACAAACTACGGAACTCGTGCTAAAATAGCAAAGCCAATTGTCCCTACTTTTAATAATGCAGCTTTGCACACGGAGCACATAATGGCCTTTAAATTAAGAAATTAGTTACATTTCCTTGATAGCTCACATTCTTATTAGCATGATTGGCATGCTTCCTTGGCCTCCGTCTAATTATTCATAAAATGTCATCTTACACGAGAGGTCTCATTTTCCATTTAATTTTTCAGTTTTTTAAAAAATATTATTATTAGTACTAGCATTATTATTATCAGCAGCAATATTAGATGGCATATGCCCAGTTTTTGTGTAAAAGGAAGAAAAAGAAATGAAAAGATCTTTTCTGTGAGATGGAAACGGGTAATTACGCTCCGCTAAGCGCATCACGGACGCCCAGCTGGCGCAATTAAAGAAATAGCCGATCAGTTCCAGTTATTGATTCTGCTAACATGTTTGTTCACGGTTGCTTCTTGTCTAATTAGTTTTTTCTGCTTTCTTAGTCTAAAAGCATACCTTTCCAGACAGGGCTATTTTCAAACATTAGCGAGCAAGACTTCCTTCGGTGGCCTTCTAGGGTTTGTTTGTTTGTTTGTTTGTTTCTTTGACACACACAGTTTGTGTATTCATTTGTTCCTTTGGCAATGAAAACTAGACTTTTCTCTGAATGCCTTACTGAATTTCCCACCTGGATTTTACATGCTTCTCTTTTTAAATGGATATCCCCGTCGCGTTGCTACAGCCACGTTTGAAGCTGTTGTCATCGCCCATGACGTGCGACTAGGGCCGCTGCGCAAACACTGCACAAACTGAAAATACCTCCAAGATGTCGCGGGTCCTGTTTGGCGAGGCTTGGGGGAAACGATTATTCTGTCTTCTGCCAAAAGGAAATCTCTAACTCACTGTGATTTCCATTTCCTTAACGTAGACTCTACCGGAACAGCGAAAATGTTTTCGCTGTTAACAAGCCGCAGGCAACCTGCGTCAATTTCCAGGAACAAAAGCTCACGGTCTGGGTCCTGGAAAACTGACCGAACGAACGCAGCGCTGCGGCAGGAGCGAGGGCGTGCGGTCGAGACGCGCTGCCTTTGTCCAAGTTGCGGAAGTAGAGCCTGAAAACACGACACCAGATGCTGGGGTGAAACGGAGGCAGAGCGTCCCTGGCCCAGCAGAGTTGTTTACCAATAAATCCCGCCCTGGCTCTGTGGTCCTGCTCTGTAGAAATGGCAGCTGTCACGAAAGCCCAGGGACGCTGGTGTGCCGTCAACGTTTTAATCACTTCATGGGCAGGAAAAAAAAAAAAAAAAAAATGTTGCTCTTTTTTTAAGACTGCTATTTTTTTTTTTTTTCCCCCATGCAAAATTTAGGAGCAAAGGCGTTTGTTTACCTAAGCATTAAAAATGAGACAGAAAAAAAGTTGAGTCTTTCGGTAAGAATTCCTACTCTCTGGGTAAAATAGGATGGGACCCATCCATTTTCATCTGGTGTTTTTACTGGTAGTTGCTGATTTAGTTGGTCCTGTTGCTATAAACCTTTCAAACCATGGAGGAGACTGACGTTTGGGGGTGGGGGGAAAGAAAAGGAAAATGCAAGACAAGAAAAAAGAAAGAAGGAAAATACGAAAAAGGTTAAGCTTTTAAAAGTTCTGTTCAAATCATTAGATTTGGGGGTAACACATGATATCAAGGAAGAATAAGAACGAATTATAGCAACTCAAATAGAAAAAAAAATCCGACAACAGAGGCAGACTTCAAACATGGTAATGAAACCCAACTATGGCTCTTGGGGCAAACCCAGCCCACTACCTGCTTTCCTAAATAAAGTTTTATTGAAACACAGTCGCATTCAACCTCCGTTTACATACTGTCTAGGTTGCTTTTGCATTAAAATGGCAGTCCTTAGTAGCCCGGACAGAGAAGATGGCCCTCAAAGCCTAAAGTAGTTACTATTTGCTTTGTACAGAAAATGTTTGCCAACTTTGGGCATTTTACCCTTTAAAAAGAAAACAGAAATAATGTAGGAACTCCCTTGTTTGTTAGTTCTTTTTTTCTGGCACAAAAATAATCAGTTTAGTTGTTGTTGTAATGATTTATAATTCCAGGTCCTTTCCGAAAGGGAATCCCAAAGGAAATCCAGTGAGAATCAAAGCCTAAAGGAAAACTGGAACTTTGGAGCACTCTTCAAGAAATAAATGTGCTGCTACAGTTCATTTACTCAGATATTTAGAAGGCACTGAGCCAAATAGGAGATCCTGTCTGCACACTTTTTATTCAGTGTATTACAAATCGGTAATTTGTGGAGCCCGCTTGGGATTCTCTCTTTCCCTCTCTCTCTCTCTCTCTCTCTCTGCCCCTCCCTCGCTTGCTCACTCTCTCAAAATAAATAAATAAACTTAAAAAAAATCAAACAAAACAAAACCCGAGAAAAGAAATTGGTAATGCTTTAGCTTCCGTAATGTTGCTCAAAGTCGCTGGTTTCCCTGCTAATTTCTTCCATAGCTTCTGTCGCTTTCTGGCTTACCTCCTTTACATCTGTTTAACTCCATCGCCTCCACTGAGCCACAGAGTTCATGTCCCACTATTCTGTCCCTCAGGATCAGTTTACCTTTTTCGTCACCAGCCCCTATAAATCTCTGCCTCCCCGTTTCCCACCCTCATTTCTACCTCAAGCATTTAGTCGTTGGAGACTCTCTTTTTCCCACTCAAAACTCATTCAAAAGGGAGGACCCACACTGAGGTCACTAGGGTATGGGAACCGATCGGATGAAGACCACTCTCATCAGAACCACTCTCATCAGGGTGGTCAGATGAAGACCACCCTGGGGGATATTGTTTCTAGAGGGCAGTCTGTGAAGGTTGGGGTGAGGCGTGGCCTCTGAACATGAGGCTTGGATCATCGTCTTTACGCTGCTGAAGGTATGTGACCAAGCTTCTGCCCACATCTAAGACTTGTGGCCAACCATGTGCTTTCTCCACTACGCTTGCTCTGAACCCACCATGTCCCTTCATTAGGTGGCATCAGGGACCAAATTCTCCAATAAATTGCGAATTCCCTGAGGGCAACGGCTGTTTCACACTCACCGCTGTGTCTCCAGCACGTGGCACAACATTGGGTCTGAAACCCAGGCTCACTGAATATTTGAACACGTGAGCATATTCTGCTGCACAAAATGCCCCCATAACTGTCCTCTTGACTCAGAATAAAAGCCAAAGTCCTCACCAGGGTCCCCAGGTCCCAACATGGTCTGGGTCTCATTTTCTTTCATTTTCTTTCTGACTCACCCTTTGCTCTGTCCTCTAGTGACTCAGTTTTTCTTGCTGCCACCTCAGGGCCTTTGTACGTCTTGTTCCTTCTGTCCAGTTATACCCATGGCTTACCACCTTCCTTTCTTTCAAGTTTCCCCTCAAATGGCATTCTTTCCAGTAATCCTCCGTCCTCTTAAGCCTGCTTTATTTTTTTTCCCCACATACTTGTCACCTTCTAAGATGGTACATAATATGCCTTCTTATTTTTCTTGCTTTGTACCTCTCTCCACTAAAACACGAACTCCACAAAAGCAGGGGATTTATCTGTTTTCCTTGTGATTGTCTTCCCGGGATGTAGAACTGTGCCTAGGACACAGCGGGCACTGGGTAAGTCTTTTTTTTTTTTTTTTTAATTTTTTTTTTCAATGTTTATTTATTTTGGGGACAGAGAGAGACAGAGCATGAACGGGGGAGGGGCAGAGAGAGAGGGAGACACAGAATCGGAAACAGGCTCCAGGCTCCGAGCCATCAGCCCAGAGCCTGACGCGGGGCTCGAACTCCCGGACCGCGAGATCGTGACCTGGCTGAAGTCGGACGCCTAACCGACTGCGCCACCCAGGCGCCCCTCGGTAAGTCTTTTTTGAATGAATTTTTTTAAAGCATGTGAGCAAGAAGCATTCCTCCCTCCATCTTCCCACCTTGACTCTGCGTTGTAGATACGCACAATGGCTAACTTATAGAAATGTGCTTCTTTCCCTGCTCCCCACCGCCCCCCTCCCACACACTGTGTTTTCTATTCCGTGAGCTTCATTTCACCTTCCCGCTGAAATCTTCTCAAATTAAAACAAATAAACAAACAACACAACACCTTATTCCACAACAACAACAACAACAACAACCACCTTATTCCTCCTATCCCCAACTCCATATGCATTAAGACCCTTGTTACAATGGACTCCTTCAAACCCACGCAGTGTCACTGCCCTGCTGCTTGAAAAACCACAGGATCTACACCCCAAGTGGTCGCCTTGGCCCATCCCACCGGGTCCCAGATGGCACAGATTTTCCAGACAGCGAATCTAATATATGTGGAGTCAACAGGCCACGGTGTCCTATGCCTACAGAGGAGAGAACCTCTACAGAGTGATCATCATTATGTAGCCATATGACAGTCCTTTCCCCTGACATATGGGCTGGGAATTGGGATGGCTGTCACCCCACGTAGATCCTAAATTGCTGAAGGGCAAAAGAGCATTTCTTCGGACCAGGTAAAACCTCATCACGGCTGGCAAGGTGCTTTTGTCTCGGTAAGCATTCGGCAGAGATGCTGATAGACAACAGAAATGAGAAAACAGAAGAGAAAGCGGGCAATGGATTAGCTATTTGTTTAGAATTATGACACCGCCATATGCAGGTAATGGCGCTAGTGGGAATGGGGCGCTGCGCACAGGGGAAGCTGTTTTGACAACATATGTGATGTGTATACGGAGAGACGCAAATGCAAAGACTATGCATACATACAGCGAATCCAGATACGTTTATATCTGGATGACTCCGTGCTCTTTCCACGTAATATCCAGTGTGCAAAACAGATATTCACGGAAAAATTAATTCTTTTATTTCTGCAATTTTCAATGTGTAAATATTTTTTTAAACTTTTTTAATGTTATTTATTTTTGAGAGAGAGAGAGAGAGAGAGAGAGAGACAGAGCGCAAGCAGGGGAGGGGCAGAGAGTGAGGGAGACACAGAATCCGAAGCAGGCTCCAGGCTCCGAGCTGTCAGCACAGAGCCCGACGTGGGGCTCGAACCCACAAATGGCGAGATCGTGACCTGAGCCGAAGTCAGACGTTTAACGGACTGAGCCACCCAGGCGCCCCAATTTTTAAATATTTTTTAATGTTTATTTTATTTTTGAGAGACAGAGAGACAGGGCGCGAGCAGGGGAGGGGCAGAGAGAGAGAGAGAGTGGGAGAGACAGAATCGGAAGCAGGCTCCAGGCTCTGAGCTATCAGCACAGGGTCCGAAGTGGGCTTGAACTCATAAACTGTGAGATCATGACCTGAGCCGAAGTCGGAGGCTTAACCAACTGAGCCACCCAGGCAACCCAGCAATTTTTGATTTTCAAGCAAAATTACAGTATGTGCTTTTCCATAACAAAATATAAGATGTGGCGTTCCCTGAGTAAGCTTTGAGTCTCATAGTCGATAGGTAATTTTAAATTGAATTAAGCTAACTCAGCTCTTATTTATGATATCAACTTATTTATTTTTCAGTTGGGGAAAAAATATGACCACCTTACCAGGGTGGCTGATGATTAAAAAAAAAAAACAAGACACAAAAGTATAAATGATTAAAAGGTGACGTGAGCTTCCTCTGGGGAGTGTGGGAACTGAAAGCTGCATTAAGGTCTGGGGTGACAGCGCCCGCTGCCCTCCCGCAGAATCTGTCCCTTTGTCGCACTTCTGTATCTGCTTTTGTCTCCTTCTTCTGCAACCTTACTGTTGTCTTTCCTTCCCTGCCCTTATATCCCTTCCGCTGCTCCAAATACCCTTCTCATCAGCTTGTCCGTGATGGCAGGACAGGCGAGGCACAATGGTGAAGGCAAAGGAGGAGCCGTGTCCCCGTCCCCGCCTTCCCTGCTGTCCACCACCACAGTGCCTTCTCATCTCAGTCCTGATTCCCTCCTTTCCCCCGTGTCTGCTCCCGGTGTCTCAGGACGCCTCTCACACTACACGCCTCATTCCAGAGTTCCTACCCTGGTTCTGTATTCAGAGAGTAAGGAACTTTTAACGCAAGCCATGGATCTCCTTTGTCTGGCCATAGGAGCCCCACCCCCAACCTCAGTAGCTTCAGACCTACAACCAACACATGCAAGCTGAATGGCGTGAGAAGAAACCTCTGCCCTCACTTCCAGGCCTGCGGTAAAGAATAGGAGGGTTCCCCATATTCACCTTGGCCCTAGTAATGCACCTCCCCCCCGGGACATTGTCATGCCCGGTGACTGGAGCGTTCAGTACCATAGAGCAGAAGAGCCTCAGTAAGTACGTGAGAATGGGGGTAGGTGGATCGTGGCCACAAACACCCAGCCACCAAGTTCAGAAGGGAAGAGAGACACCTCGCAACCGTTGGAAGCTTTTTCTTTAGCTTTACTGAAATGTAATTGACATATAATATTGTGTTCGTTTAAGGTGTATGTGTGATCATTTGACACACGTATCTATCGTGGGATTAGTACCACCGTAGGGTTAGATATCTCCTCCATCACTCCCATAACTACTGTGTGTGTGTGTGTGTGTGTGTGTGTGTGTTGCGATAAAAAGCATTTAAGGGGCGCTTGGGTGGCGCAGTGGGTCAAGTGCCTGACTCTTGAGCTTGGCTACGGGTCATGATCTCAGGGTTTGTGAGTTCGAGCCCCGCATTGGGTTCTGCACTGATGGTGCAGAGCCCGCTTGGGATTCCGTCTCCCTTTCTCTCTGCCCCTCCCCTGCTTGTGTTCTCTCTCCAAACAAATAAATAAACATTAAAGTTTTTTTTTAAACTTTAAGGTTTACTCTCAGCAATTTTCAAGTATATAGTACAGTATTGTTAACTATAATCACGATGTTGTGTGTTAGGTCCCCAGAACTTACTCGTATTGTAACTGGAAGTTTAAGCCCTTTGACCAACATCTATTGACCAAAACCTATTTCCCCATTTCCCCCACCATGCAGGCGTGGCAGCTACTATTCTACTCTGTTTCCGTGTTTGGATTTTTAGATTCCACATATAAGTGAGATCATATAGTATTTGTCTCTCTCTGTGGTCACAAATGGTAGGATTTCCTCCTTTTTTACGGCTGAATAATATTCTTGATGGAGGTGTTATCACTGTCACCTTCCTTCTTGGAACTGTTCTTGCTGTATCCTCTACGTTTTGATGGATTATGTTTTCAATTTTGTGTGTTTCCAGATATTTTTTGGTTTCCCTTTTGATTTCTTCTTTGACTCATTCGTTGTGCAAGAGTGTATTGTTTACGTCACACCTGTTGTGAATTTTCCAGTTTCCCTGCTGTTATTGATTTCTACTTTCATACCAATGTAGTCAGAAAAGATACTTGATATGACTTCAATCTTCTTAAATTTGCGAACATTTGTTTTGCTTGGTTTGCTAACACTCTGTTCTAGAGAATGCTCCATATGCACTTGAGAAGAATATATATTCTGCTGTTGGATGCACATATCTTTTTGTGCACTTTCACTTTGAGCCTATGTGTGTGTCCTAGAAGTTAAAATGATTGGAGAGTTTAATCCATACGTTTAGAATAATTATTGATAGGTATGGGCTTATCAGTGTGATTTTTTAAATTAATTTATTTTTGAAAGAAAGAGAGAGAGAGAGACAGAGAGAGAAAGGACAGAGGAGAGAGAGAGGGAAAGGGGCAGAGAAAGGGAGAGAGAGAATCCCAAGCAGACTGTGCACTGTCAGTGCAAAGCCCAACACAGGGCTCGAACTCACCAACCATGAGATTGTAACCTGAACTGAAATCAAGAGTTGGACGCTCGACCGACTGAGCCACCCAGGCACCCTTTACCACTGTGATCTTATTAATTATTTTCTGACCCGTGTTCCTTCCTTCCTATATTGATGTCTTTCTTTGAGAATTGATATTTTCCATGGTGGTGTGTTTTGATTCTCTTCTTTTTACCTTTTGTGCATCCACTATATATTTTTTTGCTTTGTGGTTACTATGAGGCTTCATAAAACACCGTAACAGATATAGCTCTCTATTTTATGTTCGTAACAACTTTGATCACATACGAAAGCAAAACAAAACAAAACAAAATGAAAACCACTACCCATTTACTCCGTTCTTTTATGTAGTTTATGTCAGAATTCCCCTCTTTTTGTATCACATACTCATTGAAAATTATTGTTGCTATCGTTATTTTTAATACTCTTATTCTTTAATCTTTATGCTTGAGTTAAGCAGTTAGCACATCCAACATATTACAGTATTAAAGTATCCTGAATTTGATTATATACTTACCCTTACTGCTATAACGTTTCTGCTGAGAAATCTGCTGATAGCTTTCTGGGAGTTTCTTTGTAAGTTGCAAGCTTCTTTTTCTCTTGCTTCTTTAAAGATTGCCTCTTTGTCTTTGATTGTTGACAGTTCTGTTGTACGTATCTTGGAGAAGATCTCTTTAAGTTGAGTTTTTGGTGAGCTTATGAGCCTTGTGAACTTGGACGTTGAAATCTCTCCCCAAATTTGGGAAATTCATAGCCATTTTATCTTTAAATAAGCTTTCTCTCCCTTTCTCTCTTTCTTTGTCTTCTGGGACTCCGATAATTTGCAGATTGTTTCTTTAGAAGGTTTCCTATAGACCACAGATGGTTTCTTCACTCCTTTTTCATCCTTTTCTCTTTGTTCTCTTCTTGGGTAATTTTAAAGGTCCTGTCCTCTAATTCACAGATTCTTTCTTCCGTTTGAACCACGTGGCTATTGATGCTGTCTACCGCATTTTTCTGTATTTTATTCATTGTAATCTTCAGCTCCAGAATTTCCGTTTGGTCCTTTTTCACAATTTCTTTTTGTTAAACGTCTCCTTTGGTTCATGTATTCTTTTCCTGATTTCGTTTCATAGTCTTGCTCTGTTTTCTTGTAGATCATTGAGCCATTTTGAATCCTTGATGGGGTAAATCACAGATCTCCAAGTCGTTAGAGTCGGCTCCTAGAAAACTTATCGTGTCCCTCTGTATTGTTAGGTTTCCTTGACTTTTCATGGTCTTTGAAGTCTTGCCTCGCTATCTTCACTTTTGAAGTGGCACTCACCTCCTCCAGTCTTTGCTGACTGACTTCAGGAGAGACATACCTCCCATCAGCACTGCTAGGGATCCTGAGACTCTCAGACCTTCTACGGATATACCTGCTCCACATTTCTTGCTCTCTCTTATGGCAGAATTCTTACGTTTGTATGCCCTCTCTAGATCCTGCAGGGCCAAGCCATATGTCCATACCCTCAGTTTTGGTTTTCCAAGGGGATTCTCTCCCAGGCCCACAGATTCAGACTGGCTTTCTGTACATGCTTATTAGCCGCCTGCAAAATCTCACTCCTGCCGCCATCTGGAACATGCACAGGCAATCCACCACAGAGTGAAGGCAAGTGTGTGGATGAGGCACATGGAATGCTGCGGGTGCCAGTGGGCCAGGTGGGGGTATCTATGGGCAAGACATCACCGGTGGCTCATAGACAGGCCTCCTGATTGAGTCCTGATGTGCTCAGAATGATCCTTGTCCCCTACATATGTTTTGTTCTGAGTCCCAGCTGCTGTTCCTCTAGTCTGTCATGTTGCCTAGCCATGCAGCTCATGACTCAGTGCTCTGGATGTGGCAAGAGGGAAAGGTCCTCTTTGGCAGGGTCCCACAAGGCTAGGGAAGCCAGGAACTCACTCACATGCCATCGCTTTCCCCCACAGAAGAAATGAAGGCTCTCTTGTCATCAAGCTATACTTCCCTGGGGGAGGAGGAATGCAGGAAAAGTTAAACGTTTCCTCTCACCCTCTCCAAGACATCCAATCTTATTATTTTTCTTTTCTACAATGGTATGCTAGAACTTTTTTGCTGGGCTCTGGGACTTCCACAAAGCCTCTCTCCTCTGTGAGTGATTATCCCAGGGAGTCTCAGACCATGGTTGGGAGGGGCTGGAGCCAGTCTTTGGGGCACTTTGGGTCCACAACCAAGACTGAAGTCTATATGCCTATTACCTGATGCATAGGTGGGTGAGAATTCTCCCAGGCCCCTTGATGTATGGCTGCTGACAGAACTAAAGTAACATGGGGCTGTAGTCAAGTCCTTGGAGGTACAGAACTGCTTGCTGGTCTAGTGCTGGGACCATGGTTGACAAGTCAGCTACCTAAGTGCAGACCTGTCTTCTAAAAACAGCCCCCCTCATTTGTCGACTACACTGGGTTTCCCAGTCTCCTATCTGGATCCCTCAGCTCCCGCAAAAACACTTTTGCCCATGGATCAATGCCAAATTGTTGCTGTTGAGGGCAAGACATGAATGAGGGATATCTTATTTGGCCCATGCCACTCTCTGGAAACTTTAAAAGTTGTCAAAAATGTACAGCCCAGTTGAAAACTGTCAGCCTGAATTCCATGATAAAACTTCCTTTATCTTTGGTTAAGCTTCATCTGTGTAGATATTTACACTCCAACAGTTAACTAATCTACCTTCCATACCAGTTTGGCCTAAACTACGTCCTCCAAATTCTAATGTCAAAATCTTAATCCCAATTACCTTAGAATGTGACTATATGTAGAGATAAGATCTCTAAAGGTGTCATTAAGTTAAAATGAGGTCACTAAGGTGGGCTCTAATCAGACATGACTTGTATCCTCATAACAAGAAGAGAAGGACACAGATACACATAGAGGGGAGACCACATAAAGACACACAGAGAAGATGGCCAACTACAAGCCAAGGAGGGAGGCTTCTAGATAAAAAACAAAACAAAACAAAACAAAACAAACTCTGCTGATCCCTTGATCTCTGGAATTGGGAGAAAACAAATTCTTGTAGTTTAAGCCACTTAGTCCATGGTAGTTATTACAGGAGCCCTAGAAAACTAATACAACACCCTCCTATCCACTGTCAGTGGTTTGCAAATGACATGGCCCTAAGTGACAATTTAAATACGTCTAACTTTGTTTCCATGTGAATATTTTGTGCAAACTCTTAATCCATTAGGGAAAAACTTTTGAAATGCTTTCTCTGTTGAGGACTGCTACCTAGAAGGGATATCAAGTACTTTTCAGATCCCATTTTTGTAATTTTAAAGACATACACTAGAGGTACCTACCTGAGAAATCTTTCTAATTTCTCAATTCAGGGATTAGAGATCTGTCAATTCTGGCAGTGGCAGAGACTGCTATCATTCTTTCTCCCCTTCTTCCACTATAATAGAGGCTTTAGAGAGGCAAAGCCAGCACCAAGTAAGAGTATATATCCCAGTAAGGAAGGTTTGGCCATAAAGCTAAGATCTGGCTAATGAGATGTGACTTGAAGTATACATCCTTTGAGACATATCAAGAGAGTAGAAAAAAAAAAAACATGCCCTTCTTTTCTTTCCTTTTACCCTTGAGTCCAAGTGGAGAAATGGTGACGACTGGAAATGATGACCACCTTGGGGACAAAAGCAATGCCTGCAGGATTGCAGATATTGAGATGGAAGAAGTTTGGTCCCCAACACAGCTGAGCTGCTCAACATCCCGAGCTGTTCAGACTGCTACGTGAGAAAGATATAATTTCTACCACCTTTAAACCACTGCATTTTGGAATTCTTATTATAGTAAACTAGATTATATCTTGACTAATACAAGGGGAACTGTGAAAGAAGAAAGCAGGTAAAGATCTGGAAAAAAGTGCAAGTTCCTCACGTATATGATTTATCCCTGCATTAGTAGTTAAAATCCGTACTTTTCTACAAATCAATAAGGAAAAGACAGATGACCAGGTAGGAAAAAGGAGCAAGTTACTTGAAAAGGTGCTTCCCAAAGAAGCTATCCATACGGACCACAAACATGTGCAAGGGCGTTCCGTCTGATTAGTTATGAAAAACAATACTACCTCGCGACCTCTGGAATGGCTAAAATCAAAACCATTGGTGACACCAGGTGTTGGTGAAGATGTGAAGAAACTGGAGTTTCCTATGTTGTTTGCTGATGGGAAGGTAAATGGAACAGTCATTCTGAAAACCATTTGGCAGGTGTTTACCGCCAAGAGTTGATCGTGTCCCACCACTTATAACACCTAAAGAAGTGTGTACGTGTATTTCCCAAAAGATATCTAGTAGAATGTTCATAACAGCATTGTTCATCCCGGCCCCAAATTGGAAACATGCAAATGTCTCCCAGTAATAGAGTAGATGAATAAATCGTGGCATGTGCATACAATGGAATAGCATACGGAAATTATACCAGACAAGCCACTGCTACACAAAGCAATATGGATAAATATTGCAAATGTGATGTTGAGTCACAGGAGCCCGTACACACAAGTAGAGAAACTCTCTGACCTAGGGCTTCCGGCCAATGAGAATCCTGGGTTCTAGTAAATCCTGGCCAATTCTCCGTTTGCTTCCTGATTCCTTCGTGACATCAACACACAAACACAACTTGAATGAGGATATTCAGGACTTAAACAAAGAGATATTCTTCTTCCTAATCTAGGATAGCCAATTAAAATAGAAGGAAAGGCTAACTGATACATGATCATAAAAAGGTAAAACTTTATAAGTAGGAATTTGTAAGACAGGAACGCATGAGTTTTAGATTACAAAGCAAAGGGCATAAATTTCCAGTATCTGAGTGCATTACTTGAAGCTGAGATTCATCAAGGAAGGGTTGTAATTGACTGACAAGAGATGAGATGGGCAGAGAAAAGCGTTGGTAATAGGAATAGAGAAGAAAGCCCTTATTAAAAAGTCATCTGAGGGGCACCTGGGTGGATCAGTCGGTTGAGCTTCCGACTTCGGCTCAGGTCATGATCGCATGGTTTGTGCCTTTGAGCCCTGCATCTGGCTCGTTGTTGTCAGCACAGAGCCCACTTCGGATCTTCTCTTCCCCCCCAATCTCTCTGCCTCTTCCCTGCTTGCTCTCTCTCTCTCTCAAAAATAAATCTTTTTTTTAAAAAAGAAGTAATCTGAATATGGAGTGCCTGGGTGGCACGTCCAACTTCGACTGAGGTCATAATTTCATGGTTCCTGAGTTCAAGCCCCACATCGGGCTCTCTGCCATCAGCACAGAGCATGCTTGGGATCTTCTGTTGCCCTCTCTTACTGTCTCTCCCCTGCTGGCACATACTTTCTCTCTCTCTCTCTCTCTCTCTCTCTCTCTGTCTCACAAATAAATAAACATTTAAAAAAAAGACATAATCTGAATATATGGCAGAAAGAAGCTGTGTTTAGAAAACTAGGCTTTGGAGCCAGACAGCTCTAGGTTCAAATCAGAGCAATTTCCTATGTGTGCAACTTTGGGCAAATTAGCTCTCTAAGCCCCCATTTGCAAAATGGGAGAATGTTTGTTTCCACCTTCCAGTGATTTGGGGAGGATTAATGACTCCACAGAGCACCTGGCATGTACACAATGCTCAGTTAATTTAAGGTCTAATTATTTCTATAATTACTGAAATTTTACTATTATTATTAACACATGCACAGTTTAGGAGGGATATCATCATTAAACTATATGATTCTTCATAATTCTGGCTTACATGGTTTATAAAGTGCTCCTATGCTCAGTATCACTGAACCTTGGGAAGACTTCATATTTAGAAGATTTACTAACCGAGAGTCGTTGTCCTTAAAACATTTTCATAGGCCATATTCTGATTGTCCTTGTCTACACATACGTTGTGAGTGCCCTTTAGAGGTCCCCAGTCTTAATATGCAAATATAAAACTGAAAAATGCCATTTAGCCTTTGTTTATCATATCATATGGTTGTTTGAGGCTCCTTATGTCTCTGTGACCCTATGCCACACACACTAATTGAAAAGAAAAGCAAGGATAGTTATCCGCATCATTCAAAGCGCAAACATTTGCTGAAAATAATTAAAAGAAAAACTTTCTTGAATTACGTTTTCTACGATACAGCTCACCAAGGAGCTGTTCAACTTAGCAATTTCTTCTATTTGTGCCCCTTTTCTATGCCTTCTAACTCTGCCTTTACTTGCTTTCATAAAATGATGTTTAGCGTTTGCATAAATGGGCCTCTAAAATATGGAAATCTTGTTTATAGACATGGCCTTGTAGAGAAATACCTGAGATAATGCTCACAGTCAACTGTTATTAGGAACAAAGAACCCTCTGGCTTGCTACAAATTGGAATTCCTAATCTTACCCCCAAAGAAAGGTGTACGTTCTTTATGGCAGTCTGAATTTATAGACTGTTTTGGATTCTCACATTTGTATAGTCATTTGCATAGAACAGAAAACATATTACATAACAAGTCAGTCAAGCTAAATTATAGGCAGTTCTTTTCAATCAGGCCACTGCAGTTCTGCGTTGCTCAGTTCAGCTCCTGTCTCCCACTGTTCAAATGTTGCCATGGTGACCAATTTTTGTCATGTATATTCCCAGATCCCGTGCGGCCTCCTTATTCATAGCACTTTGCCATCACTACAGCGACCGCTAGCTGCTGTCTTATTATCTAATCTCCCCTTAGTAATACATATCACCTTTAAACTACCTGGGTGAATTCTTGAAACCTGAGTATAAATGATATGTTACAGAAACCAGAAAATAAATTCACATTAGATAACGTTATAATGATAATAACAAATAAATAAGACTCCTTAAGCCAGCCATAAGCAGGGGCTTTGTGAATTCACTCCCTTACCATTGCCTCGCTATGTCACCGTCCATGTCACTGGAGGACCCATCTGATTCTTTTACGACAAATGGAATAACAAGATTGCAGAACTGTTGAGCTGAATTTGATCAACCGTGTTGCAGTTCATCTGACTGTTGAGCTTTTTGCTGTTATGACAGCTGAAACACACAAATTATCAGCATATTGGAAGAAGAAGCCGAGAGGTGCAGAGAGAGTCTAATTTATCCACATGCCTAAAAAGACAAGGTCGTCTGGCTAAACCAAATGTCACCCCTTTTTCCTTTTTAAATATTGTAGGCTGACTGTCTTTCGAGTAAAAACACAACCTTAAAAAGAATCACAAGAAACCAGATCAAAGACATAAATAGAACAAAATATGCACAAGAGATCTCCTCCAAGATCAAAGATGTGAACGGAATTGCCATGAATAAGAAGTGTAGAGCTCACGAGAACAGAATGTCTTCGGCATACATAGAATTCTACCAAAAAGAGAAAATAGAAGAAGAAGAAGAAGAAGAAGAAGAAGAAGATGAAGAAGAAGAGGAGGAGGAGGGGAAGGGAGAAAAAAAGTCTCTGGGAAATCAGGCCCTCTGCAAAGCAAGTAAGATGTCTTTATTTTTCCCTTTGCAGTAAGCAAAATTTCTATGTCGTTTCACTGAAATGACCGAATACAGAGCAGTGTAATCTGAAGGAGGGAAGCATAAGAGACCCTTTCCTTTCTGGGGGCTAAGCATCTTTCATGTTGTTGGTTTTTTTTCTTTTTTCTGTCAAAATCCACTCCCAAAACTTCAATCTTTAAATGTGTTTCACTGTAAATCAACCCGGTACAGAGAGTTTTCGAGAGTGTGAAATATTGAGGTAGTAACATTCGAGAGAGCAGCTTTGCTTGCGAAAATGAAGTAATTAATTTAATGCATATGGGAAAAAAGAAAAAAAAAGTAAAGGGAGTTCCCTTTATTAAATATTTATCACTGGAGCCCCGGTGGATGCCACTCAGCAAAGCAATCATTAGAGATGGGACATTGATTGAAGTGAATATTAAGTAGCACTCGACACTAAATAACGGTTGCTGATTTCTTGGAAGAAAAGTTCTTGGGCTTCTTAGCTACTTCTCTTTGAGTGTCTTACAGCATGTGCTTAATTTTAAGTAATTCGGTCTTTTAAAAATGTGTCTCTGTCCCTGACCTTATAGAACTTTCATCTCATTCAAGTCAATGAACCCAACTCTTTTCTACCCTTTGTAGGCACAGCGTGCAGGAGAAAGAGGGACAGGGAGCTTGAAACAGTGAGGGAGAGCGGCTAGTTATCGGAATGCAAACTCATGCCTGCAGAAGGAGGAAAAATAACAAATTAATAATCCATGATTCTATTTAGCCTACTAAGGGGAGGACAAATTTATGATTCAAGGTAAACTTTGATCAGATATGTTAGTGCTGAAGGTAAATTTTCTGAACCTGATTCTTTAAAGCAAAAAAACATTCACGAGGCAAGATATTTCCTAATGATATTTAGTCTTAAATATGTACATTAACATATACATTCTGTTTTACCCTTAGAAGATAAATATAATAATTGCAAATATATTTTTTAAGTAGGCTTTCCACTCAACATGGGGCTTGAACTCACGACCCTGAGATCAAGAGTCACATGCTTTACTGATGGAGCCAGCCCGGTGCCCCCCTTTTTAAAAAACTCATGCGATTTTGGAGCAATCTCTTTCTATGAGGCTCCTGTCCCCAACAAATGTGCCTGAATTCATGTTGAGACAATTTCTTATACTGTAGTATCATTGCAAAGAGCAGGATTTTCATATTATTCTAGATCCTGAGTGTCATCGGACTTCTATTCTGACTAAAGTCTTTACATGCTTTGTACTCCTGAAGAAGTAATTCTCTTCCTGCAGTATCTGGAATTTCTAAGAGAACTCCTTCCTCCCTCCATCTATGCACGTTAACGTGACTATGGGCAGGCTGCTTTGGAGGAATTTGATTGACTCCATGGGCAGGGACGTTAGACATGCCAGGATAAGGTTTTTTAAAAAATGGACGTTGTCTCACAGCCAAAAAGTACAGTGTTATATTGACAGTTTGGGGCCCTTTTCTTCACAAGCAACAAAGTGGTCTGGTAAAATGGAAGAGCATTCCTTTGAGTGATGCTCACTTTAGAGTAGTGGTTCTTAACCAGAGGCAATCTTCCCTCCCTCACCAGGGGATACCTGGCAACGCTTGGAAGCATTTTTTGATTGTCACAGTAGGGTGAGGTGCTCTGGTGGCATCACGGAGGTAGAGAGCAGAGACAACGCTTAACGTCCCGCAATGCAGTTCCCATGACTTATCCTTGGATTCCATGGGAACATTTTTACCAAGAGATGAAGTTTATGCTTTCCTTAAGGGCAACCAAATCACAATTTTTCTCAGGTAACCATCATGTATTCATGATCCATTTACAGCAATGGTGCTTATGATGCTTCCAATTCATGTATTGAAATTTTAAACTTTTATTAATATTCAGCTTGAGGTTTGAATTCATAATTTAGCACCCTGGCTTAAGCCTATACGTTTTGTTGGAATGAAGTGATTCTCCACCCTGTCGTTTCTCTTTTGCATCCCTCTCGCGATTAGGGTCTGACGCCCGGAAATGGCTTGGCAGCTTTACAGACAACACTTCCACACTTTTCCATGCGTGGGAACTTTTGGGACATGATGCGTGATTGCCTTGGAAATTATTTGATGTTGACGAATTAGGTCCTCTCCGAAAAAGAGAAGTGATTTTCAGCCACCTTGAGACGCCATTTTCTCCTGTTACACAAAGGTAGACTTCTGGCGATCTTCTCAGAAAGCTCAAATAGTTTTCTTGAATGAGGGACTCGCTATGGTGGGGATTCCCGAAAAAAATAATACGCTCTTTTCTAGTCTTTTTGACTCACAGAGTCCTGCTAGTTCAAGTCAGAATTCTAGATGATTTGAAGTTGATAAAGGAGGCTTAGAGCTTATCTGTGCAGCCATCCCATTAGAATGCAGCACCTTCTTGTAGATGTTTCGTACTTCGGTGAAGGAAATGGCCCTGGACGCCATTATGGTGTCAGAAACCATCACTGATCCACACACTGTGGCCGGATCCACAGCACAGTAGGTCACCAAGTCGTTTGGTGACGTGCAACGTATTCGTCACTGGTCATTGATTTCTAAGAATTCTAATTAAAAAGGATCAAGCAAGTTGGTTATTTGAAAACTTCCTTTTACCAATTGTGAGGCTGCCCTTGAGCTTTAGGCTACCTTCCTTTAGTAATGTTCTATAATCTTCGGTTTTCATACAGTTAGTCAAAGATATGTGTTGAATATCCACCGCCAAATATATATGTAAAGTCTATATTTTTGCTAGGCTTATCTCTGGTTGTTGAAGTATTCTCTTGAAAAGCAAAACGACAAAAAAACTACACAACTTTTTACTTTTCTCAAAGTCAGTGCTTTCCAAAATGTCCTCAGCATAAAAATGATGTGAATTGCTTATTAAAAGAAAAGACACTTAGTTCCACCCAGACCTCTCTGGGAAGACCCTAAAAACCTATATTTTTGAATAGCACCCAGGGAGCCATATGATTTGGTAATTTGGGAGACACTGCCATAGGAGAACGCACATATTTGGAGACCACAAAAGACACCATATTAAATTATAAATGGATTGAGTAGCTGCCCTTCAAAAGGTTGTGTGATGCATATGCAATACTTCGGCAAGTGTCTGTATCATTTCACAAGGTGAGCCTTCCAAAGCCATTAGCCTTTTCAGCCACTTGTATTTAGTATATCCTTTCATCTTTTTACTTCGGTGTTTGACCACATTCTTGTCTCTTTTTCACTAACTCTCCTATTTTGGTTCCTTTCTTCCCTCTCCTTTTAACTGAGTGTGCCTCCCGATACTGACTTTCCCAAGAGTCCTTTAATTCTTTATCTGTACACACAGGAGCCCTTCCTGGGAATTCTAGCATTCCGTTGATAACTATCAAGGTACGCTCCTTGATCCTACTCTCTGGACCCAATTAACCTGGAACCTGGAGCCTGAGACCGATTATTTAAAATTTATCTACAATTTCCAGGCAACCGTGTGGCTTTCACCCTCCAGAACTAATGTCACTTCAATCCGCAAATATTTAAATGCTAGTTTGGAGTGTTCCATTTGAGTGGTCTAAACCACCCACACGTTGCACCTGCCGTGGGGGATATGTTGAACCTGAGAGCACCCAGACGACATATTGATTTCTTTCTACGATTCAGAAGGAATCTCTGTGCTCATTCGCTGGCTTATCCATAACTACAGCTTGTATTATCTTTTATAGAATGCTTGGAACAATTGTAAGAAAAGAACAGGAAAGACTGTGTGCATAACCAATCTGTTCCTTTCTACATTACTCATCCTCGCAGACTCTCTTAAGTAAAAAAAAATATTTGCTGCATCAATGAGACATGCAGTCTATGTCATTGAGCTAAAGAAAGAAAGAAGAAGCTATTACTCTGGACTCTATCAACTCATGTACGTTTCACTTCTGCATCTAATATGAATACCGTTGGGCTGAATTTTGCACTTGAGAGATCACTCCACCTTTTGTCGGGAGTTCATGCGTGTATACAGATGGCTTTACGCACAAAGAGAATACGTTTTTCTCTCTAACGAAGACGCGAATTCTGAAGTGGGTGGAAAACACACTCGTGTGTATTTTGTCTACCGAGTGTCTCCGTTTAGACCTTAATGAATTCTCTCCGCGGCACCTCTGGAAATTCCGAAATGGCCACAATCGCTACCAGTCCTCTGGTGTTAAAAGAGGTCAAAGTGCCCAAAGACATAATTTCAAGTCTTAATTGAATGCTAGCAACTGAACCATGAGCAGGATCCCTGAAGAATGGTAAAGTCCTCTGTGGGCTTCACACAATGGGAATGTGTGGGTAGATGCCATCTGTAGCTCCGGGGTGGGGAAACAAAAGGGCATTTGAGGAAGAGGGGATTGCTTACAGATATGATATAATGGGAAAGATCTGAAAGTCATCCATCATGCCCGTGACACACATCACACCCAACAACAGCCAAAAGCCACGAGATGTCACACACTGCCTGCAGCGTGTCAGGCCTTCTGGCATCAGCACTTTTGTGCACCCTGCCACCTGCCCTCTCTGGCTGCGCTGCGTGGGGAGGCCCAAGAATGCCTCTGCCCGCCCCCCACCCCAACGTTTGCTAACGCGGGCTTTAGCCTCACAGCCCCCCCCCCCCCCCCCCCAGACGCTCGGGACACAGGGAGCGACAATCAGAGCCGAGCAGGGATGCCAACGCTACCAGATGTTGCCGAAGCTCCTAAATTGGGTTAGCCCAACCACGCTGCTCTGAGACGGTCAGGACAATGTGGCCCAGGCGGGGACACAGGGCCGCGCGGAAGCTCCCATGCGGACAGCGGCTCAGAGGCACGGAGATTAGGCCGAAGCTTCCCTCCTCTTCTTTCCGTTTTCCGTACAGGGCTTGCTTGAAAGTACTCATCTCGGAATATCAAATGCAGATTGGGTTAAGATGAGCAAGAAAAACATATAAGCTAGGTTTTCGCATCACTGTGTGACAGCAACCTGTCACATCCAAGGGTTGCTCTTTAATTTTGAAGGAACACATGGCACACACACACACACACACGCACACACACGCACGCACACAAACATCAGAACGAGTTGTAATTAAATTTGTATTATGTTCTCTGGCTTTCACTTCTGTGGACTCTTTTTATCTCATCTTCCCAATGAAATGGCAGGGTCTCCAAGTGCAGGGGCCGTGGGTAATGGTGCCCTTTGGCCCTCACGGGGCCTAAGTCAATATTAAACACACACTAGTTGCTTGATGACTAATCAGTCGGTTTCAAACGGGTTTGTTGTGGTTTTTGTTTGTAACATTTCCAAAGGCTAAAGAAGAACACTGAAGACAGCACGCAACGTGAAAAAAAAAAAAAAAAAACCAAGGTCGGGGGGCGCCTGGGTGGCGCAGTCGGTTAAGCGTCCGACTTCAGCCAGGTCACGATCTCGCAGTCCGTGAGTTCGAGCCCCGCGTCGGGCTCTGGGCTGATGGCTCGGAGCCTGGAGCCTGTTTCCGATTCTGTGTCTCCCTCTCTCTCTGCCCCTCCCCCGTTCATGCTCTGTCTCTCTCTGTCCCAAAAATAAATAAACGTTGAAAAAAAATTAAAAAAAAAAAACCCAAGGTGGGAAATTATTAGCTGGGACCAGGTTAAAGAAATATAAAGCCAAGCAGTTAAATTTTGTCACTTGAATGGAGGATATTAGTAGCCTGAAATTCCTAGGCTTGTTCACAATGATTTTACAGGCTAATATCCTAAATATTGTGCCAACATTTCACGTTCTAGGCTTGTTTATGCCCCAGTATAAATAGCCCACTGGCGGTGCATTTAGGTGTCTCTGTTACTAATTCATAGTGACCCATAAAAACTACAATAAAGGACAGTTCTCCAGAGCAATAACTTGTTGGGGTGCAAAATAATTGGGACACTGGGACTCTTGCTGACTGAATGAGTTGTAGTGTTTGGAAACAACCCTAGGAAAATAGCAACCATACCCTGAAGCCAGCCCTTCAACTTTATCTGGAAAAATCCATATAATTTGGGCATCGCGTACTGTTTTCATCCCTATTCCAATATCTTTTGAATACGTCCAGATCTTTCTAGATCTTATCTAACCGTGTTTCTTCTAACATCTTGTGAATCTTTACCATACATGCAAGGAGAGTTCATTTATATTGAGGTCAGGTAATGGTATCCATTCCTTGAATATATTCTCTTGTTTCAGTTCCAGAACTTGGTACCATTTCAATGTTGTACTGCATCCAAAACAACTTATATTTTGGGCACTGATGCGATAAAAATATTGCGTATTTATCATGTGTGCTCGTTGTCAAGAGGACCTGATGGCAATGACAGATTCTTACTCTGTTTGATGGAAACTTTCCATTGAGCTCCAATTTATAAATTGTGGACGAAAATGTGGGGTGGGAGAAGTAACAGAACTAAACCAAGCACGTGATTGTCAGTAATTCTTACGAACAAGTTGATGTGTTGAACACACTGAAGATAGCGTGTCTGACCCAATTCTTACACTACAGGTCAAACCAAAAATATGAACCTGAGCACAGAACGGATTTCCTTAATGTATATTTCCTATAAATAATGTTTCCTTGTTAGATTTAATCTATGACTGAAGTAACTAGATTCACTGCAAGCAAGAGGTTGTGGTAAAAGGAATTAATCAGTATTTTAAATATCTGTGCCTTTCTTGCTGGGATGAGCACTGGGTGTTGTATGTGAGCCAATTTGACGATAAATTATATTTAAAAAAAATCTGCGCCTTTTTGATCAGGCACCTGGAGACTGACATTCCAGGTTTTCTGCATAGAGAAAATGAATAGATTCATATATATATATATATATACGTATATATATATGTACACATATATACATATATATACACATATATACGTATATATATACACACATATATACATATATACATATATATATACACATATATATACGTATATATATACATATATATACGTATATATATATATATACGTGTATATACGTATAGATCATATATATATGTGTGTATATATATACGTGTATATATATACATGCATATATATATATATATATAGCATATTCATTACGCATACAATGAGAATATATTCCATCTAGTCATGTATCACCTTATCTGAGTGGCCTTCCCTGATATCTCATTCCTGTAGCAGCCATGGTCCCCCACTTCTGGCTGCGACTCCCTTTATCATTTATGACGTTACGAGATTTGCGCATTTGCTTTGTTCTCCCCCTCCCCTCCACTGGTTTACCTCTAGGGCGACAGAGACTTTGCTACTTGGGTCCCTACAGGATTTCTAGCACTGCACAGTGTCAGTGCCTGACCCTCAAGAAGTACGTGCAAACGTTTGAATATGTATGAAATACACGTGTTCTTTTAGAAGCACATGAATGAAGGACACCAAGACGGCTACGCGTGTGTGTAATTAGGATCTTAGAGTGTCAGTTGTAATATAAAATATTTCACTCAAATTGAGCGCTTCACCCAGAATGGTTTAGTAGGCATCGCACAAATAATCTTTTTCAGTAAATCATTTTCAATCAGTGCTTTTTTGGAGAGCAAATGAAAAGGGAGTGTGAAAGAAGGTTAGAGACAAAACATAGCAAAGCTTTATGATGAACATTTCTGAGATCCTTAAGGTAGTAATCCATAACTCAAGAAATGAAGGCCCATAAAATCAGTTAAATGAAACCAAGTTCGGTATGTTGTATTCGATACTTAGATTTTCTGAATTTTAATGTTTCTTTATTTTTTGAGAGAGACACAGAGCACAAGTGGGGGAGGGACAGAGAGAGGAGACACAGAATCCGAAGCAGGCTCCAGTCTCCCAGCTGTCAGCACAGAGCCTGATGCGGGGCTCGAACTCATAAGCTGTGAGATCATGACCTGAGCCGAAGTCGGGCGCTCAACCGACTGAGCCACCCAGGCGCCCCGATTTTCTGAATTTTATATAATGTTTATGTTTGCCAGAAAGGATGCATTATTTATGCTTATGTTAGGTGTGCTGATGGTAAGTAACTACAGTGATGAATGGGGAGATTTTCCTAATCACAGAGAGTAGCATATAAACTGTTTTAAAAGTTTCCAAGAATGTGCATAATTTTAGAAAAATTTATAATAAATTAAAAACAATGTACAAATCTTGTATGCGGCAAGCACCTTTAATTCTAGTTAGCTCTAAATGTGTGGATAGATGGAAATGTTAATAAAAAAAAGGAAGTAAGTTCCGTAATAAAAGATTTAGGCTGTTGAAAAGTTTTTCTTCTAGGAGACTTGAGATGATACTTGGGACAAACTAGACAAAAATGGGGGGGATTCCAAAAGCTTAAGAATTTACACTTCTTGCCAATTGTCTAAGATATTTCCCTTCAGCTTATTACTAACCACCATGGGTGCCTGACTTCAAAAACCAAATAACTCAGACATTTGGCAGGAGACCAAACTTATCAGTACCATACCCAAGGATAATGTGTTTTGAACATTGTGTACAATGTAATTCTAGAATTCTCTCCTTGAGAGAAGACCGAAAAAGCATGATATTTATATTCTAGCTCTTGCCTTTCTGTAAGGAAAATTATTTATTTGTTTTTTTGCAAAAATTAATAGACATTTACATGAGTCAAACAGCAAAAAGCCCCAAAGGTATGTTGCCAATAACCCCCTTCCCTTACAAAGTTTTTTGGAGTTGGTTCTCCAGTTTCACCAAGGAGCAAATTTGTGTTGTTTTCCGTTTTACATCTTGGTCTTGGGAGTTTCGAGGAACAGGTGTTTATAGACGAATGTTCATCCCAGAAGTTAAGGATCAAACTAAGGCCCCTGATTTTTTCCCCCAATACGTTGACCTTTCCATTGTTTTCAATGGCACCTGCCTGCCTGGCTGATGGAAAACTTTTCTCTATGATTTCGTATCTGAAAAAGGGAAATTCTTTCATCAATCTCGCCCTTCTCCCCCACCCCAGGTACATTGGTTCTCCTGTAGTCATCAGCACCAAAGCTCTTTAAAGACTAAGCCAGATTCATCACCACTACCTCTTCTACCCACTCTTTGATTTTGTGAAATCCCATTTCTACACCACGACCATCACCCCCCATACACACACACACACACACACACACAGATTTCAGTGTAATTTCTCTTTCCAGAATCACTGTGACCCACACGACATCCTAATCAACAGTGTCTAACACGCTGGCAGCTCCCCAGGCTCTCCCTCCCTCCCCCCCCGCCCCCCCCCCCCCCCCAAGCAGCTCCTTCCTTGGGGATTCTCTTCTTGCTCAACCTGGCTTCCTTCTCCTGGCCTTAAGATACTCCTTGTTCCCTTCATTGGTATTCTTTCTTCTTTCCTTTCTTGTTTATTCCAGAGCCTCTGCCTTTTATTTTATTTTGCATGTCTGTCTGCCTGTATTATGTATGTATTGTCTCTTTGTTTTAAACCTTCTCTTCAGATATCCTGTCCACTATTGCTTCTTTGCAAGATAATACAAACATCTTCCCTTTGGGCTCTTATCTCTCCCTGGAATTTCAATTAAGGCACTCCCCAGGGCTCCTGGGTATTTTACCTGATTGTCCCACCACTACCTCAAAGTCCACTAACCTCGCGTTCTGTTTCCTAAATCAGTGCAGCTTCCGAACGGAGGGTGATTTCGCTGCTGCCCCCTTTCTCCCCCAGAACACTGCAGGCAACATTTAGCAATGTCTGCAGACATGGCCACACTGAGCACGGGTGCTGCGGGCCTCTGGTGGGTAGAGACCAAGGGTGATGCTAAACATCCTGCAGGGCACAGGACAGTGCCACAGCAAAGAATTTTCTGGCCCCAAAGATGAATAGCATCCAGGCTGAAACTCTGTCCTCATTTATCACAGAAAGGAGGACTTTTCTGTCACCTACCCGCTTTGGCAGAATGAACTGGATTTAATCCTGGGTTGTCCTTCTTTTCTGCTTTCTTCATGCTGCTCACTCCATTTAATATCCAAGGTCTCACTTGGGTTTTTTCCTTGGAAATTTCTGTCCAGTGATTATTTCCTCGATTCCTACTACTGCCGCCCTTACATGCGTGCACTTGGGTAAAAATATATACGCTTCACTGGTCTCAGTAGCTCAAGTTTCTTCTCCCTCCCATCCTGACATGCTGCTGCTAAATTAAATGCCTTCAGATACTGTTTTCCTCACATCAGCCATGTTCAATGGCACCTTTCTGGAGCCTCGCTCTTTTAGGATTCTTTGGCGGTTGGACCCCTTACCACACCTCCCTCCTATAGGCCGTATGCGAACCTTCCATTCTGGCCAAGTTGGCTTACTCATTTCATTTCTGTCCTAAATGTCATAACCAAGTCAATAATTCCACTACATTAGTAGTTCTTTTCGATAACAAAATAGTTGATTAGTTACCCTCATTAATGAAAATTGGTTTACTGTTTTGAAGTTTCCATGGCAGACATCTTGGAATATATCTAAGGGTTCTGGAACCAAGCTACCTGGGAATCAGGTCTTGTCTCTGTCACTTGTGAGGTTGGGCCAGTAACCACATTTCCTCACCCGTAAAATGGGCTAGCAAGAATGCCTGGCACATAGGGTTGCTGCATAATCTAGAATAGTCCCTAGTACCTAATAAGCACTAGATAATTATTCACTCTTATTCCAAAAGAAAAGTGTTATATTATTTCCTTCATAAACCCACATTTGAAGACTAAGCTAGACGCATCACCACTATCTCTTCACCACCATTTACCCACTCTGATTTTGTGAAATCTCATTGCTACACCACGACCGTCACCCCGCACGCACACACACACACACACACACACACACACACACACGCACACTTCAGTGTAATTTCTCTTCCCATCATATTACTGTTGCAGGGTGTTAATCGTATTGTTGTCACCACCGGTGTGATAGCTAAAGCCACGCACCCTCCAATGCACTAAACTGTTTGATCAGTTGTGGAGAATTTTCCAGAAATACCATCCACCAGATATTTAAGTGTCTTGTTTTTCTGAGAGGCCCCGAAAGATTCCGGAAACATGAAAACGGCTACCAGATGCAAAACCTCAATATACTCACTAGTCCCACATCCGAGACGTTCTCCTTGTTGCCAGGGTTATCGAGTTTCTGAAGTTCAGTATTCAACTTGTTCACTATTAATTAATATGGGGCTCTGATCTACTTGGGGAAACTGTAAAAAGCAATTAAGAGCAAACCAGACCCAAGAATAAAGCATCGGCTTTCTTTCTCCTTTTTATCTTTTCCCAGAGTTTCAATGTTTTTCGGGGGTAGCTCCCCCTGGGTGGGTTGGGAGGCAGAACAATTCGTAAGAATTTCTTTTGAAATCGGTGGGGCTGACGGAATCTTCGTTCCTCCCTAAACCCTGTGCCTGCCTTGTAAAGTTGCTGTTGTCAATCCCGTTCTTTCCTCTCCTTCCCCTGGGTGGTCTCTCTCCCCGGAGTGATGGTAGGAAGCGGGGAAAGCCAAACAAATGGGGCACCGTGGATGTGTAACCACACAACATTATTGCCTGGTGTAGAGGCTCCCGATGGCCATTCTCTTCTGCAACTGGAATCCTTCCCTCTTGCGATCCCTTCCATGCCGTCCCAGGCTCTCCCCAACTCCTCTCTCAACCACCACCCCCTTAAGTGGAGCTCGTAGAACAAGTGAGGATCTGCCTGTAATTACTGCTTAATTCATTTGCATGTGGATGTTCTCATTATAATGTCATTAGCATGGGGAGGGAGTCTGGTTGCCAGAGCAACCAGGAGTGGGGCAGGTGCAGTTCAGCCTCAAATGGATTCTCGGTTCTGTTCGGTCAAACTCCACCTGTATTCCTGGCTCTTATCGCTCTGGTGGTTGCCAGAATGAAAACATTCCGCAGCTTTCCCCTCTTTATTTTGGCTGTGTCTCTGGAATTTCTTGGTAACCTGTTCTGCCTGGTTTTTACTGAGAACTCCCTTCATTTTAACTAGCCATGCCCCGGGACTTAAGCTCCTAGTCTTTGCTGCCCAGGGCGGTAGCCGTTCGCTGCATATAGTTTTGAGCCCTTCCAACCGGATCGATCAGAACTGAGGCCTGCTGTAGGCGTCGTATATACAAAGGTCGTCAAAGACAATACAAAAAGAAAAAAAAAAGAGTGTAAATTAGCCCCATACATTTCTTAATTTTGAGTACCTATTGAAATGGAAAGATTTCAGATACTTGGGGTTACATTAAAAAAATATATAATTAAAGTTCATTTTACCTAGCTCTTTTTATTTTAAAAGTTCAGCGCCAAAACATTTCAGGTAACAGAGGTGTCTCATATATATGGTCTATATATTTGTATGGGCAGTCCTGTCCTTGATCATAGATCCCTCTTCCAGGTCTTTGACAAATACTGCTTCCTTGATCTTTACATAATTTACAATAGCAGTCATTCTGTGCAAAACTTCCAGCCCGAATTCTTTCTGGATGGCCAAGCGATGTGTTTATTTTAGCTATCATTTCACGAATGCTCTTAGGGGTAAAGGAATTCTATTTTCTCAGCAGGATTTTCCTCTTCAAGCCACGCTGATAAATGGTTAACCGGGTTCTGCAGGAGTCTTTCCTTGCAGGTCCCTGCTTCACAGAACATCAGATAGAGAAAAACGCCAGTTGTAGGAAAGTTTCCTTTCTCACATTGACAAGAAATCTGTTTCCTTGTAAAAGCTACCCGCTGATCTCATTTCTGCCCTTGGAACAAAATAGAGTAAAGGTTCTCCTCTTCCACATGACAGCCCTCCATTTCCTTGAAGACAGCTGTCATGGTCTGCTAAGCTAAGCTTCTCTTTGTTAAACATGACCCACTCTCCTCAACAATTTCTCACAAGTCATGGCCTCAAGGCTCAACCATCATTGCTGCCCTCCTCCGGATTTTGGTCATTTGTCAACGTCCCTGTAAAAATGTGGAATCCAAAAAAGGACATCCAGCTCCAGATGTGGTCCACGCTATGTAGATGACGGTAGGACTGTACCTTCCATCGCTTCATCTGGACACGGGAACTTGGTTTATTTAGCCCCAAGATTTATCACCTTTGTTTTATCACATTGTTTTATCACCTCCTCTCCTTCATGGCGGACACGTGTTGAGCTTTCCATCCACCATACCTAACAGATCTTTTCTTCACATAAACTGGTACGAAGTCATATTTTTTTTTTTAATCACAGACTTATAGAACTGATTTTTAAAAATCTGAACCCAAGGCTTTATGTTGATCTCAGTAAATTTCACGTTGGGGCTTTATTCCACTGTTTCAGTAGACCGAGATCATTTAAAACCCGATTCCTGCTCAGTAAATTAGCTGTTCTCACTTGTGTACCAAAGACATGGTAAGCTGGCTTCTGATTTCATCGTAATCACTGATAAATGTGTTAAATTGGACACAGCCATTTGTCCATTACGATATGAGAAATGCTCTGAACTATCTTTCTAAAATAAAGATACACTGTGGTGTTATCTGATCAAACTATTCCACCAGAAAAGAAGAGTCGTCAACACAATTTATTGTGTGCCTACTATGTGCCAGAAGTTTGTGAGGCACTGAGGTGTGACTCGAGTTTAGTGAAACAATTCTAGATTTTAAAAGTTTTTAAAAGTTACTTATTTAGAGGGGGTGGAAGGGGAGAGAGGGAACCTCAGGCAGGCTCCACACTCTCAGTGCTGAGCCGGATGTGGGGATCAAACTCACTAACTGTGAGATCACGACCTTAGCCGAAATCAAGAGTTGGTTACAAGAGTCTGTTACAAGAGTTGGATGCTTATCCGACTGAGCCACTCAGGCACCCCTAATGAAACAATTCTAATGCCTAGCGATCCTCTCTTCCGTCCCTATATGTTCCCAAGCTGTATTTTTAACAACTTGTTAGGACTGTTAGGACATTTTGCCAGAGATCATTGTTAATCTTACTGGTTTTTCATTTTTGTCGTCTAGCCTTTTCACTTTGCAAATAGCAGAATGCCATATGTCGCTTGCCACTTTTTTCATATCCCATTCATTCTCAGGGTGTCTTAAAGATGATCAACCATGACTCCACAATCATACCTGTAAGTTATTTTGTTTTTCAGGGGAAGTACTGAATGGCACTGGAAGATTTCTAGTTACTTGAAGTTGCTCTCTCTTTTCTTTTCCCCGTCCTGGGGAGGCTATCTGCTTTCATTATCACTGTAGCCGAGCACCTAACACAAGGCTTAATTGTTGGCTGCTTAAATTTTCAATTTTTGTTCCTTCCTTTTCCATTTTGAAAGCCTATCTCTTCATTTCAGCGAAAAAGAAGGAGAATGAAGCTAACTAGGTCTTCTGTCTTCTCTTTTGTTATGAATATTAAAACATCTTTCCTCAGGCATGACCAACAAATCTGTCTCTTATTCATTTCCCAAAGGCAAAAGGTACACCTCTTCCATTTTTAATGTTTATTTATTTATTTTTGAGAGAGAGAAAGAGAGAGAGAGAGAGAGTATATGCGTGTGAGTGGGGGAGGGGCAGAGAGTGAGGGAGACAGAATTCCAAGCAGGCTCCTCACTGTCAGGGCAGAGCCCGACGTGGGCCTGGAACCCAGGCACCTTGAGATCATGACCTGAGATGAAGTCTGACGCTCAAGGACTGAGCCACCCAGACTCCCCACCTCTTTTTTTTTTTTTTTTTTAATGTGGAATTTTCATGAAGATAATGACACTAGATTCCAAGAGGCTCTCTTGGTTTCTATTCCTGGGTTTACTAGTGGATCGTCTAGAGGTTTTGTAAACTTCTTTTCCCCTTTTGTACTATGTTGCTAACTTACAAAGTTGTGAAAACGTAGTCAATGAAAATGAACCCTTTATCAAAATCATCATCAGATTTCTAAAGAAACAAATTTCCGATTTAGGGCTAATCCTTTATTTTTTTGTGTTTGTAGCTTCTGAAGACGCTTACAAGCTCTTGACATTAACACATTTTATTGAATGGACCGATAAAATCTAATTAAACTCATTATGCACTTAATTCCAAGCTCAATATTTACGTCATTACTTGTATTTTGTATATCGTACATGCCGCAGCGGTTGGCAAAAGTTGTATGGTGAGAATGGTCTAATGTCATACATGGAACTCTTGTAGAGTGACGCTACAGGGTCCCAGAGGAAAAGTTCTAACATAGGCGCTTTTGGAGAAGAGGATGATCACTTGTTACTATCTATGTTGCCAAAAGGTAAGTGATTATGTATAATTGGATGAGTCTTGAAAGGTACTGTAACCTATGAGTTCAGTGTTCTGCATCTATAAATGTTACATCCACACTTAGATTGTATCTACTCACATAATGAGAAGGCAAAGTCTGAAAGAGTAATTTGATTAATTCAGTCAAAATTATCATATCAATCATTGGGATATTTTAGAAGAAAGTTTTAAGTGCCCGAATTATGGAAATAATTACTTTATTTCTCCATTCCCTTTTACTTTGTGCATATGAAAAGATAATCTGATAGACGACTTTTTTTTTTTCTTTTCTCCTTAGAAGAAGACAGCATTTAAAATTAGGAACCACCCAATATAATCTCTGAAAACCTGGCACAATTTTGCATCTGGCTTCTTTTGATAAAGATTATCTTCTCACTTTTGTCGTAATTTTTCCAAAGCAGAGAGACTCTTTTTCCACAATTATTTGTCAGTATAATGCAAATTAAAAACTGGAGCATAATATTGTAGATTCTTTCCTTCTGGCATTGCATTGAATTGAATTGGATTATACTGGCAAACTTAACGCTGTTAAAATCAGTAAACATAAAAGAAATTAGATACTGATGTTAATTTTACTCATGTCTCAGGTTTACAATAACCTCAAATTATTTTGTTTGATTTGTTTCTCCACCAATAATTTAGTTTAATTTATCACGATACAAAATCTGAATAGGTTATCAAAGTATTGAAATATATAGTTCTCTCAGGAAACCTGTGATTCTGAGATTGTCCTTGTTTTTGTACTCAGCGGAAGATTTTGTACAACCTGCAAGAAAATTTTCTAACCAAAAGATAGCAATGGATTGACTAATTAAAAATGCATCCATCTGTTGCCTTGCTTTTTGAAACATGCAGATCCAAGTGGGCTGTTTTATTTATGAAGACCCTCTAACTCTGAGAGTTATGAATTCATAAGCTTGCATTCATAAACACAATAAAAGGTTAACACGATAACAGAAGTTAACTACACGGAGCATTTCATATATTTCTCTCACACGCTTGAGTTTTTACATGTGTCATTTTGGAAAACGGAGCTTTTTTTTTTTTTTTAACGTTTATTTATTTTTGGGACAGAGAGAGACAGAGCATGAACGGGGGAGGGGCAGAGAGAGAGGGAGACACAGAATCGGAAACAGGCTCCAGGCTCTGAGCCATCAGCCCAGAGCCCGACGCGGGGCTCGAACTCACGGACCGCGAGATCGTGACCTGGCTGAAGTCGGACGCTTAACTGACTGCGCCACCCAGGCGCCCCTGAAAACGGAGCTTTTTAATGTAAAATCCAAAATAGGTTTTAAGTATTCTCCTTACAGAATTTGTACAGAAATTCAGAGGATTTACACACAGAAACATCAAGTTTCATACAACCCACTCGATGTTTGCTTTGTTCATGAATAGTAGATAATTATTTGGAAGTGATTGGATATGAAGCTTTATTCCTCCCCAAGGAAAAAGTGTGGAAGTTGCTAGAACTGGGATCATATTATTTTAGAGCTGAAAGGAACCATCTTGATGATCTAGATTGGAAACCGAGGCTCACAGGGAGGCAACACTTCTCCAACATCCACCAGCCCAGGACTTTTGCTTTCTAATATGGCATTCCTTTTATTGTTTTGACATGTGTTTGCAGCCCCTTTGGCTGAATCGTTTGATTTCCATACTCTGCTTTTTAATATCATAAACAGAATCCACATTCCACGAATTAAGAATTGGTCATCTGTGTTTGAGAAAGAGCCGTTTTGACTGACATCTGTATTTCCATGTAAATTTCAGGTCTAGGACAAAAAGTTATGGCTCACACTTTGTGACAGTCAGGCAAAAAAGCAGTTTGTACATGTGCACACACATTCTGCAATAGAAGAAGCCTAATGTACAGATTATCTAAATCTAAAAACAGATTAATATCTACAAGAGATGGGGCATGGGAGGAAGGCAATCCGTTATGGACCACAGTGAGTCCAACTCTGAATTTAAGACTAGTAACAAATCAAAATATAATCATCGGCAGAGAAATAGTTGTCAGGCTCTTTAAAAACATCTCCTAAGGGCGCCTGGGTGGCTTAATCAGTTGAGTGTCCAACTTCGGCTCAGATCATGATCTTAAGGTTCATAGGTTCAAGCCCCATGTCAGGCTCTCTACTGACAGCTCCGAGCCTGGAGCCTGCTTTAGATTCTGTGTCTCCCTCTCTCTCTGCCCCTCTCCCCCTGCTCATGCTCTCTCTTTCTCTCTCAGAAATAATAAACATTAAAAAATATAAAAAAAAATCCTCTGGACAATTACATTGTAAAAATATAGTGGAATTAAAAAAAAATGGCTTACCACAATTATTTAGCCCCTCACTCACTGAACACCGAATTAAGATACAATACTGTTAACAAAAAACAATTATTTTGTGCCTGGTCCTCTGTTTATGGCAGTAGGTGGAGTATCTCACTTATTCCCTATAACAATCCCGAAGTAGGCACAATTATTAACCCCATTTTACAGATTACGAAACTGAGACTCTCACTAGGGCATGTATTTCTCTACTAGAATGTGGAAAATGTAGAGAGAATGACTTGTGTTTGAGATGAAGAGCAGAAAACATGAGAGCTGAGATGAGGTTGAATGCCAGATGGACAGTTAGTGTCCTTTAAGTAAATGGCACCTTCTCTTGCTTTAGCTATAAGGTGCATAATTTAAATTTGAGTCTCAGTGATGTTAGAAATCACATGCCATTGTCAATCAAATGGTCAAAAACTCCCACGTCGAGTCTGTATATGGCTCTGCTACACCATACCATGAAGAAATAGATTTTTGTGCAATGCTTAATTCCGACAATATTTTCAAAAGGTCAATAAATTCTAAGTTAACTTTGACTTCTGGAAAAAAGTGAGAACAGGGGGAAATGACCTTAAAGCATCAGTTTCTCTAAATCTCATCTTAATCAGCAATTTGAATCTTCTAAACCATCTAACTTGTAAGCGTACTTGCTAACAAATAGCTAAGCTGTTTGCGTTTGTTTGGGGTTTTATTCCTCTCTTTGTTGAGGGCAAATAATCAGCTAGCAAAAAAGCCAATGTCTGTGGCTTTTGGGGACAATCTTCAAGCTCCTAAAATCAAAAGTTGACTGAGGAGACAATGGGGAATGTAATCAGATACTCTGTTTACAGAAGTGGGCACATTTGTCCAATATGGTACAACATAAGGCCATTCATTTTGGTGTGGCAACAAGCAAGTAATTGTGTGAAAATCTACATTTATTCCCCAAATGGCTATAATGAATGGGCCTCATAAGGAGAGTCAATGCAAATCTCACGTGGTCACACAAAAGAAGCAAACCTTCAAAAGTTTTGGGGAAGTTTTTACCATCAGCTAGCTCAATTTTATTTCATAGATTAATTATACCCTGATTTAATTATGAATACACATATAGGAAAACACCCCTCCATGCACAGTATGACTACCTACTGAAATTCATCTTTTATGGTTATTACTTCCAAATTAAATACACTGAACATAAAAGGAAAAATGTATGCTTTTCTATGGTGAAGAAAGAATTAAGGAGAAATTCAATATTAGGGACTTAAAAGAGAAAATCAATAACTTATTTTGAGGTTTAAAGAGGCAATTTTATACAGATGCCGATTTTTAAGGAGTTTATTTTTTTCCTTAACAATCCACCGTCCTTCCCCCCTTCCCCATATAAATTGCTTTTATTTTGAGTTAGAAGGTGAGATAGGATTACACGAAGGTCTGTTCTTTAGGGATAATGACCTTAGTGGAGTACCAAGAGTATTTCTGGGTTTGTGTGAATTTGTGCACACACATGTACGTGTGTGTGTGTGTGTGTGTGTGTGTGTGTGATATTTGTACAGATAACCTCCTGGTACGCTTCATATTGAAACATACCAAATCAACCCAAACTGAATTCTAAAGACCAATATTATTTTGGGCACCATCTTACTAAGAAGACAATTTACTAAAAGCTTTCTTTCTACCTGCAACCAAGTGTAATTTATTGGGGGTTTCCAGAGCTTTAAAATATTAATTCCCAGTATTACTTCATTTGTTCTCACCGATTTCATCATTTTGAAACTTGATCAACCGTCAAAAAAGTTGAACTCTAAGTGATATTACATTTAAATTATGCATGTGTATTTTATCAGAACATGAAGAGCAAAACACATTACAGAATGATATACAGGTAAATTATCCTTGAAAAAGATCTATGGAAACTGAGAACAATCAATAATAGGGCTTTGATTTTAAAAGTTAAAGGCTGCTCTCTTTGCCACTCTCCCGCTGTGTGTGTATATAATTTCCCAGAATTCTTTACATTTAAACTGGTTTTATTTTTTATACTAAGTACCAGAGAGTCACTGATTTTGAAGATTAACTCTGTTCCGGCAAAAAAGGAAAAAAAGAAAAGAAAAAAGAAAAATCACAAAATTGTTTTCTTGGTAATTATTGGCTTTATACTTGATAGGTTTAAGGCACTGGTGAATCAAACATTTGCCGAACATTCCCCATGGATTTGCCAAGCATCTGTGTTAACATCCCAAATAAACTCCAGGGTTATAAAGTTATTGACTCAGGTTTATTGGTTATACTCTTGCCTCTGAACAACTGCGGCTTATCTTTTGCCTGCTGGAAGACAAACCCAAATGTTACAAGCAACAATGCTCCCAGACAGCAAAACAATTTATATGTAGGATGGGAAATTATAATATTCAAATTTATATCATCCCACTTTTTACTTTCGTATCTTCTTACCTCCAATAAAACAAAAATAAGAACACATTAAAAGTAGAACTTGAATGTAGCTAGTACAAAAAGTAAAATGTAATACATGACGATGTTGTACGATGTTACAGTGTATAAAATATTTTGGAAGACATACACCTTAGTGGAAACAGAGGCAACTATATTTCATTTCCCGAGACAAGGTGAAAATTAATCTGTTTACTTTTAGAGAATATCAGGGCTCCCAGTGATTTTAACATAGACCTGGAACATTTTGTTTAAAGATCCTGCAACTTCAGCGGATTGAGAAAATGATGTCAAATTTAAGAGACGCTTATAATCAGAATGCCGATGGCACCAAATAAAAACAGAGTAATTAAAATAAGGCCCACATCTTAATTCAGGCTCTCTTTCTAGAGATCAAAATTTGAATTTGTGCTAATGACCTATCTGGCTTTTCAGGGAAGTAATCTGCTGTACAAATAGAAATGTCTCCAAAGTGTGGCTTCGTATTATAGGACGCGACCTCCTCCCAATATTAAGACGTTAAACGGTGCAGGATGCAATCCATACGAAGCCATATGCAGAACGTTCCTCCAGCTACTCTCCAATTAGCAAAAATAAATATAGCCAGGCAATTTTTATGCAGAGATGTTAGTACTTACAAGTCGGCTAAGAATCGGTCAATCCAAGACGGGGAAGCTAGACACATGTGATCAGTCACACTAGGAGAGAAACTAGGTCTATTCTTGGATTCCGACCCCTGATAAAATTCAGCAAGGGTGCTTTATTCTTTGCATCAGCAAGCCTTGGAATGCTTGCCCTCCCAGGGTGCTTGTACATCACGTTGGTGCTGGGCTACAGATGTGGGGGTTTGGTATATGTGTTTGCATTTTTGCATGTGTTTGAGAAAGCCTTTTCTGAAGGGCTGTGGGCCAAAACTCCCCCACTGGTACTTTCCCACCCCCAGTTTTCCAAGAAGAATTGGTTATATCCCCCCCCCACCCCTTTTCTATCTAAATGTGGTGCTGGGCCTCAGGAGGCCTTGGTGCACAAAGCTTCCATCGAAGACTGTCACTTGACTGACAGCAAAAAGGTTGCAGGAAGATGGACAGCTGGGTGTAGGTGGACATGGGGAAAAAAAGACAGCCGAACAGATTAAATCAGAACACAGCAAGAGGAAGGTTCTAAATCACAGACCTGTCCAGACGGAGAAGGCTTTAGGAGTTTTAAAACCAGCTAATCGTATTTTTAATCGAAGTCAGGTTTTTGAAACAGCACCCAAGTTTATAAATAAATCTGCAACACATAAATACACATTGTAAAGGGGCACAAGGAGTAAATTGCTGAAGACAGCCGGAAGTGGAGAGGCCCAAAGCATCCTAAAGTGTCTTAGTACTTTTGCAGCGGTTTCTGCAATGCAAATTTAGATTCGTGTGTCGCTTAACCCGGGTGGCCTGCTAAGCAGTGTGGGTACAAGGAGGCATTTATCAAAGTATTTTAAATGATAACAATCCGAGGGAAAACTGTAAAAGTTTCAGATTAGAGCATAATGAGAGGAAATGGGGCCCAGCTTTACTGAGCTGCAGTTGATCATTTGATGCAAGAGACTTGATTGATTTCCTGCCAATGTTCAATTACCTCTATAAGTGTCCAATGTAATATAAATAGGCCGGTTGAAATTGCAGAGATAGGACCTCACTCTTAAAGTTAAAATATGTTGGAATCTCCCTCATAACCACCTGTGCATGTTTTGACTCAAAAAAAAAATTCTAATGTTTATTCATTTTTGAGAGCGAGCGAGCGAGAGAGAGAGAGAGAGGGGGGGGGGTAAAAGCACATGAGTGGAGGAGGGGAAGAGAGAGGGAGACACAGAATCTGGAAGCAGGCTCCAGACTCTGAGCTGTCAGCACAGAGCCCAAGGTGGGCCTTGAACTCCTAAGCCGCGAGATCATAACCTGAGCTGAAGTCGGTGCTTCACCAACTGAGCCACCCAGGGGCTCCTGAACTGACATACTTTAGATGTCACTTTGAGTCAAATGATCCAGTACTAACTGAATTCTTTTTACCCCCCTGCTTCAAATAAAACTCATTTTTTGTCTGAATTTACCCCAGTCTATTTGCGCAGATAGAGTCAAGGTCTAAGAAAAGGTGGTCCTACCTATAACTTAGGGGCAGAGGGCTGCTTAGTACGTTTAAAATTGTGTGATGCAGGTTTATGCATACACTCCTGAGCTGGCATTTGCTTTCTAGAAATTCTTCATTGTTTTCAACAGTACACATCCAGAATGCCCCCAAATAACGCTACCTGAACTGAACCCTGTTCATGAATCTCACTCTTGTATTTCTTTATATCGGGAATGTATTTGTGTTCAATTGATTTTAATAAGGTTTCATTAATTTACAGTGGAACTCCCATAGTATGTGATGCAGAAAAGAGCATATGCTACGTTTTCTCGGAGTTTTGACTGAGTTTCCTCTTAGCCCCTTTGAATAAACAGTCAAGAGGCCTAATCTTTTGCAAAGAAAAGACTTTCCCTATTTACTGTTTGGCATAAATGATTGGGTTACAAAAATGATACATAAATATAATTTCAAAAGTAACATTTCCTCTATAAATACACTTTTAAGTTTCCATTATCTAAACAAGCATTTACAGGATTTATGTTGTACATAAGGAAATGCATTATGTGTCATTTTAGACGTTGTCAGAATATTCGGAGATCTTTGGAAATTATAAAACAAATGTTTGGGACATAAAATACTCTGTAAATGCTTTAGACTATCATGGGGAAAAGAAAAGTTAGGTTTCCAAACTTACATTCTCATTATGCAGTAAATCATAAAGTATGTTCATGGTTATGTTCTTTTTCCTACAACATTTCATTGCAATTACACATTGTTTTTCGGGGGGGGGGGGGAAGAGGGCTATTACAGGACTTCCATAAATTGGTTCTCTAACTAGATAATTATTTCTCTGGTAAAAATGGCTTTAAAAAATTGCACCAGTTTCTGTTATCCACGTATATATTATCATTAATATTTCATCATGAAACAACTATAATTTCAAGTTTTTTAATGATCATAAATCAATATAACTACTAAATATCGAAGTATTTAATCACTGTAACTTGAAGCCTTATGTTGGCATTTTGAGTTACACTGAGTGGACACCATTTCATAGGTGTTCTTCGAAGGTTTCCAAGTAAACAGCGTTTTCAGTTTCTTTGCGAGCATGGATTTCATGCAAAATACAAAATAAAATAGTTTCAGTGTTTAACTCCTGTTCCCAATGCAGCCAAAACCCGATGCAAACGATCTCCTCCAAATTCTCTTGAACAAAGGTTGATTTTCTCCACAAAATGTTTAGTTCTTGGGATCGAGAGCTGTCCCAGGACTGAGCTGAGTGTCTTTCTCTCTCTCTCCACCACCCTTTGAGGAGTCCTGAGGATGACAGAACGTTCCTGATGGTATCCGCTCAGCCCCCACATCCCCATGTGGTAGGTATCACGCATCATCAGGGCTGAGAAGAAACCTCTGTTGACAAATGTTTGTTAAAGCTGAATTAGACTTCGGGTCCAGTGCCAAAGTTTCAGAAAAGCCTTCTTCCTGGAGAACTCCTTGTCTGTTTCCTTCTCAGTGACTCAGAAAGGCCTCTTTCTGTGTCCCGCCCTCACTCTTCTGACTGGTCAGGACCTGAGCTCTGGGGCCATTTTTCTCACTCAGGTGTTAAGGGCTCACAAGAGTCCTGCCTTCTTATTTGCATCAGAGTTAACATCAAAGTCTCGGTATCAAAGGATGAAATCTCCAAAAGGGTTTTCTGGGAGCTTTAGGAGGCCCACCAAATGTTGTTTCAGGATACCATATTTCAGGTGGTAGCTTGTGGCCAAGAGTGCCCTCTTGGCTACGTCATCAGACAGAGCATCGGTTACTCATGATCGCAGATATTTTGATTTGGTGGTGGGCGTTGGGTTCCCCACACCTGTTTCACTTAATTGTTTTTGAAACTATGAAATTTGGAGATAAGTGTAATCCTTAGGCTCAAATCCAACTCTACCATCTAGGGACGTGGGTTGAATGTGAGCTGTAACAAATCAACAACGAAAGAAAGGAAGAATTGAGAAGTTATTTCCCTCCCGACTCCAGGAGGTGCTGACATACAACACTCCCCTCTCAGGGAGCCTACTGTGTAAATCACAGTGCCTACTTTCCTCGTAGAAGGGAAGCTTCAAGCTGAATAAATGACTGCGCACTTAATAACATTAAATTATTAATATTAAATTGATGATATAACATGATTAATATTAAGTTATTAACTATGAAAAAGTTACTAGTAAAATATTATTTGAGAGTAATAATAACTGTCGACCGCACGTCAGAGACCACACCAGGTACTCTACAAAATTCACTCCATTTTTAGAAGAATCACATAACCTAAATGCAATTCACACATGAGAAAACCATATCTCAGAGAGGCTAAATGCCTCACCCGAAGACACACAGCTACTAACAGATCAGCTAGGTCTGTCTTGAAAACCCTGCTTCTGGCAACGACAGGGAGTCATTGCAGTACTGGTGGGGGGTCCCTTGATAAAAAGACTGATGGCCAGGGGCGACTGGGTGGCTCACTCAGTTAAGCGTCAACTCCTGATTTCAGCTCGGATCATGATCTCAGGGATCATGAGCTAAGCCCCGTGTCGGGCTCTACGCTGACAGCTCAGAGCCTGCTTGGGATTTTCTCTCTCCCTCTCTCTTTGCCCCTATCCCGCTTGTGCGCTTCCTCTCTCTTTCTCTCTCTCTCTCTCCCTCCCTCTCTCAAAAATAAACATTAAAAAGAAGTGATATCCAAGGAGGTCCAACAAAACTAGCTTTAAAAAAATTGTAAGTGTTCAGTAAAAGGCCGAGTGGATTCGTCTTCTTGGTGTTGTCCTCTCTCTAGCGTTTATGTAGTTTTCTCATTGGTTACTTGTCCAGAGGTCAAGCGTCCTTTCGTTACCACTTTGGTGAAATCGGCCCCTCCACTTAGAGGTGGAAACTCTGGGGTACTTGGCACTTTTTTAAAAGGTCTTTGCAAATTAAAAAGTAGCTCAAGTCTTTGTGGTATAGGCACTGTACAGGAGGGGAAAAAATGTGTCCAAATTTTTGAAATACTGGATCACTATATTCATTACACTTATAACCACATACCTTTTGACATGTCTTGTAATGGGTTCAAAATACTCTCGAATTCTTTTTTTTTTTTTTTTAGATTTTTTTTTTTTAATTTTAGAGACAGCATGAGTGGGGAAGAGGGGCAGAGGGGGAGAGAGAGAGAGAGAGAGAGAGAGAGAGAGAGAGAGAGAATCTTAAACAGTTTCCATACTCAGCACTGAGCCCCATGCCAGGCTTAATCCCTCCCACCCTGGGATCACGACCTGGGCAGAAATCAAGAGTCAGATGCCGAACTGACTGAGCCACCCAGACACCCCAATACTCTTGAATTCTTACAGCATTTAGGAGGCTTGTTTTATTCTAAAGCCTAGCGAATTTATTTTAAAAGATGGTGGTTTTAGGTACTTTTTGAGATTATGGTATTCTATTGTATGCTCCTGACCCCAGTGGATTATTGATTTGTTGAAAATTCTTGTGTCTTCCAGTAAAGTGGTTCCAGGCTGACGACAGACTGGACCATCATCTTTTATTCCACTTTTGCCCGATTTGGGGGCAGGAATGGTGCCTCTTAGGTTAGAGACCTTTTCCTCTAAGTAGAGGAAACAGTTCAGTTTTCCAAGATAGCATTTCCCGCCTCTTGGTCTTCCAGGTTACTGGGTCGCTTTGGGGTCTGAAAAAAGAAAATGAGAAGAAAAAAAGGGGGAGTCACTGAATGTACCCCAGCCAACGGAGCCTCGCTTTCAGGCAGTCGGGCTGGAAAGACCATGTTCAAAATTCAGTGCAGCGTATCCCAGGAGGCGAAAAAACGGTGCGTGTTCTAGAAATGCTACTGTTTTTAGGAAGGCAGGCAGTCCATGTTCCATTCCAACCACAGGTGCACGTAAAACGAAAACTAACTAAAACTTAAACTCTTGCGGAGAGGCAACCGGCAACTATTGTTTCAAAACGTTAATCGCTCTTTCCTCTTTCCAGTGGCTGTGCCACATGGCCGGGACCAAATTCACCTTTCTTTTTCTATAAAACCCAGGGAAACACAACAAAGCATCTAGAAGTGAATCCCTTAAAGGGACTCCGTGTAGTTGTTTAAATAATTGATACATACACATAAGGGTACATCCTCCCGTCTGCATCCCCCCCCCCCTTCTTACTTGCCTGAAAACAGTAGCTACAATAACTGACATCCACGTCCTCAGACTGTGACATTGCGGGTCTTTCACCGAGAAGCCAAAATACCTGGGGCCCGCGCAAGCTGTCCCTCTAGGCCACCCACCCGCACAGCTGCGGCCCACGCCCTCGCCCTGCGAGCTCAAATAAAACTTGCCCATCTCATCAGCCCGCTGCGGAGTTTGCAAGGGTGCAGCTCTCCAGCCACGGAGGAGACACGATGCGCTGCGGTGGCCGACGACCCGAAACCGCAGCCGGGACCCCCTCGTTCCTCCACACCGCCCTACCCCCCCCCCCCCGTTTGATCTAGGATTCCTTTTTATGTTTTTCAGGGACAGAAGCGACTCCAGCAACCTTGGGGGTGTTGGTTATGAGTTTCTCCTTGAAACGCGTTCTGATTCCATTTTCCGTAACCCAGCTGGCCAGAAGCACGGCCCCTGGGTCCTCGGCACCCCGGCCGGCCACCACACCGCAGGAGCGGTCAGGGTGCGCGGGACGTGGGCGGGCGGTTGAAAAGACACCCCGCGGACACACCTCCACCCCGCGGGTTGCAGGTTGCGGGTCTTTGTCCGCTCGCCTTTCCGCGGGGGCCGCGCACTCCCGCGCCTGGCCGGCAGGTGGCGCGGTTGCCTCATGATGAGCCGCTGCCTGCGCCGGGAAAGGCGCTGCCACCTCCCCGCGGTCGCCCACCCGCTGGGACCCAGGCTCCGGAGAAAATCCCGGTCCTACCCTGGAGGTTGACAGAGGAGGCGCGGCCTGGGGGAGGGAAGAAGGAGGCTTCAACGGGAACCGGGGTCCCTTTAAAGGTCCGGAGGAACGCACCGAGTCGCTTCGGGGGGCCCGTCCCGGGGCCGCCCGCTGCGTTACAGTCGACGGGCGGCGCTCGGATGGTTGCGCCCGCAGCCGGGACATCTGGGAACAGACCGAGGCCCAAGTGGGGCCTGCGTTCCCCCAAAGGTCGACAGTGACACTCGCGGGCCAGGGCAGGGGCAGCTGCGAGGATTTGCGCCGCCTCTGCAGCCCTCCACCGGCCCCCGGGCGCGGAGAGCGGTGCGGAGCAGCGGCCGGCAGCCGTCGGAGCGCAGAGCTGCAGCGGCCGCGCCAGGCAGCCTCCGCGTCCCCACCTGCGTGGTCTGGGCAGCAGCAGGCACCCCCGCTCCCGCTTGAAGCCCTTCGCTTGTGCCCCGGCGCTCCGGACTGACCAGGCCTGGTCCCAGGGACGACCCCCCGGGTAACACGCAGTCGGTTCCCTGCAGCTCAGGCCAGGCCCTCTCCGGGCGTCCTGCGGCGATGGGAAGTCCTGTCCCGGCCAGGGCGAGACCCGCTGCGTGAACGCCAGGTGCAACCAGAGGGCTCTTCTCCGTTGCTCAGAAGTCACTGGTTCCGTCTCTGCAGACGGTGACTGAGCCTTGCCTCCCGCCGGGAGCTGCCCTGGACGTTGGGGACCGATCGGGTCTCTGCTGTCCAGGCAGCTGGGGAACCAGGGAAGAGAGAGATAATCAAGCCACAGAACTCCCCCAAAGAGCATTCATCTGGAGACGCGCCGTAAAGACACAAACGGGGCAGGGTAGCAGAGGGTGCCAGGGGCGGTGCGCCAGCCCGGGCGCTCGAGACGCGAACGCTCCGACCCTCAGAAAAAAGCGACAGCGAAGCGGCAGGGTCAACTTTATACTTATTTTATTGCAGTAAAAGAACCTTTTCCTCCATCTCAAACCGCCCGTGGCGGGGGGAGAGGGGGTTGCCAATCTTCATCGGATCCCCCCCACCGCGCCCCCCACCCCCAGTCGATTCAGTCTTCGAAGCTCCTTCCACTGCTCAGGGGCTGGACCCCTGAGGCGACGTCCAGGGACCAGGCCGTCTCCCTCCGGCGGGGGCGCGAACCTGGCAGAGCTGGGGCCCCGAGGCCCCGGGAGACAGCGCGCCCCGCGGAGCCCGGAGGGGGCGGGGCTTCGGGGCGGCTCTGCTCGGTGGGGCGGGGCCGGGCCGCCCCGTCTGCGCCACTATTGGCCGCGGCCCCCGGACTGGCGGGTGAACGTCACGGGCTGGGCCCACCCCCTTGGCAATGTCTTCAGCCTGCTGCACTCCTAACTTAAGCATTTATTCCACTGGGATAGAAGCGGCAGGAGCAGCGTTGGCACCGGCGAACCATGGCTGGGATTTTCTATTTCGTCCTCTTTTCGTTTCTCTTTGGGATTTGCGACGCTGTCACCGGTTCCAGGGTGTACCCCGCGAATGAAGGTAAGAGCGAGGCGGTCCTTCTGCGGTCCCGGGCAGAGAGGTGGATCTGCGGGCGAATGGTCCGCGGGAGCGCGAGGCCGGAGGGTGTGAGGGGATCCTGGCGTGAGTGGCGCACCCCCACTTCGGAGAAGGGGACCAGGACGAGGGGATCCGCGAGGAGGAGGGGGGAAGCTGCCGGGCAGCCTGCCCCGGGAGGTGACCGTGCATTCGGCGGAGCTACCCAAGTTTGTAGCGAAAGGACAAAGTTTATCAGCATCCGCCAGCGAGGCGAGCTCCAGGCGCCCCAGGGGATACACGGGAGCTAACGCCAGGATTAAAAAAAAAAAAAAAATGGACCTACCACCGTTCCCAGCCCAGCCCCGGTCAAGGGGGGGACGCAAGCCTGGAACCAAGTGAGTTGCTTGGTGCTCCAGGGTTCTTGCGAAAGCCTTGGAGCTCAGGTTTCTGCAAAGTTTCCCGAGCCCTGGGCTTCCCAGGACCCGGCTGCGGGGCCTCAGCTGCACAGCGGTCGTGGCGCCGCTCGCAGGTCGCCAGTGACCTGATTTCTGTAGCGCCCGGCGTCAGACACCTTTCTCCCCGCTGGGCCGCGCGCTCCGGGTGCGCGATCGCTGGCCTAAGGGCGCCCATGCTCTCCAGATAACCCCGCAGACCCCGGGAGCCCGGTGGCAAGTTGAACGTACTAGTTTTCGGGTTTTGCCCCCAGAACTATACACTGGGTTAGTCTGGATGGAATGTGCGAGACCGGCCGGACCCGTCTGGGTGTATTTTCCGCGCGTCTCTTCGGACGTGCTGGAAAGATTGTATCCGTGTAGGAGAGGTGGAGGTTGATCATTTAGTTTCTGATGATCTCAGAGAAAGGCGAATTGAATGCGTGTGTGTGTGTGTGTGTGTGTGTGTATGCGCGCGCGCACAAATGCGTGTGTGTGGGTGCGCGGGTGCCCGCGTGGACGCGGACGACTGTGTGTGCCTATGCGTGAGTGTCCTGATTGTGTGCGCCTGTGCTCGGTGCTGCTTGTATTTCAAGTCAGCGTGCATCTAGCCTTGCACCCGTCTCCTCGACTCTTGCACACACACCCCCGCCCCCCGCTGCCTCCCCCAGCCATCTATCCATCCATCCATCCATCCATCCATCTATTCATCCGTCCATCTCTCCAGAATCCGTCCACGCGTCCCTGCGCAATCTATCATTTTTCCTGTTCCGAAGGAGGGAGCCAAAAACCAACTTAGCCTTGGCTGGGCATCCGGTACCCAGGAGCTCGCCAGACGGAGGCGAGATTCGGAGAGGTTCGCACACCTGCCGGCAGACACTGTTTGGAGGAAAGGGGCGCCCTCCCACCCTCTCGATCTCCTCCCTTCTTCCTTACTGGCTTCTGGTGCCATCGTGGTCGCGGAGGCCCCTCGATCCCCAGGGTCATTCCTTTTAGGGGAAGCATGGATCTCGCTTTCTCTTGACTACTTCGCACACTTGTTAGGACGTCCCTCAAGACCTCTCTGGCACCAGACGTAACAGAGATTTGTTTTTCTTTTTTCTTTCCTCTTTTTTTTCTTTTTCTTTACCCTTTTCTTGTTTTTTCTTTTGGAGGCAAAACTTGGGAGCGCTAGACAAAAACGGTGTTGATAGAGCTGTAGACTGATGTAGAACGAAGGGGGGTGGTATCTCCCCTCCCCCCTCCGGCCGCTCCTCCCCCTTAAAAATTAATTCATTTTGTTGCTTTTTATTCCCATCACGTTTCCTTTTCTCCCTTTTACCCTCCCTTTCTACTCCCTCCCTTTTTTTGTAAATTGGGTCTTATTGTTCCCTTTGTGTCCCTAATCCACCTTACATAAATCCAAATGGATGTAGCGGGCTTTTCTCTAGGGACCCAGAAGAGGGAATGAGGAGGGGGGGGGGCGCAACTCTGGGCGGGAGCGACGCAGGGTAGGGCTCTACATTTTAAAATAATTAAGAGACCCTAGGAATTCTGGCTCCTCGGGAAAACCGGGAGAAAGCGCTGATTTGAAGCCCTTTGACTTGGGGATGAAACCAGGGAAGGTGGGCAGAATTCAGGGGCCTGGCGGTGAGATGGTGAATCGGAGTGCCCAGGAGCAAGGTTGCGGGCTCCCTATTCCCACCCCTCCCCCAGCCTAAAGAGCCAGCCTCACTGATCAAATTAATAACCCGGGGGTTCCTTTGAGATGGGCCTTTCGACCCCCAGGCCTGCAGATCTCGGTGGGAAAGGGAATGTGGAGAGGTTAAGAATCCATTGTGTCCTTTTCAGTGTCCTCGGTGCCTAGGACAGTTCCAGCCTGGGTGGGGTGTAGCAGCTCTGTGGCCTTCCCACCCCCGCATCCCCCACCCTCTTAGGTGCAGCACAAGGACACTAAACCTGTTAGACAGCACTCCCTCACCTAAAATTCAAACCGGTGATGTCCTTCTAGGCTGAGGAGAAGTCTCTGGTTGTCCTCCAAAAGACCCGGGGAAGAGAATATTCCCGTGTGTTTGCATTTTAATTCTACAGGTCGGCCATTACCCCTCTCTGAAACTTCCATATTTAAAAAAAAAAAGAGTGGATACCACATCCGGGGCCTCTTTCTTTGGTGGGGGAGGGAGAAAAGAAATGATAGAGCCTTTTCATGACCCTTTGAGTACTCTCTGTTAGAATTCACTCGATGATGAGTTATGTGGTCATCTGAAACTTGCAAAAACAAATAACGCTAGTAGATACCACACAGAGATGAATGCAGGTTTTGCTCTGGAGTGTAACTGCCCTACATAGATATATTTATTTTTTTGAATTGTACTTGAGATTCTCTATTCATCCTTTTTCGAAAATGAATCAACTCCGTCCTGGGATGGAATTTTAAATGCTAAGCAAGTTAAATAAATAAGAACGTGCAGATTTAAAGAGGGGAGAAGATCAAGTAAGTAATGATTATTTACATAAGTGAGACCAAGTTTAGGTTTTGATCAGAGTTGGATATGCACACCCTCAGCACATATGGAAACGCTCAGGCAAATGGTTTTTGTAGTATTGGGTTTTTTTGCCATTGGAAATTAATCCATTTTTTTTTTCTTTGTTTTCTTGCAGTTACCTTATTGGATTCCAGGTCTGTTCAGGGAGAACTTGGGTGGATAGCGAGCCCTCTGGAAGGAGGGGTAAGTTCCGAGTTGCTCTCTGATCCAAAGGGTAAAAAGGAGTGATTAGCAACTTTCTGAGAGTCCTAATGGCTTGATTCTTGTTGATTGTGGTGAGGGGGTCAGATTTCCACCATGGCCTATGAAGTGAATTACGCTTTGTTGGAGAAATCCTATACTCCCTTTGGATGGCTCTGTCATAGAAGAAGTAGAAACCAAAAGGGCAGAAAGGGGTTTCAAAATTAGGAGATTGGTGGAGGCATAGACTTAGATGCCTATTTAAAAGTAAAATACCCTCAAGAAATACAATCCAGGGACCAAATTAGAATTCGTGCCTATTAATGTGATGGCCGTGAAGTCCTGACAGGGTTCATTTTAGAGCAATTGTTCTGTTTCCAGATGAGGAAAATGCATAAGTAAAGAGACCAGGGAGAAAACATTTTCTGATTGCAGCAGGTACAGGTTTAGTTCTAGGTGTAAGCAACAGGGCGGGGGTGGGGGTGGGGGGTGATGGGGATGGTCCTTACCTTGCTATCTGCAGCTCTCTAGCGCACAAAGAGAAAGACCTATGAACTTGTGCCAGGGGCACAATATATGCAGAAACAAACAACCAAATGAACGAACCAAAACAACAACAACAACAAGCTTTTGAATTGTTGGTGCTGAATGTGGAAAGTTTAAATATTTGGAATCTTGAATCTTTGGGAAAGGGGAAGCTAGAAGATAAAGTATGAGAGAGTTCATCACTGTTCATTTCTTCTCAAATGTGCCATCCCTGCCTCCTGAAGATTTAAGACCACCGTTAGGTCAATGGCCACATCTTCCCCCTCCGCCCTTCAGAACAGGTCAGAATGCATCAGCTTTGGAAAGAAATCCATTTAGCATGTTAACTCTGGCTTCTGCCAAATTTAAAGTAATTCCCAAATCCTTTAAAAATTAAGTAGATCATTCTACTTTTATATGCTTGATAATCTATGACAGAGTCAGTTGATTAAAAACAATGGAGGTGAACGAGAGGGAGTGTTTAGCAGGCGAAAGCCCTAAGGCCAGCTCCCGGTATGGTCCCTCACACCACCTGTCCATTGAATCAACAATAAAGGATGAAAAAAGTAAAGATTCACAGAAACTTGTAAAAGGCGGGCTTCAAAAATAAGGCAAGAAAGTAGTAAGGCAAATGGAGACTCTTAGGCGGTCTTTTTTCCAAAAGAGGTCGTGTAATCCACATGAAATAAACCGGAGGTCGCCTTGCCTTCCTGTTTATCCGCCTGAACTTGACTGCACTTGGTTGGCTCTCTGCTGAAAAATTCTAGTCGGGCCTCAAAACCATTTTTTTAAAGGGAGGGAGAGTGATTGGCAGGCCTCTGGCAGTGTAGACAGGCTGTATTCACTGCTGATTGCAGGCAATTGCCCTCATCCTTTGAATGCGAAGAAAGGTACAGCTTTATCTTGTGAGAGTCAGCCTCTTGTTAATCCTATACCCTGGAAAGGTCACTGATTCAGGGAGGCTTTCCCATGCTGTACCAGGAGGATAGCTCTGTAGGTTGACTGTATGAGAACTGCTAGCAAAATTGAGGATGGAACGCATCAGTACTTTGAAAATTTAATGAGCCTTATTTTCTTACTGGCCACTCTCAAGTTTGAAGGGAGAAGGCATCGAATATGATTTTGGACCTGCCTTGCTACACTAAATATACATGGGATCTGTTTAAAAGCAAGGAATGACACATTTCTGAGTACAGCCTATGGTCTATCTAGTTTCTGGAAAGCTTTTACCGCAACTTAATATGCTGTAGACATCCCACATCCTGCACCCACCCCCCAACTGCTGAAAGGACACCTGCTCACTTTTTCTAAACACAAAACTTCTTTCGGTCGTCTTGAAGTCTCTTAAAATAATACTGTGCCTATATAGCTGATTGTGTACAACCCAGGACTTTTTATGGACCTAATGTGGACTTCTGAATGCAGAATGTAGTTGTTTTGTTTTTTTCCCCCCTCTCCTTAAGTATTAGGGGTGCAACATTTTAGATATTATTGCAAGGGGCTGGAAATGACATTTTGTTTATGTATAATAGAATTAGTCATTCCAAAATATATAGTAGCCATTGAGAAATTATGTGCCGAATTATAAAGTCTCATTAATCTGTAGATCTCGTAATTTAAGAAGACTTTTTCAGGCTTAGAATGAAGGTATGAATTGGATTATCTACCAAGCATGGATGGATTGGCTTTAAAAAGTTCTTTCTAGCTAACCATAAAAGCACATTTGTATCTTTTGGTTATTCTGAAATTTCTACCTGTAGGGAGAACGGCTTATATCTTTCTTGGCTGGAAACTTGGGATCACGGTTTGGTCAATAAGTGTTGTCCTTTATTTGTTGTTATTGTTATTTGTAAAGAGGAAGGGAAAACTTAACAATACCACAGAGTCAGATATGAAATATAGCCAGAGACAACTCCCTGTTCTCTTTTTTTCTGTAAGAACAACTAAGCAGAACATAGAATAATTGAAAGGAATGGCTCCTGATGGCAACATTGTAGCAAAAACCTAATTTCTTGGCAGCGGTCCTTTAAAGGAGTATACTGAGTTTCTGATGCTGATTGTAAAATACAAAACTAAGGCCGAGATTTGTCATTGTTCTGGTGAATTGATCAATGTGTTTAGACAATTAAGGTCAGGCTGGAAAATTCACATTAGACCCAAACTATCCTGTATGAACTCTATGGAGATATCCCTGTGTGCTTTCGTTTACATTGATAAATGTGTTTTTCCATATTCCCTTTGTTCTGAGATGAGAAGCATGCTGAGTAGGGTTTTTTTGAAGGTGGAGATCTATTTTTGGATTTACACGAATTTCCCCAAATAAGTAAATTACTGGTGATTTATTGCTTAGCGGATAAAAAGAAATTTTAATCACCACAGGGCACTTATCCCTCCCAGTTCCAACTTTCATAATGGTCGCAGATGAAAGGGATACAGAATTTTATGCAGTGTGGCCCTTCACAGAGTAACATTTCCATCCATTAATAGTTTTCCAATGCACAGATGGAAAACCCGTTAAAAGATCCATTATGGTTGTACGTACTTCATTGGATTGAATGGAGCTTTAAGTGGAGCTATTATGGAATATGAATTTTTTTTAAACTATCTTTTTTTTCTTCTAATTATATTCATGTGTTAGATACTTAAGCTGATTTATACCAGATCTATATAAATGCATCACTGTAGATATTAGGGAAGAATTGGAGGCTTCCTGCTAGCCCTCTAGGAGCCCCCAAACAATCTTGCTGCTCTTAGGATTATTTTTAAAAGCTGTGGCAAGAGTGAAATTACTACTCTAGTCACAGTGAGTTCAGACTGTCCCACCAGTAGAATCTTTATGTGAGGAAGTCGATTGCAAAGAAAACCCTAAAAGCCTTCTTTAATTGTCTTGGGCTTTCAATCATAGATACCACCTACTATTGTATTTTCAATGTCCACAGAATATTTGGAAGAGGCATATGTGCGTTCTTGTTTCCTTACGGGTATGTGTTTTAAAAATAGGAAATACGTATATGAAAATCAGAATATACATAATTCATTGAATCCATTGCTCTGCAAAGGTGTCTCATTGTTATGAATGACAGTGGATTTGAGAAATCCAACCATAAAGTTTGCTCTCTGTCTTCCCGGGATTACCAAAACCAGAAGAGTGAGATTTTCTTTACCTCTTTAAAGAATAGGGACGGTGCCAAAAAAAAAAAAAAAATCGACTGACATTTTTTTTTTAGGTATTAGAGAGCAAAGTTCTGACAGGAGCACCACTAATTAACTGATAATTGTCTTCCTTTGGCAAGCTTCTTTCTTCCTGCTCTTAATTTGCAGGTCTCTGCTCAGTTGTTGAAACAATACACATACTAGTTTTTCATTTACGAGTAAATTTGAACTGTTGCCACTTGAAATTGTAGCTGTTGTAATAGGTGAATTTGAGGTTGTTAGACCACCACAAGGAGTTGCTAGTGAACTCATACGCGATAAATCTACCAATGCCTCTGGATTTTAGGCAAAAGAATGAAACCACCACAAACACACACACACACACACACACACACACACACACACACAAATCAGAAAACAAAAAATAAAAAAAAATACTTCCCCAATAAAATGTTGTCTTGTCTCCCATAAGACGTTTCATTGGTGAGGGTTGATGCTCAGGAGTTTGCTTCCTCACTGGAACAAAAATCATCACTGTCCTGCGAGGGTAAAACGGAATTGACAAATCACTGTATGATGACATTTTGTAATTGATACATTTCCCCTGGGTCTTTGCAGTGGGAGGAAGTGAGCATAATGGATGAAAAAAATACACCAATCCGAACCTACCAAGTGTGCAATGTGATGGAACCCAGTCAGAATAACTGGCTCCGAACTGATTGGATCACCCGAGAAGGGGCTCAGAGGGTGTACATTGAGATCAAGTTCACCTTGAGAGACTGCAACAGTCTTCCGGGTGTCATGGGGACTTGCAAGGAGACGTTTAACCTGTACTACTATGAATCGGACAATGACAAAGAGCGTTTCATCCGAGAGAGCCAGTTTGCCAAGATTGACACCATTGCGGCCGACGAGAGCTTCACCCAAGTGGACATTGGTGACAGAATCATGAAGCTGAACACTGAGATCCGGGATGTAGGGCCACTGAGCAAAAAGGGGTTTTACCTGGCTTTTCAGGATGTGGGGGCCTGCATTGCCCTGGTATCGGTCCGCGTGTTCTATAAGAAGTGTCCGCTCACCGTTCGCAACCTGGCCCAATTTCCAGACACCATCACAGGGGCTGATACGTCTTCCCTGGTGGAAGTCCGAGGCTCCTGTGTCAACAACTCAGAAGAAAAGGATGTGCCAAAAATGTACTGTGGGGCAGATGGTGAGTGGCTGGTACCCATTGGCAACTGCCTATGCAATGCTGGGCATGAAGAGTGGAATGGAGAATGCCAAGGTAAGGAGAGCCATATTGTACTTTTCATTAGGGCTTAGTGCACGTAATTAAATCAGAGATGAGACTAAATGGAGTAAAGCCAGTAATTAGCAGCCCCTGTGGGATGTGGTGGGACAGAGGGGTCTAATGAGTAAGTGCTATAGCTCCAGGTGGCAAGGCTAAGACATTTCTAATACTGACAAAATAAATGATGCTGTGTAATCAGCAGAAGGCCAAACACATTTGCTAACAGGCACTTAGATCTGAACTGGCTTGATGTGCCCTCTGAAATGTAAATGAACAAGTGGAAGAAACAGACTCGATTGATCCTTACTTTAAGCAGGCAGACACGTTTTCAAGCCATAGTTTTGCTGTCTACAGACCTGGGAAAATGGCAGCAGTGGTTAAACATCTCTCGTCGCGGATGTATGTACAGCAACGACTTAACTGTGACATTAGGATCGCATTCTTGCAATTCCCTCCCACTGATTAAAATCGAGCTGTGTGAAGAAAGTCCAGTTTTTCCTGTCTCATGGGCCAGTGTAGACGAGTGGAGTGGAGTGTAGACAAAATGGAGTGACAGAGTTTCAAGTACACTCTGTTCCACCAAGCACCCATTGATAGGGTCTGCAAGTGACATTAATCTTGATGAAAGACCTCTTGATTTCCCCGAGGAGGTGATAAAGAGCTAATGAGAGTCTTATTTGATCTGTATGGTCGGAAGCCATAGTGAATTGTGATCCAGTTTGGTTATTGAGTTTTTGAAGAAACCGAGACTGTTTTTCTATCACGTTAATTACTACTTATCATATTACCAAGAAGATTTTCTTTCCTGAAGTTTAGTGTATGCAATTCTTCCTTCCCTTATGTCTCCTTCGTGGGGAGTTTTTGTAAAAGAGTTTTCTTCGCAGCGGCTTTGTTTCTGAGCAGGGGGATGAAAAAAGTTCATATTTAGATGGATTGCTCGTGTTGTGTGTGGATTAAGGCTTAAAAAACTCAGTCATGCCTAGCGTTGTTATTTTTGCTTGATGTTTTATTTTTAGTGGTTATCAATAGTCTGCTGCCACCAATCTTACGGTTACTGCTAAACTGTGTAACTCTGGTCCCGACTATGGAACGGATCCGATTAATCTGTTCTCAGGGTGACTGTTGAGCTGTAGACTGATTGCCACATGGTTCATCTGATTTGGTGATTAAAGACCCCGCAATAACTGACTGCCAAACAATTTGTCTGGCATTTCAACCATCTTAATGACAGGGTGGGATTAGCCATGGGACAATCCACTTGCCTGACTGGAAATCAACAGTTATAACCTCAAGAAAGTTGCATTTGTGGTAATTTGATGTCATAGGTTATGCATTTTTCTCCTTTACACTTTATGCTGTTTTAAAGTGGCACTCCTGATTTGCTAGTTATTTCTAGGAGTAGCTAACAAGGAATGTCGTAAATCCATCGTAAATAAAACGATAAACCTTTTCTGTTGACCCAGAGTGAAAAGGTAAACTTGTAAACTTGAAAACTTTTAGGTTGGTGGTTAAAGTTGTTTGTTTGTTTGTTTACAACGATTAATTTCTTGGTCACTGTGTTGGCTCTTGACTTAGCAGCTACTAGATCGGCTCTACCAAACTGAAACCCTGAAGTATATTCTGGTAGAAGTGTTAGAACATATATGAGAGCATTGTTATTGGCACCTAGATTGCAATCATCATAGCAGGAACAGTGACGTGAACAGGACAATGACACCGCATCACATCTAGAGTAAATTATTCTGCCTCTTCGATTTTTGTAACACAGGACTTGCACGTCTTCCCATGTCAAGATTCTTATATATATTTAAAAGAAAAAAAAAAAACACCATTGTCTTCCATTTCCTGCTCTGGCATTAGGACATCTCTGTATCTAATATCATTGATTTTCAATTGTCACCGAGCCCAGTAACTCATACATTGCTACCCTGTGAAAGTCCTTGACAGTTTTACAGCCCAAATTAGAAGAAGAAGAGAAAAAGATGGAGGGGGAAGTGAATGTAAAGGCAATTGAACATTTTAGTGGTTTGCTTTATGGAAATAATCTTGGGAATCCAGTTAATCATATGGGTCGTGGAAAGGGTGGGGCTCCGTGTTTTAGGTCCAGTCCATTTCTAAGCAAACTGTTCCTAACACAAGGCCAGATATTTAATGGAAGGGGAGGTTGAGGCCTTTTTTTTTTTTTTTTTTTCCTTTTGAATCTTTATTGTTCTCACTCTGGTATTTTCTTTGCTGCTCATAAAACGATAACTCTTTCAAGAAGACATTTTTGACCAAAATCTTGCACGTTGTTTGTTTGTTTGTTTGTTTTTAATACTACCAGGGAGGACTTGCTGATGCATTTAGGGAGGAAGGAAAAACTTGAATGGCAAGATTCTTCAGATCCAAACTTGAGTGAAACTTTTTAAAGATGACTCAAGCCCGTAAAAATCTTAACAGTAATAAAAATAGTCGTCTCCATCCTTGACGTCATTACTGGGACGCATCCAGGTAGAGCAGAGAGAGCACTGAGACAAAGAAATGTGTCTCAGTGTGGTCACTTAACTGTGTGACCTTGAGCCCCTTTCTTAAGCCCTCTGAGCTTTGTTTCTTCATCTGTAAAATGGGTTGACGATAACTCTACTTAGCTTGTAGTCATCGACGAGGACACGGTGATGCAGGAGTAGTAAAAGTCACCTTGTAGACCACAAAGCATTAAGCCCATGTTAATGCTAGCAAGTTTTTGATCACTTGCTCTTCCCAAAGCTGTGGACGTTTAAGGGCATTGAGTTGGAAAAGTAAAAGAGAAACTCAATCTCCCGGCCACTCGGGGACGTCAAGGCTAAAGATAGGAAGGAAGCAGGGCCCTCGCCTTAACCAACAATAATGTCTATTTTCACACTCCATGTTGAAAATGGTATCTGGAGGGTGTCATTTGATCTCTCCCCTGCAGGAAAGAGAGCTGTCCTTTGAGTGAGAGGAAAGTGATTTGGGGGCGGGACAAGAAAGACCAGGGTTGCAAAGAGAGCTTTCGGAGGGATATAAAGGGGGAACTGGCAGTCTTCAGAACTCTGGCAACAGGTTCCTCCCCAATTGTCTTTCCAGTGGGCCTACTGTTGCAGGCCCACTAAAGCAGGTGAAAGGTCACCCGCTTCCTCATCCATCTTCCCTGGGGTCCAGGGGGTCAGAGTGAAGACGGATTCAGGTCTTACATGTTTGACAAAGGATCCTTGGACAAAAATGGCTGGGGGGGGGCGGTGCCCGGGGAGTGCTGTTGTTTGAATCTAAGCCTCGTCATCTGCCGGAGTCCTCAAGGGACTTTGGGGACAGAACGACACTTCCTCTTGGCGTTCTTACCCCCAAGCAGTCCATGCTCATGGAGTCCTCCAGGGACGCTGGGGACAGTTGGGGACAGAACGACACTTCCTCCTCCGGGAGAACCTACCCCTGGCTGGCTTCGGCAGTGGTGTGAACTTGCCTCGTGATTGGCCGCAGCGGACAAGTAAGTTCTAGTTTGTCTGGTGGCCGGGTCTCCTCAGGCTGTTGGAAGAAGGAAAAGAAAATATACACCTTGGACCACCCCCCACCTCCCCGCAGAGCCCCACATGTACCCCCCCATTGAGGAAATGGTCCAGATGTTTTATACCGTTGTCTGCATTCCTTCAGAAACTTTAAGCAGAGGAAGAGAGGAGAGGATTCTTTATTAATATAGTCTTTGCTTAATTAAAAAGCTGAAAAATGAAAGGAAAGTCACGGATTTACTGTTTGTGAAATATTAATGAGAGATATTTTAGAGAGTATATATAAAAATAATACTAATAAAAAAAAGTTTTTTTTGTTTTTTTTTTTTCTGGAGTCACTCTTAAAGTCAAAGAATCACAACGGTGACAAAGTTAAACCACATAGGAATCAAGCCTTGCTGAAATACACGGTTTTGCTGTAGATTGTTTGGGTTCATATATATCTATCTAGGACCTCTATTACCTGTTATTAAAATGTGATGCCTTCGTATCAGCAAAAGGGACCATTAAAAGCTCTTCTGAGAGAGAACAAGATGCAAACGCTTTGACGGCCATAACAGAAATATTTCAGATTTGTGCTCTGAAAAGCGGGAGAGAGTTATGTTACAAAAAAAAAAAAAAAAAAGACAACGAAGAAGAAATTACTTTGTTTTCTTTTTTTTTTTTTTTTTTAATTTTTTTTTCCAACGTTTATTTATTTTTTTGGGACAGAGAGAGACAGAGCATGAACAGGGGGAGGGGCAGAGAGAGAGGGAGACACAGAATCGGAAGCAGGCTCCAGGCTCTGAGCCATCAGCCCAGAGCCCGACGCGGGGCTCGAACTCCCGGACCGCGAGATCGTGACCTGGCTGAAGTCGGACGCTTAACCGACTGCGCCACCCAGGCGCCCCACTTTGTTTTCTTACTATGCTGTAGAAAGAGTTTAGGAGAAAGAGGTAGCGGAAAGGAAGCATTACGAATATAGTTCAGAGAAATGTTGCTCCATATCCTTTCCACCTTTGAAATTTTTCTTCTACCTTTGAATCAGGTCTTTAAGAATCAATTACTTGAATCACATGGCTGCTTTTATCTTCGGCTTTGAAGCCTGGCTGTGATCACTGAAAGACGCAATTCTTTATATAAAAGAGCAGGGCTTAATTATTGTCCTCTTTCTGTCATATTTTTCTTAACTCTTCCCTTCTTCGTGTGACCAGGGTTCTTTTGTAAGTGTGAACTCATGGAGTGGTCTCTATTTTGGGCTCACCGGAGCATCACATAGGAAATTATCTCAGTTAGGGACTTTTGAATCTGCTGTTTCAGATTTGATGACTTATTTGAGTCTCAGCGAGCTTTCTCGTACCTTTCAAAAAAATGAATTAAGACGTCGTTATTCTGTTAAGACTTGAGTCTTTGGAAAAAAGACGGTGTAAATGGCTTTTCAGTTACTACTGTGTAAAGCAGAGGTGGTCCTGAGAGAAGTTTGACTTTCTTATTGAACTTTACGACTCAGGGTTTTGGGTTTGCTTTTTCGTTTTGTCATTTAATTGAAGAATTTAACATTACCAAAGAACTATATGCCTCAAACTCTTCAACTTTTTATGAGTGACCACTCTTTATAATTTGGCAGGCAGCCCAAATGTCATCTATCTTCATGTATTTACAAAATCAACAGAAATAGAATCATCCCCTTGATTATCATCTTGTTTTTTAGGACGCTTGACTATTTATCATGGACATTACTCCGTGTTAGAGGATATGGCTTTTCTTCATCCTTCATGATGGGTAATTAATATTCTGAAGTATGACCATCCGACATTATATGTAATTTTCCCCTTATTGATAGGTATTTGGGATTTGAGTTTTTCCTGGTAATATTTTTGTGGCATAAGCAGACAAGTGACACCAGTAATGAATACGGAACATAGTGGGATCTCATTAAATGTTCATTGAATGAACGAGTTCCTTAGTTCCACCCAAGGAACTGTGGCCTGCTTCGTATTAAATGCTTAGTTGGTGGAGTAATGTTTCATGGGGTCAGCATGCTATATCAAAATCTTTGCATGTGACTAAATGTATTAATGAGGTCCTTGTTTATAATTCCTACTTCAGGTGGGTCTTCTCTTTTCATCGTGTTTATGAATCATCTCTCTGCCTGAACATTCACAAATCTCTGCAGCTCATGGGTGAACATAATTCTTAGTGTAAAGTGGCTAAGACCTGGTTTTGGAGTTTGAGACTCGGGTTTAGTTTCTAATGGTGCTACTTAACCAGTTGTGTGATCACGGACACTAACTTGACCTCCAGTTCACGTTTGCAAATTGGCGGCAACGGTGTGTTACTATGTACGATAGGCATCCATAAGCATGCTTGGAGAAAAGGGTTTCGTGCAGCGTTTAGAATCATTAGGCACTTGGTCAGGGGAAGCTGTTACTGTTAATTTTATTGTTGTTAGATACAAATAGGTTGAAGGGATGGGTTATTTGACCAGTGTCTGTCCAACACTGAAAGCAATTCATTTAGGTTCCAGAGTAGAAGTTGGTTTGTTTTGTTTCTCTTTGCTGGGGCGGGGGGGGGGGGGGATGTCACATAAGCAAGGGTAGGAGGTTACATGAACTGATGCATCTTACGTGCATTGATTTAGATCCTCTGTTCCTCCCATCATTGTGCCAGGGTAGTGGTTCTCAAAGTGTGTTCTAGCTGGATTCCCCAAGACCCTTTCTTGCGATCTGCAAGGTCAAAACTTTCTTAATTAATACTGAACTATCATTTGCCTTTTACTTCTTTTTCTTTCATGAGTGGAGTTTTCTAGAGGCTTTTCTACATGTGATAGATATTGAATTGGTTGCACTGGCAAATATGAGAGTCCAGCTGTCCACGTTAAAGAAATTTGCAAAACAAACAAATAAATAAATAAATGTAAAACAGTGTCACTCTCATCACTAATTTCGTTTTGGGGAAATATAGTTACTTTTTCATTAACATGTAATTTGCGTAAAGATGGTTTAAAAACCATTTTCTTTAACTTTTTTTTTTAATGCTTATTTATTCTTGAGAGAGAGGGGGACAGAGCACAAGTGAGGGAGGGGCAGAGAAAGAGGGAAACACAGAATCCTAAACAGGCTCCAGGCTCTGGGCTATCAGCACAGAGCCTGACCGGGGCTCGAACTCACCAACCGGGAGATCATGACTGGAGCCGAAGTCAGAAGCCCAAATGACTGAGCCACCCAGGCGCCCCGGTTTTTAGAATGGATTAAGAAATAATTTTCAAGTCCCTCAATTTCAATTTCTATCGATAGCTTTAAGTCGTGCAAACAAGAGCATTTTGGCATCCTCTAAATATTCTAAAATATTTTTAGAAGTGTGAAGGGGTCGTGAGACCATCAGCCGTTTAGTTTCCCTGATGGTACGTAGAATGCACCCTTCTGCCTTGCTGCAGACACGTTGAAAATGAAAAGGAAATAGGAAAGTTCTGAAAGCTTCCAGAATCTGCGAGATGAAGGTAGCTTAGAAGAATGGCCTTTTATTTATTCAACCCTGTAGATGTTTCTATCAACTTAGACAGCAATTTGTAGCTTTTAGCCCTTTAAAGCTGCTTATCTGTGTCCAATAAGGTGGCTCAGCGCTCTTTAGTTTTATTGTCCTTGTGAGGAGGCACGATTAATGAAGGCCTCAGCTGTCCCCTGGACCCGGAGAGACTGTGGGGCATAAAACCTTTCTCATTGTGGGCCTTACAGCTGGTACCTCTGAGCTGTTTTGGGGGGAGGAGAGCAGGTGAGGTCACCCAGTTCCATGATCTGACGGGTAATTAATAGTCCCATGACTAAATGGACATTTTATGAATATTCAGGGTCTGTTGCGGCTTCTTGGGAAACAATCCTGTCGGAACCTCTTACAACTCCCTTTGGAGCCGCCGAGGGTTTTGTGGGTGAATGCGGGTCGTCAGCTGTCGGCCCCGGGGTTGCTTTTCCAGGCTGCCCAGTCTTCATTTGCATTTTCTGTATGCGCCCTCATGCAAAACAGCACACCCATTTCCCCCTCTCACAAAGGCGGTGAGGGCTTCCTTTGGAAACTCCAGCCGAAATCTCCTTCTGTTTATGCAGAACCCACTGATTTAGACACCATGCAAATGAATTCGGTTTTGATTTGAATGCTTCCAGAGATTGGGGGCGGGGCAGAGAGTGCACTGTTTGCACTGGGCTCTTTCTATGCGCACCCCCCCCCCCCCAGGGTGGCTGCTTCTCGCTCCCCGGCCCCTTGCCCCTTGCAAAACAACCCGGCTCCTGCTGCTCATTTTTTTTTTTTTCTGACCTTTGGAAAGTAACCTAGTGTTGGTGAAGCCTTTAGCTTGTCTGTGTAGTGACAGCTTCAGCTGGAATCTTGCCGTTCTTTCTGAGTGCACAATTCAGATTATGCTAGGAATGTTTAGAAGTGTCCCAACAAAGGGCTGGAAAAAAATTGTAAAGTAAAAAGATAAAATTCTTTGAAAAGCAATTGTCAGATCTCAGGAAGTTCCAGAAATAGGCGTTAGGTCACTGGTGGGCTGGAATCCATTCATTCCTTCAACAAATAGACACTGAAGGCATATAACTTGCAGACCACCGTTGGCATTTTCATCTGTTTCTACATAAATGAATGAGTCCATCAGGCTTTGTACCTAGAGTCGCAATTAAAATCCCATGTCTGATTTTATCTTCAACTTGTCCCAGATAAGTTTCCTTACAAGGTGTATTGACTGTGTTCGGTTCCGTATCTCATACGTGCATTCACGGGGGGTTGAAAATCACCTGTCCAATTCCTGTCTTCCCATCCCACCCAGTGTCTCCAAACTGACTTAACCTTTGCTTTATTCTCCTAGAAGGGCAATGCAAGCACCCTGCGTGTATAACCCAGCGAACTTCACCCTGCTTGAAAGCAGCGCTATCTTCCGTAGGCTGTGATCATATGCATCCTATAAAGTAGAAGAAGAGGACTTTGCATGAAATGTTTTTGAAGTTCGATTAGTTGTGAGTTCGAGCTAATTTCACAGGGCAGAAAACGGGCATAGCCAGACTTCGCAGTGCAATTAAGTGGAGGCAGGGTCAGCTAAAACAACATCGAAATATGGAAGAGCTTTGGTTGAGCTCCACATGGTCTGACAAAGTTTGATGATGCTGTTCAACGTCCATTTGGGATGGATTATTAGGATTAAAGAACAGCAGAAGGCTCTGTAGTTCGTGTGTTCTCTGGTGTCATTAGTGGATGAGAAAATTCAGCTGCTTATCTGGCTCTTGTTTCTAAGGATGGATTTAAACAGACCCACACTTCTTAAAGGTGATCTTACTAACCTCTTCTTAATAAGTTACAGATCCCAAATTGCTCAAAATCCTTAAAATACCATTTGAAGTGAGTTGATTGATAATTATCATTTCCCCTACGTGTACAGATACTTTCTGCAGCAGTACAAAGCTAAAGTACAGTTTCTTAATTACCCAGATAATCCTGTTTGCTTGTATTTTTAAACTATGAAGTGCTGGGTAATTATTCAATTCTTAATAGAAGGCAAATGGCAATGTAAACAATAATTAGGATGTTAGACAGACTAATGCGCTTCAAAGCAAATTGGATTTTTTTCATACTGTTCAGCATGATGTCCCATAAAGCTAACAATTTAGAAGCAAGACAGAAAAGGTTCCATTTTGTTCATATTTTATGGCGTTATCTCTTCACGGCTTGTTTTTGTGAATAGCAGTTTGCCCCAATGAAGCTGGCTGTGCCCACGCCAAATGTTTCCGTAACAATCGCTTCCCTGCTGTTTGACATTTGGCTGTGTGCTCCCAGGGCTCCAGATTGGTCCTTTGTCTGCTTCAGATCCCAGGGGTCAGAGGTTAACAGAATACTGATTTCCTCCCATAATACCATGGCAGGTAAATATGGGCCAACCTCATGATCAGTTAAGACACAGCTCAGTGAGGAATGCTTTTCTCATGGGCTTTTGTCCTTAAGAACTTCCCTGATTTAAGACCCCAAGTTTCCCAGCTATCGTTTTCCACAGCGGATCCTTCATCAGGAGCACCGCCGCCTCTTTTATGTGGCATTTTCCATTGATAGCCATTCACAACTCAACAATGTATCCCCAGAAATACCTGACCTGGAAACTATGAGCAAATCATCGCGTTCAATGAATTCATTTCACAAACTTAATATGGTAACACTTTGCGGTCGTGTCTTGTCGTCTTATCTGCACTGCATGTTTCATTGATGAAATAATAAACTGATAACAAAGACTGCAGCCAAAGATGCTTTAATAATGGTGCTATTATTCCCTCCGCCTTTTTCTTGTCTGGCCCTAATGGGGTGTCACCGGCTAGAGGTGTAATTAAATGAACGATCAATTTTATTTTCCATTTTTATCATGGATGGAGACGTCCAAGCATTCACCAATATAATGTTATTAATGTTTTACATCAGTTTAATGATAAAAGTCCTATTTCTTTTTCTCCCAACGATTCATGCGGGCTATACGATAGACTACTTCTTAACTGGTTGTGATGCACACACAGGCTTTAGAAGTTTAAAATCTGTTTTTAAACTTCCAAACTTTTTGTTACCATCAATGAGTTTTAGACCACCTTTCCATATATGACCTATCCCATTTCTTTTTTTTTTTTTAATGTTTACTTATTTTTGACAGAGGGAGACAGAGCATGAGCGGGGGAGGGACAGAGAAGAGGGGAGACACAGAACCCGAAGCAGGCTCGAAGCTCTGAGCTGTCAGCACAGAGCCCGACGCGGGGCTCGAACTCACAGACCTCGAGATCATGACCTGAGCGGCAGTCAGAGGCTCAACGGACTGAGCCACCCAGGCGCCCCTGACCTATCCCATTTCTAATTGGCCAGCCTCCTTCATGTTGCACTGTGAACTTGAGGCTTGGGCTCATTTGTTTTCAGTTCTAAACGTCTGAAAAAGACATCTCCACTTTGAGAAAACTGTTTCCTTTTGAAGGGTCCAGCTTGGCAATGACTGTAGCAGCCCCCAGGCAAATTAGCATGTTAAAAGAATGGATCAATACCTTTCTGGCTCCTCCACCCTTCTTACTCTCCTCCAAGGGGGAAGAGTTTTGAAGAACCCTGGGAGGCCCTTGACAGATATGCCAGGGGGAGATTTCAAGAGGATCGTTCATTGCTGAGTTGGGAACATTGACAGCTTGATCTAGTGCCCAGAATGATTCTTCGCCGGTCATTTGAAAACGGATGCAGGAGGAATTGACAGCTTCAGGAAAGCTGTAGCAGTTCGTGTAAGTATGGACAGGATTAGAAGAGAAGTGTTGGGAGAAATGAGAGAGAAGTAAGGGCACTAGTTGACCGGACTCACCTTTGGCCAACCGTTAGAGCACTGCCTTTTGTAACATTTAGCCTGCGTGTAGAGGAGCCATTGATATAGATTTGTTTTCTTTTTTTAAGGGTTGTGCAAATCTATGCGTACAAAAAAAAAAAAAAAGCAACTGATTTTTGAGAGTGGACTGGTAGGTAATTAACAGCATAATGCTTCCAGTACTTAAGATGCAAAGGTGGCTAATTAACTAATGGGAGAAATGGAGATGTCATTACTCTGTTTTCTAAGGAGGTGCCAACAGAGAGGTACAGCCTAAAGTAATACTTGAACGTTCAGGTTTCCATTTGAAAAGTTGTCTTTCGGAACTCCCGGTCTGTATCCTAGACTTTTTGTCTTTGTTTTTCATTTGTATGTTATTTTATTTGTTTATTTATTTATTTTAACGTACGGTGTTTTATTAGTTTCAGGTTTACAACACAGTCATCCAGCAGTTCTGTATCCTAGGGTTTTAAATTAATGGTGATGCAAGACTCCAGTAAACCAATATAAAAGTGTGGTTTTATGTGAAAGGAACTCATGTTGATGGGAAAATGGGAACGTTATCTTTGCATGAATGAAAAGAAGCATTAAAAAAAAAAAATGTTGGAAACACGCCGCCAGAGAGTCACAAACGGTCTTACATCCTGGAAGTTCTCCACAGGGCAAAAAGGGCTACTTAGCTAAAATAAACCAAGTACATAATTTTTCCTAATCTTTATGACGGACTCTGGGACTCTCATTCACAAAACATTGTAGCTATGACTATGGCAGTAATGTGTAAATGGGTACTTGATACGGTAAGAATCTTGCACTGCGATTTCAGATTTCAGCGGTTGTTCTGGAATTGTGTTGGTTCTGTTTTTTTTTTTTTTTTTTTTTTAAGTTCATTGTTAGATCTTTTCTTTTTCTTCTCCTAGGGAGACATAAAGTCATTTCTTTTGCAACTTTAAAAAATAGGTATCCTCAAAAGGAAGCCCTCCCTGAGGAAAGGGTTGTTGACTTCTGCTGCGGATAATGACTGAAAAACACAAACCTCTTGAGTTTTTCCAATATTTTCCATTAGGTCTTCTTGCTGGTTATCACTGATCTACAGGAAAGCTATTGATTTTTGTATGTTTATCTTCCATCCAATCTTTTTATTGAACTGTCTTGTGAATACTAATAGGTTTTCAGTTAATTCTCTAGAGTTTTCTAGAGAACTGAGAGTTTTGACTGCGTGAAATTATATAGTTTTTCGTTCTTTCTAAACATAAAACCCCTTATTTCTGACTTGTATCTTACGACATCGGTCAGAATTTTCAGGCCAGTAATAAATGATAGTGTCAGTTGTGGCTGTCTTTATTTTATGCCCAATTTCAGTGAGCATCATTTACGAATGCTATGGGATATTTTTTTTCTGAATATCCTATTCCCAATATCGAAACACTTCTTAAAAAGAAGGAATTTTAAATGTGGTTAAATTACTTCAACTATCACTTTTAGTTATGTGGCTTTTTTGACTTGTTGTGTTTATAAGATTAAATATAGTCAGCTTTTCTGAAAATGGTCCATAAATTCTCTTTGCATTTGTGGGGGGAAAAAACCTATTAGGTGGCAGTACATTTTGATAAAAAGCTTTTTGAATTCCATTTTTTAATTGAAAATGGTGCATAAGAGCCAAAGTTTTGGAATAAGAATTTAATTTTAATCTCAGCTTTTTTGGGGGCGCCTGAGTGGCTCAGTCGGTTGAGCGTCCAACTTTGGCTCATGTCATGATCTCACCGTCTCTGAGTTCGAGCCCCGCCTCAGGCTCTGTGCTGATGGCTCGGAGCCTGGAGCCTGGAGCCTGCTTTAGATTCTGTGTCTCCCTCTCTCTCTGCCCCTCCCCTGCTCATGCTCTGTCCCTCTCTGTCTCAAAAATAAATAAACATTAAAAAAAATTAATCTCAGCTTTTTCACATACAATGCGACTATGGGCTAGTTACTCTAGCTTCCGTTTTCTCCTCTGTTGTATGGGGATGATGATACCTACCCCATGGGTATACTTAGGATTCAATAATATGCATAACGTGTGGGACAATGTACATAAGTTTCACTTGGGAGATGGTATCTATTCAGTGGTCAATAAAATGTGGAAAGTTTTATTATAAGTTTATCTTGAATCTTTAGGAAATATCCAACTGCTATTAGCCTATATATTCTCTTCTCCTTGTTTCTCTCTCTTTCCGACTGTATGTCATTCTTTCTCTCTCTCATCTTATTCTTTTTCATTGTTATTTTTTTTAAGTTTAATTTATTTGTTTTGAGAGAGAGAAAGCACAAGCAGGGGAGGGACAGAGAGAGGGGGAGAGGGAGAATCCCAAGCAGGTTCCACATTGTTAGCGTGGAGCCAGACTCAGGGCTCGAACTCACGAACTGTGAAATCATGACTTGAGCCGAAACCAAGAGTCAGATGCTTAAACTGACTGAGCCGCCCAGGCGCCCCTCTCTCTTATTTTATTCTTAGCAGGTTTTGGTATGATAGTCGATTCATAAAGTTAATTTTGATAGTTTTCCATTTTTTATTGGCATCGCAGAAAGTTAATGTGTGTGAGAATTAGCTTTTCTCGGCGAGTTTGAAAGCTTTCACCATTAAAGCTGGCTCTCGACTGTGCTGTTAGGATTTGGGCACTTTTCTGTATATTTGCTAGAATTCAATAAAAAGTGCAACAACCCCATAAAGGAAGCTGGCTCTGGGACTTTGTTCGATTGTCTTTCAAATCACATGGATGGCTTTTCAACCCTAACAGAATAGACATCCTCTTTGACTTTGATTCAGGGAAACCCAGCCTCCGCTGACTTTAGGAAGAAAGCAAAGACGTCACGTTGCTCTCATCCCTAATTTCATTATTGAGCTTTTGTGTCACTTGTGCGGATCTTAAATGTATAAGGTGAAGAGAACGGGATCGTTAAACCTAGAGTTAGTGCAGTGGCATGGTTGAGCCACTCATTAATCAGGAGCCTGGCTGTTAAGGAGAATCTAGCTGAGAAAATATTTAATATCCCATTGGGGAAAGCTGCATTTCACCGCGGGTCAATGTGGATGTGGCCCCGCTGAGCTGTGGTACTTTGCTCCCCCTTTTTATTGAGAGAGAAAGACAGAACGTGAAATGACAGACCCACTGTTACAGGAACATCTGGTGTCCCTCAGAGCCACAACTTTGACATAATAATTTGTAAATATTTTATATCGGTTTTGAGGAAGGGCAAGTTTCATTTCTCATTTAACCAAGCAGACAGATTATTTTGTAGGCTGCAACAAGCAGAACAAAGGCCAGAGGACAGATGTTGCCTCGATAGAAGGAAGAACTATCTAGTATTTTGACCTAGGCAAGAGTGGAGTACGATGCCTTTGGAAGCGATGAGCTCCATATCTTCGGACGTGTTCGCACTGGCTTGATGACCCCAAGGCATCTAACAAGTTAGAGACTAGAGACCCTGTGTTTCTCAGAAGGGACACCGTTGTCCTTCTGGGCAGGACAGTTTCTTCCTTGAGTACTCCATCCAGCGTTGCAGGTCTGTCCTGTGCCCACTGGGCAAGCGTGTTACACAGCATTTAGTATCCTGAGTCGTCCCCAGGCACGAGATCCCTGTGGCGTCCTCTGTCACTGTGACAGGCCCAAACCTCCCCTCGTATTCCCAAATACCCTGAGCATGCATACTAATCTCAATTGGAAACTTCTGGACCAGACGAGAAGATCTAAGATTCTAAGACGTTGGGACATTTGGTACCCACCCTGCTTTAAATATTTCCTTTAGGGTAAGTAACCTGGGTCTAGGATCTCGTAGCGGAAAGATGGAAGAGCTTTTCACAGAATACTTACTATCAACCTCTCTACTTTAATTTTTCTTCAGTTTAACTGAACACCATAACGTCTTAAAATCACTATAACGCTTTCCCAGTAGGCACCAATTAAAAGAGATGGGGAATGTCTTTTGGAAGAAATTACTAACACTTTATAAAAGCAGCCATAGCAATGACCAGCAACCAAGTGCTCTACTAGGTTTAATGTATGAAGTCCCAGAACAGCCTTCAAAGGCTATTTGTTATTGTTATTATGCCCATTTTATAGCTGGGAAAGCTGAGGCACGGGAAGGTGCCTGAGGTCATGTAGACTACCCAAGCCGATTTGAAATCAGACAGACTGGCTGTAGCCCCCACACTTGCCAACTCTCCACCCTACTTTCTCTACGTAAGGACTGTTAGAAAGAAGGGAAACTATCCCCAAGTTAACAGTATGGGATCACCTTCTATTCTAACAAGGTAAGAAGAATATTTAAAATGCCTGGGTTATAGACTTATGTAAACAGTGCCCTGTGTTGACTCCCAAGATTTGTCAAACATTCATCTGCCAATGGGTGGCCTTTGTGGCATTCGAGTGGCCCTACAAAGAGCAAATTGTGACTTTGCAATTATTAAGGCTGAAGACCTTGCCACAGAGTGTGTTACTGAGCAAATTATTCTTATTTTGACTCTGTATCACAGCAGAGAGGAGAGTTATAAGTATAGACCCAGGTTTACACAAGACAGAGCATCATCTCGTCCTAACAGGAGCACAGCCCGTGCAAACGAGAGCTTTTTGATTTCTGAAATGCGGTATAATAAATCCAGGGAGATTTACAAGGAAAATCAACCTGAAAAGGAGGGTGAACTTTTAATTATATAGATGTTGGGCATGTGTATGCAGGCAGAGTGTTTACTTGCGAATGTGTGCAGGAAAAAAAATGGCAATGAAACCATGCAGGAGGCAATACCTTTCTATAAGAAAGGGGAAAGAGGAAGAAAAGATGGGGAAACAATTGAAATGGTGGTATAGTGGTCCCCCCCCCACAACATCCCTTATCTTGGACACATTCCAAGACCCCCAGTGGATGCCTGAAACAGCAAATAGTACCAAACCCTATATATACTATGCTTTTTTTTTTCCCCCTATACACACCTACCTATGATAAAGTTTAATTTATAAATTAGACTCGGCAAGAGATTAACAACATAACTAATAATAAAACAGAACAATTATAACAATATACCGTAATGAAAGTTGGGGGAATGTGGTCGGTCTCTCAAAAATCTTAATGCACTGTACTCAGCCTTCAGCGAGTGATGGTGTGAGATGATCAATGCCTACACAATGAGATGAAATGAGGCGAGTGATGTCGGCACAGCGATGCAGCGTTAGGCTGCTACTGACCTTCTTATGACAGAAGGGAAATCGTCGGCTTCTGGACTGTGGTTGACTATGGGTAACTGAAACCACAGAAAGTGAACCGGGGGTAAGGGGGAGTCCTGTATTTGTCAATTCCTTTAGCCCCCCCCCCCCCCCCCCCCCCCCCCCCCCCCCCCCCCCCCCCCCCCCCCCCCCCCCCCCCCCCCCCCCCCCCCCCCCCCCGCAGCATCCACTGACCCCCTACTGTGCTGCTACCTTGTGCTTTCAGTGGAAATGGCTCACCTTTCAGCACCTAAAAGCAGTTACATCTTGAATTGTTATGTAACTCACAAAAAATCTTGTTTCTTTTTCCCTTTCTTTCCTTGTTTCTTTCTCTCTCTCTCTCTCTCTCTTTCTTTTTTTAGATCAAGCCATTTAGAATCAGGTGTTCTCTTGCTTGCAATGCAGTCCTAATTAATAAAGGAGGTCATTACTTTAGCATGGCGATTTCTTTAACATACTAGTTTTCTCTGCACAAACATCACACGTAGAAAACATAATGTGTTTGCCCAGGCTGAGCAGTTGCCCATCCAAAAGCTTTCTTTATAGTCCTTTAAGCAACAGAAACATCTTGGATGGCTCGTGGTCCTCCCTTCTTATCCTGATGGCATGATGCACTAGGTTGGAGTCTGTTGCTGAGAGAGACAAAGGGAAACCATGTTCCATACAGTTGCTTACTGAAGTGGGACATCTGTCTTCCTAAGAGTGGAGAACATTCGGGGCTCCTGGGTGGCTCAGTCGGTTAAGCGTCTGACTCTTGATTTCGGCTCAGGTCATGATCTTGCGGTTTGTGAGATCCAGCCCCACCTTGGGGGCAGCGCGGAGCCTGCTTGGGATTCTTTCTCTCCCTCTCTTTCTGCCCCTCGCCCACCTCCCCCCAGATAATGAAATAAACATTAAAAAAAAAAAAGAGTGGGGAATGTTCAAGCTGTAAAGACCTTAGGAATCTCGTTTTTAGATCATGCCTCTTCTTTTACAGATGAAGAAACTGAGGCTCAAATTAATAAAGTACATAATAGATGAATAAGGACAGGCTCCTGAAGTCTGACATTGTAGAGTCCTGCCTTTTTGTCCCGCTAAAGGGGGTATAAAACTCAGAAAAGGCGTGAGCCACCAAAGCTGCTCCTCCGTTTCGAGAAAAGATCAAACTTCGTCCTGGATTGCATTCATTGGGGTTTCAGCAAACTGTTTCCCCCCATATAAAGTTGGCCTCCTTGGATATACTAGTCCTCTCCCTGTCCACACCAGGACATACTGAACTCTCCATGCTTTCTACGCACTGCTTGCCTCACGAAAGAGTTCACAGTCTGAGGGAGCAGGCGGCTTTGTAAAACTGCTTATAATCTTTGATAAGTGAAAAAAGCCCGGTGAGGTCCTGGAGGAGGGAAGGCTGAATATCATTGCAGATGAGGTGTGAAGGAATGTTGTTGGAAAATTAAACAGAGTATTGAACAGCAGAGGATTTCAACTGCAAACATTTCTTAAGCGTCTACTGGGGCCAGGCAATGGGAGGCAAAAATGCATATGGCATGAAACCCACTCATGGATGTGGTCAGGGTTTTAAAGATTTTTTTAAGTTTAGTTCTTTATTTTGAGAAAGAGAGAACGAAGGCATAAGGGGGGGAGGGGCAGATAGAGAGGAAGAGAGAGAATCCCAAGCAGGCCCCGCACTGCCGGCTCAGAGCCCAACGTGGGGCTGGAACTCACGACCGTGAGTGAGATGGTGAGATCATGCCCTGAGCCAAACTCAAGAGTCAGACGCTTAACCGACTGAGCCACCCAGGCGCCTCAAGGATGTGGTAATTTTTAAGGGAGGGTGGTTTGGTGTGGCAGGATGCAGGCTTAGTTTATACTCGTGAAGGGATGAATGGATGAAAGTGTTGGTCCAAGAAAGGACAATCACATTTTTCTTTGCTTTTCAATTCTGAATTTGACTTTGTAGAAAAACAGCTTTTCGGAGGCTTTTGTTTCATACCCTTTGGGAAATACCTTAGGCTGCTTGGGTTGCCGTGAGAGAATACCATCAACAAGGAGGCTTAAACAACAGAAATGGATTTTCTTACAGTGCTAGAGGCCAGAAGTCCAAGATGAAGGTACCGTCAGGGTTGATTCTCTTCCTGGCTGTAGACAGTCGCCTTTTCTTTGTGTCCTCACATGGCCTTTGTGTGTGTGTGTGTGTGTGTGTGTGTGTGTGTGTGTGTTGGGCAAGAGATTCTCTTAAAGGATACCTGTGGGATTAGGGCCTCGCCCTTATGACCTCATTTAACCTTAATTATCTCCCTAAAGGACCTGTCTCCAAATATAGTCACACCAGGGGTTCGGGCTTCCCCATATGAATCCTTAGAGGACACTTTTCATTCCATCACAGGAGATGAAACATGTCTCTGTCCTGTTCTGTAAAACACATGTGACCATGTGGCAGTCTGTTACAATGTTTCTGTCACCTTGTCTCAGAGTTTATTTTATATATCCATCTATGCCTATGTGGATTTCTCCGGAAAACAATGCAGCTTGGTGGCCTAGAACTAGGGACCTAGTGACCAGGGTTCTATGGTTACAAATCAAGTAATCTCTCCAAGCCCTTGTATTCCTCATCCATGAAATGGAAATACTATTACTTTGAATTTTGCAGTGTAATTCATATGATCCATATATAGTATGTGTTAACGTTTATTATACATGTATTATGTCTTTGGTTAAAGAATATAGTAATTTTTAAAATTTTAGCTCATTGGTACTTCACCAGACTCTGACATAGCTTTCTCATGAATTGTGTGCTGGCTTTATTATGTGCATAGCTGTCAGGTATAGCATAGAAAACACCACTTACTGGGGTGTCTAAATATGGTTTTAAGCCATGTTCAAGGGAACTGATGAGTCACAGGTTATCAAATTCGGGAAAAAAAATCGCAAGAAATCCACAAGTTGTAAAAAAGCAGTAACATAAGCAAGTAAAAAAAAAAAAAAAAAGACTGGCAACATCGTCTATAATGTCACCACATAATGAGAATCATGCTTTTAGCATTTTAGTTCCTATGCTTTCAGACTTTTTTTTTTGATATCTACAACATATACACACACTAAGATTTATTGATCATGTAGCATGACCATTACATCCTTCCAGATCAAGAAAGAAGAGTTTTCTCTTGCTTGGACATAGGACAGTTTCTTCAGCCAGCCGCCTACTTGAGTTGGACATGTGTTGCTTTCTGTTTGGTGCTTTTGGATACTATCGCCCTGAATATCATCTCAGCAAAATCTCAAAATCGAGCCTGAATTATTTTCTCATAATCGTTGGTTTGAAACACTGTGCAGTTTTAAGGGTTTTGGCACCTCGTGAAAAAGGCTCAGATTTGAGATGCTGCTTACCTGAGCTTGAATCAAACAATGAGGAATGGGGCACCTCTAGGGACGTTACATGTTAATTTCCAAGCAAAACTCATTATCGAAAGTGGGAGATAGCTTTACTTATTCCACTTGCCTGTGAGAAAACTTTTTTTTTTTTTTTTTGCCTACAAAGCCTTTCTTTTCATGCTAAAAATCAATTACTTCTGCTTGTTTTAAACAAATGCGGGATTCTTTGTCTACCTGTGACAGCTGTTGGCAGTTACCGTTTAATGTAAAGGATAACCTTTCATATAAAGGATTATATAGTTTAGCTACCTGATGCAAATTATTGCCTATAAATCTACTGTAAGTTTTTTCTTCTCCTCGCTAAGGAGCATCATTGCTCTTAAAACCCAGAGAAATGCTGCCTTTCAAGAAGACATTGTTAAAGAGAGCTTGATGGGGCTGATTGTCTTTATGTAATCGCTTAGACAATGTTGCCTTGCAGTTTTGCAGAATGCCTTCAGGGTTTCACCGGCTGGAAAGGAAAATGACTTCATGGACAGTGCGTGGACTTTAAAATACACACGTAGAAACCAGGAGTTCAAATCCCTGTAGCACTGGCTGATTTCCCCTTCTTTAGAAGTTAAATGCATTGATTGCTGTGTAATCAATTGTTTCTGTGACCTTAAAATTCATCTTGTTACCCTTCGGAGCTTGAACACCTTTAAACTAGGTCATCCAAGAGCCTCTGCTAGCATTCCTGCAGTTATCTCCGGGGACCCGCTTTTTCACTATGAAATATTAATTATCCAGTTCAATTTTGCACCTTCCCCATTTTGAAACAAACGAAGCACCTTGCAAGTTATTTTTCCAGTTGCGTGGACGGACTATGGAAACTGTTTCATCGGTTCTTTCCCACCTTCTCCTAATCCTCTTGGCCTTCTCTTTCTCAGTGAGAGGATCCTACACATGTTGGCCCTAATCTGGAGGAACTTGCGGTTTGGAAATAGCGCCGAGTCTCCACGGACAATGACACCATGAGTGCGTTTCTTCGCACCTAACACATTCATTCTGCTTTCTGCAGCTAACCTCTTAGCAATATGAAATATAGAGCCATGTTCCTATTGTTTTTTCTACTGAATGAATTAGCACATCTTATTCACGAAACCATTACTGTTCATTGTAGAGCGTTTCGAAAATGCACAGATACATTTTCACACGCCGAGTAAACTTGAAGTCCTCTTCGGGAATATGTTGGTATCTGTCCTCTCTGGCTTCACGCTGGACATGTCTAAAGACAGAATGATTTTATTCTGCTTACGTGGTGGGACTTGTCTTTTCCTCTCACCTGGCAGGGCAGACCAAGGAAGTGGTTCATTGCTGACCTCAGAATCACCTACTTGCCGGGTGGGGATTCATTTTGCTGCTGCAGACTGCATTCCTGTCTTGCTTGGGGTGAATATTGGCATCGGCATGCCTGGGGTGTTACGGCTTCCCACACACTTTATTGGCCCAGAAACTCTAACTACTCCTGTCTCTTTCCAGCTCAGCATTCCAGGCCCCTACTGGGACCGGCACCTTTGGCTGTAATCCCGAAATCCTCTATGAATGAGTCGGCCGTTCCCTTCCCCTAGGCTGCTGCCACCCTGTTTCCCAATCTCACAGAATCTTACTCTGAATCATCAGGAGCTTGAATGTGGATCGCCTACCTGACTTCCAATATGATACCTTCTTGGCTCCCCCCGCCCCCCGCCCCCGCCGCCCCCAGCTGCTTCTGTTCTCTACCCTCTCGATCAGAATCCTGAGAGTTTGACATTGTCCCAAATCAAGACCGGGCTTCCGCAAGATTTGGGACACTAATTTGGCCCTACATCTGTTTCTATACACTTAGTGCCTCTGGCTTCCAGTTACCCCCTATCTCCCTCTGCCTATGTCGGTGAGGTTTCTACAAGCCTGGGCAGCCAACCCATCAAAGATAAGCCGTAAGCCCTCTGCCCCAGAAAGTGTTTAAGCCGAAACTAGAGGGAGTCTTTAGGAAGAGGAGCTTCAGCGAGTATCCTTCGCTGCAAAGGAAGACAGGAATAATGAACTCTGGTCCCTTATAATTTTAAGGTTATTATAATTCAACAGGACTTGCCCCTCCCACTCACAGATTCAACAAAAACTCTCTCGCTATATCCCCCGTCCTGTGCGGAGAGGACCAGTTGGTACCCAGTTCGTGGTATGCCCACCGACTAGAAGACCGAGTTTTAAAAAGGTCGGATCAACACAAAAAGAGGAAGGATAATAAGGTGACCAAACATAACCTGTTTGGTAACTTAAGTTGCGTTGGGCAAATTCAACCACGGGTCACCTTCTGTCAGAGGTGAAGACAACTGTGGAAAATGACTCGGTTCACTGACTACAGGTATCACTAGTTGGATGTGTATTTGCTTTGTCTTGCACGTAGAAACTTAAGTAATCCCAAGAGCGGCAGCTGGATGTTTTGCCGTGAACAGAGAGAATTTATGGAACTAATTAAGAAAAGTGTCTTGTAAAAATAGACAAGTGCTAATAAATGAGGTAGTTTTGGGGCGTGATGACAAATCTCTCCTCCTCTACCTGCTCCCCTCCTCCAGACCTACCCGGCCTTCATTATAGACGCTGGATATACAATTACCGTAGGAGATGGATATACCGGAATTGTAAATATTACTAAACGTGAGAGCTGATCACAGATACTCGTACTTTGAAACAACTGGTCCTCACCTATGGCCCTTTAGGGAAAGGTGGTCCGAGCTCTTTCTAAACGGTTCCTCCACTGCATTCAGCTGCTGGGATTTTCCACGGTTCAACCTGCCCCGCATCCTGCCTGTCTCAGTGGAACACATTCCTCAAGGCGCTGTCGAAGAAGCACTTTCTTCTCCCTTGCAACTGTCTTTCGGAACACCAAAATACGTTGCTGGGTGTTTTGAGTACATTACGTAACGTGACTTATTTTCTATCGACACGTTCTGACTTTTCAGGGCACAGAGTATGACTTAGTAGATGAGCTCCCTGCACCTTATTAGCGGTTTGACTTCAGGCAAGTCCATTTGTTGCTCGGTGCTTAGTTCACTCGCCTGTAAAACGTAGATAGTAACGACACCTATCCTATCACGTTGTTGTGGAGACTGGACATGTAAATACTCTCAGAGCACCCGAATCATGCCTGGAACATGTAGTCACTCAAACATAATATTAGCTATTACTACTATTTATTACTACTGGGTTGTTGTGGCCCTGTGTTCGGGGAACAACTCATATAGCTACATATAGCTGTAGATAGTTCAGTGCCAGAATCTTCGTTCTTCCAGGATAAATCTATATTCCATTTATCTTTGTGTCTTCTCTAGCGCCTGAAACAGTGTAGGTATGGAGGGTCCTATTTTGTCCAGGCACTCTGTACGTGAGTTTTGAAATGAATGAATGAATACATGGGGAAAGGAAAAAAAAAATGTCATTGTGATTTTGTTTATTTATAAACAGTCCATTGATTTTTGAAGCACAGTCAGAGCATGCATCATGCGTTTTCAGTAACAAAGCACCATTTGTCGCCGTCTTGTTACGATACTGGAGATGTCATAAATTTAAAGAGTGTAATTGAGGCTGAATTTTCTGTGGGTTTATTTACTCGATCAAAGAGTGACTTCAACTTTCAACACTTATTTTATTTGCCAGCATAAACTCATGGGTTTCGTCAAGTGCCAAGAAAAGAAGTTAATCATCTGAATTATGTGGATTCTGGCAAATCACTCTTTCTTTCTTGGTGGGGGGGGGGAGGGAAGCTTTGAGCCTTTATCTCCCTTCAGCAAATCCAACTGATTATAATAGTAAGAATAAAACTCTAGTAATTAATCTAATAGCTCCAGGCTGCTAATCATTCCGGAAAAGTGACATTACCCAGAATATACTGGTTACCCTTATTCCGTGTCGTTGATATATAATTCGATTGATTTTCACACTTTTTACATTCCAAAATGAAATACAGCTTTTGTCATGTCACTAGATTGGAATTCTTTGACAATGCATTAACATGCCAAAAATAATATTACACACAAGAATAATGTAGAGATAAATTACAGGTAGAGCTGTATCCCTAAGGAGATTTTCATTTGTGTCTTAGAACAGAAGACTTATAACCTTACCACACATCTATTTCATGCCAGTATGTTTTAGGCTCTGGTTCAATTCAATAAATAACAAATTTTGTGCTTGCTGTATGCCCAGTACTCAGTTTTACTGAGCAGAATGCTTACACAAAAGTCTGTGTGAGTCTGGAGTGCAATTTTTTTTTTTTTTTAAGAGCAAATACAGAGTCTTTTATGCAAATGAATCCCTGAAAGTGGTCACCTTGATGGTTTTCTAGAATCTTTACAGTGCCACCACGACTTTGGAACCTTTTTGGAACTGCCTTTTTCAAACTGTCTAATGCCTTCTTTTCAAACGTGCTTAGCATTGGGCAATTTTGCTTTTTAAGGTGGATTTAATTTTTGGAAATCGTAGAGAAGGTTGTCGATCAGTGAGAGGATCAAGCGTGCCGTTTAATTTTGCTTTCTTTCGAATCAAGAACAAGGCATGATTGCAAAGTAACAAACTCTTTTCGAGAGTAACTTTTAACTTGCTTTGAACGCAGCTTCAAAAGAAGTATATTTGGAAAGTTGGTGGCATCAATGGAATCAGGATGTGGTAGGTCTGTGGCATTTTTAGATTTATCTGTCAACCACGATGCAATGTGCGTGAAGGCGGGGCCTCCTTGGTTCCCGCCAAATCCTCCTGGCCTAGAGCTGAGCCTGACGCGTCGTTGCTATTGAAATGAATGACCCAGTGAATGAAAGCGTGCATGAGTGTTCACAGCAGTGCACAAAGGCGTGCAAAGGTTCGTGGCGTATAGTGGTTTATCTTTTTTACTTTCTGGCATTAATTCAAATCATTTGTTGGGCTGCCTGGGTGGCTTCATCGATTAAGCGTCCGACTTTGGCGCAGGTCATGATCTCATGGTTCGTGGGTTCAAGCCCTGTGTGGGGCTCTGTGCTGACAGCTCAGAGCCTGGAGCCTGCTTCGGATTCTGTGCCTCTCTCCCTCTCTGCCCCTGCCCCGCTCACGCTCTGTCTCTATCCGTCAAAAATAACTAAACATTAAAAAAATTATAAATCGTTTGTGTGGAGGTCACTGTGCACCTACCTGGCGAGAACTGGGGTCTCTGCTACACATTTGACTTTCGGTATTTCCTTGTAGCACCACAACCTGGTGGAGGGGTGACTGTTACTATCTCCTCATCAATGAGAAAATTTAGGCTCAGACAAGGAGAGCAATTTGCCCAAAGTTACAGTTAGTAAATGGAAAGTCTGGATTCAACCGGAGAAGTCTGGCTACTGACTTAACATCTTAACCAAGATTCTTTGCTTCCTTTCAGTGTATCTTTGTTTTTCTGATTTGATACATGTTCTCACATTTCAGTCATCCTAAACTGGGGATATAATAACCCCCTTTCGGAGATAAGGGAATTGGCCGAAATATGGCTTATAGAGTGACTTCCTAATTTCAGAATTAGTGGAGATTTGGGGACATAACTTTCAAGAAAGTCACAGTTAGGGGCACCTGGGGGGCTCAGTTGGTTACGTCTCCGACTAGGGCTCAGGTCATGATCTCACGGTTTGTGGGTTCAAGCCCCACCTTGAGCTCTGTGCTGACAGGTCAGAGCCTGGAGCCCGCTTCGGATTCTGTCTCCCTCGCTCCCTGCCCCTCCTGCACTCATGCTCTGTCTCTCTCTCTCTCAAAAATTAATAAACATTAAAAAACAATTAGGGACGCCTAAATGGCTCAGTCCATTGAGCGTCCAACTTTGGCTCAGGTCATAATCTCACGGTTTGTGAGTTTGAGTCCCGCGTCAGGCTCTGTGCTGACAGCTCAGAGCCTGGAGCCTCCTTCGGATTCTGTGTCTCCCTGTCTCTCTGCCCCTCCCCCACTCATGCTGTGTCTCTCTCTCAAAAATAAACACTAAAAAAAATTTTTAATTAAAAAAAAAGAAAGAAAGTCAAAGCTCTACTGTAAACCCTCTTACGGAAAGTACTCTGATGGTCAGACGTCAATAAAAGCGTAAGCACTAGAACATTTATTAAAAACAATTTCTCATCTGAAGTCCAAGCTCCCAGAAGGCCTACGCTCTGCCTGAGAAAGAGTCCTTCAGTGTGAAAAGATGTTGAGTTTCTAATTTCTTCTGAAAATATCCAGTTATCTGATTGTGGATAAATTCCTTAGCTTTCTCACATCAGTTTCCCCATCAAGAAAATAATTAGCTGGGATAAGTCGTCTGCAAAATACCTTTTAGCTCTTCAGTGTCCAAACGTGTGAGAGGATAGTAAATCTTGTTTCCTTAGAGATTGGAAGGAACCATCCATGTTGACTGGAGTTATCTGGGAAGGCTTCCAAGCAAGAGAGGAACTCAATAAAATGTGGGTAAATAAAGATGACGACGGAAGAGGAATGGGCGTCCCTGAGCCGGGAACAGTGCTGTCGTCCTCAGAGGCTGAGGAGACTGGATTTGGGGAAGACTTTGAAGGGGAGCAGAGGGCTTTGTTCTCTGGCTCTGGCTCATTCCTCAAATACTCATTGATTGGCTGCTCTCTTCTGGCTATTGAGAGCCATTGATCTCGGTAGAGTCTAGATATTTCATCCAACTGAAGGGAAGGTGCCACCGATAGCAAGATTTGTAATGTTTACCAAAATGTTTGTTCTGCCACTTTAGGTATGCAGAAGAAAGATAAGGAAAGCCTCAGAGTAAAGTTGACCTGAAGGTTATGGCGTCATTTAAGCAAAAGGGGAAAATAACAAATCAGCTGCTGGAAAAGTAAAAAAAAATGCTCTCGGTTTGGTGTGATTGATGCTTTATTACCTTGTAGATGGGTAGTTCAGGGCACTAAGCAAATGATGATGTTTATTTAGATTTGGAATTTGGAACTGTCCTAGAAGGTCGGCCCATGGTTGTTACTTTGCATAGTTGTAAGAAGGACATAATACTCTGTGGAGGATGATGGCTTTTTGGGCTTTCCCCCGATGATGAACCCCGAGGGTTCTCAAAACGAATGAACCCTTGTTTTGTACGTTAGAATCATTTGGGATGTTTGCTATAAATACACATTTTTTTTTTAGTTTTTTTTTAAAATTTTTTTTCAATGTTTATTTATTTTTTGGGGGACAGAGAAAGACAGAGCATGAACGGGGGAGGGGCAGAGAGAGAGGGAGACACAGAATCGGAAACAGGCTCCAGGCTCCGAGCCATCAGCTCAGAGCCTGACGCGGGGCTCGAACTCATGGACCGTGAGATCGTGACCTGGCTGAAGTCGGACGCTTAACCGACTGCGCCACCCAGGCGCTCCTAGTTTTTTTTTTTTAATGTTTTTATGTATTTTCGAGACAGAGAGACACAGAGCATGAGCAGGGGAGGGGTAGAGAGAGAGGGAGACACAGAATCGGAAGCAGGCTCCAGGCTCTGAGCCATCAGCCCAGAGCCCGACGCGGGGCTCGAACTCACAGACCGCAAGATCGTGACCTGAGCTGAAGTCGGACGCTTAACCAACTGAGCCACCCAGGCGCCCCTATAAATACACATTTTTAAGGACTCATCACAAGAGTTTTGAGTTTGTGACCTGAATTTTTAACAAGCCCCCAGGTGGTTCTGGTAGGTGGAAGAATAGAATTTGGACTCCACTGTGAGCCCCTCTGCTCCCCACACCGAGAAGCCTGGTTGACACGGAGGTGAAAGTGAGTTGCTGGCCCCCTTGCCACCAAGTACAAGATTGAAGGGAGGTAATCGTGTTGCTTGTTTCTGTTTAACTTGGTAGGAATAGAAAGGCCTGTGGATCCAAGAAAGTGCAGGACCAGCACCCATCTAGGCCAATCAGATCAATCCCAGACAGGTAGAATTCAGCCGGTTCCACATATGTTTCGATTGGGTGCTCTGAATAATGTTCTTTCCAGTTAATTACAAAACAAATGAAAATAAAACTCAGGTAGATGCTTAAGGGAGAAGCAGTTCTGTCTGCTGGAGCGATACGAGTGCTTCTTTTCTAAAAATTTGTTTTAATGTTTATTTAGTTTTAAGAGACAGAGAGCAAGCCGGAGGGGGGCAGAGAGAGAGAGGGAGACACAGAATCCGAAGCGGGCTCCAGGCTCTGAGCTGTCAGCACAGAGTCCGAGGTGGTTCTCGAACTCACAGACCGCGAGATCAGACCCAAGTCCGACGGGGACGCTTAACTGATCCACCCAGGCGCCCCTAGGCCTTCTTTTCTATGGAAACTGTTTCTGGAGGGGAGGAGGAGTAATCTGTACAGCTCCACAGAAGTAAAAGGCTATCCACTTGGGTTATAGGCATAAAATTATTGCAAATCAACTAAACAGTTATCAACTAAATAGCAGAAAAAGAAGACCCAGGCAAATTATCAACTACTAAGACTTTCAGAGTGAACGCGGGGACTAGGGATTCTAGGGGGAATCACAGCTTGCGGGTTGTTTGTTCTCTTCTCTCTAAAAACTAGGGAAATCCCTCCCCCCACCACCCCCCACACACTGTTGCCAAACCAGGCCCTCAGGCACCTGCAAGACGTAAATGTTCCAGGAGGGAGGTCCTTCCCAGTGTTAGAATTCGGAGCTTTTGTAGATAAAAGGTATCAGAATTTTCTTGAGTTAAGCAAGCACTTGGTTAAAAAGAAACCTTGTTGGGAGCAGGGCTGGATGTAGATCATTAGCCAAGGAGACCCAATAAATGGAAGTAGAATCCAGGCCAGCATCAGAGCTAGGAACGGAGCAATTTCCCGAATCGCTTGTGGGTGGCTGGATCACCGGTGATGTGTTTATTTCTTGGAAGTCTGTTTTGCATAAATTCATTCTGTGGGAAGTGGGATGCAGGCTCTTCTCCTTCTGGGCCCTTCTCAAATCTTCCTTTTAGTTATCCTTGTAAAGAAATTAGGTAAAATGGGGGTCTGCTGCTCTCCTTCAAGGGAAGCATTTGGATTGACGTTTGCCGTCGAATCTCCGCTTTCCGCGTTAGACAGACTGAATAGTCAGCAGTAGAGAGCAGTGGGTTGCCCTCCTTAGGACTCTTGTGAACGTACCTTTTACTCACTTAGGGCGGAGACACATGTGGTGACACAGAGGTGTGGGAAAAGGCGGTCCCACCGAGGGGCTTTTGCCCTAACACTTCTGGGGTGGCTCTCACGTTGGCAGAGTCTGGAAAGTGATAGCCCTGTGGAAGGCTGTTCTGATTTTCGTAGAGGAGAGAGTGTCCCTCCCGACCCCTACCTCAAAGGCATGTTTTTGACGTAGCTGTCACAAAACTAATTGCCAGGATGTGTTTGAAATCATACTGATTTTTTTTTTTTTTTGGAAGGGACACGGCCCCGGGTGCCATCGTTATTACATATATTTTGAAACGCCATAGCCTGGAACTCGTTCAGTGTGCTTTCCTCTGTGTCTGGAAGCTGTGTTGACTTTAGGAGTCACAGATGGGTGTAGACCGGGGTTTCAACATTTTTCTCTCAGGGACACACCTTTGAATTTATGCTTTGAACACAGTGTCTTCCTCCCTCAACCATCAACTCCCTTCGTCATGTGCACCTCTGTATTCTTCACCGATACAGATGTGGGGGCAGGGAAAGGATTACCTCCATTTCCCCATTCCAGCGTTCTAACAAGGAGCCACAAGCAGGAAAGGGGAAACCAAGTCAAAGGCAGACCAGACCAGGCTCATGATTGGTGGTAACCCATTTCGAGCGCAAGGATGCCAGTATCTGGAGATGTAGAGGGTTGGATCAGTAATGGGTTTATTATAATGCGTGCACATTGTTGAATGTAACTTTGTCATAGGTTCTATGCCAAGGTTGTTTGTGTGGCTCAGAGACATTTGACAACTTTGACATGACTACTTTGAGTGTTTGCTTATGCCCTGGAAGCTCACAAAATGGCTCAAAATGGTTCCTGGAGCAGGAACTGGAAATTAATATTCTACCCTTATAATAATGAGGGATTGAGTTCATTCATGCGCCTACTTAGCAAATTAAAGTGGCCAATAACTAGATTGTTAAATCTTTTTCTTTTTTAATTTTTTTTAACGTTTATTTATTTTTGAGACAGGGAGAGACAGAGCATGAACGGGGGAGGATCAGAGAGAGAGGGAGACACAGAATCAGAAACAGGCTCCAGGCTCTGAGCCGTCAGCCCAGAGCCCGACGCGGGGCTCGAACTCACGGACCGCAAGATCGTGACCTGAGCCAAAGTCGGATGCTTCACCGACTGAGCCTCCCAGGCGCCCCAAGATTGTTAAATCTTAACTGTTCAGCTTTTCTTATCTTGCAATAGGATAAATAAATAAATAAGAGACTTCGTATATTATAATAAATAATCAAATAATTAATTTTTTTTGGAGAGAAACAAAACACGTGTTGGGGGGAGGGGCGGGAGAGAGAGAGAGAGAGAGAGAGAGAGAGAGAATCCATACTAAGCGAGCCGGACTCAGGGCTCCATCCCTAGAGTTTGAGATCATAAGAGCTCGAATCAAGAGTCTGAGGATCAACCTACTAAGCCACCCAGGTGCCCCACAATAGGATGAATTTAAATATCTTTGTGACAGTTGATCCATCGTTGAAATTAACTTTGCAAGCATCCCAGTGTATTTGCTTGGTCTCAGTCAGCCCCCTTCGAAAGAGCACCGGTCACTCCCTTGATGAAGGAAAAGGGTCAGTGATGCATTTAGAATTTCTCGCTGCTGACGCGTTTTCATTGGGAAATTCGGCACGTGGTATCTCTTCATTCATTTCTCCGTTCTTTCAAGCAAACATTTGTATTTGAAGTCTCTGAAAATCCAGCCATGACCTTTACCCAAAGAAAAATTCTGACTGGGTTTGAGTAGCTGTAATGTAAAAAATAAAATAGACATTTAGATAAAATATTTTTGTCTGCATCTAGAAACATAGCAATTGTTTAGTCCAGATTTGGCATGATACAGATAGATGGATGTAACTTACCCTATTTATATTACCTTTGTTCTTAAAGCAAAACAAAAATAGCTTTTCGTGCACATCAAAGAAGGAAAGGGATATCATCCAGAATCAGCCCTGAGTTGGAAGGCAAAAGGACTTATTTGTATAGGAAGTAAATTTGCATATTTTTCCTTTCTCTCGTGGTTCAGTCTTGAATTAGAATATCTTTTTGTTTTTCTACTTCCATTTGTGATCGCTGTGAAATCCTTGCCTGAGGAGTGCCAGGAATTTTGTAAAAATTATAGAATGCAAAAGTTAGTTGAAAGAGGATTTTGAGTCCCAGGCAAGCTGACTCTCAGCTCAAAAAGTACGGATGGCTTCTGCAAGCAGAAACAGGTCTAATGCTTTGAAGAATGTGAGAAATGATCAGTATTTTGGAGGCACTGAAGTGGTTAATCTATTAATCTATACTGGAGTAATAAATCTGCCCGTGTAAACATTTTCCAACTGGATTTTCGTGTTTAGTTTATTTCAGAGAGAAAGTTTAAAAGTGTTTCTAATTTTGCAGTTTCAACACTAAGCATGGTTAGAAGCCCTTCTTGGACTTTTCTGGTAATTCTTCTTGCCTGACCTTGCTTTCTCGAGTGGTCCTAGGACATTGATTTGCTGCAATTGAAATAGTAGTATTCTTTTCTCTTTTTTTAAATGCTTCTTTTTATTGAGGTATAAGTGACAACATTACCTTAGTTTCAGGTATACAAAATAGTGGTTCGATATTTGAATTTTTTTTTCTAATATTTATTTATTACTGAGAGACAGAGAGAGACAGAGCGTGAGCAGGGGAGGGGCAGAGGGAGGAGGAGACACAGAATTGGAAGCCGGCTCCAGGCTCTGAGCTGTGAGCACAGAGCCGGACGTGGGGCTCGAACTCCTCACCTGCGAGATCATGACCTGAGTCGAAGTCAGATGCTCAACCAAGTGTTGCAAAATGTGTTGCAAAATGATCACCGCAATGAGTCCAGTTAACATCTGATTCTTTTCTCAACCTGACTCTAGCTGGGTGCACTGGGATGAACGAGTGACTGCAAATTAGCCTCAGTAAATTAATTCCCAGGCCCTTGAGGTGTCAACGTGTCTTCAGCCACTTCCAGCCGGTATTTGAAGGACTTCCAGGGTCCTTGGCATTGGGGGGGCGGGGGGCAGCGCTTAAAGAATCAGATTTACCCACCCTACAGGGGAGTCGTGGAATCTGGGCAGAGGGGAAGATGTGCTGCCTTTTTCTCAAGTTCATTTATTTATTTTGAGACAGAGAGCGAGCAGGCGGGGGAGGGGCAGAGAGAGAACCCCAAGCAGGCTCTGCACTGACAGGTATGGGGTTCGAACCCACGAAACGTGGGATCATGACCTGAGCCCAAGTCAAGAGTGGACGCCTAACCGACTGAGCCACCCAGGCGCCCCAGGACGTGCTGCTTTTTGATAACAAAAGGAACGGCCTTCCTGCAGACCGCAATGTCCTGCGGCGATTCTTCCCTTCCTGGCTCTACGGGGCTGTGGACACACCCCGTGGGGCTGGAGAAGAGAATTCCCTGTGTGTCCCGTTCCCGCATCATACACACCAAGCCGTCAGCCCACATATTCAAGGATTCCTAGCATAGCAGCCTTTCCTGCTGGTTGCGCTGTTCCACCGAAGGCTGTGCAGGGTCCTCGTGTCCCCAGGCACCCCCGCAGGGCCCTTCTGCTGGTGGCAGAATCACTCTAGTGCCATACCGGGCACAGGTAGGTGCCCAAACCTGAGTTTGCGAGCCCACCCTGGTAACCTGCTGCTACATTGTTCCATTCTAGAATTTGCTTCCCGATGGGCTCAAACGCTTCACGTTAGGACGTTAGGGAACGTCGACTGCCATCTCTTCTGTAATGGACAATGCTAACACGAAGGCGGTTGAAAGTAACAGTGTGATCACATCCTTTCTCTTCCTGTTCTGATGGGTGAGTCAGTCTCCTGGCCTTCGTGTTTACACAGATCCTCAATAACAAATAACAGCTGATGGCAACTTGCTGTGGCATGTACCGTAAGGAAAGGAATTATATTACGTCTTAAACGACGTGGCCTTGGTCCCAATTTTTTTTTTTTTTTAAAGAGGAAGAAGAAAAGGAGGGAGGTAGCGAGGACCTTGTGCTAACAACCAGTTTGGGCAACACTGGTCCCTCTTTCAAGCCTAATGAGGTCCCATTCCCCCAAGGATTTTGATTTATTACCTGTTCCTTCTGGCCTGTGTGCCTTTGGTGTTTATTATTTTGATATTCAGTTAGCATAACACTGGACATCATTTCACTTCCTGAATCCGTTTTTCTCCCCTTTCACGAGCTTGGTTTTGCGGTAGGTCGGATTTCCTCGTGTGAAAACAACACTCACATTAAGACACCTTTTCTGTTTCCAGGGCTCTGTCTTCACGTTGAGGAAAATATACTTGAGGGTTTGCCCAACCGAAGGAAAAAAAAAAAAAAAGAGAAAAAAAGGGCGCTCGATTTGGGTGTCAAAGCTCCAAGTGTCGCGCCTACAAACCTTTACCGTTCATGCCACATTCAGGGACGTTACCGCAGAGCTATGATACATTAAAATTTGCTCTAAGACTAGGCTTAAAGATAGCGTGTGATGATCTTGGGGATGAATTTGAGTCAGAGATTTGATACGGGGGGGGCGGGGGATCTCTGAGCGTTAGGTCAAAAAAATTAGCTCTGCCTACAGGATACTCAACTCCTCATCCCAGATCCAGACCGTCTGCAAACTTGTCTTAGAAGATAGGCATTCTCTGGTTGGCACAAGTCAGGGTGTTCAGAGGCGGAAAGGATTGCCGGCCCTCAGGGAGGGGTGGCTGTTTCCCAGAAGTCACGGTCCCCGTGTGGAGAGAGGGAGCCTTCTGGTCAGTTTCCCCTGTGCTCTGTGGATGGTGGTGACCGCTTTCACCCCCAGCTCCCCGTGGCTCCCTCGGACCCGGCAAAAGTGACCCTCGGTGACCGCTGTCCCTTTCTGTCCTTCCTCAAGAGACTCCTCATTTTAGTGTTTTCTTTGGTTAGCAATTTTTTAGATGATTTTCTCCTGCCAAAGCAGCGTAATATATACTAATTACAGAAAATTTAGAAAGCATAAAGAAAGTACTGGAGTGGAGTGAACAAAATGACCCATGAGCCTATCACTCAGACAGAACCATTGTTAATATACTGTGTATATTCTTGAGGTATCGCTTTTTCCTTTCTTTTTTTTTTTTTTTGGCAAATGAATAGAATGTTTTTAAACTCTTTTTGTTTTTTGCTTTTTAGAAAAAAATTTTTTTAATGCTTATTCATTTTTTGAGAGACAGAGCGTGAGTGGGGGTGGAGCAGAGAGAGAGGGAGACACAGAATCCGATGCAGGCTCCAGGCTCTGAGCTGTCAGCACAGAGCCCGACACGGGGCTCCAACTCACGGACTGTGAGATCATGACCTGAGTTGGAGTCAGATGGATACTTAACCGACTGAGCCACCCAGGCGCCCCTGTTTGTGTTTTTGCTTTTTTAAAGAGAAAAGAGGAAGTGTGAGAGCCGGGGAGAGGGGCAGAGAGGGAGGGAGAGAGAGAATCCCAAGCAGGCTCTATGTTCAGCACAGAGAGCCACTCGGGGCTCAATCTCTTGACCCTGGGATCATGACCTGAGCCGAAATCAAGAGTTGGACGCTCAGCCGACCGGGCCACCCCGGCACCCCTGTACTCTCTCTCTCTCTGCTTTTAATTTACTTGAAACTGCATGTTCTTCTTTATTATTGATTTATTGATTTATCTGTGTGTGAGAGAGAGCATGTGCATGAGTGGGGTGTGCAGAGAGGGTCAGAGGCAGAGAGAGAGAGAGAGAGAGAGAGAGGGAATCTTATGCAGGCTCCATGCTCGGCATGGAGCCCAACACGGGCTCGATCCCACGACTCTGGGATCATGACCTGAGCCGAAATCAAGAGCTGGACGCTCAACCGACTGAGCCACCCAGGCGTCCCCGAGACTGGACATTCTAATTTGACTCTCTGTTTATTTCGGAAGGCTGTATCTGACAGAGGCTAAGAGCATGCCTTTAGTTGCATGACTACTTAAAGCTATTTTAAATTCCGGGGTCTAGCACATATGGGGATGGCACCAAAGAGCATAGGAGCAGCAAGCTAGATAGAAAAGGAAAGCCGTGAGAGGTGTGGCCGCCAGCTCGGAGGGGGTGACACAGGAGCAGCACTGGATTTCTTCTAATCAGATCAGGTTCCTGCTCTGCTGGCTGGACAACCTCGCTGAAGCTGTTTCCTAATCCAGGAAGTGGGAGAACTCCTACTTTTCTGCGTTGTGTTGACGATTCAGTTTATTAAATGAGGTACTGTTTATGAAAGTGATCCGCCGATCAGCCCTGCAAGAAGCAGCTTAATCACATTATAATTGAAAAAGGTGTTCAGGCTTGACCTTGTGGGCTCGGGGGGGATATGGACAGAGTGAGCAAAGGTGGCTGGAAGCTGCAGATGGGCAGGCAGGTAAAAACAAAGATTTTTGTTGTTGCCTTTGTTAATGCATCCGTGTAGTGGATGCGTGCTTTCTGTTAAGGTGGTCATCCAGCCTGAAATTGGGATTATTTTATTTGCTATTTCATGCTGGGCGCTCTCTCTTCTTTAGCCTGTTTATTTTTAACTGGATGGGTACATTCTCCTCTAAAGCTAATATGTTTACTCTCTCACCTAAGAGACTCTTATCAGACATTTACTAGGGATTACAGGCTTCTATATCAGGAATCTTGCTGGATTTACACAAGAGTGAACAGGACAGGCATAGCTCTGTGTTTTAAACAACAGATAAGGTTTTGGAGAAGGGAGGGGAGGCGAAATGGGGAGTCCTGTTGGGTGGAGATGAGGCCTGGGCAAGATACATAAACAACTTTAATACGCGAAAGAATTTCTTTGTCTCTGCTCATGAGCCTCAGAAGCGGGAGGACTATTAAAAGGAAGGGTTGGGGCGCCTGGGTGGCTCGGTCGGTTAAGCGTCCGACTTCGGTTCAAGTCATGATCTCATGGTCCGTGAGTTCGAGCCCCGCGTCCGGCTCTGTGCTGACATCTCAGAGCCTGGAGCCTGTTTCAGATTCTGTGTCTCCCTCTCTCTCTGCCCCTCCCCTGTTCATGCTCTGTCTCTCTGTCTCAAAAATAAATAAACGTTAAAAAAAATTTAAAAAAAAAATAAAAGGAAGGGTTGGCAGGGCAGCACCGAGAACTCTGAAGTCGGACAGCCTCAGTGTAAACCCTGCCATACCCATTCCTTGGCCAGATGCCGGGCACCTCAACTTCACCTTTTTTGTGCTCCCATTTCCTCTTTGGTAAAAAGGTAATGAAAATAGTACCTGCCTCATAGGGCCGTTGTGGGGGAAATATAAGCCATTAATATCTGCGGGACTGGGCACCGGGGTGGTGCAGTCAGGTAAGCGTCCGACTCCTGATCATGGCTCAAGAGTTCGAGCCCCCAGTTGGGCTCTGCGCTGATGGTATGGAGCCTGCTTGGGATCCTGTCCCTCCTTTTCTCTGCCCCTCCCCTGCTTGTATGTGCACGCGCGTGCGCGCCCTCTCTCCAAATAAATAAATAAACTTAAAAAAACCATCTGCAGGACTGATCCGTGCCTACTTTGAGCGGAATCCTTATGTAGGGTTTGTGAAGGTGGTCCTGCGAAAGAATGGGCTTCTAGATATTATGGCTCTGAGCAGACCCATGAGGATCTCTTGTCTGGGCTGGGGGCCACCACACCTGGCTGTAAATATCTAGGTGGGAATGAGGGTGGAGTGATACGGCTTCACATCATGCTATGACCCCTCCATCCCATGGGGCTGAGTCATTGTTCTAAATCTGGAGATTGTGAAGGTCTGTCCAGGGCAACTTTGGAAGAATGTGTCTATTCATTTCCGCTACCTCTTTCCAGGGTCATATTTTGCATTTCTCCCTTTCTCTCTCTGTTTTCCCATGAGGCACTGGGCAGGTGCACATGGACGTTAGTCAGAGATGCTTGTCATGGAGGAATAGAACATATTGATTAATATTAAATCCTTTGAACCAAGAGTAGTGGGCGGTGGTGAATTTACTGGACTTCCACACATTTCTAGTTTATTCTTTTGTGTTGTTCTAAGAGAGATTAGTAGACTGGACTTGAAGACCGCTTCTCAATTTAAACACGTGTGTGTGTGTGTGTGTGTGTGTGAATTTTTCTTGACCATGGACCCTAGTCCTTGAGCACCTAGAGGAAAGACAGATACTCGGGAGGCATGCTTGCGTTTTACGCCCTGGTTCTGGAATTATACTGCTTTGTCCAGACACTGATTCCAAAACCCAGTAGCCATGTGCTCTCAACCAGCTGATTGACCCTTCTTGCCTCAGTTTCCTTAGTTTAAAATAGAGGTAATGTATTTCCTCATTTGTAAGATCATCTGAAGTATTTATAAGATAATGTTAAGCGCTGAGCTATAACCACCCGATAAACATTAGCTGTAATTATTTTGGGGATGTGGTAAAGCTCACTTTGCCTCCTGCTTTGGCCATTTAACTGGTTGGCACCTTCGCTGGACCTTTGCTTTGTCGTGGTGAAAATCAAATAGGAAAAAGCAGGATCTAATTCAGAGTTGCAGATGGGATCGTAGGCAATAGCCCGCCCTACTGGGGACACAGAGCCTGAAACTACTCAATAGGATTTTTCTTCCTTGCCCACCCCGAGCCTCTTTTCTTGGCAACACCTTTTCAGGGGAATCCCCATTTCAGGAGGAACCCGTTCTATGTGGAAGGTATAGGATCCACGTTTACATTTCCCGGGGAGGACCTCAGGGCCACCTAATGGCAGTACATTTTGAGTGCTAGGCCAGGTCCTGTGTGGCCCTTGGTCTTCACATACATAACGTCCCCATTTCCCCGAGGAGACACAACTGAGGGTTAAGTCCCCCACGTCACTGTACAGGGCAGCTCCCTCGTGCCATTCCAGCCTGACGTCGGCCGCTGGCCTCACCGCCCCCGATGGAAGGCGGCTCAGGTGTCCCCAGTGAGCATCCCCATAGCTAGAACTAATGGAACTACACAGAAGACATATCCCTTCCTCCCTCCCTCCCCCCCCCGCCCCCCCCCGGGGTCTTGTTTCACTTGAAAGCTCATTTAGGGAGCATATGATGATTCATTTTCCTTCACAGCTCTAATATCCAGACCACGAGTCAGAAAATTAACCTTTTAACTTAATATATACGTGGTACATTGAGGCCGGTGCCGGTTTGCATCCGCCTAAGTGGTAAGTTTCAGGGGGCTTAATGGACGTCAGGGGGAGGGGGACCGATGGCGGCAAGCTTTGCCCCGAGGCCCCGGTGAATGCCGCCTCGCTTGACCGATCGGTCTAGTTGCCATCATCAATGTTTATCACATTCTTTTATGAGATAGAAATTTCTATCATGGGCATGTAATTTGGTGACTATTGAAAACCGTCAACTCTTTCAGAAGGTTATCAAATTATATATTTATGGATGTAGGAAATTTGCCCTCTTTTTTTTTTTTTCCCCTCTCCCTCGCATTTATCCCAGGTAAATGGGACAAGAGATAAGCACCCTATGGGGAACTTAAAGCGTTATAAAAATAAATAAGGTTGTTATTTTAAAAACGGCATTCTCAATCTCTGACTTGAGCCAACACCTACCTTAAATATGAGCGTGTTTATTTTTAACTTATTGGCAGTAGCCATAAAATGCGATCTCGTCAAATCTGGATTTTTGGATGCGAGTGAAGATCTCTTATGTGGTGACTGATCCAGGTGGTAGTAATCTGAATTGATACTTGACATGTTGCAAGTATTCAGAAGTTTAGGTACAGATTTCTTTTTTTTCTTTTAATTTTTTTTTTTTTAATTTTTTTTTCAACGTTTTTATTTATTTTTGGGACAGAGAGAGACAGAGCATGAACGGGGGAGGGGCAGAGAGAGAGGGAGACACAGAATCGGAAACAGGCTCCAGGCTCCGAGCTCTCAGCCCAAAGCCTGACGCGGGGCTCGAACTCACGGACCGCGAGATCGTGACCTGGCTGAAGTCGGACGCTTAACCGACTGCGCCACCCAGGCGCCCCTTTTTCTTTTAATTTTTAAAGTTTATTTATTTTGAGAAAGAGAGAGAGAGAGAGTGCAGGCAGAGAGAGAGGGAGAGGAAGAATCCCAAACAGACTCTACACCATCAGTACAGCACTGGATCAGGGGCTCGAATCCCCATGCTGTGAGATCACGATCTGAACTGAAATCAAGAGTCAGACGCTTAACCCCGTGAGCCACCCAGACACCCCACAAATTTCTTATATGTTGTGTCTTCTTGTCTTAAGTCAAGCCGTTAGGATATACAGCTGGTCTTAAGCCAAATGGTTTTGAATTGCGTGGGTCCACTTACATGTGGAGTTTTTTCGATAAATACAGTACAGTGCTGTAAATATGTTTTCTCTTCCTTATGATTTGCTTGATTTATTTTTAATTTTTCAAAAATTTTAAATTTAGTTTGGAGAGAGAGAATGCATATGCGAGCAGGGGACTGGTAGAGGGCGAGGGAGAGAGAATCTTAAGCAGACTTCACGCCCAGCATGGAGCCCAACGTGAGGCTTGATCCCACAACCCTGGGATCATCATGTGAGCTGAAATCAAGCCACCCAGGAGCTCCCCTTGTGATTTTCTTAATAACATTTTCTTCTCTCTAGCTTCTTTTATTGTAAGAATCCATAATACATATAACATACACCATATGTGTTAATTGACCTTTATGTTATTGGTAAGGTTACCAGTCAACAGTAGGATATCAGCAGTTACATTTTTAGGGGAGGGGGAGCGGTGGCCCCCCCCCCAACCCTCACGTTGGTCAACTGTATTTAAAGTTTATGTAGATAATTGAGCCTTTGGGAAATTCTGAAAGGTCAGCATCTAGGACCGTATTTCCTTATCTTTTCTGGTTTTCCTGTCCATTTAACACAGGCAATGACAATTGTACTTCCTAGGTAATGTTCGTTCTCATATAAGACTGGTTATAAGACTAACGTGGTGGGTCATAATGACTTCTAGGTATACCACGAGTCAGCACGGACTAAACGTTGCCCTGCACTTTCATTCTCGATTTGGCAAAAATACCTGCAAAGATATGGAGGAAAGATCATTTAATTTACCACTTGCCTTATTGAGTATAGTGCATAGGTGATCATACTTTCTCTAGTTTCTCAAGGTTTACTTTTCTTTCTTTTAGCCAGAAGCCTACCGTTGAAGTCCACTCGGGCAGAATCTGATGGGTTTCATGCTCCCCTGTGGATTGTGGAGTACGGATACTAAGGAGTGAGGGTGGTAACTGTCAGGAGGCAAAACCCAGGAATGTCCAGAAGCCTCTTGCTCTAGAGTCATTCTCTTTGCCTCTGGCCTCCAGTCTACCACGTAGTAAACATTCCACTGCCCTCTACAAGCCAAGCATTGTTTGGGTGTCTCATTTTTCTCAATTGAAATACATCTTATTTTTTATTGCCCCTTCAAAACACTTCTAACCACCTACCATTGTTTCCATACTTTGAGTATTTTATTTTATTTTATTTTATTTTATTTTATTTTATTTTATTGTATGTATGTCTGTGTTATTCTCTTTCCCCACCAAATTGACAAGGAATTTTTATTTATTCCTAGCACATAGAACACTCACTGATACACGCTAGATGTGTAAAAGTATTTATTCAATAAGTTGGTTAATCCATAAATTCACTGATTCAACTCACACTTCTTCGAGTTTGACCTCTCAAACTCTAAGTTAAAGTAGCAAAAGTGTGTTTCCGAGCCCCAGTAACTTTGCTGCTCATATTACTCAGGCTATTAACCAGCTTCTCAAATTCTAGATGGTTCTAGACAGTTTTTTTAAAAACAAATAATTGTTAGGATTTAATTTTTATTATCACTTTTAATCTATAGCAAGGGGGGTAGTGGCTTCTAAGTAAAGATATTAAGGATGCGATTGAACTCTCAGAAGGGAAGATGCGAGGAAAATGGAACCCAAGTAAATGAAGTGGGGAAAGACCCTGTTTGAACCATGTTCTTGGGTGGGTGTTTATTGGATATTTGGGGGGGGCGGGGTTAATTCCAGTAGCTTCCCTGAGCTTTATCGTAATAGCCATCTGTCGTCTTTATATAATGTCTAGGTTAGTCATTGCCTAGGGGTTGTCAGCTAACTTTTTGATTCATTGTGGTGGATCAGCTGAACCATTCCTGCAGTAACCTTCTACCTGTGCCACGTGTTCTCAAAGGTTACAAACACCTCTGACGTTGACAATCCCAGCCTCTTGCTAGACCTCATCCTCCTTGACAGCTTCCTTGACTGTTTGAAATTCTAATTTTGTACTTCCTTCCTGTTTCCTCCATGATGAATATATATAGCCTTTGGCCATTGGCACTGGACACTGAAATTCTCAGGTGCTTTGCATGCACGGTGGGTACAACTGACAGTGGCCGTGTCGAGAGCACACGGGGAGGGTTAAATGAGGTCCCATGTTTAAAGGGCAAGTTGGAGGTGAAGTTGGCTGCCTGAAGTTAGGCAAGTTTCTGGTGGTGCTCAGGAAATTCTAGTGTCCTTCTGACTCTTCGGTCTCCTGTATGCCTTGCCTTTGCACTTCCTTCTTCTCCAATTGCCTTTGAAACTTGGCATTTCTAATTCTTTCCTGAACTCTTTCTGAACCTGCGGCTCTTCCACGCCTGTGAGTTTTGTGTGCTTCCCAGATGTTTGTCACATCTCTGTCTCCAGTCGCACTGACCTCCACACCTGTCTTTCCAGTTGCTTCCTCGACATCTCAACGCAAACATCTCAGAGTCAGTGACCGCCTAACTGACCCCGCGCCCCTCCTTCCAAACCTGACTCCTCTTCTCTAGGCCCTGTTTTGGTTATAAATATCTCTACTCTCTCAGGCATTTGGCCTAGAGACCTTCAAACCAATTTCAGTCCCGTTTTTTATATATCCTGAGACATCTAATGGGAAGGGAGATACTGCTGTTGGTTTGGTGTTGGAGAGGACTTTCTTCCTTTCCCCATTCAAGGGCAAGTTGGAGGTGAAGTTGGCTGCTTGAAGTTAGGCAATAGCTGCTTGATTGACATTCACAGTAGGAGGTCACGGTCTGGGGGGGATGAGAATAGGGAAGGAATTATTGCAAGATGTCCCTGGGTTAACACTGGGGACCAAGCCACACCTCACTGTGTGTGCAATAATCAGACTCTCACAATCTCTACTTTTCAACCACCTGCAGATACCATTAGGGCTCGTAAAATGCAAATAGATTTTTAAAGAGTCATTGAATACGTAGTAACCTTTTTCATTGTATAATATGTCAGATAATGCATACTGAAAGTGCAACTCTCAGAATGTTAGGATGTCATATTATGAAACGTGGATGCAAGGGTGATTGGCTTTCTTCGTTTGGGCACCAGCACATAGGAAAAAAAAAAATCAGAGCTTACAGGAACTTTCAAACGTAAGATTTGGGGGAGAGAAATTGAAATTGGAAACCTTGAAGGGCGCCTGGGTGGCTCAGTCGGTTGGGGGTCTGACTTCGGCTCAGGTCATGATTTCATGGTTCGTGGGTTCGAGCCCCGTGTTGGGCTCTGTGCTGACAGCTCAGATCCTGGAGCATGCTTTGAATTCTGTGTGTGTGTCTCTCTCTCTGCCCCTCCCCCACTCATGCTCTGTCTCTCTCTCTCTCTCAAAAATGAATAATAAACATTAAAAAATTAAAAAAAAGAAACTGAAAACCTTGAAACACTTGAATAGTGAGTTTCAGATTCATACTTCCTGAAAACATATCTGTTATATTCAGGATAAGATACTAAGCTCTGTGTGTGTGTGTGTGTGTGTGTGTGTGTGATGTAACTATGTCTAGGATAAGTCTTATCCTCTGAGTTTATCAGTCGCTTGCTGGATCATAAGGGGAATAAATGTGCAAATCAGCATAAAGGTGCTGTGTACACAAAAATAAACTTGAGTTCTGATTCCTGAAAGCAGCAATGCTTGATGGAAGAGGCGATGGTTGGTTTTAGGCTTTGAAGAGAGGTTAAGATTTTCTTATTTGTAAGTGAGTGGGACTGTGTGGACCATTCAAGTAACATCAGACGGTCCGCAGTCTGGTTTGATTGCATGTAGGATATTCGGGGGACAAATTAGGGCAGGATGTTGGGGCTCTTGGGTTTCTGTACTCTTCTGTTTGACTTTCATGGTATATACAATGGGGCGCATGAAAGATTTTAAACAGGCTTGTCACCATGAACGTGAACATTATATTTTAGTTATTATGTGAAAGGAGTATTGAAAAATTAGCCTTGGGTGCCTGGGTTGCTCGGTTGAGTGTCCCACTCTTGATGTCCACTTAGGTCATGATCGCATGGGTCGTGGGTTCGAGCCCCACTGTCGGTCTGCACGCTGACAGTGCAGAACCTGCTTAGGATTCTCTCTCTCCCTCTCTCTCTCTGCCCCTTCCCCATGTGTTCCCTCCCTCTCTCTCTTTCAAAATAAATAAACGTAAAAAAATCTATAAAAATTAAGTCAAATTAATGGCGAGTAAAGGCAAGGGGAGACGAAACAAAAGAGGTGAGGATAGAGAGAAAAACTGAGAAACTACAGAGGAAGAAACATAATCCTCCAAGAAATGGAAAAGGCATGGCTGGGACTCTAGATTGTGCTGGAGGTAACCTGCTTTTGTTTATTCGGACTGTGAGTTAAAAACGTTCCCTTTGCCTTACATTTGAGAGGTTGATTTGGTGGTTCCCCCACTACGCACAGGTCTTTCAAGGTTCTGTTAGCCATAAAACTCGACAAGGCTCCCTTCCTAAGGGACAGTTGTGGGACTAGCTTTGAGTGCCAGCAGGGGTAATACCTTCGGGGACCAGAGTCTCCTGGGGAGGATGCGTTTATAGCCGAACAGAAGAGAGAAGTTCTTTCGGATTAGCCTGAAGAACTGCAGAAAAGGGAATGAGTTTTCTCCATGTCGATTGTCCCTTCCTCTTCTCCTCTTCTCTCTTTCCCTCAGTCTTGCTTTCAGCCACCAGCTGTTTGCCCCCTTCTAGTGCCCTGGGATTAACATCGGCTCTGCTGCCCGCGACTCAAGGTCCAAACACCCCTTTCCAGAAACAATGCCTTACTTACAGTTACAGTGAGGAAATCTGTGTCACCTTTGTGGCCACAGGACCCGGATAATCTTAGTATTTACTAGTCTCAAAGCACAGATCTTGTTTTGTTATTTTCTACCCCTTTGAGGCTTTCGCAAATCTATGTAAAACTACATTTACAGGCACCCTAGCTGTTATACTGCACTATGATTTGTTGAAAACATGTGGCTGCTTTGTTAGTAAAGGAACCTTTGCCAAGAGCATTGTGTGTGGGAGAGTGTGACTAACTAGGCAAAGGGACTTATCTCTTATCCTATCTGTCTCAGCTCTCCGGGCTGCCTTTGATATGACTTATTTCTTCCCCCACCAGCCCCAGCCCCTCCAGCCTTTCCTGCTATCGTTCCTCCCCAAGTTATTCATATCTAAATATTTTCGCTTTTCAGGACTAATCTGTTCTCTGGATTCATTTTCTGTTGGGTGATCTGAACCACGATTTTCCTCCTTCCCTGAGGGACGGCTACTCACAAACAGAGAGCATTAAAATCCTGCCTCCCCTGCTCCTCTGCCCTCTAAATATTAGCAGCGGCCCTTCTTGCCTTCTCGTGTTAGGATCGTCTTGTCCCCCTTTTGGCAACTTTTCAACGGAGCCTGTGATGCTGCGAGGCTGTTTGAGGGGAAATCTCAGTCCCAATGGCCAAGAAACACAGAAACGGGAAAGCGAACCCGAAAGGAGCTCTGTAAAGTCACGGCCAAGAGTTGGACTGGGCTGCCTTCTGGCTCCAAACTTCTGGAGGTGGTCATCAAAGTTCAGATGCTAACGAAGCCATTTATTCATCCATCTATTCACTCTGTAAACATATACCGAGCGGCTAGCATTAACAAGCTACTGTCCTCAGTGTTAGAGCTCTCATAGTAAACAGGATGGGCATATTGGCTGCCGTTGAGCTCCAGGGGAAGATGTGTTCCATGGGGGAAATGGACAGTAAACCTCTAAATACACAGTTCATTACTTAATTACAGTTGTGCCGAAGGAGGGGGTATAAAGAGGGTCTGTAAGAGAGAGACATTCTCATGGGAAGTTTCCTCATTTCTTTTTTTTTTTTTTTAACTTTTTTAAATTTTATTTTTGAGACAGAGAGAGACAGAGCATGAACGGGGAAGGGGCAGAGAGGGAGACACAGAATCCGAACCAGGCTCCAGGCTCCGAGCGGTCAGCACAGAGCCCGACGCGGGGCTGGAACTCACGGACCGCGAGATCATGACCTGAGCCGAAGTCGGCCGCTTAACCGACTGAGCCACCCAGGCGCCCCATCCTCATTTCTTACAAGCTGGAGATACGGACCATTTTACACTGAAGAATAAGGACTGAGTTCCATGACCGTAGGGGCAATCAAGGGAAATGGGCATGAAGGGTACTGGATCTGAACAAATCTACTTTGATTTGGCAGCCTTCCTGGTAACCAGCCAGCTAGTCTCCCAATTAGGTCACCAGCAGTTCTGTGCGGAAACAGGAAAGCGAGGTCCTCACTTGCAAAACACCAGCTCACGGCCCGCACCAAGAGCTACCGAATGTCAGCTGGGAACCTCATAAACTTCATCTACTTCTGCTGCTGTTGACAGGGTCTTGTCAGCTGCACTCTTGCTTCCGGTTTGAATCACGCTCAGGAATCTGGCCCCTAGGCCGGCGGCTGTCAGTGGGTGCGGTCCTGTGGCCGCCATCCGGGTGTGGCCTGCCGTAAGCGGCCTGAACCCCGGGCCTGGAGACCAGCTCCTAAAGGCTGTTGTGTTAGCAAATGCACGAGGTGCTTGGTAATGAACGGTGGAAGTGGTGGCCCGGTCTGCTCAGGTGCATCTAGACATGACTCATATGGAAGGACGGAGCCAAGGGGAAACTCCAAAGCTCCTTCTTAGGTCATTTGTTTGGTGTCTTAAGTCCACTGCAAGGAACACCTTGTGACCGTGGGGAGAGCGAACTGAGCACCTCCGTGGCTTACTCGGAACCCAGCTATTAAGCCCAGCTCCACTATCTCCCCCTCCCCTAGGTGACCATCACGTCTCTCTGGCCCCCGTAGCCTCCCTCTAGTCCCTGTTCCACCAGCAGTCAAACGATCTTTTGAACGTTTGCAGCAAACCGCGTTGCCGTGTTGAGAACAACCTTGAAACTGTGCGCCGAGTTTACGTCTCATAGTGCAGACCCCGCTGCACTCGGAACTTGGTCTCAGCGCTCTTGAAGCGTTGCCCAGAGACGGTGCTAGTCTTTCCATCCGTCTAATACCCACTCAGCACAGGGCCACCGCAACGTTTTCTTTTTCCTTGAATGCTTCTCCATGTAAAGTTTCACATGTGTTGACGCCCGTTTAGCTCCGCGCCCAACTCACTGGTCCCCTATGAAGGGCGGTTCCTCAACACCTGTTCTCAGCCCCTCCCCACCTCACGCTTCCACATCACACGTGTCGTTCTCCTGTTAAGTGACACCCTGCCACTCGAATGTCCGCAACTGGAAGCACAGACCTTCTCAGTCCTCCTCCTGAGCCAGGCGCGTGTAAGTGATCGACAATATATGGAGACTGAGTGAACCCCGACACCAGAAAGAAAAGACATTTCTTTCCTCCATTCTCTTTTCTTTGACTTTAATAAGTGGCGAAAAGAACACAAGAGACACTCAGAAATCTCTGCCAAGACAGGTAAAGAGAAAGTTCGCTAAAGAGTTGAGAGTTAGGGGGCGCCCGGGTGGCTCAGTCGATCGAGCATGCGATTCTTGACTTTGGCTCAGGTCATGATCTCCAGGGGCGTGAGATCGAGCCCCGTGTTGGGCTCCACGCTGAGCTTCGAGGCTGCTTGGGATTTTCTCTCTCTCTCTCTCCCTGTGCCGATCTCCTCTGTGCTCTCTCTCTCTCTAAAACAAAACAAAACAAAAAATTAATGGAAAAAAAAAGTTCAATGTTATGAATTTATTGGAGGAAAAAAAAAGGTTGTTTCTGTGAGGCAGTAAATCAGACCCTTGCTCCTGGTTCCACAGCTGGTAAGTGGCAGAGCTTAGATCCTGAGTTCCATGGATGAGCCTGCACCAGTCCCAAAAGGGAGAAGTCTGGTGTCCTTACAAGAAACCAAGGCCCGGGGGTGCCTGGGTGGCTCAGTCGGTTGAGCGTCCGACTTCGGCCCAGGTCATGATCTTGCGGTTCGTGAGTTCGAGCCCCGAGTCGGGTCCTGGGCTGACAGCTCAGAGCCTGGAGCCCGTTTTGGATTCTGTGTCTCCCTCTCTCTCTGCCCCTCCCCCACTCATGCTCTGTCTCTCTCGCTCCCAAAAATGAATAAGTTTTAAAAATAAATAAATTTTAAGAAACCGAGGCCTGGAGATCTTAAGCTGGTAAATGTTGGGACCGGGATCCAGGTCTGCTGTCTCCAGAGCCTGGCCTCCTGGCAGGCGTGCTGTCTGAATTCACTTCCTGCACTTCTACGTAAGCGTGGAGTGGATTCTTGGTTGTGTTTTTGACATACCATGTGTAACCTTGACATAGCCTTGAGGAAAAAGAGCTTCATTTTGTTCATGCAAATGATCATTCACCTGCCAATTTTTTTTAATGGCTTCCTCCCTCCCGCCCCCCCCCCCCCCCCCCCCCCCCCCCCCCCCCGCCAGGCTGGGGAAGTATTTATGACCTCATCATTCTTTCTTTCTTTTTCTTTTTCTTTTTTTTTTTTTCACCTCCCTTCGAATCCAAGCCTCCTTCAGAATGACTCCGCCTCAGGGCTAGGAAAAAAATGTTTCATATCCTAATACGTAAAATGCAGCTCCTCTCTTGGTCACAGCTTTCTAGACACAAAAGTGATCTACTTTTGACGGCTGCTTGGAAGGACTTGCTAATGATTTTCCATTGCTTTGTGCTATATAGGAAGGAAGAGTTATTAGCAAAGAGATTAAACCATTTCCGTATACCTAGATGGAGGTCTTGGAAATCGAATCCTAGAAAAAGTTTTCAATTTCCTATGCTGTACGTAATCATGTTTGAAGGTTGGTCTAGGAGTTGGTTTTGGATGAGTAAAGGTTTTTGTGCATCTGACATGGGTTTAGTTTATGTTAGTGACAGACACGCAGTTCGTTCGTGTTTGATAATCAGCGTGATTTGTCCTCCATTTTTCTTCAGATGGGTCACCATTCACTTTCCTCCCATCTATATTTTACAAAGGAGGGGGACTTCTACTTTTTCTTCCTTCATGACCCAACCCTGTGGGAACATGTCAGCATCATGGTCTCATTTTTGTTTGTATTAATTGTATTAATATCAATTTTCATCACGGTTGCTCATGTTTGATATCTGGGAGGAGACACAGACGCACGGGCAGATTATGACGGTATTTCCCCTGACATCCCTCTTTGTGATTTATAATTTATAACTGGGAAAGATTTACCGGCCAAACTGATAATCCTTCCCAGCAAAAGATAAACACACTTGTTAAATCATCAGTGTAAGTCAGATGCACTTGAAAGGGACGAAGAATTCACCTGCAAGCACTTTTGGCATCTTGCTCTTTCCCACGGATCCAGACTGATGACAGAGAAAGCTGAGGCTGCCAAAGCACTTTCCCCGGGAGCACCTCCCAGAGCCCCTGGGGGGTGGGACCAGCCCGACCTGCCCTGCCATCCTGAGGATCTAGAGATCAGCCCTTTTGCTTTACCACAGGAGATCAAGTGAAGGCACGGATGTGTGTGTTCTAGTGCTGTGGATCTGTGGAGTCCAGATCCGTGAATGCACAGGTCCCCTGACCCCATCTTGTTCATGTGGTTCTTTAGGAAGCTCACCTGTAAGCCCCCAACAAGGTACCAGGCCATCCTTGTCCAGGCAGGTGCATGCGGGCTCTCCAAGTCACCCTGCACATTCCTGCTAGCAATTGAAACTGATTTCTCAGGACGCGGGTCTGTCGACCGGATGTCTTCAGAAGGCATTGAATAAATGATCAAATGCTCCCCGCCTGCATGAGTGTAACTGAGTCAGTGGGAGAGAATGCGTGGGTTATACGCTATTTTGTATAGTAGCAAACGCATCACTGTTATCTCGCGTCTGGTTCTCTGGTTCCTGCTCTCATCTCTTAGATTGCTACTATACTGCACCAAAAACAGACGGTGCAGATTCCCCATAAATTTCACTTGGTCTAGACTAGCACTCTTCTGGGAGCTCCTTGGGAATTTTTATTTTGTTCTCCTCTGACATAAGCAGTGTCGGAATGGTCAGACACATAGAATATTAAATGTTGGCCGATAGTTCTGAGAAATCATTAATCCACTACCTGCAGTGCCAAAAGCAGACGTTTAACCTGATCGCATCCGTTACACATGAATCACTCTCTTTTTATTAGGAGTACTCAGAATTTGAAAATTCTCTTAAAAAAATTCCCAATCGTGTTCAAAAGGCAAACAGCACAGGAACTCACGATCAAAACCCTCAGCAGAGCATCGTGAGTGCGTTGCTAATAACTGACATGGGGGAAGTCAGTCTTTTAAAGCTATTTTTTGTTGTTGCTGTTTTTGAGATCCTCAGGCCCCATCAACATAACAAAAAGGAAGAAGGGGCGCCAAGCAGTTATTACTGTGCTGTTATTCCCGCGGCGTAAATCATGATTTGTGACAACCCGGGCTGTAAAGTCGTTGCGGTGACAATGACGAGCAACGCTGCTGGAGTTAATCAAATAATTATTTAACACGTGTTTCTCTTGATCTGGCCCTGCCTTCAGACCATATTTCATTCTTTCCCAGTCTTCGTTACCACCTTGACTTTTAAATGGAGCAAATGAGCACGTATAGGATGTACGTGGAGTTAATGAGGAAACCACTTCTGTCTCCAGTCGGGCTGTGAGCTCCCTAAAAAGAGAGTCCTTGCCGCAGTCAGCTTACTGGATGCCGGGAGCACCCGCTGTCCTTTTTGAACTTCCGGGGTAGCTTCCTGGCTTAAACTCTTTCGGAGTATTCCACACAGGGGTCGCTTACTCTTTCAGATGCCACTTTTCTACTCCATTCCTTCCACAAGCAGATGGCCCGGGTTAGGTGCATAGGGAAGGACCCCATAGTAGTCTGCAGGCACTTCTGCCGGAGAACATTCCTTAAGATGTGAGGGTGAGCAGGGGCGCCTGGGCGGCTCAGTCGGTTGAGCGAACGACTTTGGCTCAGGTCGTGATCTCAGGGTCGGTGGGTTCGAGCCCCGCGTCGGGCTGTGTGCTGGCGGCTCAGAGCCTGGAGCCTGTTTCCGGTTCTGTGTCTCCCCCTCTCTCTGCCCCTCCCCCATGCACACTCTGTCTCTCTCTGTCTCTTGAAAATAAATAAATGTTAAAAAAAAAAAAAAAAGAGATGTGAGGGTGAGCAGTGGTCTGTTCTGTTCCTGAAGGCAACAGCTTCACATTTCTCTCAACTTTTATTTTTTATTTTTTATGAAATACATCTTTTCTTTTATTTGTGCTTTAGTATTTTTTTTTTTACTGTTTCTTTATTTTTGAGAGAGAGAGAGAGAAAAAAAATAACAGCACGAGTGGGGGAGAGGCAGAGAAAGAGAGAGGCACAGAATCTGAAGCAGGCTCCAGGCTCTGAGAGCCTGACATGGGGCTCGAACTCACAGACCGCGAGATCATGACCTGAGCCGCAGTCAGAAGCTTAACTGACGGAGCCACCCAGGTGCCCCTTCTGTCACCTTTTAGAGCCTAGTACGTGTTCCATAAATATTCACTATCGTTATTACAGTTACTGTTACTATGTAAAGGTTTAATAAATGTTTGCTAAAACATGAGTGGCCAAGTGAACAAATAAATGCACATGCCTCCTAGTGGGGTAGCTTTCTACATGCCGATGCTAATCACACAGACTCAGTATTAAATTCAGATGCGGTAGCGTTAGCTGTGGAAGATAAGACAGCTGCTTCCTTTATTCAGTGCCTTGACCTGGTATTTGTAATCAGTGGATATGTAATGAGCCACCACCAGTCTTTATGGACCCAAATACCAAAGGGTGAAAGAGACAATAGCAACTCATCAAAAAACCTGGCCCTCTCTGAAATGTCACGGGTAATCAAGTTCCATGTTAATGGCTTTAGATACGGATAGTACATCACTCAGAGTGATGTACTATCCACGGTGAGGATTGATAGTTTATATGGCAGGACTTAATCGAAATCTTTCCGAAGTATTCCCTTCAATTTTCAGTAATTTATGTTCAAATTCAAGGCAGAGATTAGGTGTTTTTAAAAACATGATTAAACGCTTTCTGCCTTTAGCTCATCTTAAAGTATTGTTTGTTCTTGATCGTCTTTCTTTATAGGGTGGTCATTTGTGTTTTTAGTAACCATCTGTTTCCTTTCTTCATACAGATTTTAACATATTAGAAAAGCCGATAAGCTTACATTTTGTCATAATCTTAAAATATTGTTTAAGTCATTCAATTAAGTTCTGCTCCATATACGTGAACATTATGTCTTCAAATAGAATAGATAAATCGAAAACAAATATCAAATTAACATTTCTTCAGTCTCGAAGTTTACTTACGAAAGTCATGGTCGTGGATATGTGAAATTTAGGTATGAGATAAAGGGAAAAAATACAAAATTTGGAGAGTTTAGGGATTAGATTGTTTCCCTGAGTTTTTTTTTTTTCCCTGACTTGTTTTTCAAGTCAATGTTAAAATCCCTTACTTTTTTTTTCACATAGAAAATTTTCAGTGCCCTATGCGGAAGAAGAACAAGGCTTAGAGTAAGTGTAGGGAATCTTTTATCTAACAAACTACACATTAAAAAAGAAATTGTTCGGGGTGCCTAGGTAGCTCAGTTGGTTAAGCATCCGACTTCAGCTCAGGTCATGATCTCATGGTTGGTGGGTTCGAGCCCCGTGTTGGGCTTTGTGCTGAGCCTGGAGCCTGGAACCTGCTTCGGATTCTGTACGTGTCTCTCTCTCTGCCCCTCCCCCACTCATGCTCTGTGTCTGTCTCAAAAATAAATAAACATAAAAAAAAAAGAAATTATTGCAATTCCAGTAATAATCACAAATAGTAATTTGCTGTGCTGCCTTCTACTTTGAAATTGTCATCCCTTAGCAAGCCGATGTAATTTGTTTCTAACAGTGCTCTATCGTGATCCATTACAAATTCATAGTAACTCTATCTTAGAATTGTCCTGATTCAATAAATAAAAGTTTCTAACGGCACTGTAATCAAACCTGGTAGCAACCTCGGGGTTTTTAGAACAAACGGAATAGATTATGTCTTTTTCAAAAGTCCCAAAGCCGCCCTTCACTTTATCTATCAGTCAAGTAACTTACATCTGTATTTGGAAGCCTGATTGCCTTTGTTGGAGCCCTTAAAAATTCCCCCACGAGGGAGAGCCCCAGGCATACCAGCCAAAAGTTGCAGGTACAGAGATGACAGCCAGAAATCTTCATTCCCATCACTAACTTTACACAATAAGGAGGAGGGTTGTGTAGAGTTTCTGACAATGCAATGAGGTCTTGTCAACGTGCGGAGTCTGCTAATTAATTCCATGTTTAATTGAACTTTGTCTACTTCGGACCTTCTGTTGTTCAAGTTGACTCCCTCCAAATTCACCAGAAGAGAAATAGCTCCTTCCATAATTAGATTGTCTGTTTCCCAGGCAAGCAGGGGAAATAATAAGTTATTTCTCCACTGCATTCTTCTTGTTTGTGTTCAATAATTTTTTATGGAGTTAATTTAAATTGAGCAAGCTTTATGTGAACTTCCTTCCAGAGGATTTACTGCATCTTACGTGAAAACCGTCTACATCTGACATTTTAGAATTACCCACCTATTTATGAGATTATACTGCATTGTCTTCTTGAAAGAGCAACTCAATTTTCAGCATAGATTTTTCGTTCATTGTTTCTTCCCTCCATCTGTTTTTATGAAAGCTAGCTCCCAAGTCACAGTGGAAACAATAGAGGGAGATGGAATGGAGACAATGGGACAGGGTTGTGGCTAGCTAGAAGAGAAGGGTCTGGATCATAAACTGTCAGTGGAAAGAAGAAACCTTGAATCCCCTCCCCCACCCCCACCCCCCACCCCCCACCCCCCACCAGTAATCTATTTCATTCTACAAATGTGTTTACATATTTTTAATAAAAAGGAAATTTTTACCTGATACCTGCGGTCACTAAATAAGCTGCAGATGCTACGAACTGGAACTCACTCTAAAGTTTTCTCTCTCACGTTAGCAGGGGAAATGAAACAATTACGAGTAAGTTATCTGGCGATGATTTAGAAACTGTGCCCAGTACTATGTAAAATACGTGGGTTATCCACACTCTCCTCAGTTGCAGGCCACCCACATGACACTGCAGCCCTAACAAATCACCCTTTTAATGAGTAGCTACTACAGGCCAGACACCAAACTTCACCCCTACCCGTTGTCTCATTTCATCATGACAGCGGCCCCGCGCAGGAGAAAGTCGAAGTCCGAGGACTTAGTTTGTTCTAGTTCACATATCAAATAGATGGCGGGACTAAGAAGCAAATACGGGTCTAGAGGACTCTAGACCGAAGTGCTGGCCTTTCTCATTCTGTCCCCTGCTGCCCCTGCTGTAGACGCTTATGGGGTCTAAAAAGAAGTCAGACAATGAGTAGAAATGTTAGAGAAAAAAGTAACCGGTGATTTATTTCTGCACTACTTTTTCCTTTGGTCATTTTTTTACTTTTACTTACAATCTTTTTGTTGATGATTATGAAGCATCTCTGCCCTAAATATCTTAAGTTCCTGAAACGGATGTCCAGTCTATTCCTTTATCAACTTGATTGAGATAACCAAAATGAAATATTTTCCTTTTATCTGAAACCTTCTGTTTTTACCACCTCCCCTAAAGCCATCTCAAAATAATACCCTGGGGGGAGTGAGGACCCAAAGTCACTAAAATCAGGTCAGAGCTTTTACGATTCGTACAGCTTTTATGTATTATTCAGGTGTTCGGCACAGGCTTGTACCTCGGCATGGGTGGGACAGACTTGGTTCCCATCTGGCCTTTCAGAACGAGAACCACTGTCTTTCAGAAAGCATTTTCTCCAGTGTATATCAAAAACATCTCTATATAATTGTTCCATTATTTAATCACTTAAAAAACAAAACACAACACTGGGTTTTGCCATCCCGAATGTAGCATCCAGATAACAGAAGAGTGTTCTGAAATCAAATAAACAGGAATTAAACATGCCATTTAATAGTCTTGAAGCACAGTGTCAAAAGAAAGAGGGGCAATTCATAGTACCGGTATTAGGGGACAATTACTTATTGGAGACAGTGCTAGTTTAGTAAGTGTCCTTTAGATTTTCGGATTAATCCATTTTTTTTTTAAGATTTAAAAAAAATTTTAAGTCATCGCTACACCCAGCGTGGGGCTGGCACTCACCACCCTGAGATCAAGAGTCCCATGCTCTACTGACTGAGCCATCCAGGCGTGTCGGATTAATCCATTTTTTATGAAAACATTCTACAACAGGATCTGTTCTATAATGTCGGGGTTTATTACAAAGTGCAATTATACTGGTTTGAAGAATAATTTCGATTTCCTATGGAAGTCTTTCATTCCTTCAGTTTCAAAAAATGTCACGTTTCGGGGCGCCTGGGTGGCTCAGTCGGTTAAGCGTCCGACTTCAGCTCAGGTCACGATCTCGCGGTCCGTGAGTTCGAGCCCCGTGTCGGGCTCTGGCCTGATGGCTCGGAGCCTGGAGCCTGCTTCCGATTCTGTGTCTCCCTCTCTCTCTGCCCCTGCCCCGTTCATGCTCTGTCTCTCTCTTTCTCAAAAATAAATAAAACGTTAAAAAAAAAATTTTTTTTTTAAATGTCACATTTCTGGCACGTTCTCTCCCACCCCCCAAACCCAATTACTCTCCCCCTGATAATAATGAGGCCCAGTTGTCATTCCCTGTAGCGTTTGGGTCCTAGAAAATGGATGAGATGGTTTTACCTAATTTGAGATGAACTGTCCTTTGACATTGCTACTGAGAGATGGGTCTGTTTGTTTACTGTTGGGCAGTGGTTTTCTTTTTTTTCTTTTTTAATTTTTTTTTAATGTTTATTTATTTTTGAGACAGAGAGAGACACAGCATGAGCAGGGAAGGGGCAGAGAGAGAGGGAGACACAGAATGTGAAGCAGGCTCCAGGCTCTGAGCTGTCAGCACAGAGCCCGACGCGGGGCTCGAACTCACGAACTGTGAGATCGTGACCTGAGCCGAAGTCGGACGCTTAACCGACTGAGCCACCCAGGCGCCTCTGTGCAGTGGTTTTCAAAGTGTGGTGCCCGGACCACATTGTCATCAACCTGGAAGTTTGTAGGAAATGCAAATTCTCGGGCCCCATCAAACAATCCAAAACTTGGACTGGAGTCCAGCAATTAATCTTTATACGAGACCTGCAAATCATTCTGGTGGATGTTAAAGTCTGAGAGTGACCGCTCCCGGGAATAGAAGCTAGGCATCCTTGCCAAATTTGGCCTATTTTAGTTTTATTTGTTCTATGATTTTAGCGGCACGACGAGCAAAGGCGAGTGTCATTCTTGTATTGTGTAGAGGAAAACAATTTGAGCTCAGGATTCCCAGGAAATAAAACCTTAACACAATAGAAAGTGAAAGTCAATCAGAATGTCTAATTGCAAAAATGTATAGCATCTAAGAGATACTGTCCCCCAAATCAGGTTAAACGTCATTTAACCAAGAGAATCATTTTTTTTTTTTAAATTTTTTTTTTCAACATTTATTTATTTTTGGGACAGAGAGAGACAGAGCATGAACGGGGGAGGGGCAGAGAGAGAGGGAGACACAGAATCGGAGACAGGCTCCAGGCTCTGAGCCATCAGCCCAGAGCCTGACGCGGGGCTCGAACTCCCGGACCGCGAGATCGTGACCTGGCTGAAGTCGGACGCTCAACCGACTGCGCCACCCAGGCGCCCCCAAGAGAATCATTTTAAAAGTGGATTTAGTTAATACTAGTACTGAATCAGGTCAGTCTTCCAGTAAGGTGGTTGATGGAAAGTTTATTCTTCTTCTGCAGCAATAGTAACAAAGGGTTTTTTATTAAGCTTCACCATTCAGAACTAACGGAGGCCCTGTAGGGTAACAGAGACCACAGAACCTTGGATTCCAGACCTAGTCCTGGAATGCTCTAGAAGGAACTACCATCGAAGATGAGTATGTTGGACTAGATCAAGTGTCAGCAAAGTAGTGCCCTCAGGCCTACCACCTGTTTTTGTATGGTCTGAGAGCCAAAAATGTTTTTTACAGATGACATTTGCAATCAATTCCGTAATAGGGGACACTGTCTTTGATACCTAAGTAAGTGAAATGTTATCTTTCCAGATAAGAATTTCATTCTTGGGACGCCTGGGTGGCTCAGGCCGTTAAGCATCCCACTTTGGCTCAGGTCACTATCTTAAGAGTTCATGAGTTCGAGCCCCGCATCGGGCTCTGTACTGACAGCTCAGAGCCTGGAGCCTGCTTCTGATTCTCTGTCTTCTTCTCTCTCTGCCTTTACCCTGCTCACCCTCTGTCGCTCTCTCAAAAAGAAACCTTAAAAAAAAAGAATTTCATCCTTACCAACAGTAAATCTGTATTTTTTTTTAAAAAATGACTTAATTATTACTATTTTATTTTGAATCCCATTAATAAAAAAATAAAGAAAATGTGTTAGAATTTTATCTTGCAATAGAAATACCTTCTTAATATTCTTAATCTTCCCCTTGGCCTGCAAAACCTAAATTATGTGCCGTTTGGCTCTTTACAGAAATGTTTGCCAATCCCTGGACTAGTTGATTTTTAAGGTTCCTTCAAAAAACTCAAATGTTCAGTTACTCTCAGTGCGTATCAGTAAAACCAGTGTTGAGCCGTGTTTTCCTCTTCGGGAGTGAAATCTGATCAGATGGGCCCCCAAACAGAGCCCCATTTCTCTCGCCGTCCTCCCCCATGAGTGCAGTAATTCAGTCCACACCGCCTAGGTTAGAAAATCAACCCTGCTTGGGACAAATCCTTAACTTTACCTCAGTTTTCCCATCTCTGCAGTGGGGAAACAGTTCATGCTCAGGGCTTCCCCGAAGATGGCTGGGGCTTGCGTTGTTATAAACACCGCAAAGCGGAAACCTTATTTGACAGATTGTTTTCCTTTCCCGTCAGTTTTTCTTACATCATTCATATAATAGTCTAGCAAGTAAACAGTTAATCAGAGAACTGAGTTGGATAATGCCCTTTAAAAGTGACTCTGATATTTCTCAAGTAGATTCCCTAAACCTACCAGACCTACTGTGGAGCCAGTCAGTACACCGAGGGCAGTGTCCCCATAGAACCTATTTGGAAGTGTGTGCGGAATAGCATGCCTACACGAAGAGGCTGGAGGGACCCATGGGCTCTCCCCAGCACCATCTGTTCCCTGGAGACGAGTTTGCATATAAGGTTCAAATTTCCTGGGCGCCTCGGTGGCTCAGTGGGTTGGCTCGGGTCTTGATCTCGCTGTTAGTTAAGTTCCAGCCGTTGGTGAGTTCGCCTCTGCCTTGGGCTCTCTGCTCTCAGTGCAGAACCCACTGGGGATCCCCTTTCTCCCTCTCTCTCTCTCTCCCTCTCACTCTCCCTCTCTCTCTCTCTGTCTCTCTCTCTCTCTCCCAAAAATGAATGAACTTAAAACAAAACAAGACAAAGCAAAACAAAACAAAAAACCAAGGTTCAAATTTCCCCCAGAGAGCCACTGCTAAAATTTCAGCCTTGACCTTCAGGACACTCTGTATTAAAATGCAAATTTGTTACCTAGGAAGGTAATTTTTAACCGTTTTGTGCCTATTTATGAGTACTTGGGCCAAAATTAGGTTTTTCAAATTAGCTAGGTGCCTGAGAGCAGCGCTTAAATAGAAACTGACCCGATTCTCTGATTCTCTGAGGTGGGCTTAGGCTAAACCTTATAAAGGTGCTGGGGTGACTGTGACGCGTGCCCCAGCATTTTCTGCGCTCCGCCTTTACGAGAGTCCCTGTGCGCATGCGTGCAGCCACAGGCGCCTTACTATGAGGGACTTTGAGAGTAGCACTGTCCAACAGACACAGATTGCGAGCCTCTTAGATAATTTCAAGTTTAGTAGCCACATGAAAAAAAAAAAAAAGGTGAGATCTACCATGCGGAATTAATTTTAATGGTACATTTTTCTGACTTGCTATACCCCCCTGCATTATTGCTTCAATATGTAATCAATATAAAAACTACTAATAAGAGACTTTGCTTTTGCGGCCCTAAGCCTTTGGAATCCAGCTTGTATTTAACGCTTATAGCCTGCTTTGGACCAGATCAGTAGCTGCCTATGGCCTAAAGCCGTCGTACCGGCCAGTGCAGCTCTGAGAGTCTTTAGAAACTGCTTCGCAGGTTGCAGAGAGCATGGCACTGGTTGTGAAAACAACCCCAGGATGGTCTGGGGGCACAAGGGGAAGCTGGGACCAACCTCAGTTCTTTTGTACTCTGTTCCATCTGTGTCGGATTTTTGCTGACGGTCAGTGTTCACCCTGTGTAACTGCATAAAAACTTTCATCAGCACAGGAGCCGGGGTTAGATACTGACTTCCACCTAATTGTGTGACCTCAGGCAAGTTACTTGCAACCCTCAGTTTCTTCACTTGCAAAACGCGAATAGGGATAAAGTCTCAAGCTCAAGGGATCCTTGTGAAGATGAAATGAAACGATGCCTATGAACACCTTAAGTGCTTGATCTATCATCACAGGTGCTGTTATTGTTAGATATTCTTGCAACCAGAACGGTTTCAAAATGAACCGTAAAGACGGTCTTTATTTCTCTAAGAAGGGGGAAAAAGACCACACCATCTATATGCAATGTTTTTAAAGAGTGGGTTTAACTAGCTCCTTGAATTTGGCATTGCACCTCGTGTCAATCATCTGTGCACCGAGAAATCCTGAAGGTACTACATCATCTGAAGAACATTTTGGTTTTGTGTTTCACCGGAAATTACGATGTGTAAGTATGCCACAGGGAAACTTCCGTAGAAGACTATCCTTAAAATGCAACCCGTTATGGCACTGGGTGAGCCAATGAGAGAAAAGAGTTTTGCTTTCTCTTCTTGTCCTCACTTGTCTTCTCCTTTTGTTTAGAGTCAGCAGAAAGAGCTCATTACCGCAAAACTAAAGGAAGTGAATTCAGAGTTTTCACTGCACACGTGAACTCATCTTCCCGCAATGACGTATCTGAAAGGCCAAATAAGGTGCTCCTTCACTGTACTCCAGCGAGGGGGCAGAAGGAATCACACACGCTCTTGGGTGTAGAGTGTACAATTTGACTCACTCCTAACTTGCTTCCCAAGCCCCGGCCGTAAAAAAAATACAGTGGAATAGTTCTCACCTCTGGGAGAGTGAAGGAAAATCACAACGCATGTCAATGCTTGTTAGACCACATACACCTTTCGTGGGGGTTTTGTTTGGAATGACAGATGTAGTGACATTTTAAAAATGCAAATAGGTGGTGAATAAATATGGGATCTGCTTCCACATTCACGCACCAAATGCTAGACGACTGTGAACCACAAGAGCAAAATAAAGTACCTAACCATCAATTTACTAGGTCATTTTGAACGTGGGCAGCACAATGGCTGCGTGCATGAAAAACCACTCCTGTATTTTGAGAGAGCCTTTCTAAGAATGCTGAAATATTAATAACATGGTCTTAATGTAGTTGAAGACAAAGGAATGTGTTAAGGGCGGCAAGGGTGGCCGAGAATAGCACAATGACAATGTGGTATTTTTCCTTGCGCTTGTAAAAGCAAGAGGAAAAGAGAGTAAAAATAGTCAGTGCGGGGGCGCCTGGGTGGCGCAGTCGGTTAAGCGTCCGACTTCAGCCAGGTCACGGTCTCGCGGTCCGTGAGTTCGAGCCCCGCGTCCGGCTCTGGGCTGATGGCTCAGAGCCTGGAGCCTGTTTCCGATTCTGTGTCTCCCTCTCTCTCTGCCCCTCCCCCGTTCATGCTATGTCTCTCTCTGTCCCAAAAATAAATAAACGTTGAAAAAAAAAATTAAAAAAAAAATAGTCAGTGCGTTTAAAAAACAACAGCCTTCGATTTTCCAAATGCGTATAAAACTCCGTATTCCACAAATGAATTCACATACACCTAACTCTTGCTAGCACACTCCTACCAGCTTCAAGGAAACGGAGACAAACTATAAACTTGCGATCTCATTTTTTCCCTGAAATTAACATAAATATACAACTAATTTTTGAACTTTAGGAAATTCACGACATCCTCTCATTTGACTTCTGTGAACTCTGAATTTAATTTTTTAACTGGAAGTAGTCTGATCAGAATAGAAGTTGACGAAATAGCAATAGTCTGTTTTTCTCTTCCTTACACCTTTCTCGACCTGCTCTGTTTTCGTGTTGCGGCGAACAAATCATGGGCCAATTTTTCTTGTCACTCTTCCACTTCCATTGTGAGTTTTTAGGTTTTGCTGCCTGGTGAAATGGAGGTGCATAAGGATCATCAAGAACATGGAGGATTAAAAAAAAAATTTTTTTTTTTAATGTTTATTTAGTTTTGGGAGAGAGAGAGAGACAGAGAGAGAGAGAGAGAGAGAGACAGAGAGAGAAAACCACCAGGGGAGGGGCAGAGAGAGGGGGAGACAGAGAATCAGAAAGCTGTCAGCACAGAGCCTGATGCAGGGCTCGAACTCACGAAATCACGAGATCATGACCCGAGCCCAAGTCCCACCCTTAACTGACTGAGCCACCCAGGTGCGCCAGGAACATGGAGAATTTCAATCCACTATCCAGATGCGGAAAAATAAAGCAATTTATGCCTCCTCCTCAGTCCCAGCTCTACCAAACCTGCAGCACGTTTCCACAACTTGCCTTTGTTGGCTGTGACTCAGTAACCCCCCAGGACCCAGTGGATTTGTTTCTGAGTTCAGGGACTCGCTGTGTTTGACGTGGGAAGGACAAGCTTGACCCTCAGTGCATCTTTCTCCCCAAGCTGGTGTTTCTGATTTTAGTCGAAACCCTAGGGCCATCTTAAGCATGACCAGAAAGCACCTTGCATATTGAACCATCCCTAATTATGTGATGGGTCTAAACTTGAGACACATAAATCTCAGTCATTGGAGCAACCTGTTTTTCTAAGATTCTCCGGTCCAGTGAAAGACGAAAGCAAATAAGGGAGAGATTGATCTCCTAGCACTTTTATTGTCGGTGCTCCACACATCATAAAGTTTTGGCTCGTTAAAGGAAATTCCATAAACAACTTTAGTTAATAATAGTGAAATAACCGTGTGCCTTTCTGGAGCTTCTGCTAAACTCCCTTTCCGCTTGCCATTACCAGAGCATGATTAAGAAAATACCAACAGGCTGTTCAAAGGGGAGGAATAGACTCCAACTGGGAGCCGTACAGATGCTTGAGGGATGAGGTAATGAGACAAGGGAACGTGGCCATATCTCCTCAGAGAATCACGCAGTTTTGCGGATCTCTTTTTTTGTCTCCTCATTCGAGTGAAACCCGCTGGGTTTCTGGCGTGGTCGGTCTCCTTTCGTGGTCAGGCTGATGGCAAATGCCTAATGGGTTCTTCTCCCAGCTGGTATTTTTTTTTTTTTTTCAACGTTTATTTATTTTTGGGACAGAGAGAGACAGAGCACGAACGGGGGAGGGGCAGAGAGAGAGGGAGACACAGAATCGGAAGCAGGCTCCAGGCTCTGAGCCGCCAGCCCGGAGCCCGACGCGGGGCTCGAACTCCCGGACCGCGAGATCGTGACCTGGCTGAAGTCGGACGCTTAACCGACTGCGCCACCCAGGCGCCCCTCCCAGCTGGTATTTTTGATAGTTTAGGAACATCTTAAGGATGAGATAAATGGACAACACTGAAAGGGAATCGTACTGGAAAGGTGGTGGGTATCTGTCACCTTTTTTTTTTTTTAAACCTCTGGTTGCCCGAAACAACTTTATTTTTCATGGCCTTGTCGCTGTGGGTTTACTACTGATGGTGTTGGTCAATTTTATTTCAAGTGGAGACAGATTTGGGAGGTGATGGTGAAGGGCAGAGGGGAGAAACGGGGGGGTGGGGTGGGGAGCAAGGCCCTATTAATTATTTTTTATTGTGAGGTTTCCCAGAATTATTGAGATTTTCCACATTAGGAAAAGCTGCCATTGGTGTCAGCGTGATGTTTGCGAAGATGAGGTCATGGAAAGCATGTCAGGTGCATAAAGAACTATATGGCCCATGTTCTCTGCAGCAGCCACGTAGGGTGTGTGAGCATAGGGAGGCAGTGGGGTGTTGAAAAAATAGAGAGAGGGGAAAACAAGAGGGTTTTATTAATCTGAAAATGAACATAAAATATTGGCTGATCTTAAAAAAAAAAAAAAAAAATCTCAATATGTTATAGTCCAGAATCTACGGTCGGTACTTTATATTACTTTCCCTTGAAACCGTGACCCATGTCTTACCAACTCTTTTCTTTTATGCCTCGTTGCCTTTGTTGGCCTTTTGCTTTGGTTCCCTCCGTACCGGTAATTAGGAAATAATCACCGATAATTTTTCTGTGAGCGTTTGGATACGCTTCCGACTGTTGGTTCAAGACCACGCTCTCAGATTCCGTAGCATGTAGCCAAGAGCGTAGGTTTGGGGGAGAGAACACTTGGCGTCCAAGCTGGTCCCTGACCTTTACCTGTCGCGTGGTCTGCCACCAAGAATGGACTTTTCAAAGCCAGCATCCCAAATTTCCAAGGGAGGGCTGATAACAGTACGTGTGCGCAAGCTGTTCATCGGGATTGGACACCATCCTGCATGTAAGCAGCGTACCTGCACGCAAGAAGCCCTCGGGAAACATAGCTGCAATTTGACCGATACCCCTGGTTTTAAGAAAATGTCTCCCGTCGGGCTCCTTGCCACCTGACCGGGAATGTAATGACCTTTGAAGAGTGACTGTAACCGATTAATGTTTTTCGTTGCTTTACCTGCGTCTCAAGCCAGGTGATCACTAGCGATTCACAGAAACGTCCCCCTTCTGCTGGGTCAAGGAGGTGACGTTTTGCTCTGCTCTGTTAGTGGTGGCTTATATTGGTGTGTGTTTCCTTCTTTCCCGTAGCCTGCAAAATTGGCTATTACAAGGCCCTCTCCACGGATGCCACCTGTGCCAAGTGCCCGCCCCACAGCTACTCTGTCTGGGAAGGAGCCACATCGTGCACCTGTGACCGAGGCTTTTTCAGAGCCGACAACGACGCGGCCTCTATGCCCTGCACCCGTAAGTTGTGTGCTTCTGTCTCGTTTCTTCGATGCCAACGGCTGCCGTTCCCGCCTGGCTGGGTCTTCTCCCAAGATGACCAGGGAGGGGGCAAGTTAGATCGACTGTGAAATCTTTTGTTACTCAAAGCAGGAGGAATGCTTACGAAAAGGAAGGATCCGTCTCGCTGTCCGGGTCGCCTTCAAAACGCACAGCTGACCACAGGCCACTTTCTGGAGCAGTGATAGGGCTCTCAGGGGTTGTCCGGCAGTGCGATTAGAGCTGAGATTGGGATTTATACATGGCTCTACCGTCTCCTTCGGGAGTCTTGGGGAAGCCTGACAGCTGCGGGGCAGACAGGTCCCGGGCAGGGTTCCGGGGACGGGATCACGTGTGGGCTGTGGTTTCAGTTTGGGCACTGAGGTCATGGCTTGCGTTGTCATTACCCTTCTTCCCTCTTTCCTCATAGTTTTGTGTTCATAACATTTAGGCCCGGGTCCTAATAAACGCCTGTTTAATGATAGGCACTCAATACATGCCGGGCTAATGAATGGATGGGGTTGGCCCCTTGGTATGCAGAGGAGCAGGGAAGTCTGTTCTCCCACTTTCTGTGGACCGAGCTGCTAGTGTTGCCATTGCTTCCACCAGCACTGTGGGCTTCGCAGACCCTGCCGTGGCTGTGACCTTGACCAGAATAGGCAGCGGGGGGGCCCAGGCATTCCCCTCATGGTGCTTCCACCGCGTGAGTCAGTGTGTCGAGGGACAGAGCCAGGCACGCGGGGTTCACACATGTTCTGTCTTTGTTTCCAACATCCCTCCCTCCCCACAGTTAAGAGCAGGTTGACAGTTTAGTCTCCTAAGTTTCGTCTCCGGTTCCTCATCTGTAGAATGGAGTTAAAAATAGTACCTCCGTCATCGTTGTTGGTATTTAGCACCGTCCTGTGGGCCCTGTTAGCATAGAAACGCAAAAAGTGACGCTACTCAGTATATTTTAGCTTTTACTGTGTTTATGGCTGTTACTGTTTTGTTCCCTATTACAAATTCCATCTTGGCTGGCCTGGAGCCAACATCCCTCCAGATAGAAGTATTTTCTGGCTGTGAGGCCATTGTCTGGTTAAGGCAAGTATCAGCCTTAAAAAGAGTGGGAAGAGATTCCAGATCCATCCTAAATTTGGACTGACATTACTGGACCCTCCAGAGTTTCTTTTATAAACGACGACAGCAGTAAGAACCATTTCACAGAGGCGCCTGAGTGGCTCAGTCAGTTGAACGTCTGACTTGCTTTCGGCTTAGGTCATGATCCAGTGTCGGGCTCTGGGCTGAACGTGGAGCCTGCTTGAGATTCTATCTCTCCTTCTCCCTCTGCCCCTCCCCTGCTCACACACGTGAGCTTCCTCTCTCTCTCTCTCAAAAAAAAAAAAAAAAAGAAGAAGAAGAAGAAGAACGGGGTGCCTGGGTGGTTCGGTCGGTTAAGCACCTGACTCTGGATTTCAGCTCTGGTTATGATCTTATGGTTCTGTGAGTTCAAGCCCTGCACTGAGCTCTGCGCTGGCAGTGTGGAGCCTCCTTGGGGTTCTGTCTCTCTTTCCCTCTCTCTCTGCCCCTCCCCAGCTTGCCCTCTCTTCTCTCTCTCAAAGTAAATAAATAAACTGAAAAAACAAAACAAAACAAAAAAACAAGAAGAATCATTTTATGATACCCAGGTAATGTATCAGACACTTTCAATACACCTCATCACAGGGCTCATAGTAAACCAAATCTATAAAATAGGCATTATTTTCCGTTTATACACGACGTAATTGCCAGCTCAGAGATGTTAAGAAGGAGCCCAGGACCCCACCCCAGCTTGGGGATAGAGCTGCACAACCAGAAGACTGACATTTTTCTTATCATAGGCAGGCTCTCTTGCCCACTCCCCTCCCTGGGTCGAACTCAAACTCCCTCCTGACGGAAGGAGAATACGAGGGCCAGCCTTGGGTGTAAGCGTAAATGGGCAAAGACTTCCTCGTTTTCTTTTTGTGTTCCTTCCCTAGACTAAGTACTTTCTCTAGATGGCCATGATGTTTGATAAGCTCAAGTCCCGGTCTTTTTCTTTTCCAACCTGAGAGTCCTCATCCCGTGTTCCACTCTGTGGGATCAGGTAAACTCTCCTCCTCTGACCACACCGGCTGCCAACAGTTCCCTGGGTGTGGGATTTTAGGGCACCAGAACACTCAAAGGGCAGTATTGGGGCCAGACCGTGTGATGGCTGCCTTCACCTTGCATCATGCAGTCTGTCTTCCCATACAGATAGAACCTTCCCCAGACTGCGGCCCGACTGTGTTAAGAACCTCATAAAATTCATCTTTGATGGCAAGATGGTCTGGCTCTTGCCTCCAGGCATTTTCAGTCTCGTGATTCCGATCTGTCACCAGCATTCTAGGACCACGGGCCCATCACGTAACTACTGCACCTTGCTACGTGGGAGCGGTTTAGGGAGACCCCAGAGGTCACCACCTGCCTGAGTTACTGGAATGCTTTGCCGCATGTGTCAGTGTGGTAGCCGAGCCCTTGGAATTTAATGTTTGCGTAGGCATAAATTGTTGGCTGTATCTTGAGGATCCAAATGAGAAAAAGAAAATATGGGTTTTAGCAATTGGGGGGGGGGCATCAAAAAGTTTCAGAGCTAAAGTAACTTTTGCATTTGTCGGCGATTGCTTTCAATAACGTGAAGGAAGGAAAACTGGCAGCTTTTTGTGTCACTGATAAAACACCCATGAAAATAGCGACGCGATATGTGATCTTTTTCCCCCCGGTCCATCCTGTTAGTACTCCGCCTACACTTGACTGACTCAAGCTCTTTGTGTTATTCTAAGTTTATTGCGTCCCTCTGACTCGAGCTAGGAGGAAGCACGGTGCTGTTAACACCACAAAGTTCTGAGGTTGTTCAACCCCTCGACGCCGCTTACCCATCGGTCAGCTGGGATTCTCATGATCTGCCTGTCGGGTTGTTTTGAGAATTAAACAAGAAAATATTTGCAAAGGTCTGGCCCACGGTAGGGATCTGACAAATGTTTGGTCCCTTCTCGTGTCCCCAGCTGGTCACTTCCTCCCCCAAACCACGTCCACACCACACTGCCAGCGCGTCTGACTGCCTCTCTATGGTGCTTTTCTCACTTGACCGTGCAATTGAATTGCCCAGTGGCTGCACTAGACTCCAGAATCTCTGGGGATAAGATTCAGGCATCAGCATTTTCAAAAGCTGCCCCCGTAATTGCATTGTAAACACAAAGTTGAGCCCACTTCTCTACAGAGTTTATTTTTAAGCGTTTTTTTTTTAATTTAATAAACATTAACGACATAAGACTCTTAAGACCTCCTTGGAGACAAGGATAATTGGGGGGGGGGTGACCATATTTTGCTAATAGGTTTACTAGTAAATTAAGCAGCAGAATTATAGTCTCTTCTACTTTACAGCTCACTTTCGGGTTTTCCCTTCCTGCACTGTCCCATACTGTGGCCACTAGGCACATATGACTCTTTAAATTTAAAATTCAGTTTCCAATTTATGCTGTGCCATATTTCAAGGGCTCCCTAGCCGCATGGGGCCAGTGGTGACCATACTGGACAGCTCCTCTGTGGAGTATTTTTGCCATCGCAGGAAGTCCTGGTCGGCACTTAGTAGGCATTCCAATAGAGAAGACAGTGGGAGTTTCTCCAAGAACCTCCTATTCAAATAACCCACAGAATGAAGCCCTTCCCCCTTGCCTCCCCCCCCCCACCCCGCCCCAGCTTTATCGGATTCTTTTGACAAGATGTGGGGGAGAGAAAGGAACATAAACATCAGGGATCCTTTCAAACCGACTCCAGCCTTTAATCAGTTCTTACCAGTTGGTTAAGCCAGGTGACAAAGCCAATTCCCTTGTGCTGACAGCCATGATAATCAGGCACCTTCTTTGTTCATTATGCTATCTTTAACTCCAGCATTCTCATGCAGCCCTGCATTTAGTGATCGCTCACTGTGACGGCACGCTAATGAAGAAATAAAACACACTATCTGAGCCTCATTCTTCTAGCCAAAGAGAGACTCTGCTCCACTGGTTTGTAAAATCAGGTTTTTGTTCACTCGGAGAACGATTAGACCAGGTGAACACAAGCAGCATCGGCTAATTTAGAAGGAAACACCTAAGAAGGTCTTCATACCATGCACGCTGCTTGAGAACTTCAAAGGATTAAATGGCCAATAAACACTATCTTTAGGAGTGCCTCTCTTGGCATTTCTGGTTAAGGTTAGCATAAATGGCCGCCTGTGGGATAGGCTGTATTTCCGTGGAAGCATCACGAATATTTTCGAGAAAATAATCCGCACCCCGGTCAGAATAGAGAGTTAGAAGAAATGCTTCTTAAATATCAATGCATGTAGGAAGCACCCGGAAGTCACCTAGGGGTTAGCAGGAGAAGTCGGACCTGATAGGCTGCATTTGTGACAAATTCCCAGCTATTGCTGATTCTGCTGGTAGTTGGACCATCTTTGTGTGGTGAGGATTTAGATCCTTCCTGATGGATGGCAGGAGACAGGAGGCCCTCTTTTCCATGGCTGTAACTGTCAGGCCTATTCTCCAGCTCAGTGGTGACTCTAGGAAGATATTTCAAGGGTGGGGGACATTCTCCCTTGATGGAAATTGAATCCTTCCTTTGTCTCCCAGAAGAAAACCCAACCTGGTTTGGAGTTACATCATCAAATACACTCACCATGGAGCTTTGTTTGTTTGCTTGTTTATATTTTCTTCCACAGTCCCCACCAGGTTACTGCCTCAGAGTGGAAATGTCAATGTTCACCTCAGACACGGGTATCAGTCAAGAAAGGTGACAGGGTTTTTGTGACTGCCAGCAACACAGACTCCCATACCTGTCTACACACAAGGATGCCGTTCAAGCTGATGAAGAAATTTTGATCCCGTGAATCATTTCTTAGAGGGAATTTGAATGTGATTTTTCTTAAAGAGATTCATGTCATTTAACTCTACTGATAACCAGCCCCTCCCCTCCAGATCTCTTTCACCTCCCTCTTACCTTTCTCTGTAGTCAGGAATGTGGTCTGACAGTCAGCAGTGGTGGGAGAAGCCAACTACATGCCTGTGCAGGAAGCCTTTTGATTACCTTAGTTATTTAGTCGCTTGTTCAGTGACGATAGTGAGAAAGGTCTTTCCCTCCCCGGGAGACCGAACCTGTATCCTATTTAAGGTGACTTGCCAACCCCTTACTGTGTGGCAAAATGTACTAGACAAAAATGCCTTCTAGAAGAAGTAAATCGGGCTTCGGATATCTGGGAAGGAAAAGCTAATTCGTGGTTTTGCCACCTTGACTTCTGAACACCATTACCAGAATGGTTTTCTGTACGTTTCAGTTGGAAATCTGTCCTTGTGCTTTGGGGTGCTCTTTGTTTAACTTGTTGGATGAAACTTATTACAGCCTCCTGATTGGAGCACTCTGTGAAATAAGAGATTATGATTTTGGATTGCCAACTTGAGGGGTCTTCACAAATCTGTCTCCAAGTCAACGGCCTTGAATGATTCAGTCAGCTGTGCCAAACAAACAAAGAGTGACTGATTGATCCTCAGACGTGGCCTAAAATACCCCAAATTTGCAGCTTTTAAGACAATTTATACTGGAGGAGCTTAGAGCTAATGAGGGCAAATTTCCCAAGGTCTACGACGAAACGTCCTGATTTGAAAACGCTGGTCTGCAGGCTTAGGTTATTGAGAGACTGAAATAGCGTAGCTCCAAACAGCGAACATCACTTACTTTGTTTCTACATTTGCCTTTTCTAATTGAATGTAGTGCACCACTGTTATTTCCTCCAGAAAGTGTATTGTTTTAAAATTACCATTTCAGGTCTGTTACTCAAAGCCCTCGCTTCTAATGCCTTCTGACAGTTATCAACATAATGAACCATAATGAAATGATGAGCAATTTTCAGTGGAAACCCAATGTGGATCCCAGTGGTGCTGTGTGACTGTGTTGTTAAAACTTGAATGCAAATTAAAATAACATCGTCCTTACTTGTTTCCAAGGTCAGGAGAAGAGAGACCCTTTTTTTTTTTTTTTTTAAGCGCTTTAATTTTGGAAATCTCACATCCATTTTCAAACAAGCCCTTGAAGGTGCCACTGATGTTCGGTTCAGTTCTCTGCCCCAAAGATTTACATGCTTAACAGTCTGGCTAAGGGATTTGGGGAGGGATGTCTAGCATGAGTCTTTGATGTATAAACCATAGCATAAAAGGCAGCCTTCGGTTTTAAGTAAGCTACATTTTTTTCCCCCACCCAAAAGCATATATCTTTTTGCTCTAGGGCTTCCAATAACTAGCAATATAATGGTGGAAGGCAGGACATTCTATGAAATTGATCAATGAGAGTGTAGTCAGCGGTCATGAAAGACCCGTTGGTGTAGGAGTGAAAACAAAAGCCAAAGATTCCTACAGTTTCGTTGATAAGTGTTGCAAGAGATCCGTTCGTTGATCTCTGACCATATCCCAGTTGATCGGCCATGTAATCAATCATTTTTGTGAACCTATTTTTACGGAAATTCTTGGATCTGAAATTTACAGGGGAATTTGTTGCTTTATGTCATTTATCGAATTTGTGAAATGAGACTACAACTTCATGCTACATTCCGTTTGTCGCGGGATAAAAACTCAGATTGAGACACCAACTCTCCCGCTGCCAGATTCTGTGACAGGGATTTTAGTTCACAACATATGGTCATGCCGCCCGGTAATCAGTTGTTAAGCCGATTAATATGCCTGTCCTCGGACCATACCCAACAGATAAGAACAATCAAAGAGATTTTGATGATTCAGATGCAGTCTTCAACAGGTAAATGAACCTGTTGGCTTATTTGGGTAGATCTCAGTGGTTCAGAGTCTGGTATCGGTAATGAGTAACCCACATCCTTGCCTCTCCCTTTCTGATTGCCTTTCGGCATTTTGACTACCAATAGAGAGAAAAGCACCTCTGGAGAGGCCAAGAGTGTGATTCTTGTACGAAGAGAATTAGGGCTACAGGGGGAAAGATCACCAAGTAGTGCTTATTGGAAGAGGATGGATGGATCCCAGTCTGACCACTTGCCATTGGGCTGTTTATAAAATTTGAAAAAGCTTCAGGGTATTTAATAAGGATCAAGTGTCCTCTCTTCGAACTGTGTGTTTTAAAACAATGCTGTTTTAGCCTTCTCTTTGTCCTCCAGCCTACTTCTCATTTTATACAGATCAACAGTCCAATGTGGACATTGTATAGGGATTACTAGTACAACGTGGATTCGACTGGAACGTGCATAGGTTTGAGGAACACTGATGTGATACATGCCCAAGTGAAAGACTTGAATAATCTCTGCCAACGCCATTTAGCCAGCTTATTGCAATTTTTCCACCACCATGAATGAGTCAGAGTGGCTTGTTATCAATCGAGCCCTGTCATTTCTGGATCGCATTTTTGACACTAGTCATGGAAGTCATACAGTGGTTGTGCCCAGCATGCTTCTATGAAACAGGGTCAATTATACCTTGTGCTGAGGTCCCCTGGGGTGAGAACTGGATACCTTCTTTGCTCTCAGTATTTTGATTTTCCTCCCATAGTTGACTCTTATTCTACACATGATCTACAGCTCAACAGAAGATAAACTCAGAGAAGAGTTTCATTGCATCGATATGATTGCCCCCCGCCCCTCGTGTGACCTTCTCCCTGTGCCCCCACCCCCCTCACCCCAGGGGAGAAGCCTTTAACAGAAACTCCTAATTGCCCTCTTGAGTGGAAGTTAGGACCAGAGAGAGAGGTTAACTCAACTAAGACAAGAGCACCATCTAGGAAGTCATGGCAGCACATTTCAGCCTTAAGGACAGGCAACTAGAAGAAACGTGATTCTGGGAGGAAGTCAGAAAGTGAGGAATGGTCCACAAAAAGCTCAGAGTCGTGCTTTCTTTTTTCTTTTTTTTTTCTACCCCCCCCCCCCCCGCCTTGGATTGCTTGTATCTTTGTGACAGGGGCCATTATAGCCCCAGAATCAGACTTTCTGATCACAGTACCTTTGCGCATTTGGATCGTGTTCATTTGGGCGACTTGCGAAACTTTTCTTATCTTCGGTTTGGTCATCAGATTGCCGAGGCTGATCGATGCCCTTTGTCAGATTTTACTATGAGGATGAAATAAGATAAAGTATGAAAAACCAGCTTGCAAGAAATGTAAATTAATTCACAGCCTGGCTACTTTTAAAGCGAACTGCTCAAAATTTCGAAGAAACGGAACAAAGCGCCTTGCTCTGCCTTTCCCACTGTGGCCTCCTCATGACTAATGGGGAGTTTCCTTTTAAAGCACTTGAGCCATAAACTAGTCGTCCTCAAATAAATAAACCGAAACCTCCGTGAGCCCAGTAAAGACGAAGGTGTCTGGAGAGGATGATGTGAGAATAGATACGCCAGAAAAAGAGGCAGGGGCAGAATTGCAGCAAGAAGTTACTTTGACAGGAAGCCAAGAATGTTTCACGGAGCAACAAGTGGTTGGTGCATCCAAATGGTTCTATTTGTTAATGACGGGCAGTTACGCTTTGGCTCTACTCATCGTTGAAACACAGAAACTGCACTGTTCATCGATCTCAGAAGAGGTGTCCCCAAACAGCAGTCTTTGTGTAAACTGACCCACAGCCGCAGGGACTGAGAGAAAGCGATTAACAGTGGCAACATACACAACTGTCGGTGGGAGGAAGCCTGGGCTTCGTTTCAGGCAAAACTTACACACCCCAACTGTTGACTCTGTGTTCTAGCCTGTCTTTCAGCCGGAGAGAGATTAACACAGGCTTATCTGAAGGGGTGGAAGGTTTTACGGCTAAGGCACTGAAGTATCATTGACAGTCCAAAAGTTGGACATGATTAATGAAGCCTTATGAAGTGGAACTCGAGACCCACGGCCCCTCTTCCTCAGAAGAGACGTCTTGTACTTGTTGCCTTGGCATTTTGGTAGGGTGACAGTCGCAGCATTTGAAGACATTGATCATTTAAGAGTCAGGCTTCTGCCCATGCTCCTGGGGGATGTTTCTTTCCACGTCCAGAATTAATTTCGTGGCTCGGGCGTGGAATGTTAAAATGGTGATTAAAAATCCGTTAAGTATTATTAGATGTCTGTGAGGGTTCTGGAAACCACTCTTGACGTGAGCCCAGCTACTTTGTTCTCCTATCAACTATCTCATTGCTTTGGTTGCAGGCTTGCATTTTTTCAAACTTCTAGCCTGTGATTGCCTTTTTTTTTTGTTTTTTTTTTGTTTTTTTGGGAATATCCTATTTTATTTTATTTATTTTAAGCAATGTGGTATTTTATTTATTTTTTTAATTTTTTTTAGAGAGAAAGTGAGAGCAGAGGAGGAGGGCAGAGGGAGAGAGAGAATCTTAAATAGGCTTCATGCTCAGTGCAGAGGGTGATGTGGGCTTGATCCCCTGACTCTAGGATCATGAGCTGAGCCTAATCAAGAGTCAGACACTCAACTGACTGAGCCAACCAAGTGCCCCTATTTTTTTTTTTTAATTTTAGAGGGGAAGGGTGAGAAGTGCAGAGGGAGAAAGAGAATTTTAAGCAGGCTCCACACTCAGTGCAGAGCCCAATGTGGGGCTCGATCCCACACCGTGGGATCATGACCTGAACGAAAATCAAGAGTGATGTTCAACCAACAGAGCCATCCATACACCCCTGGAATATGCTTTTGCAACATACACCAGTGCTGTAGTGGTGACACCTTTGATGAGTGAGCTGGACTGGGTTCAGGAATCGTCATTAATTCGTTTATTTATTCAGTAGATACTTAATGAATACCTATTAATAAATTTGGCACCTTCCTAAGGGCCGGGGATACTCTCATGAACCAGAAAAAAATATTTCTGTTCTAATTGGAATATGAATAATAAATAGGATGATCAAAAATTCTCACAAGAAGGAAAAAGATGATGTGATAGAGTACAATGGAGGAAACGAAGCGTTTCATTTTGCGTGGAGGGAGGAGGGAGGAGGGAGGACCTGAGCTGGGACCCCCTGAGGGATAAGGAGGCAGCTATTGGAAAAGCCAGGGGAGAGAATTGCAGGTGGAACTCCCAAGTCTAAAACATATGAGCTGCGTGTCTCGAGTTGTGCTAATAATGGGAATTTTCAACTTGACTTTTCCCCCTAGCCTTACAATCTGTTAGCATTTTAACAATTGTTATAAGACATTGCAAATTTTGGGTTTATATAGCATATTATACCTTGCATCCATATAGATTTATAAACCTTCGGCAGAACCCACTTCTGGCTGCAGTGATCACTGTATCCGTCTTTTTGGTTTCCAACTTCTTCTGAAGTACCAATTGCTACCTCTAACATTGAAAAAGAAAAGCATTTTATCTGGCTTGTGGGTTGGGGGTGGGGTACGTAGAGAGCCCTTAGCTTGACATTGACTTTCCTTGGAATGGTTTACACCAAGCTCCTCCTTCGCATCGGAGGCATTTATGACTTTAGGTTCAGTGTTGGCTGATCCCTTTTCAATGACTTATTGATAAGTAAGGCTCATACAGATATCATGTGGACATGTTAACATTGGGTTCTCCTACATGGGGCTACTTTAAATCCTGACGTAAACTAGTGTGTTCTCTAAACTACTCGGGAATTAGACTTTTGCCTAATGCACAGGAGAGAAGAACTTAAGATTTGTAGAGTTACTAGAATGTTCTTTTATACTTGGAATGTTGCCCTTCTTAAATGTCACATTCACTCAACTTCTCTAGATAGAGTATGCTTTATTTCTGGAAGGTTGTCTTTTCCCAGAAGAGAGTACATGATGGGTTAAGGGAGATCAAGATTCCTTTTATGATACAATATGATATGATATTTTATTATATGATATGATAGTCCTTTGCTTTTGCTATAATTTGGCTAAGGTTTCTTTGGGACTTCATATTGTCAAACTCCTGTCAACCAAATGCAACCTGACATCCCACTAGAAAATAATAATTACCCATTGTAGCACCTTTCACAAGTACCTGCTGTGCAATCGAGAAAGTATTTCACACCAGTGAAGCAAATGGATGTTCATTCACTTTATTCACAGTGGCAGGAAATACGGTGCCCATTGCTTTCAGAGCACCGAGGAACTCAAGAAATAGGCCATAATATTGCACATATTTTATTTCTTCCTGAGTCCGTGAAGGTAGATGTAACTTCAACCTTAGAAGCCAGGGCTGTCGGAAGATATAAATCAGGGGTTCTTGGACTGAGCTCCCGAGATAGTTTCAGGGTATGCTTGAAGTCCCTAGAATTAATGTGCCAAATTGTGAGGATTTTAACGAGCATCTTTTTGAAGGGAGGGTACACTTCTCCCAACAATTTCTTTGTAGCCGGGGCTGGTAAACTACGGCCCGAAGGCCGAATTCGACTGCCCCGGTCTTTGAAAATAAAATTTTCTTGAGATGCAGTCACATCCATTTGTTTAGGTGATGTCTATGGCTGCTTTCGAGGTACAGTGAAAACTTGAGTAGTAGCTACAGAGAACGAGTGGCCCATAAAACCTGAAATACTGACTAGCTATCTGGTCCTTTACAGAGAAAGTTTTGTTGAATACTGTTGTAAAGGATTTGTAACTTAAAGATTATTGTATTTGACCTTTGGCCCTGATAGCAGAGTTATTATCTATGCCACTAACTTATATTTCAAACACGAAGGACATTCTAAACATGAGACGTTTAAAAGAGTTTAACATTCTACCTCCATTCGTGGAGGGACTTATATACATGAATTCCAAAGAAGTAAAAAAAAATGTAAAGGAAGTCCATTTATTTCCCCTTACCGACACTCCAGCATTTGATTGATTTGTATTTAAAAATGTCTTGGGGCGCCTGGGTGGCGCAGTCGGTTAAGCGTCCGACTTCAGCCAGGTCACGATCTCGCGGTCCGTGAGTTCGAGCCCCGCGTCAGGCTCTGGGCTGATGGCTCAGAGCCTGGAGCCTGTTTCCGATGCTGTGTCTCCCTCTCTCTCTGCCCCTCCCCCGTTCATGCTCTGTCTCTCTCTGTCCCAAAAATAAATAAACGTTGAAAAAAAAAATGTCTTAATGTTGATGGTAAACATAAAACGTACAGGAAACTGTGGTTCTAGAAAGGCTACTAAGGAAAATGCCAGCCTACCTTTGAAAATGTAAAACTTAACTTTCTTCAGGTATAAAATTGCCCACAGCTTCTGAACCAAATAAACCATCGGCTGGAACCAAGATGGAGAAAGAAAGCCGTAATAACCAGTCCTCAATTAACAAAACTTTGATTGAGGGAGCTCACATATTTTTTTTTTAATTTATCTTTTTAAGATTTTGTTTTTAAGTGATCTCTACACTCAACGTGGGGTTCGAACTTACAACCCCTGAGATCAAGAGTTGCATGATCTACCGGGCCAGCCAGGCACCCCATGGAGTCCGCATTTTAAGCTCCCAGCCATGCTGGGCTGGTAACGGAGATATAAAAAATGAGAGTGAGTCCGGGGCCTGCACTATACCTCCTCCTGCTCACATCATCCATATTTAGCTTCCTTTAGTCTTTTCCTTCCCCCTGATTTCCTGCCCTTTCCTTCTTCAGGTATCCAGGAAAGCATCAAAATGAGTCTGATTTGTCTTTCCCTTTGTCTTCTAGAGCAGGCAACAAACAATAAGCATGTGAATGAGTCCACAATCCCTCCCAACGGAAGTGATCACTAAGATATGGTATACAGCCTTACTTCCTTTTTGCAAAGTATTATTAAAGTGTAGAACAGGGGGACTTGAATTAAACGAGGTATATTGAGACACCCCTCTCCAGGGCTTAATGCTAATGAGTCTGTAAGAACTGACTCCCAGCTTTAGCTCAGGGAGGGCTGTATTAATTCACACACTGTAGGTAGGGGGCCTCAGGTGCATTGCAGGACTTTGTTAGTTTGCCATCCAGCCATTCATTCACTTGTCAACTCCTCAAACGTTTACTGTGCTTATGCTGAAGTGGGAATCAGGGTAGACACTGGGAAACGCTGACGACATCAGCTCTCTTGGGGAGTACATAGACCGGTGGCAGAAACAGATAACGCAGCGTATGTCTGATCAGCAAGACCCCGTCACGTGGTCCAAAGTTAGAGAAATAAATGTGACCTGTACGGTGGGACGATGCCATAAGCAGGATTGCTGACGGTACTACATAAGGGCTAGTAGTGGGTAGTTTGGGAAAGGATAAAAGGACAAGACCCTGTAACGTATAATGACCTATAAGCTACCTGAGGCTTGGTGCTTAGTAGGTGCGATCTCAATAGGGAGACTAGAAAATTTAAACAAAGAGTATGATTACCGTGTTTTGTTACAGATCTCATATTTGTAATTGGAGACTTGCTTGCAAGTTGACCTGTTTCTGGTGAGACAGGCAAAATCCCTTGTCAGAAACTTAATGGTTCCCAAATATCCAGATACACTACTTACTTCACGTAAACAGAAGACAAGATGATCTGAGTTACGTTTTTGTCTTTTTTTTTTTTTTTTCCTTCTGGATGCCTTGTATTTACTGAGACAGCCCGTGTTACTCAGAATGCTATTTTCTTTTCATTATAGCCATCTCTACAGGTAATTGTGTTAAGGTGCTGCTGTCAATATTAGGTATTACTGTTGGATCTGGATGGAGTTTTGGGTTGTATTAAAGCGTATACTTTCTTGTCTTGAGAATACTTTCTTTTCTGAGGAAAAGAGGGCACCTCTTTATAAATGGAAATATACTTACCATCTTTCAATGGACATGAGTTTAAAAACAAAGAAAGAAAGAAAACCACGATCCTGCAAACAAAATACAACCACCGTTATGATTTTAATTTATAAAGCATGCACTCTTTCCCAGGCCTTTGCAGAACACCGTGATTATCGTACTGGGTGGGCATTTTTCTATCTGCTACCCCTCCCCCCCAGAAAAACCCACAAAATAAAACTCTACCATAGTCCAATTTTTAAGCCCATATAACATCACTCCCTATGGCAGCAAAACAAAACCTATGCAGTACAAGTCACCAAACCATTCATGGAGGCATCATTGAACTTGAATTTGCCTAGTCCTCTGTCTTCCCGTTAGCATCCACCGCAGGGTCTTCTTTAAGAATCGGTGCCCAGAGAAGCCTGTTCCAGGCCACCACTTGTTTGGGGCCCAGCCCTCCATTTTGAAATCCTGCAGCATCTTTTTGTTTTGTTTTGTTTTCCTTTCTTTCCCATGGGGCAGTGTTATATCTCTGAGTCCTGTGACCAGTTAGTTTTCTGCTCCATTTCTTCTCTGTTTAGACACTGCCGTGCCCCGTCCTACATACTAATTACTGACTTTTTGCTTCTGCATTGCTTGATTCATTGTGTCACATTTTCCCATGTGAAAGTGGATCAGGAACCTTGGCAAGGAGGTTAATGGATTTAAGAGTCACTCGTATTTGACCCTGGAAGTCATAGCAAAGTAAGAGCCAGTGGCTGACCCATTTTATAAACCGAGCCGTGGTAAGTTTTAGCTGCAGACTACTAGTGGATTTCACCGTGGTGGCAAGCACCCGTAAAATTTGAACAGGATTGAAGATACACCCTCCCTTTTTACCTTTACCTCTTAAACTTTGGCCGAAACTACTGCTTTTGTTGTTATTACACCTCTATGGGGAGCCACATAACGGAGTGCAAATAACCCCGGAGTGGGAGTCAGGACTTTTCGATTTTAGTCCGACTCTGTCACTAATGAAGTTGCAGGTCCACTTACTGGATCTCAGTTCCCTCGTCTTTTTAAAATGAGGTTGTTTGGCCAAATCATCTTTAACTTCCTGTCTGTCTCCAGGACACTATGATTTTAGATAACTGTTCACGTATTCAGAACCCACTTACTTACCTTTATTATATTCCAGTCACTAAGCTAAGGACCATAGCTATAAATATGAAACCTCAGCAAGAAAGAAATTCGTATTTTCTTTCTGCAGACTTCTGTGGGGGTACTCTTTTTTTTTTAATTCTTTTTTTCAACGTTTATTTATTTTTTTGGGACAGAGAGAGACAGAGCATGAACGGGGGAGGGGCAGAGAGAGAGGGAGACACAGAATCGGAAACAGGCTCCAGGCTCCGAGCCATCAGCCCAGAGCCTGACGCGGGGCTCGAACTCCCGGACCGCGAGATCGTGACCTGGCTGAAGTCGGACGCTTAACCGACTGCGCCACCCAGGCGCCTCCCTGTGGGGGTACTCTTTTAAGAACAAATTTTATGACACTGGACGGGGCCTAGATCTCAAAATTAAGAGAGGCTGTTGATAATTAGTCTCGAGGGGAGATCGGGAAGCCCTGGATTAACCCTTTTTCAGCATTACCACCAAGATCCTTTAGCAGTCCAACAGCATGAGCTGAGTAATAAATATTGGGTATGACTCCTTATTAGTAGGTTGCCTCGTTCGATTTTGTCCCCGTGGTTACTTTGGAACAAGGCAGTCCTTTGTGGTTGACTAGATAAAGCTTCTTCCCAGTTCACACAGGCCTCCAGTTAACTTCCTTTTCCTGAGGAACATGGTCACATTCCCCTTAAAGCAGTTCAGTGCAAATACATTAGAATAGATAGGGTGAGCCAGAAACCTGAAATTTCCATTAAAACTCACTCTGGTTCTTTTCTTGGAAGACCAAAATGGGGAAGAGAAAGGAAGAGAGGACTTTCCGCCTGTCCCTTTGAGGAGGTATTTGGCATCAGAGTGGGGAAGGTATCTTTCCAGCCTTTGGTACTGGCTCAGTCCAGGACTATCCCCTCCCTTCTCCCACCCAGATTCTTCTCCTTGAAGGCAGTTTGCGTTGCAGCTCTTTGGCACGTAAAGACTAATCTCCGGCAAGAAACAAGGGGGTTCGTCATGGCTCTCTAGTCTTATTATTATTATTATTTTTTTATTGCTATCTTTAAAACCAACCACTATGTTGTTTGCGGTCAGTTGTTCTGTTTCCAAACAGCCACCACCACCACCGTTCATGTTTCACAAACTCTTTGATGTCAGCGGGAATGAGTAAGCTCAAAAGGGCCTGGTCCAGCCTTGGCTAGCTGAAGGGCAGGACGTGGGGCCTGAGAGCCTCTGCACGATCCCTGCCGCAAGTTGGGATCTCCCAACGACTCTACCTTTGACATCGCTGCAACCAGGTTACACGAGTTCCTACTAATTACCTATGACGAGCTTAACTCCCAACTGCCGTGCTGGGCTGAAGAGGCGTGTCTATACGATTCGGTTAATTTTACTCCGCATTGAGGACGCGCTGTACTTAGCAATCCCGATTTATCTTCAGAAGTGGCACATAACTCTTACTCTACCAGGGTCCCACACTAGCCCTGGGAACTTGAATCAGGCTCATCTGTGCCTGTTTGCAGATGGTGAGATAAAAACCAGATAAGTTCTATCTTCTTTTTCTGCCGCTTCAAAGAGAAGCCTGGACTTGGAACGTGTTTGATGTTGACGTCGAGATGCACGCCGTCTCAGGATAGCAGTCAGTGTTACCGATGTAGCAGCCTTCTTTCACGGTGTGCTTTTTTTAAAAGATTTTTCTTTTTTTTTTTTCCTCGCTGGCTTGATTGGCTTTCTGCTTTCTTTGCCACATGGGCCCACCTTACTTCCCATCGCTGCAGAGAATAATAGAAACTCGGAGAGATTCCAAAAGGATAGTTTAAGTTCTTGGTGTGATAATGTATGTGTATGTGTGTGTTTTTTTTTTCCTTCTCCAGGCCCACCATCTGCTCCCCTCAACTTGATCTCAAACGTCAATGAGACGTCCGTGAACTTGGAATGGAGCAGCCCTCAGAACACAGGTGGTCGCCAGGACATCTCCTACAATGTGGTGTGCAAGAGATGTGGGGCTGGTGATTCCAGCAAGTGCCGACCCTGTGGAAGTGGGGTCCACTATACCCCCCAGCAGAATGGCCTGAAGACCACCAAAGTTTCCATCACTGACCTGCTGGCTCACACCAATTACACATTCGAAATCTGGGCCGTGAATGGGGTGTCCAAGTATAACCCCAGCCCGGACCAGTCGGTGTCTGTCACCGTGACAACCAACCAAGCAGGTAGGAATCCGATCTACTTTATTGTATGATATAAACAGAGAGAGGGGGCGCTCGGCTGGCTCAGTCGGTTGAGTGTCTGACTTTGGCTCGGGTTGTGATATCATAGTCCGTGGGTTTGAGCCCCTCATTGGGCTGTGTGCGGACACCTCAGAGCCTGGAGTCTGCTTCAGATTCTGTGTCTCCCTCTCTCTCTGCCCGCCCCCCATTCTCTCTCTCTCCCTCTCTGTCAAAAATAAAAAAAAAAATTTCAAAAGTTTAAAAAATAAAAAATAAATGTACAGGATAAAGGGCTTATGTAGGTATCCATGAATTAACTTAGACTTACTTCTACAGTTAAAGTGGAACCCCATGGATCTGATTATAATCCTGCGAGCTGCCTTGTAATACAAAAGATTCTTAGAAGAATGATCATTTGTTCACCAATACTGTTTTGGACACCCAACTGCATAGCATGCCCTGTGCTAAGTGGTGACGATCACATGAGATTAAAAGACGCTGTCTGACTGAAAGGGGATGACAGTCGGTGAGATGGGTCACTCCATGCTGGACTTCTCTTGTCAGGGATTCATATCAGCCATTTTGATCACAAGGCCCATGGTTGGACATCAGAGCATTTAACAGGTTATTTTGGCTTATAAAATTCTTTTTACCAATGCAGAGCACCATATTGGCATGTGCTGTCTTTTCCAACAAAAGCATCAGTGGCTATGTTTTGATCTTGTTTGAATTAAAAAAAAAAATGTATACCTGCCTCTACTAGAGTCATCAGGTAAATCTGTGGATGGTGAAGAGATTAATGGGCAGCTCTCTCTGTGTGGTTTGGCAGAATTTTCCTCAAAACACATAGTAGGTTTGCAGCCCCTTTGCTAGGTGAATCCATAATTGACACGTGGGGGAGAGTGCATTTACCCCATTTTCCGCATCACTTTCCTCTTCTAATTCAGCCGACTTGAAGACATTCTCTGTTCATGAAGAGTTTCTGCTGAGTTCATTGCAGAACTGTTACAAAGTCTCGAATATCTATAAAACGTTTCAAAGAGCAAAGCCCAATCTGGGTTTGTAAATTGCAGCTACTGACCCACTGGTTCCCGCTCATCCCTTGCAAACGTTTTCACGCTTTCTCCGGCTAATTTTCCATCCTGGGTCTCTGCCACCTGCTTCACATTGCTGGCTCCCTGTTATTTATTTCTGGCGAGTTAAAGGGGAATAGGGGAAAAAAAAAAAAAGAGCGATAGCTTATCCTTTCATGAGGCCCTTAAGAACAACAAACTTCGCCCGAAAAGGATTGTAAATTGCCAAGCAGTCCTATCACCTCTTACTGTACTTCCCTCTCAAATGAATGTTTCAGTAAGTGCACTCAATAGTTAAGTAAAATATATCTGTATTAATTGATCCTGTAGTGAAAAGTATTCCAGCGTCCCACTCCAAAGCCATTATTTTTCCCCTTGCCCTGAACTCTCTAGAATAAATACAAAGTTACGACTCGGGTGGGGGTTTGAAACTGGGGCTCGAATGGCGAATCTTACCGGAAAGTAGCTTCAAGTGTACAGATGTGACCCGTCTTGTAAAATACGTGGTGTGAACAGATCGTCTGCTTTTGCTCTGGTCTTTTATTTCTGCGCTTTCGGGTGTTGAACACGGTTAGCGGTGATCGGCTTTACTTTTCTACAAAGACTGGTGTGATTTAGGAGGTTTTGATAGCATCGCAAGTACTCTGTCTTTGCCAGCTTTTTATTGGTTCTTTTTTGGAAATATTGCCCGTGGATCCCGGGGAACATACTGGTGCTACTGCTGTCTCTGAGTTAGACGGGGCCAGCCTCTCTGCGCCCGCTGGGGAATCTGGTTTATGATTCAATCAATATTCTTATGTTCGGCCGTCGCCGTATCCTCAGACACATCGCTACTTTGTGTGCTTAACTGATTTAAAAGTAGGGAGGGACTTTTTGAGGCCTCAGCTGTACAAGGTGAAGTCATTCTCTTTGGCCGAGAATAGCCATTGGGAGACATGCTGAGGACAGGCTTGGCTCCCACAGATTTTGTGGGGGGACCCCCATGACTCTCTGTATACGTAAGAATGCGGGCCAAGGGATTATGTCAGCTCCGACCAGGCCAGAAGGCCCAAGGAGTGCAAAGAAGGCAGGCTAAGAAGCCTCCGAAAGAAGAAAACGTGCAAAAACAAGACGAGAGAGGGAGGGGAAGAAAGTCTAAGTTTTATTAAAAATGTAGGTGTAATTCTTTTCGATCTAGCAGAAGGGGGGGGACGGGGGATTCCTCTGACACGGTGAGGTTTTCTCTGCCGTGGTGAGCAGACCCGCCGGGCGGTTTGCTGAACAGGACAAACTTCCAGCTCCCTCTTTTAATTTTCATGAAGGGTAATGCTGGGAAGCTGTTCAAAATTAAAAATAAATCTTTCAATAAGGAGACCTCCTATGTGGCCAGCCAGAAAGCTTTCGCTTAGCAGAGAGTTGTGTATGTGCGAGGCACTGCCTCATTACAGGATCTGGAGTTTCCTAATTCGCTATCAGCGGAATAGTTTATCTTTGATTAACAAACCCTTTCTTCATAGTAGGGCAAATTAATAACGCAGGCCAAAATTCTGGGTGAATGTGGCAACCGTAAACTCTATCAAAGCTCCCCTAAGCGTATTTACGTACACACAATTATATTCTAATTGCAGTCATTTCTATCATTTCATTAAACTCCATTCCTTAGGGACCCCTGTAGGCAATGATGGCTCATTCTGTAAGGAATCCATAGAATAAACGCATATTAGCATTTACCACCTGAAAGCCCCGGTTTAGGGGCTCGCCTGTTCTGCCTTGTTTTCACAGGGTTCTTTCTCTCATCAGTCACTTATTAACGACCACAACAAACACTACGGGCCTTCCTTAGATACCTGGTTTTGTCACCAGGACCTCTGAGACGCTCAGAGCTGAACAGGTTCAGGAAGGTGGCCTGACTCACCCAAGCTAACGTCAGGGCCAGTACCTGAAACCAGTGAGCACCCTCCCTGCTCCTGAAAGGACAAAGTTGCTTTCTTTTACCATTATTGGATAATTAATAGCATCCCTGTATTCAGCCTGGCATTCTCCCCTTTTAGGCGACCAGTATCTGGGCACCAGAAAGGTAGGTCTGACCGGCCTTTCATCCTTTAGTTGTGGAATGTGGTGTGAATGGGCTGGTGTTCTCACATGGTTATTTAAATCATTCTCACCCAGGTCCTATTGTTGGGGTCTTAAGAAGTAACTAACAAGATGCTCTTCCTCCCCTCCTGAATTCAAACCCAATTGACACTGGGGACCAGACCCCGGGAGCTCAGGATGTCAGCTTTATTGCCCACCATCTGATTGAAGGATGGGAGCTTTATTTCCGGGGCCAAAAGGGCTGGCTCTTAAAGACACTTGCCCAGTGTCACCCAGACGGTCTGGCTCAGCTGGCTGACGGCAGGCTCCCTGAAGGATCAAGCCTGTGCCCCCGAGGTTGTCCACTCTGTGCAGGTGGGAGGGTGTCAGACAGCAGATTTCCGTGACAGAATTCATCCCCACCCCCACCCCATGCCAAAAGTGGGAAGGAGAGGCCGGGAAGAGGGTGAGGGTGGGAAGCTCCCGCGGAAGTCCCCCGTAGGAGAAGAACAGACCAGGAAAAGGCAACTCCTCCCTCCCGACACTTCCCTGCATTACAGTCCAAAAGGAACAAAGTGAGATTCCCCGGGAAAACTGAACCTGTCCCTTCCTCCATCAAACATCCTGTGGCAACTGTTGCGTGTTTTGTTTAGGAGAAGATGGTTCTGGTGTTTATGAAAAGGGAATACGGAGACGGCCGGGTGATTTGTTTTCCAAATGGCTTTCCTTTGGTTTACTTTTACTCCAGTGGACCATCTCGGGCAAATGAATACAGGATGTGTCGCCAGGAGAGAGAGAGGCTGTATGAAGGAAACAAGGGTTTTTCCTTTTCCCGGCCAAGCAACCGAGCTGTGAACCTTTTTGCAAAAAGTAACATGCTGAGATGGCAGCCAGCAGTAGATCTGAAGATCTCAGAGTCAGCTTGCACCGTTTCACACCCCCTCTAAGCCCCCACCCCTGTCTTTCAGTTCTGCGGCCAGCCAAATCGTACTCAAGGTTGTTTTCGTCTGTTTTACATCGTTACGAACTGCTATGGGTGGTATTCATTCCCTCCTAACCCCCAGTTGCACCTGGGACAGCGAGCTGTGGCACATTTATTTATTTGATTGTTTCTTTGTTTCTTTTTTAAAAAAAAATTTTTTTTTCAACTATTTTTGGGACAGCGGGAGACAGAGCATGAACCGGGGAGGGGCAGAGAGAGAGGGAGACACAGAATCGGAAACAGGCTCCAGGCTCCGAGCCATCAGCCCAGAGCCCGACGCGGGGCTCGAACTCACGGACTGCGAGATCGTGACCTGGCTGAAGTCGGACGCTTAACCGACTGCGCCACCCAGGCGCCCCTGTTTCTTTGTTTCTTTAAGTAAACTCTACACCCAACACGGGGCTCAAACTCACGACGCCCCAACCGAGGTCAAGAGTCATTATGCTCTACAGACTGAGCCGGCCAGGCGCCCCAGTGATCACACCTCTGATTTTTCCTTTGCATGAGATACTCTTCCAAATCCTTGACGATGAAATGGCATCTGGTAACCTCTTGTCAGCACAGCTGCAGTGTCCCAGTGACAAACATCTTTAACACACTGAGTTTGGAGGAGTTCAGATATTTGGTGGATTGCATAATTATTTGAACCTAGCTGATCTCTAAGATCTTTTCTAATTCCAAAAGTCTGTGATTCCTGCCTTCTCTCTACCCCTCCAAACTCACACCTACCAAGGTATTTCCTTGGAAGGGCAACACAGTAAGCTAGCTGCCTCTCGAGTATGGTTCTTCCATACGCCGCCCTGGACATGTGGCGATGCCTGGAGATCTTTCTGGCTGTCGCAGGTGGGACCGCCATTACACTTCGTGGGTGAAAGCCGGGGATGCTGCTAAACACCCCATCATGCGTAGGACCGCCCCCACAATGAAGAATTATCTGGTTCGAAATGCCCATGGTGCCAAGACGGAGAAACTCTAGTGATACACATTTGAAAAGGAGATTTCATGACTTCATAGAAATTCCGACTTTCCAAGGGTTCCATCGCCAGCCTGTCTCTGCTTGGTTCCACTGCTCCATGCCAGGAACATAATTCTTCCAACGCTGCTCTTAGAGGGTTATAAACAGCCCTTTGGGGGCCCTTGTGAAAGAATCCCAGTTGCCTTGCCATGCATGAACTGGTGCTCCTTGTCATACTAGCCTTGTTCTCTAGGATGGACAATCAAGAAGACTGAAAAAGCAAAACAGAAACAAAAACAAAACCCACCACATCACCAATAAAATGACAGGACACCTCGACATTAATGCCACCGCACAGTCCATAGCAGATACTCAAGTCCTGTTTGTCACTTAACACGTTTATTTATAGCCCAAAACAATCAATGAATTCTTTCTCAAGTAGTGATAAATTTAATAAAACCAAAATAATGAGTAGAGAAAAGAAAATAACTGAGTACAAGAGGCATACTGTCTTTTATTACTCAACTGGCAAGTTCCCATTCTTTCTTTCTCTGTCATCTTTTAATTAGACAGATTATGTTATTTGAGTAGGATAATGGAGAACAGTGGGAATTCTCATCCCCACTGGGTATAATTGCTACCTGTCTTCTACATGGTAAGGGGAAGGCTTCAAGGAGATGGTGGGAGAAACAGAAACATCTTAGAGCAATTGAGCTAGGAAATGTGCTCCAGGAATGGTGGCACCAGACTTTGTGGGGTCTGAGGCTTAGACAATTTTTGTGCGATTTCAAACATATCCTACAAAAGTGCAAATATCAAATGAAGAACAGAGCTTTGGAAAGGACCTGTGCAAACTTCTTTCGCTTCAGTGTGTATAATTCTGCCCCTGACTAGGGTGAAATGAACACAGATGTCAGGTAATGGGGCCATTGTGTGATGGCAACCAAGGGTAGGAAGGAATAGGAAGAAGGGAGAGAGATCAGGAAGGCCAGTTTGGCCCGGTGTGAAAAGGCCTTGGAGAGCAAAGTCGTTCTGGAATGGTGCTGGCCACAGTTAGGGGTGAGGGGCAGCATGGGAGTGGCCTCAAGTGTGGTTCGCAATCAAAGTAACAGGCAGAAAGCACACCCCTGGCGACTTGGAGAATGGTGATGGAATATTAAGCCAAATCGGACGTGACCAGAATTGACGCTTTTCTGTAAGTTTGAGAAGTGAGAGGAGCAAGGGGGAAGTTCTGTTGATATTTTTGAAGCACAGATGTCTGACTTTTCTGTTAGTGCCCTTGAGGTTGGCAAACCAAAATCCAGGGGCCAAATCTCCATCGTCTCCCAGGTGGTGTATATAACCCACTAAAAATGTTTTTTTCTATTTCAAAAGGGTTGAAAATAACCAAAAGAAGAAGAATATTTTGAAACACTGGGAAATTATATAAAATTCAATTTTCTGTGTTCGTAAAGAAGTTTTGCAGGAACGAAGCCCCACTCATTCGTTGGCGGACTGCCTGAGACGGCTTTCACGGGGCAAGAGCAGAGCTGGGTAGTTTCAAGAGAGGGAGTGGCCCGTACCGCGTGTATATTAACCATCTCACTCTTTGTGGGAAAAGGTTTGCCGATCCCTGCTCTGGAGTACTAAATCGAGAAAGAGGACCAGTCAGGAAGGAGGTTGGGAAGGTGTTGGGAATGGTGTCATTTGTCAGAAACCACCCTGGTCAAGGTTGTGGTGGATTAACATTGAGATTAATCTCACATTCGAGACAATTTTCCTAATTGGCAAGACCCTTTCCATTGCAGAGGTTTGGGCTACATAAACAAGATCTCAGGGAATCAGGTAGATTTCAAGCATACCTTCACTCTCCTGTACCAAAGACCTTTTCCCCAGTGACCCTCAGGTTCAAATGTATAATGTAGAACCTGCTTGAAGTGTTCTGATCAGGCGATGTTCAGTTTTCTTGAAAATATGCATTCCGAGCACTGTTGGGTTGCTAGATGCTGACAGCGATTTCCTTCTTAAATAGTCATAGACGCTCTCTTATGCCTTGGCCCTTCGTGGAGATGATCTCTCATTTGCCTTTGATCTCTTGTAAATCATGTTCTATTTTTCTAACTCCTAAGAAAGTTAGAGGAAAAACACGCGATGAAACTAGTTGAATGTTAAGTCGGAAATCTTTCTCAAGACCCATTTTTAAAATTCTTTAAACAAGCTGTAGAGCAATTCTGTTGAGAGATTTTGCTGGGAAGTTGTTTGCGCGTCCTCGGTGGTTGGTATGTAATCCTTAGGACTTCTGAGTGGAAGCTGGTTAGAGTCCTTTCTGTGCATGAGTAATTACAGGCCCGAACCAGGCACACAATGGGCTTCAGAGAAGCCAGGCTATGGTTTTCTCATTAACAGCCCAGATCCTCCTATGGGCTCCTGGTTTACATCACAATGCCTAGGAAATGTACATTTTATTTTTTTATTTAAAAAAATGTTTTTTTAATGCTTATTTGTTTTTGAGACAGAGAGGGACAGAGCATGAACGGGGGAGGGTCAGAGAGAGGGAGACACAGAATCTGAAATAGGCTCCAGGCTCTGAGCTGTCAGCACAGAGCCTGACGCGGGGCTTGAACTCACGGACTGTGAGATCATGACCTGAGCCGAAGTGGGATGCTTAACTCACTGAGCCACCCAGGCACCCAGGAAATGTACATTTTAAAACATGCAGCACATTTTTACTTTTTTAAGAAAGGGAACAGTCGCTTGATTCTAATGTTATACATAAAATAATTTCATGTCTATTGGATATTGTTGCCGCCTTTATAATTATTAAACATACTAATTGTGATCATAATTAACAATAAAACAAACTTGGGGCGCCTGGGTGGCTCAGTCGGTTGGGCATCCGGCTTCGGCTCAGGTCATGATCTCACGGTTCGTGAGTTCGAGCCCCGTGTCGGGCTCTGGGCTGACAGCTCAGAGCCTGGAGCCTGCTTCGGATCTGTGTCTCCCTTTCTCTCTCGTACCTCTGTCTCTGTCTCTTAAAAAATGAATAAATGTTAAAAAAATTTAAAAAAAGAATAAAACAATCCAGGAGATGTATAGTGGTACACAGCTTCTTTTGTGTGGCACCAGGGTCCATGAATTTATGCTCAGGGTGGGTGCCACAAGTCCTGATGGGGAGAAAAAAAAATAAAAGAACCTACTAAATTATCCAGCTTCAAGGCTGACTGAACAGCATAGACAAATAGTGTGTATTGAGCCTACTCGTAATTACTGTATATATAAAAATTGCGTTGCATTTTAAAAAAGGTGTTGGTACAGTTGACCCTCAGACACTGCAGGGGTGAAGGACATCAACCCCTATACTGTCAAATGTCCACATACAACTTTTGACTCCCAAAAGTTAACTACTAATAGCCTACTGGTGGCCAGAAGCCTTCCAATAACATAAACAAGCGATTAACACTTATTTTGTCTGTTATGTATCTGATATGCTATACTCTTATGATAAAGTAAGCTAGGGAAAAGTAAATGTTATTAAGGAATTCATAAGGAAGGGAAGATACATTTATAGGACAGTCTTGTATGGAAAACAATCCACATATAAGTGAACCTTCTCAGTTCAAACCCATGCTGTTCAACAGTCAACTGGTTTCCCTCTAAGAACATGAAAGTGTTATTTACACCCAAGACTGAGGACACCTTTTTTCCCGCTCCCATCCCTTCACTCTTACATAAATGTCCATATTCACATACGCGTGTGTGTGTGTGTGTGTGTGTGTGTGTGTGTATGTGTGAAGGGAAATCCATTCTCTGGCATTCACCCTAAACACTCGACGTCCTCATTCTGATTCGTTTTTCATTTCTCAGTGCTGTGCTTATTACTTCGAACACGAACACCGCCTTTGCACCCTCTGGAGAAGCCATCAAGAGATTTGAAAAATAAGTGCCTGGCTGAGATGAGAAATGAACAGTGCAGGACTAGCAAAGGTCTTAGGTGGGCTTCTACATTGATGAGGTATCACTCCAACTGGCTCAATTAATGACTACCTCCTCCGAGGAGCTAGGAGAGACCCTAGAGTCTAGTTTGCATTGAACATTAATAAAAAGATCCAGAGAAACTTTATCAAACGTCCCATTAGCCCCCTACTAATATCTTTAAAGGGTTTTTTTCCCTTAAACACCGGGAAAACCAAGAGCTGTGCTGCAGGACTAATCTTGCATGGAGAGATCTTAAATCTACAGGGACTCATTAAAATGTGTGTCCAGGTTACCCCCGCCGTACAGAGCCTTCTCCGCACGTCAGCGTCTGCGCGCTGTTTTCACGTGGGTGTACAGCAAGAGAGTATTCCAGATGTTGTCTTCAGGTGAAGACTTGGGAAGATTTTCTTTTTCTTTCTTTCTTTTTTTAGGTTTTACATTTTAATCTGTCAAGATAAGCAAGCCTTAACTCTATCCATCAATGTTAAAAATAGCTTTAAAAAAATTCATTTATTTTGAGAGAGAGACAGAGCACAAGTGGGGAAGGGGCAGAGAGAGAGAATCCCAAGCAGGCTCTGCACTGCCAGCACAAAGCCCGAAGTGGGGCTCAAACCCATGAAGCTGTGAGATCGTGACCCGGGCCGAAACCGAGAGTCAGACGCTTAACTGTCTGAGCCACCCAGGCGCCCTAAAAATAGCTCTTTTTAAGAAGGTCTTCCCCCAGCATCCACCTTTTGCGCCCAACACACACAGGCGTACTTCTTCCTCCTTGGCCTGTGCCGGAAGAATGAAAAAGATTCCATGGGCTGCCCCAGAACTACAGTGACAGAAAAGAGAGGTATGTCACACATCAGTGTGGCCACTTCTCTGGGGACCACCCTGGCTTCGTTGGAAAATGTCACTAATGATTGGATCTCACGTGTGAAGGCTGGTACCCGGAGCGCTGTGGGAATTTGGCTGATGGGTCAGCAAAATGGCCATCAATACAGGCACAGAACTGAAGAAACAGAACCTTGCATTAAATTCCTTCTTCCTCTATTCTGAGAAGTTGGCCAGCTCGTGCTAAAGGAACTCTTTGTGGCTCTCCTGACCCATCTGGGTTTTGTTTTTGTTTTTGTTTTTGTTTTTTGTTTTTTTTGTTTTTTGTTTTTTGTTTTTTTTAATTACAAGGCACGAGGACTACCTTTCTAAAACCCAATCTACCCAAAATATCTTCTGGGTAAATGACAATGATTTGAAATATTTGTTTTATTTTGTGATCCCTCTTGGAAGGAGAGGGAGAGGGAGGGAGGAGAGGGTGGGCCACTTCTTTTTGCCTGGCATCTTCCAAATGATAAGCTCTGTGTATGAATTTCTCAGGCAGTGGGATGCTCACTGTCAAAAAAAAGCCTCTTTAATGAAGGCTCTGGGGTGGATGATTTTTAAAAACTTCTTGTCTAGGAACCTTTTGATGGTGATGTGTGCATCCCAACAAGACAAAAATGTGACTGCGACTTCTCAGTGGGTATTAAATAGGGACTGCCACCCGTGAGCTCACTTGGGTGAGATCCATCGATTAGCACAAGCACTGAATGGGGCAAGCTCACAATGGCTCCCCGGAGGGTTGCTATTTTCTAGATAACATACTGCAAGCTGTCAATCTGCCTCTTGAATCAACCCTAATTTATTTTTTTAGCATACTAAGGGTGTATTTTGAGCATAGAAAGTGTCCAGGTGGGCAGAGAGCACAGCTTCTTCCACGTTCCTGCATCAAAGCCAGAGGCACACATACAAACAGGCTAGAGATTTTGAATATGCAACTAGCTGAAAGCTTATTCAAGTGTTCCCTCCACTTTCCAAGATGATCAACGACGATTTTTTTTTTTCCATCTGAAAAATTGAGATGATCAGAAGAGTTGTTGGTGTAGCCCTTATTTGCACGGAAACTCACTGAATCCTACAGGGCTCTAGCAGAGCCTGATTTGGGGAATCTTCCCAGGAGGACGCTTTAGGAGACTTGAGAATTCGCGAAAGTAACATCAGCTCGTTTCTCCCCATTTTAACATCGGGGTGGTGATTATCATTACAGCATGTAATTGGGATTCTTGTTGCTTTGTTTTCCACCGAAAGCAGGGAGTACAAACATGGCAGAATAGCAGCCTGGGAAAATTAGTGTCATAGAACTTAAAAAGCATAAATTGTGTTCGCAGCCCTCATCGCAGACACCAATGGCGAGTAGCCATCTAATTCAGGTGTGGCTCGAAGAGGCTGGTGACATATTTAAAGAATCTTTGTGTAATATAAGAGGGTATTGTCTGGGGAAGAATGACAGACGAGAAGCTCTTTAAATCTCACTGTAAACTCTTCAAGAGTATAACCTTCATTGTACGCGTGCTTTCGGACGATGGCTTTTTCTCTTTCTCTCCATCCTCTCTCTTCCCTTCCTGTTTCAGAAGGACATGAAATAGTTTCGGGAAAGTGCCTGTAGTGTGCTGGCGCCCTGCTCCACTGTCTTTCTTGGAGGCCATGCTGTGGGACTCTTTCTAGGTGATGTGTTGTTCTAATGAGGTCCTTTTGGGATTTACAGAGTGACTCCTGGGTGGGGCCAGTAATACTGAATTTCACACCTCAGCAAGTTCTGTTAAAGAGGGGTCCCGGTGAGATGCTGTGAAACTTCCTAGTTAAAAAAGAAAAAGAGAAGAAAGAAAACAAAATTCAAGCCCTAAAACAATGAGAGGTTTCCTAATTCATTCTTTGTTATTCTTTAAGACTACAAAAGTTATCTTGAATTCTCAGACACAGATCCAGTTGGAGACATCCATTGGCCTTAATCACATTTTAAAATTTAATAGGTCCGCTGTTGCAGCTTCGGTCTTATAATGCCTGTAGGAGTTTAAACTATCTGGCACATACAATTTAGTTTCTGGCTGATACCCCAATATTAAAAAAAAAACATTAATTCTATGGTTGCAAATTCCCAAGCTTAAAATTCCTTCTCATAAATTATGCTCCTTTCTCTAACCTCGATCATAGCTTTTATGACAATTGCCAAAAAGATAGGGTTTCAAATATGAGGGCTGTAAGAATATCATTTCGTGGCCCTAGTTTTGAGAGCATAGCATGTGGTGACCATTTGTGTATGAAGCATTTTCCAAATGTGCTGGTTGTAATTTAACCCAAAGGTCTCTGTCGCTTCTCTCCACTTACCAGTCACTTTGTGCTTGTCTTTGTAGCGACCGAGAAACTGGGCAAGAAAGATCTGGCTACAAGGAAACAAAGCTTTCCCTAAGTAGTACTAAAAACCAGCTCCTCAGCATTCATTCTATGGCTTATGGATATTGGCCCCTGAATATTTGATTTCCCTGTATTCAGACCTTTCCCAGACTTCCGTGTATGAAGCCAACTGGGAATAAAATGGAGAGTCTCAGGGTTGGATTTCTTCCCGTTTCTCTCTCCCTCCCTCCCTCTCAATCTCTGTCTCTCAGTCTCTCTCTCTGTCTCTTCCACCTGCAACACTCTACTTTATCATCCATGGCCATCATTTCTCATCCTTTAGCCCTCGTTGTTTAAGCCAAGCAACATTTGGACTTGGAAAAATTCCAAGTAGCACAGAACACATAGATTCGCGACCAAAATTGTATTGAAATGTACCCTCTGCCTATCTATCTTACTCTGTCAGTGATAATCTGTAGCTTATAATTTCGTGCTCCACTTTATTCTTTGTCAAATATTTTTCATGTGTGTGTGTGTGTGTGTGTGTGTGTGTTCCTGCTCTGTCCATGTGTTTTGAACTGCAATTAGAGAAAAGGACATTGAGTTATTACCCAGTAGTTTGGGATTTTAAAATGACCATGGTTGGCGAGGATGCTTATTATTTAAGGAGCTAATATCCTCAATTTTAGGTTACCATAGCTTGTGTTTTTTTTGTTTTTGTTTTTGTTTTTGTTTTTTTTTTTTTTTAGCAGTTCCTGTGGTCTTTTTAAATGACCATTAGGAAAAATAGGTATCCTATTCCAATTGTATATGTGCTGGGGAATTGGATGGCTCAGGAGATGACTAATGGGACTCTAGACCTTTCCGTCTTTAGGTCACCTCCTTGAATCTGGACTACATCATAAGTGGTCCAAGTCCTGACCATCTGGCAGCCATTGAGTGGCTGTGGTAATGAAATTGGTCTCAGTCCAGGTCTTAGTCGACAGGTGTTCACATCGTAAGTGACACTAATTGACTTCCTACTCTTTCAATTTGGAAGATGGTGGACTGTCACTGAGCCGGTGATGGGGAAGGAGTTATTCATGATATATTCAGAGTCCAGCGAAAGCCAAGGAATTCAGGGCCTTGAGCTGGCACCAACCTGGCACCTCACAAATATTGTACTTGTCTCTTATGGGTTCCATTAGCCTCAGAAATAATAAAAAAAAAAGTAGCAATCTAATTTCAAAAGATTTACAATAACTCAGAATGGCTAATGCTGCTTTTCTGTAGGTCTAGGAACCTCGTGTGTTGAGGTTTTTCTCTTCCTCTCGTATTATGGTGATTGGATGCCTCCTATGAAGATTCTATGTAAGGAAGAAAGAAAGAAAATTGCATTCTGGGCCTCTATGATAATATCAGGCAGACTCTTTGTTTCTATTCTTTCAATTTTTTCTTTGTTTTGGGGTTGATCACCAGGTCACCCAGTCGTAACACATGCTATGGAGAATGTGGTAAGTCTGTCTTCAGTGCTCTTGTGAAATGAAGACCAAGGTGGAGAAGTGACTTTGAGACCTTTTATTAACAATAAATTTCAGTACACAGGGTTCCGAGGCTTCATCCAGCACATACTCTTTCCATTGTTCCAGGTGTGTGAGTCCAGAATAAGCTACCATTTATTCACTCTCACTCGGAGCCTTGACCTGAGGGTAATTTGGCCTGGCTTGGAGGCCAGGTATTCGTATTATTAGGAGCACTAGCATGGGTAGTAGTGATGCTAATTAGTACTGGTAGTACTAGGAGGAGTAAAATTTTGTTCCCTGAAGTTTATCGGATAACTCTTTTTTTTTTTTTTAACTACACACATTATTTGGATGTCCCCGTAGCAAGGGGCAAAGAAAGCCACACTCCTGAATCAGTTATCGCACTTACAAAGTCAAGATGACAACAGTCACAGTGGATCTATTTATTGAAACAGACGACTCTTTTAGCGGAATGATCAATGTCTTACCTCTTTCCGAAAGGCTTTTCAGGGGTAGGAAATCATCGGGCATCTGATATAAAGTAATGAACAAGGCCTTTTATTGGTCAGTTTCTGGAGCAGGCTTTTAAGCATGTCTGCCTGTAAATGTAGAAACCTGAGTGTGGAAAGTAAAAGGCGAGAGCAGAAGATTTACTGGGCGCATCTATCTTCCTGGCTTTTAGAGTCTTTGTGATTAATACATCTTTAATAGGGGACTGATCTAGATGCTTCGCATGTCAGAAAGCTAAATGTTACAGCATTGTCTCCTTGGTTCCAAACACAGCAGGACGATTAGCAGCTGTCTGAGTAACAAAGACAACCTGAAGCCCACAGCACAGCTTTTATTTTCCAGATTTGGAAGGCTCCAAGCTCTCCAAGAGCCGAGTTGACAGCTCGAGGAATAGAAGCCTTGATTCAGAGCAGCTAACCCTTTGCTACTCTCTATGCTGTATTTCTGCTCAGCAGAACAGAACCTTTCCTTTCCACCATCCTCCGGATTCCAGAATAAGTTTGGCAGACGTTGTTGGGCATGGAGGGGCTCACGTTGCCCAAGGCTCGTCCTCCTGTCCTATCAAGACACATGCAAACTCATTGCAACTAAGAGCTTTTCCTTGATACTTTTCAACCTCCTGAGAAGCAGTGAGAAGGTTCATCTTCCTAGCAGCATTCAGAGAAAACAAAATATCAAATTTTTTATTCTTGCTAAACTTTGCCCATTCCCTTATCTTAAAACGGTTGCCTTGCTCAGGCAAATTCTTACAAATTGCCTTCCAGTAGAAAGACTTGTTTTTCTATTTGCCTCAAACTGGCATTCGTACTTAACAGGAAATACACACTGAATCCTGCCATGTTTCTGTTGGCAAATGTTGGGCTACCCTGATTGGAACCTGCCAACAAGTTTCTTAGTAAGCAAATAGAAAGTAAAACAAGCCGCTCTCAGAGGAAACAGAATACACACTTGAACTACAGCAGAGACACTCGGTGCCCCTAAGCCATCCCGTTATTCTGGGGGATACGTGCCTCGGTTCCAAGTTGAGCTGTTACTCACTTGTGATTCTACAACTGACGGTATGGCTATACAGATAGTAATGCTAATTTAAGATGGTAATTGTTATTTTATTTTATTTTTTTATGTTTTTAATGTTTATTTCCTTTTGAGAGGGAGAGAGACAGAGTGCGAGCAGGGGAGGGGAAGACAGAGAGGGAGACACAGAATCCGAAGCAGCCTCCGGGCTCTAAGCTGTCAGCGCAGGGCCAGACCCGGGGCTCGAACTTGGGAACCGCGAGATCAGGCGCCCCTAAGATACTAATTTTTAAAAAGTGAGGGGTGCCTGGGTGGCTCAGTCGGTTAGGCATCCGACTTCAGCTCAGGTCATGATCCCGTGGTTGGTGAGTTCCAGGCTCACGTCGGGCTTTGTGCTGACAGCTGATCTTCTGTCTCCCTCTCTCTCTGCCCCTCGTGCACGTGCAGGCAGGCTTTCTCTCTCTCTCTCTCTCTCTCTCTCTCTCAAAAATAAATAAACCTTGGGGCGCCTGGGTGGTGCAGTCAGTTAAGCGTCCGACTTCAGCCAGGTCACGATCTCGCGGTCTGTGAGTTTGAGCCCCGCGTCAGGCTCTGGGCTGATGGCTCAGAGCCTGGAGCCTGTTTCCGATTCTGTGTCTCCCTCTCTCTCTGCCCCTCCCCCGTTCATGCTCTGTCTCTCTGTCCCCAAAATAAATAAACGTTGAAAAAAAAAATTTTTTTTAAATAAATAAATAAATAAATAAACCTTAAAAAATAGCAAAACAAGCATTTAATTAATACATTTTCTTTACTACAGAGAAGCAGGGATTGCTGTACGGCTCAAACGTGAAACAGAACGATTAACTCGTTACAAAAGTCCTAAGTTGCAAAAACTTAGATCTTTCGTGACACCTTTAGACCTTTACCCAAAAGATTAAGCATTTTGGATGGGTCTAATATTAATTTTCGTATTCCATCCCTAATACCCTTAGTTAACGCTTTTCTTTGTCTTTTATAGCCTTTTGATTATGAAATATACACACATACAGAAGAGTGGATGAGACATAAACATATAGTCAATGAATTATCCCAAAGCGAACACCTGTGCCGCCATAAACCAGGGCAAAGAATAGAACGTCGCCAACCTTCCACAGCCTTGCCCCGTTCTCCCTCCACCTTCCCTAGCTTCACATGCTGTTGTTTTATTTTGCAGTTGAATTTTTCCATTTTAGACAATTCTTCCCTTAGCCCTCTAAGTAGTTCTCTCATGAGGTGATCCATCTGTAAAAGCTTTAAGCTTTGTCTAGACACAGAGGTCATGTCTAAATTACCTCTGGATTTCTGGCAAGCAGGAATGCACATAGGTGGCCCTGTACCTGACTGACGTGGAGCAGACCTAAGGTTTGCTCTGTTGCTAGCGCTGCTGCTGGAGAGCAAGCCATTTAACGTTCAGATCTCTCATTTCTTACCAGTGCGAGGAGGGGAGAGACCAGAGGCCTTTTGTGGCTCAGGGGTTGAAAACTGTGGGCTCCGGGACCGGACTTGTGAATTCACCGTTTATATGCTGTCACTCGGGGCAAGCTCTTCAAACCCTCTTGTGCCTTCGTTTCCTGATCTGTAAAAGGAGAACAATAATAATACCTGCCTCGTAGGGTTTTCGTGAGGGTGATAGGATTAATTTATTCAAGGCCTTTGAAACAGTGCTGGGCACGTAGTAGTTACTCAATAAATGCTCACTTGTTGAGCGTGTGTTTACAGGCGCGTCATCCGGTAGGAGGATTGTATGCTTTTGAGGCAGGCACTCTTGGGGCTTAAAAATTTCATTTTATAGCGCTGGTCCGATCACTGAACTTCCGTGTATTACCTAAGTTTGCAGATATGAATTCAAAGGGGATAATTATAAGCGCTTCAGAGGAGATGCAAGGATGAAGCGATGTTACCTGTGTGCCCAAGGGCCTCACCGAGGAGACCAGTATTTGCTCATTTGCCCATTCTTCTCTGTTTTCCTCCAATTCACGTGGCCCAGGCCACGCCAGCTGGTAACTAGGCAACGAAGAGGAACCCTTTTCTGAAAAGAAAACTCAACCGAGCCATCTGGAGAACACCACTGTCTTTTCCCGTTTAACCTTAAGACGAGCTCAGCGGAATCTTTGAGCCCAGGAATGTGGGACTCTGCTGAATCCACTCACGGGTAAAAGACCCGTGGCCGATCGTGTCCCTGCAAACCTGCATCTTCTATTCCGGGCAGGGCCGACCTCAGGGCCGCGCTCGCCAGAGGAGTGCGTCGATATCTGCTCACGGTGCATGCTCATAGGTGCATCCCCAAGAGGGGACCTGAAGGCCATTCAGGCAGCTTTAGACCACCGCTCAATCTTCTGTAGCCACAATACACTACACTTTAGTTAGTTATTATATGAAAACGGTATTCGAAAAATGTCCTTTTTTTTCTTTTTGCCAAATGGCTACACTTTACCTGAATGAATATCTGTTGTAACCCCAAATGTCAGTGAGTAGGTTAACTGACATTTAAAATTATTTCTTAGGGGCTCCTGGGTGGCTCTGTCGGTTAAGCGTCCGACTTCGGCTCGGGTCACGATCTCGCGGTCCGTGAGTTCGAGCCCCACGTCGGGCTCTGTGCTGACAGCTCACAGCCTGGAGCCTGCTTTTCGATTCTGTGTCTCCGTCTCTCTCTGACCCTCCCCCGTTCATGCTCTGTCCCTGTCTCAACAATAAATAAACATTAAAATTATTTCTTGCCCAAGTTACATCCAGCGGGTGGTGATGAGGGAGGGGTTGGTGGGAGAGCTTTCAAGACGGACGTGGGCATCAACATCCAGCGGGCAGACTGTAAGTTAGAGAGGGTGGAGGAACCCAAAGACGCGGGCCTAGAAGAGGAATAGTCACTTAAACCCACATTCCCTTGCTGAAATTCAGTCACGTGAACCATCTGACATGTAAGGGAAATGTAGTCCCTGTCTGAGCAGCTCCATCCCAGAACAGTTATTTATTCTTTTTTTTTTTCTTTTTTTTTTCAACGTTTATTTATTTTTTGGGACAGAGAGAGACAGAGCATGAACGGGGGAGGGGCAGAGAGAGAGGGAGATACAGAATCGGAAACAGGCTCCAGGCTCTGAGCCATCAGCCCAGAGCCTGACGCGGGGCTCGAACTCACGGACCGCGAGATCGTGACCTGGCTGAAGTCGGACGCTTAACCGGCTGCGCCACCCAGGCGCCCCTATTTATTCTTTTTTTAAAAGTTTTTGAAGTTTATTTATTTTGAGAGACAGGCAGAGTGAGCAGGGGAAGGAGAAAGAGAGAGAGAGAGAGGGAGGGAGGGAGGGAGGGAGGGAGGGAGAGAGAATCCCAACCAGGCACTATCAGTGCAGAGCCTGATGCAGGGGTTGAACTCACGAACCGTGAGATCATGACCTGAGCTGAAACCAAGAGTCGGATGCTTAACCGACTGAGCCCCCCAGGCACCCCCAGAAACAGTTATTTAGGGGAGGGGGGCTCTCATCTTCTGGGCAGTTAGCCACAGAGGTTAATCCCAACACCTTCACCTTTCTTCTGCAGATACTTAACATGAAAGGGAAGAATATCACATTCCATCATTTAAAATATGGTTAATAGCTCCCTATAAAAGGTTTTTCTAAGATCACCTGCCACCCATTCCTCTGGAAAGCTAAGTAAATTAAGAGTCTGAGCTTAATGTTTTGTAAAGTCTTACTCTTGGATCACTTACTGAAAACACCAGGAGTCTCCCAAAATGAGATTCTGAAAATCGTTGTAAGCATGGGTCTGTTGTATCTTTTGGTAAGTGTTATGGTGCCCTGCTTTACTTTATATAGTATTTGTTTAAAATAGACTCTTTGTACTGACCTTGGAAAGAAATCACCTTCTGGAAAAAAAATGCATCCCTCATATATTTTAAGTGTATGCTTAATTAATATTAATACATCCATATTTAAATATAAATGAGCTTCATTTAATCCAGAGTCTTCTAAAGGCTTCAATCGAGAATTTGGTTCTAGATCTTTTGTTGAATAGGAAAATAATTCAGTATCGATTTTGGAATCATCAACTTTTTCGGTACCTTTTTTTTCTTTTAATTTCTTTGATATTTATTTATTTCTGAGACAGACAGAGACAGAGAGAGACAGTGGGGGAGGCACAGAGAGGGAGACACAGAATCCGAAGCAGGCTCCAGGCTCTGAGCTGTCAGCACAGAGCCCGACGCGGAGCTCGAACTCACAAACTGTGAGATCGTGACCTGAAACGAAGTCGGTCGCTCAACCGACTGAGCCACCCAGGCGCCCCTCGGTACCTTTAAAAAAAAAAAAACAATTTTACAGATTTATTTCTTGACTAGGATAGAATGTGCTTAGGTGCTTATTAATGGTACAGCAGCTAAAAGCTGTGGGGTGCAGAGTGGCGTTCTTACATTGGTGATTATTGAGGAGGGTGGACAGGAATGCAGTCTTAATGACTTTTACCTAAAAAATAACGGAGGGCTAACCCAGCTGGTTGAGCGTATTGCAAACGAAATCATGTGTATATGAAAACACTGCGGGCGCCTGGGTGGCTCAGGACCATTCCATTCTTGCATGATCTCAAGTTCCTGAGTTCGAGCCCCACATAGGGCTGTACGCTGAGGGCACTGGATTCTGAGTCTCCTCTCTGCTCCTCCCCGGCTTGTGCTCTCTCTCTCTCTCTCTTTCAAAGGAAATGAATAAACTTAAAAAAAAATAAAATAAAATGAAACAGGGCACACTGTTGAGTACTCTAAAAGACCGCAGTGATAATAGTAAAAAATACAAAACAAAATTACAGTGTTGTTCAATGCCATTGGTCGTACAAAGCTCAGAGGAGAAATCCTTCCCTCCCTTTGGTGGGATGTGAAGAAAGCAATTAATATTAGCACGAGAGTTCTTAGCATTGCTGTGACGACAAAACCCTTAATCACAAGGATATCATTAGTGTTCTGGAGCATTTAATTTTGATGCCTGACAGCGTTTTAAAATGCACAAACCTTTGATAAAGAGCAAATCAGAGCTGCGGTGTTGAAATGAGAGAGAAAGGGGGGAACAAAAACCACCTTAAGCTCCAAGTAATTAAATTTAAATATGCCATTTGCATTAAGCAGAGATATGTATAAACTTCGGGTTTATTTTTCCTATCCGTGAAAGACCCCTTAAGTAAACATCATCCCTTTACATTCAGATCCTGGGGAGGGGGAACCCCGCTGTGGTTAAGAAGTCCTTTTCCCTCTAAGCACTGGGCATTGTTGTACCACTGACATCCTAGGCTTTTGGTTTCTTGACTTTCATAAAAGGCTGTTTTCACTCTTCCTTGCCTGCAGGCTGGAGACCTTTCACTGCATCTGTTTATTTCCTGCCTTCCTCCCTCCGCCCTCCTAATTTGGGCCAGTAGTGAAATGCAGTCGATCTGTTTCAGTGCTTTCCCCCTCCCCCCACTCCCCACTCCAAGTCCTCCGAACTGTTTTTAATTCATCGCTCCCGATACTGGACCCAAGCAAACAGTTTGATGGCCCGCGGTGATTCACAGCAACTCCTTCCTGCCTTTCTTTGCTCCTTATCTTTTTTTTTTTTTCTCCTCTCCATCCTATTTGGGTGTCAGAAGTACCAAACTGCTGCAGTAAAATGACTTGTAGGTGTTTAATGGCAAGTCATTGAGGAAGCGAATAAAAGAAAATTGTAGCACTCGCGTTGGTGGGGAGCAAGGAGAACTGCTGAGCTTTGAACCAAAGAAAGTTAAATTTACCATTTGCTTAAAAGGAGCCTCCTCTGTTTGACATCAAAGCATCTCCTGTAATTCTTCCTTGTGAAATGTACCACCGTTAGAGAGTCATGATAGAGCCCCCGAATCTGTGCTGTTTCTGTCTATCAAAAACACACAAGGAGATAAAACCCACATGTGCTTTCTGCGTGCATGGGGCCAGGTCTCCCACCAAGCGTAACCGCAGGTACATAGCAAATGGGGATTCTATTCAGAAAGCATTCTCAGTTTCCCAGGGATATGTGGAATTCTGAATACAGAATTATTTGAAGGGGGGGGGTGATCATTTATGTTGGCTTTCTAGTAGAAAGCTCAGTTCATTCAACCTTCAGGCTTTGGTGAATTTTTTTTTTTCTTTCATCCTCAATGGTTTTTGGTCCATCTTTAAAAAAATGATATTTCACTACCATTTTATTTGTTTTCCATTTTACTTGTTTTCAATGAGTGTGCAGAAAGACATCTGTTCCACATGCTTAATCTTGCTGCCCTTAACCTGACTACGTAGGGTTCTGGGCTCTATTACCCTGACACTTCCTTTTGGTGGGATTTCGGGGATCCACGTGGTACCTAATGGCTTCTTTGTTCACATTAGCGCATCTTTGGAGATCACTCTGGTCTTACAAAACAAGAGAGATGCTTAGGGCCCTTTCTGGATTCAGGATTATGACTTGGTGGGAGAGATTTCACCACCACGGTACCTTTGTGGTTAGGAGAACTATTTACATACCCTCCGGATATAGAGGTGAAATCCAGAGAGGACTGTCAACACCTCCGTCAACCAAAAGAACAAATCCCTCAAAATGTTGTCTGTAACAGGTGCAGTGGAAACTAGTTTTAATGTCAACTCACATTTGAATGACATTTTACAACCTGTGTGCTTGAAAGAAGTTCAGAAGCATCTCATATCTCTTAGAAAACAGAGACTCCGTTTATAATTAGAATTGTCCTTTGCTTTAGTCCTAATTGTCAATAGCTTAGTTAACTTAAATAGCAGAACCAGACCCACAAAAGGTCATCTGAAACAGGTGCAGATAAAAAGTTGTTTTAGGGATGACTTACTTCTGGTACTTTATATTTAGAAAACATTTCAGTGTCTACAAAGATTTTTTTAAGCTCTATTTTCACATTTAGTTCACTTTTATTCGTTTGTATCTGAGAGGAAGGTGGTTCAGAAATGGGAGAACGGAGTGAAGGAAGTTTGAGTGACTTGCCCAAGACGGCAGCTGGTAAATTTCAAACCCAGAATTTTGCCCCCAATCCTGCTAGAAGTCATTGGTCTTCCCACCAAATTACTAAGGCAAAGAATACTTGTAAGTATATGAATCAAATATATTTTCATCTGTATCTCATTTCACATGTCCTAGATGAGCCCTCCGTGCTCACAGAGTCAGAGCGCTAAGTGTTTTCTTGAAATTTCCAGTCGTACTTGGAGCAGGTACACCTCTATTCAGCCATCTTTCACCTTTCTGCCTCTTGTTTGTCCCTCCTAATCTTGACCGTGTTTCACCGACTTTACTCCAAATCCTTCCAGAGTTCTTTCTGCAATTTGCGATGCCCTCCTGCCTATTCCGGCTTCTCATCTCAGCCACTATCTTTATTTAGCCAGATAGCGCTTAACTGTCTAAACATAAATGCCTCCTTAGCTCTTTGGATTTTAAGTTCTTCGAGCAGAGGCTTAAAGGGCATTTGTCGAATGACTGAACGGTTATGTCAGCGCGATTTGTAAGCGAAAAGGAAAGGAAATAGAGAATATGGCTTGGATTAAAAACTACCGAATACCCTTGAGATTAATAGGATGTGGTCTCAGATGACAGACAGCATCTCAGGACAGGAAAGTGGACATCTGTCGGTCATTGGAGATACTGCTCCTAACACTTGAAAATTAAGGACTTAATTGAATTAAGTCACAAACCTTTCTTTCAAACTACCCCAGAGTAGTTCTTGCCTTTGTGATTTCCACATCCATCAGTCATCTTTCTCAACCATGTTACTGTTGACTAGCATGACCAGCTGTCCTAGTTGTGTGTTATTCCAAAAGTCTAGCCACGGAAGAATTCTTCCTTATGTCCGGGGGCACAAAACTTTCCTTAAAGCAAACATCTGTTTTATGAGGGAAGTCTGTGGGTAGGTAGGAATGCTTCCAACCTAAGACGTGTCTTTTTCTTCAACTGAGGATACTTTCATCAGCCTTCCGCTTCGTCCCGACTTTTCCTCTGACTCTTCAGCAGGTGCATTGCGTGTCTAAAACCACAGTGGGATAAGGAAGCGCCCACCTCACCTTGTACTTCTGTCCATCACTATGGGAGAATCTGGAAAAGAAGAGGTTACCAGGAACTGTCTCCTCTTGAGTTCTAGAAAATGGGTGTCTTCTCTGTGAGACTATCATAAAAATTTCCTTTGGCTCCTGGGTGGCTCAGTCAGCTGGGCGTCGGACTTCGGCTCAGGTCATGATCTGCGGTCCGTGAGTTCGAGCCCCGCACGGGGCTCTGTGCTGACAGCTCAGAGCCTGGAGCCTGCTTCGGATTCTGGGTCTTCCTGTCTCTCTGCCCCTCCCACTCTCTCTCTCTCTCTCTCTCTCTCTCTCTCAAAATAAATAAACTTAAAAAACAAGCTGATGGATACGATGGGTCTTAATTTGATACCACGGACTGGATTTGATTCTGATTTGTCTTCCCCTTCTTAACTTTTCCTTGTTCTCTTGGTGCTCACTAAGTATGTGCTTAGTGGATGAGTTAGTCAGTACTGAGGAAAAACTATGTGTCCACGGTGTTCAGAATGTAAGCCAGAGAACTGAGAGGCAAGCAGGACCTTTTTTCTGCTTGGTGTTTTATTTTATTTTTTTAAGTTTTTTTTTTTTTTTAATTTATTTTAAGAGAGAAAGAGAAAGAATGAGGGAGGGAGGGGGAGATAGATAGAGAGAGAGAGACAGAGAGAGACAATCCTAATCAGGCTCTGCACTGACAGCACGGAGTCTGACATGGAGCTCAAACGGACGAACCTTGAGATCGTGACCCGAGCTGACACCAACGGTGGACACTCAACTGACTTGAGTCACCCAGCCACCCCCTGCTTGGTGTTTTTATGTTGACCCAAATTTCCCCTATGGTGAGGGGCCCTCTTTGGAACTAAGGAGAGTGTTCAATCTGTTATTCTATCAGTAGATTGTCTTGCAAATTTGTTAGCAGAGGACAGAGCCCTGGGGTGTCTGGACCCGGGATCCGAAACCTTTCTAATTGACAAGGACTCGACAGGATTTACCAAAATGTGGAAACATCCCAATGGTGGCGTCAGAGATCATGTTAGTGAAAGTCCACGTGGACCGTTCTGTAATACTGAGTTGCCCTGTGTGAAAGTTTGTTTCTTCCCAGTTCTCTCTCAGAGACTCCAGTTACTCCAAGGCCAGAATCTCAACCGGGTTCGGGGATTATCCTTAATGCGTCTCTCACCTGGGGCTAATCTCTATTTTTGGTAAGGCACGGGGAGGAGGCAAGAATGTCCAGCCAACCTTGATAGCACTGTTTATTTCCATATTCATTTTTATGGCTACCCGCTATTAACTGCCAGTGACAACAAGATTTCATGTATATCAGGAATGGGGCTTTCTTTTTAAGTACAGCTCGAGTCAATAGAGGGTGTTGGCTCAAGAAAAATGTCGCTGAAAGCACAGTACCCGTCGCAGAGGGATGCGGCAGCAGCTACATGGAGGGCATGAGAAAACGAGCTTGGGGACCATTGGGGGTGGGAGAACGATCGAGAAGTGCCATTGCCAGCTGCCTCATCTGGGGAAGCGAGCTGCAGCCGGGCCCACGTGGCAGGCGATGGCTTCCAGATGTGGAGTTGGAGGCCGGATTGGAAGCCGGGTAGGAAGGGCGAGGGAAGAACCCCCTACGTGGCTTACGATGTGGCGCGGATCCAGCTTGCCTCTTTCCTCCAGAGTGGCAGTGCGGTGAAGCCCAGAGTTTTCCAGACTGGTGTTCTTTGTGCCAGCGAAGGTAAGACGCTCTCCTCCGGGGAAGGAAGGGCTGCCCTGTTAGACTGCTGTGCAGTTGGTATATTTCCTCAATCTCACTTGGCGACGGAATGCCTTTGTCCCTGTGGCCTGGTACACAGGCTTTCCTGAACACGTCCGTTCAGAAAGACTTCAGACATGACAGCCACACGGCATAATACCTCTCGGGAATTAGAAGGCCGCTGCATTTCTCTTTCTGTCTCGTTTGCTCCCGTTTTTACGACAGCCGAGCCAGAGCGCGCACTGTTGGTTTATTTGCACATTTGGGCGCACGGATTCTCCGCCTCGAGCCGCATTAGGGATATTCTATTAGTGCGCGTGATTGTGTTGTGAACTCCCTGCCTGCGATGTTGTGAGCACTTCGGTTGCGTTCATCTTCCCCTTCAGTGGGCACGGAAACCCTGCCGCCCCACCTTCTAAAATGGAAATCAGGTTCATGGCCCACGTGCCGCAGTTTAGCGGTAACCCAACCAGAGAGAAACCCAGCTCAGTTCGTCAGTGCGCCCCAAGGGCAGCCGGGCAATTCTTTCCCGAGGAATCTGCCACTTATCAGGATCTAACCCAGGCCGTTTCTGAGAGAAAGTCCATTTTATAACTTTATGATCCCCCACCCCACCCCACCCCCACCCCCACCGCTTTCTTTCTAAAGTCCTTGCTTTTCTGTTTCACTTTCCAACCCCGAACATCGGAGTTTAAAGAGCCCCTTTTTATGGAGTGTATGCTAAAGTGCTCTGTTAGGCAATGTATTTATTACCTGGAGTGAAATAGCTTTTCACAGCCGGGCAGCTTTCTTAGCCTTCTTGCGATCTCCGTATTTCAGAAAGTCACTGCTGGCATTTTGCTGGACAATGGTTCCGTGTCAACCGGGAAGGAGAGAGAGAGAGAGAGAGAGAGAGAGAGGGAAAACGTGCGTGTGCGTCTGTGTGTGTTGGGGGAGGGAAGCCTAATGCCGCTAATGAGCACATTTCCGGTTTTCATTTTCTTCAGATGTTCAGTGGCTTCCATATGGCTGCGGCACACAGCTCTCTGTGCATCCAGTTGGGTATTGTTACTAACCTTGGGGTTGCCTTTGATGGAGGACATGTGTATCCACTGTATCTTTCACTTGTGTTTATGCCTGAGATTCAGTCTGGAATAGCTTCGGGGGAGAAGGAGAGGGAGAGAGAAATAGGGCAGGGTGGGTGCGTGGGGACGCGCACGCGCCCTCTTGAAGCACCCCTAGGGGAGATGCCAGGCTGCCCAATCCAGGCCTCCGGGAGGTGCTCCCTGCTGGATTCACTTGAGCTGGAAGGTTCCCCTGTGGGATGATGGCATCTCTGGTTGCTTTCCTTTCCATCAAGATACCTGTCAGATATGGTCAAGCGTGTTTGAAGTTAGCCCCAGCTCATTTTTAGTGACAACTAATTTTCACTTGTTCTCTTGTTTCCTCTGAGTTAGGGTTTGGCTGTCGTGTGTGTGCTGGGAAAGAGCAGGACACTATGATGTTGCTCCCCAGGGGCCATTGTTTGATGTCTGTTTTCGCGTTTTCCCCCGATTTGGTAACAAACAAGAATACGCATTCAATTTAGGAAGATCCCCCTAATCTCTGGTTGTACAGACCAGCTTTGTTAGGTAAGATTACAGATTTCATGAATGCCCCTCTTCTCCCTGTAATGGCACATTTGTGTCATTGTCAGTCACAGCAGAGCTCGACAACAGCGGGCTGGAGATGTGACCGTCACAAGGAAGAAGAGGGCAGCCTGGTTTTCAAGATCTGAAAATAACCCCCCCCCCCCGACAACACACCCGGTAGAGGACCGTTTTTGTGTCTGTTTTCGGGGAATGAAGAAAGTTTGCTCCTCAAGAGGCAAAAGCAAGATCTCAGCTTCTGTAAAAATAGCTGCAGAACGTCACACATGTGCAGAGAGAACATCGTCGCTTTATTTGGGTTCATCGTAATTTACATCATCGTGCCACACGGCAGACGTAGCTACAATGGAACAGTACTTTTATCTATGTTGGAAAGGATGTAGATTCTTTGCATGTCCTACAGTACTCGGGGAAGAGTTGCAAATTCCCCTGCTGGTATAAAATCAAAGATCTGTAAGATGACTCTGGAGGTGGGATGAGGTGCGGTTTTACTCAGCTCAAGAGGAGCTCTTCCAGTGCCTTTCCTGGCTTGCCAAAATAAAGAAGCAGGCGGCGTTCTGTGTACCTCCAGCCTTTTGTGAGACATGGCTGCAAGCTCTTTGGAGGTGACGCCACAGGCCTGTGGACCGGCCAGGCTCGCTCTTCAGAGGTTCTCTTTCTAAGACAAACCGTATGCCACAGTATTGAAGAGAATCATACGACTGGTACGCCTCTGTCCTGGGAAGGAGTGAATTGGGGACCGGGGGGGCGGGGGGGACGACAAGACAATCCTTGACACTCTTCTTAAGTAGAATGAAATTATTGACTGAGACCGCCATTTTCTTCCCCGTTAAAGCAAGATGTCTTTTGTTTTCGTTTGTTTGTTTGTTTGTCTGTTTTCCCAATAGCACCATCGTCCATTGCTTTGGTCCAGGCTAAAGAAGTCACAAGGTACAGTGTTGCTCTGGCTTGGCTGGAACCAGATAGACCCAACGGGGTGATCTTGGAGTATGAAGTCAAGTATTACGAGAAGGTATTACTTGGATGAGCAAGCTTCCTTCCTTCCTTCTTTCTGTTCCTTCCCTCCCTCCCTCCCTCCCTCCCTCCCTTTCTCCCTTCCCTCCTTTCTTCCTTTGTCTCTCTAGTTCTTAGCCAGTTGTAAATCCAGAGTACCGGTGAATTTCAAAACCAAATGCATTTTGTTCCCCAATCGAATCCAATTATGAATTTTATGTATTAAATCAGTTATCTTGAAAAATAGGAAAAATACATTGTGTTCTAATATAACCATTTTTTTTTTCTTTCGAGTAATGGGAATCAAGATAGCGAAGAAGTTCTTATATATAAGCCTTCTATCGGTGAGAGTGACTCATAAAAGTCGAAATAATGATCTGTTTAAGTAGATCACTGCTATTCAGAATCAAGGTGTGGGTTTTGATGACTTTTAATAGAAAATCGGGGAAGGAAAATTACATTTTTGCAGCCTCTTAAAGTTATAGAAAGACATTATTTTTACAAATAACTTGTCTCTCATAAAGGACAGGATTCTGAAGAGAGCTATTTGCATTCAAGATTGTCTAGAAAATGAACAATTGACTTCTCTTTCTTTTTAAAGATAATCACTTATTGGCTTCCTTGTTAAAAGCAGAAAAGGGACAGGATTTATTTTTCACTGAAACCAGATTACAGCATTTTTGACATTCTCTAGACAGAAAATAGAAACAGACAAGAGAACTTCTTACAGCTATTTCTCTTAAATTGTCAACTGTGGAGTGAGAAAAGCCACCAACCACCGTCTGATGTTCTTTTCAAAAAAGATTATAAGTAAAGGTCCGGACATGGTCAGCATCAATGGTGATCATACCTGAACTCCACGTGTCTTTCCACATCCAACGTGTAACAGTGGTAGTTCCCACGCCAAAGAGAATATAAGGTTTAGAGAGTTTAGCAATCTCTACTTACTTTCAACTTCTGAGTGCCCTGGCCTGGTTCCTTTAAAATTGGGCCTAGCATAGGTGAGGGATTTATTTACCACCTTCCCCAATTTTATCGTCCCCACGATGCAGGATCAGAATGAGCGAAGCTACCGGATCGTCCGGACGGCTGCCAGAAACACGGATATCAAAGGCCTGAATCCTCTGACTTCCTACGTGTTCCATGTGCGAGCCAGGACAGCAGCCGGCTATGGAGACTTCAGTGAGCCCCTAGAGGTCACGACCAACACAGGTATCAGCTGCTGAGGCCCTTTTTTACAGCCTAGGTGAAATCACATTACAGTGAAATCCAAGGAGCTGTACCTCATTTTTGGTCAGGCAAACATTCTGTTGCAGCGAACACCGCGTGGAAATAAGATGTCTGTAACTTGGAAAATCCCATGCTATTTAGAAAAGAGCATTTTTCGTATTATCTAACCTGTCTTTTTGTATGCTTGAAAATGTTTTCTTCTTCTTCTTTATTTGTTTATTTTTTTATTTTGAGTCTTCTATAAACGATGAAAGACGGGGCTGCTAAGTGGACCGATTGAGCCTTGCATAGCTCTCTTACATTAAGATAGGAAGTTTTCTCCCTGGGAAGAGTAAAGAAGGGGCCCCTTCCCCCCCGCCCTTTTATTTCTTTCTAGGAATCTGTTTTAACCAAGTCAGATCGGTTTTTTTTTTTTTTTTAAAGCCTCTTTGGACCAATATATCAAATCTTTCAACATTGTGAGCTAGACCAACTAATTGATTAAATGGAAAATATTAACAAAGGACATGCCCGATGAATAAGCAGTTTCCATAAGATGGCTCCCCCTATGTAATTAACCAACCAAAGTTGAGCTTACTTGAGAAGGAGATGTAGAGAAGAATTTTCAACGTCAGTTCTAGAAAGTAATTTTATTCACAAGTTGTGAAATAAAATATGATTGTAAAAACAGAAGAGGAAGTACTCTAGAATTGAATCTGAAGGGGTTTGACATTTTGGGGGGATATTCCTGGAAGGCTTCAAAGAGGACGTGGCTTTTGAGCTGGGCAATAGTAAGCAGGGTTTTGATAGATTTGGGGTGAGGGGTGGGTAAGTATTCAAACCTGCTTGTCGTTTTTGAAATTTCCAAGTGTGCTTCTCACTAAGGAACGCACCAGATCATTAAATAAGCGTTAGGGCTGAAACTAGAAACGGAAAGAAGAAAAAACAATGGGCGGTAATGTTTACCAGGGGATTTAAGAAGAATCTTCTGGTTGAAGTTCTTCATGCAGTTATACAGAGAACGTCTTCATCCCATTAAAGCTCTCTTAGAAATCCCATTGTGTAAGCACTTACCGAAGGGCAAGAGAGGCTCTGAGCGGTCCACATGGCTTCAGCACTTTGGAACTTGTGCCCCAGGCAGACAGACGTTTTAGCTCCTGGGACCTTCCCAGAAGTGATTGTTGTGTCACTGTCTTTGCCAGTGCCCTCCCGGATCATCGGAGATGGGGCTAACTCCACAGTCCTCCTGGTCTCCGTCTCAGGCAGTGTGGTGCTGGTGGTCATTCTCATTGCGGCTTTTGTCATCAGCAGGAGGTAAGCACTTAAGCCACTCACTGCCCACCCCACCCCCCATCTCGGGTTTTTATGAGGGAGCTTTTTGTCTCCTCCCCACAAAGCCCAGGCTTTTGATTAACATCATAAACAGGGCATGTGCGGTGGCCAGCTCCTTGCTCTTGGCTTTGATCTCCCCACGTCCCTGCTGGAGCTGTTGGCTGTGACTGGTGGCAGCTGAGAGTCCTGGAAAGACCCAGCTAATTCCTGGAAACCCAGCTGAAAAGCAAGCCAATGAGAGATTTCTAGATACTCTGAGCTGTAAGGTGTTACATTTATACCTCTCTTAAGCTCGGACTTACTGCCAAAGCAAAAAAGAAGCCATATAAAACGTGGGTCCAAAATTTGAGCCCTACCATTGGTCAGCTCTATTACTTAAACTCTTACCGTCTTTTTTCCCCTTTTATAAAGTAGGGATAGAGGATCTTAGAAGATCTGCCCGTAAGAGTTACTGACAGAATTTTGATGGGTAAAGTAGAGAAGTCAGCACACAGTAGGTGCTTCAATGTGAGTTCGGTGAATAATAATTGCAACCAAAGCAAATAATTGGGCTCCGCGCTCAATCTTCTTCCAGGAAAGGCCATCAACAAGGAGAACCGTTAAGCATGCTGTGGGCATCGCACTGTTCTTGGAGATGAATCTAAAACAGCAGATTACTTGTTCTTCTATGAAAGTCTACAAACTAACTTGATACTTGAAAAACAATCTAGAAAAGAGAGGGAGAAATGAAAATGACCAGACAGCCGATGTTTTTCATTATTGCCCTCCCCAGAGGCTCCCGAGGAAATGGGCGGGGGGGGGGGGGGGTGGAGGAGGGATGGCCACTTAGCTCCAATATGTGCCCACTTCTAGGCTTCTCCAACCTTCACTCCCCTATGCTGTCCACTATTTCACAAGGTGGAGCTTTTGGCAAAACAAATATAAAAAATTAAAAAAAAAAAAAGCAGAACCTGGGGATGTCAAAAACGATCATCTTAAACATAACCGCTTTCATGTACTAGAAGAGGAAAATGATCTCAGAAAGGTGCAGTACTGGTCTAGGATCATTGCGTTGCCTTAATAGGAGACCCACTGTTGGCTTACCCAGTAGCCATGCTCGGCTCCCTGGCTAGGGTCCGTTGTATCCTGTCTCTCTCTGCCTCTGCTGTTGGTGACCTAACTCGGTGATATCACGACAATGCCTCTGGCCATTGCCACTGGCCTGAGCAAGCCATGGTGCTTTTTCCTCACTTTGTGATACTTTATAATTAGGGTGATGACTGTATATCCTAATTTGCCCGGATGGTCTCAGTTGTCACATGTATTTATTAATATCATGGCTCCTCTCCCACTGTCCCGAATGTCCGGTATTGAAATCAATCACGGTCACTCTCCTACAGTATGGAACAAGAACTCATCGTGAGCAGGCACCACCTACATTTGTCATTGTGTTTGTTCTTTTCGGTGCAAAGTCCATAGCAGCATGTTTGATTAGAGCCATGAGTTCCATCCCGAAGAACCTCGAACGGCTTATTCCTTTTGCTGTGTTACATACACGAAACATACATAGACGTGCCTGTCGCACCCATATATTGCTATATCTCAGTCTTTGGAAACTTCAATTTGGCCTAAACAGAATTTGACTTTTTTTCTTTAAGATTTTTTTAAAAAATGTTTATTTTTGAGAGAGAGAGAGAGAGAGAGAGAGAGAGCATGCAAGCAGGGGAAGGGGGATGTGAAGCAGGCTCTGCACTGGGCAGCAGCCAGTCCAACGCGGGGCTCTAACTCACAGACCGCGCGAACATGACCCAAGCCAAAGCCGGACGCTCAACCGACTGAGCCACCCGGGTGCCCCCAGAATTTGAATTCCAGACGGACTTACCTTTCCTGGCATTTGATTGTGGAAGTCAGTCACGATGAACCTCTTGCTTGTCCATTGCCTTTGGGTCTTGCGTATGTCCACATGGCGGGCACACAAACACACGGGCAACTGTGTGCAATAATCTATATCCATTTCTGATGGTGGGATGGGGGGGTGGTTATGAAAATCACATGGGCTCTTGCTTTCATTATCACACATTTCCGCCTCTGAAAATTTGACGGTGCATCGCAATAATTTTTAGCAGAAAGGAAAGACATTTAAAAGTCTCAAACTACGAAAAAAATTCTTAATTTCCTCCACCTCAAAATAACATTTGGCTAAAATTCAGCACCATGTGATGCTCGGAACCATCTGAGAGGATACTCGCTTGCAGAAAGTGGGTCTCGTCTTGTGTCTCAACCTCCTCTTTGATGTTGATGGGAGCCTTCGTCTATGCGACCAGCGTTTCTTTAGCGTTACCTTTGTCTTTTCAAGTTACCTTAACGATACCAACGCAACGGGAATAATTAGGAAGAAGTCACCCCATCCTAAGTTTCTTCCGGATGTTCTGCTTTGACAAAAAGAAAGGAAAAGCGCATGAAAATGTCATGCAGGAAGACAGGCTTATTAAAAGCTTGGAGCTATAGAACATAGAATCGCAAACTTGATGACTTGATTTCCGTGCTGCCTTTATTGATCACTTTATTCTTTAGGGCAGAATGGATAGGAGGATGCATCGGATTTCCAATTATGAGTCCCCACCTTCGAGAATTGAGCCTGTCGAGTTACCCAGCGATGATTCTTGTCCCTTCTCCCCCATTAAAAAAAAATGTCACTTCCCAAGGCTGATAAACACCGCTTGGTGATTGGTCCTCAATGGATCACTTTTTAGAAAATGAAATGTCAACCCCTTGCCCTCCTATTGATTCTTCTTTAGTGTCGGCCATAAAGCTGTCACGGGAAAGCCGCCTGGAGCCAGGTAGCTGACAGGCTTTGCACCCGCTGATGCACACTCAGCTGCTTGTCCTCTGCACGCAGGCTGTGTGTTCTGTCACGCCGCAGTACAGATGTTTCAATGCGACAAGAACAGGTGAAGAGGGAGGAGACGGGTAGTGTGGACAAAAGTCTGGTCCGTGCTTTCAGTGCGAAAGGTAGTAAGCGGCGCCCCCAAATGATCTCGCCGACCAGTCTGGAAACCAACCCGTGGAATATCCTGGCTGGAAAATGATAGGGCTGCTGCTTAATGTTTTAGAGCCACAGAATGTTGATGGCGGAGTCGGTGCTAGAGACGGAGAGACCCCCTTTTAAGGTGATCCCCCTCCAACGGAGGCCCACATGATGCCATGTGAGTTTTTTTTTTTTAAGAAGTAGAGGGCAGGGACCCACACACCGAGAAAAGTTTCAGCCCTTCCGATCACCTCAAAGAAAAATCTGTCTGGTGCTAATTTGTCATTGAGGAAAGAGGAAACGGCCTCAGGCTCACAGCTGGTATCTTGCTAGAATTTTTTTTTTTTTCCTTGATAGCAATTGTTTCATTTACTATATTTCCTTTCTACTGAGAAGCCTGAGCTGTAGGTGAGCCAGGGTAATCTCCATTCCTTTCTCAATGAGAAGATCCCCTTTTCCTTTCGGCCAACTTGCGTGTATAAACCATTCAGGGAGCTCAGTGAAAGCATCAAACCCCCACATTTATAAACTTTATTTACGTATTTGAAATGATACGCCGAGTACGTTGGCTTAAGACGTATTGTATGTTTTTACCACCCACGTGATCTTAAGCTAATTACCTTACATTTTTTTAGAAGTGTCTACGGTCCGTGTGTCCTCCGGCCCTTGAGTTGTAATTAGAAGACCGTGTCAGCTTTGTGGGCACACAGTGTCCTTGCTGCGGGGCCGTTTACGTGCTGTTTGCCTTGTATCTATGCGATGCTGTCCCTAGAAAGTTTCTCCCAAACCACGCGTGTGCGTTCTCTCAGAAGCATGACACCGTGTCCCCATACTGCTGCAGGTATTTATTTGTGGTCTCCGCAGTGGAACCACTTTATTGCTAGCTAAAGTGATTTTTGAAAGGACTGTTAACAATGACATCATAAAATGCAGCGAGAAGGTCATCACCTCCGGGACTGATGATCGAATGTGTTACAATGCGTTACGTTTCTCTGATCCCTGCTCCTTTATTCGTGATTTCATCAGGTTATCCCAAATACTCTTAATCTGGGTTGCTTTAGGCCAGTGTGCCCTTCCCCCAAATAATATTTGATTATTCGGGAAAAACTTCTAAGAAGAGGCTAGAATACAAGATGAGGCTCTCCTCTCTCTTTTGGTGATCAGAGACAAGTAGTGCCTGATAACCAGGCATGGAGGTTTTTATACTGACTTTCTAATGATGGCTGGTTCTACTGGGTTATTGTTATGTCCATTCATGTTGGGGTATGCTGACTGTCCCGTTTTTATTAGAATTAAAGAAAAAAACAAGTGAAAAAAACAAGTGAATTGATTCTAAGAAAATAAACGAGGTGGTTGCCGCAAGATTTCTGGAAACATATATACCCGTGGCTCTGGTGTAGGAAACTACTTAATTCTAACACTGGCATCTTCTGCATTAGGATCTCGAGGCCTGGCGAGGAGGTTAAACAATTAACTAAACCGAGGTCCTACAGCTACTTAGTCGCCTGATCAGGACAGGAATCCATCGTCCCTGGCTACCGATACTGGCATAGATTATTTTCATGTCTTCCGAACTGAAAAAAACTGACCTACGTCAAAAGCCCACGCGGACGGTCCGAGCGGACCCCCGATTTCAGGAGTCTCAGGGCTGGTGGGAGCAGTCGCAGTCTGTGAGTTCATGTGCACGCCTGACGCACACCATAAAGTCAGACTTGGCGCGTTGATTTTGTCTTCGAATGAAGGCTACGATTTTCCACTTTGGAGCTAACTGTTCGCGTAACGCTGAGCCAGTTCCCATTCAGTCTGTATCTATCTTGCCTGGTGTCCTAATTGGAATATTATGATCACATAAGAATGAATGCACTCAAATGTTAGCCTCAATTGGCTCTGATGGAGTCATGTAAATTCATACAATGAGGGGGCAGATGGTACTCTGGGAACATTTCTAAACAACTTGCGTGCAATTGTACGGTTCAATTCCAACCATTTCAAAATGTTGCTCATGAAGAACATTTAGACATCATTTGGTGCAAGAACAATGACAGCTTAAGGAAGGGGAAAAAGAAGGATGGGCTCTATGAATCTTCATGGGTGATGCCATTAAATGCTGCAAAGGGTCCTCCTGGAGCCGTGCTGGTTATTACATTGCTTTATCTTCTTTAATCTGCACTTTAGCTGAATAAATTACTTACCTTTTGCTAATTAGTTTTGGAACAGTGAACCACATCAATCAAATCCATCCACTTGATCAGGGAAGTTAGTATTTTAATAAAAGCAGGGTTTTCCTGTGCTGGGCCCCTGCCACGCTCCCCCTCCAAGGTTTTGTTTGTTTTGTTGAATAGTCAAGGTGCCAGAAGGACACATGGGTTGGGAGGGCAGTGCTTGGGGCTCACGCTGTTCCTCAACAATGCCTGCTAATACCCTGATTCCGCCCCCCTTTTGACGGAGGGCTGGGGAGGGCTCAGCTCTGCCTCCCAGCTCCACCTGAAGGGGAGGCTTTCCTCTCCCTCCTGCAGATGAAAGGTCCCGGCTTCCTTCTGGAGCATTCACTAACAAACCCCTCCCCCCCCCCCACCCCGCCCTGTTACAATCAGATTGCCCAAATCCCAGGAACTAGAAGATCTTCAGCAACAAAGGATTCCTTCTGCCATTCAGGTGATCAGCCTTGGATGTCAGTTTAGAGTTAGCACTTCTTTAGGCTGTGTGGTTTCCTCCAGCCTGGCCAACCCAACTTCAGTGGGCTTTCCTGGAACACTAACGTACACTTTGTCCAACCCTGAGCCAAGGAAAAGAGTCATCAGGTGACACAGATGGATCCTGACTTGGGCGTTTCCGTTTCCAGTGTATCATGGAAAAGCTAATCAGGCTACCATTCGTCTTTGAACAGTAATTTCTTGTGTTTCTTTCCCAGCATTTTCTGGACTCCTGGAGGGTCCTCTCCTCCAAGGAACACTGCAAGTCAAGAAGTTTCTTTAAAACTACACCTTCCCCTCTAATTTACTTCCTCCTTCTATGTTTAGAAGTCTGAGGAGGGGGTGGGCGTGGCCACCTTATAATTAATGATCCCTGCCATTTTGCATTTCCTCTGGCTTTGCACATATTTAATGGAGGTGCTTGATGTAAAACAGATAACTGCACTCCTGGACAGCTGGAGGCCTTTGTTTCTATTGGGATATTTCAGGGTCTTTTTGACTGACTCGCTGGCCATTTAAAGTTGGTACCAAAGCTCTCCTCTGCTCTATGCATTGTTTTGCTTCTTTAAAGGAAAGACATTCAAATCAGTATTGGAAATCTTAAGTGGTTCGAGAGATATACTTGTAATTTTAGATCATGCTTTTAGGAACGCTGATAAGATACAATCGCACAGACTGGCAGGACCCTATCACACCCCCGGGACCTCGCCACGCGTTTCCCTGACATAAAATCTTGTTTTCATAGTCCCTGACCTAACACTTCTATTTCCTTTAAAAGGGGAAGGGGGCGGGGAGGGGCCGACTACATCTCCCATCCAGACGCTTGGTTTCGGGACATTTCGACATGTTGCGTTTCCTTGACGAAGCAATGGCTTTTCAAAGCAGTGGAATCCAACTTAAGTGGATATACTGATATAAAATACAGTATTACTTACAATAACTCTCATCAGATATCTTGATATAACTTCATCTCCACTACGCGGGGCATGTGAAATAGTGGGCAGATCAGGGGAGACGCACTCCTGTCCTTGCTAAGAGGCTCGTGGGTGAATCACTTGCCCCATGTGCTGTGGAACTGAGCATGTCTGTCTGGCTGCCTACTTCCCTGGGGTTGTCGTGAAGATAGGATTCAAAAATAGACACGATGGCTCTTTAAAAAGTTGAAAGCAAAGTAAAAATGCAAGAATTCTACATGCTTGGCAGTTAACTCTAGTGACTGAGGTCTCTGTTTACCAAGCTGCTTCCTGCTTTGTAAACAGTTAGCGGAGGGGATGATAATGTGTCCGGAACACTCTGAGAAGTGAAATGCAGTGTACAAGTGGAAGGTGGTATTACTTACAGGGAAATGACAACGCACAGAGAGACATCTGCAGGCCCTGAGGGCCCGATCGCAGAGCTGGATCCTGCACCGAGGACAATCAGGAGCTGACGGGGGACCGTGATGGGACTGCATCTCCGGTTGTCCAGTTCGGCCCCGTTAGGTTCTCTGCTGTTCTCTCTTTTACACGATCGTCCCACCCTTCTCTACTTGCTCAAAGTTCAGGGGTTCAGGGGTCCAGACTCTGATAGGACCACACTGCCGAGATGCTTTATGGCCTCAGTTTCCTCATTGTGAGAAATCTGGACTTAGCTTGTCTGTAAAGCTCCTAGAAACTAGGAGATAAACTCCAGTGAACTCCAGTGCACTTTACATTTGGGACAGAAACACAAATGTACACATCTTATTCACTTATTTGACCTCATCGTCCCCCAAACTTTAGAAATCCGTTGTACCAACTGAGTTGAGCTTTTGATTCATTTCAGTGATATGCACACATACACATATATATACACCCATGCATGCATATATAACGTATCAAAATTATTGATTTAAGATTTATACGTATTCAAGATTTCTGACTCCCAAGACTTTTGTAACACCCAAAGCTCATTTCTTTAGGACATTTAGAGCAGAATACCAAATGTGAGATCATACGCCATTTTTTTGGAAAGAGATTTCGGCTACAAATGGAAACTTCTCATTTTTACTCTTTCAAGTTTTCTGCAAACTCTTAAGGAACGTGATCAAGTAGAAAGCGCAAATATTTACCTTTTAAATTTTCATTAATAATTTAGGAGTTTGCAAGCAGCAGCTGAAACCAATAACCGCAAAAGTATTGTTTTAAGAATATCGTATAATATGATAATGAGGTTTTTGTCAATAACCACAAAACTATTGTTTTAAGAATATCATATAATATGATAATGAGTTTTTTTCTGGTAGTGGCTTTTGTGGTTGTAGCAACAGGACTTACTATTACTTATCACATACTGAACATTATCGTCATTTGATTTATCCATAATTCACCCATGGAAACTTATTTTGCTTTGGAATATGTATGGGAAAACTAGCCAATAAACTTATAATCTATCTTCAATAAGAAAAATTGATTCTGGAGATTTGAAATTATATTATAAAATATTTGTTTTATCACCTTAGTTTCTAACATTGTGGGTAAGAGCAGAGACTCTGGGGGCACCTGTTTAGTGCAGTTGGTTAAGCGTCCAGCTCTTGATTTTGGTTCAGGTCATGATCTCACAGCGGTGAGATCAAGTTCTGCTGAGGGCTCCACGGCCCTCGGCTTAAGATTGTCTCTCTCCCCTCCCCCACTAATGATTTGTCTCTCTCTCTCAAAAAAAAAAGGCAGAGACACAATCAGTTCTGATTGTGTTTGAAACCATTATTCACCAGCAAACTTTCCATAAACCTCGGTTTACTTGCCTGTGAAATGTGCACAGTATTTTTATTTGCCTGCCTTATATATAGTATGGTAGCAAAGAACTTATCTTGTGGCTTACTACTTTTGAAAATAATTGTGTGTGTGTTTTTTTTTAATTTTTAATAGACGGAGCAAATACAGTAAAGCTAAACAAGAAGCAGATGAAGAGAAACATTTGAATCAAGGTACAACAATCGGATTAAGAATAAATTTTATTTTTCGACTCTGCCTCGTGTTTTCAGTTTAGAAATGCCTGCATTAAATTCATGTGGCTATCAGTATTATAGCTCTTTCATAGAATTATCTAAGTAATGTACTTATGTCCCACTGAAATAAGTGATTTGGGATTGTTTCGAGTGAGGTTAAAGATGGGGGTTGGGGAAACTTCCTTTCGATTCTTCTTATTCCTTATTTTACTGTCTACCTTGAAAAACTATTGGTCTTGCGGGTCGTTTGTGTAGCTGGGTGACAAGGCTTAACAGGTGACAATTTTTCTCATCTGTGTAAGATACAGTTTCTGGAGAGGAAAAGAACAAGGAACGAACAGTAATCGCTCTACCCCCAACAATATGTGCTGTGGCATTCAGGACTACTAATATCTCTTTAGTGGGTTCTGCTTATTTGGGGGTCAAAGAATAAATTCAAAGAACTGGCCCTAGAATGACTTGACGAGGTAGAAGATTCTTAAGATCCAATAGAACGTTTTGAGATGATGGCGTTGTCCTCTACCTGCCCTGTCCAACACATTAGCCAGTAGCCACGTGCACTATTGAATACTTGAAAAGGAGCAAGTGTGAATGAGGAAGCACATTTTTAATTTCTTTGATTGTTAAGTAATTTACATGTAAATAGCAAGGTGTGGCTAATAAGTGCCCTATTGGACAGCAGCACAGGGAGGTGGAAGGAAGAGAGAAACTAGGGGTAGGAAGAATCATCTTGAGAAAGATTTTCTTGGCTACAGGACATAAAGCAATAAAGGCTATGGAATGTCTGACAACCTTCCATTTAGTCACCTTATTTTCTTTCTAAAACCATATTTTTAAAATTTGCATGTGGTATATATATTTTTAAAAACAAACGTGACTTTTTTTTTTTTTTAATTTAAATGAGATGATGAGGACAAGACTGATAGTTCCGGAAAATCAAGGAGATTAGGCCAACCGGTGCCCTACCCCCTTTCTGTACCCCAAAGCCCTAGGAGCTCTGGCAGGGAAAGGAGGGGTCCCAGTAATTACTGATGCTTCTTGTCCCAGCAGCCCTGGGACATTCTGAATTTCGGCTGCGAGTTGTCTGTGGGGTTTGGCTGAATGACACTTCCTGATATTCCAACCATTCACAACTAGGCTATAACATTTTCTCCAACTGCAGCTTTCGGATGACCTTCAGTGTCTTATAACACCTTCTTTCCAAAGCAGAATAAATGTGGAAGCCCAATACAGAGTGTATATTCTCCAGTCAGCTAGCTAGCATTGTCCCTCTTATCTATTTTAACCTAGCTTTCATCTTCATTTGTTAATTATCGGTCACGTGCTTAATTGGTCCAGATATTGGGCACCGTGTAAACATGGCCGATTAAGAAAGGAAGTTCCCATTATCTTCCCTGAGCAAATATAGCTGCAGATGGTGGGTGGGACACGAGCAACCAATTTGCACGAAGGTATGCAGCTAACACATTCCAAATTTTCTGGTAGAGACTCTCTTTTCCTCCATGGGATGGGTTGTTTTTAAAATTTCCTCCTTGAAGGGTGAAGACATTCCAGGAAGTCAGTAGAGCTGTGGCCTCTTAAGTAGCTAACAATTCTTTGTTTACCCACTAATGAAAACCAGAGCAAGAGTTTAAACATTTCTGTATGTCTGTTGCTAAGTATGTTTGTCATGCTAAGAAAACTTCCTCTGCTAAATATTTTTAGACGCGGACGACTTAAGTTCATTAGCGGTTTCTGAGAAGTAGTCTGCCAACCTGTCACGTGTTTATTACTTAGGTGTTAGAACGTACGTGGACCCCTTTACCTATGAAGATCCCAACCAAGCAGTTCGAGAATTTGCCAAAGAAATCGACGCATCCTGCATTAAGATTGAAAAAGTCATAGGAGTTGGTAGGTGTTTGAGTGTCTCTCTAATAAGCAAGCCTGTTTTCTTTGTGGATATTAAATATACCTATGCGGATTATACAAACGTGTACGAACATATCGCGTGTACAGGTAGGTATGTGAATATCTGCGTACGTGAAATTCCCTTGATCTATGTAAAACATTAGCAGAGTGCCTGGCATGTAAGTAGCACGCAACAAATGTTAGCTCTTACTTTCATCTTGAATGTGTTTCTGGCCCACCGTTGATTCGTTTTCTCTCCCAAAGGTGAATTTGGTGAAGTATGCAGTGGGCGTCTCAAAGTGCCTGGCAAGAGAGAGATCTGTGTGGCCATCAAGACTCTGAAAGCTGGTTATACAGATAAACAGAGGAGAGACTTCCTGAGTGAGGCCAGCATCATGGGACAGTTTGACCACCCGAATATAATTCACTTGGAAGGCGTTGTCACCAAATGTACGTGGGGCACTCTTTTTACAAAGCCAAGTTAGAAGTTCCTGGCAAATTAAACGCACATTTTCTTTCCAGGGAAATGACAGATGGAGCAGACCCACTGATTGCTAATGGGAGGAAATCAGTGCAGGACAAGTCATTAATCTTGCAGTCAGCTCTCAATGGGTCTATGGTTTAGGCTGATACCCTATTTCCAAGGCAGCTTGTGTGAGATTTTAGGGAAATTAATATTGCAGATTTTTGGTATGCCTCGCCATCTTTCAAACCTTTGCTAGACCAAACTGATTGTCACAGGGTAGGCGCAAGCAGATGGTAAGCAAAATAAAATTTAAGTACTTTTCGTATGAAACACAACAAAAGCTCGCCACGCCTCGTGCTCGAACCTTCAGTTCCAGATGCGGGGAGTGAATCTTGGAAGTCTGTTTACAGTAACACCTGGTTGAACCTTCCTGTTTTAGCCCATTAGCATTCGCGGAGCCTGCGAACCACGCTTCGGTTAAAATACGACACAGCTCAACAGATGCATTTTGTGAAGCAAACCCTGAATACATCTGTAAGGCTGGCTAAGGCCCATTTTTAAGGCACCACATGGACAGTGAGCTGAAGCGGTTACTACTGAAGGGTGGCTCTGTTCCAGGAGGCGCAGTACCTACTACGTCACTACCCGGCAAAGATCTTATAAGCCCCGGGGCCGTGTCTCCAGGAAGGCCAAGGTTCCTCTCACTTGATTCAAGGTGCCTGTGAAAAGCACCCTCAGTGAACACGTGCAGAGTGGGTAAAAGGGAGCCGTGGGGAGAGAAGAGTAGGTTAAAAGGGTACAACTTTGGCCATTAGCTCTGGGGTAGAGCAGAAAGGATCTGGAAGGTGAGGCAAAGGCTTCAGGGCACCGGACTTGGAGACTCCCGTGTCCACGCCACTGCTAGGAAAGCATGTGGTCGTGAGCAGTTAGTTGCTCAAGATTTCAGTTTCCTCATCTACAAAATAGAGATGAGAATAGAACTTGCCCAAGAAGGTTATTTTGGATGAAAGACTTCCCGTGTTTAGCATAATGCTTGGCGAATTTAAACAACAGAAAACTTCCCTCAGTGTTAAATGGTAACGCTATGTCTTAAGAAGTACACCTTTCCCCATCATCGGAATCCCTCAAAAACGGAACCTTGGTGCTAAGGGTATATGATTTCCCACCTAAGGCGAAGGCTATGATTAGCACAGAATGCCTCTCTTTGCTTTTTAAGATTAGTTTTGCAGACAGGATATTTTTCTGTTGCCCGTTGGCCTTCGGAGCTGCCCAGAGCCCTTCACTACCTTAATTGAAAGATAACATTCTGTTTAAATACTTCTGCAGGGGTCCAGTTTCTCAAAAGGAGGCTCTGTTCAGCTTGGGGTGTTTTTTCCTGCTGCAGACAGTGATTTTCGTGGCACCTCTGCAGAAGAGAGAAGAACCAGGGGATCTCTGTATTAAAGTCCCACCGCGCCTCTAAAACCCATAGCTATTACAGCTGTAACTGTTATAAACGACTGGATGCATTTGCATAATGCAGTTGTCACTGAGTTAAAATGATTGAAAATTTCCACCAGAGGAATTGGCCCCTTCCCCCACTCCACCCCCCCACCCCCCCCCCCCCCCACCACGTCCCTGCCTGTTTCAGGGGAGGAACCACCTTCCCTCCGTGAGCCCAGCTGAGCCCCATTTCATAAGCCCCTCTGCTTACGGAGACATTCGTCTTTATTTCTCTTGGAGAGCTCATAAAGATTCTGACAAATGGATACTTTTCATAAACAGAAGAAGGAATGTAGAAAAATCGTGAAGACCCGCCAACAGTCAGAGGAGGGAGGCGCGAGGGCACAAAGGTGATGTGGGAGCGTGTGAATTCATTACCAGCAGTTACTTGAAGAACTCTTTAAACTGATGGGGAGATGATACATTCCCTCCACCACCCCTCCCCCCGCAACTCTCTTCTGGGGCTTCTGCGCTCTTGTCCACACCTCCAGAGGGACCTGGTGAGGTAGAAGTAGGTGTTAATGCAAGAGAGTCCATCTCACTCATCGGTTGACGAAGTATCTTTTGATTGAGTCGGGTTCATTACAGCTCACTTGGATGCATTTGGTCTGTCCGTGGCCGCAGATGTAGAGGGTACATGAATCTAAAACAGAGAGCTTCGGGGCCCCTGGGTGGCTCAGCGGGTTTAAGCGTCGACTCTTGATTTCGGCTCAGGTCATGACCTCAGGGTTGGTGGGATCGAGTCCCCCACCGGGCTCAAGCACCGAGCCTGCCTAGGAGTCTCTGTCTCTCTGCCTCTCCCCACACCCTCCGTACTTTCTCTCTCTCTCTCTATCAGAATAAATTAATACAATTAACTTATTACAAATGTATTTAATAATTTATAAAATAAGTAAAGCAAAGAGCTTCCTATTTATTATATTGAGGGAGGACAGAAAAGGGTTCAGAGACGACTCCCTCCAGCTGAGGGCAAAGACCAGAAGTGGTTTTCCTCACCCTTTGATCGAAGCCACGACTTCCCCCTTTTTCTGCCAGCTTTCTTTCATTCATCACAGAGAATAAACTCTCCGTGGTATCATTTCCTCATCCAAAAGTTTTACCTCGGAAAGATTGCTTAGACATGATACCAAAAACACAATAAAAAAAAGTGATTGGGGTTCCTGGATGGTTCATTTTCATCTCAGGTCATGATCTCAGGGTTGGTGAGTTTGAGCCTCCCGTCAGGCTCTATCCTGTCTGTGAGGGGCCTCCTTGGGATTCTCTGTCTCCCTCTCACCCCGCCCCTCCTCCCTTCTCTCTCTTATAAGTTTAATAAGTAAGTAAACTTTAAGGTAAAAACATTAAAAATAAACAAGTGATTTTAAAAAATGATAACTTGGACTGTTTTGAGATTGAAAATTTCTGTTCTTCCTAATTTTTGCCTCTGAAATAAAGACATTTCCCCCCTCCGCACATCAGAACGGAGTCTATTCCGGATGGGAAAGGTATTAAGTTAGGATGGTTACAGGAACTTTCCAGCAGTGACCTACCCCAGTCCATTTTCCCTGACTGAATGTCTAAGTCCAAACCGTCCACAAGTATAGCAATGAAAGTGAATATTTTTGATTTATCAAACGAGCATTTTATTTTCCTCCCGGGGAATCTTTTATGTTCTCTTTGCTTTAACCTTTCCCTTAGTACAATATTGAGGATTTACGTCCCCACCCCAATTCCCTCCCACAAACACTATTTAAAAAGAAGGAGTTTCAGATCTTGAGTCAATTGCCAGCCATGAAGAAACTAAAGAATGATTCTTATTTCCTAAGTTCCTCAGAAAGAAAACTAAAGTAAAATAAAAGTATTGTCCCCCCCCCCCCACTTCTCCCAAACCTTAAATTCATTTTATTCTCTTTGCTAAAAACAAACAAACAAACACGCACACACAAAAAAACAGGTGAAGGGGGAGCAAGGATATCCTAGTGCTGAATTAACTTGTCTCAGTTGAAATAATTTCCTGCAACTTTTCTCTGATTTTTGTTTTTTGTTGTTGTTGCTGTTGTCGCTGCTGCTGAAGTTGTCCGCTTAGAGGACCAAATAGGATAACTTTTTTTATAGATAGGAAAGGGAAAAGAAAGGAGATATCTCCCGATCTGAGTAAGGTGGCGTCGGGGGGAGGGGAGGAGAGGGGTTAATATTGTGCATGCTTGAGCTTTAAGATGTGTCTGAGTAATGAAGTATCCTGCGTAGTTACTGCTCTTAGAAACTTGAGTTTCTCCAAATAAGTAAAAAAGTTTCTCTGTCCATTGATTCCTTTAGCATCACACAAGTGGCTCTTCTGGGGACAAAATAAATTAATTATCCTAAAGATTTTTTCGCCTTTAAACAGGCCGGCCCATTTATCTTCCTCCCCTTTTGCTTGAGAGAGCAATTATCCATTCATGTGCTCCCTGGATACCGGAGGCCACTTTAGTTAAAGACCTTGTCAACAGGCCACCCAAAGGGTTAACCTTCCAGATGGAATTTAAACCTACCCGTCCTTTTAATATTTCATTCCTAGCTCCCCACAGCTGAGGCATAAGCTTGGCTTGTTTTAATTAAATTAGATCGCACAAGACAGGTGTCTTGGCAGTAAAACTGTGCACAGCCCATTTTTATCTCATTAACTGCAGTGCTCATCAAGGGTTTGTGTTTTTCTTTCTGAAAACTCTAGGTAAACCAGTAATGATCATAACAGAGTACATGGAGAATGGCTCCTTGGATGCATTCCTCAGGGTACGTGACTACTTTATATTAAACCCAAGAATGTCGGTATTTAGAAAACTCTAACAGACTCCTTGCGTCCATTCTGTTTAGTTGTGTTCATGGAATTTTTTAATGGGGCAAGGGAAGAAGGGGAGAAATAGAGAATGATGTGATTTTTAAAGGCTATTAAATAATCCATGTTCAATGAGGGTGGTGTTTGATTTATTCTTGCATTGTGGGGCTATGTGAGCCGTAGATTCATTACAGTTGGATAATTTCCATCTACCACAGGAAGCAAACCCAGTTCTTAGGATACACTCTGCTAGTGAATTAGTGACTTCGGTCAGAAAGGTCCGGAAATAGTGTGGCATTTCATTGCAGGCTTGATACAGAAATCAAAAAAGATCTAAGTAATAATAAATGCTTTGGTGAAAATTAATTTGGCCTAATGCTAATGAGATTTTTCCTTATTCCTTTCCTATGCAGAAGAATGATGGCAGATTTACTGTCATTCAGCTGGTGGGCATGCTCCGTGGCATTGGGTCCGGGATGAAGTATTTATCGGATATGAGCTATGTGCATCGAGATCTGGCTGCACGGAATATTCTGGTAAATAGCAACTTGGTCTGCAAAGTGTCTGATTTTGGCATGTCCCGAGTACTTGAGGATGATCCGGAAGCAGCTTACACCACCAGGGTAAGGAGGATTTGCGACCTCTGGGTTTTGACTCTGATGAAACTGTTCCTCTTTTCTCACTTTGATGTTTAAGCCCTTTGTGATTTTGTAAGTTTCCTCATCCTTCAGAGCCTCTTCATATCCCCGCATTCACTTTGAAGCTGTATTTCTGAGAGGGATTTTGAAACCGCCTTAAGATGTGTGACTGCTTTAAAAACTGCAAACTAGAGCTTTGAGTAATTATTGTATTTATTACACTTAATTTTTCTTCCTTTCCTTCCTTCCCTCCCTCCTTCCTTCCTTCCTTCCTTCCTTCCTGTTTTAGATTTTCCATTTGATTCTTTTCTATTATTAAAAAGTCTTCTTATTTTAAACAAGGTAGAGCAACGTTTCTAGTTGGTTGGCCACTGAGTCTGAGGATGTGTATACAGGATTTATAAATCATTTACACTGTGCAAGGAGTTTTCAACGTTAATGGCCTTCGTTTTACTCCTGGTAGATAGGCCGGATTAGGGCACAGTGAAGAGTTATCAGTATACAGTTAATGGCTATCCTCTCTTAGCTGGACAATCTGAATATAAGATACTAATGGAATACACAGAATCCTAAAAGGGTTTGGCCATTAAGGCTGGGCACTGCTGAAATCAACGGAAAGCAGACATTTTCCTCCTTTGATGCTCACTTTGCATTTACAATCCTCAGCATTGTTTTTGTTTGGTTGGTGGGCGGGTGGGTGGGTGGGTGGGTTTCTTTTCTTTCCCTGGTAGTGTTCTATGGCCGTGGCTCTAGCTTTGAAACTTACACATCTATCCACTTTTGAATTCTAAGTCCATTCATGTAAGAAAGAATGCATCTCTGTGAATACTGAAGATCTTGTATTTTTACCAGTTATTTGGAGAGGAAGATTAAAGGAGGCTTTGAGAATGATCCATTTACGTAGATTAAACCTTAGCCAACTAGTTAAGGAAGGTGGAAGGCAGCGCAAGTGTCCTTCTGTATAGAACAAGTAGAAATGTAACACTCTGGGTTTTCAGTGTTTCAGTCACACTGCAGTGAATCAATGTAATTTCTAGTACTGTTTAGTGTCTCGTTTAGCAGCCTCAGTAAAGCAAGCTCTCAAATGATGTTCTCTGGAAACGCTGGAGTCGCAAGTTAAGTTGTATTAATTTCCCCAGATGGAACCTGAGGAAACTTGAAACTTGGTTCAAACCCCCTCTCACCTAAGTGTAATAACCAAACAATAGACATTTGGGGCAAAGAAAAAAAAATCAAGCACCGATTTTAAACTTTTTCTGGGTAATAGTCAGTTCCTTTGCCACGTTTGCAGGTGCCCTCCCTCCATTAAAGTCAGTAATGACATTAGCATCTGCTACTTGTCTTCCTCTAAGAGCCTGCGTAATGTGTTATCTTCTAACCGTGTTAAGCATCTTTCTCATGCTATATAAAAGAAGGATGGCAGTGTGGAGGATAGAAAATTTCATACTTAACTTCCTTAGTTCATGACTCCAGAAGCAATATTAAATATCACCATTGTGCTGCTGGGTGAGAGAATTCAGCAAGAAGTCAAAGTGAGCGTCAGCTACGCATCCACTGATACACCGTCATAACATATGCATGTTGTAAATCCTGCGACTTCCTTTCTCCTACAATATCGCCTGAAGCAGAACTCAAATAGGTAGGCTCTTTAAAAAATAATTAAACAGACTACTTGTTCACTTCCCTGTGACCAAAGAAAACACATGAGAAGTGTCTCGACTTAGAAGACTAGTTAAAATAAACAAGTCTCTTATTATTGTTTGGAGAGCTATCTCAGGAATGCTGTTGTCCTGCTTGGCGAACAGTAAGAACATTCAGGGACTAAAATGGCACATCAGTGATGTACTTAGGGAATAACTTATGGCTCGAATGTTCACAGGGTGGCAAGATTCCTATCCGGTGGACCGCGCCAGAAGCAATTGCCTATCGTAAATTCACATCAGCGAGTGATGTATGGAGCTATGGAATCGTTATGTGGGAAGTTATGTCATATGGAGAGAGACCCTACTGGGATATGTCCAATCAAGACGTGAGTCTTTATGTTCTGAAATATATGTCTCTGCATTGAGATTCAGGAAGGATTGCATCAGTGTACGATGGAGTAGGCTTGAGCTTGAAATGATACATGAAACTCAAGATTCTCAATACAAATGTGTGTAATAATCTCGTTAAACCTCACAGTCGTGGATTTCAAGGACCAAAATTACGTCGCCTAAATGGGGGTAGCATGAGAGACCAACTCAGTAGATTTATATTTTTATCTATAAATTTATAGATTTATATTCGATAGATTTATCTTTTACGTGATTAATGCTCCAATCCACAGTGGCATACAATTCAACTTTGATTTCTAGGAAAATACAAGGATATATGAAAAACGCAAATTTCACACGTGAAAAAATGGACACCAAGGGTTTATCTGAAGAGAACTAGTGAATATTTTAAAGCTGGCATAGTTGTAATTAGAGCTTGCCCCTTGAGGACTCTAAAATAAAGCTCCACTAAATGACCCTTTGTAAATTATGCACATCCCTTTAAATGTACCATCTGGACTACTTCATAAGGGAGTATCCACAATGTCTGCAATTTCAGAAAAGCATTCAATAATGACACTAATAAGATTCCAGAGTAATAGAATTTAATTACAAACATCTCCAGTGAAAAAGAAGGAAAAACACAGAAAAACAAAAAACTTGGACCAAGGGGTCTTCCCAGAACACTTGTTAGTTGTACGTGTGAAGTAAAATATTAGCACACAGGGCTTCCACAGGCGTGGCCTTCAATTTCTCACTAAAAATTACAGCTTAGAAAAAAAATCTCCTTTTCAAAAATTTTCTCTGATGTGGAATGCTACCTGACCATCTGCTTTGTCCTGAAACAGCAAGAGGTTGCACAGCCTTGGCTATTAGATGAAGAACTCGAGAAATCGGATGCTGGTTGCCTTACCAATAAAATAATGTTCAGAGCGATAGAGAAACTAATGCACTCCACGGCGAGGGGCGCAGAAGAGAATTCGCTAGCCAGATTAAGAGGAATGATGGTGTTGACATTGTGTTATCTGTTAAGTTATACAGAAAAGTTCATAGCGGATAGGAAGAAGGCCAGCAGCTAGCATAACTAGTAGGTAATCGCAGGCTGGAAAAAAATTACAGAAGTGAGGGGTGTGTAATGCGTTGTTTGATGTGATTGTGCTACAGACACCTTCCAGTACCTACCTTGTAACAACATTTGTTTTCGGATAAGAGACTTGACGGAAGGACAAAAACAACCTAAATGAGCAAGTAATGCATACCTTGACTCCTTTAACGATGTGATACTTCAACTCTCTTTCAGTTGGCAGTTGTGACCAAATGCGACTCTCAAGATCCTGTCCGTTTCCCGGCCCTGAATATTTTCAGACCCATGGTTTTGGCAGTTTCTATATTACGTTAAAATAATTTTTACTGTTTTAAACTTTTCAGTTGTCTGGTTTTCTCCGTGAGGAGCATTTGAAGCCATTTCTCTCCCACAGATCATGTCGATCTGTCGTTCCCGCGTGTTTGTCTCCGTTGGGTTCTGCGTAGGACAGGAATCAATAGGAAATGTAACTGGGAAATCACTTTCATGAGTAGAATTCATTTGGCATATGGTGAATGGACTCAAAATAACTGTCGCAAATATGGCAGACTTACCAAGTTTTTTGTTTGTTTTACTCTTCAGCCCCCCAAAAGCATTCAGCAGTAAACTGAGAAAATATGCTTTGTTAACCCACAAGCCATCTTCCAAGCTGGCAGTGGAGAGGAAGCTAATGAAAGAGTATTAAGCAGTCTGAGGGTTCATAACAAATTGTGTTATCCTGGCGTTAGCCCAATATTTCTCTCATTCTCATCAATTCAATGTAAAATGTTGTCATCAAGTCTAGAGTCAACACCATGCACCTGGGAAGATAAAAGAAAGTCAGAAGATCAAACTGACTTCATGTAATTGCCAGAAATAAAGAGACCAATGTTTAGTAAGATAGCATGTAGAAGTCTACTCTAGAAGGAGTAGTAAATAATACGAATACAACAGGATGTTGGCAAAAATACACGGGAGAAAAAGGATCAGGGGGCTTAATAAATCACAAGAGGACTGTCAAACTGTGTGCCAGCTGAAAAGACAATAATCATACTGATACATAGAAACTGGACCCAGCTGAATTAACTGTTTGCTGTGGAAGGCCAGTTGTTGAACAGGAAATATAAACCCCACTGCGGGGTGAATCCAGCGTGGCCACTGAGATGGCTAGAGCTCTGGTTGTTTCATTAGCAGCTACCCATTTTGATAGAAACCAAACGAAACTGATTTAAAATGAATAAAACTTTTTAAAAAAATCTCCAGACCAAAAAAAAAAAAGGACTTTTAGAATTTCATCGGATTCCCATAAATGATGCTAATGTGTAGCCAAGAAATTATGAAATACTCCCCCTCCTTAAATTTGGCATGAGTCCTACGATATTACATTACTGGGATTCATACACTAAAGATGGGGGGCTTTGCAAAAGGCCAATAAGAAAACTACTGTAATACCTGTGAAGACAGATTCAAAAATTTTGAATTAGAAGAAAGACTGTTAGAGAGTTAACTCACGTCTTATTAGGCAGGGAGAACTCTGGGCAATGAGACAACCGTCTACCATTATAACTTCTTTCCTTAGATGTGGAAAGGTCCCCTTCAGAATGTGAATGCTCGAAAAGAATTTTTTTCTTTTTTAATTTTCTTTGCTACTACTTTTTTTTTTTTTTAATCCACTTACTAACACCTTTTAACAGGGCCAACTGTCAGACAACTGAGACCCAAGAATGTGATGTAGCATTGGTATATTGGTGTATTTTGGTCTTCCAAAAGGAAAGATGGTTGGCCATGTGGAGGGTTTGAGGAGAGTGCTATTTTAGAGAGAGGGAGTGTCTTCTGGATTGGGAGGTCTGGAAGGAGGGCTCCTGTACTGACCCGTGAGCTGTCTGTGCAAGCGGATACAGACTTAAAAGGATACAACGAGACGTTCATCTTGGACGCAACCATGAATGCTTCTGAAGGAAGATCTGTAACACGAGGCTAGAGTGTCTTTTGTTACGAGGGCTCAGAGGATGCTGGATAGCAGGAGGAGGAGGAGGGCGGTCACCATGTGATCTCCGAGAGCCAGCCCAACACCAGGCTGTTGATCTGATTGTGTTCTAACCACTTCGGAACACTGATGCGTTCTTCACTTTAGAATTTCAGATTGGCATTGCCTGTCATCTGAGAACAGCTCATGGCAACAGCTGGCTTCCCTGTCCCGTTGCCAGCAACACTCAGGTCCAGCTTTGGCTTCTGCGAAGAAATTGGTGCTGTTCCCATGCTCGAGCTTGCCGGCAGCTGAACGTCCAGGGGAATTTGCCGGTCAGGAGGATGGACCTCTGACAGCAGCTTCCCCTGGCCGCTTAATATATAGCGTTCTGTTTTCTCTGATAGGTGATTAAAGCCATCGAGGAAGGCTACCGGCTACCTCCTCCAATGGACTGCCCCATTGCACTCCATCAACTGATGCTAGACTGCTGGCAGAAGGAGAGAAGTGATAGGCCGAAATTTGGGCAGATTGTCAACATGTTGGACAAACTCATCCGCAACCCCAACAGCTTGAAGAGGACGGGGACCGAGAGCTCCAGGTCGGCCATGCCTTCTTAATAGTGATGTATGAAATAATACATTAGAGGTGGCAGGCGAGCGGTGGCTCACTTTTAATTCCTGCCTTTGAGTCAGAGGCCACTGCACAGCTCTCTGCAGCCTGGGTGGCTTCTGTCTCAGTTAATGGAGTAGTTATGGTAGTTTTGTTCACCATTTCGTAGAGCCTAACACCTGTCGGGCCTCAAAAAGTAGTACGAAAACAAACATAAAAAAAAAAAAATTTAAAAACCCAGCAACAAATAGCTAAAGTGCTTACTTTATTATGCTGGACCTGAACATTTAGGAAGAAAGATAAAATGTACTTTGGGAAGACATTCAGGTCACTAGATGCTATACTTGGGGAAGGGAAAGGAACACTGGATTAGTAAAAAATGAGGAATAGAGGACAGCTTTTCATGCACTGTTTTTAAATTTTTTGTTTAACATTTATTTATTTTTGAGAGACAGAGAGAGATAGAGCCTGAGCGGGGGAGGGGCAGAGAGAGAGAAGGAGACACAGAATCTGAAGCAGGCTCCAGGCTCTGAGCTGTCAGCACGGAACCCGATACGGGGCTTGAACCCACAAACTGGGGGATCGTGACCTGAGCCGAAGTCGGATGCTCAACCGACTGAGCCACCCAGGCGCCCCTCTTTAGGCACTGTTTTAGGTTGACTTCTAAAGGGTTATAGGCGCATGCAAGCTTACAAAGCACAAAATTCATTCGGTTTCAGTTCCTAACATCTCTCTTTACTGAGTCTTTCAAGAGTAGAAGGAAGCAGGACCAAAATAGAAACTGATCAAGTTGCAAAGCATATGGCTGAATGTTTGAGAAGGGTTTTAAAAATGAATATAATTGAACCATCTGTAAAATAGGTAGTTGTTTCATTGGAAAGGGCAAAAGGAAGAAGCGTGATCAGTCCAGAAAGGAGATCCCAGATACTCCCGAGTGCTCTTAATTCAATAGGAACTTTTCAACCTGGTGTAAGATTCCGGATACCTTGATACCGGTCCCACCCCAAAGAGTATAGACCGCCCTTGGTAGTTAAATGATTTAAATGAAGACTAGCATAAGATACTCAGCTGCTTCGAGCCTGCAAGAAGTAAGGTATCTACTCACCTCCAAATCTGCAATTCTTCAAGGCTCCTCTTTCATCATGACGCTGAGTTAAAAATTGGAGGATGTTTTTTTTTTCCCACAATGTCCAAGACCTTCCAGTCTCGGTCAGTGCAGGGAGCTCCCCTTCCAGTCTTCTGCAAACTTAGCCTAATGGTTGCGGAAGAGAAGGTATATATGCTGATTATTTCAGTGCACGAAGAATCTGGAACAAGCAGCAGAGACACCCTCTGTTCTCTTCTGGGCTTTCAGATCCCTTGGCATTTGCCACAGCCCAAGAGCTTAATGATCAAGCTCTTCTGAAAGAACACTAGGGATGGGCTAAGTTCACATCTTATCTTTGCCACTTGATAGCCAAGTGACCTAAAAAAAAAAAACTTTTTTCCCCTTAGCATCTCCAGGCTACTTTTTGTTCTTTAATTCTCCGATATCCAGTTCAATTCTGGCCTCTTCTATTCCAAGGTGAATTTCCTCCAGCTTTTAGGTCTCCAGCTCCAGATCCCATGAATTTTGTCTGAAGGTCCTAAGTCTGGTTCATTGGTATTTGGTGCTTCTCCTGCTGGTATAAACTCTTCAGCCACTGATACTGCATAATGTGTGCTTCGTACAATTATGCAGAACAAATTGAGAACAAACTGAGTTATTGGATATACTTTTTAGAATTCTAAATTCTTCTCGCTGATGGTACTTCGGTAGCTTTGATGCTGATTACTGCTTGCTGATAATGGGATGTAGTATAACATTGTATGTGATTCAGCACAAATTAGGCAGATGTCATGGTGTTCCACAGAGAGCACAAAGACTTCCAGAGCAAGCTTGCAAATAATCCTTAGAGTTCATTGATAGTGAATGAGGTTATTTTCATCCTAAGGTCATTTTGACCTTGTTGGGTACCTAGAGCCTACATGTTGCCCTATTCATGCTCTTGGCTTAAAGTTAGAAATGCAAACTATTGGTCTTGTCTAATGATGAATATTATTGATAAACATGAACACTAATGTCTAAAATTCTATGTGATGTTACTTGTTATTGGGGGAAGAGCTAAATCTTGATTATTCTTGTCATAAAAATTCACACAATTTTACTCAGAAAATTGGACTTAATTGAAATAACGGACATAAAAATTCACAGTGGCAAGCTACGATTTGGACACAAAACTGATTGATAAAACAAGTCTTGTTTGAAATAGTTACATAAGAAAGAATTTGTGCAAACCAAAATAACAGGTAAAAATTATAAAATAAACAATGGAATTAGATTAATTTTGCCACGCAGAAAATTAATCAAGGCATTATACCGACTTAATTTTGTTTTCACAAGAGAATATATTCTTTTTGGCTAAAAATTCAGTAATGATGATATTCCTATTTAAACATCTCTATTTAAGCAGCGCAGCCTCAGGAGGAAAACTAGGTCAGAATGTGAAGACCAACCCCATTCTATAATGTCTAGGGAAACGGGAGCTCCAGGAAATATAATAAACAAGTAGCCGTGTTGCTCTACAGGTGATTAAAGTAAAGGTGGCATAAAATACCCGGTGAAGGTCTACCCAATAATTATTAAGTAGTTTGATGATAAAGAGGACTATGTTTCTCTTGATAATAATTATTGTATTATCAGTATCACGAGGAATGGCAAAATTCCCGCCTTGAAGTGTAGTCGCTCTTGACAATGACCTAACGTAAGACACCTGGCCTGAGAAATGCGTAAACTAAGAAATACGTTCATAAAAAGTGCCTAGAGTTCCTTGAAATGATTATTGAAGAGCCCCAGCAAGGGAAGACGAGAATCCACGCGGTGATCAAAGTGGCCATTCTTCCTTCCCGTCTTGGCACACGTGCTGGTCAGGCATGGGCTGATTAAAGAGGGCATTAACTCCCTGCTGTCCCCAAGTTTGTTTGAATGCACTGAGCCTGCCTTGCAGACCTGGCTGGGAGCACGCTGGACTTGAACTCTTGCTGTTTTCTCCGCTCCATCAAGTCTGGCGAGTTGCAAGCTCACAGTGTTTTGTTTTTTTGGTTTTTTTTGTTTTACTCCTACTTCACTAGGGTTTCCATAGCTGCTGTCCTGAGGTATGTAATAGTGCTGGCAGGAATTTCCCTCTTCCTGCAAAGACTCAACGGGTATCAGCCACAAGGTCTCCCCCGATCTTTCCCCCCAGGCTGAGATGTGAAAAGACTGGGATGATCCTTAGTATGCCAAGAGGTCCCCAAGAAACAAATGTGGGAAGTGGAATCAAGGGCAGAGAAGGCGATTGATACATGTTTTAGCGACTTTGTGCGATGAGGGGCAAAAAAAAAAAAAAAAAAAAAAAAAAACCGTCGCACGATGATCATTTGACAACAGGCAGTCCTCTAAAAAGCCCGTCCTTGGCATTTCAATGCCTGTCTTAGGCAATCTGACTTCTGAGTCTTGCTGTCTCACTGATGGTTCTCGTCTGTCCACACTTTCTCGTTCCACCGCCAGACCTAACACCGCCTTGTTGGATCCCAGCTCTCCCGAGTTCTCCGCCGTGGTATCCGTTGGCGACTGGCTCCAGGCCATTAAAATGGACCGGTATAAGGATAACTTCACGGCTGCCGGCTATACCACACTAGAGGCTATAGTACACATGAACCAGGAGTAAGTACTCAGCGATGTAACACCAAAGGGTAAATCTAGATTTAATAGTATTTGCCGTTCTTGCTTTGAGCTGCATTATCATCCTACTCATTAAAAAAAAAAAAAAAGAAAGAAAGAAAGAAAAAGAAAACTGGAATGCCTTTCGTTTTGATCGCGTGTAATTTTTGCACAGCCTCTCGAGCACCTACATTGTTGCATTAAATTGCTTAATTAGACATTAGAACATACCTGCCTTGTTGTGCCGTATGAGCTGTGGCTGATTCAAATGTGTGTCTGCATGAAGCCCCGAAACGAGATTCTCGGCCCTCATGCCTTTTTCTCTCCCTCTCACTTCTCCCCCTACATCCAGTGACCTGGCAAGAATCGGCATCACAGCCGTCACACATCAGAATAAGATTCTGAGCAGCGTCCAGGCGATGAGAACCCAAATGCAGCAGATACACGGCCGAATGGTTCCTGTCTGAGCCAGTGCTGTTGAATAAACTCAGAACTCTTGAAATTAGTTTACCTCATCCATGCACTTTAATTGAAGAACTGCACTTTTTTTAACTCCGTCTTCGCCCTCTGAAATGAAAGAAAGAGTAAAATAACCTGCAGCGTCGCCCGGTGTACAGATTTTGCTGAGATCGCGGGGCTTACGGAAATGACAGACCGTCGCTCGAATCGAGACCTGGAACCCATTGTGTCTCAGAAGTACTCCGTCCGTCACCAGTTTGTAAAATACACGTACCTGTATAAATAGAACACCACCTCCGGGTTTTGATGAGTATTTGCTGACAGACACTGAGCTTCTCTGAGACATCCTTGATCCTCTCTCCATTTGGAATTACAGCTACAGTATTTTGTTTGTGGTGTAAATGGCCGTCCTCTTGCTCTCACCGGAATGAATACCATGCCCAGGAACATTTGGGAAGGACTCAGTCGTAGCTTCTAAGGCTTGGTTCTTACCACGGAAAACAACCTAGGTGAAAACCGCGTAGCTCATCGGGCCACCTGGTGGCTTATGGTGACCTGAAAGTCATCATAAGGGGCTGGAAAGAAAAGGAAAGTGGATTTTAAAAAAGAAAAATAATAAGAATGATAATAATAAAACCCAAACACCTCCCCCTCACTGGACAAACAAGGTCTGTTTCTTTGGGCCCGAGGCTGTGCCATATAAAGTCGTTTTTTGGGACTCTACAAACTTCTTGTAACTACCTTATGGATAGTGGACCGTGACAATCTTGAATAGGGAACTTGCACACTTCCCTCCTTTAAAGAAGCAAACCCAGACCTACAAGGTAAGGCAAAAGAATCCGCAATGGATCTTTCTCCAGTGAAAACTCTTTTTCTGGTTTTCTTTTTAACTCGATCCAACTTGAAACACCAACCAATAAATATTCTTTCATGACTGTCAGGCAGTTAGGGGTTCTTTCAGGATGTTAGTCCTCTCTTGACTGTGGGAGTAGAGACCGGTATGGAAGCCAGTAGGTTCTTCCCTGTTGTTCCTTCGGGAAGAAGTGAAATAGGAACCATACGAAGTCAGGTTTGGGAACATGGCACCTAGACCCCCACTGGCTCTCTCTCACACTGAGTTCCTTTTACCCTTTGGTGCCCGTCATTCGGGCCACAAATACTTCCTATCTTTGGGGTACCAAGTAATCACCTCTAATCTGGGATCATGCCTCATTCTTTGGAGACTTTGCTGCAGTTGAGAAATCCTGGAAGGTCCGTCCATTATTCTTATTTTCTGCCCTGCTCCTGTAGCCCCGGCACCAGACAGGGTCAGCCAGGGAGGATTTACCTCGAAGTCAGGAGTGAGACTTGGAACTTACCTTGATGTCCTCGCTATTAGAATGTGACCTACCGGAAAACATGGCTTCTCATCCGTAAAGGCCGTGAGCCTTAGATCCTTCTATTTTAATCCCAGAATTTTCCTCGTGCAACGTGAATTAAATGGCTTTGTGTATTGTCAGAAACAAACGACCTAACTCTTTTTGCCTGGACAGATTTTAACTTCTTAAACGCTTCCATTTGCGCTTTTAAACAAAAACTTGGTTGATTTTAATGACCTTCCTCCCCCCGCCCCCCCCACCCTTGGTTTTATGCTGAAAGCTATTTCTTATAGAGCAAAAGGCATGTTCAATCTGATGCTGTCAAATCATGACAGTTTAGCAAAAACCTTTTTGCCACGCTGGTTGTAAAAGCTTTTCTCTTCAGAAGGAATGTGAAATTTCTTTCTTTCTTTTTTTTTTTTTTTAACTACTCCAACAATTTCTGTTTCATCACCACTTTTGCTGAACCCTAAGAGTTCCGGATATCCATGTTCAAAGTTGACAATGTAGGTGGGGTTTTTTGCTTGCTATAAAAAAAATAAAAAATGTATATGTTTATTTTTTTCCTTCAGGGAATCTGTGGAGTATTTTGTTTTCAATCTCCACGGTGCAATTCAAATAAGGTGGCATTATGACATTATCTTGTAAGTCAAAAGAGTGTTTCCTTGCATACACCGAATAATTAGAAGTCTTGCTTTCTTCGAGGCAGCAGCTTAAGACTTGCGCTATTTTTCTAAACGCTGAACATACTCAAAGCAGAACGTTTCTAAAAAGAGAACGTGTCAGCTCTAAGCTACCCTAACGAGTTAATGCTGGACGCTGTGCGGCCGTCGTCGTGTTGTTTTCTCAGCAAGTATCTGTGTACGTGAACTCATCAGGCAAGGATTGCAAGGTGGGACGTGAAATCTTACGACGTTCAAAGGTTGCCTTCCGAACCTTCATTTTAACACAGCGTAGGAGGTAGAGTCCAGGCCAGTGGAAAGGCCAACAGAGGGCCTTCCGAGTCCCCACAATAATATCCAGTAGCTGTAAAAGTGAAACCTCACTGCTTCTGCGAAGTTACACATTCTAGAAGAGAAACAGGAGGACAGAGGGAAGGTTGCATTGTTTCCCAGGGCACGGAGCCAGGCTCTGGCGTCCAGACAGCTATGGATTCGAAAGCCAGCTGAGATGTTGACACTGGGAAATTCACTCCATGTTTCTTTATAACTCAGATCCTCCACCTGTAAATTAGAGATGATGATACTTCAATAATAACACCTTTCCTAACACACGGCGTTGTCGTAAGCGTACGTGACACGCTCTTATGTAGAACGCGCTGGACTTCGCGGAAGGAAGGTGCTCTCTTCCTCCTCCAGGGTTTTCCGAGTGCTACTCATCCCTATTTCACTCGCGAACCCAAATGTTGCATTGCAACATGCTGGAGTGAGGTGAAATGAAGTTCAGTGGTAGGAGCCTTGCCCGCGAAGCCGCTTCACCTTCAATGGATTCGTGAGGATGTGATTTAAACGTGTGTCTGTACAAAAGGTACACCTACCTTTGTAGACCTACCAAATACTCCTTTGTCGCTTAGCCTTGAAATTCGTGACATTGTTTTAGAATTGAAAAAAAAAAATGAAGTGCACAAGTCAGATCCCGTTGTAACAGATGGAACTGGATGGTAAAGACACTTTGATGCCTTCATAACGGATTCAGAGGAACAATGCTTTGTTTATTTAGATGCAGTGAAAGTCACATCTTTCCCTCCTGATGCCACATAGACCACATGCTTTGGTCTTTGTCCAAGCACTTCCCCATGATAAAGAGGTTGTCTCCATTCAAAGGAGCTAACGTTTATTTTTCTCCACCTTAGAATATTCTGGCATCAGCTAGATACAATCCTTCGTATTTCCTACCCTTGTCACTTCAAACATCCAACCCTTTTCACATACACAGTGAGTCCCCAAATAGCCCACTTCCTATTACAAACTATTTTCACAACATGTATTTATATCCAGGCATTTAGTGAAGAAGAGGGTTGGGGAACTGAAAGGGAACAAAAGTGTTTTGGGACTCCTTTTTCTCCTCTAAGAGTGGGATTTCTAGCAGTACAACAAAATCACCTTCCAAAAGTGTGCCTATCCATATGGCGTTGGTTGTGTTCCAACAGTCTTAAGGTCATACTCCTGTTCTCCTTGTCCTGCATGTAAATACATGCCTGCCTGATTAAGTCTCTGCACAGTCAGGTTTCAGGAACTACATTTGATAGACGTACTCATTTCCAGAGAAGACACAGTTGGAAAAGTAGATCCAAATCCTTCTCTTTCTTTCTTTTCCCCCCCATAATTGTCAAAATGAATGATGTTGACAAGAGGCTTCTTGCAGGGAGGACTTGCTAGTTATAACCGTACCCACATGTATAGTTTTAAGTTGCTTAAGAAGTAATCTCTATCTGAGTATTTTATAAGAAAACTTTATTTCTCTCTCTCCAAATAGACTAAAGTGTTCTCTACAAGACCAAATCATGGTCATTGACCTCAAAGAAACTAACCTGGATTTATATCTCACACACGACAAACACACATAGGTACAAAACCAGCATGTAAACGATTGGTTTAATAAAACGAGCTAAACTGTCCTTGAAGATATGTTCCGGCCTTAATCCTTGCTCTCTCGATACCTGAGAGACCTGAGATACCTCTCGATACCGTTGTGGTGGAAGACACAGTCCCCAAAGCTACCTTGATTGTCAGTTGTCACAAAAGAAAGAAGAGGAACTGCTTATTCGGGTTTGCGTTGATAATTGTGAGGACAGTGGAGAGCCACGATGATTCCATTGCATCGCGCTGATCTGCCCAGTGCTAGACTGATGGGGCAGTCGTGACTGATTAGTTCTTGGTGGGCTTGAGCCCCCAAAACCTTTCTCACTGGCACACCAAATGTCTCCCCGTGCCACGGCCCAAAGGGTCCCTCTCGGTGCCTGGTCCATGCAACTCGTATGACTCCTTTACCAGATACTCTCCTTCATTAGAAGTTCCTTTGTAAGAAAAACGTTCAGTGATTTTTATTTCTTCGTTTGCATTTTTGCCAATCATGTCGTTGAATAATGGCGGATCGTGGCGTTGCCAGATCTGTTCCCATGACACACAATTTCCCTTTTTGGAAATACTGGGAGCTAGTATCCGGGGCTTTACGTGTAACGCAGTTTGCCTTTCACATCATTTTACCTTTCTCCTCTGACACAAATGAATCATCACAAGTCAGCATTTTCATCTCACAGAGGCTGTTTGCACAGTGGATCAGGCATGGCTATAGACTCAGACTGTGTGGGTTCGAATCCCCGCTTTGCTCCTTTGCCATGTGTGACATGACCGTGAGCAGATTGCTCGGCTCTGCTGAGATTCAACGGCCTCATCCGTGTGATAGGAGGAAGACGAGTCCCTTCCCCAAGTTGTTATAATTAAGCTACTAATAAACACTTTTGTTGTTGTTGTTGTTGTTGTTACTATAGTGGTCCTGTTTCAGAGGAGGAAAGCAGAATTCATGCTCTCCCTCCTGAGCTGCTTCTTACTGAGCCACACCGACCCTTACGTGCTTTGTTCTTGCCCCTAACGTTGGCTGACAACTGGCTGGCCGTATTGGTTGATGTTTTGTCTAAAATCTTGCTCCTTTCTCTACAGGGAGTAGATTCTGCTATCTTGGCCTCACAGCCCTTCCTGTCGATCACAAAGCCCACAGAAGAAAACAGAACACACCCTCCTCCGTCCCTTCGAGATGTGTTTCTTCTGCTTCCCCTCTGCCAGTTCTGGAGCAAAGACCCTGATGAAACAACACCCGTACCTGAAAAGAACAAATGGCTGACGTTCCAATCTCCTTTCCCAGTGAAAGAAACAGCAAACGTGCGAGGCTCAGCACCTGTTCTCCCGTTGCACTGAGGAACGGACTGCCTCGCAGCACCAACTCCGCAGAGCCCTTGTTCCTAAACTCCTTGTGGTTTTATTTATATGTATTTCCGTATCTCATTCCTGTGCGTCACTGCTGCATTGGTGCGGCAGCAAGTGACCCAAGGCTACAGGTCTTACGACGGACACCAGGTCAGGTGCCACTACGCAAAACAAAGCCAGTTCCCTTGAGCTGCCTATGATATGCATTGCTGAAGTCACATTTTACCCAGGGTGTGCCATTGCAGTGATATAAATATATTTTTTTCCTAGACTAAATATGAGCTGACTATCTCTTTTGATGTGTGTACATAGGTGTGAGTGTGCGAGTGCGCGGGTGTGTGTGCGCGCGTGAGCGTCTGACCTCATGCTTAGACCTGCCTGCGAATGTTGTGGAATGCTACACCCGGAGAGTGCTGGTTTTTCCACCGGTCCTGAGATTACGAGCCGCGTGCGACAGTGGGCCTGGAGACCGCACCCGTCCCCTTAGAAAGACAGCCCGGAAGTGTTCAATGCCCTGTATCTAGAAGTGTGTTTCGTAACTGCCACACTAACCTTAATAAGTAATTCGACAGCTTTGGATGGAGGCATTTTCACCTTAGCAGGGGGGTAATTTTAGAATATAAATCCGTGCGGGTGACGACCCATCGTCGAGATCATTAATGCGGACTGAACTTCCCATCTGAATCACCAATTTCTTGATGGAGAGAGAGAGAAGGGGATGGAATTTGTCTGGTGACCCCAAGTGGAATAGAAGTAGCCTTTGTTTTCCTGCATAAATGGACTCGTTGAATGCGAACAAATATATGCAACCCATGCGCTTTCGGAGATGAACGTAGACGCGTGTGTCAGCTTTGAGATGATGTGTCCCGGATTAATACTTTGTCTCTCAATGTCACAGAAAAATACATGCCAGTGACTCTTGAGGTTGGCATAGTTGGGATTAAATGTCCTCAAGTGATTTCAGGTTCCCAGTTTAGAGGATGAGTTCTACAATTAATTCATATGCAGCTAACTCCTATGGCCCTTAGCCTTCTAGAATCTGAGGTCCAGTGTGTGAAGATTCAGTTCTGATAGGACACGTGTACCAAACTCCAGCCAACATACTGCCATTTTTTCATAATCTGAGTGGCTGCCTTGCGTATTCTCAGCTACGGTTGCAGAAACTGTGGCCATTTACATAAGCTATAACATCAAATCAGGGAAAAATGGGAAAAAAAAAAGATTCCGAACCCTATGCTATTGAAGAAGTAGAGAAAATCATCAATAAATATTTATTACATTCTGACAGGGTGTGTGGCATTGTATTCTCATAGCTATGCCAGAGTGACAAAGTGAATTCACCCCTTTTTGGGGACTTTACTATATTTTTAAAGGGATGTGCCTATGCATTGATGCCTGAAAAATATGTATAAAGAAATGAGGTTGAATCTCTGAGCTGGTCATCTTTCCCCAGAGGTCAGGGCAGGAGGCCAACTTCAGGGATTGGATTAGCCCCATAAGCGAGTGCTGGCCTAGCGAGTTCAGATGCTGAATCTTGCTCAGATCTTCCATTAGGGCAGCATTAAGCTGTTCCCCTGCACCAAATCGAGTAGCTTCACCATGTGTCTGCCGGCCCCAAATTATTTTTAACAGTCATGGATGAAACGTTCTGGTGTGTTCAAAGAGTTATTTTGGAGACAGGTTGTGTTCACGACACTACTGGTGTGTATGTTTTGAGAACTCTTGTATTCGATCTGTGAAGGATATGTGTATTAATCCATACACGCTTATAGCCTCAATGTTGGTCCGAAGACACGCAAATTCTGACCAGTCAAGGAAAGTTCTAGAAGCAATATTTTCACTTAACATTCTCCAAACATCAAGCGTTGATACACACTGAAGAGTGCATTTATTTTTTGTATCACTCCAAGTATGTTGGAATATGCAAGGACTGTGGTTAAAATTAGAATGTACAAGGCCTATTATAATTTAGTTCATACCATAAAGGAAATTAACAGAACACTGCTTGGTTCGTACATGTTCCAAAATTTGAGCGCTCTCTTGAGTTAGACATAGATTTTTCTATTTTGTTTTATTTTGTCAAGGTATTTTTCTTCCCTTCATGAACTTTAGGTACACATAACTTATGTCATTTATTTATGGTCTTTTATACCTAGTTTGTAAAATTGTAAAATAGCAAACTAAATGCAAAGAGTTTGCATTTGAAAATAATAAAGTAGTTGCCGTATACAGACCTGGAATCTAGTTGTCTCTTTTCAATAATTTGTCAACATGCATGCTGTTTCTAAATCCATGAATTCTTGGTTGTCCTTTGGTTAGCCCACAAGATCTTGAATTCCAATTGAGTGTGCTTAGTTAGAGGATAAAAAACGTTGACTTCCAAATGGCCCTGGCCCTTGAGAACCACGCCTTAGCAAATTGGACTTAGGTTCTATGAGTTTTGCACCTATCCAATGTAATTAAGACCATGAACTTTGGTTGGATTTTCGTGTCCCCTCCTGCCATGCAACCTAGGGTGAATTTCTTAACTTCCTGGGCCCATTTTCTGGTTTGTAGAGTGGCAATTATAATATCACAAACTTTTATAAAGACTAAATATATTAGAACGTTAGCACAGTGTCTAACCAGATGATCTAGCCAGAACTCAGCAAATGGGAATTACAGTGGTCCTCTTTCATCTGTGGTCTCAGTGACCAACGGTCCACCGTGGCCTGGGCGCAGATGACCCAACTTCTGGGGTAGCATCAGGAGGTCAATAGTAACTTAATATTATGTCAGTGCCTATGTCATTCAGCTCACTTCGTCACCTAGGTATTTTATAATCTCAACGTCATCACAAGCAGAAGGGTGAGTATACTACAATAAGATACTTTGAGAGAGGGCGCCTGGGTGGCTCAGCTGGTTGAGTGGCTGACTTCGGCTCAGGTCATGATCTCACAGTTCGTGGGTTCAAGCGTCGGGCTCTGTGCTGACAGCTCGGAGCCTGGAGCCTGCTTCGGATTCTGTGTTTCCCTCGCTCTCTGCCCCTCCCCTGCTCATGTTCTGTCTCTCTCTCCCCAAAATAAATAAACACTAAAAGAAAAATTTTTATTAGAAAACAAGATATTTTGAGAGAATGAGAGACCATATCCATATAACTCTTGTTACTGTATATATAATGTCATTCTATTTTATTATTAGTTATTGTTAATATCTTACTGTGCCTTATTTATAAATTAAACTTTTAGGGACACCTGGGTGGCTCAGTCAGTTGAGCGTCCAACTTTTGATTTCAGCTGAGGTCACGATCTCACGGTTCGTGAGATTGAGCCTCGTGTTAGGCTCTGCACTGACAGCATGAAGCCTGCTAGGGATTCGCTCACTCTCTCTCTCACTCTCTCCCTCCCTCTCCCTCTGTCTCTCCCCCGCTTGTTCGTGTTCCCTCTCTCTCAAAATAAATAAATAAACATTTAAAAAACTTTCTCATAGGCCTGTATGCATCAGGCCTGTATGCATCAGAAAGAAAAACATCATAGATACGGAGTTTGATGTTATCTATGGTTTCAGATGTCCACTGGGGGTTCTCAGAATGTATCTCCCGTGGATAAGAGGGGACTACAGTAGTCTCGAGAGCATTTTTACTGACATAACCTGTCTTCTGTAACATCCTCAGTTCTATACCCTCTCTAACATCTTTGCTACTGATCCAAGTGACCAGCTACCCATCCTTACCAGAAGCTTTTATTCCTGGATCCTTGAGAGTGCATTGGGGTCCAAGAGTATCCCTAAAAGATGGTCCCAATGTTAACAGTGACATGTCTATGTGTGTTTTCATGGGGAGAAAGCCCATCAATTTCATCAACTTCTACATGAGTGTGGCATACAAAAATAATAAGGGCCATGGTTTTAAGGGTGAATGCTGTCCTCATTACACCATTTCATTAAACAAACTATCAATTGGCTGAGCCCCTGTTAATTGAAAATCAGTCCTAAGACTTATTACAATGTATTAACGAAAGCCCTTAAGAGCAGCTGGCTTCAGAGAACGAGAGCATGCTGTTTAGTGTTATCAGAGACATTTGAAAACAGATCTTGACAGAAAAAGAATCTGGGGTATGTAAAACAGGTTATTTTGTGTTTCCTTCTCAGTTAAGTATCTCTCGAGTTTCAGCTATATTAACATGTAGTCAATAAGATATTTGTGAGACTGACTGGGCTTGGTATTTTCTGTCCCACTTGTTTAACAAGACAGAAAGTCAACTGTATTAGAAATATATTTGTATCTATCAATATATGGAGAGAGACGTTTTACAGGGACTCGGCTCATGGATTTATGAAAGCTGAGAAGTTCCATGATCTGCAAACTGGAGACCCAGGGAATTCAATGGGGTAGTTCCGTTCAACTCCAACAGCCTAAGCACCAGCCACACCAAAGGCGTAAATCCCAATCTGTGAGCAGGAAAAGATGAGATGTTCTATCTCACAGAGTTAAGGCAGAAAACAAGAGGGGAATGCTGCCTTTCTCTGCCTATCGTTCTATCCAGGCCCTCAACATATTGGATGATGCCCACCCACACCGGAGAGGGCATTCTATTGAATCTACCAATTTAAGTGCTCTTCTCATCCAGAAACACCCTCACAGACACATCCAGAAATAATGTTTAATTTGGACCCCCCTCCATGACCAGTCAGGTTGGCGCGTACTTAGCCATCTCAGCGACCAATATTCTCCCCTAGGTTTTCTAGAATGAGCTGGCAGAATGGTATCAAAATTGCCACATGTCATCTGAAAAATAATTTTGAGATTGATTTCAGTGTAGTGTCATATGAGACGTTTGTATTATTTAGGGTCATGAATGCTAGCTTCTGTAATAAATGGCCCCAGATTTTCAGGGCTTAACACGCTGAAGTGTTGTTTCTAGCAAACATCATCATAGCCTGATGAGGATGCAGAGGATCTTTCTGGCAACTTTGCAAACGGTGACGTGGATCCAAGCTCCTTTCCTCCTGTGAGGCTGCTATTTCAATCTGTGGCATCTAAGGACACCACCTAAGAGAATGTAGATGATTGTTTTATGGCCAGGCTTGGAAAGGGCTTGTATTTCTACTTCTCTTATCTTATTGGCCAAAACATCACATGGGCCTAAGCGACTGTTTGGAGGCCGGAAATAAGAATCTTGTGTGCACAGGAAGAGGAATTAAATCAGCTGAGCAGCTAGCCAGTCTCTACCACAAGTACAAAGGAGCACCGTGCACCAACGGGAGGTCAGGGAAGGCTTCCTGGGGAAGTCAAGTGCATCTATAAGCGTTGTTTGATTTTCTCCCATAAATGTGTCTAATGCTTATTTCCCCAGAAATGCAGAGAAGCATGAGCAATGTTCAGACTTGCTATCACATTTGCATTCTTGTCCTCATCTACCCAGATACTTCAGCGATAACATTTTTCTTTCTATAACACAGATCTCTATGCTTTCTCCAGTCACAGCTTTCTGTTGATATACAAAAGTTTCTGCCTTTTCAGGTTTTTTAATTGCCTTAGCCACTCAGTGCTCCTAGGATGAGGCAAGGGAGTGGGGAACATAGAAAAACCCCTAATCCTGGGCAAGCGATTTGAAGCATTATTTTTCCTCTGAATAACGATACAACTAGATACAACTAGAATGTGCAAAACCCTAACACCTTAACCCCTGGACATTGATCGGATGGGCAAGACCTTAATTAAAGTTCTTCCTGAAGCATCCTAAGAACTGGCACTAAAGCTCAGGCTTACAGGGTTCCATCCCCTTTAGTATTTTTGAACACTTACCTACATGCCAGACATGTATTCCGCTGTTTGTTTAAATGCAACTGCCTGTGTCTGAGATGTAAGGCTTCATGCGTTCATTTCATGGTTGAGAATACTAACGTCCCCATCGGTCAGACAATTAGTTCAAGGCCACCTTGCTGATAGGGCTGGAATTTGGGATTTAAACACAACTAGTTGGACTCCAGCAATTTGCTTGTAACTTCTACATCACCCTGACCCATGTATGATAAACTCAATCCGATTGAGCAGCTTTCCAGGCGGGTATGTTCCAGCTTGATACTGATGCCACAAGCCATTGTTAGCAGGTAAGCGTGCCTTCTTCTTTTAAAATATTTATTTATTTTGAGAGAGGGAGAGAGAGTGAGAGAGGGAGAGAGATAATGCAAGTAGAAGAGGGGCAGAGAGAGGTCGGGAAGACAATCCCGAGCAGGCTTCACGCTGTTAGCACAGAGCCTGACCCAGAGCTCGAACTCACAAACCATGAAATCATGACCTGAGCTGAAACCAAGCGTCCGGTGCTTAACCGACTGAGCCACTCAGGCGCGCCCCTTGGTGCCAGTACATTCTTTCTTAAGCACTGTTTTCCCCTTCTGTTGCCAGGTGGCTTATTTTTGATCGGTTTGTCATGTTGATTTTTTTTCTTTTGGTAAGCTCTAGTTGAAAGAAACTGTAACTGAAATACAGTGTTCACCTTACGCACTGTGTTTTGTAAGAATTGATCTCCAAAGTCTACTGTTCACTTAAAAACAGAGTGTCGTCTATTATCACTAAAATACGACTATCTGATATGGAGTGGGGGAGGAAGTAGTGATTTTCTGTAATAATCACGTTTGTGTTCCAGGCATAAAAATCACGGATGGTGGCACTTCTCAAGAGCCATTCTTCACTTTGATGACAGTGTGTGACAGAGAGACTGACCATTAACCAAACAGAAACAAAAGACGCCCCCACGCGCAAGAGAAAAATGAACGAAAGTGGAGCCTGAGCATCACGTAATCACAAAGTACGCAGATTTAACGTGAACTCTACCTTGGCTGCCCACTCCCTCTGGCGACCTTGAGCAAATCACTTCATCTCCTCGAAACTAAGTTTACTCACCTTTGAAACAAGAGGAAGAATTCTCTACTTGGTCAGGGTCTTGAAAGAATTCAGTGTCATCAATTCCGTAAGAAGCAGGGGCTGCAAACATGGGTGTCTACGCAAGCCAGTTAGGTCATGTGAATGTCGGTGCGGTCCAAATGTACCACGAGAGTATACGTTTTTTTTTTTTTTAATTTTTTAATGTTTGTTTATTTTTGAGCAAGAAAGAGAGACAGAGCACGAGCCGGGGAGGGGCAGAGAGAGAGGGAGATACAGAATGCGAAGCAGGCTCCAGGCTCCGAGCGGTCAGCACAGAGCCCAATGCGGGGCTCGAACTCACGGACCATGAGATCATGACCTGAGCCGAAATGGGACGCTTTACCCACTGAGCCACCCAGGTGCCCTGAGAAAAACGCATATTTTGATAAAACATTAGACGGGTAAGAAGTTCACGAATATTATCCAGTGGATGGTACGGGTTGGGGCAAGAAGGGTTCTACAGCCAATTAAGATGGGAAAACCATGATGCATCCCATCACCCTCTTTTGGAGATTCATAAAGCACATTGGTACATTGAGGGCTTTGAGAAGTCCTGCTGTGAAGAAACTGGTTTTGCCAATTTAAGGTAGCATTTTCCAAACACATTTGAAAACGAAACCCTCCTCATGTCTCGGAACGAAAGTCCTCTGTCTATCCTTTGGGATTTCAGATGAGGACTGAAGGAGAGAAAAGCAAAGGGATGCACCCCCTGAAGTACAGATTTTGGCTCAAGTTTCCTGATCCCCAACCCACCACACGCATTCCACCTTCACCACCCAAGGCATACTCCAAGTACCTATTTGCACCAGACTCATGACCAGGGCTAAGATGTCTGACTTCTTCTAGTCCTAGTAAAGAACCAAAGAGATTTTGGCAAAGCAAAAATGCACGACACGCTTCAGTCACCAACCTAAGACGTGTAGCTACACCGTGGGCTCTGGCCTCAGTTAGTTCACCCTTCCCTTTGGAGGAAGTGCCTTCAGCCATGGACGGCTCCCTGTTGAATGGGTAATAGACCCCTGACATATCTTGTTTCTGGCGATCGCCCTGAACATAATTCTTTGTTTACAGTGCTGTTGTAGAAAACTTGATGAATACTTAGGAGAAAATAGAATTAGGACCTAAGGACCCAGTTAAAATCAACTTAGTAGAACATAGTCATTGCTTTGTGTAGAGCTGGAAAAGATAGCCATGAGAGAAAGTGGCTTAAACATACACCAGAGAAACTATATATTATACACATAATATGTAAGAGGCAATTATGGCCTAGTAATCTGCAGTATGTCACTACCTAGCAATCAGATTGACGGATTCTAATGAGACCCATGTTGTTTGTAATCAGACTGGCATTGCTTATTCAGAGCTCTATTCCGTAAGATGCACTTTTAAATGGCTCAGATTGCACCAGATGCTATAAGAAATAGCGTTCCGTTTTATTCCATTACCAGCATTTTTCCCTCTTCCAATTAGCATAATTTAAAATCAGCCCGAGGCAAAATGTGCCGGGCTGAAAAGTTGCGAAGAAGTTCAAGAAATACTTGAAAAGAAAAAGGCAAAAAGACACACGTGCACAACAAATTTTTTTTTTTTTTTTTAAATTTGGGCGAAAGAACATTACAATGAATAGACCTCTTATTCTTTCAATTGCTCAGAATTTCTTTCTGTGACTTATTGAAATACTAGAATCTCTCAGGGGGCTAATTGCCCTGGAGGTCGCTCTTGCTTATGCATTATCTTGTGGATGACATAATAGAATCACCACCTCATTTACCATTCAGCCAAGGTTTAATTGAGTTCATTTTTTTTTTCCCCCTCCTCAAAATGGCCAGGAACGTAGAGAATCAAAACAAATTTTCATTTGCAAAATGAGAAGATCCTCGTAAATTGCCTCTTTATAAGTTAGGTCCCGACTGTTTATAAAATATACGAAGTTAAAACTTAGGCTAACGTGCTACACAATTTTCCCTGATGTCATCTGCCGCGATAGTAAAAGCAGAGCTAGCTTATTAAATAAGGATAGGCATCTGATGTTAAAAGACTCATTTTTCAATGATTTGCCTCCCCGGGGGGCAACTTCCTCATAATGAGGTATAAACTCCCCAGGTATAAACTCCGGTAGCTCGCGTGGCATTCACTCCCCCTGGGGTCTCCCCCTGATAGCACCCAACAGGTATCTGTTGAGGATCCAGGTTTTCTCTTGATGTCATTAGGGGGGGACTGACCCATCCCCCGCTATATTATCCTTGTGCGTCTGACCCAGAGTAAACCTCTGAACCAATGGCTGCTCCAGAGAGGTCCATTCAGGGTGAAACTTGAGACGTCTTACCCATAGTATGGGAAGCAATCCTTCTTGAACTCCCACCCCGCCCCCTCCCCCCCCCCCCCGTGAACAATAAAGGGCAACTTTTGCTCTGGCAGCCATTTTGGAATCATGAGAGAAGTCAGCCTCCGGACGAAGATGGTAGACACATAGATGAAGAGAGTCTCAAAGAAACAGAGCCGTATCCAAGGGTGTACTGGAGCCGGTTTGTACCGACCAGCTCCGGAGAGCTGATTGTTAAAGTTGTAGGATGCGTGTGAGGCGCCTGGCCGGCTCAGTCAGTAGAGCATGTGAGCTCAAGCCTCCCATTGGGCATAGAGCTTGCAACTGGCCACTGTGGTAGTGTTTACACCATAATCGTGGACAAACACTGAAAGTGAGGGCTGCTGTTTCTTTTTCTCCTTCTCTCTTTCCTCCTCTTTCTTCCTCCTCCTCCTCCTTCCTTTCTCCCCCGGAGCTGGTTGTCAGACATTTCCCAGCTTTCCACTAGCTGTGCCTCTGACTGAACCGTGCCTGAGGCTTGGCCTGCTTCTGCGCTTTTCCTATCGGAGGCCCAGAAATCTCCTCCATTGTTTACGTCAGTTTGACCCAGAGGATTTCTGTGACTGTTAACCCAAACCATAATCCACCATTGTCTGCAACCTTCTCCGTAACAAAAGCTCACATTAATGAAGACTTTGCCAAGGACCGAGAACTCTGCTAGGTGTGAATCTGCTTCGTTCAAACAAACCATCCACTTGCACAGAGAAGATACCTTGATGGTTTCTAACACACCCGTGAAGAGACTAAACCTTAGAGTACAAGTGTCACTTATCCAAGTTTCAAAGAGACCGATTTACAATTTTCCAGATACACCAAGGCTTGCCACACTTCAGTGCCTTACCTATGCTGTTTCCTCTCCTTATATACCTTGTCGACCTAGTTAATGCCTACTCGTTTTTCAGGATCCTGAGTCAGCGCCTAATGGAGTACTTCTTTATCCTGTGAGTCTGAGTCACTAAGTCACTTCTCCTGTCACCCCTTGCCTACCTTGTCTAGAGTGCTTTTAGCAATGCAGAGTGCTTATTGATTTTCTTGTCGGTTCCCCTACTAGACTATACGATCAACAGAATCTTGGAAATAATAGAAAAAAATCTTTAACTTTCTTGTCTATATCTTCATGCATATAGGCATGCCTGCCACATTACAGGTTCTCAATCACTGCTGGCCGGGTTACTTGCATGGATGAATAAACAAAGCCTCATGATTTGTTTTCACTGCATTGAGATTCAAGGAAAGAAGAAATACTCTGTCATTACCCTTAGTACATATCCTCACGCTAAATATGTGAATCATCCAAAAGCTATTAAAACTCCTTGACCTCTTGGTTTTCTTCATTTTTTCTCACCTTCAGTATTGCCATCTTTATCATCCTGTATCGTCTGCCCGGGTGTCAGGCAAATGGAAGAGCATGTTGAGGGCTATTAGAAAGATCATTGGGTTTTGTATCAAATAGACAGGATACGAATTCCAGTTCCGCTCTTTACTGCCTAAGTTTTAAGCAAATTACATGCTTCCCTCATATGTAAAATAGGAATGGTCTAACATTTAAGGTTGCCACGTGGAAGTAAATCATTGGTACATGGCCAGATGCACGGTAATAGGCACTTAAGAAATGGTAGCTCTTTACCTTCATGTCCTACAAGCTTAGCCATATTTTGCTTTATTTTTTTCCTAAGAACTATCACTTGAGATTTAGTATCTGATGTCCGTTTACTTCGTTTGGATGTTTCAAACTACCGTTTCATCCTACTAATCCAACCGTGATTAACAATAGCCACAAACACCGCTCTATACCCCCATGAGGACTGGAGGCAAAAACAGTTTTTTCAAGCTGAAACCCTATCACTTACAGGTTTCTAAGAAGTTTCTTATTTTCAGGGTCAGGCTATGATTTGTCTTTGGATCCCTTCAATTTGTTTCCCTTTTTATTAGATCCATGCACACCCACCCACCCACACACACACACAGAGCACCGAAACTTGCTCACAGGAAATCAGAACGTGAGGCCAGACCATGACAGAAATGATATACAAATTGCCATATTTTCATGTTTTAATTTGGAAGACATACTTTGGGGAAGGAAAAAAAAAACTGGACTAGTCTTAGCAACTGGGAATGAGTGACTCTTGTCCTACGTGTGGTGTTGAAACTGAATATGCCAGACTTTGGGAAATAGCCTTTTGACTCTCGTGAATGCCACGTCTGAACTATGACACCAGGTCACATGCATCGGGTGGCAACTTTGTCCTGGATGGAAGGTTGATCACTGTCAGTCCTCCTGAAAGGAGGAAGTTCCAGGGCTGGACAGACGCTCCCCCTGGGACTAGCAGAGAGGACATTTTCTTCTTTAAGGCCTTAAGTGGTGAAATAAAGTTGAGCCATGGGAGTGTTTAGAGTATTTGAGTGGTGAGAAGGATTGGGTCGCTGCACAAAGAAACAAGCTGGAGACAGGCAGAGTGCTGACCGAATGAAGGAGATCTAATGAGAAATCTGGGAACGGGGATGGTTGCAGTTGGGAGTTATTCCCTGTCACCCTAAACTTCAATTCCTTTGGGGTAAACCACATCTTCCCTAATCCTTTCCCAACTGTGATATGGGGAATTGGGTGATCCGTAAGTTCACTGTTAGGCCAGGGAGGAGGCAGTAGGGTTTGTTGTGAAAAGTACCTGCCCAGAAAAGGTGTGCTATCATGAGTATTTCAGCAGCACAGGAAAACCAAAAGGAACCTGGAAGATTTGTTCTGGACGACACGGGAGACAGGATGCTGGGAAACACTTAGAAAACTTAGAGAAGGCTATTAGCCAGGAGTCGGCTGGGAAGAGATCAGATCCACCTGCCTCCAAAGATGATGCTCTTCCTAAAATACTATCTTGCTTCTTGAAGAACAGAGCTGGAGAGGGATGCGGTTCACTGGTTGACTTCCTACAGCATTTCCCCAAAGCAGACCTGTGAAAACATTGCTTTTTCTTCATTTCCGAGCTCTTTTGGTATACGATGCCCATCGTTATTGTTATCTGTCCAACCGCCTTGATGGAGGAGTGGGACGTAAGGGAAATTTGTGTTTTCATGAGAACCAGTAACATTTCACACCTTAAGTAAGACTTTTAACTCTCTGATCGATGACCTGAAATTGATTTTCCCCCAGCTATTCACCAACATGATAGGAAATCTACTTAGTGTAATAAGTACTCTCTGCTTGATGTTGTTGGAAAATAATACCATGCAGTTTAGAAGATACTAGATCTAGCCTGAACTCTGCTACAAAGAGCTATGTAACTGGGAATATGTCACTCCTGACTCTTTGTTCTAAAACCAGGACTTGGGCTTCCCAATCTTTACTATCTTCCAGCTCAAAAATGCAGTATATGTTTTAAATGTCTTGGTTCCTAGATATGAGTTTCTGAAGGCAAGAGTGTTTATATACAGTCACAGAAAGGAAGGGCAGCACTGATATTTAGCAGATTTCCTGGTACTGCTGTAGCAGCTGTTATGATATTTAAGTACTTTCAGGTTATCTGGTGCATGGTTCGTGTTCTACGACACGCTGACTGGTCCCTGTTGCCTGAGCTGTCCCAATCATCACCCATGCAGCCCTGCAATCACTGAATGCATGTATTTCATAGAAATTTATTTTTTGAAAGGTTTAAAAATATCTTCACACATATAAAGCAATAAAAATTGTGAATAGAGACTTGGACCATAAAAAACAAAACAAAACAAACAAACAAACAAACAAATCACTGATGATGGAAAGAGAGAGAGCAAGACAGAGAGAGAAAAGAAAGATCACCAACCACCCAACCAACCCAAAGGTTGACCAGAAAACTTAACACCGTACTAGTCGTGGATGGTCTCTTACGTCACTCTGTGTCTTTTCTTTCCTTTTTCTCCCTCCTTCCTTATTCCTTCTTCTTCTTTTTTTTTTTTTCATCAGAGAGTCCAAGGGAAGAAATTTCTATTTTCAGATTTTTCCTGAACCTGTTACCTAGGATCGTCAATAGAACAGAGCTTTGACTAGTTAGGTCTCTTTTATCAAGAAATTAGATTTCCAGTACTTTGAGAATGGAAACACACGGAAAGAAGAAAAACATTCCTTGTGCCATTAAGTGAACTCAAAGGGCTTCTTTTATTCTTTCCTCCATGCTAAAATGAACAAAATATTCTGTGGTATTTTGGATGGGAGAGAGAGTGGGACACTCACAATGCAAGGTCTTTTGCTGACCCACAGCCAGTGCTCCTTGCAAAAGGTAATCTAATAATCCTCTATTCCATTTAAGGCCTATAGGAGCTCGTACCTTTCTAGACATTTTAAATGATTTGTCCAATGACCCTGCAGGACCTTCTGATCCAAGCACTGTTATCACTCGTGCGCGATGGAAATTTCGGTGGGCCGAAGTCGACGGAGATCTTGGATGCTAACGTATGCCCTGCTGGTGTGTGATTTTCTTTTTTATCTGCCAGCCACCTTGTCCAAAAGGGTCCCCCCCCGAGTCACAAGCCCATGTCTGTGAGGGTTTGTTCTTCCGATTGACGCAAGTAACTTTCAGAAAGCTCTCGGAGGTTCTTTGAGGATCTATTGCTATTCTTGACAGAGTTTTGTAGTTGATTGCTTTGAAGCCCACTTATCTTGCTTAGCTGATTGAAGATGTTGCTGATGTGCTTTTTTAATTAGTTCGTGAAGTGGGTGGAGTTGGAGCAAAGTCAATTTCATCTTGCTAAAATCCAATCAATGCTAGTTGACTGAATGACTTTAGTTTATTTAGCTGATTGACCCTGGACTTCTTCAGAAGTTGTTTTCTCTTATTTTCAATTTTGATGATTAAAAAAATGATTTAATTACAGAAGTCACTTCTATGTCACTTAATATGTTGGCATGAAATTTACCCCCCCTTCCACCTTACGTATAACTCATAAGGCGCACCGTGAAGTCTTGCCGAATTCAATAATATTTGCTGTTCCCCACTATAAAAGAAACGACACGCTTTCGTCTGTGGATTTTTCATTTCTTTACTGTGCAGACAACTATTTATTGAAGGAAAAGATTGCTCAGTCCTTTGCAAAATATTTACAATGTGCTAACTTTTGTTGAGATTCACTTTAGGGTTTTTGTAAGGCCGTGTTTTGCAAATCCTTTCACTGGTTAAACTTTTCTTCTTGAAGGAATGAATAGAAAAACAGTGGTTCCCATTTATTTGGAGAAGAATTATTGTGACTGCCTGCCTGGGCATCAAGCTGAAATGCTTACAAAACCACTTCACATCCCAGACAACAACCAACCAAATTTTGTTTCTGTCAAAATAATAGAAACAAATGGTTCCAAAGCAGAGATGCTGCTAGTAAACATTTTCATCAGAATCAAGCACTGTGGCTGTTAAAATTCATCTAAATTAAATGTGTGTTTCTGAAACAAATGCCTTCTTTGTGAAAGATTTGCCAGCAAAGATACCTCTGACCCTGCAGGGTGAGGTCACGTATATGAAAATCCAATGATTCATGAGAGCCTAATTAAATAGAGAAAACTCTAGTAAACTTCTCTCTATAGGAAAGGTGCTTTTTGAAGGTGGTAGTGAAAAGTTGTTCTGAAGTTTTAATTCCAAATGTTATTTTAAAGAAATGCTACAAGCTGATTCACAAAGAGCAAGGACAGCTAAGTATCAAATGTACCAAGATACCTGACTTGAGTCTCAAACTGGACTTAGGTCCTTCCTTCATTTTGATTACTTTGGTCCTGGAGTGTCTGAAGGGGACAGAGTGTGTGCAAAAACATTGGAAGGGACAGATTAGTGTCTACCCACTCCCCTGGCACCCCTGAGAGACTAACTTTCAGATCACAGAAGTTATAAATTGGTTATTGCCACATAAGATCTGCATACGTGCCACTCTAAAATGCCGCTCACATTTCAAGCTTCCATGATGTCATGCACACTAACATCCTTTTAACAAAAACACGTTACATGACTGAACTCAAGAGCCAGAGGTAGGGAAGTACCTTCCATCCACCATGAGGTCAAAGCAAGGCACATGGCGGAGACAAACATCAATGGGTGGGGAGCATATTCTCCTGTCATGAGGGAGGGGGAAGTGCGTAAATATTTCCTGAACAGTATTATCACCTACCGCAGGTGATAAAGCCAGAAAGTAAAGGACACGTGTTCATGAAATATTTATGAGTTTCAGGGTCCAAACAGTGCCATAGATCATAGTGCAGCTTTGGTATTCCCAGTGTTTAGAGAAGCCATCAGTGGAGACCTGATGTGTGGTGAAGCAGTATTTCTCTTGGGGCCTCTTGCCTATAGTCAGGGACCAGTTACCTCAGTACAATGCTGGAGCTGGGGAACAGGAGAGCACTTAATGCTGAGGAGACATGAGATGTTACTACCCCTGGGGAATCTGAAAAACACCTGGGTAGGGGAGAGTTTCAGGGGTGCTCAGTGCCTGAACAAGCAGGATAATTGGTACAGATTAATTTGTATTCGTTGCCTTTGAACGTTGTGTTCCACAGATCACGTGGGAGATTGGATCCATTTTCTAGGTGGTTCTAAAATAGAGCCCCAAATAAGTCATATCCATATTGTGAAGATGAAAAGAACATGTTTGGCCTGAAACTACATGTTTAGATCTAGGACAGACTAGAAAGCTTATTTTTAGACACATAATGAAACGGGTATGTGCATCCACTGGTGGTTTTAGTCAACAAACAACTGAACAATTTTAAACAATGGAAGCAGTTTGAAAGTATGCAATATAGTTTTGTCATCTTATCCTAAAATGATACACAGCTTCTATTTGTAAAAGGAACTCATGATCCTACCTGCTCCTTCACCTGCCACCCTCTCCCTACGAACACATAACATACGCACATTGTCGCATCACGGTATGTAAAAATATGAACATGGGATCTTAGCTACTCTCCCTTCAAAAGGTGGAGTATAATTTTCCTCCTTTTCAGCGTACAATGGAGTTAGTGACTTGTTTTCTAACAATATAGTAGAAGTAGCAGTGTGTGTCTTCTGAGACTCAGTCATAAAAGGTATTGTGGCTTCCTCTTCTTCTCACCATTGGATTCTTTCCTTTGGACAAAGTCAGTTGCCCTTGGTGAAGACAAACAGCATATGAAGAGGTCCACGTGGTGAGGAACTGAAGACTCTTGCCGGCAGCCATGTGGTTGAGCCAACTTAGAAGCAGATCCTATAGCCCCAGTCAAGCCTTCAGATGACCACGGTCTTGACTACAGTTTCATCAGAGACTCCGAGGCAGAAATACCCACCTCTCTCTGATTGTGATCCATAGAACCTGTGTGATCCACAGAATCTAACTGGGGAAAAAAGAATGTAAGCCCACTACATGAGGGGGACTGATAGGTGTGTTAACGTCAATAGAGTGGAAGTCCCAATAAAGATCAAAGAATTGTTGGAATGGGAAGGTGTTAGAATATGTGAAGTAGAAAGACAGAGCAGATGTGCAGAGAGTACAATGCTTCAAGTCAAGATAGTGGAAGTAATATAATTATGGAGATGGAGATTATGAGATCTAGGTTGTTAAGATCATGAGAGTTGAGGGCTAAGGTGAAGTGAAGGAAAGATTGTTGGAAATGAGAAGCTAAAGTGATGAATGGATTATCTCGTTAGATGTTGAAGCTGCCAAGAGTGATGACAGGGGCAGGATTAATTTTGGCAAGACAGGCGGTGAGCTGGGTGCTAATATTTTCAATATATGTGGAGGCCTAATTGAGTACTTATTACACGAGTAAAACAAGGAGGGATAGTTGATGGTGCTACCTGATAGATGTGGCTCAAAGGAGTCTGTGTGTTTGAAGAAGAAGGGATGAGAAATTATGTGGAAATAACCAAGAGGAGCAAGTTAAATAACACCACATGTCCAGGCCCTAGGGTAGTAGGGAGCCATAGAGAAACATTGTTGTTGGTAGTGAGGGCTGTTGGAGAAGTAGTGCTGTTAGACAATGGCCAGATTCCATCAGAGAGAGAAGGAAAAAGAACCTCTGCCCTTGGAGTAAATGTTGTGATGAAAGGAATTTGGCTCATAACAGCCTCTGAGTTCCAGAGGTAAGAGTGGAAGGGTTTGAGAGGCAGAGAAGTGGTGGCAGACTGGGTCAGATGAGGAGATTATGAGGCTACAGAGACATAAAAGCCCAAGGAACAATGGAATCCAGAAGTCCTAACCTTCTGGAAGTGGCTGAGGTAAGCAGAAATTGAAAGCATGATTGGATGAGCTGTGGTGGCTTTTTCTATGAAGGTGATTAACAAACTCTGCTTGTAGCCTTTTCTTAGAATTGTTCTTGGTCAAGTTGGACTTAACAGATATATTCAGAACATTTCACCCTGAAGCAGCAGAATATACATTCTCTCCAGTCCACACGGAAGGTTCTCCAGAATCGATCACATACTGGGACACAAATCAGCCCTCAACGAGTACAAAAAGATCGAGATCACACTGTGCGTATTTTCAGACAACAGCACTATGAAACTCGAAATCAACAACGAGAAAAGATTTGGAAAGATAACAAATACTTGGAGACTAAGGAACTCCCTACTAAAGAATGAATGGGCTAACCAAGAAGTTAAAGGGGAAATTAAAAAGTGCAGGGAAGCCAAGGAAACTCTGGGACAGAGCAAAGGCAGTCATAAGAGGGAAGTATATAGCAATCCAGGCCTTCCTAAAGAAGGAAGGAAGGTCTCAGATACACAACCTAACCTTACACCTTGAAGAGCTAGAAAAAGAACAGCAAATAAAACCCCAAACAAGCAGAAGACAGGAAATAATAAAGATCAGAGCAGAAATCAATGCTATCAAAACAAACAACAACAACAAAACCACAATAGAACAGATCAATGAAACCAGAAGCTGGTTCTTTGAAAGAATTAACAAAATTGACAAAGCACTAGCCACTTTGATCAAAAAGAAAAAGGAAAGGACCCACATAAATAAAATCAAGAATGAAAGAGGAGAGATCACAACCAACACAGCAGAAACAAAAACAATAATAAGAGAAGAGTATGAGCAATTATACACCAATAAAATGGGCAATCTGGGAGAAATGGACAAATTCCTAGAAATATATAAACTACCAAAACTGAAACAGGAAGAAATAGAAAATTTGAACAGACCCATAACCAGTAGAGAAATTGAATTAATAATTAAAAAACTCCCCCAAAACAAGAGTCCAGGGCCAGATGGCTTTCCAGGGGAATTCTACCAAACATTTAAGGAAGAATTAACACCTATCCTCTTGAAGCTGTTCCAAAAAATGGAAATGGAAGGAAAACTTCCAAACTCTTTCTAGGAAGCCAGCATTACCTTGGTTCTAAACCCAGACCAAGACCCCACTGAAAAAGAGAACTATAGACCAATTTCCCTGATGATTATGGATACAAAAATCCTCAGCAAGATATTAGCCAACCGGATCCAACGATACATTAAAAAAATTATTCACCATGACCAAGTGGGATTTATACCTGGGATGCAGGGGCTGGTTCAATATCCGCAGAACAATCAATGTGATTCATCACATCAATAAAAGAAAGGACAAGAACCACATGATCCTCTCAAGAGATGTAGAGAAAGCATTTGACAAAATACAGCATCCTTTCTTGATAAAATCCCTCAAGAAAGTAGGGAGAGAAGGAGCATACCTCGAGATCATAAAAGCCACATATGAACGACCCAACGCTAATATCATCCTCAATGGGGAAAAACTGAGAGCTTTTCCCCTAAGGTCAGGAACAAGACAGGGATGTCCACTCTCGCCACTGTTATTCAACATAGTATTGGAAGTCTTAACCTCAGCAATCAGACAACACAAAGAAATAAAAGGTATCCAAATTGGCCAAGAGGAGGTCAAACTTTCACTCTTCGCAGATGACATGATACTGTATACGGAAAACCCAAAAGATTCCACCAAAAAACTTCTAGAACTGATTCATGAATTCAGCAGTAGCAGGATATAAAGTCAATGCACAGAAATTGGCTGCATTCTTATACACCAATAATGAAGCAACAGAAAGAGAAATCAAGGAATCAATCCCATTTCCAATGCACCAAAAGGCATAAAATGCCTAAGAATAAATCTAACCAAAGAGGTGAAAAATCTATGCACTGAAAACTATAGAAAGCTTATGAAAGAAATTGAAGAAAACACACACACACAAAAATGGAAAAAGATTCCATGCTCCTGGATAGGAAGAACAAATATTGTTAAAATGTCGATACTACCCAAAGCAATCTACATATTCAATGCAATCCCTATCAAAAACCACCAGCATTCTTCACAGAACTAGAAAAAACAATCCTACAACTTGTATGGAACCAGAAAAGACCCTAAATAGCCAAAGCAATCTTGAAAAAGAAAACCAAAGCAGGAGGCATCACAATCCAGGACTTCAAGTTGTATTGCAAAGCCGTAATCATCAAGACTGTATGGTACTGGCACAAGAACAGACACTCAGATCAATGGAAAAGAATAGAGAACCCGGAAATGGACCCACAAACATATGGCCAACTAATCTTTGACAAAGCAGGAAACAATATCCAATGGAATAAAGACAGTCTCTTCAGCAAGTGGTGCCAGGAAAACTGCACAGCAACATGTAGAAAAATGAACCTGGACCACTTTCTTACACCATAGACAAAAATAAACTCAAAATGGATGAAAGACCTCAATGTAAGACAGGAAGCCATCAAAATCCACGAGGAGAAAGCAGGCAAGAACCTGTTTGACCTCGGCCTCAGCAACTTCTTACCAACATGTTTCCGGAGGCAAGGGAAACAAAAGCAAAAATGAACTATTGGGACCTCATCAAAATAAAAAGCTTCTGCACAGCTAAAGAAACAATCAGCAAAACTAAAAGGCAACCAACAGAATGGGAGAAGATATTTGCAAACGACATATCAGATAAAGGATTAGTATCCAAAATCTATAAAGAACTTGTCAAACTTAACACCCAAAAAACAAATGATCCAGTGAAGAAATGGGCAAAAGACATGAATAGACACTTCTCCAAAGAAGACCTTCAGATGGCCAACCGACACATGAAAAAAAGCTCAACACCATTCATCATCAGGGAAATACAAATCAAAACCACAATCAGATGCCACCTCACACCTGTAAGAATGGCTAACATTAACAACTCAGTCAACAACACATGTTGGAGAGGATGCGGAGAAAGAGGATCCCTTTTGCACTGTTGGTGGCAATGCAAGCTGGAGCAGCCACTCTGGAAAATAGTATGGAGGTTCCTCAAAAAACTAAAAATAGAACTAGCCTCCAACCCAGCAATTGCACTGCTAGGCATTTACCCAAGGGATACAGGTGTGCTGTTTTGAAGGGGCACATTCACCCCAATGTTTATAGCAGCACTACCGACAATAGCCAAAGTATGGAAAGAGCTCCAATGTCTATTGATGGATGAATGGATAAAGAAGATGTGATATATCTATATCTCTATATATAGATATATATAGATAGATATATGCATAATGGAATATTACTTGGCAAGCAAAAAGAATGAAATCTTGCCATTTGCAACTATGTGGATGGAACTAGAGGGTATTATGCTAAGAAAATTAGTCAGAGAAAGACAAATATCATATGACTTCACTCATACGAGGACTTTAAGAGACAAAACAGAGGAACATAAGGGAAGCGAAGCAAAAATAATATAAAAACAGGGAGAGGGGACAAACCATAAGAGACTCTGAAATATAGAGAACAAACAGAGGGTTCCTGGAGGGGTTGTGGGGAGGGGCTAAATGGATCAGGGGCACTAAGGAATCTATTCCTGAAATTAGTGTTGCACTATTTGCTAACTAACTTGGATGTTAATTAAAGAAACCAATTAAATAGAAATTAAAAAAAAAAAAAGTTCTTGGTCAGTTTGTAGGAGGTGGATGGTGATATGTTTGCAGGAAAGGCCATCTTACTAGGAGCACGTGGAGCTTCATGGGCCTCCCTGAGTCCTGCTTAGAGTGGTCCAAGGGGTTACAGAAGACACTCTAGAGGAATGGATGATGCCACAGCCCAAATGATAGGACATCCATCCATTTTTGGAGATGTCCAGAACACTCTGGAAGTCCTGCTGAAATTCTAGCTTGCTGAGTACTAACTCCCTGCCCTGTTGATAGATCAAAATACCACCTATCCTCAGGGCTCAAAATAGCAGGGTCCATAAAATCTTGCTTCACCCCTGCTCACTACTTGATAAGGAAAGAAAAACTGAGTCAAAGCTCAATATTTTATATATAACTCCTTCTTTTCCCTCATAATTAGTTTCCTTTTAAATTAATTTTGGGATGCCTAGGTGGTTCAGTCAGTTGATCGTCCAACTCGGGTCATGATCCCAGGGTCATGGGCTCGAGCCCCACGTCGGGCTCTGTGCGGAGCATGTAGTCTGCTTGAGATTCTTCCTGTCTCCCTCTTCCCCTCTCCTCCGCTTGCACACACGCTCTCGGAGAAAGAAATTAAAAATAAACAAAAATAAATGAGTTTCAAAAGCTAAAGTCATTTTCCTACAAGTCTTCAATTACGATGAAACACAGTGAGTGGAGTCAATGTTTGAATGGCTTCTGGAGGCCAGGCTGCGCTTTTTCACCTGTGGTTGAAAAGGCTGGTGGAAGGGCCTTGGGGATCTGAGCACAGGAGTGGAAATCATGAGGCAGTCATCCTCACTGTCTCTGAAGTGTCCCGTAGGCCTGGCATGGCACTCGATCTTCCTCTGCATGTTTCCTAGTTTATAATCTCTCTGGAGTGCCTCGCGGAATAAATAATTAATGGTTGCAAAGCATGAAACCTAAAGTGCTATGGAAACAGAAAAGCAACAATAAAGGGACTCTCCTTGTTGGTTGCTCAACTCCAGCACTTGGCAGAGGAGTTCTTGAAACATGACCCCACGCAGGCTCCAACCTGGCCAGGCTGGAAGTGAGCTAAACTACCCCAATGCCTAGCATTAGGCTGGACCCTTCACCTAACTCCCTGACACCCACCCAGCCTCCCTTCCCTTTCCCCATCCAGCCAAGAGAAAAATAGCTCTGATTCAGTGGGATCATGTTGATGTGGTTTAATTTCATGCACTTCATTCTTTCATTTATCCATTGGACATTTATCATACACCTGCTCTGTCTGGGCTGTATACTTACCTAAGCTGGTTACAAAGGTGGAGGGGCCCCAGTCTGAGGCTAAGCTGAATGACTGGCCTTGCGCCCACATATCCGAGCACCTGGGAGAACGAGTGGGGCAGGAGACATTGCCAAAAAAAGCCCAAGAAACCTTGGAAGTGGAGGAAGACCAGGAGAAGGACAAGCCTGGCCTAGAAACAAAGGTTTTGACCTCTGTCTCCAGCTCAGACTTTGTTGCATCTGGTCTAGATTTTAGTAATATCATACATCCAGTATGATATGTTTCAGTAATATGTGTGTTCAGTAACATGATCTCTCTTTCTGTTCTGTAATGTGGATTTCTGGCTTTCAGTAATATCTGAAAGATCATTCTTTGTAAAATATCATGGCCTGGGCAGCACAACTTTTTATGACATCCCCAACATATCTGATACCTGGAGCGCATTACTTATTTGTTCTCCCCAGTTCAAAAAAATATTCTCTGTAATAATGAACGCGTTATTTTCTTGATTTGTTCTTTTTGCTTGAAAAGCAATTGAAAAAGAAACGTCACCTTAGTGCTAATATTAAAATTCGACAAATTAATGTACGAACTAAAATTTGTACCTACGAGGCAAAGCTTGCTATTTGCACTATATTTCCTTGCTTTTAGGTACCAGACACAAAAAAATCTAAGTGATCAGATAGAATGACAGAGTTGAAGCAGCTCAAATTCTATCTCTGCATCTTTCCAAGCACGATGTGGTCATTAATTTGAACCTACTGGTTAAATGCAGACATATTTAGTATTTAGGAAATCGCAGACACAAACCGCACCCAACGTGAACTGGACCGATTTCAAAGGATTCTCAGCTCTTCAAATGAAATTGTACGGTTGAGTGTGTGTTTTTGGAGGGCGATTTTACAGCTGGGAGTTCTCTGAATTAACTTTCATGTAGAGTACCATGTTTATTAAAATATAAGTAACAACACTTGCTAATTTTTAAGCCTATGTGATTATCGCTCTTGTGGCCGAATCTCGATTTAGGCTCCGGTCATGATCTCATGGTTGTGAGACTGAGCCCCGCCTCGGGGTTTGTGCTGATAGTATGGAGCCTGCTTGGGACTCTCTCTCCCTCTCTGTCTGTCTCTCACCCCCTCTCTCTCTCTCGTGTTTTTTTCTCTCTCTAAAAATAAATAAATAATCTTAAAAAAAAAAAAAAAGAACTGCCAGGGCACAGTGATAATAAAGTACAGATCGACCTTTTAGATAGCTTTATTTTTAATTCTCCACCGGCAACGCATCCCCGTACTGCCTTTACCTAAGGCGAACCACTGCCATTCCCTACCATTCCTGCCCCACTACTATTCTGGAATATTTTAGGACATGGCAAAATGCAGACAGAGGGAGGAAGATTCCCATTTGTTCACAGGCAACTCCTTAGATGCTGCTTAGATGACTCCAGCAGGTGCCTGACAGGTGGTGACTGTGGTGGACAGAGGAGATGGTACCCAGAGGGAGGGCCGGGTTGTCCGGACATTAGTAGGGCCATGGTGCTTGCCAGAAAGAGTGACATTGGTAGCGATTCACAGAGGTGCTTTGCATGCACCAGAGGGAGTGGTTTGCAGAGGTAAGAGTCTATGTCAGCAGATTAGGGCAAGAGTCAGCACTCATAGATACACCCGCGGGTGGATAAGAGAGAAAGATGATGTGCCCTCAACGACCACACAGTCTCGTAGGGCAAAAATCTAGTTCTAGTCGTACTGTATCTAGTATGATAGCATACATCATAATACAGAATAATGTAGTTTTCTTTAATACGGTGTATAATCTGATAAGCTAGACAAATGAGTATGGTATGTTTGCGAAAGTTCCCGGGAGAAACAAACAAACAAACAAACAAACAAACATCTGAACTGATTGTTGAAATAGGAGGAGGGGTTAGTGACCTCTAAGACTAAATTTGTCCTGTCAAGACTTCAGATGTGACTTGGGGCGCCTGGGTGGCGCAGTCGGTTAAGCGGCCGACTTCAGCCAAGTCACGATCTCGCGGTCCGTGAGTTCGAGCCCCGCGTCAGGCTCTGGGCTGATGGCTCGGAGCCTGGAGCCTGTTTCCGATTCTGTGTCTCCCTCTCTCTCTGCCCCTCCCCCGTTCATGCTCTGTCTCTCTCTGTCCCCAAAATAAATAAAAAACGTTGAAAAAAAATTAAAAAAAAAAAGACTTCAGATGTGACTCTTGGGCAGGTAAGATATTTGGGAGTGGGTGTGCTCCCAAGGGTCTCCTCAAACTGAGCAGCCTCGCAACGCTCAAGATTTGTTGAACATTCACAACGTGCCAAGTACAATACTCACCGAGTTCTACTCATTACCTATCTGTACCCTCAATGGAGTCCCAAGGTGTGGGTGCTGTTACCATTCCCATTCTGCCAAGGGGGGGTGACTGAGGCCTTTGGCAGCCAAGTAACTTGCCAAAGGTCATAAACCAAGTTACAGAGATAGGATTTGAACACAAACAGTCTGACCTCAGAGTCTAGGATTGAATTTTTCTTTTTTTTTCTTTATTTTTAATTTTTGTTTGTTTGTTTATTACTTTTGAGAGAGAGAGAGAGAGAGAGAGAGAGAGAAGGGTAGGGGCAGAGAGAGGAAGACACAGAATCCCCAGCAGGCTCCAGGCTCTGAGCTGTCAGTGTAGAGCCCGGCATGGGGCTCGAACTCACAAACCGCAAGATCACGAGCTGAGCTGAAGTCGGACGCTTAACCGACTGAGCCACCCTGGCGCCCTAGGATTTAATTTCTCAATTGCCCCCTGAAAATACATACAACGAGGCATTTGGACACCATTCACTCGAAGCCCACCGCCTCCCCTCCCCTAAGCTGCATGTAAGACTGGCATTGCTCTGTGGTGGTGACTCCTGCGGACATTCAGCTGAGCTGCTGTCGGCAAAGACGAGGGTGATCGTCGGCGAGCACCCCTCTGGGTAAGACTCAGGCTCTGTGTGTGAATTCCGTCTCTGCCGCTTCTTCACGGTACGACCTTGGCTAAGTCGTTTGTCCTTTCCGAGCCCAGCTTTCTCCTCCATAACATGGGACGGTTAAGACCGAGGTCTCAGAATTGTTCGGAAGAAGTCAGCACGTAGGTGCAACAGCAGGTGAAACATAGTAGGCATTTCACCTGCTAGCCTGATACGTGTCAACTGAGTTAAGGAAGCAGGGCACCCCGCAACTTGTTGCCGAAGAAAACTTGGCATCCGATTTGCTTCTTCTGCAGTGGCCTGTTTTGAATCCTAAGTAAAAGACCCCAGGATCACGATTCATTTTAAACAACAGACACCTGTCATTGCCCAAATTAGAAACACTTGCAGAATCGTGCTGCAAAATATTTATAAATTCATAAGTGTGTTTTCATTGGTGCTAAGTAAAATGAATTCAGCTGTAGTTTTTCACTTTCAGGGAAAGACGTCTCCATTCTTTTCTCCCTAATTGTAACTGCTGGATATTGGATTTGTGAAAGCAAATGTACAGGATTTGGGACAAAGGGAAGTTTGGGGGTGAGAAGGCAAGGCAGGTCGAGGTGTGGGGGAGAGATGGCTTAATGTTAGGCTTTTCACATTTCAGATGAAACCGAGACAAAGACAATGTATCTTTATTTTCCCTTGGGACTCCTACCCGCAGTGGGACACTCACCGTCTACTTTGTGAGGTGTGTTTTCCTTTTAATTTGATAATATAAGTCTGAAGGTATTCCACGCATTTACTCATCATGCTTTTTTTTTTTTTTCTTCTGGAGTCTGAGGGAAAATCACGGCATACGGCAGTTTGATCCAAAAAAATAAATCATACAGGTCTACTTCCACTAGTTCTGGCTTTTTAAAAATTGTACCCCTGACCCAATTTCCTACCAGACTTTTTATTTTTTGTGTGTTTATTTATTTATTAAAAAAAAAATTTTTTTAATGTTTATTTATTTTTGAGACAGAGACAGAGCATGAACGGGGGAGGGTCAGAGAGAGAGGGAGACACAGAATCGGAAGCAGGCTCCAGGCTCCGAGCTGTCAGCACAGAGCCCGACACGGGGCTCGAACTCAGACGGTGAGATCATGACCTGAGCCGAAGTCGGACGCTTAACCGACTGAGCCACCCAGGCACCCCTATGTTTATTTATTTTTGAAAGAGACAGAGTGAGAGGGGGAAGGGACAGAGAGAGAGGGAGACACAGAATCGGAAGCAGGCTCCAGGCTCTGAGCTGTCAGCACAGAGCCCAATGCAGGGCTCGAACTCACAAACCGTGAGATCATGACCTGAGCCCACATCAGACGCTAAACCGACTGAGCCACCCAGGAGCCCCAGTTTCCTACCAGACTTTTAAACATTACGGCTTTGAGTGCTATTTCCATCTAATCTAGCAAAATTTCTTAGTGGGAGAGTTGTAAACCAACAACAGTCAGGCCGACTTCAACCTGTAAACGTTTTGCTCAGTGTTTAAAAACTTTCAAGAAAATATATATATTTTTTAACCTGGAATATTTCACATAACATCCGGATTTTTGTGTTTTCCTGACAAAAACGGAACACCAGGCCAACTGGTCTTGCTGTACCCGGGGCAGGGTTCTCAGTTCTGGCTTGCCACCCACCCCGTGGTGGAAATAATGTGCGGACACATACTCACTTGCCCCCGACCTCCTAGGGGACAATCTCCTAGCCAGTTCCTAGGGCCAGCCAGCTTCATGAGTGGGTGACCTGTGCAGTCACATGGTCCGACTCTCAGGACAGGCTTGAGTTGGGATGAATGCTTTGCTATTCTGTCTTGAAATTGGTCATAATTTGGGGCGCCTGGGTGGCTCAGTCGGTTAGGCGTCCGACTTCGGCTCAGGTCATGATCTCGCAGTTCGTGAGTTCGAGCCCCGCGTCGGGCTCTGTGCTGACAGCTCGGAGCCTGGAGCCTGCTTCACATTCTGTGTCTCCCTCTCTCTCTGCCCCTTCCCTGCTCATGCTGTGTCTCTCTCTGTCTCAAAAATGAATAAACATTAAAAAAAAAAAAAAAGAAATTGGTCATAATTTTACCTTTGAATTTGTGCTTTGTAAGTGAATGCAATTGGGCATGTGGGTGAGCAGAGAGAGAAGGGCCATGTGACCTCACAGGTCACACACCCATGTGTGTGAGCACAGGAAATACACCAGTTGGAGGCATGTATGGGCTCAGGTGGATGGGCGGGGAAGGGTAGCAGGTGACACGCACGCTGAGCAGTTGGCTCAGCCACCCGGTGCACACGTGCACGCCCAGGGCAGTCCAGGGCACCATGGGTCCCCAAGGAGGCAACAGAATGCGTCAACAGCCAACTTGATTATATATAACCAGCACAGGACTACTGGCATGCATTCAGCCAACTTTGTCAGTAAATTAAGACAAAATAGGAGCACATGCGTGGACATTGCAATAAAGCATATCAAGGAGTTATTCTTAAAAGAGTTTAGAACCTGCGGGTTTGAAAAACCGCTGTGCCATTGCAAAGCAAATAGCCACGGGCTTAGAAACTGAAACTCAACTTAAAAACTATCACCTTCGATAAAAAAGAGCACTCTTTTCATATGAAGCTTTGGATTAACCAAAGAAAACAATTTCAAGATGAGTATTTCCTTGTAATTGAAGATACAGTGATATAACGCATAAATAGGCACTTGAATTACATACAAACCGTGAAGCCGCTCTTGGTTTCTCGTATGACCTCCGCACGTTATGTAAGATGACAGAGGACACATCAGAATGCCTTTGTATGAATTCACACTTACAGCTAAATTTAAACTTACGTAAAACCTATTTGTATGAAGAGTTACATCTTTTTAGAAAGATTGTTTCTCAAGAATCATTAGCTCTAAATGTACAAAAATTTGTATTTCAAAATAACTTATCAAAAATTTCGCCCAATATTGTCACAGCCTATAAAATGATGCCCTTAACAGTTATTGGTAACACATCACCGTAAGATCCTCCTCAGGGTTAAAAATGATCAAAAATCAGTTGCTGTCTTTCATCTGGCAAGACTGATTACTTTCAATTCTATTGACTGAAAGTGAATTTGCTAAAAGTATAAATTTGACTGATCTAATAAAATGAATCAATGAAGACAGCCAGAAAAAGTTTTAGGATCACTCCAGATATCATGTTAACATTTCATAAAGTTCTGACTTTTTTCGGATTATTATTTATTATATAATATGATACCAATTATTTTGCATTTTGCAAATTGATATTGTTATTCATGTATTAATACTACCACTCATTATGTTTCATAGGAGTAAAATAATTTTAAAGATAAAAACGTAATTGTTTTCCTCTCTTAAACAGCATTTCCCCTCCTGCTTTATGAACAAGAGCCCCGCATTTTCATTTTGCACAGGTCCCAGAAATAACGTAGTCGGTCTTGCCCATGACATTTGACGTACCGCCCTCAGGAGTAGAAACAAAACAAGCACAACGACAAGGAAAAACAGTCAGAAGACCCAGTTTCAGAGCCCGGCTCTGGGACATTCTGTAAGACATATTGTTTGTGTTTTCAATATACCGAAGGCAAAAATGGTGGCGAGGCTGTTACAGAATAAAGATGACTAACGCTAACACGACAAACAGAAGTAACACAGAAACACGGATTGAATCTTGGATGGGAAGAAAAGTCTAAGGAAAATTTGGGGAACGAATTTGCATATGGACTTGACAATAGGTGATGCCACTTAATTGACGTGTCATTTATTGCGATAATGGTATTGTGGCCATTTGGGGGATGTCCTGCCATTGGGGAATACATCGATTTTTAGGAGTCAGGTGTTATGACGATTCTCAAATGGTTAAGTGGATCTAGCTAAGCCATGTGCTTGTGTGTTTTGTCTTATTTCATTTTTTTTTCTGAAGGTTTGAAGTTTTTCACGTAGAAAAAAAACTGGAGAAAATAAATGACAGAGCACAAAAGAGCTTTCTAGGAAGTCGGGAATGTCATATATTTCGACATGGGGGACTGTTGCAAAGATGTCTTTAATTTCTAAGATTCTGCCCGGCTCTTCACTTATAATCTCTGTACCCTTTGGTATGTATGCCGTTTGTCAGTCCAAATGATTTAAAACGCTGCTTTATAATTGAGTAAGAAAACACCCAAATGTGATGCATTGGGTGTGAAACACCCAAATATACTGCTAGTGAACATATGCCAGTGCTCAGGGTGTTTTGAGGGTGAGGGTTTTGCCAATTAATCAGATGATCAGTTGCCTTTTGTTTGTTTTGCACGTCAGTTTCCAAACTTTGCATTCACATTTTACATCAAAAGCTCAGTAGGGAAGAGGAGCAGGAATTCTAGGAGGAAAATTAATCAGAGACAACATCAGCAGGGTGGAGCCGGGTGTCATGCCTTGATGGTGATACAATTCTGAGAGTCTTCCTTGAGGAAAAGAATGCAAAGTTAGGCCTGAAAATAGATGATTGAGCAAGGGTCTAGGAAGCGAGGGCTCAGGAATTGAGCTTCTTGGTCTTCATGAGAAATCCGCTTCTGTTTTTTCCCATTATTTTAAGTTGCGACAAAGGAAAGACTCAGTTAGTCTTGTTTTGATTATTCCTGTTTCAAAGATTGCTGTATTTACTATATTTGCATTGCTTCTCCAGGGCACCTCCAATGACAGGTCTTATTTTTTTTGTGACTCGCGGAGTAAGTTTGCTTGATATTCTAAACAATAGCGGGGCGCCTGGGTGGCTCAGTCGGTTGGGCGACCAACTTCGGCTCAGGTCATGATCTCGCAGTCCACGAGTTCGAGTCCCGCGTCGGGCTCTGTGCTGACAGCTCAGAGCCTGGAGCCTGTTTCGGATTCTGTGTCTCCCTCTCTCTCTGACCCTCCCCCGTTCATGCTCTGTCTCAAAAATAAATAAACGTAAAAAAAATTTTTTTGAAAATAAATAAACAATAGCTAGAACAGAAGCACTAATCTCTAGACTAGTATGGAAAAGAAAGGATTAGTAGAGTCTCTGACATGCTCCTCTCTGAAATGACATAAAACAATACACACTCCGTTATCATTGCCAAATTCAGAGCCTAATACATGTGCCAGATATCCTGGAGTAGCTCACATGTAACCCAACTGAGCTTTGTTCAGTCTTCCCAATGCCTCCTGAGATGGGAGTTACTACGCCCATTTCGTAGCTAAAAACATGTTCCCTGAGTTCAACCAGACAGAAGGGCCTGAGCCAGAATTTACATTAGGGTTTTGTGGGGTGGCGCCTGGGTGGTTTAGTCATTTAAGGTCTGACTTTGGCTCAGGTCATGATCTCACGGTGCGTGATTTCGAGCCTGGCTTCGGGCTCTATGCTGACAACTCAGAGTCTGGAGCCTGCTTGGGATTCTGCGTCTCCCTCTCTCTCTGCTCCTCCCCCGCTTGCGCTCTGTCTCTCTCTGTCTCTCAAAAATGAATACACATTAAAAAAAAAAAAAATCAGGATTTTGTGCTCCTGAGGCCTACGCACTAACCATCATACTGTACTGGCCAACTGGTGTAACTCATTTCACAAGAAGGGACAGACACATGATTGCTGTCTTAAGTTCAGAGGTCTGGTGTCAGGGTCTCATGCCTCTCGTAAGAGACGAAAGACAGAATAGTTGAATTTCAAAGCAGAGAACGTAGAGCAGCGAGGCAAAAAAAAAATCAGCTCAACCCAGCTACAGGACTGAAGTTCCTACGGGACTGAGGCTCCCACTCCTACCAAGGTCAGTCCTTCCCACTCAGCTCCTGTAACTCTCCGAAACGCCCAAACAAGAAAATGGTATATTTCATGAATAGGAAAAATGCGTCTGGCTGATGCACGTTTGGGTTTGTTTTTTTTCTTACCTTCATTTTCATACTCGAGTCATGAAATTCATGCCATTTCTTAGTTCCTTTTCCTAATTAAATTATTTTTCTCTTACTCCAGCCAACCAGGACAGTTTAGCGACAGAAACATTTTGGCTTTTGGAAACAGCACATTTCGCTCCGTTTTAGAGAGTCTCTGCGAAATTCATGTTGCGAAGGCAATCAGCTTCTCTCCCTTTCTTTTCAAAGAACTGACAAACATGCATAAATAAATAAAAAAAAATCTCAAGACGTCGCTTATAAATTAACATATCCAGGGTCAGATGTTTTTCTGTAAAAAAAAAAAAAAAATCATATGGAAAGCGTATGCACTCTTCCTGCTTTGTATAAACTCCAAATCAGCGTCAATCAGCCTGTCTTGATTTGGTATCAGTCCCCAGGATTGTGGCTGGCAAAGCTGAGACAAGTTTCAAGACCAGTTAAAAAGGGAAAATCACTGGTATATTTAAAAAAAAAAAAAAAAGTTCCTCTTTTGAAGGCAACAGCTGAGAGCATTTGGTACAATCAGGCAACCCTCCCATGGCCAAGGGCCTTGATATTCATTAGGCCTCTCTTTGTGGCATGAAAACCTTCTGCCTTCATTAAGTGACACTGTCCATGGACCGGTTTTCTGCGGTACACAAAACAGATATGTTTTTCTTACAGGTCTGGGAAAACAAGTCTTGTCTTTCATTATAAAGACAAGTTCATTGATGTTGAGACAAATGGAGTCCACTTCCACTTGTGTTTGAATTCCTAGCTCGGGGCTGAGGCTATCTGGGCAGAAGTGTGGGTTCACTATTGGCTGCTAGTTCAGACCTGATTCTTTGGAGTTGAGACTTCTAATAACTCAAAGCATAGAGCAAATAAGAAGTCCTTCCATTTTTGGTAAACGGTTTTAAAATTCCGAGAGGAGTGGGTGGAGGGCAGCTATTCAGTCACCAATTGAAAAAAAAAATGTAGTGTTGGAAATACACGTAGTATTTATTCTCTCTCCCACTCTCTCCTTTTGGGAGGATTCGAGCTCCGTGTTTGGTGAGAGTAGAGAACAAAATCCTTTTGGATTACCACTTTGAGCCACATTATGATGGGCAGAAATGAAGTTTCTTGAGAATCATCCTTCCGTGTGCCTCTCGGAGGATACCTTAACCAACCTATTCTTGGGAACCTGGACAAGGCACTCCCCCATCCAGGATGCAGCCAAGATGCCTCATAGGCCAGGCAAGAGTTCTTCGGAGGGGGGTGGGATGTGTGTCTTGTCCCAGGATAGAAATCTTCTGAGGGTCAATTTCACAGGTTTCTCTCAGGTTTATGAAGGCCCCTTTGCAGATGCCAAGGTAAAAGGGCCCGGCGATTCAGTAGTCATTCGCTGCAGCTGACAGAAAAAGAACTCTGTAATACTGTGTTATCTTTCTTTACAACTATTATGCCAATGCAACGGTAGTGACTAACATAAACACAGAAAATTTACACTCCATTTAGTAGAAACCATGGCCTCAACATGAGCCTATGGTTTCTCCCTAACCAAATCCAGTCATTATTCCACAAATATTTGTTCGATGTGCCAACGTGAAGAAAACTGACTTAAAGTTTGGCTTGAAACTTGGCCCCCGTGACCAACCGGCTTCATCAGAGGTAACGATGAGCCGTGATAGATGCTAAACATTGAGTACAAGAAGCAGATGTTGGGAGCAGAGAGGACCGACGCTTACAAATAAACAGTGACTAATTAACCCTCGGTGATTTAGAGTAGGCCACCTGGCTAGTTTCAAGGTTATGAAATGGAGGCAGAGGGGAACGTAAAAGCATGAGTTCAACAACCTGAAAGAGCTAAGCACAGGATTTCATCGGGGGAGCCATCTTACGGTTGACAAACGACGCTTGGAAATGATGCAGAGACACCAGGGGCTGGCGCGTAAGCGTAAAAATGGTGCCATGAAGCTGTGCGTGTCGCTGTCTTGGCTTGTCTGCTGCGCAGGTAAACGATTACAGGTAATTAATTACCAGTCAGCAATTATTACCAATTAAAGGGTAATAATTACCAATCGGTCGACCACAGAAAGAGACCTGTCTTTGGAGTTTCAGAAGAGAGCTGGCGGAAGGAGCCTTGAAGACCCCTTCGTAGAACTATCTCCCACCCACCTCCACGTTTATAGATAGAAACTGGGATTCAGGAAGTATTTGCCTAAAGTCACTCAGAATCCTTGTCTGTTTAATTCTTCTTTTAGAATGTGATAATACAGACCTACTACAACTTGGCACAAATGAAAAGGAGAAACGTCTGTGCGCAAAGCCTCCGGCACAAATCCCATAAATATTTGTGGAAGTGTACTTATCCTGGATTTTCCCAGGGTTATATTTGGTAATCTTTTTGATAGATTATATTCAGGTATATAATTATATGACATAAATGGGATAAAGAAACAGGGGAAATGCATGGGGGAGTAGTTCTTCGCAACGCTTCTAAAATTTCCAACTCAGATTCTGACCATGGGAATGTAAGAGCAACGCTGTGATTTTCCAAAAAAGGAGCCTAAAAAAAAAAAAAAGAAAAGAAAAGAAAAGAAAATTGTAGTCATAACACTGAAAATGATAGAATGGGTCCTGCAGAAGTTTTTAACGATGTGGCCAATTAAAAACACACTCCCTAGTAAGTAGGAAAACTAGATACCATTTACCGACGTGGGTTGTTCGGGGCAGTATGGTAGCGGGTTAGGTTATCTTGTAGGAATGCCGGCATATGATATCCGCCCCAGAGAGAGAGATGAACCGCGGATCTAGTTCACTCATCTTACGTCATTTTATTACAAAAATAATAATAAAGAAGGTATAGAAAAGCAAAGCCTCTTACCTCCAGAGCGAGATTAGGTCTGATTCCACATATTTTCTAAAGACCATGCCAACACCTTTCTTCCCGGATGTTAATACATTGATTTATGTTTTCCGGTTTTCAATCAGATGGACAGATTCATTTAGAAAAATGTAGAAGGATTAAGTCATGGATTGAAGGAATCGTTGAACGGGTGAAGGTTAGTGCTTACAGCCAAGTAATACTTAGAGAGTAGCATTAACATTAGCTGACTTTCCAGTAGTTTTATTTAATGAACTGTTGACCAAGTGTATGTAATTAAGGACGGTCTAATGAAGATAGGCTGATCCAAGATTTGTTCCCAAATGTGTCTTTCTGATGTATTGCCTCTAGCTACTGAGAGGTGGAAAATACGAGTGAATGAATAACTGACAGTGGCAGCCTATCAGAAGACTTTCTAATGGAAAATTTCCCTCTGAACTTTAAATCAAAGTACATTTCATTGTGTATCACCAAACTTCACACCCGGGAATTGTATACACATATCATAAAGTGCGTCATCATCTGGGTCCATGACAGTTGTGTCTCCACACGCCAAGAGTTTTATAATAATTTTAAATTTGTGCATGTAGTTGGTTAGTATTTGTCTCTTTCAGAAACCTTTCCCTGTAATTACTCTTATCACCAGGAAGAAATAGAGCAAAGTGTTACATCAAATAAAGTGGTGAGATCCAATTCAATTAAGTACACATTAAGTAACGACTATGTACAAGGCCCTGTGCCAATTTCCAAATGTACCAGGAATTTTGAGTCTGGTCGTTTTCATGGACTTTGTTTATACAGCTCTTGGGATCCTGATCCTGGGAATGTCCAAGTCTAGTCCAGCTTTCTCTCTTAAAATTCATCAAGAAAAAAGTAGCCCTGGGGCTCCTGGGTGGCTCAGTCAGTTGAGTGGCTGACTTCGGCTCAGGTCACGATCTCGTGGTTTGTGGGTTCGAGCCCCGCATCAGGCTCTGTGCCGAAGCTCGGAGCCTGGAGCCTGCTTCGGATTCTGTGTCTCCCCCTCTCTCTGCCCTTCCACTTGTCATGCTCTGTCTCTGTCTCTGTCTCTCTTTCAAAAATAAATAAACATAAAAAAATTTAAAAAAGAAAGAAAGAGAAAGAAAGAAAGAAAGAAAGAAAGAAAGAGTACACACTGAGAAAAGTGTGTAGTGTATTCCAAGGATTCTGGGGGACCTGCAGGGAATCAAGGCAGCATCAGCAGCCTGCTGCCCCAGTAGACAGGAGTGGTTGAAGGGTTTGGCAGACACACGTCACACTGAACTTGAATCTCTCTTTTACTGGGAAACAACAAAGTATAAAACAAAAAGTTTACACTCAAGATCCTGAGAAAACTTTTTAAGCCACTGCCCCTTCACCATCTAAATGTAAGCCATATGTATGCTGTCTACGTGAGATAATTGTTCCAAACATTCTCCAGGAGACAATAACAGACGAAATATGGAACCATTAGTAACCCAAGATTGAAGCATCATGGTGCTAGGTGAGGTGGGATTGATGTGAATATAAAAGAAGAGAATAGAGAGGAATTTGACACTGACGGGAGAGCAGAGAAAAAGCAGAGTCTCTATTAAGAGTTTGGGACCAAGGTTATGTTAAGACTCTCCCAGCTAGTTTCCTTTCTTTCTGTTTTATGCTCTCCAAGCCATCCTAGCTGCCGAGTTGTCCCTCTCTGAAACTATTTTTTAATTGTGTGTTATCTGCAGGCTTGACAACCTCCAACGGGTGCAGTGAACACACTTTCTCTACAACACCCCACGTGTGTCCTCATCACCAAACTTCTGCAAAGCTCACCTCTTCCCTAGGGCTCTTGGTACATTTCTAGGCTACCCCAAGCCCACTTTGAAAGACTGCATAACCAAGGAACTGGATCCAGAACCAGGTTTAGTTACTCCCTGGCTTGTCCCTCAGCCCCACCCTTCTCATAACTCTAGTCCCGTCCACCCTCTCTACCTTGGCAGTTTTCACAACGAATCCTTGCACTGAAATCCCCAATTATACCCTCTTGCCATTTCCATTGATTATTAGCCTACAAGGGTTCAGTCCCAAAATCGGATATTGCAAAGGCAAGTTTGACCTTCTAGTGCTTAGCTATTTTTGTAACCCTATCATAGGGTACATTGTCAACAAGTATGGAGATGTATTTGTTAGGAATCTCCTTCGGATGGCAAGCCTGGGTATATATGATAATTCGTAGGTGAATTACCTTACTGGGACAATCCAGTTCTGCTTCTTAAAAAAATTGGGGCGCCTGGGTGGCGCAGTCGGTTGAGCGTCCGACTTCAGCCAGGTCACGATCTCGCGGGTCCGTGAGTTCGAGCCCCGCGTCGGGCTCTGGGCTGATGGCTCAGAGCCTGGAGCCTGTTTCTGATTCTGTGTCTCCCTCTCTCTCTGCCCCTCCCCCGTTCATGCTCTGTCTCTCTCTGTCCCAAAAATAAATAAACGTTGAAAAAAAAAATACTATACACACACCTGAATCAACATGGCCAATCCCTGGCCAATAGGGTGTTGCTCCAAAGTAGGTGATTCATTGTCTATTAACCACTTACTTGCTACTCCTTCGGAAATAGGAATTGCTTCTACACTCAGCTTGGAACCACCAAGGATGGGGAAAAGGAAAGACAGATGCCGAAGGAACGGGTGTAATGTTCCTTAAAGCATAGACTCTTTAGCACTAGAACAAAACAGAGTCAGAAGACATAGTTTGTAGTAAGAGTAGAAAATAGAAACCCAAAAAGAGAAAACAATTTTTGTTAAAGGAGGATGATGAGACACTGTTACATACCAATTAGAATGACTAAGCACAAACAAAAATACTAAAAAGAACAGATGCTGGTGAGGTTGAGGAACAACAGGAACTCTCCTATTGCGAGAAAATGCAAAATGGTACAGCCACCTTGGAAAGCGGCTTTTTTAAAAAAAAGCCACTTATGAGGCGCCTGGGTGGCGCAGTCGGTTAAGCGTCCGACTTCAGCCAGGTCACGATCTCCCGGTCTGTGAGTTCGAGCCCCGCATCAGGCTCTGGGCTGATGGCTCAGAGCCTGGAGCCTGCTTCCGATTCTGTGTCTCCCTCTCTCTCTGCCCCTCCCCCGTTCATGCTCTGTCTCTCTCTGTCCCAAAAATAAATAAACGTTGAAAAAAAAAAAATTTAAAAAAAAAAGCCACTTAAAAAAAAAAGTGGTAATAAGATGGGCGGAAAGGCATATCTAACACAAACTACTCTTTGTTTAGAGCTCAGGCATAATTTTTACGAATAAAGATAACTTTATTTATCTGTGATAAAGATACACTTACCGTATTCCCTTAGGTATTTACCTAAGGGAAGTTAAAACTTAGGTTCACACAAGAACCTGCACGTGAGCAGAGCTATAGAGCTATAGAGCTCTGTTCATCATCATCAAAACCTGGGAAAAACCCAAATGTCTTTCAATGGGTGAATAAATGATCCACGGTGCATCAAAATAATGGAAAACTAGCTGGCAATAAAACAGAATGACCTACTGCTTCACGAGGCTGGATCTCGATAGCATTATGCTACGTTAAGGAAGGCGATTTCAAAAGATTACGTGATTTGTATTACGGGAAAAGTCTCAAAAAAACAAAACTGTCATGGCAGAAGACAGATCAGAGGTTGCCAGGGAACAGAGATGGAGAAAGAAGTGATCAGTCAGGGACAGTAGGAGGGCATTTGGGGCTCGCTGGAACTGGTCAGTGTTTACATAAATCTATAGAGGTGTTAAAATTCATAGAATTCTACATCCAAGTCAACTTTACTGTATGTTGATTAAAAATTATTTTATTTTATTATTTTTTTAAGCTTATTTACTTATTTTGAGAGAGAGACAGAGAGAGAGAGAGAGAGAGAGAGCACAAGCTGAGGAGGGGCAAAGAGAAAGAGAGACGGAATCCCAAGCAAGCTCTGTGCGCATCAGCACAAAGCCCGATGTGGGGCTTGAACTCACAGACCATGAGATCACAACCTGAGCTGAGATCAAGAGTCAGACGCTTAACTGACTGTGTCACGCAGGCGCCCCTAAAAATTAAAGCTTTAAAAAAGTGGTAAGGAGATGCGCAGAAAAGGGTATCTAACACAACCCACTCTTTGTTGAAAACTCAAGCGTAATTTTTACAAAAGAAACCAGCACAAAAGGATTTTTTCGTAGCTGCACAAAGAAGCCACAGAAACTACTGAATGCCTACCAGATGAGCTAGCAGGAATTGACTGTTTTATTTGTCAAGTTTGAATAAAACCGGTTCTCTGATCTGCAGAACAGAGAATTACATGAGGAATTTATGTTTATATTATGATAGAAACCACAGAGAAGCCACATTTCCCCCCTTGCATATTTATTGCTTGAAAAAGAGGTTTTACGAAAATGTGGGCCTATAAAAAATATTTCCTGAGGAAAGTTGAAAGTTTAAATCAGCATATTATCTTTAGAAATGACATTTGCTGATGAAGAACCATTGGCTTCCTTTAATAGGCGACTCTCCCTACCTTTTCTGACATTGAACATGGTTGTCATGGACAGACACCGGAGCAGAGTGAGGCAAATTCTTTTTATTTTGCTTCTCTCTTTGGCTTTAGCTGTTCATGCCTATCATTCCCGAAAATTCATGGGCTTAATAAGCAATCAGGGGACAGTTTTGTTGCTTATATGATGAGATGGGGTTTTCTGAACTAGGCATTTCAAATATTCATCAGTCTACATACTAAGGTAATTCCTCGATCATTTTTGTATGGCATCACCTTTTTTCTCTGTGTGTATGGATGTGCTTTTATAATTAGGCCACAGAGGTGCCTGGGTGGACTCAGTTGGAGAAACATCTGACTCTTGATTTCCACTCTGGTCATGATCTCACAGTATGTGAGATTGAGCCCCGCATTGGGCTTTGTGTTGACGGAATGTTGAAAAGCTTGTGTCTCAAAAATAAATAAAAATAAACTTAAAAAATTATCATTAGGCTACGAATGTACCAGATCTTTATTTTAACTTAATACCAAGAGTCTGCGCTTTGTGATTTTTTTTTTTCTTGACACGGAGGAGTAATTTATTTACTAAAATAGCTTCATTTGTTGTTTATTTAGCAATCTAATGCTCTCGTAGAGAGCTGGCATTTCGGTTCTAAGGCTGTGCTCTCATTTTCTGAAATCTGTTGTTGCTTCTGTATTCATGCGTCACTTCTAAAAACAGGTACCATTGTTATGAACACGACGTTAACAAAACAAAGATATCTGTGGAAGCATATAAAGACCTAGAATGGGAGGCAACCAACTAGGGCCCGTGGGCTGGCTGCCTGTTTGTATCAATAAAGTTTTATTGGAACAGGGGCACACCTATTTGTTGATATATTATCATTGTATAATTCATGGTACAATGGCAGAGTTGAGTGGAGACCATATGGCACACAAAGCCAAAAATATTTACCAATCTGTTTTTTTTTTTTTTTTTTTACAGAAAAATGTGTGTGGTGCCCCAGACAGAACGTTTATCTCAGCCAGTGCTTCATTGATGTTATGACAAATTTGATCTAAAACACTGAAAAATCTCAAGTTATATTTAAATGAAACCCCGGCTTATCGTTTTTGAAAACACCTTGGGAGGGCATTAAATGGAATTTGAAATGAAGCGATGGACAAATCCACTGAGATAGTGTTTATCAACGCCCGAATGTGGAAAAGGCAGGGCTGAGTCCCCACAATGAAATCCACAGGTAGTACTCACAAAACTGCTAAACGTCGACGCTCCCTGCTATGCCCAGCCTTGCTGAAGTGATGGGAAAAGCATAACCAGAAGAATGAGCATTGAGTAATGAGGGTCCTAGGTACCACCTAATCCGGAAGATACACAGATTTTTTAAATCTTAAATCCTAGTTTATCTTTAAAAGCAAAACACAACCTTGTATCTCGGAGGCGTGAATTGGAGACTATTAACGAAAGGAATTTCGGGCCTTTAAAATAGCCACTCAGAGTTAAGTCTTCAGGATTTCCTTTGTTGAGTGGATTTGTATAATAGGCAACAGGAAAAAAAAAAAAAAAACCAACAAAAAACCAACCAACCAAACAAACAAAAAAACAATACAAATGGAACCAGTTTACCCACCCTTCTCTATTTGGGATTATGAATGCCTTACATTGACTTTAATATCCAGTTTTCATTGGTTATAAAACCTCACCTGACTGATGTTGAGAGATATAGCATATTTAAGCGTCTCGTTCCCTTAACATTTCTGAGGTTTCCTAAGTTTGCCCGTAAAGTCTGTACATCAACCCTGGACATTGCTGCCCCAGCAAGCTGCAATATTCAACCCCAGTTCCCTGCACCCCAACATGGACGATGCTATGAATTTCTGACTGAGGCAAGACTTACCTTCTCTCATCGTGTTGCTGTTGCCATTGTTATATGGGACGTTTGGGACACCCATCTCTGCTATTTGTGGGTGGGTACCAGCCAGAGAATCTTCCTCCAGCCCCCATCCCGGGTAGCTGCCCGGGTGACTGAGGCAGGCCGGGCTCTCAGACCACCTGCACACTGTATCGAGAACATTTCTTTGTTTTCTTCCCATGATCCTCAGGCCTTCGTGTTGTATCCGGCAGATGTATCCCTTCCTGCCCTTGCATTGACGTTACTCCTGGGGCCTCTCTTTTCTTTCCTATAATCTGGTCCCGGTCAGGGTTATTCTATGAACTCAGAGATGCCTGTTTGAATCTGTCACGAGAACAGATGTAGCCTTACGGAACATAGACATAGGAAAAAACTTCCGATATTTGGAGGGCTTGGTGTCCACCATCTGAGATGTTGGAAAAATTAACGTAAAATTTTCTTCCCCTTCCCTCAGTTTTCACTGGGCTATTGTCCCGATAGAGCATTGGTCACTTGTGTATTGAAAAATGTAAATTTATATTCATAAATATATATCAGAAATCTTTAAATGTATAAGACTTATCCCATGAATCAATTGCCTGTCAAAGGACAACTATAAGGTTGATAGTCTATCTGCTATATTCTGTTATACTATTTCATCCTTAATTGGTTTTTTCTCATTCTTAATTGTTTTTTGATGGCTTTTCTTCCCATCACTGACACACATCGCCCTCTTTCTCTTTTTCTTCCTTTTCTCTGGCTCTTTCCATCTGCCTCTCCTTCCTTTTCCTCACTTGTCTCTCCTGCATAGCTTTGTGCCTGAAACTAGGTCATGCGACTGTCAAGATGTCAGCTGCAAATTTAGTTCTCAATTCCCTGTCTTTAAACCACTTTATACTTTGGGGGATGATTTGCTCTTCTTTGTGGTGAGACGGAACAATCTCATGCACATGAGTTTTTCTTTGTCTCTACCTGCTTACATGGCTTCTTATCAGTCATTAAGAACTGCTTACGTTGGTATTACACCGGCTTGCATTGGTATTCACACATAACAAGATCTGGGTTGGCTTGAAAACCTCCGGGTTTTGATATATATATTATTTAAAGACGGAGAGAAAAGCACCTTACGAAAGGAACATGAAGTTAATTTTTGTCACCGCATTTATGAAATCGTTCCACTAACCAAATAGAGCCTACTTCTTACAAATGCAATTATGGTTATGCCTCATTGAGGGAAAAGATTTTTAAATATTAAAAATAAAATGAGCCACAGAAAACTCAAACGTCCTCCCCTAGGAACAAATAGTAAAATCTGGTGTTCATTAAAATACTTGAATGTTAATGGAAGAGAAAAATGTAAGCCCCGTGTCTCTATTTCTTTGGACCAAGACAGTGTGGTTTCTCAGTTTTCTCAAGGCCTGGCCAATTTAGGATATGGTGAGACTCTTTGGAGACAGGAAATGTGAGGTTGGATGAAGAGTAAAAATGGGCGAAATGGCTTGGGGTTTTCTTGCAAGGTACATCTCCTTGACCTTCCCCATGAGAGGTACTATCAGGCACAAGGAGCCAAAAACTCTTGCTTGTTTCCCCTCTGTGGCTGGAGCTCTCACTGCCACCAAAGTGAGGGAAAAGGTCTACAAAAACAAGCAAACAAAAAGACAAAACAAGACAAGACCAAATGCGGAGACTTTAGAGGATCCATGGTTCTCAAAAGGTAGGCAAGGAAGACATTATAAAAGTCAAGAGCATCATAAAGAAAGTGACCCTTCTTCTCTCCACCCCCCGACATCTTTCCCAGTTCTTTTGTGTTCTTGCTCTCACTTCCAGCTAGACCCTCAGCCAGAGCAGGACAGTCCAGAGATATTTGCTGGATGTTTTTTTCCCACTTCAATTGGCCATAACATTTCACCAATGAGAGTCGTTTTTGCTACAGGGTCCCCTCCTTTTGTACATCTTGATTTTATTTTGGACGCAGATGACTCCTGGAAGATCAAAAGTATGTCAGCTGTTACTTCTCCAGAAGAAACTGACTCAGCTGGCGCCCCCCCCCCCAGAAGTCCTAGATAAGACCAGCTGTGCTAAAGAAATGAGACCACCAGCCGGAGGGGATTCGTTGGAGAGGACTCTGGTGGAGGGAGACAAGGTAGGACAGCAGGATCTAAGTAGGTAACAGAATCTAGGGTTAGGGCAGCTTGCTGGCTCTGGGTATCTAGAGGGGTCTAGAGAGAGAGAGAGAGGAAAAAAAAAAAAAAAAAGGCAGGTGGGAAGCTGTCAATGTCAGGTTTGGATGGGTTATTTGACGCGTTTGCCCCTGGCCATGAAAAGGAGGAAAAAAAAAACTGGAAGACTTTTATGAAAGGCAGTCAGCATCCATCCAAATTTCTGACTTGCTAATTAGGGGTGAGCCAATGATCACTTCATTTTGTGTTTGTTGAAGTATTTGTTGCCAGTTCTCTACCCTTTTAAATTGATGTATGTGTGTGCAGCCTCTGGCACATATTATGTGCTAAGTAAACGAGAAGCCTCATTATTAATAGTACACATTTTTTTAAAAAATCAGAAATGATCTCTTATTAATGTATATAAAAAGTAATGATTATTTTTTTGAGTACGGAGCATATGAGGAGAGTATCCAATCTCAAGAATTAATTGGGAGACGGGGCACCTGGGTGGCGCAGTCGGTTAAGCGTCCGACTTCAGCCAGGTCACGATCTCGCGGTCCGTGAGTTCGAGCCCCGCGTCGGGCTCTGGGCTGATGGCTCGGAGCCTGGAGCCTGTTTCCGATTCTGTGTCTCCCTCTCTCTCTGCCCCTCCCCCATTCATGCTCTGTCTCTGTCCCAAAAATAAATAAAAACGTTGAAAAAAAAATTAAAAAAAAAAAGAATTAATTGGGAGATAAGATATACATAAGTAAAATGACTACTCTTTTTTAATGTTAATTTATTTTTGAGAGAGAGAGAGAGAGAGAGAGAGCTCCGAGCACAAGCGAGGGAGGGGCAGAGAGAGAGGGAGACACAGAATCAGAAGCAGGCTCCAGGCACAGATCCCCACACAGGCTCAAAGTCATGAACTGTGAGATCATGACCTGAGCCAAATTCAAACGCTTATCAACTGAGCCACCCAGGCGCCCCTTGATTACTCTTTTGTTATAGAAATAGCAATAGACAGAAATATAGCTGTTAATAATACAAGTTTTCCAAAAAGGGAGTCATCCTAAACTGAGATGTTCTATTCTCTCTCTCTTTTTAAATTTTACGAAATACATACTGGAGATAGTTCAATGTCGTTAAATAGACATACATTACTTTTAATGGCTGAAACATTTTGTTTTATAAAGCTACACATTTAATAAATCAATTTTTGATATATTCTTAGGACATTTCTAGTTTTTTTTTTTAAATTAGTTATAAACATGCTGTAATAAACTTCTAAGTTCTATATTTTTGATCTAAAGACCTGGTAATGGGCAAGAATTTTACAAATATTATGCCAAAGGCCAAATCATGAAGAGAAAGTCTAAATTTCTTTACCAAAACCAATAAACAAACAAACAGAATCATAGGATGGAAACAGACTCAATCTTGTATAGAAATTTAAAAGATAAATGACAGACTGGAACTGTTTCTTAAATTTTTTTTTCAACGTTTATTTATTTATTTGGGACAGAGAGAGACAGAGTATGAACGGGGGAGGGGCAGAGAGAGAGGGAGACACAGAATCAGAAACAGGCTCCAGGCATCAGCCCAGAGCCCGACGCGGGGCTCGAACTCATGGACCGCGAGATCGTGACCTGGCTGAAGTCGGACGCCTAACCGACTGCGCCACCCAGGCGCCCCATGGAACTGTTTCAACATAAGTAGTGAAAGTCTATATCCTCAATGTACAGGGAACATTCATGAAGCATAAATAGGACCATCCTAATGGAAATACAGGAAAAGGCAGGTAGTAAAAAAATCAAGTGGCCAATGATGAGATGCCTTCTTTTTGTCAAATATCAAACTGATTGTTATTCTAAAAATAATTTTTAGGGTCACTGAAAGGAAATGAATGCTTTTAACACATGTTGCCTTTTTGTCTGTCTACAGGTTTTCCATATGATTGCAGCTCTCTTTGTCTTTAAACATCACCTACATTCCAACTACTCCCAATTATGTACATATTTTCTCGGGCTTCAGATTCATACACACCCCTCCCTACTTGAGTTCTTCACTTCATTATCTGAAAAACACCTCAAAATTTACATATCCACAGAGCCCTTTTAATTGTCTTTTCAGGCCTGGTCCTTTCTGGGTCTTTATTCATCCCGGTCTCAGAGTAGAATTATTCTTGATCCCTTCCTTTTTCCTCTCCACCCTCGGTATTACCAAGTGCTCTCAGCACCCGCTCCAAGTACATCTTTAGTCCAACCACTCCTCTCCAGTCCCATCAGGACAAGATGGCTGTCATCCAACTCACCATCCACTCCTTCCTGAATTACAGCAGGAGTTTCCTAATTGCTCCTTTCAACTTTTTCTCCCCCTCCCCACTGATTTTCCACTTTTCAAATGGTAATAGATACTTTTCAAATGTAAATAGATCACTCTTCTTCCGAGCTCGAAACTCATGAATGGCTTTTCATGACTTTTCTATGAAATTCAAACACACGGTGCCCAGAAACTCACGCGGTAGGCACACATTGTGTACATACATACAGATATATGGAATGATTAGTAAGGTCCTCTGTGGTGTGACCACCACCCATTGCTGGAAACTTACTTTGGGGCAATCTTTTGCCTTCTGCCTCTCTCCCCTTCCACCTTCCCTCAGGGTCCTCGAATGTGCCAAGTTCTTGCCCGGGTCAGGAACATGGGACCTACAGTTCCCCTCTTCCTGGAATGCTCTTGCCCCACTTTCCCAGGGCCGCCTCCTCCTTGTCATTTAGGACACAGGCTATCGGCACTACCTCCTTGTGAGTCTTCTCCTGAATACCTTGTCTAAAGTAGACTCACCCCGTGGTTCTCTCTCATCCTGCCCTGCATTGTTTTCCTCCACGTGACTTCTCAGAGTTGGTATTTTTGTGTCTAGTTGTGACGTGATTTGATCACGAGGCCTTCAGGCAGTAATCACTACCGTATTTGGTTCACGACTGCATTTTTCAGGCTTCCGTAACAGTTCAGATTATAAGCCAAGAAAGAAGGAGGGACAGACTTTGGGGGAAGAGGGCAGAGTAGGAGGACCCTAAGTGTACCTTGCCTCACGGATACAACTAGACAACGTTCCCATCGGTGGTAAATAACGCGGAAAATGGCCCAAAGACTGGCAGGGCAGACTGTCCACAACAAAATGTAGAAGAGAGGCCACATGGAAGAGGGTAGGAAGGGCAGAGATGCAATAGAAAACCAAACCCCTTGGGGCTGGCTGCTGGAGGGAGGGAGCCACAGGGGCAGAAGGGAGAGAAACAGGCTATGACACCAGGGGACCTGCCCAGGAAAGACAAATCTCCATAGTATTTGGGTTTGAAAGCCGGAGCTCTAAATGTCGTGAGTTCTTACAACAAGTAGGACTTACAATCTGGGACTTTGAAAATCACTCACCTTGGCTCTGAGGGAGCTGGGAGCACAGGAGGAAACTGAGCACCTCCCACCCCCACTTAAAGAGACAGCACAACAAACATCCCCTCAGATACACAGCATACAAGCAGCAGTTTGCAGAACACCTGGGGGGGGCATAGAGGAGGGAGATTGGTCTACTCATCTCAGAGCATGTACTGGAGGGGCAGGGATCCTTGGGAGACTTCTCCAGAAACGAGGCAGCTGGCATTTTCCTCTTCCACCCTGCCAGTCTAAACACATAGAACCAAGGCAGTGCTCACACTCCCTGCCTAACTTCCTAACAATATGCCCCGCCCTCGGAGCTCCCCTTCAGACACACCCCCTCCAGCCAGGCCCTCTTCCAGGTCCCCTCCCACAGCCGATGGTCACAAACCCTACATGGACACTGCCAGCCCCACCCCTAAGGGGAGTCTTACTCCAAAGTGACTCCTGCCCCGGGGAGAGGGGAAGGTAACCACACACACCAGTCTGACTGCAAGCTCAGCAGTGGGCTGGGGGCAGACAGCTGGTCTGACCGCAGGCCCCACCCATCAACAAAACCTTCTCAGGGACACGCCTTGCAGTTTGGTGCTGCTTCCATCTCTGGCAAATGGCTGGCCTGGCACGATTCAAGCCCAAGGTGGCCCCCCGACTGGCCCACTAACGACACAGGGGCCAAACCCCGCCCACCACAGGCAGAGAGGAAAACAGCAGCTCGGCCAACCACAGTAGGCCGCGCACAACACGCGCAGGAGACACCCTGGAAGGGCCAGCTTCTGGTGGCCTTTCCACCAGAAGGGCGGTACACGGCACGCAGGGCAGGGCGTTACAGGGCCTCTCCTTCGTAAGGCCACTACTGTCAAGAGCAGGAGACACAACTGACTTTCCTAACGCAGAAACAGGCACAGAGTGTGAGGCACAAGGAGGAGAGGGAAGGAGCCCTCTCAAATGAAAGAACAGGACGAAATCACAGCAAGAAACCTAAGTGAAATGGAGACAAGTGAGAGGCCTGCGGGAGAATTTAAGGCAGTGATTATAAAGATAGTCACAAGACTTGAGAAAAGGGTGGAGGACCTCAGTGATATCCTTTCCAAAGAGAGAGAAGACATTAAAAAAAAAAAAAAAACAGTCAGAGATAAAGAACGTAACGAATCAAATTAAAAATACACCGGATAAAACGAATAGCAGACCAGAAGAAGTGGAAGAAAAGATCATTCATCTGGAGGACACAGTAATGGAAAGCAATCAAGCTGAACAGGTGAGAGAAAAAATAATGCAAAATGAAACACAGACTTGGGGAACTGAGTGACACTGTTAAACATAATACCATCTGCATTACAGGGATCCCAGAGAGGAGCAGAGAGAGAAAAGGGGGCAGAATATTTATTTGAAGAAATAAGAGCTGAAAACTTCCCAAATCTGGGGAAGGAGACAGAAATCTACAAACAGGAGGCACAGAGAGCCCTTCCGAAAAATTAACCCAAGGAGATCCACACCAAGGCACGTAGTAATTAACATGGCAAAAAGTAGAGCTAGAGAATTTCAAAAGCAACAAGAGAAATGAAACCAGTTTCACGCAAGGAAAATCCCATAAAGCAATCAGCTGATTTATCAGCAGAGTCTTTGCAGGCCAGAAGGGAGGGGCATAATATATTCAAAGTACTGAAAGGAAAAAAACCCCCGCAGCAAAGAATATTCAGCAAGGGTATCATTCAGAATAGGAGAGATAAAGAATTTCCTAGACAGATAAAGTTAAAGGAATTCGTGGTCACTACACCAGCCCTATAAGAAATGTTAAAGGACTCTTTGAGTGGAAAGGAAAGCCTATGAGTAGGAGTAAGAAAAATATGGAGTGTAAAAACAGTGAAAATAAGTGTACACATAAAAATCAGTCAAGAGACTCATAACATGAAAGGATGTAAAGCATAACATCCTATATCTAAGACATCGAGGGGGGAGAGGATGAAAGAATGGGTTCAAACTTAAGCAATCATCAAACTAATACAGACTGATATATACAGAAGATGCTATATACAAGCTGAATGCTAATCACAAATCAAAAACCAGTAACAGGTATGCAAAACATAAAGAGTAGGCAATCTAAATATATCACTAAGACACCCAAACGATCCATGAAAGAGAGCAAGAGAAGAAAGGATCAGAGTGAAACTACAAAACAACCACAAAACAAGTAACAAAATGGCAATAATATATATCTACTTTGAATGTATATAGACTAGATTCTGCAATCAAAAGACATAGGGTGATGGAGGGGATAAAAGAGAAGGCCCATCTATGTGCTGTCTACAAGAAACTCATTTCAGGCCTAAAGACACCTGTAGACTGAAAGTGAGAGGAGAGAAACATTTATCATGCAAAGAGATGTCAAAAGACAACCAAGGCAACGATACTTATATCAGACAAAATAGACTTAAAAAAAAAAAAAAGACTACAGCAAGAGACAAAGAAGGACACTATACAGTGATAAAGGGGGCAATCCAACAGGAAGATGTAACAATTGTACATATTTGTGCACCTAATGTGGAGACACCCAACTACATGAAGCAGCTAATAACACACATAAAGGAAGTAATCAATAATAGTGCAATGATAGTAGGGGACTTGAATACCCCACTTACATTACTGGATAAATCGTCCAAGTGGGAAATCAATAAGGAAACAGTCACTTTGAATGAGACATGGCACCCGATAAATCTAACAGATACGCTCAGAACGTTCCATCCTAAAACATCAGAATACATATTCTTTTCATGTGCGCAGGGAACATTCTCCAGAATGGATCACATATTGGGCCACAAAACAAGTCTTACTAAATTCAAAAAGATTGAGGTCATACCATATATCTTTTCTGACCACAATACGGTGAAACTAAAAATCAACCACGAGAAAAAAATCTGAAAAGAGCACAAATACATGGAGGTGAAATCACATGTTATAAATGGCATGGAATGGATCCACCAAGAAATCAAAGAGGAAATGAAAAATGCATGGAGACAAATGAAAATGATAACACAATGGTCCAGCATCTTTAGGATGTAGCAAGAGTGGTTCAAAGAGGGAAGTATATAGCAATACAAGCCTACATAAAAAGTCAAGAAAAATCTCAAATAAACAACCTAACTTTCCATGTAAAGGATCTAGAAAAAGGAAAACAAACCAAACCCAAGTCCAGGAGAAGAAAGGAAATAATAAAAGTTTAGAGCAGAAATAAACAGAACAGAAACAAACAAACAGAAAACCCCAATAGATCGATGAAACCAGGAGCTAGTTCTTTGAAAAGATCGACAAAATTGATAAGCCTTTAGCCAGATTCATGAGAGAGAGAGAGAGAGAACTTGAATAAACAAAGTCAGAAATGAAAGAGGAGAAATAACAGCTGCTACCACAGAAATACAAAGGATTGTAAGAGAATATTATGAAAAATTATATGCCAACAAATTGGACAACCTAGAAGAAATGGATAAATTCCTGGAAACATATAACTTCCCAAAACTGAATCAGGAAGAAATTGCCAATTTAAACAGACAGAGGAGCAGCAATGAAATTGAATCAGTAATCAAAAAACTCCCAACAAACAAAAGTCCAAGAACAGATGGCTTCACAGGTGAATTCTACCTAACATTTAAAGAAGAGTTAATACCTATTCTTTTCAAGCTATTCCAAAAAAATAAAAGAGGAAGGAAAGCTTCCAAATTCATTCTATGTGGCCAGAATTATCTTTATACTCAAACAAGATATAGACACTCAAAAAAAAAAAAAAAGAGAGAGAGAGAACTACAAGTGAATATCTCTGATAAACATAGTTGTGAAAATCCTCAATAAAAGACTAGCAAACAGAATCAATAATACATTAAAGAAATCACTTGGCACAATCAAGTGTAGTTTATTTTGGAGATCCAAGAGTGGTTCAATATTCACAAATAATTCATGTGACACATCACATCAACAAGAGGAAGGCTAAAAACTATATGATCATTTCAATAAATGCAGAAAAAGCATTTGACAAAGTACAACATCCATTCATGATAAAAAAAAACCCTCAACAAAGTAGGTTTAGAGGGAGTGTATCTTAATATAATAAAGTCCATTTATGAAAAACCTACAGCTAACATCATCCTCATGGTAAAAAACTGAGAGCTTTTCTCCTAAGGTCAGGAACAAGACAGGGATGTCCACTGTAACCACTTTTATTCAACATAGTACTAGAAGTCCTGGCCATAGTAACCAGACAAGAAAAAGAAATAAAAGGCATCCAAATTGGTAGGAAAAAGCAAAACTTCCACTATTTGGAGAAGACATGCTATTGTATACAGAAAACCCTAAAGACTCCACCAAAAGGCTACTATAACTGACAAATGAATTCAGTAAGATCACAGAATACACAATCAATATAAGAAATCCATTGCATTTCTATATACTAATAGTGAAGCAGCAGAAAGAGAAATTAAGAAAACAGTCCCATATAGAATTGCACCAAAAATAATAAAATGCCTCGGAATAAACTTAACCAAGGAGGTGAAAGATCTGAAGGCTGAAAACTATAAAACAGTGATGAGAGAAATTAAAGATGATACAAACAAATGGCAAGAGACTCCATGCTCATGGATTGGAAGAAGCAATATTGTTAAAATGCCCATGCTACCCAAAGCATTGAATCTACAGATTTAATTCAATCCTTATCGAAGTACCAACAGCGTATTTTACAGAACTAGAACAAACAAACAAACAAACAAACAAAAAACCCTTAAAATCCATATGGAACCATAAAAGACCCCCAATAGCCAGAGCAATCTTGAAAAAGAAAAACAAAACTGGAGGTATCACAATCCCAGATTTCAAGTTCTATTACAAAGTTGTAGTTATCAAAATAGTATGGTACTGGCACAAAAATAGACACCTAGATCAACAGAACAGAATACAGAGCCCAGAGATAAACCCATGATTAGATGGTCAATCAATCTTTGACAAAGGAGACAAGAATATGCAGTGGGAAAAAGACAGTCTCTTCAACAAATGGTGTTGGGAAAACTGGGCAACTACATGCAGAAGAATGAAATTGGACCACTGTCTTACACCATACAGAAAAAGAAACTCAAAATGGATTAAAGACATAAATATGAGACCTGAAACCATAAAAATCCTAGAAAAGGGAGACAAAAGAAAAAACAAACTATTAAGACTACACTCAAAAAAAAAAAAAAAAAAAGAGGTTCTGCACGCAAAGGTAACAATCAACAAAACTGAGAGATAATTTTATTGAATGGGAGAAGATATTTGAAAATGGTATAGCCGATAAAGGGCCAGTATTCAGAATATATAAAGAACTTACAGGGGCACCTAGGTGGCTCAGTCGGTTGAGCGTCCAACTGTTGATTTTGGCTCAGGTCATGATCCTAGGGTCATGGGATTGAGCCTTGCACTGGGCTCTGTGCTGCTTAGGATTTTCTCTCTCTCTCTCTCTCTCTCTCTGCCCCTCTCCCCAACTCATGTGCTCTCTCTCTGTCTGTCTCTAAAATTAAAAAAAAAAAAAAGAACTTACACAACTCAACACTAAAAAAAACCCCAAAAAACAAATAATGCAATTAAAAATGTGTGGAAGACATGAATAGGCATTTCTCCAAAGACCTACAGATGGTCCACAGACACATGAAAAATTGCTCAACATTACTTATCATCAGGAAAAGGCAAATAAAAACCACAATGAGATATTAGTTCACACCTGTCAGAATGGCTAAAATAAAACCACGGGAAAGAAACAACAAGTGTTGATGAGGATGTGGAGGAAAAAAGCACTGTTTGTGGGAATGCAAACTGGTGCAGCCACTCTGGAAAACAGTATGGAGGTTCCTCAAAAAATTAAAAATAGAACTACTCTACGACCCAGCAATTGCACTACTAGGTATTTATCCGAAGATACAAAAACACTAATTCAAATAGATATATGCACTCCTATGTTTATTGCAACATTACTTACAAAAGCCAAAATATCGAAGCACCCAACTGTCCACTGAGAGATGAATGATAAGGAAGTGTGTACGTGTGTGTGACCGAATATTAATTGGCCATAAAAAAGAATGAAATCTTGTCATTTGTAACAACATGGGTGGAGTTAGAGAGTATAATGCTAAGTAAACTAAGTCAGAGAAAGACAAATACCATATGATTCTACTCATATGTGGAATTTAAGATATAAAACAAATGAACAAAGAAAAGAATAGAGATAAACCAAAAAATAGACTCTTAACCGTGGAGACTCTTAACTGATGGTCACCGGAGGGGAGGGAGGTTGGGGGGCAGGGGTGAAATAGGTGAAAGGGATTAAGAGTATACTTATCCCTGGGGTGCCTGGGTGGCTCAGTCGATTAAGCGTCTGACTTCGGCTCAGGTCATGATCTCAAGGTCTGTGAGTTCGAGCCCCACATCAGGCTCTGTGCTGACAGCTCAGAGCCTGGAGCCTGTTTCAGATTCTGTGTCTCCCTCTCTCTGACCCTCCCCCATTCATGCTCTGTCTCTCTCTGTCTCAAAAATAAATAAACATTAAAAAAAAAAAAAAAAGAGTACACTTATCCCCACCAGCATTGAGTATCATATAGGAGTGTTGAATCACTGTATTGCACGCCTGGAATTCACATAACACTGCGTGGTAACTATACTGGATTTAAAATCAAATTCAAAAATAGAATAAAAAAAAAGAAAGAAGGACCCAAATCATACAAGCTATCCAGTTTGCTGGACCGTTTTACTTTTCCTCCGGTTGTAGATTTAGTTTTTAATATATTTTTGAAATGCTTATTTATTTTCGAGAGACAGAGCGTGCGAGCAGGGGAGGCGCAGAGAGAGACGCAGAATCCCAAGCAGCCTCCAGACTCCGAGCTGTCAGCACAGAGCCCGACGGACGGTGGGGCTCGAACCCACCAACAGTGCGATCACGACCTGAGCGGAGGTTTGGACGCCGAACCGACTGAGCCATCCCGGTACTCCCGGTGGTAAAATTATTAATAGCACGTGTCCCTGTGCGGATGACAGATCACGATTCTCTTTCGTCTGGGCTCTTCCACAGTTGACTAGCCTCGGAGATGCTTCTGAAACCTCAGGCTGAGCAAATGCACTCCCCACTCCCTTGCCCGTGGGAGCTGCTGTGTGTCTTCAATGGGGCTGATTTATTTCACTCTGTCAAGCCCTTACAGGGAGGGCACATGTCCTTGAGCTGCCCCTCGGCTTCCTGCCTTCCCTGCCCCCCCACCCCTCACCCGCCCCTGCTCAGTTTGTGGTTTTGAAATGATAATGAGCTGTTGGTTTTCTTCCTCGGTTTGTAGATTCTTGTTTCTAACGGGGTGAATAGTGGGTCTCCTGATTCATCATCTTAGAAAGATGAATGCTGGGTGTCCTTAGGATACAACATCATCTCGCCTGCCTCCTTGCTCCAACATAACCATCAGCGGATAGAAGCTGGGCAGCCTGGATTTATTATTCGCTGCATTCAATCAGGCACAGAACAGCATGTAGAGAACGTCAGTGCGGCGCAGCTCAAGGTGAATTTCTTTCTCCTCAAGGCAATGACACAAAAGGTCCCTAGGGGCAGCCCCTCGCAGCCCCGCTTGATTGTATTTTTTTTTCATAAATGAGCTTTCAGGGGAGCCTCGGGCTCCGTTGGGATAGAGAGTCTGGACTAGTGACGGGGCTGGATATTGTCACCCCCAGTGCTCTCTTCCCCGGACAGCCCTGGACTGAATGCATTATTTAGAGCAAGTGCAACCCAGAAACAGTGCAGTGCTTGACTTTCAGGCTTATCCTTCAAAAGAGGGGAGCTGAAGGCAGTTCCCTTTTCAAAGGGTGGGGGGGGGGGGAGTGAGACCTGCATATTCAGCTCACAGTCTGTGCTAGGTGGACTTCCTTTTGCTTAAGGTTCCATCCAGCTGCCTCCATCCACCATGCTAAGCGCGGCCACTTGCCAAGATGGCTGCCTTCTGTGGTTGGGGGGCTGGCCAGAGGGGTGAGAGGGAGCAGTCCCAGGCCCAGCGGGCAGTGGTGGTTTTGAACTGGCACTCAGAGGAAACTGGAGGTTTTCTGGGAGGTCAGCAGAGCAGCCCGAAAAAGAATTTCGGAATGTCTGATGTTTCACTTTTCTAGCCACGCCAGTCTCTTGTTTGTGGTTGTTTCTTTTATGGCTGACCGGACGTGCCACTGGAATGATCTCCTAAGTCTTAGGTTAACTAAAGTATAAGAGGAGCCCAGACCCTCATAAATCAATTTGAAAAGAAGAAACCTTTCCAATGGGGATGCATGGTATTTTAAGTGGAAGCGATGTGTTACTCTCCAGGGCCATTCGTAGAAAAAACTTAGATTCCTGAAGTAACCCTTGACAATATGGTACAACTAGGAACTGAGGGGTCTAGCCCCCCCTGCGTAAGGCTTTGGCTCCCTAGACCACCTCTTTCCCTCACCCCCTCACCTGGGAAAGCTTTTTGGCAGAAAGAGCTCCCCGGAGCACGGCTACTGGCTTCATGGCCCTACCGCATCTGTGACCAGGTGGTGGGGGAGGCCAAGTCGGATGGGGCAGGAGGAAGAGGATGACACAGGACCAGACGCTCCACACCTTTCTTTCTCTCCTCCATTTCCATCCCCGTTGCTTGACTTGAGTCACCCCCTGGAATTCTCTTTGGGCTCAGGCAGAGCAGTGACATGAATGACGGAAATGAAGAAGGCCCAGGGCCCCCCTGCTCTGCCCTTCACGAAGGGGTGGCTTCTGCTGGGCCAGAGAAGGCTCTGAGTGTTGCAATCCAGCTCATCTAGAAATCATGAGGAAGAAGGGCTCTCCAGACTTCTTTTGAGGCTCCTTCCTTTAGACACCATCGTGGCTTTGTCTTGGCTGAAATTCAAAGAAATCTCCAAACTGAAGTAGGAAGCACTTTAAATCACTTTGCAACCCACAGCTTGTCTCTCCTGGTTATATAAGTTTATTGTATTATTTTTAGAATGTTTGCTTAAACAGTGTGCAGAGCCGGCCTAGGAAGCTAGCTGAATCTTTTATTAGAACATATCTATGTCTTCTATCACTGGGGTCCACTGGCAGGAGGCTAAAAATAGCCCACCCAGCCCTTTCCTCCACCAGAGGGATCATTTATTTGCCAGAAGAAGAGAGAAAACAGAAACTCCCCCCTTCACCCTGGATTCCTTCTGGAACTGAGTGAACGCTTTGCTTCGGAAATAAGAATTCTTTGCCTCTAAATGGGGGGGGGGGGGCAGTGAGTAGTTGGCAACTTCAGTCGTCTCTGTGCAGCTGAAGTTGGCATGAACGTTCCCATCGGGTCACACAATTGCTCGAAAATTTTAGCATCTTACCATCGCTTGCATGGCGTGGCTGGAACGTCCCACATTTGGTATTTGAGTTTCTTTCTAATAAGCTCCCCTCCCTGCCCCTCTGGTGGCATCATGTGCCACTGTTCCAGAACTTTCAGCCCCAGACTCATCTCTTCAGTGCCCCACAGCATCCCTGGTGTTTGTCTATCGTTTTGATCATATTCCTCTTTCTGCTAAAATGTCTGACTCTTGCCGTAGACCAGTCTGGTCCTGCTCATCATCCAAGAGCCCGCCACCACACTCCCCTCCCCTGCCCTCACTGCTGAGGCTCCCACCACCTTTCCATGCTCCTGCAATGCTCTCAGTCCACGCAGCTCTTTCAGACACTTGGCAAATAAGAGTCTCACACCGTTATTTATCTTCTTATGTGAGCAAATTTTTATTTTCTTCGTATCTTGAAAAGTGAGAATAGTGAGAGGAGCTTTCAGTCTCTGTATCTGCTACCACCATGGACACGTAGCAGGGACCCTGTTCGTGTTTAACGATTGATTTAGGGATCCCTGCTCTAGTCCCACGGGGTGAGTTCACCATTCTTACCACCTCTACTGGGACCATCCAACCCAGAGGCAGAGTTCTGTAGGGTTTCTGTAAAGTATTGTTTGATAAACATTTTGCTAAAATGCTTGCAGGGGGAGGTAGTGGGCATTGTGAAGAGGAAGGTCACCTTTGTGGTTTGAAAAAAAAAGAAGTTGCTTTGTACGATGTCCCTCCTGAGTCACAAGACCCTTGAACATATGAAACGTGTTGAAAAATCCTACACTAAAGAAAACTTTTGTTTTGTTGAACTTACCATTTACTAAATTTATTTTACCATAAAACTCTTTTGTTCTTCCTCCTTTTCTCCTTCTTCCCTCCCTCCCCCCTTCCTTCCTTCCTTCCTTCCTTCCTTCTTTCCCTCTCTCTCTCTTCCTTCCTTTCTCTCTCCTCCTTCCTTCCTTTCCTTTCCTTTTCTCTCTCTCCCTCCATCTTTCTCTCTCCCTTCCTTCCTCCCTCCTTCCCTCCTTTCCTTCCTTCCTCTCTCTCTCTCCCTCTCTCTCTCTCCTTCCCTCTCCCTCTCCCTCTCTTTCTCTCTTTTTCTTCTTTCTTTTTTCTTTCTTTCTTTCTTTCTTTCTTTCTTTCTTTCTTTCTTTCTTTCTTTCTTTCTTTCCCTTAGAAGTAATAACATTTAGCATCCAGACACGCTTGATGTCTTAGTCAGCTCTGGCTTCTGCAACAAGGTATAGACCGGGTGGCTCAAACAACATTTATTTCTCACAACTCTGGAGTCTGCAAGCCTGAGATTGGTGCACCAACATGGTTGGGTTTGGGGTGAGGGTCCTCTTCCTGGCGTGTAGACAGCCAACTTCTCATTATGTCCTCACATGGCACAGAGACAGAAGGACAGCCCTGGCCTTTCTTCCTCTTCCTTTAAAGACACGAATTCCACCCTCATGACCTCACCGAAACCTAACCACTGCCCAGAGGCCCCTCCTCCAAATACCATCAGCCGAAGGGTTAGGGCTTCCACATGTGAATTTGTGGGGGGCACAGACATTCTGTATGTAGCACAAAATGTCTGTTGAACACAGTTCGAGAGTGACTTCTTCCTACCTGGCTTCCCAGATACGCTCCCTCTGAGACACACTGGTGGTGCCTTATTTTCGTCTCTGACTCTGGTACGATCTCTCGGGTACAGGGATTCTGATACACTCCCAAGTATTTATTCTTTTGGCTAATTTTCAAAATTTCAAAGTAAAACAATCAACTGCTGTTCTGTTTTGCATCCTTTTCGGTTCGTTCAAATGAGGAACAGGAAAATTAATATTTCCGGTTAACTTGGTAAGTACAAGACCGAACTATCGAGGTATTTTCTTGTGCCTCGGCCACGAGTTATGTGACCATTTTAGAGATTTTCTAGTGTAACCAGATTTTTTTTTTTTAAATACACGAACTAACTAAAAACTTGGAAAGTAAGCAATGTCTACACAAGCCAGGAGTGAAGTTCTAACTAAATCCGGGTCTTCTGGCTTCCCGGTCAGTGGACTTCTCGGTACAGCTCTCTGACTCCTCAGAAGAGCGGGATCTCCTGGGTCCTAGATTTTCTGTAATGTCTTGAAGTCCCCTGAGAGCAACCCACCCAGAAAAGATGGTTCTATCGCATTTCTTGACTTTTCTGGGTTGCATATAACCAGACTCTTCAATTCTCCCTTTCTTGTCTGGTATGCTTTCCGTTAACTTCTCCACTCGAGTCACCCTCCTCTGAGTGCTTTCAAGACATGTCCTTTGAAAAATGTGGCACCTGAGACAAAACCCAGTTCTTCAGATGCAGGCTGATTTGACAAAGTGCAGTGGGGCTCTCTTGCCCCCTTTATCCAGGCACACGTCTTCTCTTGCAGCAGAAGAAGGGTGTTAGGATTCTCAGCGGTCCTGGGTATTCGTTTGATCAAGCCCTTGCCTGTCTCCAGAGCTGGTCACAACCCTTCTGTCTGGGATTTTAAGCCCTCCCACCATTCAGTTCCTCTCTAGGTTAATTCATCTCATCTCTGGTTACACTCAGGCTTTTGTCTTCCCGTCCGACAAACCTGCAGTGCATTTCCCTACACCTGCTTCTGCTTTGCTTTTTCAGATTCCTGACCTCTGGGCCGTTCTGGGCACTTCTTTCAAATCATCGTTTCCTGTTTCTGTCCGCAAAATGGCGGCTCTCTCCTTCTTCAGGTCTTTGTTCGAGTGTCATTTTCTCTCTGAGAAGCTCTAGACCAAGCGCTTCCAGCTCCTACCCCTCCTCAATGGTGTGCTGTCTTCCCTGTTTTCTCTGTGAATGGTTAGCACTTGGGGAGTATCCTTTGTAATGTCCAGTGTAGGTTTCTACCACTGGTCTCCATCTTTTTTTTTTTTTTCTTTAACGTTTATTTATTTTTGGGACAGAGAGAGACAGAGCATGAACGGAGGAGGGGCAGAGAGAGAGGGAGACACAGAATTGGAAACAGGCTCCAGGCTCTGAGCCATCAGCCCAGAGCCCGACGCCGGGCTCGAACTCACGGACCGCGAGATCGTGACCTGGCTGAAGTCGGACGCTTAACCGACTGCGCCACCCAGGCGCCCCTGGTCTCCATCTTTATGTCTTTCTCATAGCGGTAATGACTGACATGTCACAAAGCACTTCATATACACTCGTGCTGCTTGTCCAGCAGCAGGCAAGTATCAGCACCGCCCCATTTTCAGATGAGGACAACGAGTCTCAGCCAGGTTTTGTGACGTGCTCAAGGTCTAATAAACAATGCCATAGAGGGTTCTGATTCAGGCATATTCTCCTTCAGACTTTCCCACTGGCTGCTAAGTTAAAGATTGTATGAGCAGAGAGCAAGATAAAAAAAATCCCCAATCTTATGCAATAACCTTTTGATTTTGAAATTCACAGACAGAGGCATCCTTTCCAGCTCCTCTGTGGTGATCTGGGTGAGGAGGATTTGCTCATCCCGGGAAGTACTCGTATTTCGGGTCTTTTTGTTCTTGTCATCCCTCTTTCCTTTTGTCACATTTGTGTATTTTTAAATCCAACACTTCTTCGCTTGAGAAGTAGGTTACTATTGTGTATAAGAATCAAAGTTTTAGAAATCACGCGTGAGACAGTCATTGAAAGTGAGAACAATGTCACATTGCACACATTCTAGCATTTTCTATCACTGAGCAGAGCCGGTTAAGGTTTAGCTGATGTCTACTAGGAGGGAGGCAAAATAATTAGAGCATAAAGTGAAGCTGATTGATAATGTTTCGTAAAAAAAAAATAAAATAAAATAAGCATGAAGCCACTCCACCTTGCCTCACTCTGTGACAGTGGACAGGCAGGACAAATTGAACAAATGCTTCTGAGGCCTTCCTCTGTGTCAGGGTCATTCTAGGACTGGACGGAAAGGAGTAAACAGTGGAGGCAAGATTCCTGATCCACGGAGCTAGATTCTAAATGTGAAGACAGACAGTACAAATAAATAAACAGATGATATATTTCAGATAGTAATAAATATTAGAAGAAAGCCACCCAGTAAGATGTGATGGGACGTAGCTTGAGGACAGGGCTCTGGAGAGTGTGGTAACAAAGGTCTCCCTGAAGGGTGGTCCTTGAGTTGAGATTTGAATATTAAGACGGTCAGCCACGTAAAGATTGGAAGCTGATTGTCCGGGTTGGAAGAACAAGAAGACCTGGGGGCCGGGGCAGGGGCGGGGCGGAGGGGGAGGAAGCCATGCTTGGGGCTTAGAAAGAAGGCCAGTGAGGCTAGCCTTTCCCTCACAAGTGAGGGAAACAAGGACAGGGAACTACAAGTTTACGTCAGGGCCTTGTAGATCGAGGGAGCCATTGGAAGTTTTCACCAGGAGGGATGAGGCAATGCGATCTACATTTTAGAAACATCGCACTAGTCCCTCTGTGTACGAAGGGGATTATTGGTAAGCAGTCATGGAAGCAGTGAGGTTACGCCATTTATGTTAATCCGGGTGACAGCTGATGGTAGATTGCGCCAGGTATTAAAGGTAGTAGAAATATAGAGAGATGTAGATTATATTTTAGAAATGAAAATGATCTGATAGGCTAATGGCTTTGCCAAGAAGGCGACAAAAACACGGAATACAAGATGACTTCTAGTTGCTGATGCTAGAGATATTTACTAGTCCTGTGGAGAGCAGCTAGGCAGAGTTTGAAGCGATCACCGACTGGGGTCATGGCTGTCGCGTGTACCGCCCGGGATATTCCTGCTGATAAATTCCACACGTGGGAATGCCTCGGACATTTTGAATACATACTTTATACGTCTTCCTTGTGATGAGGATTCTGTTATTTTCTTGCAAATTTAAAGCAGGAGAAATCTAGGCGAACACGATTTTTGTTTAACTTTTTAAAGTTTATTTACTTTGAGAGAGACAGAGACAGTGTGAGTCGGGGAGGGTCAGAGAGAGAGGGAGAGAGAAAGAGAGAGAGAATCTCAAGCAGGCTCTTCACTTTCAGCACAGAGCCCAAGATGGGGCTTCAACCTGTGAAGCTGTAAGCCAAAACCAAGAGTCGCCCTAGATTCTTCTACTTTTCAATTAAGATTATGAGGGGCCCTGGGGTGGCTCAGTTGTTGAGCGTCTGGTTCTTGGTTTCCGCTCAGGTCATGATCTCACAGTTCGTGAGTTTGAGCCCTGTGTGGGGATCTGTGCTGACAGGGTGGAGGGAGCCTGCTTGGGATTCTCTTTCTCTCCCTCTTCTCTGCCCCTGTCCTAGGCACGTTCTCTCTCTCTCAGAATGGATAAACTTTAAAAGTAAGCAGAGGAACCTGTTAATGATTGAAATAAACGATATTCAACGTATAGAATGAGTTCTACACAATGTATCAAAATACACAATGAGTTGCCTGTCACTAGTGGGGCTCACCCAGGGACAGGATATGCAGTCGATTCCCCTGGTGGGGAGGTTAAGCTTCTTGGCATTGAAACAGAGGGATATCCAGTTCTAACACGATTGGGGAGGGAGCTGGTCTCATGTCAGGGCCCCCCCCCTATGAGTGGTTAGAGGATAACCAACTGGTCGGTGGTATGACTTAGAATATTAGAAAGACACAACCTTTCGGTGAGCGTCTGACCTGGAGTGTTTCAGACTCTTGTTTTGACATGACTTTGAGGCTTTCTCATCATGGGTTGGCAAGTGTCATGATGCCTTAAGAATTGAAGAGGAGGAATTTCTTCCAGGGAGTGTATTAAGGAGAAGCAGTCCTCAGACTCCCTGTCTTGTTGTACATATCGGTCGGAATCCTTGGGGAAAATGCTCAGCACGCTGAGCTGGGAGTTTTGAAGACTTTCAATAAAGGGATGGTTGACAGAAGAACCAACCGGTGATGCTGAACCACTCAGAGTCCTGCAATGGTGGTAAGATCTTCTGAGTCTACGGAGCAAGGGATGGCAAAAAATACTGCCAAGCTTGATTGAGAACAGAAATGTTAAAGAAGTGCCATTCAATAGAACCTATAGAGGCCACGGCCACTCCAGAACTGAACTTCAGCAGGGAGGGAACAGATAAGAAATGTTCCCACCTTTTTCCTCCTGCGCTCTGATGGTCTGCTGGAGTGTTTCACTGGCTGATCCCCAAAAAGAAGTAAGTCAGAGGATCAAGGATCCAGGTTCACTCTCTTGGGGCAGAGGGCAGGGCAGGGAAGGGTACAGAATAGATTTGGGGTTGAAGCCACGTTTGTTCTTCTAAAGTCGCTTTTCGTGCTATGATTTCACGTTCAATATTCACTCTTTTTATATTGTTTTATGTCCTGCCTTTTCCGCCCTGAGCACACCTGGACGAATAGTTGTAATCACTATAGAGAGAGTAGTTGACTGATGATTCTGAGGGGCTTGGAGCTATCCATTTGCCATAAAAGCACAACACTTTGCTTCTAAATGCACAGATGGAAAGAAAAACGGTAGCAACAACAACGACAACAAAGCACATTCCATTCCAAACCACATTGCCTGAAGATTTTGAGCAAAGCTAATGGGCAGTTGATGTTGATGATACATACAGGGAAGGTGTGGGACCGGCCGCTATTTCTCATGCTTATTCTTTGGCTCTAGAGAAACGTGTCTGGGATTGGATGAGCAAGGACCTGGTGCTGGCCAGGACCTGGAATAAATGGAACTTGGCCCAGGTCAAGAATTAGGAATTTCCCCGTGTGGCTTCATCGTCTCCACGTAGCTACTGGATGCAGCCTAAACCCTCCCAGCCCCTTCCCTCTTATCTGAACTGTACTGTGGTTTATTAAACAAATGGTGGGTCTATTCCACATCCTCCCTAATACGTTGAAAACTACGCAATACGAGGCTTAATGAAGGTGGCATGCCTCACAGTGACTTAGAACTGAAAATAGGACTACATCAAAAGTCTTTAGAAGGCAAGATTTTAATGGTGGAATAATATGCTGGAGCAGAGGAGTAATTTCTTCTCGAATGCTAGGATGAATTATTTATGCTTTGACAACATTATGTGTCTCTAAAGCAGCTTTTAGTTATTCGCCACTTCTGGGCTACAGCTGATCCTGCTGCCTGTTCTTGTAATTACATTAACCTCTTGACTTTACATGACAAGCTTTTCCTGTGCGCTGCGATCAATAGCCTATCACTATACCTCTTTAATAGGGCCATAGTTACACTTCAGTTCATATACAATTAACTCGGTGTCCTCTTTTCTTTCTGGTGGGGCGTGGAATAGCATTTCTTACTTCACCTCCGAAACAAAGGAAATCATCCTGAAGGAAAAGACGCACGTCAAAATACGTAGATCATATGGGAAGAAATGATTGCCATGATAAATAGACCAGGTGAAAATCCCTTTCTGCCAACACAGGGGATTAGAAATGCTGGGAGAAGCAGTGTATCTCAGTGGATTTCAGAGCCCTAAGTTCGTGTGGTGGCTTTTAAATCTCTGCTGTGATAAACTTTTTTTTTTTTTTTTTCCTTCGGTGGGATTAGAAGCACGGTGGACCACCTACTTTCCTACTTAAGCCGCGGCAATTAATTATAGCGCGTATACGTAAACAGAGAAAGTATAATGTTAAATGTTGAAATGAGGTCAGCTAGTTAAATCCTCCTCTTTGACAGAGAGAAATTGAGAAAGGTAAACAGCAGTGGCGTGGTAGGAGCCCCTCAGCTGGGGGAAACAGAGTGTGTTCAGTCACAGTGGCTAGTTTTCGTTCAGCCGTTGTGGGGGCATTTACACCATGGAAATTGGCAAACGTTATAAACCAGAGTTTTTCCCCCACAAAGAAGTACTTAAACATGTAATTGCATATCACTGGATATGTGTGTGTGTGTGTGTGTGTGTGTGTGTATACATGCATATGAATGTGTATGTATATGTGTCACACATATATGTGTTATTATGTGCTATATTATGTAGGCATTCCATCGCTATTTTTCATCAGAAGTAGTCTCATAAAACGTTTCCGGGTATTTTTGTGATTACGTTTTTTCCCTTCCTTTATAATACATTAACAAACACAAACACAGAGACCCACAACAGGTAATCACACAGACCTGCAGGGACTTTTATTTTATTTTAATTGTATTTTTTAAAAGTTCATTTATTTATTTGGAAAGAGGGAGAGGAAAAGCACATATGGGGGAAAGGCAGAGGGAGAGAGAATCCCATGGGGGTTATGGGGTTATAACATATATATGTGTGACACATACACACACACACACACATATCCAGTGATATGCAATTACATGGGGCTGGATCTCATGAACTGTGAGATCATGACCCGAGCCAAAATCAAGAGTGGGACACTTAACCGGCTGAGCCACCCAGGCATCCTCTGGGACTTGTATTTTAGCCTTCAGATTGCACAAACTTCTGAGCCTGGGGGTCACTTGGGAAAACTCAAAGGAAGGGTCGGGAGAACCAGCTCTACAAAGATGGGCACAGTGGTGAAGGCTGTGACCAGACGCATTTGGAACACCACTGGTTTTGGACGTAAACCGCATTAGTGTGACTTTTACTTCTGTAGTACTATAAAGGAACAAATTTTGTTGACTATCTCCTGCACTATATTATCAGATCCATATATCTTAGAAATAATAAAATAAAACTATCCATTACCAAGTGCAATAATTTAGGACCCGTCCAATGTTCCCTGTAGATAATACATCTGGTTTAAAATCACCTTAAGAAATAGCTGGTGACTGCTTGAATCCTGTCAGACCACTCTAATTTTCTTTTATGACGATGTCAGACTTGCTATATTGGAGGAAAGTGATCCACATAATATACATGCTCGATGCCTACACGTATTACATAATCAGCAAGTTTAATGTGAAAAAATAATATCGCGAGTGGGTGCAGAATCAGCAGAAGGGAATTACAGTGTATCTACCACCAAGGGAAACTAAGAATAGAGAATTTATAATGTCCTAGGGCTCGAGCAGCCTCTGTTCCAATGGGGGAAGGAGAGTCCATGCAGCGACATGTCCTGGAGGGTCCACTGAATATTCAAATATCTGGACCCCAGTCCTTGACCCACTGAGTTGAATGTAAGTGATTCTCATTCACACTTTATCTCGGGAATTATTGCTATGGGCTGTATATCCCAAGTGAGGACAATCCAAGAAATGGGGAACTTTCAGCATGTGCTGAGTTAAACCAGAACATATTTTACTTTGTGGTAGAGAGGAAGGCATGAGAGACACCAAGGTCCTCTGAAGTACAAGGGAGGCACCTCCTCCTCTTCCTCGTGCCCCTTAGACACCTCCTTCCCTCAGGTGTGCCAGGGCTCCAAGTTACCGTGAAGACTGGAAGTTTCAGATATGATTGCGAGGTTGTGGAAAGGGATGGAAAAAGCCTTGGTCTGAGAGACGTGAAACCGCATGGAAGATCCCATTATTTTGTGTGGCATTGGATAAATTATCGATTTCTTGTGAACTTCAGTTGCCTCGCTGGCAATATGGAGATGATTATTTTGGTTCTTTATATATCATAGAGTTGTTCTGAGAACTAGGGAGACATAGGGTATAAAAAGTTAGCCCCAAGGTGTGGGGTACAGGGTCGTGTCAAGTTTCCCGTGACTGAGCTCTGGGACTGTCACTTGCTCTGAAATGTTTCTTGTTTTTGTTGTTGCGGTTTGTTTGCTTGTTCGCTTTCTTTTGTGTTAAGTAGGCGCCACACCCAGCATGGAGCCCGATGCAGGGCTTGAACTCACGACCCTGAGATCAAGACCTGGGCTGAGATCAAGAGTTGGACACTCAACCAACTGAGCCACCCAGGCTCCCCAAAATGGGTTTTATAGGGTAACTCTATTTTGTGGTCAAGGATCTAAGATCTGAGTGAGAGGCATCTGAACCGGGGGGTAAAGGGAGACACAATGAGTGATGGTAGTTTTATAAACACACACACGTAATTAGAGCTAACACATTTTGATCCCTTATCACAGGAAGCACTTTACATAAATAATCTCATTTGTTCCCTAAAACATGTTTGATCGGACATGTACATACAACTCTAACCACCATTTTCTGATGAAGAAATGGAACCATCGACTGTGTGTCTTGCCCAAAGTCACGTGGCTTGCAAATGGGAGTCTGGTTTGACCCCAGAGCTTCAACCATCCAAAGTCGCAGGGGAGTGCTTAGCTTAGCCAATGGGCTTAGATTAACCCAGTAGCTGCTCTTGTAGCCAATGTCTTGAGCTGTGGGATCAGATAGCCTTAAAGGTCAGGAAAGAGGGGAAGCGAGCCACATAAATACTTCTCTTGCTTTCTGGAATACCTCAGAAACCACAGTAGAGAGAATTTCCTTCTCATTGAGGGTTTGTAAGAACTGTATCGGACAACGATGATAATTTCAGAACTGCCTCTCTAGGTTTTAAAAGGTTTTGTTGGTTAGAGTTATAAATATAATCTGTTCCAAAGGTGAGGAGAGAGATGTGATAGATCATGTCCTTGGGTCCTTCCGAGTCACTGAAGTTCTTTTCGTTTAGCTCAGTGGAGAATATTCAATTTTGGGGAGGGTGTAGCTAATAAAGTAGTAAAAGTTTGTACTCTGCATTAAACTCTAGGGATGGTCTCTCTCTCTCTCTCTCTCTCTCTGTCTCTCTCTTTTCTTTTATGGGTGGTCTATAGGAGCCAGGAAAACATCAGAATCATCAGAATGGAGCACACACGTTGCAAAAAGCATTTTCCTTTTCCAATGGGTTTAAATCATATACAAACAAAATCTGGACCCTTTCATGTAGATGGGGCTGAAGGGTCTGATATCAGTCTACAAAATAGCACTTTGCCAAAAGGATCCAGATTCTTTCAGATCCAATACAAATTCTCCCGAAACATCTGGATCCATTTCTAGATGAAAAACTTGCGGGCTAATGAAATTGCCAGATGTGACTACTTGACAAAATATTGAGACGCTTTTGTTCGTGAGTCCCTACTTTAGGGGTGGACATGATAGGAATTGAATTATCATTCTGATCTTATCCTTCTAAACAAATTAACATTTTCAAGCTTTGCAGGCAGATGATACTATTCGAACAATTTACACCCAAGAGGGGTTCTCTGCGTCATGGATAGGGGAGATAAAACCCTGACTTCAAAGCGCCTTTTTTGCCTTCAGGATCAATTACCTCCTGTTATTCTACAGAAATTATTATGCCATTTCCAACCCACTCTGAGCCCCAATGCACCTCTTGATCATTACTGCGTGAATCAAAAGAAAAATCTCCTTGCGATATCTCAATTCAGAGCTGTCGAGTTTTAATCTTGCTTCTTTACCTTAGTTTCGACAGTGATCATTATGAAACGATCCCTTTCTGCTAAGCGGAGGCAAATATTTCCTTCCTGAAGGGTGAATCACTCGGAAAATAATGAATCCTACTCTGGTGCCCTTGTTCGATGATACAAGTCCTTCCTTAATGGGGACATCTGACCCCCATAAGCCCTCTTCCCGTTCTGAAAGTACAACCTCAAACCCAAATAAATAACTTCTCCCATCAGAGAGTTCGGAAACAAAATGCTTTGGGGGGAAACAATGGACACAGTGCCTTCAGACCGACTGTCCCAGATAAATTCAACACGGTCCCTTTAAAGCCGAGCAAGATGCGAAGACGGTGAGGCAGACAGATTGGCAGCACTGAACTCTAAAAGCAGGTTCCTTAAAAGATCTAAAACTGTCTTGAATGGACACGGAGAAGGCTGAACAACAGATGCTCTTTCAAGGAACCAGGAAAATTCTTGATTTTCAGGTCCAGTAAGAGAAAAGAAAGGGTGTGGCAGATAATGATAGACGATGACCCTGTCTGCCCTAAGAGAGGTTTGTCTGCCCTAAGAGAGGTTTGTCTGTCCTGGAAACCAGAGTGAACCACTTTCCTGGGGTGGGAGGCGTGTCCCTTCTTGGTCACAAAAGGCGGGAGGTTTGCCATGGCTTTGACGCAAATATGCCCAGTCGGTTAGACGAGCTCCTGCAGTTTCAGGGATAGGAGTCGCTCTTCGGATGAAGTTGGTATCAGTACATTAATGAATGAAACCAGGAAAGGCCTGTTATTCAGGAAAGAGAAGCTGGAAGGCTGTGTCCCAGCCGAAGCTGGGCCGTCTTGACCTAAGGGCCCAGATGATTTGTGGTTTGCCGTGCAACAGAGCTCTACAAAGGTTGAGTCTCTTGTAATGCAGAAAACCCCTGCCAGAGAGTCAGGAAACCTGTGTTCTGCACCCTTGGATGCGGGTTTCCCCCTGAAAATTCTTATATTTGGAGTTGGGGGGTCTTAAATTCATTTCTCTTACTCTTTATTCCATGCATTTTCTTTAAGCTTTTTTGACAGGTGGTGTTTCTTTTCCCTTTCCTTTCCCTTTCCATCTTTCATGTGCTTTCCTCTTTTGCTGTGTTGTTGCTTCTTGTGCTGGTTTGGGTTGGAGGTTGATTAGAAGTGTATCTTTCAGATGAAATCTCTAGTGGCAATGCTCCTTGCTACGTTGCATCATGCAGTTTCCTGGCATATAAAAAGCAGGGCAGTAGGTGAATTTTCCTGTACTTGGGATACTTTAAACCTCTCCAGGATAGATCTCCCAGAAAGAAAAAAATACATGTCGATAGGATTAATCACTTAGCCTAATACCTAGTTGATTCTACTCAATCATTGGTTTTAGCTTAAATTGGAGGACCGAATATTTCTTCAGTCCCCAGTCTGGTATTCGTGTAAGAAGGTACCCTCTTACATTGATCTATAGTACTTGGAGATCTTCAGACAAAAGTAATTCGAGACTAAATACACTACATTTTCCTCCCTTATCTCAGATCAAAGCAGCATATGCTTCCATTGTTTTTTCTCTCTTTTCGCATGGACACTTCTTACAGACTTCAAAAATTGAAGTTTGGTCTTTTCATATTCTTAAAATGTTAAATGCCCCTTGGAGGACTTCATCTAAAGAACAAATCGTCTTTCTTTAGAAACATGGACGATCATTTTCTATTCAGACAGCCGTCTCCAAAGACTTTGCTGTTACATACCTTGTAAGTTGAAGAAATAACATTTCTATGAAAATAAATGACCAAAGCCACTTCAGAAAGCAGCAGACTTCAAACAACTTGGTAATTTGTAGACCCCTCTGACATCCCAAGTGCATAATGGATTTGCAGAGACATCGAAGATTAAGTAAATTGACCATGATGTCACAACTCTATTTTAATATTTTTCCTTTAACATCTTTATTTTTGGGGAAAATATATTTGCTGATAAATATTCCCTAAGAAGCCTCTGTGGTTTTCATCTCTGTCCCAGGTAACCCATCTGTCCAAACGATGCATTTGATAAAATCTACAGGCTGAAGGCCAAACTTAGCCCCTGTGGGTCATCGAGTGCTATGAAAAAACAACTTCAGATAATCTGAGAGTTTCTTTGGAATAACATCCGGAAAGGGTATTTTCTGTTTGTGTTATAGGCATTGGAACAAAAAAAAAAAAATCTATGTCATATCCAAAAGTGAACCATTTGAGGTTTCTGTTCTGGTGATGGGGCTGTTTTATTGAGTACCATCACCCACACCGGATTTATGGGCACTGGCAGAGTGCCGGGGACCGTAAATTCTGAGGTCTGCTTATTAGAACCCGAGAGCATTTGACAATGCACATAATTAATGATCATTTGCTAAAAGTATTTTGGGGAATTTTATTCAAACAAAGTAAAAAGAAACACATTAAATATTAGTCCTGTTATGTATTATGGGACATTATATCCATTTGTGTGCCCATAAATCATTTAGCTATGAATACTTGAGAAGAGCAAGAAAGTGATACCCTATGTACACTCTGAGATAATATTGTCTTAGTATTTGATTACAGGCACGGTGTCCTTAATGGACAGATTCATGCTCCATATCCAGTGTCCGGCTGGAGCAAAGACACTAAGAAATGGCAACGGGAGGCCATGAGGCCAGGATCAAACAGAGTTCAGGAGTGTGAAGTCAGGGATGAAATAAGACTTTTGCTGGCCTTGTCAGAAGATTCTCTGTGTGTTTTACTGCATTGTTTCTTGTGATTGTCTTGTGTGTTTCTTGTGATTCTTCTTTGTTGTCCCAGTGTGGGTGTTGATGTTTGCGTGCATGGGTGTCTGCATATACTCTTTTATTTTGGGGGGAGGTGGGGTGGGGAAGGTATTAAAAATATTTCGTCTGGCTTAACCATCTTTTTTATTGGGTTCAAGAAAAGAGGAGGTCAGTGGCTGCTTCTGCGAGGGCTGGAGGAATAAACCTGACAGTAGAAACCAATAGAAGATTTATTCTTTTTAAACAGCTACAAAAAATCATTGCAATTTGAGTTAAACCAGAGCCACGTCTTTGTCTTCATACACAGGGCAAAGTAGAAAATCAAAAAAAAAAAAAAAAAAAAAAAAAGGAAGGAGGAGGAGGACGTGGAGTGGGGGGGGGGGGGGGGAGGGCGGGGGAGGGAGAGAAGGAGGAGGAGGAGGAAACAGAATGAAATATGCCCAGGAAATGGAAATACCCAGTGCAGGCTTTGTGACCAGATGAGTGGAATCCAAAGATCGCTTCATGCGCTGACTGCCACGGACATGTCATGTGATTTGGGACAAACCACTTAAACTTTCTGGCCTCCGCATACAATTCTAAAAAATGAAGGAAAATCATTACGCTCACTAAGGCTTCCTAAGGCTTCCTAATTGCAAATATTTATAATTCCAAATTGACATTTTCAGGAAACACACAATCACGCATACACAGAAAATGTGGACTTTTTTTTGTCCCCATGATCCATATAATTTTTTTTTTTTCGGTTCTAGTTCAGTAGACACAGGCATGCTATGTCTAGCTGCCACTATATGTCATTTCTAGGTGCTAAGTCGAAGCATTTATTGCTTGCCTGGGAAGGAAAAAGGGTCTAAAAGAAAATTATTTAAGGTATGCAAGCAAACTGTGGGAAAGCTTTAAAAATACATTTAAAAAATTGAATTGAATGCAAATCTTTAAAGTTTGGCTGAAGTATGCAAAGGACTTCACATATTTGTGGAGACAAGTTGGAGCATACGACATTGATAAGCACATTGACTTCTTTGAGGACTGTTGTTGATATTTCTTGTTAGTTTTCTGGGTGCCGATAGTGAGGAATTTGGAAGTCAGGACTGCCAACCCAAATGTTAATTGTATCTACCACAGTTCCTTAATTTATGGTGATTTAGACACAATAGTCACAATGAAAGTTACAAGAATTAAGCTGTACCACTTTAAAAATTTAAATGTAGTAACAAGAAGTAGGTCACCTTGTGCAGTTTCATATCAGTTACTTGAAGAGAATCTATCTACCTACCTATCTACCTATCTATTTCAATTTATCTCTCTCTCTCTCTCTATCATCTATCTATCTATTATCTATCTATCTATCTATCTATCTATGTATCATCTATCTATCTATCTATCTATTATCTACCAAGGTTCTTCCCTAGATCTTCAGCCTCTCCCAGTGGTGTTAGTTAAGGAGTGAGTTAAAGGGTTGACCAACTAGAGTATTTTTTTCATTCTTATTTCTGAAATTTAGGCCATCTTTGGTTTAGAAAAATTCCAAACCACTTTTCATGGCTGCCCAGAATCCACGCTAAATGCAACGTGAAAGAAGATGAAAAAGGTATTTCAAACCAACACATACCCATGATTATGAGACCCCGAATCCACTTTAACTTCTAAATTAAAACTTTCACTATTGAACTTAGATGAAAAAATTCACTTCCCTAGAAAATGGCACCTCTGAAAAGAATATTCTCACAACATGTCTTTTTCACATTCAGCCAAGCTGAAGAAAAAAGAAATGGGCCAATCACACATTGCGCTTTGAGTTACAAAGGATGCTTTGGGGGTGAAGGTGGAGCAGATGGCACTTACTTGCATCAGAAGTTGGCAGATGAACCAACAGCTGAGCCTTTTCTTCTCCAGAGAAGCATTAAAGTTTTATTCGCAATTGTACCTGCATGCAAGCCAAGGAATGGGGTGCAGGGGGTGGGAAGGCACAATGCGTTTTAATAATGCAGCCCAAGCCATTTGGGGCAGTTAGAGATTTGTAACAGAGAAAGCTGGAAAATTTCTCTGTTGGTATGGTTGGAAAAAAGCCACTTGCCAATTTTTTTAAGTCAATTTCCAACTCTTAGCCACCAAAGACACACTAAGAGGATGAAACTTGATATACTGGCTAGAACAGGGGAAAATGTTAACATCTGTCAAATCTGGCTGGTGGGTATATGGCTGTTTGTTATTTTGATCTCTATGTCTTTCTGAATGTCTGAGAATTTTCAAAATTAAATAAAATGTGTATGTGTTTAGAATTAGGCCTTGTGTTTCAAATCCCCACCACCTTGTTTTCTAGCTCTTCTGAAGTTCGAGTAGTTATTTAACTTAGCTCCTCAGCTCCTTCATTATCACTATATGGATAGAAACACCCACCACGTGGGTTGATCTGAGGATCCCAGATAATGTAGATGGTGCCTGACATGTGGCTGGTTTTTCTACCGGTAGTGGTTAGCATCCAATTTTAAACCAAAACTCAGCTGAGAGAAACAATCTCCAGGGAAAATTTCTTAGAACTTATGCACTGCATCTGTTCTTCCGGATTTTATATTGACTTCTGGATTAAGTCAGATCACTAAAGATCCGTTTGTCTGAACCGTATCGCTCCTATGGGGGGCCCACCAGGATATTTACCCTTCATCGTCTTTGGGAAAGATGTCATGGGCTTTCTGTGGAGAACACTGTTCAAACACTTCTACAAAACTTCCATACGCGCTCTGTAAGGGTGCTTTGTTGGATGTGGTTCACTCCATGACTCAAGACTCTGCAGTAGCTCCCATGAGAGACTTTCCTACCTGATGTTAACATTTCAAATAATAGTTTCTTCAGAGTAACTTCTTCTTCTTCTTTTTTTTTTTTTTCTTAAAATACGATGCATTGTTAAAATGATTGAGTTTACCTTTTGGGGCTGGTGCCTAGGAAATTGCAAGCCGAATCTGTAATCTACCTGGAGCAGGCATGTGGGTACTTATGGTATGAAGCTTTGCATTTACTTTATTACAAACCCATTTTATTTCCGTACCCTCGTTTTTCTGACTTTTTTTTTCACTCATTTTATTTTTATTTTTTTAAGTTTATTTATTTATTTTTTGAGAGAGATGGAGAGAACAAAAGTGAGCGGGGGAAGGGCAGGGAGCGAGAATCCCAAGCAGGCTCTGCACTGTCAGCGCAGTGCCCATTGTGGGGCTCCGTCCCACGAACTACGAGATTGTGATCTGAGCCGAGATCGAATTGGATGCCTAACTGACCGAGCCACCCAGGCACACCTTTTTTCACTTATTATAAATTGATGTCATATTGCTGTGTTTCGGGTGTTCTTATAACTCATCTTAAGTTCTTCGGCAGAACGGATAACCAGGGTGGCATATACATAAATTAACAAACAAATACTATATAGCAATCATTACTATTGATAATAATAGTAGAAATATGAGGTGCAGCTAGGAAGAGAGAAGGACGAAGGCAGTAAATATTTCGGAAGAAGATGATTGATATCACAGCAAGGCTGAATATTCTAAAATGGATACAAACAATTCATTTCGTATAATGGGTTCATCAACAAAAGTAGTTAATTCAAAAAATATTTCCGGAGACGTGATATGTGCCAGACACGGCTATTGCCATCGCGATAAGACCATGGTGATAATTCCAGAATACCTGGCAGAGTACAGGAAATTGGTTTTAGAAATTGGAATTTGAGAGTAGGTATGACAGAGGGTCATGGATATGGAGACAGAGAGAGGTGCTGTTGGACTGTTATGTCGTTTTGTAAGGGAAAGGGAATAATGAAAACACAAATTGAAAAAAAAAAAAAGATGGAAGTTGTGTTGCTGCATGGCAGAGGCATAGTGCTGGACTGGACTGAGTAATGTATGACTAAGCCATAGGCTGTGTCTGCAATGTGGCCAGAGTTGCTCGGCTAAAGATGGTGGTCTCTGTGATGCAATCTTGGGGAGGGATCTGGGAAGCTAGCTGAAGGCCAGAATCTTGGCTCAGAATGGATATCTGCCGGTCCCAATGTTGAATCCCTTTTCATGGACACGTAGGACATGGCAGCCACTTTAGAGCAGAAGTGATGTGCAAGACCCAAGAGGTAGTGATATCCGGAGTTTTCTCTACTACTTTTTTAGCACTTACATGGGAGCTGGAGAACTATTACAAAGGCCTTGATATAGCTTTTACCATGCAAACTCCAAGCTGAGTGGTTTATGGTGTTTCTTAGCCTAAAGTTGTTGTCTCAAACATCTTCTACATACTTCTGAGAAGATTTATTTTTATTCTAGATCTTGGTTGATCTCTGAAAGCTTTGCCGATGACCTGGGACAATTTAGGAGTACACTGGGTCTCAGGAAAAGATCACAGGAGAAGCTGGGAAAAATCCTCCTGTTTTATAGAGAACGTTATTATTTACAAAACCCATTTACTCTTTTTTTTTAATGTAATTGGTTGTCAAATTGGTTTCCATACAACACCCACTGCTCATCCCAACGAGTGCCCTCCTCAAAGTCCATTACCCACTTTCCCCTCCCTCCCACCTCCCATCAACCCTCAGTTTGTTCTCCGTATCCAAGAGTCTCTTAAAACTCATTTACTCTTATAAACAGTGTGGGCTTCTGTCCCAGCTCAAGGTATAAATATAGTCACCTCTATGTGTTTTCAAATAATTACTTATTCAAATTAATCGCATGAAATGTAGTATGTTCCTTATGGGATCTTCTACCTGAAAATCGTCCAAGAACACTAGGGTATATTTAGTCAAAAGAGATCTGGTACTTTTTACGGTACTAAAGATGGTAGGAAGCAGAGGAGGAAGAGGAGGAGGAGGGGAAGAGGAGAAAGAATAAGAGGAGGGGAAGAGGGGTTGAGAATAGGATCAGGTCAACCACTAATATTGTTTGTTGCAATGTCAGAACTTCCCTTCAAGACCAGTCATGCACATCCAAAGATAAGGCTTGCTTGCTGCTGTTGCTGCTGCAAAACCCTTGCTCCCTTTGTCCTTTCCCAGACACAGTGGTGACCCTCTTTTGGTGCAGGTTGGGAGCTCCTTCACTCATACTTCCTTGCTTTACCGCTGTGCCCAAAGCCTACCATTGTACTAGCTTGACATTCCCACGCTTCCCTGATGCTGACTCCTGAATGTTTCCTCAGCCCATCCCAACAGTCTCTCTGCAACATGGTATTACTGAGACATGGTCTTAGATTTTCCTCTCCCAAAGACCCTGGAATTTTTATGCAAATTGCTCTGTACCTCCACAGTGACCAGCTTTTCATATCACAGGTCTCAAGGAAGGGCAGTCTTCACTGAATCATGCAAGATTTTGTTACACCTTTTATCCCAGACAACGGGAATCTATTCACCCTATGTTTATCCAACTTCATAGTTGGATATTCAGTCCAATATGTCTTCAAGTCAGACATTTAAGAGATTTTTCCTTGAATACAGAAGGTTTGCTCCAAAGTGATTTGGTCCGTATCTCTAGACATAAGAGGGGCTTGCAGAATTTCCGGTATCTCTCTTGGTATCCGCATCTTGTACACATAACCCAGAGAGGCAGCTGGTGCCGTTAATGTCCATCTCATGGATGTGGAAACTGAGATTCAGGAAGCTTATGTAAGTTGTTCAAAGTTACACACTGATAATTCGACATCTCAATACAGTGGCATTAGCTAAGGGATAGAGGGCTCAGCAGTGCCGGGAATTGTAGAGCATATAAACCTTATGGAGTAATAGAGAATGCATGCTGGTTAGATACTTTTGTATTAATGGAATATGTAATGAATATTCATACGGATATGTTTTTATAGAAATATGTTTTGCAGTAGTAGAATACAAAAAAAAAAAAAAAACGAAGGGAAAATTTGTTTTGGAAACATTCTTTAAACAAGATCTTGCTATTTCTAGTAAAAACAATGAGAAATTACAAGAAACCAGTGGAATTTTCTAGAGTCCTTTGAGTCAGCCTTTGCAGGTAGAAAGATTAAGAGGAGAAGGATCTCAGAGGCTTTCTGGATAGTGAAACATTCAGTCTGTGTGACATGAACTATAGCAGAAACTCCTGCTAGAAATAATAGTCTCCTTCCTAATCTCCTAATTATCGATGGGTTAATACTTAGCTTTTACAGCAGAATTTTAGTTTTTCTCTGGGAAGCAATGAAACCAAAACCTTATGTAAGTGAGGGGGAATTCTGCAGACAATGCTTAAGTCACCTTTTGAGATTAGGTGATGGGAGGCAGGGCTTGGCCATACAAGCCGAATCTGCCTGCAAAGTCAACACACTGGGAGTGTGTTGGGAAGAGAGTAGGGAAGAGTGGAGAGAGAGGCGGAGATGTGGGAGGTCTTGGCGATGTACCAAAGTAGACTGTATATCCTTTTTTTTAGGTTTAAAGTAGTCACATCTGAAATATAAATGAGCAAGGTCTATATCCAAGTGAACCGATCTGACTGTTCAGGAAGTCAACAAAAGCAAGGACAGAAGTCCAGCTTAGAAGAGAATGGCCAGAGATGTAATAAGAATCAGATGAATTGAAGTCTGAGTAAGAACTCAGCAGGTACTTAGCACATTATTCTTATCAGCTGCTTGGTGATTCTCTTGGAACTAAGACCATGGTCTTAACGGGACAAAATGATGGTCATAGTCTGACTATGACTCAGGTTGAATTCTTTTGCTCTGTCCTTTTTATCCTCCCAGAGGCCAGAGAACCCTCATCAACTCTCCAATCGTGAGAACTGCCAAAAAGTTAAGAATAAATTAGAAAAGTATACTGATGGAACATCAAAGAGCATTCAACCTTTAACTGTCCTCAGAAAAATTTCTAGCAGTTGCTGAGCCAAATGGTGCACTACACTGTGGAGGAAAGTTTATTCAATTGAAATATATTTATTGAGCATCTAGTATGTGCCAGGCACTGTGCTCAACATTTTTAAAATTTTTTTTCAACTTTTTTTTTTTATTTATTTATTTTGGGACAGAGAGAGACAGAGCATGAAGGGGGAGGGGCAGAGAGAGAGGGAGACACAGAATCGGAAACAGGCTCCAGGCTCCGAGCCATCAGCCCAGAGCCTGAGGCGGGGCTCGAACTCACGGACCGCGAGATCGTGACCTGGCTGAAGTCGGACTGCGCCACCCAGGCACCCCAATCAACATTTTGTACACTAAGGAACAAAACAGACAAAATCCTACTAATTAGAGCTTATAATCTAGAGGAAAATTTCACACACGAAATGAATAAAGCTATTAAGTTGTAATAAATGTTATGAAAGAAAAGACCAGGATGTTCTGAGAGAATAATCAGGACATAAATTTGTTTGAAGTGATCTTACAAGGAGTATTTTTACAAGTGAAGCTTGAACCTGACAGGGAGGGAGAAAGAGGAGTTACCCAGGTCAAGAAAAGATAGTCCAACCAGAGAAAACAGACCAGGCAAAGATCCCGGGACAGGAAAATACATGGTGTGTCGGAGAAGCTCAAAGGAGTCCTCTTTGGCTGGAGGTCAGGAAAATGGCATGAGATGAAGTTCTAGAAATCCCTGGAGCAAGATCATGTGGGGCTTGTACGTCCACTTGGAATGGTTTTAAGAAGGGGAGTGATTTTACTTGCATTTTACAAAGGTCACTGTTGAATGGAGAAAAAAGAACAGGAGCCATCAGACCAATTATGAAACTATTATGAGCCCAGAGATGACGGCAGCTTGCACTGCTCTGAGTGCCATAGAGATGGAAGGAATTGACTTGACTTGAGATACATCTTTCAGTTAGAATCTACATGATCTACCCAGATGGCTGAATTTAGAGGACAAGGAGAAAAGGAAGAGATAATGAAGGAGACAGGAATACCAGTCAGAGACATAGGAGGAAAGTCAAGAGAGGGGTGTAGTAGATACTATAAGAAAATGTTTCAAGAATAAGGAATGATCAGAAATCCTGGGGGGGGGGGGAGGGGAAGAAGAAATGTAGAAAGATGATATTCTTTAAAAATTGTAAATATTTATTTATTTATTTATTTATTTATTTATTTATATTTGAGAGAGAGAGAGAACGTGTGAATGGGAGAGAGGGGTAGAAGGAGAGAGAGATAGACATAGAGATAGAGATAGATAGATAGATAGAATCTTAAGCAAGCTCCATCCTCAGTGCAGAGGCCGATGTGGGGTTCGATCCCACAACCCTGGGATCATGACCCAAGCCGAAATCAAGAGTGGGACACTCAACCAATTGAGACACCAACGTGCTCCAGAAAGATGATATTTAAAAACCTCTTTGGGATGTTTAGAATTGGAGACCATCTGTGGCCGTTGAAAGAGCAGGTTTGTGCAGGAGGTCATGGTAGAGGACAGCTGTTTAACCGGAGTAATGGAAATGGCAAGAGAGAGAGTGAAGATCAGAGGTAAGAGCTTATGCCAAGTTCCCTTTATAGATACGAGTTCATCATTTGCTGTCTAGAGGGTTAAAGTGATGTGTTCCAGATCACCACATTGAGCAAAAGGAGATCAAAGTGGACATCCTCCAATCGCAGAGTCTCTAGCCCATTGAAGAGGGCTATCCTTGGCTTGACCGAAGAATATTACCCTGTCCAATACAGTAGTCACTAGCCACATGCATCTATTTAAATTCATTAAAATGAAATAAAATATTACAGTTTAGTTGTTTAATTGAACTAGCTGTATTTCATGTGTTCAAGAGCCATACGTTTCCAGTAGGTACCATATTGAAGAGCACAGATATAGAACAATTCCACGAGAACAGAAAGTGTTACTGAACAACACCGGTGTAATTTATCACTCCCATTTGGGCATTTTGAAAGTGAGTGATTCATAATCCTACCAGGACAACAGGTTTGAATCATGACAGTCTTGGGAAAACCAGGACATATGGACACCTCAGCTAGATTGAGCATGTTAGGAACTTTGTTTCACAAGACATGAGTAAAGCAAACGGTCTCAACATCTGAAGCCTTTAGGTAGGTGTATGGATGGCCTCTAAGTTCCTCTGATGAGTCTCATTTTCTGATATTCATGCCCTTGTGTAATTATTACACCTTGAGTGTGGGCTGGGCCTATTGACTTGCTTCTAACAAATAGAAAATGGCAGAAGTGATAGCATGTCATTTCCTAGATTAGGTTACACAGAGACCATAACTCTCATCTTACATGTTATTGCTTGCTTGCTGGCTTGCTCTGAAAGAAGCCAGCTGCCATGCTGTGATATAGCTCATGGAGAGACCCATAGGACAATGAACTGAGGTAGATCTCTGGCCAAGGAACTGAGGCCCTCAGTCCAACAATTCGCAAGGAACTGAGGACTGTCAACAACTGTGTGAATAGTGTGGTAGAAAACTCTCCTCTAGTCAAGTCTTAGATAAGACTGATCCAACAGACAGTGGTTTGCAACCTCTGGAGAGATTTTGAGCCAGAGGAACCTAGATAAACCACCCCTGGATGCCTGACATTCAGGAGCTAGGAGGTAATGAATGTTTGCTGTTTCACATTACTACATTTTGGGGTAATTTGTTACACGGCAATAGACGACTAATATATCTGGACTACTCAAGGGGTCATTTTAACAAAACGTTAAGGACGTAGGTGTTGATATGCAAGCATTTTACCTCACTGCCCATCTTCCCCAGACTCAATTCTTCTTTCTCTTTTGTCTTTTTTCTTCCAAAGTATAGGAAGGCCAGCATGTAGCTTGACTGAATGACGCTAAACCTTCAACATACGTTTGCTGACCAAAAAAAAAAAAAAAGAGTAACAAGTAATATAAGGCAGGCAAAGTTTTCCTCCTTCCACCCACCTGCAGCATATGGCTAGACTTGAGTGAAGAATACCTCCTCAACATAAACAGAAAAGTCCAGAGGACTCTCTGGAGAGGTGTTTAAACTGAAAGCAAGTTATTTTCTTGTGCTGTTTCTTTTCTTCTCTCTCTGACATCGATTCTGCTCTTCCTTCACTCACTGCGGTTCTGTGTGTATCGGTGGCCGTGGGCATATTGAATTGTGAGCACAGGCCTTTTCCTCAGCTTCCTTAGTGTTCATGAAATGAGGGTGTGACTGAACAAAGCCATCGGTTTGCGTCTCAGAGCATTCATCACCCATAGTCACTCAGTAAACCTTGATGGAATTCTAGTTCAACAGAGAGCATCGCCAACAATGGTGGTACATGAGTCATCTCAACCACGATGAGAGTAAGTCCGTGCTGTCTTAAATACCCCTTTGCCATAGTAGCAAAAGCCCAGAAGGTCTTGATGAAATCCATTAGAATAGACGCATAATTTCATTAACCCGAGGGGTGTTATTGGCAAAATTACTCCACACAACCAATTTTTATTTATTTATTTATTTATTTTTTTATTCTTATTTTTTTCAACGTTTATTTATTTTTGGGACAGAGAGAGACAGAGCATGAATGGGGGAGGGGCAGAGAGAGAGGGAGACACAGAATCGGAAACAGGCTCCAGGCTCTGAGCCATCAGCCCAGAGCCCGACGCGGGGCTCGAACTCGCCGACCACGAGATCGTGACCTGGCTGAAGCCGGACGCTTAACCGACTGCGCCACCCAGGCGCCCCATATTTTTAAAGAAAAAAGAGATAGACAGTGTGAAAAATGAGTCTAGAAGCTAAAGACTGAAATGTTGAGAGGGTTGGAATTAACATTTGGCAAGTGAATGGTCACAGGCGTCCCAAACCCATTCAACGTGACCATAACCAGGACTTAGGATAAAGGTAGGCTTTAAGTCCCATGGGATCAAAGATAAGTAGATGTTCCAAGCAAGGAAAATAAAATGTACCAAGAGGAAGAAAAACATTTATGATTCTACTGAGACAAATAATCAGCAGTCATCTGATGAGGTCAGGACAAGGAACACCTAGTCTAACAATGATGGCCTGAATCACAGTGAAAATTAACCACCTACACCTATTACTTCAGGGACAGCACAATTACCCTAGCTGGCATCATAAGAATAACATTTCAAACAGAGGCTCACGAAATGTTTTTTGTTAGGTATCCTCTTGGTTTCTCCATTAAAGTCCCTGAGCTGCCTTCTATTTTGTAAATGTAAGTGTCCTTTTGGTATATTCCCTCTCTGCCCTGTATGGATGAGGAAACTCAAGGACTTAGAAAAGCCCTGGGGGAATATGCATGGAAGGTCTCCAGTGATTCTAGAACCGTTTGGGGGAAAATGATTTTTAAAAAACTGAACAGTTTGAGACATGCCTTCGTGAAACTGGGTAAGATAATTTATATAAAGTATAGTAGTAGGATTCAAAAAATGGTTTCGCGGTTCTGATCAGTGCGTAGATTCGGGACGAGGACGAGAGAGGTTACCAAAAGGATTGTGGGACCAAATGACACAGCAATACTAATCTTGAGGTGGCCTAGTGAAGAAGGAGTTGGGAAATTCACCCTACAGGGGGGAAAAGGGGGAAATCCGTGGATTTTCTCTGGTTGGCTGAAAGCTCTGAATATTGACAAAAAGTTTTTCTCTGCCACCCACTAAAACATTCCTATCCCATCCTGCTGTATCTGAACCTGGATTACCGGGCTAACCTTCTCTTTCTCCTCTCCTCCTTAAAGTATATTCGAATATTAACCTCTTTCTCAAGAGCAAACATTTTCCATGAATTCCAACCTCCCTCTTTTCTGCTTGTTCTAGAGTCTCATGATCTTGGAGCTAAAATGGCTTTGTTGACTTAACGTACTTAAAATGCGTAACTAACTTCCTCTTGGTGTGGCTGCATACGTGTCTGCCTTTGGTCCTCGCTAAGCTGAACTGTAAGCTCCCAAGAGGGCAGGAAGTATGTTTTATATTTTTGGTGCTTGCCTTCTACACCATTGTCCTGTTTAAAGCTTCAAACACAGCAGGCACCATGACTATGACGGCTTATGCATTGATGGAGCTCCCCCTGGCAAAGTGAGTCCGTTCAGAGAGAATCTCGATGACAGTAAGGTTGGAGGAGAATATGTTTGAAATGAATGTGATTTATAGTTGTAGTTTAAGTTTTAGAGTGCAATAAACACAACCCTATTCTGAGCTGCTGGTTTGGAAATACTGAGAATATAGAGTCGCCTTTATGAGCACACAGTAGTTACGGGAGGAAATAGTGATGATTAATAGCTTACAATCACAGGATGCAGTCCTGCAGAAGGACAAACCTTTAGATTGAATAAACATTGAGTGCTTACTATCTGCCAGGCACTGCCACATTTCGTTCTCAGAGACATCCTGCCAGGACATCATTAACCTTAGTTCACAGATGAGGAAGGGGAGCCTGCGTGGCTCAGTCTATTAAGTGTCCGACTTCAGCTCAGGTCATGATCTTGCGGTTCGTGGCGTTGGGCTCTGTGCTCACAGCTCAGAGCCTGGAGTCTTGCTTCAGATCCTGTGTCTCCCTCTCTCTCTTCCCCTCCCTCACTTTTGCTCGGTCTCTGTTTCTCAAAAGTGAATAAACATTAACAAAAAATGAGGAAGACGGGCTCTGAGCGCAGTCCAGAGACGGTAGGTTGAAGAACCTGCATTGGAAAAGCAGGTCTCTTGACTTCACCTGCATCAGGTGACAGTTCCACCCGGGGTGCTGATTTTTCCAAGAGAAATATTTTTTCCATGTTTTCAAGTCGCCACAATAAAAAAGAGGTATCGGTTTACCTCTAAGACCTTCTTTCTCACACACACCGATCATGAGTTGCGCTGCTGACCCGAAACAAATATCGAAAGCTAACTACTGATGCGTTTAAAACAAAGACACGTCACCAGTTCAAGAATTAAAGATAGCGTGACTCGTCTATGTTCTTACTCAGCCAAATAAACAAATACATGTGAATATTATTTATGGGGAATAGAACCATTTGGGCGAATATTTCAAGGCTATTTCCAGTGGATACCTGCCTTTTTTGTTTGGCTGGAGGGTCGCTCGGCAAAAGAACCCTCTTTCTGGTTTTGCCGTCTCTGCTCTATAGCTCTTGCTGGGAAGCTGGGTCACTCCTTTACTACTCAATGTACCCAATTCCTCCCCATCCCCCGGAGGCCAGACGGAGGAAAGGCAGGTGAACTAGGCTCAGCTGGTCTGACCCCCTCACCCAGGATTTTGAAGGTCGAGCGGGTGGATCACCACAAAGATGGTCCAGCCCAGCAGAAGCGGTGGACACGTCGGAGTCTGTATTCAGTGGTGGCAGAACTGTGCAGTGGCACTCGTGACAATGCTCATCCCAGGCCATTTTCCATCCCTACCCTCCGTGACCTCCCTCCCGTTTTCTGATCCTGATCCTGTCGCCTCCGCTGTTGATTCCCTTAGCAGTTCCTCCTCGAAATCAGTAGAGCTTCAATTAACTTAAGTGGGAGTCTCGCGACCGGTAACACACGGATGTGATGGTACATTCCGCCCTACACACCATAGTACTAAGGGAAATGACGAAGTTCATCTTCACGTCTCCGATTCTTACCGGGGACATGTGGATGGTTTTCAAAACACGGTGATTCACAGCCCAAACGGATTCTTCTAGGAGCTCAGTGTTAATGACCATTGTCAAAATGGATGGAATGAATACTTGCCGTCTGGGCTAACTGTTCGGCCTGGAGTTGTTGGCTGTTTTCCCGGGGGTGGGGGTGGGGGGGCACATCAGCACAAGGTGCACAAAATTGGGAGGCAGGGAGACGCCGTAAGAAGCGTATAAGCTTCGCAGTCGTTTCCATCCGCACCAACAGCTGTGCGATCCCTGCCATCATCCAGCTTCTCGAAGTTTTACTGTCCTCGTGTGTTCACCGGGAGAAGCCCGTATACTCTTTTCGTTGTAATAAGAGTTCATGAGGTTAAAGCACCTGGTAGAGACCGAAGCAACGTTGGCCAAGTCGTCTCCCCTTCTGTTACGACTTCTGTTAATTTCTGTGTGTGGTGGAAACCACCGTCTGGATGGAAGGGAAAATGGAGGGAAAGATCACTCAACGAGCTGCCCGTCAGAACACCAGGGGAAACATTCCACACACATATGTGTGTCTGCGTGCGCCTACTGGGATGCACATAACCAGTATTTATAATTTTGATTATTTAAGCGTGATCCCAGAGGTCCATGACATGAGGTGCTCCGTAGTTTTAATAAAGTATACAAATGGTCGAACTGTATCCTGCCAAGGTGGTGAGGGAGAGCAAATCACTTAGCTAGTGAACAAACCCAGCTGACTTCCCAGCATCAGCAATTCAGCCCATCTCTCTTGTTTTCTAGTAACTTCTGTATATTGCAATTCTTAGGAGGTGATCGAATTACAGTTTCTTTCTGGGAAAAGGCCTCCAGAAGAGAAGAGATACAGGTAATACAAGGCAAGAGAGAGTGCAGAAGTGCAAGAAAAAAACAAAACAAAACCCAAAAGCCAAAAAAACAACAGCCGCCTGAGTTTTCCAAAGAACAGATGCCTTAGAGTTGAATCGGACCTCACGACGGCTTGGCTGGGAGTTGGTGAAGTTCCACGGTTGTCCTCCATAGAAGGAGGGCTACATGAAAACATTTTAGCAATTGCTTCAGCCTGCTGAACCCTGTGCCTCAGGTGAGAGAATGTTGAAAGAGAGGTCAGTTAACATTTATATTCACATTTCATTGCAGTTTGTGTTTGGGATCGTCTGCTGTCATAGTACGAGGGAAATTGTTGGTTGGCAAAAGTTCATGAACGATGGATATATGTATTTTTTTCTTTCCGTGGGTAGAATTTAATATGATGTTAAGGGGTCAGGGTTTTACAAGGGAAACAAAAGTGGGAATAATAATGAACTGGATTGGCTCCTCAAGGATTTCAAGAACAGTGTTTTCAAAGAGAATCATCAAATCACAAAGCCACGGAGCACCCCGACCTGTCTTCTCTAGTTATATCAGATGATAATTTTACCTGAAGATTCTAAGTTGTGTTTATAATTCTGTCAATACTTATACACGTGAATTTTAGGAAGCTAGCTATTATCGGATCAACAAATAACCCATGAGCTGGAGGTAAGGGATCTGGGGTGGGCGGAGGTGAGGTGAGGTTACTTAGTTGATCTCCACTTGAGGAAAGTCTTTGATTTGGAAAACATGGTTTCTTGGGACTGAGGGAGGTAATGTAATGTGTCCCTTGCCTGTGCTTCTCCATTTGGGAGGCCTCAGGTCTATAAAGCAGGGGTAGACAGGGAAATAAAGCAAGAAGACCTATGAAGGCTAATCAGAAAACGTCTGTAACTCTTAGTTACAGACTAAGTGAATTTCCTTAGTGAATTTCCGTTTGAACGGATAGGAGCTGCTTGAAAGCGTAGCTTCGGTTCTTCACGTGGAATTTTGTGCGATATTGTGTTTTAAGGAATGCAACCATTATGCTGTCTCTTTTGATGGATGAAAAATGTTTCCTCCACAGTGTCTACAATTAACGTGATATTGCTTATTTCCTCTCTTGGAAGGACACATTCTTTTTAAAGGTTATTTATTGCTCAGGTAGGTCCTCTCTATGATTCCTTCCTCTGACGAGGTTACTCGGAATATGATCCTGCCGACAAGACATGCAGTAAAGCTCAGTAGCAGAGAAAATAACAGTGTCGTTAACCTCCTTAGCACTGGAGATAAATTAACACTAATAAGATAGGTACCAGGGTAGCAATTGACTTGACAGAATGAAATTCACCAGCCTAAGGAGGCGGTAGCCGGTGTCATTCTGCTGGACTCCCCCGTGCTGTGTGGACGCCGTGGCTGGGGAGAGGCTCATTCCTGCCTTCCTGATGTTCAGGACGCTGCCTTGAAGAAAAGTCCAGCTGACCCAAGGTTGGTCTCACCCTCCTCTGCCGCCCCTGCTGATGGAAACCAGCGCCACCGTTATTAATTTGAGTCTCCGTGGATCAAATAACTTTTCTCATCTCATTTCATGACAGGATATCATGACAGCTTCATGGTAGATATACATGCCATGACCAGAGTGAGCTCTGCCTTTCTGGAAAGCATTTTGTCAAAATATTGAAATAACGTGCTGCGAGGGGAAATGGGCCACAGTGGGTGTTTTCGGAGAAGCAAGCTAGGAGGGGAGAAAGAAAAGAAAAAAAAAAAAAAGAAAAGGAAAGGAAAGGAAAGGAAAGAGAAGCAAAAGCAACAACGTAAAAGAAATAAGGACATAAAAGGACGCTAGTTATTCAGGGGTCCCCCGGGTCACCTTTGGCCAGCCGTGGAAATGCATTTTAAGTTTTCACTTGTTAATTGAACACTAAATGAATATGGTGATAATTAATATTTTTACTGCTTATTAATTAGGAACCTGTAGCCTGCGTAAGCTACCTAGAAAGATGATCTACGAGGCATGACTAAGTTCCCCACTGTGAATTGATGGTGCCTTACATGTGGAAATATAAATATGTTAGTCATTTTGCTTCACTATTAGAGGAGCTTTTAATAAACTGACAGGTCTTCCAGTTCTTTCTTTGTCTGCTGGGAGGGACTGCGGTTACACAGGAGGGGGACTCTTTTTTTTTTTTTTTTTGCTGTTATTTACTGTTGCCGGCAGGCTGAGACAGCGTGCAGCCTACGGTTCACATCAGGTCCGCCTCTGAAGATCCTTTGTCCGTGGCATGTGGAGTTTTTCAGGTTTGTGCCTTCCTCCAGTTGCCAAAACATCTGGTTCAGTTTGGGGGAAATATTTGTAGTTATTTTTCCATCCGGAATTAATTACTGCCACTGGAACATTAATGGGTGCCCTGCTGGCTTAATAGATTTTATCTGTGCGCCCTCCTATCTGTGAAGTGTCACCGACAAATCAGAGCTCTGTTCTGTTGTGACTTTTCTAAAACGGCCACAACCTGAAGAACTGAGGCTTGATGATTCAGAGGATGAACAGATAACGGATTTGTGAGACAGGGATTCTAATTTGCAAAGATGACTTTGCTACTTCAGCAATTTAACATTCATGGAGGAAATCATCGAATGTATCCCAAAATTCATACCTTCAGTAAACTAGGCTCATAGCAACCATAGGAGTATATGGTTTAATGTTAAAGCTATTGTGCTCTCTATTTCATGGGAATGTTTGCTTGTTTATTTGTGGGGTTTTTTTTTTGAATCTTTCAAACAACAGGTTGTATAGAAAAGACGACGAAGAAGGAGTTACTATTTATTGCTCTATATAGCAGGCACTGTATTTAATGCTTTACATGTCTAGTAAAGCATAGTATGAGGTAGGTATTATGATGGCCCGTGTTACATACAAGGAATTCAAGGCTCACTGAGACTGTAACTTGACCAAGGTCGTGCACTGAATAAGTGGAAGGAGGACCAGGATTTGAACACAAGTATGTTGGACCTTGAGTTCACTCTCTTGACTATAATGAGAATAGTATACGTTTACCACCCTTTTATCAAACATCTTTTAAACACTTACGTTCTGGGCAAGTACTTGTGCTGGAGGCACAGAAGGGGAACAAGACGAGGTTTCTGGCACCTACCAGAGTGCCTGGCAGGCCACACAGGGTCTCTGTGGCATCATATAGAGGCTGGTAGCTTGGCTGTAATTCTGCAATGCTTTCTAAGGGCTTAAAGCTTGATCCCCCAGAAGGCCTATCCCGTTTTAACTAGAGCTATGACTATTGTTGAAATAAATGAAATACATCTTTAAACCGCCTAGTATTCAGTGAGCAAGGCAGCGTGACCCCTTTCAGGATGAACAGGATTTGCGTCTGCATCTCTGGTCATGCTCTTCGGAAGTTGTTCAAGCTTTTGGAGACATACTTTCCCGTCGATAGAGTGGAGATAACGCTGTTGCCTTCATTGGGTTCCTATGACCGCCGGACGACATAAGGGACTATCATTTGGCATTGCGCTTAGCATATCGTTAAATCTTAGAACCATCATTGGTCTCGTTATTAGGAAAAGAAAAGAATATCGTAGGAAGTCACCTCTTCTCCATGTGTTCACTCCAGCCAGGTGTGTCTCATATATTTCAATCTGTGAATTAGCTCTTCCCCAGAAGGGCATAAAAGCTCCAGGCGCGAGGAAGTATAGCTTAGTACCTCACATCTGCTCGGCGTATCTCCCGGCTGGCTTGAGTTCTGTCTTTATCTTGCTCTATTTCTGCATATTCCTGGGTTGTTCATCTCCTACGGAGGGTGGATCTCTGGATTCCTGATTTTTTTTTTTTTTGGCTTATCTTCTGGATATTACTGACTGATTCCTTTACTCACCTCCTTCTTTGAAAGTATGCTACCATTTTGGATCTCCAACAGAGAACTTGGGCTTGTTCTATTCTGCTGTGGCTTGTGGCTGCCCCTGCCCGAAAAGATCAAGATACCAGGTTATGTTTGATTGGAGCAGGGGCACGTTTGAAAGTTGACAAGTTAGCCTTCACCTGTATTACCAACAGACAGGTCAGGTAGGATGCAAATGTTAATTTTTGGAGGAAATTTTAAAAAGTAAAGAACCCTCTCCCCACCCCCCGACGCCCACGTGCAACACAACCAACCAAACACAAAATTTTTGGAGGAGACATGTTACTGTTTTGCTGGAAGAATGTTTTTTTTTTTTTTAATTTTTTTTTAAACGTTTTTATTTATTTTTGAGACAGAGAGAGACAGAGCATGAACGGGGGAGGGTCACAGAGAGAGGGAGACACAGAATCTGAAACAGGCTCCAGGCTCTGAGCTGTCAGCACAGAGCCCGACGCGGGGCTCGAACTCAGGATCATGACCTGAGCCGAAGTTGAACGCCCAACTGACTGAGCCACCCAAGCGCCCCCAGTTTCCCCTATTATTAACGTCTCCTTTTGTTATCATCTTAGTGTGGTATATTTGTTACAGTGGAAGAAAGGATACTAACACATTGTTATTAATTAAAGTCCATAGTTTACGTTAGGGTTCACTCTTTGTGTTGTAGAGTTCAAAGGATTTTGACAAATGAATAATGTCAGTTGTCATGGTGGATACGGCCACCACAACAGGATCATACAGAATAGTTTTGCTGCTCGAAAAGTTCCCTGGGTTCCATCTATTCATCCTTCTCATCCTCCCTTTAAGTCCCTGGAAACCATTGATCTTCTCCTGTCACCATAGTTTTGCCTTTTCTGGAATGTCATATAGTTGGAATCATACGATAAGTAGTCTTTTCAGATCGGTTTAGTTCACTTAGCGAAATGTATCTAAGATTCCTCCATCACGACTCAGCCCCCCAGGCGCCCCTAATTTGCATTTTCTTAATGACATGTGATATTGAATATCTTTCTCATAGACTTATTTGCTATCCGTGTATCTTCTTCAGTGAGCTGTCTGTCCAGCTCTTTTGCTCACTTTTAAATCAGGTTGTTTATTTTCTGGTTGTTGTTGAGTTTCAGGACTTCTTTGTATATTTCCGACAGCAGTTCTTTATCAGATAAGTGCTTTTCAAACGTCTCCTCCCAGTCCGTGACTTGCCTTTTCATTCTTTTAAGTGTCTCCTGCAAAGCAGAGGTTTTACATTTTAATGAAGTCCAATTTATCAATTTTCTCTTTCGTGGCACACACTTTTTTGGTGTTATATCTAAAAAAATCACCATCATATCCCGAGTCACCTAGATTTACTCCTGTTCTATTTTCTACACATTTTATAGTTTTGTGTTTTACGTTTAGGTCTGTGACCCATTGGGAGTTAATTTCTGCTTAGTTTAAAATTTTTAAATTAATTTTTTTATTTTGAGAGAGAGAGAGAGAGAGAGAGAGGCAGAGAGAACATAAGCAGGGGAGAAGGGCAGAGGGAGAGAGAGAGAATCTCTCGGGCAGGCTCAGCGCAGAGCCCGATGCAGGGCTCAATCCTACAGCCTTGGGATCATGACCTGAGCCAAACTCAGAAGTTAGATGCTTAACCAACGGAGACACCTAGGTGCCTTGATATTTAAAAATTTAAAGTAAGGTTTACTACTGAGAGGGTTTGAGAATCATTGAGATAGAGGAGCTTGAGAACAATGGTCTTAGATATGGGTAGTAAGTTCCATACTTTGAGTTGCTACTTTTTTTTTCTCTTCTCCGTGAAGCTATATTCCAACACAAATGTGCAGTGTTTTCATTATGGTCGCAAATGTTATCGGAAAAATAGAGTGAAAATGTTGAGATCTGTTACGTAACTCCAGTCCGTTTTATGGTCAGTGAGGAACGGGTACCTCAACTCAGACTCACCTATAACTACCAGCATTACCTGTAATAATGTCTATAATTACCAGGATTATCAGAAAATGAGGATCAGGATTCCACTTAGTTTCTGTGAAACTGTTCTAGGCAGTTAGAATACTGAGTGCTAGAATCTCATGCCTCCGCAACCACGTAGTGACGTTAAAAGATGAGAACTGTGATGTGATTCCCCTTACACTCTCTGTGTCTACCCTGATGTAGAGCCCTGGGTTAATTTAGACAGCACAGACCCAAGGCCACTGGGGGCTATGGAGGTGCACAGCTGATATGTAGCCCATATACCAGGGGATATGGTAGCCTATTTTCAGGATTCAGAAAGTATGAGAAAGCCAGAACTTTCTACACAGTGCTTCCCAAACTCCATTGTGCATTTAAGTCACTTGGAGATTTTGTTATTAAAGCGTGGATTCTGATTTGGTAATTCTGGGGTGGAGCCTAAGAGTCTGGGCTTCTCACCAGGGCCAACTTGGCCATTGGATACTCTCGAAGGGGCCTCAGACAATGTTTTAATTTCTTTTAAAATCTGAAGGAAAACAGTTGAACTTTTAGGTTGAAGGAAAGGTTTTCTATATAACATTAATGTATCTGTCTTTATATTAGCATAATCGTAAAAATATACTTCTCAATTTTCTTCTTGAGAGGGACCCATGAAGACAGACGCACCGATGGCCCAGGGAAGTCATGAGGAAATGCTGTTTCTAACTTCTAGGTGATAGCAATGCAGCTGGCCCAGGGACCACACTTTGAGTAGCAAGCTTTTATCAGGTTCTCTTTCTTATAGGGGATGATGAGAAGAATATCTAAAGCCATGTAGCATTTCTGGGATTCTCTACTTATTAAATAAAGTCTACATGCACAGGTAAGATTCTCCCACTTGAACCTTTTAATAGAGAAGGCACTTTCTCCAGTTTTCATGGCATTGACTTTCTTGACTCTCAGTGTATTTTCTTCCTTGAATGGACTCCTCAAAACTTTGGGCCCAGAGTATATAATCAACTAAATCTTTCGACTGCTATTGTTGGCTTTGGTAGGTTTCCTTCGACATGGGCATTCTCAATGTGATTGGGAAATATGTTCAAGGCAGTCTCTGAAATGTCTTTGCTATTTACTCAGGATTTCTTCTTTCTCCACCGAGAAAGCAAAAGCCATTTAACTCCCCCCCGTTCCTGTCAGCCCTTGCCTTGTCCTAAATTAAACAAATATTCGTTAAGTATTTATTCTATGCCTTCACACGGTCCCTGCCTTTTGGTTGCTCTCTTAACTTCTTTTTATTTGAGTCCCAGAAACTTCTAAGTTAAGGAAAAAGAAGAAGCAAAACAAAATACCAACTAACTTACCAACCAACACAACTAACCAAAAAAAAAAAAAAAATCCACCTAGAGAAAAGAGGAAAAACTCTTACCTGGATCACTTTTCCATTGTCTGTGACAACGGTTCCGAAAGTGTGGTCCCCAGACCAGCCACGTCAGCATCACTTGGAAAACTTGTTGGAAAATACAAACTCTAGGACCCACCCCAGACCTACTGAGTCAGAAACTATAGGGGCGGGGCATCGAGCTGAGTTTTAACAAGCCCCAGGTGATTCTGATGCAAGTTCATGTTTGACAACCACGGCCCTAAAACATTCGTTCTTAACTAAGCTGCAAAATAAAATCACCTGGAGAGCTTTAAAAAACACAGATGCCCGGGCTCCCGTCCAGACATTCTGATTCAATTAGTATGTAGTGGGGCCTGCCCATGGATATTTTTAAGGAGCTTCTCAGATGATTTGAATGTGTAGCCAGGGCTGAGAACTGCTGTGACATCTGTTTCTTTACATGAAATTCTTCCATGGCAGGTGTGTGAGTGTGTGTATCTGTGTGTGTCAACAACCCTGTGTGAGCGTGCACGAGCCCTGAGTCTGTCTAATTACACTCATTCTTAGAAAACTGCCTGTCACAGAGACGGTTCTAGAATAATCTAGACAGTGGTCAGCAAACTGTGCCTGTGGGTCACATCTAGTCCAGATGCTATCTTTGGACTAAGAATGAGTTTTTACATCTTTTTTTTTTTTTTTAAACGTTTATTTTTGAGACAGAGGGAGCACGAACGGGGGAGGGTCAGAGAGAAAGGGAGACACAGAATCGGAAGCAGGCTCCAGGTTCTGAGCCCTCAGCCCAGAGCCCGACGCGGGGCTCGAACTCGCGGACCACGAGATCGGGACCTGAGCTGAAGTCGGACGCTTAACCGACTGAGCCACCCAGGCGCCCTAAGTTTTTACATCTTTAAAGGGTTGTTAAGAAAAAGAAAAGTATGTGGCTGAGACCACATGTAGACCTTTACCCGTAACATGAAGCATGTAGTCCTTTACAGACTATTTTGCTGACCCTGCTGGGAAATGCAGCAGGAACATCTATAGAAGAGTTTGTAAGCTGGTCTTAAAAACCAGAGCAGCAAACAAAACAGCTACAAGTGTAGGACTGTAAGCTCCTTAAATGACGTAACACAGGAGGGAGTTAGAACTCACCTCGACCTTTAAGCATTTGGATAGGTAGAAGGAAGAGAAAAGCCGTTTTGCCTCCTGGAAGGGGTCAGTCAGACGTCAGGAAACTCAACTTCAAACACTCCCCTTGAACTTGGAACACAGTGTTCATAACATTGTTGGGCTCCTTTATACGGAATACACATACAGAATCACAGGGCTTTGCAGCCACGGTTATACTTTATTTTAAAAGATGTATCAGGAGTATGTTTTATTTTTTAAAAAAAAATATTTATTTATTGAAGAAACCTCTACACCCCGGGTGGGGCTCGAACTTGCAACCCTGAGATCAAGAGTCGCACGCTCTTCCGACTGAGCCGGCCAGGCACCCCTAGTTTTCCTTTTTAAATTAATTAATTAATTAAGGTAAGTTCTGTGCCCATGCTGGGGCTTGAAACAAATGTCTCTGACATCAGGAGTTGGATGCTTTACTGACTGAGCAAGCCAGGTGCCCCAGGAACATTTTTAAATAAACGTTTATTCAATCTTTGAGAGAGTGTGAGCAGGGGAGGGGCAGAGAGAGAGGGGGACAGGGGATCCAAAGCAGGTTCTGCACTGACAGCAGTGAGCCCATGGTGGGGCTCAAACTCGGGAACCGTGAGATCACAAACTGTGAGGTCATGACCTGTGAGATCATGACCTGAGCTGAAGTCGGACACTCAACCAACTGAGCCACCCAGGAGCACCCCCAAGGAGAATTTTTTTAATGAGAAGTTTTAAGTGTCCAGAAAATTGGGGAAATAGTACAGAGTTCCCATATACCTCCTTTCTCCCATGCTCACAGTTTCTGGGGTTGTTAACATCTTGCATTAACATGCCATATGTTAGCGTCAATGAATCATTATCGATAACTTGTTATTAAGTAGACTCCATAGTTTACATTAGGGTTCCCTCTACTTGTACAGAAAGTTTGGTGGTTTTGACAAATGTATAATGATGTGGAACTACCATTCTGGTGTCATACAGAATAGTTCGCTACACACTACCATTCTGGTGTCATACAGAATAGTTCGCTACCCTAACAATCATCTGGGCTCCCCCTATTCGTTCTTCTCTCCCTTCCCCAAGCTTCTGGCAATGACTGATCATGTCACCGTCTTCATAGTTTTACCTTTTACAGAATGTAATCTCTCTGGAATTATACAGTATGTTGCCTTACGCGCTGGCTTCTTTCACTGAGCAATATGTTTTAAACGTTCCTACATATCCTGATGTGGCATGATAGCTTCTTTCTTTCTTTCTTTCTTTCTTTCTTTCTTCCCTTTCTTTTCTTCTTTCTTTCATTATTTATTTATTTTAAGAGAGAGAGAGTGAGCGGGGAGGGGCAGAGAGAGAGGAAGACAGAGAATCCCAAGCAGGCTCTATGCCCGTCAGCACAGAGCCTGATGTGGGGCTCACACTCACAAACCATGAGATCATGACCTGAGCCAAAATCAAGAGTCAGACGCTTAACCAGATTAGCACCCCCAGGCACCCCTTGTTTCTTTTTAGTGCTGAATAATATTTTATGCTATGGATGCCTTTTTTTTTCTTTTTTCTTTTTTTTTTTTTTTTTTAGTTAGATCGTAGGGCAACCCATCCCAAAGCCTGTCTCATTCTCCTTAAAGTGACTTCTTGCGTTTTTATGGCCCACCTCTCCCTGCTGGAATGTAAGATCCATGAGTATGGGAACCTTGTCTATTTCATGCAATCCCACATCAGCACAGAGCACAGGGCTTGGTATAGAGTAGGCCTCACACAGAATATATCGCGAATGATGCTTCGTAACTGCTGTTTTTACAAAAATGCAAGAAAATAAACAAGTTTGTAGGTTGAATGTGCTCGGGGACGGTTCCTTTTAACTGCAGGAATTATCAAAGTCCTTAATATGCTAAAGTTCTGGCTTGATAGGTAAATGTTATATGTATTATAATGTCAAGATTCCAAAATATTTCTAACCACTTGTATCAGATGCAGATGCTTCAAGGCAAAATCATAGATGAAAGTTTATAAGGAAATGGAGCCTGTGACTTCCTAATCAACAGAGGCAGCTGTATGTTGACAGGACTTGGTATTCTCTTCATTGATATCCCTGTAGTTCATACAATTGATTGTGCATAATATAATCACGGAGGTTTGTTATTGCTGCAGTCACCGGAATATTTTTACATTGTTTAAAATGAGACAGAGTCGGTCTTCCAAGAATTATTCTTATCCCTGATTAAAAGGCCTCCCAAAGTAGAGCCTAGTTTATGAAGCCAATCACTGAGGAAAAGTACCCAAGTTATCCTAATATATAAAATGTAATAAGCCACGGTGGTTTGGAGTACTTTAACATCCTCTTCTCTATTCCGGTGGGAAATGAGAGGTCCCTGGTGTCATTTCATTTGGGGAGAGCTATTCAGCCCAGATAATCCTACAGTTATTCAATTAGCCAAACACCATCATTCTTACTTTTTAAATTAGTTGGAATTCTCTGGTGAAAATCAGTCCAGGTTGAAAACCCATCCAATCATCCGACAAAAATTGGACTGCCCTCTGAGTTCAAGGTGCTGTGTCAGGTTCTATGATCAATAGAAGACAAGTGAGAAATGGCCTGGCTCCCCCAACACCTATAATCTAGCTGAAGAGTCAGCCACACCCCTAGTTTCCAAAGGGGCCTTGAAGCAAGAGACTTACTAGAAACACGGACAACAGAAAAATAATAACGTGGATGCTTATTATTAAAAAAAAATAGGGAAAACCAGAAGGTATTTAATCATCTTTGTCCCACTAATAGAAATTTTTCTATATAACGAAGAAGAAACAGGTAAAACCCTGGGAAAGCTCTGAAAAGTGTTGTTAGAAAGCTTAATGAAAGGACATCCTCCATGTGCTTCCAGAAATGGCAAATGGTGCCATATGCCTCACATTTTCCAGAAGCAGGTACGGAGAAATTGAACTTGCCCTGCATGAGAGTTTGGAAGCAACCATTCTCTGAGGATTTCAGTCTTCCTTCAGCTGTGATAATTGGCAATCGCTGAACAATCGAGAAGTCACATGACTAATGAAATGACCAAAATCACTGTATTGATTGCTCCTGTTTGGTTTCTGTTATTTCAGCTATCAAAACAGAATCTAATCTATTTCGTAGTTGACGGCAATGACTACAGCCCAAATGTATTTGATTGGGAAGTATTAAACACAGGTTAAGTGTTGAGCTCAGTGAATCTAGTCTGTTAATGGCAGCTCGCAATAGGAGATTGTAGCCCAGCTTAAAGCATCCCAAGTTTGCAATTTTCAAGTATCTTCTAGTCCCCATTAGGAATGACAGGTGAATAGCCCTTACCTTTTCTTCACAGTTTGCCCGTTTTTCTTTTTCTTTTCCATGACTTAAAAAAATTGTTTTAATGTTTATTTATTTTTGAGACAGAGAGAGACAGAGCGTGAGCGGGGGAGGGTCAGAGAGAGGGAGACACAGAATCTGAAACAGGCTCCAGGCTCTGAACTGTCAGCACAGAGCCCGATGCAGGGCTCGAACTCACGGGCCGCGAGATCATGACCTGAGCCGAAGTCAGGCCGCTTAACCGACGGAGCCACCCAGGTGCCCCTTTCCATGACTTTTAAGTAATCTCTGCACCCAATGTGGGGCTGGAAATTATAACCCTGAGATCAAGAGTTGCATGCTCTACTTGACTGAGCCAACCAGGGTGTCTAATTTCCATGCCTTAAAATTTTTTTTTTTAATGTTTATTTACTTTTGAGAGAGAAGGAGAGAGAGAGAGGTAGAGTGTGAGTGGGGTAGGGGCAGAGAGAGAGGGAGACACAGAATCTGAAGCAGGCTCCAGGCTTTGAGCTGTCTGCACAGATGCGGGGATTGAACTCACAAATACGCAAGATCATGACCTGAGCTGAGGTTGGTCGCTTAACCAACTGGGCCACCCAGGTACCCCCATGACTTTTTTAAAAATTATTTTTAAATTTTTAATGTTTATTTTACTTTTGAGAGAGAGAGAGAGAGAGAGAGAGAGAGAGAGAGAAAGTGGGGGAGGGGCAAAGAGAGAGGGAGACACAGAATCCGAAGCAGGCTCCAGGCTCTGAGCTGTCAGCACAGAGCCCGATGCGGGGCTCGAACTCACGAACCATGAGATCATGACCTGAGCCGAAGTCGGTTCTCAACCGACTGAGCCACCCAGTGCCTTCCTGCCATGACTTTTAATAACAGAAATTGCTGCAAAGTGAACTTGAACCTCAAGAAGCATCACAGGTTTTCTTCTATTCTTATCCCTGATATGATTTTCCCCATCCTTATTTCTATTGCTTACCCTTGAATTTAGGAAAAAAAATACTAAGGTATATATATCCTCTGGCAAGAAGACACCTGGTGGTACAGAATTCTCCATAGAAACCTACATATTTTCACTTGATTTTTCTAATTCTGAGAATGCCTTTGAAATGCTGAATCCTTAACTTCACCAAAAGTTCATCCCAGTTAACAGTCTGGTTACAACAAACAAGAGAAAGGATTCACCACCTGAGAATAATTTCAACAGGATGCAAACGGAGCACTGTTTTTCTTTACCTAAAGTGTGAGTCACTCCACCGTCCTGTTCTTTGCCTTGCTTTGGGGAGTTAATGTTTTACAGAAGTTCTAGGGGTGGATTGATTTGCTTAGGTGTTGGTTTCGCTTTGATGTGCAATAGACAGATGCTGTCGACGAAGTTGGTAAGACAAGGCAGCCCCGTCCGTTTCCTGGGGAGCCTCAGGACTCATTTCACAAGTCATCCATTAGAAAACCAAACCCATCTCAAAAGAGACCAACAACAGTACTCAGAGCTCTCCGAGGCAGAGGAGAGCAACCCTGTATCCCTGGGGGCAGATAAAACTCAACCTCTGAACCTCAAAGAAGGCTTTTGTGCTTGGAGGGAGCAAATTTATGACAGTTGATGAACCAAAGAAGCCATGGGCATTTGAAGGAAAAAAAGGTTAACTGAACATTGTCTTTTTGTTGGGTATGGATTTGTTCTTTTTGTTCTTCCCCTTTTGAAGTATTTCTAAAGGGAAGAAAGTCTCCCGCTCAATCACATTTTTTTAAAATAATATACAGCATATTCTAAAGAGCACATTGGAAACCTCACACCCACTAGGTAAGAGTTCCAGGACTGTACTTGAGAAGGGGAACTATACTAGTTGAGCAGTAGATAGTCTTGGTGTGAGCCATGGTCAATAGTGGAAGATCCATGCTGATCCTTTGAAAGTTCGGGAAATCTATAGCCAAGGTCACAGCTTGATCTTAGCCAACTTCAAGCCTCTGCATGGAGACAGCAAGGAGCTTCTGTGTCAGTCAAGAAGGTGGTCAGAAATCTCCAGTCATCTGAACCCTGGGATTATTATTCAGAATCATCAGGGCCTCGAAAATACATTAATAGAAATATCGGTCCTCAGAGGTGCTTAGGTAAGGTGAACAACCTCTGATTTGCACTGCTGTTCAAAGAACCACCTGCTAAAGAATGATGATGCTTCTTACAGATAGAGTCTATGGAGAAGAATTTAGAGCATCTAAAAAGGCAACAGTAGCATAAAAAAGAAAAAAAAGACAAAACTGACTGAAGTTCATCTGAGAGGCTAATTATTATTTAACCTTCATCTTGAATACCTAGATTTCTGACTTCCTGTCTGTACTACGTGTTTCTTTACCCTAATCTTGCCTACTTTCAAGCTTGACTTTATTATGCCCTTAACCTCCTCTTCCGGCTCCCCCAGAATTGAAACGCTATTCTCCTCCCAGCTACCCCTGGTACCTCAGATTCCACTGCCATCCGAGATGAGTCTGTTGTGACAAAAAGGAGGGCATTTGGGATTTACAAATAAGAAGGTTCAAAATCCACTTTATTCCAGCCTCTTCTCCCCCTTGTTCAAGTAACAAAAACACCGTCAAACATTCAGAAGTTGACGTGTATAGACTAAGTGCACAGATAAACACTCAGGGTACGGTTTGTTTGTTTTATTTTAAATTTCTGATGAAACCCAAGAAGGTCAAGCCCAGGGCCAGGGTTTTTATTACCTTAGAACAAGATTCCTGTGTCGTTAAAATAAGCAGGCGCCCACCTGAGGTAATATTGGGCGTAGAGGTAGTATTTCGAGTCCACAGAGCATTCTTGCCACCGGCCAGTGTCACCCTGATTTCTGAGCTCTTTATTCTGAGATGATCAATGCCACAGAGAGTTCTGATTCCTAGAGGCAGCTTCAGTGGGATAGGGCAGATGCCGTGTCAAGAAATGTCAGACTCTTGGTTTTCGGTGAAAGGTATCTAGTGGTCCAGGCAATGGAAGAGAATTGAACACTTACAGAGTTGAGCGATCCGGACCCATCAAGGGTAATATCAGAATGAGAGTCCTCCAACATGAGCATATTTCACCGTCCAAGCCTCCCAAGCCAGAGCATTTAAAAAGTTAGGTCGTAAACCAGGTAGAAAGGTTGAGCCCTAAGGACTTTTAGAAAACAATGGTTACAGCATCAAAGAATCATCTGGCTGAAAAATTGCTCTGCCGGATTCTGGGCTTCTTTTGTCTTTTTTTTGGTGAAATCTTCCAGACCTGTCTGCTCCCACAGATAGCATGATCTAGGGCAAAGAGTATGTGACTAGGAGTCTGCCCAATTTGGATACTGACAACCCTTCTGGAGCATTTATTCGGTGGTACTTTATATGCAATCTCCTTACCCTTCCCTGTTTGCTTCTGTGCCGGGGTTAGTATCTTTATCACACAGGTGCAAACGCTGAGCCTCAGAGAGGTTCAGTAATTTTTCCAAAATCACAACGCGAGAACATGGTGTTTGAACGCATCAGTAATCAGTGGAAACTTAAACTGTGAAATGGGAACTGTAAAATGGGAGGTGGCTCTGATGATGGAGGGAAACACTGCATGACGAAGCATTGTAAGAGCGTCCCAGCTCCGTGTAGATGTTCACCTCTTTTCAAGCCTGCCTCCTCTGCGCTCCAGCCAGAGCTGGAACTCGGCCCTGTGTCAGAGGAGCTTGTCCCATGCAGGGGATGGTGAATAACTGCCCCCCTCCCTGCCCCTGCGGGCTATGGCTAACTGGGGAATCCATAAGATATCATGGGAGGGTCGGGGGTGGGGGGCGCCTGGCTGGCTCAGTCTGTAGAGCATGGGACTCTTGATCTCGGGGTTCTGAGTTCAAGCCCCATGTTGGGCTTGAAACCTACTTAAAAAAAAAAGAATTATGAGAAGTCTAGACCTGTGTTGTCCTCTATGTAGGTGCCAGGCGTAGCTGGCCATTGAGCACTTGAAATACGGCTGGTCCAAACTGAGACATGCTGAAATTGTAAAGAACACACCAAATTTCAAAGATTTGGTCCAAAGAAAAAGAATGGAAAAAACCTCAATAATAGTGTTTCTATTGATCACATATTAAACTGATAATATTTTGAATATCCTGGGTTACATAAAAATGTTTTTAAATTAATTTCCCCTTTTTCTCTTTATTTTTTTTTTCACACAGCTTTTAGAAAATATAAATTTAGGTACAGGGTGTGAATGTATGGCTTGCATTATATTTCTGTTGCACAGCAGTGGCCCCACAACTTTGTGACTTGGTTTCCGTCTTTTAAAGAGTGTCTTCTTAGATGAAATACACACATCTCGATCTATGGTCGAGAGTCCCGGTGCCCTTGGGATTAGCATTTCCCAGAAACAAACTAGTATGTTCCCGACAGCTATATACACTGCATCAGAAGTGACTAGCTTTGTTAAGTGTCAACTGTTCTTTAAGTTTTAAAACGATAACATGGAGTTTGAAGGTGTCTTAAAGATGGCAGGAATGTCCTGATGGGAAGGGGAAGAAGAGCTACGAAGCACAAAGAAGCTACCCAGCATGCCGGCCATGACAGGGGACGCGGGGGGCGCTGGGTGAGTGGGAGCAAGATGTACCCAACTGAGGAGTAGTGTTCAGAAAAGAGATGCTACAGGCTTAGATTAATCTTGGGTTTTCTTCTAAGAGGTCTCCTGTCGCCATTAACCTTGAAGTTTGTTTTTTTTTTTGAAAAGGTTTAGTTTCACAGCAAAATTAAGTTGAAAGCATAGTTTCCTAGATAACCCCCGTCCCCACATATATACAACTTCCCGCACTATTAGCATCCAGTGCCAGAGAGACATACTTCAGTCCATAAACATGCAGAGATGCGTCATTATTACCTAAAGTCCATAGGAAGTTTCATGGTTTTTTTGTCCTTTAGATACTTTTAATTTTCTGTATGTATTTGTGATTATATATGTATATGCATATGCATATATGTATATATATACATATGTATATATATACATATATGCATATATATACACATATATACACACATGTATATATATACATATATACATATATATATACACATATGTATACATATATATATATATACACACATATATACATATATATATATGGAGTTGGCCCCCAGGTTTGTTGAAATCCAAAGCCAAGGTCTCCTCCACAGGTCAGGAAATGAATGAAAAATTTCAGAGCGTGAGATCCAGGGTCAATATATTTGTCTGGATGCAGAAAATTGCACAATCTCTGCAATTTTCAGTTTCCATTCAGTTTCCTGCCATTCAGTTTCCTCATCTGCAAAATGGGAATGATACTATTAACCTCAGAGAGTTGACGTTTGCATGAAAATGAGAGACCACTGCATGTTTGATCCAGAGCAAGCACTCCCTAAATGACAATGATTATGAATTCGCTAAATAACGCCCGTTTCAAAGAACCTCTCTTTTGAACAATGAACGAGTCCTATCTGAATCGCTTGCCAGCTTCTACCCAGGGCTTTGAATCACATTCTTGCTTGATGAACTTCCAATACGCTTGTCTGGTTCTTGCACACGGCAGCTGCTTGGACACCGCCTTCCTAGAGCTTATGCTCCCTTGGTCTTGGAAAGGTCCAGCCTTAATCTTTAGTAAATCTAGCTTGAAAATTCTGTGGTCTTGGAATGTTTTACAAACCTTCACCACTCTCTAACTAACTGCTCTAATGAAGAGAAAAATGGTAATTGAAATGAGACTAATTAGATTGTCAATTACCTGCCTCCTCACATAGGTAATTGAAATCCCCCTAATTATGGTGTCTGTGTGTCTAGATGCTTTGTACTGAGGAATTATTAATGGAAAGCAGCTTTAGATGAAGTAACAGGAAATCTTGAAAAATGATTTAGAGAAAATTTGCTCTAAAGCGTTCGTTCTTTCAAAGCAAAGATGTTATATATCCAATCCAGCAATGAAGTCATCAAGGGGGAAAGAAAATCAGTCCAGTATTTTGCCTTGACTATAAAGTTCAGCTTTAAAGGCAATAAGATGATATTAAACCTTGTCCTTGACCTTAATTTCTATCTGCTATTTACCCCCTCCCCCTTTTTTTAAACCTCCCTTTGGGTCCGTGGAATTCTTTTTGCTTGGAAGGAATCAGCAGGTCCTTAGAGGACCTCAGGATAAATATAGAAAGTGGGATTTGCAGATGAGGCACAAAAATGTACACAATATTAACTATATACATCAAACAAATGACTTCCTCTGAGTGCCCACTAGGAAGAGCTTTTATTGAAGTGGCTTCAAGGGTGAGTAGGGAAGGCAGTTTTGATTCCGGAAAAAAAAAAGTCATAATGATGAAATCCTTAGAATTCTCACAGCTAGGAAGGTGGTTTCCAAAGTTAAGCCAAGTAAATTCTTAGAAACAAAGCCTCTTCCATACCCATTTCAATGTTTTCGTAGAAGAGTTTCCTTAGAGTTGAAAGGTCACACTGATGATTGTATTTGTATCGGGATAATTTTTAAAGCTTTTTCCATCACCGTGACCACTGATAGCTCACCGGTTTTATAATAACCTTGAAGTTAGGCAGCAAAGATCTCATGATCTCCGTCTGAGATGTGGGGAAAGCACAACATGAAAAGCTGAAGTGACTTGGCCAATGTGAATTATTGAAGACAATCGGGTAATTATCTTATTGAATAGAGTCTGACTGAATGGAGTCTTGCTCCTTCCCTGCTTGGCTTTCTGTGGCAAAGCGGGAGGCCTGGAGGGTCACCTGGCTGGCTTAGTTGGTGGGGCATACAATTCTTGATCTCAAGGTTGTGAATTCGAACCCCAAGTTGGGTGTAGAGATTACTCAAGAATAAAATCTTAAAAAAAAAAAAAAGAGCAGGAAGCCCGGTTGAGTGAAATATCATTACTATTATTATTTTAATCAAGTGAAGTTGCAAAATAAAATGTGCCTTCCCTGCTTCCCGTTGGCAGGCTACCATTTTGTGATTTTGACCCATCTCCTTGTAGCTATGTAAATGTTAGGTACCTTGGAAGTTTTAATATTATTCTGGTTTTACACTCATCATGGAAAAGCTCCTGTGGGCCCCCAAGAGGGAATTGACCATGACAGCATGCTATTTAGATCAACCCCAGATCTAGAGGATTGTGAGGGAACGGCTCGTGTTTTGGCCAGTGCATGACTAAAGCCAGGCTCTTACTCCAGTGACCCAACCCCGCACCCCCACCCTACCCCAGCATGGTGTTTATGCTTCAGAGATAAGGCACTCATGGGTTCTAACCATGGGAGTCCAGGAGTGAAGAAGCACTATGGTCTGTGACATCTGGAAAATGGCGGATGGTGTCCTTGCACCATTGGGTTTACTCTCAGTAGCAACATCATGTGACACCAAGAGCTGAAAGTTGTGTCCCTCCCCGCGAAATGAAATGGTGGTGCAATAAAATCATTTTAGTGAGCAAAAATCAGTATATTTTTGGAATAAAAATATGATGTAGTAGGAAATAGCAAAGTACAAGCAAAACGAATGGCTTTGAAAAAAAAATGTTGAGAATCTCTGATGTGTAGATTTAGCGGAAAACCCAGTCCCCTCTCTAGAAGGTATTTAGAGGTAGGACTCTATATTGGACTGAGTAAGTAACCTGATTCTTGCTTATTTTAGTAGCAAGTGGAGACCCATGCAGAGATACTGGCCTTCTGGGGGAATGAGTGGGAAAATGAGAGTTGAATAAGTACATTTGACAGGAAAAAAAAAAAAAAAGCAAAAAACCACATTGTCTTTGATCCTCAAGCTGGGGAGGTGGCTCAGGCTGGTTATAATGACAATTAAATACCTTTGTTTCAGGAATTCCTAAAACTGCTGGGTGGCTTACATGGTTATATTCTAAAGTATGATAAGGCATCTCAAGTTTTCTAATCTTCATTGTGATGGGCTCAATCAATGAGGTGGGGAAATTTAGTTAATAATTTTCCTTCCTCCATCTGTTCACTCTCTCTGAATTACAAAAGCCCAATTAAGCACATTTCTATATAGTCAGAATAAAAAGGACTGAAATTAAAAAAAAAAATAATTGCATACTCGTAATTTCTAGTATGTGTTGGGTTGGAGAGAGAGAAGGGAAGGAAAAAAAAAACCCGTGAGCAAAAAGTGTCTTCGGGCTTTCTGGAAACTGCTAACTGGTTCACCAGCTCACCTAGTAAGAATGATTCAAATTGTGTTGATGTTAATTTCTGTTTCAGATGTTAATATCTGCCTTCTTTTTGTTGCTTTGGGTGTAGGCCAGTGATGGTTTCTGATTGCACAGGAAACTGATGGCATAGCAACGCTGTGTCATGGTGGGATTTGATAGATGAGCTGTGAACTTTCTCATCAACTCCGAGTACCTCCCGTTGGCAGTTTCGGCCCTCAACCTGGTTTCCTTCCTATTGCATACTCCATTTCTCTCAAGCGTCTGTGTTGTACTTTCTCTGGTTCCCAGCTCTATTCATCCATCGAATCACGGGTGCATCATCTATTAAAGTCCTGCTGTGTGCTGAGGGCACAAGGAAAGGAAAAGGAAAATTATAAATACTCGCCTTCGGAAACTTACAGGCTCCTTAAGAATCTCCAGGCTCAATTCACTATGAGGAGCCTAAGGCACAAACTCCCTATCTGCTAACCCAACAGCTCTTTTCAATGTCCTTCTCCCCCTCCATCTTCCCACACAATCAGGGGTGATTGTGTCACTGTTCTGACCAATGAGGTATCAGAAGAACCTGATGAAGGGAAGGGGGTCCTAGCATAGGTACTTCCTGATAGAAGACAGGAAAGTGGCTGGCACTTCTCACACTGTCTTTCTGTCTTGAACAAGTGGGGACACCTGGTGCCATCTTGAGATCATGAATTGATAATCCGGAAGGAAAAGTCAAGAGAGTAACGGGTTCTGTCTCAACTAACACTATTACCCACCGTTTTGAGACTGTGTGTTATTTATTTAAGGCCCTCTAAGCCAGGTGAAGTTTGACGAACTCTATCTCATCATTGATCTGGCTGTACTTGACATTTTCATGGGTTTTTCCTTTCCTTCTATTCCAGTTCTAACCATTCCAGTTCTATTCCATTCTAACTTTGACCTAATCCTCTAGCAGGTTATATGATTATCATTTCTACTGGCTACCTGGAAACCTTGGGTCTTCCACACCTTTTTGGTATCATTTCTTTTTTCCCCTTTGTCACTATTTAAAAAGAGTTTCACTGGGAAAGATAAAAGAAAAGCGAATCAAAACATTGAATTCCACAGCAACTTGGCTTTACATGAGATTGTATGTGATAAGTTCCTGACACATAGCAGGTGCTCAACAAGTATTGATTTCTGTGGTTTTTCTTCCCTTGGAGCTGAGGCTGCTCATCTTAAGTAGCTGAGAACTAGTCATGATATCATGAGGGTGGCATAGGAGTTGACGCAAAAGAATCTATTCATTTTCATTGATTTGGCCTCAAGAGCACTGTTCTAAACTTCCCTTTTCAATGAATGAGCATTTCTCCTCTCACATACTCCTTTGTGTGGTGTTGTAGAAAGAACCCATGACCATGGATTAGGAGAACTGTGTCTTAGCCCTCCATCAGCTAAGGGCTCGTATACACCTGAGTAGTTCACATCAGTTTAGAGGCCCCATAGGTGCCCACCATGGATCAGTCTCTGCTGCAGCCTGAAACACAGAGATGAGCAAAGAACTATCGTTTCTGCCATTGAAAAACTTCAGTGTTCTTAGAAAGAAGAGCTATCTGAACAAATTATTCCGGATCAGTATTGTCTACGTGTTGATGGAGGTTCACACAGGACCAATGGGAACATAGAAAAGAATTGGGAACATAGCAAAGAACATAGCCCTGGAATTGGTCTTGGAGTTGGAGGAGATAATGCTGAAGGTGAGGACTGCCTCACTAGGTGAAAAGGGGGAGGGGGGCCATCCTAGGAGAGGAAATGGCATGAAAAAAACATTTTCTCCTATGTAAGTTGGAAGTTTTGGATTGGCGATTCACAGACCTCTCTTAGCTTCAGTGTGTCATTCGGTATTTGCTTGTCTTGTTTCTTTGGAAAATGCATGAGTATGTATTTTCCCAAGAGCTATCAAAACCAAGAATAGAAAGAAAGAGTAGAAAGAAAGAGTCTGTGTCGGTAGAGCTGTCCACAGCCATTTCGGCATCTCTTGTTTTGGCTCTCAGGTTTTACGCGAGTCAACGGACACATCCACAATTTCATTCTCTTCTATGAATACAACTTTATCAACTATGTAAAGCGTTACAATGGGTTTGAAGTGGCTATTGCTATATTTTGGGGGTGGGGGATGGACTGTGAACATTATGCAGTATGAAGGGTCTATAAACTTAATTTAAGAAAAAAAGACTCCTCTAAAGTTAGAAACAAGGGACACTGGAAGTTTCTGGGTTGTAATGGCTCATTCTACCCTTGACTAAGACAGGGTCTTGTAAATTGTATCAGTGGGCTAGTTATGGAGGCTGGAATATAATCTCCAGGAGAATAATGTCTTGTTCATGTTATATCCCTGATAACTAGAACAATGTTTAGTACATGTTGGGTGCTCAGTAAAAATCACTTAAATGAGTAGGTAGCTGGGATGATCTGTTTCTGTGATCAACTGCTTGGACCACGAGCAGGTCTTATAGGTCCAGAAGGCAGTAACAATTCCCAACCTAAACTTTACCTCACAGGATAAGGCAGCTGGGGTGAGCTTTCCAATGTATGGAGACCCCAAATTTCCCCAAATTCCCTTGCTGAATAAGAGATATTGAAGGGAATTTTTTGTTCGGTTTATAATCCATTGGAGTCTTCTTCCCACATACCTTTGGCTGATAGGTTGGCAAATTCAAGTTCAGTACAGCCAGAGAAAAGCAGCCTTGGTCAATGCTCAAAAGTATAAATCTAAAGATAGATCACCCTGTCGAAGCTGGTTGCTAACAGAAATCCCATAATATATGTCTCATCAGGTACACGTCGGATCTGAAGTTTAAGTGTTCAAATGCCACCTTGTTGATTGGCTGACCTCTGGTTTAGGCAGGTGTTTTTATGCATGAACTTTGTGTGAACTTGGAGAGGCGAAAGAGTGATCTACTAGTGGGTGAGGGTTAAGGGAAGTGACCTTGCCTGGGCCACTGTGGGTTCCCCGGGGACACCGGAGAAGGCCCTGTCTTACATTGTCTAATAAAGTCCCGTAAAAGGGAGAATTAGTCCTAGTGTGGTGTCAGCACAGCTATAAATTCTTATGCAATAAGAAAATAATAGGACGCTATTAATTCAACCATTCTGGTTGCTTCTGAAATAGGATTTAAGTAATATCATTGATTCATATTTTCAACCGCTAATACATTATTTTCGAGAACTATTAACTGCTTTAAAACCAGCGTGCCATAATACAGTGGGACGAGTTAGTGAAATATTTCGACCGATTCCAGCAATTAACTTCATTTAAAGCTACTCGGCACATTTTGGAATTAAGAAGTATGCTCTGGAATGACTTAGAGATAAATGAAAATGAGACAATGAGTATTTTTGAACTTCATCAGTCTTGCAGGTGAAAGTTGGGTCGCATTTTCCTCCAAGAAAAGAAACTTCAGTAGACATTTAAAATGTCAATCTCTCATATATTTTGTACCTTTGAACCAGAGGAACAAGAAAAAGCGTAAGCATTTATTGAATTCCTACTTTGAACAGTACATTGTACTAAATACTTTCACTCTATGGGCTCATTGAACCATGATCTGGTTGAAGTTGAAATAGGCTTGCTATGTTCTCCTGCTCGAGACCTACGGTCTTAACAAAAAAACGACATCCACACCAGGTTCTATGAGTAGGAAGGTGTGGTGGAGCTTGGGAGGTGGATAAATCCCTTCGTCAATGCTCTGGACTAGAAAACAATGCAGGTGTCTTGTGTATATGTGTTAAAAAGCAATAGCTTAAGCTGTTAAATGTAAAAAACAATATCATGGCAAACAAAATGTGTTGGTCTCCAGACACTGAAAAGGGAATAAGGAAAGAAAAATGTTTTCACTCAGTAAAAACTGAAGGACAGGGAATTCCAGCATTTTGTACAACCAAGAAGCATATGTGTGTGTGTGTGTGTGTGTGTGTGTGTGTATGGTGTTAAGAGTGGTTTGGCTGCTGGAAGGGTTGAAAATGAACTGAAATACGAAAGAAAAAACAAACAAATACACAGAAGGAAACTGGCATAGAAGGTTCTGCTGGCAAATGGAAAGAAATGTCTAGAACAGGAAGTTTTAATGACTCCTTCTTCCTCAGAGCTTACACTGTCAACCACTCCTGGTAGCCAGGGGACCGTGTAAGATCGGCCTGAGATGTGTTTGAATATTTTTCTGAGAAGTCATCAGATTAGCATCGAATGGGTGTCTGTGGGGCTCTTTCAGGTTGCCAAGGAACAAAGACACCACCAGTAAAAGGCATTTTCTAAGGGTTCCAACGCTCAAGCAGTTGAGTACTTGGGTCCTTCTCTTGCATGAGGGGCCCTAGCAATGTATTCTCATGGTCTTGCAATTCCTCACCTTCGTTAGTGTGGATCCAGCGTGGAGAGTCATATGGGATAGTTATCCAGAGTGTTTAAGGGCACATCCTAGAACAGAGAATCCTTAAGTGTGCTCGAGTGTTATAACTCACCTAAAAATGAAACTATTCTCTCAAATTTGACAACAATTCTAAAATCTCACGTTATTACCAATATTAAGTTGTGAAGTTGAATTAAAACTCTCTAGCCTATCAATTTAATTTTTTTATTAACCATGTTAAAGACTGATTTATCTTTTTATTCCCTCTATAAAAAAAAACACTGTTACAAAATAATTGCCATATAAAAAGCAACCAAAGAGAAAGCACCGTCGATGTAGGAAGCGTGTTATCGAGGTACATCAGCCAGTTGTGTTTCCGGATTTTCCAATGTTTGTAGTGTTGGTGGTGATTTATATCTTTAATTCAGATAAATATCACTTCCAACCTACTGTTAGGTTCATAAGTTTGTATCCTTTTTCTTAAGAGGGCTCTTGTGACCACATAAGCTTCAGGACTCACGGATTTTGGATATTCCACTGGGAGAAGCAGAAAATAATCTCATCGGCCAAAGGGCTCTGACTTAAAAGACAATAAGGAAACAGGAGAAGTTGCATAATTTCTTGAGCCCAGGGCAAAATGCAAACACAGGGCTCCTTGTTCAGAGTTCATGAAGAATTTCAAGATGGCGGCAGCAGCATTAAACCATATGCTGTGTCCCTCCTTGCCCAGTACGTGAGCCTACAAAGGTCCCACACCCATGAAGCTGGCCCTGACAGGAGAGTGGTGCATGGTTACACTGCTTGTCTGGTTCTCTGGTGCCTACCTCAGCAACAAGGATCTGAGGTTCACTCCCAACAGCAGCCATTATGGCGACAGCTTTATGGCTCTTGCTTCTGCCAACAAATGGATTCAGCTCTGCTCTTTTTCCCTGACTTTTACCTCCTGATTTTACATGCTTTTATACTTCTGTCTCCTACTGTTTCTCACATTCAAATTCTCTGAGAGAAAGAGAGGGAGAGCAAGAGCGAGAGAGAGAAGTGGTTAGGTTAATTCGTAGTTATCCAGAATGAAGCACCGTATTGGGTGGAATTCTCACGTGCAGGTGTTTCATGGACCACTAGGCAGCCTATAAATAGCTGCTTTGGGTCAGGTAACAATCTTGGTCTAATCAACTTGTGGCAAGGGTTGCGGTGTCATAGCAAAAACTCGATGACTTATTTGCTTCTAACTCCTTCACGTAGAGCCGTGGACTTGGCAGCAATGGGAAGCTTTACAGTGGGCAGGACGACTGGAAGACATTGGACCTGCTCTGTCCAATCCAATGTGCAAAAGGTCCCATGCTAAGCTCCTGGAAAAATATTTAACCGTATCATATATTGCAGTACAAAAGCTGAGTTCTGCAAGTTAAAAAATACTGTGTTCCCAAATTGGGGTGATTTGAACATTGGAAAAACAGAATGTGAGGCTGGCTCCCTCTGAGAATCTCACTCTGCTTCCTTATCAGATTTCAGCCTTCTGTGAAGGCATTTTCAAGTGGCTGTAATTGCCTGCCGGTATACACTTTGTACCCTCATAAATCTTCACTAGCACAGAAAAGTAAATTGTGTTGTGTTTGAGAATTCTTTGGAAATGTATTGCTGTTGGGTAGTGACAGGGATCCAAGGTAAAGGAGAAGGTGCATTCTCAAGGTCAAAGGCGCCAGTCCAGGCACAGGGGTGCTAAGGGATGGCAGTGAAGGCAAAACCCAGCCGAGGAGCCTTTGAGTAGCTATCTTTTCTCCGTGGAGCAAGGGCATGTGGATGGGACAGCTGGGGCTGACGGTCCCACAGAGGTGATTTAACCAGTTTCCGCCTGGAAGCTGCCGTGGGGTGACACCGTTCTGTGCATCGGAGCGTCTTAAACTGGTTGACCCTCAAAAGCTCCTGGGTGGATTTTTGGAAACACAGCCTTCGAAAATAAAATCTCAGTCCCAGCGATGTAGGTGTAGCTAGGAGCCTCGGTCTGAAATCAGACTATTGGTCCAAATTTCAGTTTGAGAGCTTACTGGGTGATTACTCTCGACTCTTGTTCTCTGGTCTATAAAATATAGGCAACCATCGTACCTTTGCCATCAGGTCTTGTGAGATTACAGGAGAAGATGAGAATGTCAGCAAAATGCATAAAACTTTGGGAGTGCCCAACACATTCTGATTATTATTTTACATACACATAGTACAACCGTGTGTAATTACGGAGGGAGGGGCTCGCACACAGGTTTCTGTACATACGTACACAGAAACGCAGGTAAATTACATTAAGGCTTAATGCACCATCAGAAAGGGGATACTTGCCTATAAAGTTTCTTTTGAAATCCGCTCTTGAAAGATGAGCAGCGTACCCTTGAACATGTGTTAAAAATTAAGTTGGAATCCAAACGCAAGATGCTTACAAAGAGGCATAAGTCATATATGGAGGGACTCGGGTTTTGACAGACAACCAAAAGGTAAATCTAATTTATTTCAGGGGAAAAATTATCCAGAAGCTGAAGCAATCAACTCCTGAACTGCCAAGCAGAGGGAAGAAAACAAGCTGGGCAAATATAAGGACAGTGTTTCCCGGGCAAGAGCGACACGGATTCATTGTGCTACGGGGCAGGAGTGGAGAACAGCAGCGAGGCACCGTCTTTTCTCTCCGATTTACAACTGTGCCTCTCTGGATTGTCAATTCCTGCAGGGCAAGGACCAGGCCTGTTTCACTCCCTTGAGCTAGATCCTCACATATCGCCGTGTGCAGATTAGCATTTAATAAGTGTTTGGGAAGATGACTGATAATATGGAGGTGCACTCGGTAATTTAAGGCAGGGTGTGTTGGTAGCAAGAAGTTTTATTTCCCTTCCTGTGGGAACCCCTTCTCTGCTTGACTTTTCCTGTTGATTGTAGGCTCCCTTGGGCAGGAAACTTGTTTGTCTGTATGTTTATTAAGAGGCATTGGGCAAATTGTGACGAAGTACACAGTGATAACAGGGAGTAAAAATTTCATGAGATGCTATCGAATGATTCATCAACAGATAGATCCAGGATAGTACCACCAACTGCTACATTAACTAGTCATGTCATAACACCATCAAAATGCTAATTAGATTGTCTGGCATGATTTGTTATTAAAACAAAATCAATCCAAGTTTCCCATAGTTCTTGAATTTGAATAGTTTTTCCCTCTCGAATACTTGCTTCAGGGTGTGTTGGGTACCATTTAGTTCTTTTGCTTTGGAGATAAACAAAGCTTTTGTGCATCTTCTCATTGCTCCTATGGACCCTCCCCGCCACCGCCACCCCCCCTCCCCCAAGCACTCTAAACCTTCGACAGAGGTCCGAGTCTGCAGAATAGTGAATCGAAATCACTAAGAGAGGATAAAGCATGGTGTTAGGAAGGTGCCAGGAAGAAGAGACTGCTCATGTTGTCCTATCTTGGGATTCAGCCAGGGCTGACGGGCTGGCTGCTTGCAGCTGGACAAGGCAGGTGGGAAGGACTAAGATCTAGAGCTAGAGGCATCCATTGGCATAGGCTAGTCGCTGGCAGGAAAATAATAAGGGCAGCCTTGCACAGAGGAGGTCTGTCCAGCAGGCCAAGTCTGGTATCTTGGGGACAGAGGCTTCAGACGCGATCAACCATAGACAAAAATTCAAGCTGAAAGAAAGGGGCTGTTCTAATGAGTAGGAATCACTCAGCCTTGGAAGGGGCAGGCTGCCCTAAATTATTTTTCCTAAGTGGTCACTGACAACTTCTGCCTCGGAGTCTAGGCAGAAGCCCAGCTATTGAGATGCTGGGGCCCACATGGTCGGATGAAGAGGGAGAAAATGAGGGGCGCCGGTCAGAGCTGGGACGCTGTGTCATGGCTGAATTGACTGCAAGATGGCGTACTGGGCCCCAAACAGCGTGGTTCCCGCAGGGCCAAAACGATTGCTGTAAGACAGGAACTGGGAGCAGGGCTGAGCCTGTAGAGACCACGTGATCCCACTGGGAGAGAGTCTGGCAGCCAGCATGGGCCTGGGATGTGGCAGCCAAATCTTCTGCTTTGACTCCTGTCCCCAAATGTCCAGAACCGTGGAACTGGCCATCATTCTTGAAGGCAGAGACAGCAAATGGTGATGCCGAGAGCACGTGCTCTGGAGTGAGATGGTTCGGCTTTGACTCCTAACCAGGAATGCCAGATTTAGTAAAATAAAAGTACGAGGCACCCAGTTACATTAGAATTTCAGATAAACAATGATGATTTTCTTTAGTATAAGTATGTTGCAAATATTACATGTCGCAAATATTACACACACACACACACACACACACACACACATATATATATATAGTGTAAGTGTATCCCGTGTAATATTTGGGACATACTTACACTAAAAAAAAAATTGGCCATTGTTTATCTGAAATTCTGATTTAACTGGGTGTCATGTATTTTGTCTGGCAACCTCCTCCTAACTTATACTTTCTAGCTAGAGGAACTTGGGAAAGTTATTTCATACCTGGCTTTCCTCATCTGTGGAATGGAAATGATCCAAGTCATACGGTTGTTGTGAGAACTGACTGAGATAGCACATGCAAATTATTAGCAATAAATAGTACCTGGCACAGAGCAAGTGCTCCAAAATGACTACTTTCGCTTTTTATGGCTCTTATCACTATATCTGAGAGTCAGTCTGAGTTACTGGCGTCTAGTAGGATCTTTCCATTTTTATGGAAAAATGCAAGGCAAGCCTTCAGGAAACTGGTGAAATATTTTATTCATTTCTTTATTCACAACTCTATTCTCCCCCAAAATCATACAGATCTTACAATAAAAGAACAGGTACGCAAACTCAAAGATAATCGCCAAAAGAAAAAAGACAATCACCAAGAAGTTCCATAAGAGACAAAGAGAAAACAGAGTTCCACATATGGCAGCTGAGTAGAAAGTTAAGTTCTGAGTCTGCTAATAGCTCTGTGGAAAAGGAATGGTGGGAAATTGGAAAGTGGTTTCAACACACGTTTGCTGTCCCCCAACCACCCCTCTCTCTACCTCTTTGCCCTCCTGACGCCCCATTTATATATGTTCTCCTGTCGAGCCTTGCTCCAGAAACACGCCTATCCTAATATCAACTTAAGTTAGTAACTTCCTTCAAGAGTATTTCCACTTAAACTCATTGTAAACACAGGACTTACCTTGTGTTAGAAAGGACTTCTGGTGTTAGTGCTTCATGGGTAGAGAGAGAGTGTTGTCTGGTGCTAGGTTTGGGGTGGGGAGTTTTCCAATCAAAGCAGCGGCCCAGTAGAATCACCTGGGGCTCTAGGTGATTAAAACCTACAAGCCCAGGGCACAACTTACACCAATTTCTTCAGAATCTTTAGGGATAATACCCAGGAACAAGATTTTTTAAAAGTTTTCCAGGTTATCCACCTTGGGCAGCCAAGGTTGACAACCATTGAGCTAAGAGGACTATACCTCTGTGCAAATGATTTACATGGCAAGACTTATGAGATAACCATATAATCCAGGAAATAATAATAACCACGATTTTAAAATTTTTACCATATGTCTGTTACATGTATATACTTCCAACCCTTACAACACGGAGGAGTGTTTTTATTCACATTTTACAATGAGGAAACAGAAAATTATAAATCATGCAGTAAGTAAATGAGTCCAAAAGCAACTGGATGCTTGACTCCCAAGCCAGAGCCCTTTGCAGTAAGTCATATCGTGGAGGAAGGCGGAATCTGTTCTTTTGGAGACCACACTCAGTGTCCTTTCCTCGGGCCTTATTTTCATCCGTGCCTGGTGGTCATTCAGGTCTGTGTCTTGGGAACTTGTAGGGAGCAAGCTCTGGCTGGCCTTTGCTCTGACATTTTTAATTCCCCATGGGTGCTCTGTCCCCTCTGAGGACGAGTCAGAGAGGGGAGAGGAGCCGACACCCTTGTTTGGGCTTTGTTGGATGAACCTGTCTGAAGACAGACTTGTGAACGGTGCGCCAGGGTTCTTGGGCTCTAATTAAATAGGGTTTTGCCTGACAGGTTCAGCCAGTTAAGCAGGACTTGATTGCATCTGTGCCAACGACAAAGCGTGAATAAAAAGTAGGAGCAAAATCAGGCACCCGCAGATCATTTCAGCCCTTCCCATTAGGGACCAGTTAACTATTTTACCAGGGAAGCCCTCTTTCCTAAAACAGAATGTGACGCTGTCATATTTCATTACTAGGCCGTGCATGGAAGGACCTGCCAGGTTTATCCAGATTGCCTGTTCAAACCCTCAACCTGCACGCCTGTATGTGTGCACGTGTGTATGCATTTGTCTTCATTCATGCATTGCTCATTTTTTTAAATCAATTTCCCTGCTTATTAATTTGATCACACAACCCATATTTTTTGAGCGCTTGCTGTGTGACAAGGTACTGTGCTAGGTTCTGGGTGATCCTTCCTAAACAAGACAAAAATGGTCCTGTGGCCATGGAACTCGTAGGATGGGGGGGGGGGGAGGGGAGAGAGCTCACCAGTAAACAAACAAATTATACGTTTTACCCATATAATTATCTACTGCGATAGAGGCTATTAAAAAAAAAAGAAAATGGGTGTTATGAGCAAGAAGAGATTAAATTTTTGATGGATAGAGGGGTAACTGGTAGGGCTGTGTCTGGGTAGTCTCCGCTGAGAAAGCTGTATTTGAGCTAAGCTATAATTTCGCAATTAATTTTTTTGTCTTTGCGTCATATTGTCATTGAGTATTTTTCTAAATTCTTTTATCTGTTTTATCAAGAATGGGGGGCACCTGGGTAGCTCAGTCGGTTGAGCATCCAACTTCGGCTCAGGTCATGATCTCGTGGTTCGTGAGTTCGAGCCCCACATCGGGGTCAGTGCTGTCAATGCAGAGCCTGCGTCCTATCCTCTGTCCCCCTCTTTCTGCCCCTCCCCTGCTTGTGCTCTACCAAAAATAAATAAAATAGTTAAAAAAAGAATGCCAATTGTACATACATTTCTTTGTGTTTTCCTACTTTTCATCTGTAGATTTTTGAACTAAGGGTGATAGATTATTAGATTAATAATCCATATTAATATATTATAATATAATATAAATCTAATCTAATTATAATATAAATATATTTAAAAAATACAGCCCCAGCATCCCACAGAAGATCATTGTAGATTTGATCCCCCTATTTTTTTCTTTTATAAATCACCCTTTTGTCACCATTACCTTCTCATTTGGGGATATACTTTATCGTTTGCAAGCACTTTTAGGTATATTACTCCATTGATCTTCACCAACAGCCCTGCAGGATACAGAGAGCATCGCCTCTGTTTCAAACAGTGAGAAATCATAGTTCTAGAGGGTCAGTGTTTTGTTCAAGTTCCTATGGGCTAGTGAGTACTGGAGAGAAGTCAAGAACCTAGGAGTTTTTTTGCTCCTAAGCCAGGAATCTTTCATGCAGAGTAGGCAATTATAAACTTTTCTCCTTCTCAGCCTCTGCCCTTCTCCCCACCCTGCTCCCCCAATGCACACACATTTCTCTCTCTCCCCAGTTCAGAGCATTTTGGGGAAAGACCGATTTAGAGGTTTCGTTTCTTGTGTGCATCACCATAACTCCAGAAGAAATCTGCCTGGCCCCTGTTCCAGCTTTCCAACCTAGAGTTAATCAATAAATAAACCAGTAAATAATGAAGTTCAATATATATGTATTGGCTGCACTGGTGATACATTGCTGAACAGATAGACAAGGATTCCTGCCCTCACTAAGTTTACATTCTCCCAGGAGAGGCAGTCAATAAGTAAATCAATAAATATATATAATATGTCAGATGGTAAGCTGTGGAGAAAAAGAAAACAGAGAAGAGAATTAGGGAGTGCTTGGGGGGAAGGTGTCAAAATTTTAAATAAGATGGGCAGAATGACCTCCCTGAGAATGTGCTCTCCGTATAGTCCCAAGGTCATCTGGAAGAAGAACGTTCTAGGCAGAGGGGACACGGACTGAGCTGCTGGCCAAGGTTCAGGACTCATCTGCCGAATCCCACTCTTGAACTTGAACTCTGTTTTTACAAAGGCACAATATTAAAAATGCTGGTTAGACACAGTCGAAATCATATTTTTAAGGATTAGGTTCTATATTCAATTTCACTGTGGGCTAAATAGCCTATTGTGGGCTGTCCAGAATGCCAAACCACCATGAATAATGTTTCCATGGGAAAATGTTTTCTGAGTTTCAACCCACTGACTTACAAATGAACTTAGGAACAGAACTGGTTAGTAAGCTGAGAGCTGGCTGTGTTAATTAAGGGGCAATTCTACCGCATCTCCCTCTTTCGGCTTGGATAGAATGCTATTGACTGAGCCTCCACCACTCTGACATTCTTTTTCTGGCCTTATCCTTTCTCTAGCCTTTTTGGTTCCAACCTGTATTTTCCACTTCCCCCGCAGGGCTTCTCTTTTTGCCCTTAGATCTTTGAATAATCCTTCGTGAAGCCATATTGAAAGCCCTTGATTCCCCTTATTCTCTGCCTTCAGAAGAGCTGCTGTCTATCTCACCTTAATTGTAGTGTCTCAGAGATTTCCCAAGGCTTTCTTTCCATGCACTTGGATTTATTTGTATTATTTCACTGTCTGCTTCTGGCAATGGCAGTGCATTTAATGCCAGTAATGAGCATTGCACCTGGAAAATTCTGAGCCACCTCACAAATAGATTAATGAATATACGTTGTATGTTTTTATGAAATTAATGACTACCTGCTCTCCATTAAATGGTGAATTCTTAAAGTTCCTTTTCTCTGTAAGGAACGCTCCACCGTCTGTTTGAAATTGACTGTACATGTTCATAAAAGTAATTGGCTAGGCTGACTTTCTTTTTCTTTCTTTCAACTCTGCCTTGCACTCCGTGGAGGTCGGATGGATGGATAAATAGTTTTGCGCCTACAGAGAGGCACGATGGGGTGTCAGAAATCTGTAGCATCAGAGTTAACAAATGAAAGGGAGGTGGGGTTTGGGGTACCTGTACACTGAGAAGGCTATTTCAGATTATTCTGTGCATTTGCCTTTGGGGTTTGCTGGGTCTGCATGGAAGATGGAAGAAGGAAGTACATATATATATATATATATATATATATATATACCCAAACTAGTGAGCACAATTTTCTGTATTCCAATTTTACACAGGAGACCAGTAGGGTCAACTACACTATTGTGGGCTGGCCACAAAGCAAAGCCTAGAAAACAATCATAGTTAACAGGTCATGAGCGCCTGCTATGTTCCAGTTACATAGGAATTAGCACTTTTATTTCATAACCTCCTAGGTGAGCCCCAGAGACACAGAGGTCAGGTCGCTTGTCAAAAACCATCCAACTAGTAGAGTCAGAACTTGACCCAAGGCAGTCTGATTGTAAAACGCAAACTTTTAACCACTACCCACCACTATTGCCTATGGAAGATAAAGGAGAACAGAGATTTTCCATTTTTTTCTTCTTCCCCTCAGTGACTCTCAACAGAGGCTCAAACCCAAAACCACTTTGATAGCTCACAGATACCGGTCCTGGTACTGGCCCTGGCTTTCTAACCAGTATGCATCAGAATGGCCCACAGGCTTTGTGAAAACTCAGAGTTCAGGGCCACCCTAATAATGGTGCAGCTGACGCCAATGCTCCTGAACTGGGGTGTGCACTATGAGAACCCTGGGTGAGGTCCTCCTCGTAGACCCCCATGGGTTAGTAGCATTCGTAATGATAACTTTGCATTTTCCCCGCACGTTGCTGCTTCCCAAGCCTTGGGTCAATAGCGTCTTGGTCCTTAGCGCAGTGCTGGGCTTTACCTCGGGCAAATGTTAGTTCCACTGCATGGATGAGAAAGTTAAGGTTCAGCGACAGTAACTGGACAGTAAGTTCCACATTGTTTAGCACGCCAGTGGCAAAAGCTGGAACTTAGGTATTCTGTTTTTCAGTCTACCCTATTTATGCTCTAACGAGTCCAGCAATTGTCCATCCCCAGCCTACAGCTCACGAACTGGTCTGTTCCCTCTTCTTTTCAGCTCAAGTTTGTTACAGGAGTGAGTGAGCTCGAGGGAAATCATCTCTTGCCCGAAAAGAGAAACTGTGCCCCAAGAGGCGAATATCTGAGCATCTGAGCATCGAGGGGGGCAGGCCTGTTTGTCTCTGAAAAGAAGATCTCGACACTTACATCCAAATTAAAGGTCTCTGAACTTGAGTGGGGCTGGCTAATATTTCTTCTCCCTTCCAGGTTTGCTGAGCTTATAAATATCAATTATAAGGCTGAGTAAATTACAGGGATGTTGAACTTTGAATTACTGTAGCACTTTAAAGTATCTATACAGGGATAATAAGGAGATTGTGAAAATCTGCTGAAGGAAATCTCACACATATTTATAGATAATTAATATACTGAGCGGAAACTGGAAATCAGCACTGAATTTTTTAAAGCAGTAATTTAAAAATGCATTATGGCAACACATTAGGTTAGCAGTTATTCAACAAGGAAATGTGAAGATTATTAAGCTAATTAAAGGTAATAAAAACAAGTTAAGGTGTTCGGCATCTAACTTTGAAATTAAAAAGAAAAAAAAATCCTCACTACTTCTAGGCAGGTCACAGATGGCAATTAATATATTGATAAGTTACTGGGTTTTTGTGTAATAAGAAAAGACGGCTGTATAAAAATATATTCCCCGGAGAAGCACAAAAAAGTACAAGTAGATGTTTCTGTGTAACTCTAGACCCTTTACCAGGCCCCCGTGGGCACACGTGTGCTTTCTCTTTCTCACCATGGGATGAATGATGGCCATTTCGGGAACTTGATCTTGGAAAACTTTCTCCAATATATCTGATCCCACTTGGCTTTCAGATCCTGTGGCCTCTTTCCTGATCTTTGGGCTCTCTTGCACTTCAAATGATATGACAGCGATTTGGGGGATGGTGTCTTATTCTCCTCTGCATTTTTAGACTGTGTTCTCAGCGTGGAATCGCTATTCATGTCAAACGGAGCTGTGGCCCGCAGGAGGAAAGCTGAGTGTGCTAGTGAATTGGAAATACACACCTCTTTGTGCTAGGCGCTATGGCTAAGTGTGTGCAGGTCTGCAGGGTTTGTATGTTTCTTCAGGGAAAGGTAAAGAAGGAGAAGGGGAGGACAATGTCCAAAGTAATAATTAGAGAACTAAAAAAAAAAAAAAAAAATTTGCACCTGCAACAGAATAATGCATTTACGTCCAGGCATTTTTGTTTGTTTGCTTGTATCTCAGTTATCGAGGAGGAAGGGGTTGGTAACGGGAGGGAATGGGCCAGACTCCAAATTAACCATACCTGTGCTGCCAGCCTGATTAAACAGATTATTAAATGCTTCTGGAAGAAATCTTGGGGGTGTTTATTGCAGCCCGGGACTTTGCAATTTCAAATTAAGGCTGGCTCATGATTATTAATTCTGGTAAAGCACCCTTGTAAAATTTACCACTGAGCAAATTGGGGTGTGCACAGTTAACTGGGGTCAAAGGGCAAAACTTATCACAGGGAGAATTGTTCCGCTTATCAGAAAAATGGGGCTCGGGCAGGATAAAAACTAATAAATAAATAGTCTGTCAAAAAAAAAGCTCTAATTTGTCTGCAATCTTACACAATTACAGAGAATACATTCTAAGTATGCAGGTAAGCCCTGGGCCTTGCTCCCTGAAATAGTTTATTTTAGTTCACAAGATATTGTAAAACTCTTTACAAACTCAGCCTTTCCTAAAAGCGGAGGGAGGAAATCATCGCAAAGGGCAGTTTGATCCAACACTTAAATTAAGAGAAGGTTTTAATGTTGCCATGTTACTCCACCGATGATTATGCAAATTGTTAACTAAGATTTCTGTAACCTTTGTTCTAAGATGCTAAATAAGGGAGACTTCCTTTGGAAGACTAGCACACTTTTATCAGCAAGGTCACACTAGGAATTTTAGGAGGACAAGTAAAAAATGACTTCCTCAAGCAAAAGGGATCCTTTCAGGTCATCAGAATGAATTGTTTGAAAGCTTCAAAGCGGCCTCGGTTCTCATTACTGGAGCCTGCCTTTACAAGAAATGCCTTTTTTCAATTATTTTCACTTTTCATTAGAAGTCTTTGCAGTTGTTGCTAACCTCATTAAATTCACTGAGATGCTATGCGTTTAATTTCCCTGTTATAATTTGTAGCAAATTGTTTGACACGAAACCTAGCTTTTTGAGCCCCGTGATTTCTGAAGGTTTTCCCTGCCCTTCCCCTAGACTCGCCAGTTACCTCTTTGAGGACGGAACAAATTAATGTAATTAATGTAATTTGTAATTTACCTAGTCTCGATGATTGGGGTTTTGTCCTGATGGGTTGTCCGGGCCGCGGTGCCTTCCAAGTGCCCAGGCAGTTATTACCAGATGCCTTCTGGAAACATATCCGCCCTGCTTGTAAAATCCCTCCTGGACCAGCCTCCACTTCCCTGACTTAGTGATCCGTTGGCTAAATTGAACACTTTGTCTCAGAAGAGTTTTTAAATTCTCAGCCACGGCTTTTCCCTGTTAATGTATATCAAGGAGTGTTTTCCTTATTTGGTGGGTGCACATTCCGGGGTATTTGTAGCTTTTATCATTTTGCCCCTTAGCTATTGCCCAGTTTCCTTGATTTGACTCCTTTCATCTTTTCTCATCAGTCAATCACCTGCAATCTCCCTCCCCCCATTCCTTTAATCATCTCCTTTGAACTCAGTCCAAGTTTGCGGGTACCCAGGTACCCAAGACGCAAGGCGGCGTTCCGGGTGTGGTCTCGCCACAGTCACTGGGGACCGAGGGGAGGGGAGAGACAGCCAGTGAATCTCTGCATACATCTTGTATTTGTTCTAATTTCCATTTCAAAAACAGTTCCACTTTCCCCCCTCTGTTAGTGTGGCCTCTTTTGTTTTCTTCCCGGGATTTTCTCCTTCCATGTGACCACGTGTCACATCTCAGCTCACCGGCACCTTACAAAACGGGTGGCATCCTGGGACTCCAAGCGAGGTTGTCATTCTGTGAAGTTGCTTACGCACGTGTATAAGCCACCAGCATGTTCGGACTCTGAACGTGCAGATACATTGCACTTTATTTTCCCCCCCGACGCCCCAGCAGCCTGCAGAACCTGGAAGGAGACGCGAGCTGGACGGATCGCCAGCTTTCTGGCAAACACCAAAAGGCTGTTGAACATCGTTGTCAGGTCATGGGGTTTTCTGAAATGCATTAGCCAACATTCCAAATACAATCTCAGTCCCGGATCGAAGTAAATAAACCCCGGGGCTTTCAGCTGAGCTCAGCGGCACAGATGTGGAAGGAGCTACGGGCATTGCTGCCGTTGGGTGGACAGGGAAGCTGGACCCTCTCGAGTCACCTTTGATCCCCACATCACAGTGGCCCTGAGTTATACATAGGGTTAGGAAAACATAAAAAAAAAAAAAGTCATTTCAGCAAAAGACAACGTGTCATACGATGGTCCTTTCAGTTGGAGCATGAGAACCTTGTGGCTCCTGAGGATTGAAAATTGAGGTTGCTGTCCATCCGGGCGGGAGAAGGTCCCTCTGCTGAATAGTGTGGGATTCCATGAAGTCCACGTTGCTTTCCCAGTGAAGGAGTCTTGTAGCTTCACACCCTTCATTCCCTGAGCCGCTGAGTTTTTCATTTTCCCAGTTCAGCCTCTTTCTTGGTAGCAAATTGCCCTGAATGCGAGTCCTAAGACTGTCAGTTTGCACTTTCCTTTCCTGTCCTCTCTTCTCTCCTGCTACGAATGTGTCGAGCCATGACAGGAGATTAATACTGAAAGAGAACTGTTCCCCCTGTTACATCTTACCTGCCCACTCCTGCCTTTTCTTTCTTTCTCCGAGACTTATGTTCATTTGGCAGAAGCCTCCAGGTTAATTTCACAAAGGATTCCTCTCTGAGCTTACCCGGGTTTCCTGCCCATGGGTGACCTGTTATTCTACCCATTGATATTTGTCACTGAGTGATTCTGAAGGTTGATCTTGCTTCTTTTAAAGAGGGAACAGTGTGCCTTCAGGTCAGTATCACTCTTAACCACAACAGAATGTAAGCCTCATTCTCAGACAGAAAGCAATGCATTTGTTCAAAGACGAAGAAAACATAAAAGGGGGTGAGGCTAAGGATGGAGACAGTTTCTGGGCGTTCACAGGTAAGCTGATACTTTGAGATTCTCGGAGATTAGTGCTCTATCAAGCAGCAGAACATCTTTGGCAAGAAGAAACCTAAGGGATTAATGGTGGGGCGGTGGGGGGGGACTAACTGGGAGAGTATGGGGGACAGATGTGTACAGAGAGTGTAAAAGTCATTCTTGGAGCTGGGAAAAGTTTAGACATTCTGGGGATGGAGCCAGCTAAATTTTATTTTAAGCCTTCCAAATCACAAGATTACAACAAGCACGGGCAAGTTTAATTATAGGAGAGGGAAGGTTAAAAAGCACACACGTTTACACCCAGTGTGCACACACATGCACACAAACACAGCAGCTCTGTTTTTTGTTTTGTTTTTCTGGTGAATACGTGTGACTGCTAATTGCTTAGGGGGAAAGATTTGTTGAAGCAATAGCAGAACTCACTGGCACATGCTGTAAATAAGTTGAAAATAATCAAAGGAGAAGTTCACTTTGACACTAGCCTGACACGGGGGAACAGAGCAAGTAAGAGAATAAAAACGGCGTTGGGGCATACATATGGCTCCTGGCCAATTCTAAACATTACGTGTGTGTGTGTGTGTGTGTGTGTGTGTGTGTGTGAATTGAGAAATCAGTCATGAGGCAGACGAATAAATGATGCTTTAACAAAATGCATTTGAGGTAATGCAAGGGACTGGTGTTAGGAATAATATAGAAACGGCCCCCCAAATGTAAGCTGCAAAGTTGAAAAAGGGCGGTGTTTTTTCTGTTGTCCATTACAGTGTAACAGACCGGGCCACAACTTCCTGATTTACTTTTTGTTATTCCCCACGATTCTCTGTGTTGACTGGACTCCATCAGGGAGCCCTGCTGTAGCTCATGTCATTAGCTGAGGTCACTGGCTTGGCTGCATTGAGCTGGGAGCACATGTGGGGCTACAAAGTTCAAGGCAGCCTCACTGGACTGGATGGGGCTCTGGTGGGGGACCTCTTCCTCTCTAGGTGGTCTCTCTGGCAGGGTCAGACTGCACCCCTTTACATAGTGGCTCAGAGGTGACAGTAAAAACAGGAGCTACTAGCCCTCATACAGGCCAGGCTGGGTCTGGCCCTGTGTCACTTCCTCCCCATTGTACTGATGAAGGCCAGCCACGACGAGGCCAGCCCAGACTGGAGAGTAAGGGAAAGATAGACCGTCCCTTGAGAGGAAGAGCGGCCAGCGGGTACAGGCTCCATTGGAATTGGTGGCAGCCATTTTGTAGATGGTTTATGTCAGTCTTGAAAGCACCTCCGGTCAAAAGGGAGGGTAACAATCTGAACTCTGCTTCAGTTTCCAAATAAGTAGTATCTTCATGTGTGAGGTAGAGTTGTAGTTTCAGTTTAACTCACTGGTTGTCACAAAGCCCTTAGGGTAAGGTTTGAGCTAAGAAGTGAAATTAGGTGCCTTTATAAGTTAACACTTAAACGTAACTTGAATGCTTCCTCACATTTCAGAGAGCCACTGGACTCAGGTCATGTTGGCCTTTGGTTTACTTACGTCTTTAGTCTTTATCTTATTTCTTATACACTCCTATCTTAAGTTGAATATCATTCAACTTAATAATAATAATAAACAACTTAGTAATAATAAATGATTTTAAGATGACGTTATTAGGCCTTTGCTTGAGCTGTGTCCTACTGAAGTTTAATTTTTTAACGCTTTTGGGAAATATCTCTTCCATGAAATCAGTTCATGCTCACTGAGAATCTACCACGTGCTCTCTAGTGTATTTGTTTCAGAGGCACAAGTGTTCTATCAAGAAGTTGTATCTTTTGGACAGGACTTTTTGACACTAACTCATGTAGGATGTAGGATGATCCCACGTAATCATCAAAATAGACAGAAAGACAAATGTTGGAAAAACTTGAACTAGTTGCTGAAAAGTGGATCAACAGAAATAATATACTCTATGGCAAATACAAATGTTGTCTTTGTGTCTTCTCCAAAGTTAAAATACAATTTTATCCCATGGGAGGCCATAGATTTTCCTAGAGACTAAAGAAAATACAGAAGACAAAATATCGTCAAGGGACATGTTTAAACATACTCAAATTATTTATGAACTATAATACCCTGGTGGCAAATGCTTGTAGTGTTGATCTTTTGATACAATACTTTAATGTGAAATATATAATGGCAGGTTATTATTAATTTTTTTTAATTTAAAAATTATTTATTTTTGAGAGACAAAGAGATACATAAAGAGAGAGAGAGAGAGAGAGAGAGAGAGAGAGAGAGAGCATGAGTGGGGGAGGATCAGAGAGAGAAGGAGACAGAATCCAAAGCAGGTTGTGGGCTTTGAGCTGCCAGCACAGAGCCCATTGCGGGTCTTGATCTCAAGAACTATGAGATCGTGACCTGAGTAGAAGTCAGGCTACCAGGTGCCCCTAATGGCAGGTTATTATTGAAAGGTGAAACAATCATAAATTTAAATATATATGTATATATGTAATACGTATACGTATATGTATATGTGTATGTATATATACATATACATGTAAATCAACATTATTCTACTCCATTCCAGAGTTTTAAAAAATGCGTTTTATGAGAAATGAAAGTGAGAATGAACATAGAGGATAAATGAATTGTTTGTATTTACTTGTCGACTTTTAAGAAGAAAATAAAATAATACAATTATAATAAAGCAATCTTGTCTACAGTCCTTTTTTAAAAATTCTAAAATCTTTATTATGGTTCTAAGTAGCTTTCGCTAACAGGAAAACATACCTTCACATTTAAAAAGGTGGAACCTTTCATCTCTGTCAGGGGTCAGCAAACTGGGTCAAGCCCTTCCTGCCACACCCATCCTTTCAAATGTTGTCTACACTGCCTTCATGCAACAACTGCCTGCGACAAAGGCTGAGGCTATACACCTGCAGAGCTAAAAATTGTTGACCATCTGACCCTTTACAGAAAAATGTTGCCAACCCCTGATCTAGAATCTATGATGGTTTTCAACTTTTTATGGTAAAGATAAGCAAGACCTTGCGCTAGACAATCATGATATGAAGAATTACCATGCTATATGAAAATGTACTACTCCAGACGCTCTTGGGTGGCTCCGTCGGTTAAGCGTCTCACTCTTCATCTCGGCTCAGATCCTGATCTCAGGCTAGTGAGTTCAAGCCTGCATTGGGCTCCATGCCTACTTAAAAAAAATACATATATGTGTATATGTGTCTGTATATATACATGTGTATATACACCATATACACTATCCCATTCTATTCCATTTTATTCTACTCCATAGCACAAGGTTTTCAAGAAGAATTGATGATGTCTCCATGATGTCTCCTGAAGAAGCTCGTGGACTCCAGCACTGCTTCTGGGCTAAATGGGCGAATGAATGAGATGTCAGGGCTAAAAGGAATTGTAGCAAATGTTTTCTGTTTACAGATGAAGAAATCAGAGCCCAGGGCTTTTTGGTGGTTTAGGCTGGGGCCTACGCCAGTTATTGGTAGAACCAAGAGCCAAGACCCGAACCAAGTGACCTGATTTGCAACCCACACTGCCTCTGTCCTTTCCTGTGGAGGATGATGAAGGGGCTCGTCTCACTTGGTGGCATGGTAACATCAAGAGCAGCCATGTCTTCATAGGACACACTCTCCAGCAGGTTCCTAAATAGATTTCTCACCAGCGACTTAGGAAGAGAGAGACAAGAAGAAAGACGCTGATGGGAAGAAATAGCCACATTTCAAAACAGAAAAAGATAAAAGATGGGCCACAGGATGTAAATTTTAAAGGCAAGTTTTCAAATAAACTGATGATATCAACTATCAAGTATTTCTCCCCTACAAATGATGTAGGATTTCATGTACCCAGGGCTATCATAGGCTGTATGCATTTCTGTTTATAATTTTTTTTTCCTAATTTCAGCTTAAGGGAGTTGGTACAGAGCAGCAGTCATGGACTCAGAGAGAAAGAGAAAGAGAGAGAGAGAGAGAGAGAGAGAGAGAGAGAAGGAAAGAGCTGATGGAATGAAGTACAAGGCCATAAAATTAATTTAGAAGAGGAAGTGGAGAATCATTTACTTACTTTAAATTATAAGGAGGTTTAGGTAGAGAGAATTGAATTACTGAAGCAGGAATTTGGCAGGGCACCGAGGGTAACAGCTTGAGCCTTATGACAAAGGTTATAGGATCTCAAATGAGGACAAGTGGCCATGAGCATCTAATTAATATCCTTTTCAATTTATGGAAGAGGTTAGAAAATCTATTTTGGCCTGAGATTTCCTCAGCCTCGCAAAATAGATTTCTGTTTATTACGCTTCTAATAATATTATCACTGTCCATTGATAAAACTTAGAAGTAGATTAGACCATTAGCCTTTACTACCTGTTATATCTTTCAAGAGGAAGATGTTTTTCAAGTACCATCAAAGATCTAATAGTAATTACCGAACACTCGATGCCTGTGTCTTCTTACGTTAATGGCACTATCAATTTTGTAGATGAAAATTTGAATGAAAACTTTAGGAAACTTTAGTTGTGGGCATTCAGCCAAAGTGAAATTACTTACCATGCTTAGGAGAGTCAAAGAAAATCATTGAGGAACTCATCTATCTCTTTTTTCCTGAGATATTCATAGTTGTGTTCTCTATTGATCTGTCCTTTATTTTATTTTTTTTAATGTTTATTTATTTATTTTTTTTGAGAGAGAGAGAGAGAGAGAGAGCGGGGGAGGGGCAGAGAGAGAGAGGGAGACACAGAATCTGAAACAGGCTCGTCTCTGAGCTGTCAGCACAGAGCCCTACATGGGACTCAAACCCATGAATTGCAAGAATCGTGACCTGAGCCGCAGTCATATCTTCAACTGACTGAGCCACCCAGGGGCCCCGATCTGTCCTTTGAAACAACCACTGATATTAGAGTCAAAATATTCATAGAGATATTGGTTGGGTTCTGCTTCTGAGGGGACACACATAGGCAAAATGTAACCAAATCCAAGTATATTGGAATAGGGGTAGCCTTGAAGAGAGGAAAACACATTAAGCCAGAAATCAGAATTCCTGGGCATGAGTTCTGATTTGGCCATTCATTTGCTTTGTGGCCTTGGGTCAAAGTGCTGAATCTCCCTAGGACAGGCTATATTTGTCTACACAGGACAAGGGCTTAAATAAAGAGTCGGCACAGATCTCTCCCAATGATTATACAATAGGACATTCTGTGATAGCTTCTGTTTTATTTGGGTAGCCCCAAAATAACTTTAATTTTTTTTTATTGGAGAACCTTACCATTTCTATTATTTTTTTGCTACCCCTAGAAGTTTCTGAATCCTATAGATTTTCGGTTGGAGAAGATCTGAGATTATCATGCTCAGTGATTCTCAGATTTGAGCATGTTATCAGACAGCACTGAGATCACTCGTTAAAACAATTGAGTCCTGCGTCTCCCACCCCCAAAGTTTCCAATCCAATAGGTCCTGAGTAGGATTCCAACTTGCATTTCTAATAAGTTCATAGGTAATGTTAACACACTGGTCCAGGGACCGAGGTTTGAGAACCACTGGTCTCACTCAATCTCTGTGTTTACCAGATTGGAAAACAGGACCTTGCAAAGTTCATTGAATTACCCATGCTTACTCATCAACTTAGTGACTGAACCAAGGCCAGCAAAACCCGAGTCTCCCAGATGCTGAGGTCAGGGACTTTTCTAGGACACCACAATTCCTCACTTTGAATTTGGGTTACATGATACAGACTGAAAGATCCAAGTGAGTTTATTCCAATCCACACTGCCTTCCAGATTAGAATAAAAGGAAAGCAAGAAGTTTTTAGACTTCTGTAGAGACAAATTTTAGCAACAAAGATTTTTTAGCCAGCAACAAAGATTCCAAATACCCAGTAACTTTTATTTTATTTTATTTTATTTTGTTTTGTTTTGTTTTGTTTTGTTTTGTTTTGTTTTATTTTATTTATTTTATTTTATTTTATTTTATTTTATTTTATTTTATTCTAGTTTAGTTTATTCTAGTTTAGTTTAGTTTGTGGCCTACACCTGAGGCATGTTTGCATGACAGAGAATTAAAGGCTAGAAAGGGGGAAAGAAGGCAAGACTCATCGTGAGTGAAAGGCTTCTGTCACGACACAACACAGACCAAAAGAAAACAACTCTGCTCGTTTCTACAAATACGTTTATTATTTTCATTCTTGAGTTTTAGTTTTTTTTTTTTTTATGAATAACAAAAACTGAGCAGATTTTGGTTTCATGAAAGATTTTGGTGGATTTGGATACTTCTGTATTTAAAAACACTCCCCTAGACCTTGATCTTGCAGAAATGGGATTTTATTCTTGAATCCCCAGAACCGAGCACATACGATGTGCCCGTGAGCACCACCGAGATGCCTAAAAGATGAACAGGTTCCCTGAATGCGCTGAACTCTCCCCTTTCATAGTGCTTTCCTCATCCTCTGGAATCATCCTTTGCCTCTCCTCTTCTCCCAGTTTCTCCAGCTCCTCATCCTTCAGGTTTGAGCTTAGATGTTATTTGGTGACCCTCCACACCTGAGTAAGTGACTTGAGATGGGCACCCTCCAAGAAAGTTCTTGATCTCCCCACATTTTGCTATTCTTGCCCTTGTGAAGTCTGGCTGCTCAAGCGTGACCTAGTGGTTTACTTTCAATGAATGTCATGTGACAAAGTGTCGGCATGACATTTCTAACGTTAGGTTACACAAAGACTCTGGTTCGTTATCTTGCTCGTCTTCTCTTGCTTGCTCAGAGTGCCATGGTGGGAGCTACCTCCTGGAGGCAAGAAACTAAGGGCTGTGGCCAGCAGTCAGGAAGGAACCGAGGTCCTCAGCCCCACAACTCATGTGGCACTGAATCCTCCAAAAAAAAAACACATGCGAATGCACTTAGAAGCTGGTCCTCTTTCTGCTGAGCCTGTGGATGAGCCAGCAACCCAGTGACTTTATGAATGACCTCGAGGAAGAAGCATCCAGATGAGCTGCTCTCAGATTCCTGACCCACAGAAAATTGTTGTTGTTTTAAGCTGCAAATTTGACAGGGGTAATTTGGCACACAGCAGTAGAAAAACATTACAGGGCCCGTGATATTTGTTGAATCTCCTTGTAGGCCAATGGATCACAAGCTTTCGATGGCGAGCTCTTAAAAACAGAGATTTCCAAGCCTAGCCTTTGGATAATCAGATTCAATAGGTCTGAAATAAGGCCCCCAAATCTGTGTTTTTAAACAAGCATTGTAGATAATTGCTAAGCATTATGCTCAGGACTACATTTTTGAAAACACTCTCTTGTTTGGAAGGCACAAGCAAGCATACATGTCTTGCTCATGGCGAAAACCCATGCATGTCTGAAATATTGTTGATTCAAAAGAACGATAATTGAATTAACAAATGCATACTTATACACAATATAGAGAAATTTTGGATGGCTTTACAAAAATTTAGTTGTAAGTATAATATGAATAAGCAAATTAACTTCCATGTTCTCAGAACCCTCAGTGGTTAGCATAACTTTTCTTAACTGTTTATGCATTTGCGTATGCAAATTTACCTTCTCATTAAGAACAAAGACCATGTCTTATCCTTTTTATCCATCCACTGTGACCCCACGACGCCTAACAGTGTCTTGGCATATATTTAATTCTCAACTATACGTTTATTTCTCTCTTTTGTCCATTGTAAAATAATTCTATAATGACGTATACGTTTAAAAACCAGGTAACTCTACCTATCCACAAGCCCATCAACATGACATTCAATCTAACATCACGGAAAAAAAGGTGAATGTTCAAACTATACATACCTGGCTTTAAACTCCAGTTTCTACACCTAATAACCGACCGTCCTTTGGCAAATCATTTAAATTGTTTGAGTCTTCCCTTTCTTCTTGTTACGTGGTGGTCGGTGTTCTCAAGCAATTTTAAGAAGTTAATATGTAAGAAACTTTATAGCTGGGGGATCCTTAAGCCCACGTCATTTTTACCTGTTTTTAAGAAACGCCTCTTCAGGTTTTATTTTTTGCTTAAACTATGAATTGAACTGAGTCCCCTCAAAATTTTTACGCTGAAGCCCTAACCCCCAGTGCCTCAGAATGTGAGTAGATTTAGAGTTAAGCCCTTCAAGGAGGTTATTAATTTAAAATGAGGCTGTTAGGGTGGCTTTAATCCAGTCTGGCCGGTGTCCTTATAAGAAGAGGGAATTTGTACATACAAGGGGACACCCGGGATGCGTGTGTACAGAAAAGACCACGTGATGACACAGCAAGGTAGCCATCCACACAGAGAGGCCTCAGGAGACACGAGGCTTGCTGACACCTCGATCTTGGACACCTAGCTTCCAGAACTGTAAGAAAATAAATTTCGACCCTTCAACCCCTCCCCTCCCCCCAGTCTATGTTATCTTGTTATGGAAGCTCTAGCAAATAAATACACTTAATAATCATAGCATGTTTTCATGGTGCCATACGTTGACAGCCATGATTTTGAGTGAATACATAATATTCTGTGGAGTAGCCATAGTTCGTTCAGCAATCCCATTGGATATCTAATGTTTTTGTTACTTTGCAAACGGAGACGATCTTTCAGGTCTGGCTTGTTTTCCAGACTGGCCCTCCCCTTCCTTTTCATATGACAGTGATGGCATGCATTCCAACAAGCTTACTCTTCCTTTTGGTGTAAGCCCCAACCCTGACCCGAAGCAAGAGACAATATTTCAGAGACAGTGTTTAGGCGCAGGGCTAGAGTCACCTTGGCGGGGGGCTTGCTCCTTTCTGCTCTCAGGCCACCTTGGGGAACTGGCCTCTGCCTCAGTGCTTTCTGGGGCTCTGTCCTTACTGTTGGGCTCCTGACATGGCCCCGGAAACTGACTCTTCATCAGCTAACCATCAACTGAGATAGAATGTCAGAGAAAACATCATCAATAATTTCGGTTCAATTTGTCTTAGCCTCTGCTTCCTAAGCCAGGAATCGGGAAGATATCATTTTACTAGGTTTGGGGGGGAATAAAACCATAGAGTCGTGCCCAGAAAGAGAGTGAGGAAGAAGGTAGCCATGCTTGTTTGTGAGTTGCAGGGAACGGGGGTGGCCGTGGTGGTGGATGGAGGGACCAGGAATGTGCCTTCTGCCCCTCTAATGGCTTCTCTGTTTTAGAGGCTGGAGTTCCAAGCCATGACAAACAAGGCCAGAAAATATTCCATTTCCTCAAAAAGTTAAAAAAAATCTCTCGCTCCACTAGCCTTAGCTTAGGTTTCAACTGCAACCAGAGGGCTTTTGATTACAAATAAGGAAAAGTATTCTGAAAAGAAGGGTGGTAAAACATCATAATACGTTCCTAGAGGGGGTTGTTGAATTACTGTAGTGGTTGGTCTTTAAAATACAGAATGTCTCCTTTATTTAGGGTCATTTAAGTATAGTTGACTCAAGCCTGAAGTGGAGAAGAAAACAGGAGGACTTATTACAAGCACATTCACCCCTGTAATTCTATGGGCTTCATGCATCATCAGCCGTTTCTCAGTGGGTTTACTGATTTTTAATAGTTGATATTATTTTAGGCTTACCAGTAGCTGATTCTTAAACATGCTCCAGGCTTCCAAGGCTGTGCATGCCAAAATTTCTGGTAACAGCTGGAAATCCATAATTATAGTTCACGGGTATAGTGCTCATCTGGCAAAATCTGTAAATAAAGCTTAAGAAAGCAAATACACCATTTGTATAAACAGTTTCTGGATACTCGTAGATCTGTTGCTGAGGGAATGGAAAACTAGCTTTCCTCAATTATTTCTCTTCTCGCATCAGAGGGTTCTAGTTGAATACCTGATGGTAAGAGTAAAGAGGTACTTTTAAAAAATATTTAAAGCTTGGATGTAAAGAGTGAAAATGTATCTAAAATGTTGTCCTTTTTTGCTCTGCGTGTAACTTGAAAAATCGGTTCACTCTACCCTGTTGAAACATCATCGGAAAGAAAATTATTGCTTGAAAGCAATTTCCTACTAGAATCCATCCCCTACAGATTTATTTTAAGGAAGCTTCTGGATTAGCTGCCAAAGACTGTGAGGTCTTTCTGTCTTAATGTCTTTTTTAAAAAAATATTTGAGGTCCTTGTAAACCAACACGAATAAAATGGCACGGGATCAGGAAATCATTTTGCGCTCATAAATGAAAAACAATCCAGTGTGTGAGTTGCGTTTGAAATAAGCACAATTTGGGGCATGTGGGGGGCTCGGTGGGTTAAGCGTCTGACTCTTGATTTCGGCTCAGGTCATGAGCTCATGGTTCATGGGATGGAGCCTGGCCCTGAGCTCTGTGCTGACAGTGTGGAACCTGCTTGGGATTCTGTCTCTCCCTCTCTCTCTGCCCCTCCCCCATTTGCACTCTCTCTCTCTCTCTCTCTTTCTCTCTCTGTCTCTGTCTCTGTCTCTCTGTGTCTCAAAATAAATAAATAAACATTGAAATAAGCACAGTTTATAAGTAAGGGTATGAAACAGTTAAAGGTGGACCTTCTACTCCAAGTATTTACTGGAGACTGAATTTTGATGGAAAGTATTTTAAACTGAATGAACTCTTAAGCAATTAATGATTACAATTCTAGTAGAAGTGACATGATATAACCCCACAAATATACCACAAGAGACGTGCCAGTGACTGCTTAGTATTTGTGGTGGCAGAGGAATGGGAGTGTGGTTCTCGCCCATTCCAGAGCAAGCAATTACAATGGTCACTCATGCTAAATTCCATGCAGTGTACGGCTGGTTTAAGAAAAAAGGCAAACACATTTTTTTCTCTTTTCTTTTGTGACACTTTTACTTTTGTTCGGCTCTGAGTATGTTGACACTAATTACTTAACGACTTAACACAATTTAGACAAAATAAACGGGCCAGAAAAACTCCCAGTTGCCAATATCGGTCACATATTAGGTTCACTGGCATCAGTCACTGTCTGAACGTCCCGGGGCGCAAGCAGATGCAAAATCTGATGTTACAAATCTCCCAAGCTAGATGATTGCGTCCGTTAGCATATAGAAGACCCGATTATTGTGTGTTTCTTCTTTTGCAAAGAGATTGACACTAGCTTGCGAGCAACCCTGAGTCTATCTATATGCTTCTTCTCTATCTTTCCGTCTTCGGACTCTCTGAACTCGTGTTACTTCCCTTACTTGTCACCACTCTCCTATGTAAACCTCTACCTACCTCTTAGTTGCAAATTAAAACAAACAAACCTAAGAACCAATAAAAGAAGCAACTGTGTTTCTCCTCTTTGATTATTACTATCTTTTCAAGTTTATTTATTTTGAGAGAGTGGGTGAATGTGTGTGAGCAGGGGAGGAGCGGGGAGAGAGACGGAGACAGGGAATCCCAAGCAGGCTCTGTGCCGATGGGCACAGAGCATCACGTGGGGCTTGATCCCACGGAACCATGAGAGCATGACCTGAGTCAAAATCAAGAGTCTGATGCTTCACTGACTGGGTCATCCAGGCGCCCCTGCTGAGCCATTCACATTGAGTATCTATCATGCCCAACACTCCAGAAGGTTCCTTGTGCCCTTTCCAGATTAATATACCTCTCTCATCCCTGGAAGTAGCTGCCATCCTTTTATTGTGATCAGATAGCTCTGTGTGTGCTTGAAATTTATATCAATGGAATTATCCATGTTCTCTTTTGTGTCTGGATTCATGTATCGAATGATTAACATTTTAATCTTTTTTAAGTTTATTTATTTATTTGAGAGAGACAGAGACAGTGCGCTTGAGGGAGGGGCAGAGAGAGAGAGAGAGTCCCAAGCAAGCTCCACACTTCCAGTATAGAGCCCCACGCAGGGCTTGGACCCAGGAAACCCTGGGATCGCGACCCGAGCCAAAAACCAAGGGTCAGATGCTTAACTGATTGAGCCACCCAGGGGCCCAATAAATTATTAATATTTTAAATGCCAGTGTAATATTAATTACGGAAAATGGCAAGCAGAGTAGTTTCCCTTTGTTTCATCTTAGTAGTACTGCTAGGAAAGAAATCTGATATGCGATAAGTATTTAATTTTTTAAAAAAGGTTTTATTTTAAATAAACCGTACCAAGGCTAGCCAAGAACCACAGAGATGTTTAAAAGTTCAAAACCAATTCACGGTTCTAAAATTACAGTGGTTTTATAGGAGAGAAGAGAGATAAAATCAGTGAGACTGAGCATCTGTACGTATGTGAGTTTTTATTTTTATTAAAAAAAAATTTTCAACGTTTATTTATTTTTGAGAGACAGAGAGACAGAGCATGAGTAGGGAAGGGGCAGAGAGAGAGAGAGGGAGGCACAGAATCCAAAGCAGGCTCCAGGCTCTGAGCTGTCAGCACAGTGCCCCATGTGGGGACCGAACCCACGAACCAATTGTGAGATCATGACCTGAGCCAAAGTTGGAAGCTTAACCAACTGAGCCACCCAGGTGCCCCTATGTGAGTTGTTTTTAGAAGAAAGATTAGGGGCAGTTGTTCTATATGCCCAGGGAAGAATAAAGGGGAAATAGACTAGGTAAAGTAGAAAAGAAAGAAGTTTGGGCCAAAAATATAGTTTGATATCCCAAGAAAGTATTATCACGTACTCAGGTTTTAGTTTTAGGTCTGTAATCATCTGTACTTTGAATGGCAAATGACCTAACTTCTCTGGTTTGTTTGACATCTGTAAGAAAAAGGGGTTGGCTCTGTGTCATGCTCTGTGCAACAGCCTGCTTGGGATTCTCTCCCTCTCTCTTTGCCCCTCCCCTGTTTGTGCACACGTGTGTGCGTGCTCTCTCTTTCTCTCAAAAAAGAAGATACCGTATAGGAAGAAAGAAAGAAAGAAAGAAAGAAAGAAAGAAAGAAAGAAAGAAAGAGAAAGAAAGAAAGAAAGAAAGAAAGAAAGAAAGAAAGAAAGAAAGAAAGAAAGATGAGGAGTTGCAGATGGGTGGGGACAGGCAGGTAACATCAACGTGTGAAATGGCCTGTAAGTGAGTGTGACCAACAGGACAGGAGAAGTCAGATTAATCATGGAATGCCCAATGGGAATACTGGCAAGAATTGGCAAAACCTCCCAATTTTCAAGAACATGTAGAAATATAGAAATCTGGAATTGTTCATCGGAACTCTCCTACTCTAAGATTTTTATCTACAAAACCAAGCAAATTTAGTCCTCCCAAATAAACAAATAGCACCTTGCAATGTTAAGCCATTAAGGTCAAGGTCTTTGATTTAGATATTTTCTATCCAATATGGTACCCATTAGCTGCATGCAGCTATTGAGCACAATGGAATATGGCTAGTCCAAATTAAGAAACGCTGTGAGTGTAAAATATACTTAGTACAAAAATAATTTACTATCTTGTTAATTTTCCTATAGATTACATATTGAAATTGTAATATTTTTAATATACTGGGTTTAATATCTGCAAGGTATACAATCTCATATGTCCTTTTCTTTCTCTTCAACAAGTAAAAGGAAGAAAAAGAAAGGATAAAGTATACTTTGGTTAAATAACTTTTGAATACATTAAATTAAATGACAGTAGGCAGCCCTTTATAGACATGCAGTTCTCCAAGGTGGGGGGGGGGGGATGTGGAATTCTGTGTCTCCTACTTACCCGACCATAAACAGGATTGTTTTGCTTTGTAGAGATTCTCACAGCACAATGTTCTGAAAAACACATGAAATAGTGAGACCATACTCTTTTTCTGCCACTCAGCTTCAGGAAGCCAGGTACATGTCTCTGAAGAAACTGCAATAGCTCTAGAAGAAAAAGAAATAGATCCTAACACTTGGAGATCTCATAATGAAACAACCAGGACCCTGATACTTGAAAACCCCTATGTTCTCAGAGTTTGTACTCAACTTTCCAGTATCCCAACTGCTACTTGAAAGAAACCTCCAATACAAAAGGCAGAGATCAAAACAGCCAACAGGACCAAAGAGCATATCAGAGTCAGTGCAAGAATCAAAAGGAAACTTCCTATGACAAGGAACCCCAATATATTTACAACTGTCAGAAAGTTAATCGAAGATACTGTGTGAATAAAATAAGTAATAGATGCTACGGTAAGTGAACATTTAAAGAAGGAAGAACTCTTAGGAATTAAAAAGTGACACCAGACAATGAAAAAATGGTAGGAGACTTGGAAGACAAACTTAAGTAAGTCTCTCAAAGAAAGTAGTAGAAAACACTTTAAGTGAAGTAAAAAGAGAAAAGGTGAGAAAATTAGAATTTTTATTGAGGAGCTTCAATATCCAAATAAGGGTAATTTTAGGGAAAATAAATAAGATACTTAAGGCCTTAAAAACAAATACTTGAAAACTTTTCTCTTAAATATTTTTCAAACGTTTATCTTAAATATTTATTTGAGACAGAGAGAAAGAGTGAGGGAGGGGCAGGAAGAGAGGGAGAGAGAAAATTCCAAGCAGGCTCCATGCTGTCAGTCCATTGCCAGACACAGGGCTCGAACTCACGAACCATGAGATCATGACCTGAGCTGAAATCAAGAGTCAGACGCTTAACCACCTGAGCCATCCAGATGCCCCTCAAATGTTTTTGTATAGTGACTAAAGAATATGTTCCAATGAATATATATGTATATAGTCAGTGAAATACAGATTGATAGTTTTGCATAAACATTGAAGAGAATCATTCCAAATTGGAGACAGATAGCGGAGACTTCTAGGAAGGAAAGCTCCAGAAAACAGAACAAAACAAAACTTGTGTAATCCTAGATGTATTTGGCCATGTGGGAAATGATAGTAAGAGAGGTTTCAAAATTCAATTACAAAATTTGGGAAACATTAGTAATAGGTACGTTAAAAAAACCTATTTTTTTAAAAGACACATTTTTTTTGTTTTTAAATGTACTCTTAAGTCATTTTTAGTATATTCACAGAGTTGCACAACCGCGGCCATTATCTAGTTGCAGAACGTTCTCATCACTCCAAAAAAAGAAACTTTATATCCATTCTCATCCCCTTTCCCCATGACAATCTGACAACTGTCCCCATGGATTTGCCTATTCTGGACATTGCAAGTACATGGAATCTTACAATGTGGGACATAAAAGCCTTTTATGTCTGACTTCTTTCCCTTACCGCCATGTTCTCAAGGTTCGTCCATGTTGTAGCAGGTGTCAACACTTCATTCCTTTTTGTTGTCGAATAATACTCCATTGTATAGATATACCACAGGTATTTATTCATCAATGATGGACATTTGGGTTTTGTTTTACACATTGAGTTACTATGAATAATGTTACTGTGAATATTCGCAGGCAAGTCTGTATGCAAACATATGAGTTCCATTCTGTTGGCTATATATGTAGGAGGAGAATTGTGGGGTCACATGGTAACTTTACTTTCTAATGCTGTGAGGAATTGCTAAATTGTTTTCTAAAATGACTGTACCATTTTATATTTCCACAAGCAATGTGGGAGGAGTCCAATTTCTCCACAACCTCGCCAGTACTGGATTTTTGTAACAATCTCCACAATGTTCTTCTGCACGTAGATGTGCAGTTGTTATTGTCCATTTAAAAAATTGTAACCATCTTAATGGGTGCGAAGCGCTTTTTAATTGTGGGGTCGGTTTGTATTTCTTTAATGATTAACGATGTTGAGCTGTTGGGCATATTTTGTGCATTTTTTTGGCCACTTGTATATATTCTTTGGAGAAATGTCTATTTGAATCATTTACCCATTTTAAAAATTGGGCTGTTTGTTTTATTGTTGAGTTGTAAGGCTTTTTAATATATTCAGAGCAATTCATTTATCAGAAATATGATTTGCGCATATACGCTACCATTCCTTGGACTGTCTTCACTTTCTTGATAGTGCCTTTTGAAGCACAGAAGTTTTTAATTTTGATGTTCAATTGATCACTTTTCCTTTTGTTGTCAATGCTTTTGGTGTGACAGCTAAGAAAGCATTGCCTGATCCAAGGTCATGAAGATTCATATCTGTTTTTTCCTTTTAGAATTTCAGAGTTAAGAAACTTTCTTCTTTTTTTCTCCAAATTTTTATTTAAATTCCAGTTAGTTATTAGTTCCCAGAAGAAGAAAGAGAAAATATAATCCTGTTATACGATCTGGCTCAACGATGAACAGGTATTTACAAAGTGGTAAAAATATTAATATAATTTTGATTTCACAAAAATGCCATGATAGAAAATATGAGGAAGACGGAAAGAAGAGTTAGGGGTGCTGAATGTTAAATCTGCATTTTCTAGTATAGGAAGTCAATGGATGATATCTAAAATTGACAAATCAAAGAATGGCAATAGAGATGAATCGTTAAGAGATATAAAAGTAGTCGGATGCCTGTGTCATTCAGCTGGTTGAGCTGACTCTTGATTTCATGAGATCAAGCCCCGCATCAAACTCTGTGCTGACAGCATGAAGTCTGGTTGGGATTCTCTCTCTCTCCTCTCTCTCCGTCCCTCCCCTGCTCATGTGCACGTGTTCTCTCTCTCTCTCTCTCTCTCTCTCAAAAATAAATAAATAAACATTTAAAAATGAAATATGAAAATAGCATAAGAAATAAAATTATCTAGGAGAGTTGAATTTGTTGCCTCTGTTGAAAGATTTGAGATTTGAGCTGACGACTGTTGTTTTGCATTGTAATCCAGAGAGTATTATTTGACTTTTTACAACATTTGCATTTTTTGATAAAAAATAAAAGAAATATGTAGTTAAGAAGTGACTTGCAAATACATTAAATTTTTAAAGCAATTATCATATACATTCTAATACTAACTGAAGAGGTCATTTATTAAGGTATTTATTCTACCGATTTCTTTAAATATTTTTCTTTCTGATAAAATATTAGAAGTTTACATTTACATATTTATTTATAGTTACCAGAAAGAAAATCCCAGTAATGTCATTGAATTTTGGTGCTGAAATCTCAGCTAATTCTTCTTTTTTTTTTAAAGTGACCTCTACACCCAACGCGGGGTTCAACTTCATGATCCTGAGATCAAGTGTCACGTACTCCACTGACTGAGCCAGCCAGGTGTCCCTCAGCTAATTTTCGTACTGACAAGAAATTACTAATACAAACATAAGTTGGTTCATGCATGGTTTTTTTGAGCTTTTTAGAAACAAAATAAAGCATGTTTCTCTAGAAACAACTGTATAAAAATAAAATGACTTGACTCTGACTTTAGGAATCCCACAATATACGCAAAGAGTCAAATTTTTAACATGCGTTATGTTAAGAATGAAAGGAAAGTACATACAGAATATGGATCAGTAGGACATAAACAAATTGATGGATTGAATGAATAATTAAATATTTTGAGAAAATATTTCGAAATATTTGGGGATACGTTTGAGAATGACTAGCTCTATAAATTTAATTTCCATTAAGGAAAAGTATAACGATATGAGAAATAGGGACATAGAAGGTTAAAGTTGGGGGTAAATAATGAGGTTGAGAACTTAGCGGATATGAAGTTGATTTAGCTATAAAACACAGGGTGCATAAAAATGAGGATTTTTCTTTTTAGAAGCATTCATTTAAAAATATTTTAATGTTGGGGCGCCTGGGTGGTGCAGTCGGTTAAGCGTCCGACTTCAGCCAGGTCACGATCTCGCGGTCCAGGAGTTCGAGCCCCGCGTAGGGCTCTGGGCTGATGGCTCGGAGCCTGGAGCCTGCTTCCGATTCTGTGTCTCCCTCTCTCTCTGCCCCTCCCCCGTTCATGCTCTGCCTCTCTCTGTCCCAAAAATAAATAAACGTTAAAAAAAATTTTAAAAAATTTTAATGTTAATCATTTCTAATAGTTTTTCTGTAATTTTTGTTCACAAGGGAATAGCCACGGATCTATATAATATTGCAATACAGATGGTCTCTAAAATAAGTAAAAAGAAAAAACACAGAGGTTCTGCTGCCTGTAGCCTAGCCCAGAGAAGGTAGGAAGAAACCAACAATTGTCCTATACAAAACTGTAAAAAGACAAAAGGTTATTTTATGATATTTTTCCTGATTACGATACTACATTTGTATTATGTTATTTAGAAAATGAGAAAAAAACAAAAGAAAATCATTTATCATCTCATTACCCAGAGATTGACAGACTAATTAGTATACTGTAGATACCACGCGGGTAGGAGCAATGTTTGTCTTTCACACTTTATTTCCAGTGTCTGGAACAAAACGGGCATTTGATACTTGTTCGCTGATTAATTTTTTGCCTTTCTGGGTGCGTTTTTCCAGCGTTCTTCTATTATTAGTGCATACTGCATGTTTTGTCTTTAATACCAGCTCATATCACTAAGTATTCTTAGAAAACACGATCTGTAGTGGATATATAATGATCCACGGTTACGTACATATCATAATGTACAACAGTGTGCTTTACACATATTCTGTAATCTTTTTAACTTGGCTTGAAATTGAAAGCATTTCATTTAATGCCATGTGATTAACAAAATGCCCACGACTCTTATTTTTGTAGCACCAATTTAATTTATGAGGTTTCTAGCAACTTCACTTCTGGGACAGAATGGTGGCGTGGCATTCATGATCTGTTTCTAACACTTACTAGTCATGTGACCTTGTGCAAGTTCTGAACTTCCAGTAGTCATTTCCTCTCCTGTGATAATGGGGGATTAGTAAATGGTTTCCCTATAGGGTTGTCGTAATGATTAATAATGTTTAATAATTAGTTTGCAAAAACAATATGTCATACTAAATGCTGTGTATTGCAAATGATGCCTGGGACCAGCAAGAACTCACCAATGCTAGCTTATGCTCATTCTTTGTCATCTTTAGACCAAGGAGTGTTTTCCAATACAAATACTACTCTTAATTGCAAGCTAAACTTTTATCACATACTCTTGAAATGGGAAAGGGGAAGAAGGTACAGGACAAAAGACGAGACCTTGTTACCATGTCTGGCAGGAAGAGACCAGACATCAAGTTCTAGAAGTTTACCTTATGGATCTCCTGACCAGTACCCATGCTCTGAATGTAACTACAAAATTCAATTTCTTTTTTTTTTTTTTAGTTTTTTTTTTTCAACGTTTATTTATTTTTGGGACAGAGAGAGACAGAGCATGAACGGGGGAGGGGCAGAGAGAGAGGGATACACAGAATCGGAAACAGGCTCCAGGCTCTGAGCCATCCGCCCAGAGCTTGACTCGGGGCTCAAACTCACGGACCGCGAGATCGTGACCTGGCTGAAGTCGGACGCTTAACCGACTACGCCACCCAGGCGCCCCAAAATTCAATTTCTTTGAAAGTAGATGTTATATCTTCTGGGACTTCATACAACTGGATAGTCTATGAAGGTCCTTAGCTGAAAATTACAGGCAGTTTTCTCCATATTTGAGTATGATTTTATGATCTGCACATTCATGTTCAACAGCATTGTGGCTGAATGAGTCCCTGGAACTCATTTAATCCAAGACCTCCATTTTAGAGATGAGGAAATGAAGACTCCAAGAGGTAAAGTCCTTTGACCAAGGTCAAAGAGATTAAGTGACAAAACTAGCATTAGCCTAATGCATTTCCATTATGCCATACAGCGTCTTGTTATACTAGGTGATGTTTAAATAGCAATGCTCCGTCTTTATACCTTAAACTCATACATATTCTTTTGTATGTTCTTTATATTTCACATGCATAATCATGGCACTGCAAACCAAACCAAGATATTTGTGTTGAAGATGTGATAGGTAATCAGCTCTGGATATGAAAATGGGTGGCCTCGAGCCATCTGGTCTTAATTGTAAATTAATCTTAAAAGGGTGAAGATAAATAGGATTCCAGATGAACAGAGATTAGAAGAAGGTCACCATCTTCCAGTGTTAAAAAATAACAGATACTAGTTCAATTGGCTATACAGAAATTCTGTGCATATTTATATTCTTTGTGTTTGGAGAATTTTATCTCCCAGAAGCATCATAGACTATTAGACATCACAGAGTCCAATTGCTTTATTTTCCAGATAAGAAAATTGAGACTCATTGCAGTGAAGTGACTTTTTTATCAATTCTACCAGTCAGTGGGAAGAAGGGCAATTATCAAATGGTGGACACTTTCAAAAATATTTTCCTAAGTATTTTCAAATATATCTCATTTATTTTTCATTATCTTTAATATGAGTATGATTTTCCGCATTTAACCTCTGAACAGAATGTTCTTCAGAAAAATTTGAGCCGTTGAGTTTCAAAAATACACATAGTGAGGATAAGATGAAATCTTTACCACCACGTCTATTTCAGAACAAGTGGAGCTTAGATTCAAAGTCCTATCTTTTGATGCCTAGTTTTTCGACATTATTTTAAATGTGGACATTGCCTTAACATATTTTACTTTTCAAATTAACCCCCCGATGTGATAGCCTCTAACGAGGTAATGTGCAAATTAAATATAGGCAGGTGGCACATTTTTGCCCCTGTATTATTGGTGCAGGTAAGAACTGAGTTCGATCTAACGCCTTTGAAAGTTCTGGTCAAACAACAGACAACTCCTTCTATATCCACATATTATATTTAATATTAAAGATTTGAGATCTACTTGTTAAAATTAGCAATGAAAATACCATGCCTTTATAAAGAACCTTTGAACTCTGGGGCAGAATTGTCATCTATATTCTGGTTATATTTAACAGGGACTTTTTTTCTGAGTACACAATTTATCTTACTATGTATCCAGATCCATGTAATAAGTATAAGGCACGGGCTGTTGTACTAGCAATTATTTTAAAATAGACCACATGTACGTTTTTTTTCGAAGTTGTCTGCTTTGCCAACTTATGTTCAGTCAACATAAAATAAGTTAGACTCCTTGACCTTTCAATGAACCGTATCATTTAGTTACACATATTAGTTTCAAAAGGATTTACTTTTCCAAAGTCATTCTCTGTCTGTAATACTATATAGGTAGGGGAATTTTAATGGACATTAAACATTTGGAGGAAGGCATTATACGTCATATTTCAAATAAAATGATTATATGTGATATATTTTTTAAATCACGTGTATAGCTGTTTCATATAGGAGAAAAGCATTTTTATCAACAGTAATGACTGGAACACTGCATACAGCTCAGCAGGTATGAGCTGAACTTCTCATTTAATTCTGTTTACATAAGAATGCTCTAGGCATTAAAAATTAGTGTCAATAAAATGTGTTTTCCTGTATGACCTGAAAAATCTCTAAGTTATAAAAATATCTTATTTTTAGAAAAACACGCACAGACACGTATATCAAGAATTGAAATTGAGTGAAAAAAGATATAAGATGGCCTTATGGTCACTTTGGGAAAGCATCCTCATTTGCCAGTTTTTTTATGGGTGACCTCAACTCAGAATGATCCCTAATTATAAGTCCTCAATAAACAAATATCATTCCTTTGGTCCCAGGCATGGATACATTAGGTTATAAACCAAGAATTCAAGTGCTCTCCCATCATAATTAATTAGACACAGGTTCCATACACATTCAGCCAAGAAACAAAGGGGGTTTTAAAATGTCTTCACAGATTGAGGTATGACAGTTCCTTCTCATAGATTAAACTATGAGAGTTAGGTATGGCCTAACTGCCATTGATAATTTTTTTTTTTTTTTTATCGCTAAAAAGTAAGGTTGGCTTTGAATCTGCCTCACCAGTGAAATAGTTCTCACTCCTTGTGTCATTATCAATGGCCTGAGAGTCAGGGAGTGGCAGCAGGAGGGGAAAAAGTATATTCAAGTAAATAATAAGAAATTGTAACGAATACTTACCAGGAATTTACCATGTACCAAGAACGTTTCTTCCAATGTGTCTTCAAGAGCTTAGAAATGGCCTCTATAGGAAGGAGAGGAAACTTCAGACAGTGTCATTTCCAATATATTTAAGTACAAAGAGCCTTTTTCTGGGAAAAAAAAATGATGACTCTTCAGTATTCATATTTTATTATGGGCAGAGTCATAAAATAGCATAGCAAAAAGCTATGGATTTATGTTGTATAATTACAATAACATCTATACAAATTAAAAAATATACATATGTATATGTATATATAATATACATTTTTAAAAGGTTTACTTTTTTATTTAAAAAAATTTTTTTTACATTGATTCATTCTTGAGAGACAGAGAGAGACGAAGCACAAGCAGGGGAGGGGCAGAGAGAGAGGGAGACACAGGATCCGAAGCAGGCTCCAGGCTCTGAGCTGTCAGCACAGAGCCTGACGTGGGGCTCAGCTCACGAACCATGAGATCATGACCTGAGCCGAAGTCGGATGCTTAACCAACTGAGCCACCCAGATGCCCCTGTATATTTACGTATGATATAAAGAGTTATAAATAGGATATATACGCATAGGGTATATATACACACATTTATGGTACCTATACATTTATGTAACTATATATGTGTATTTATATGAAATTATATATAACATATACAAATAGTGCATAAGTATGGATTGATAGGAAATACTATTTATCTAGATATTCTACATATAATCTTAAGACGTATATGAATAACTATCCCTTGAAATAACCTTGAGGCCATCCAAGGTGAAAGCTCATGCTTCCAAAGATGATTTTTGACCCTAACTTTGCGCGGTGACTTAGCAATTCATGTACAACCCCACGTGAGGTGAGAAATATGCCAATTTCATAGCCATTCTATTGAATTTTGTGTTATTGTACCTAGTGTCAGTGTTACTCAGAAAAGTTTTCCATTCTCACATAAAGATAGACTTTCCTTTATATTAACTCTATTTCTACTACATTTTAAGATTTCTATTTCTGGTTTTTAAAACTTATATTTTCTTTTTAATCAATACATGGCAAAGATCAGGATCTTTCAAGATCTTTCAAGACTCCGACTTGTTTTTTAGCTTCTGTTGTTTAGCCAACGAGGGTTTTCTGTGCCTCCTACTCTATGTGCGTGACTACATGTGTCCAAAAGCATTGCATTTGTGCGGCAAATATAATTTCCACAAAGGCTATTTTTCTCCACTTCTTTCTCGTCATTTTCCCTTTGGAGAGTCCAGTTTTTTAAGGCTTCTGAAACAGGCTTTCTTAAAATTATTTGTCCTATGTTTTTCCTATACTTTCTAAAAAAGTCCTTAGCTCTTTCTATTTATGAACACTTTTTTTTTAATGGTGTCTCTTACCTAAAGTTTAATACTGAATGTCAGTGTATTCTGATTTTCCCTGAAGAGTAGCCCATAGCTTTTTTCCAACTCAGCAAAGGGTATAGACTTTTAAATAAATAAGTAATCAATGTATATAAGTAAATGTTGTTCTATGGAGACCTTTTAAAGTAAAGAGGATTCTCATATACCTAGAGAGGCTTAATTATCAGTTTGAAAGCAAAAGACCTCATCAGTTGAAGTCCCATAATCCCAGAAATAGTCTCAGAATCCCAGACGTGGAAAGAACACTGAAAGTTAACTTAGTGTCAGAGTGCAACTGATCACTCTTGGAGTTAAAAAGAACAAATCTGTTCTCTCTTTTCCATGGCAGTCTTACAAGAATTAAATGCCATAAACATATGTGTCTTTTCTTCAGTCTAACATAAAGTCTTACATAGCATGGTTGCTAATGCTCCCATGGCTTTTTTTTTTAAGTTAATCATTGTGGACTGAATGAGGCAAATTTATCAGGAGTGGTTAGAGAGTAGTAGCATAGATAAGAACCATCACCTCCCTTATCTAGAAACTAGACCACCATTAATGCAACCCAAGAGAGCATTAAGTTCTGAGGCAGACATATCGCATCATTCCCTAATTATGATCTTGTTAACTTCCTACCATTTTAATCTGTACTTCTGGAGTCCCCCCACCCCAAGCCCTTGTCCCATAGAGCCTTTGGATTTTTTGTTACTAAGAGATGTGTACTTTATTGTTACCTGGGAGTTCTGAGAATGGGGAAGGTAATCTTCTAGAACACAAGAGGAAGGAAGGATTTCAACTCAATTCTTTTGAACTTGAAACCCAGATGATAGGATAGGAATGAGAATTACAGACACTTTGGTCATTCCTTCTGCCCGCTACCTATTTGAATCAATACATCTTGGATTCTGCCTAAATTAGAATTCTAGAAAAGATAATGCATTCAGACTTGAGTTTAGATTTTATTTCATGCACCCACGAGAAATGATGGTTGTATATTATCCCGAGAACCTAAGTGGTTCTCCTGGTCAGTCCTGATGATTTAGCACATTCACCCTGCAAAACTCAAATAAATAAAATCCCAGTGCCTGAATGGTTTGATTTGACATCGTGAGTAAGCAAACTGTCTTCATAATTAATTGTGCTCTTCCCAGGCCACTCTACTTCTGCAGCAGGTAGGCACGAACACAGACATTTATCCGTGCAAAAACTTCTCTTGTGTAAATGTGTACATGGATGTACAAATGAGTTCGTGTGATGGAAAAACTGTGCTCTAGCTGTTTCCCCTAATCGTATCTTCAATATTTTCCTCGGCCACTTACAGGTGAACAGCTTCTCTAGTCATGAAAATTCTATCAAGCATATTTGACAAAGCATTTACTTCCAAGCACACTGAAATATACCTCACCTATTCTCATCTTGGTGTTACCCTTGCACTCTGCTTTTATTGGCCCCTGGGGCTACTTAATAATCAAAAAAACGAATGAAAGAAACATGATACCTAATTATTCCACTGCTAAAGAACGTCTGAATCAAGCAAGTATAAATGATTTTCATCATGAGAAGATGTGCTTAATGTGAAGGCTAATACCTAAATTAGAGAGAGAGAGAGAGAGAGAGAGAGAGAGAAAGGTGGCGAGAGGGAGTGAAAGGGAGAGGGCGCTAGGGAGAGAGAGGGAGGGGGAGAGGAAGAGAGGGAAAGAGAGAGAGAGGGGGAGAGGGGAGGGAGAGGGAGAAAGAGGAGTGGGAGGGAGAGGCAGGGAGAGAGAAAGGAGGAAGGGAGAAAAGGAAGTAGAGAGAAATACAGTGGGCTGAAACTGAATTTTATTAACACTTGTGAAAACCCCGTTAAAATCCTTCAATTTATGGCAGTTAAGCAAGTTTACATGCCCGAATCACTTGAGATTTCACATCTAAGGCAGATCATTTGATGTTTTATGAATGATCAGAGGTCTAAGAGACAGATACTTACAGCACAGTATCACATTTTATGGAAGACTCGATTTTCATATTCATCTGAGATCTTACTTTACTTACTGCTTTTGACAAGAGTGATTCCAGGGAAATACTCACTTATTTATAGCATTACAGGAAGAAATAATGGAACAGGAACTGTAAAGAAATTCACCTGTCCTTCCTGGCAGTAATATGAAGAAGTTGACATTTATAAGATTAAATAATCCAAACAAAACAGATGGAATTTAACATTAAATAAAAAGGGAAAAAAAGGTTAAAAAAAAAGGACTAGGGTATAAAGAGTGATTTGGGAATAGAGGCAGCATTTTCTTTTTCTCTCTCTCTCTCATTCTCTCTCTCTCTCTCTCTCTCTCTCTCTTTGTTTTCTTTGTGTTCAGCAGCACATTAGGAGATCATATGATAATCCGTGATTTGTCATCCTTGCTTTAGGAACGTTCTAACCAACAGACCAGGCATTTAGCTAAATTTCCTAGAAGAGATAAAGGCAAAGTCTATCCAGGAAACCGATAATGTCCCTCTGCTTTAATAAATCTACCTCTTTAGGGACGCCTGGGTGGCTCAGTCGGTTAAGCGTCCCACTTCAGCTCAGCTCATGATCTCTAACGGTCTGAGTTCGAGCCCCACGAAGGCTCCATGCTGACAGCTCAGAACCTGGATCCTGTTTCGGATTCTGGGTCTCCCTCTCTCTCTCTCTGCCCCTCCCCCGCTCATGCTCTTTTTCTCTGTCTCTCAAAAATAAATAAACATTAAAAAAGTAAAAAAATAGATAAATCTGCCTCTTTAGAATCTGCCTCTATTTACAACATCCAGCTACTTGGATGGAAATTCATACTGTGTATGAAGTCTTCCAAGGCCAGATTTTTTTTTTAACTTGGAGGGGGTGGCAAAAGCAGTTGGACAAGCATATCGTTGCCTAGCCATTTTGGAGACTGAGGCGGAAGGAAGAAGTTAGTAATGCTGATCTTTTCTTTATTTAAAATTTTTGATATATTTCATTTGTGATAGACTTCTGGCATTGATGTCGATTTTTTAAGATATTGATGGGGGGTGGGAGGGAGGGGAGGGTGGGTGATGGGTATTGAGGAGGGCACCTTTTGGGATGAGCACTGGGTGTTGCATGGAAACCAATTTGACAATAAATTTCATATATTAAAAAAAAAGACATTGTATTAAAATAATATGTATCCTGTTTACTGAGATTTTGGTATCCCCTTACCTCTTGTGCCCAAGGCGAGTACCTAACTTGCTTCACCCTGGAATGTATATATATCTATATTTTGGGAATTGTTATTTAGACTCAACTTTACTCTTTCATTTCATAGTTGAGGTGCTGTCTCCTCCCCCCTCTACATTTTCAAGTGTGCTTAAAGAACAGATAATTACATTACAGTTTCCTCATATTTTAAGGTTAAATCTTCCTCGAGGCTCTGTCGTAGGTTGATTAACCACAGAAGCTTTTACTTTTTCATTTTTTAACTCTCTCATTTTCATGGTTCCAAGAGCAGTTTTCCTCCGATTTCCCAAACAGTTTGGTCCTGGAGGAGAGATCTGCTCTTAGGGCTTCTAGTTTTTGCATCTTAATATTGTACTTGATTTGTTGTTGTTGTTGTTAATGTCAGGGGGAGAGGTGATTCATCATGGCCTCCTTGAGGAGAAAGGTCCTGGTTGGACATGTGCGGTGGGGGGGGGGGGGGGGTGCTTTGTAAGCTAAGTGAAAGGGGCATGAGTGTGTATATACGTGCACACATGTGCATGGACGTGGTGTGCGTGTGTATATCCGTGCCCATGTGTGGGTGGAGCCCAGCAAATAAATGTTCTGCGGATACGTCACGTACGTAGGTCGAGCTTTCAGAGTAACACTAACCCTCATCCTGTGACATGGGACTCTTTGTTGTGAGATACTTAACAGCAATACGGTTTAAAAAATAAAAAGCAGCCTGATACTAATCTCCCCCCGCCCCCATACTCATCTACCTCTTCTTCCCAGAGATTTAAGAAATAGAAACTCACTGGATTCCACAATACAATTTTTGAGGAAGGATGAAGGATACAAAATGTGATGAAAATTCCAAATAACTCTTTTACCGCCAGACTTACATCTACCTAACTTTTCCTTGTCTTTATTAGCAAAATGTGTTCCTCCATAACCCACAGTTCTCCCCATTAAACTTGATTTTAGTTGTAGCTGATCGTTTTGACAATCTATTCCGTTGTTTGGGATTTCACTGCCCCCTTGCCAGGAATCTGGCCTTCCGCCTTCCCCCTTCAGAGCTGAACAAGAACCTTCTCTCCGTTAAGTCCTTCAGGTCACTGATAGAAATGTTAAATGACCACAGGTTCTGAGCTGACCCCGGAGGAACCGTAGCGCCATTTGTTGTGTGTCCCTAGGTTGACACTGATCCATTGATAACCTCTCTCTGGGTCTGGCTTGCCAGCTGCTTTTCCACTCACCTCATAACTGAGTAGTTCAGACCTTGTTTTTCCACTTAATTGATGTGTGTGTTGTGTGGGGCAAAATCAAAGACCCTGCTAAAACTTAAGATTGATTGTATCTCTGGCTTCCTTTGGTCGACCAGAACTCCCACAAGGATTATCAGCCTGGTCAGGCTAGACATACTGTTGTCAATGCCACGCTGGTTTTCTTATCCAAGTGTTTACTATTTCATGTTAGTTAATGATTTTCCAATATATATATTGTTTGTAGTATCAAAATCCTGCTGAAATTACAATACAGAGCCTGACTATAACCTCAGTTCAAAATCCAGGCTAGCTTTTAACTTTTCTTTTCAGGAAGAAAAGAACCATTAGCATTTTTTTTTTAGTGCATTACACCAAAATCCATAGAGTGCAGGGAAGAAGATTTCCAGGAACAAAACAAAACAAAAACTCGGGGCTTTCAAAAGAGCTTTCTGGAACATGTCTATGCCACTTGTGTCTTTGTTTCCCTCTCCTCTTTTCCTGGACTTGGCGAACAATCTGACAGTCGCTCAGGTAAGAAATCACCCCATTTTGAGAGCTATAACTTCATCTTGTTCATTAATGTCTCTGCTTTAAGGTAAAAAGAACGGGTACATCAACGTCTACCTGCAGGTATAATAAAAATAGATGTATCACACAGAGATGGACCATTTGTCTAGTTTATAGGGAATTCCTTTCCGTGCCCAGGGAATTTAAGTATTCACTTGAAAGGAGTGGCCATGGCAGTGAGGCTTCTGCTGTTTGTTCTTCATGCGCCACAAAGCAGTAATTCAATTAATTTATTACTTGGAAAGACTTTGACGCAGCAGTGGTGGACGTGACCCGCTCATGTTGGGAACAGATGAAAATGCCGTGTTGGCAAAAGGCTCCCATCTCCTTAATGAGATGTGATACTGTTTAGAGTATTCTAAGGCAGAAGAGAATGTTGAAACTTCAAACTGGAAGGAGGAGAACATAAAAAAGATGGGATAGATGAGATGCATAACAATTTCCACGTATTTTTCAAGATGTCCGACTGTGAATTAATGAAAACTTTCCCTTTAGAGGGGAAAATTGTATGTTTTCCTAGTTTATTTTATTTTATTTTTTAATGGTTTTTTATTTATTTTTGAGACAGAGAGAGACAGAGCATGAGCAGGGGAGGGGCAGAGAGAGAGAGCGAGACACAGAACCGGAAGCAGGCTCCAGGCTCCGAGCTGTCAGCACAGAGCCCGACGCGGGGCTCAAACTCACAGACTGTGAGATCATGACCTGTGCTGAAGTCGGACGCTCAACCGACTGAGCCACCCAGGTGCCCCAATGTTTTCTAATTTTAAAGGGGAAAACTATAGGCTAGCTTTCTGGATTTTTAAATGGATGTATGTTCATTCGAATAAAAGGTGTCATGGAAGAGTAAGTGAGAACACAGAATGCAAGACAGACACAAACTCTCCATGAATATTTTAGTTGTGGGGCAAGACCAGCAGGCTGATGACTCCTTCATACCGAGTGTATGCCAAGGGCTCTGCTGGGACCAGGCAAGGACAGAGGAAGGGGCCTTGGTCTCTGCCACTAAGGAGCTTCCAGACTAATCCTGGGATTGGACCAATGCTCAAGGCGATCATCAATCTCACTGCTGGTCACAAATTGAAAGTAAAGCCTGGGCCATTTCTGTACCATGAAATTGCCTTCGTTTATATCAAGCCCCACTCTACTTGTCCTAACAGACCCTTACTCTCATCTATTGTTAATGGACAAGTCTATTTGCCTCATTAGATTCTAAATTCCCTCCAGGCATACTGTTGTGATATGATCTCAATCAAGCATTACAGCTAAAAAAGAAAAGAAAGAAGCACACAGAGGAATAGCACATACGAAGTCCAAAAGCAACTGTGAAGCGGGTAAAGCGAAATCCAATGGGCAGGACTGGCGTGTATGGTTGGGCAGTTCGCATACTGCACAAGGACTCCAGACCAAATGAGGCCAGCCAGGGTTTTTCTCACCAAACCTTAAGGCCTTCAGTACTGTGTCTGCCTGGTTAGTAGGCTTTTGCCTACCCTGCCAGGGTGCCTGTGGTGGGATGTTGTCCTTAAGATGCGAACTTTATTTTATATAATTTAATTTAATTTAATTTAATTTAATTTAAGAGAGAGGGAGGGAGGGAGGGAGGGAGGGACAGAGAGAGAGAGAGAGGGAGAGAAAGAATCCCAAGCAAGTGCCACGCTATCAGTGCAGAGCCCAGTGCGGGACTCGAGCTCACAAACGGCGAGATCATGACCTGAGCGGAAATCAAGAGTCAGACACTTAATCAACTGAACCATCCAGGAGCCCCAAGATGTGAACTTGAAATACTTAATTAGCAGAGAGACAAAGAATTACCTGCAAATCTCAAATTCAAGGATGCCTTGATAGCACAGGACACAAAAAACATCAAAGGGCCAAAAAAAAAAAAAACCACAAAAAAACCCAAAGACAGCGTAAGTAAGGCTAAGAGCACATCATTTCCTTTAACCGCACCCACTAAAGGCCCAAGGAATTCTCTGGCGAAGAGAAATGGCAAGTAGACATTTGGAGGCTACACCTGCTTTTCATCGGCGACTCGTTTGATAGACACTGATGACTATGCTTCCGGTAATTATTTAGCAAACTGGTTGCGGTTCACATCCACAGTGTGGGTTCTCATTCTCAGGGATGCCTGTTATTGTCTCTGTGACCTAAGACGCAGCGTATCTACAAGAATGATCAGAGAACGTACTTGAGCCGCAAGGCCTCCCCGCGATCATGGCGATCGTGATTTGGGAGTCAGGATGGTTACACCAGGTCCGTGGATTTATACAGAATGCCTCACATGGCTTGTCCTGACCGGTGGCATCCCCTGTTAGGGAAGCCAATACTCCTGCCAGTTATTCTTGACAGTGCTCTGGATGGGAGTCTACCACGGATGCTGTGCTAGGCACTGGGGGAAGTGACCTGGGGGCCATTCACGGAGGCTGCCGATTTGGGGGAGGGAAAAAAAAAGAAAAAGAAAAAGCATTGGAAGAAGAGGGAGCCACCTCACAAACACCCAGAAGAAGGCATTCCAGGTGCTGGAGGCCTACACCTGGAGAATTTGGCTACTGTGTGTATTTGATTTGGCCTGCAGAAAAGTTTACGTAACTAGAGAGATATTATGGTTGATCACCACGTTAACTAGCTTAGCACCTAATATCTTACCCAGCGACTGTGTTCATTTGTGCATTTTGCCAGGCCCCTAAGAGCAGTGGAGCCTTTGAATCCCATGAGCATCGCCCTCTGGAAGCAGAAATGGAAAAAAAGCACAATTACGTTGCGAGAGTATGGATAGGAACAATCTTAATGCATTTATGGCAGTGTTTAATCATGACATAATCAGCAACTGGGAAGTTTTTGCAAAATGTCTGAGGGTTAGTAACCCTTCCTGGGTACCACATCATAAAACTGACCCCAGGCTATTTCCAGGATGCATAATTTGTGTTTTGTGAGTACGGAATACATTTCGTAACCTGTCTCTATACCTCACATGAACAAAACAGGTGGAGTCATGGCTTTGGTTATGCCTCAGAAGAGTTTGAAACTCTTCTAAGGTGCTTAATCTAATAAAGAAAAAAAATCTTCAATATTCCGAATGCAGAAAAGAAAAAACAAAACAAAACAAAACAACCCAAAAAGACACACAAAAAAAACCCAGACCCTAATTCCATAATCATATTTTTCAAAATATTTGAAGTTAGTGAATCTTACTAGTCACAGCATGATAAAACTATCATAAATCATAAATTTCTAGGATGTATAATTTGTGTTCTCTGAGTATTGAGTAAATATTATAACCTGTAGACACATCTCATGTGAACTTGAACCCATAATGGTTTGAAACTGTTCCACAAGATCACTTTTTATTGGGATGGAGGTTTAAGGAATGCATGAAAGAGATTTAAGGGCTAGAAGGTTCTGGAGGTTTCAACTAAAATAACCAAATATGCGTTTCAGCTAGGCAGCATCTTGGTGATGCTGATCATACTCTTGTTAGTACCTGAGAGTCTGCAAACATAATAGCAGATGCTGTTCTGAAAGATGGTTTAGAGCACTCAGCAGAACTTCATGAATCTTTCTATTGTAGTAGATAGAGTAGGGAGAAGTCCATACCTTCTCCAACGGCATAGTCCAAGGAGCAAACAACCAGAGAGATTTTCTTAAAACTTCTGTTAGTGGGGAGCCTGGGTAGCTCAGTCGGTTGGGCATCTGACTCTTGGTTTCAGCTCAGGTCACGATCTCAAGTTTGTGAGTTTGAGCCCCGCATCGGGCTCTGAGCTGGCAGAGCAGAGCCCGCTTGGGATTCTCTCTCCTACTCTCTCTGCCCCTCCCCTGCTCACGCTGTGTCTGTCTCTCTCAAAATAAACTTTAAAAAAACACCCAAAAACCTGTTATTGAAAACTGGGGAATTTTATATTTCATTCTATGGTATTTTTGTGCTAGTTTTTGTATGAGATGTAGTCTAAATTTCTTATCATTGAACAGAATTGATGTTCTAGGAAGAAACAACTCATTGATCCCATGGAAGCCAGCACTCACTTACTCTTTGTGGAAACGGAGGTGAGGAAGGTGTGTGAATACCCAGTTTGAGAAGCGTGGTGAATAGGGCAGACCAAGGTAATCAGAGATAGAAACTTCTGCACTGGTACAACTCAATTCTAATGAGGGGAGGCCAACGAACATGTCCAGAGAAGGACTCCATTTATATGGCTACTCGCTCGCTGGCTTCCATCAGCCACAAAACACAGGAGACAGGGAATGCAGCCATGGGGACATTCGACACCTGTCCAGGAGAAGGGGGTCCAACCTTCACTCAGTGGAAGAGAACGATGTCCAACAAAGTTTCGGGTACCCACAGGTTGTCCTTAAATTTTTGCTCAGTACAGAAGGAACATACAGCAGCCCCACGAGCATTCAGCTTCCACTTTTAGCTGACATTTTTTGCAAAGCTGTTTTCACTTTCTGCCTAAATCTTCTTGCAAAGTGCTACGGTTAACTATCCACACATCACAGATGATGTGCTCTGACAGACATGGAGAAGAAGTGAGGTAAAATACACGCACTGTTTAAAATAAAATCATCTATGTCATGAATAAGAAAAACAAAACAGATGGAATGGTGTCTTTAGTCATGCCTCAGAAGACTTTCAAACTCTTCTAAACCACTTAATTTAATAAAGAAAAAAAAAACTTTCAATAGTCCAAATGCAATAAAGGAAAAAAAAAAAACCCCTGCCTAATTCTATAATCACATTGGAATTTGGTATCAATAGTTTTAATGTCAGGAATTCACTGATGAAATCACATTCGGGTTTACGAGGAGCACATTGAGGGTAAATCACTGAGGCAAAATGGCTATTGATTTCAATGTCACTGAACTGACAAAATGGCTTTGCATTAGCATATCCCCCGCTAAAGGAAGGATCTGGGAGGCAGAACGGTGGTCAGAAAAAGGGGAAACCTCACGTCCTACTGGGGAAGCCTGTCTGCAGTTTCTTCGACACAAGCGTTCAGTTCTTCAAAAAGTGTGCGAAGCCAACATTCTACCCAGACTATTTCTCTTTCCTAGAATGAAAGAGGGGGTACGCTTGGTATAATCATTTGGTTAGGTCCGAGCCACAAGAAAAGTCAACAATCTTGAGGTTGCTTTCTCAATGGAATGCTTCAACTTGACATCAACAGGAAAGCCCAATCAGTCTTAGATTGGAAGTGCTGGAAACTTTCTCCCCAAGTGATTGGTGGGGGGAGGAGGGAAGAGAAGGGAAAGATTTACTCAAGACCAGGGGAGCCGAATAAACAAGTGCCATTGCAGTTTCCTGCAGGAAAGTGGAAAGATTAGTCTGGTTTATATTGAGATGAGAATAGAGCTTAACTCAGGTTGTAGTTGATTAAACAAGAGTGAATCATTGCGCTGCCCCATCTAGATAATCTTTGGCCATTATCTTTCATAATAACAGAGAAACCCCAAGCTTTCAGTTAGCCCTGACTGATCTAGCCAATAAGGACGTAGAGCTCAAAGACAGACCGTGGTGGCTGTCACCCCACCTCTACGGTATTTTCACTTGCTTCAAACTTACAACAAAATAACATATAAGATAGTGTTACAAATCCTAATTGTGAGCTTTAAATCATGCGTTAGGAAGCTCGGGATCATTTTTAGCGTCTTGGAAGAAAAGTCTCTCTTGCCCAGTGTCCTTGGGGACCTTTGTTACTGGAGGTGGGCGTTTTGCCAGAGGCTGCAGTGAAGCTTTATAAAAATAGACAAGATAAATGGACTTTTAGTGCAGTGTCGTGCCAGACTTTTAATTTTCAGGAAATTATTTTTTTAACCTAGCTGAGAGTCAAGTCAATTTGTGAATTAGTTGAAAGGATGGCTGGATCGGGGGGTGGGGGGTGGGGGCGGGGTTGAGGTATCTGACATTTTAAGTCAGAAAAGCCGGCCACACAAAACAGATTTCTCTTGGCAATCAAGATAACTTAACAACCATAAACACATTGTCAGAGGGAAAAATTACATTTTGCTCTAACACAGATCATGTACAGATGACTGATTTTTCTTTCAAGTTCAAGCACAGAAAGACTGTTTATATATATCAACTTCTGACCCAGGCAGGCGGAACAATTGCAGAGGTCTGAATAGAGATGGTGAATGAGCTTTTGGATATTTGTTTGCTAAGGATAGAGCAGAACCATCAGGAGATGGATAAAGAGCCTAGGTTGCAAAGAATGAGAATGAAGTTGCTACCATAGATAATTTGTAATATTTGTTCACTTTATTATAACCTGCCAAGAAAAAAAAAAGGTAGCACAATTATAGTTTTAAAAAATGCATTTCCTTTTGCTTAGTTTGCTTGGAATATGACAAGGTGTGTTTCCCTATTACTGGGAGGTGCCTGTGCTATCCAAAGAATGTTCTGAACTGATAATCTCCCAACTTTAATGTTAGAATTTCCTCAAATTCTCAGGTAACTAGCCCTTCAGATGGTGAACATAATATATGTTTTGTGAAAGGCAATTGAAAACTGTTAAGAACTATATGAAACCCAGGGTATTATTAATTCTTTTTTATTACTATGAATATTCTCAAAAATAAAAAGCACAGTAACGTTGTTTAAATTCATATGACACTACGGCTCAGGGCAGAATTATTTGATCCCTTTGTTTTTTTTTTTTCATTTTTTTTTTTCAACGTTTATTTATTTTTGGGACAGAGAGAGACAGAGCATGAATGGGGGAGGGGCAGAGAGAGAGGGAGACACAGAATCGGAAACAGGCTCCAGGCTCCGAGCCATCAGCCCAGAGCCTGACGCGGGGCTCGAACTCACGGACCGCGAGATCGTGACCTGGCTGAAGTCGGCCGCTTAACCGACTGCGCCACCCAGGCGCCCCTCCCTTTGTTTTTATTTAGTCAGAGTGGAGGAGAGGTGCCGAATTTGGTGATTTGGAACTATTTATTGCAACAAACGCATTAATATACATATATTGATTGATTGAACAACTTTGACGTGCACAACACGGTCACGGAAACTGTGTTGGGTATTTCGGATACAGGAGTGAAGAGTCCTTGCCTCACTAAAGATTGTAAGCTGGTTGTCCAGAAAAGAACCACTTGTGCTCACAGATATAGGAATCCACATGTTAACCTTAAACAACAGTACAAGACAGTAGGGCACAAAGTAAATGTAAGGAGTGGTGTATTTGTGAATATCAGTTTTCATTGTGACTTGACAAAATCACCGAAAGGTGATTTGTGATGTGTGTGCGTGTGTGTGTGTGTGTGTGTGTGTGTGTGTGTAGGTGCATTCTTGCATCTCTGCAGATAGCTTAAAGTTGTATTCCTGTGATCACTTGAAAAGGGACACATGTTGATTGAACTCATGTTATGTGGCTAAGCATGTGGCATCTATTAATTGCCTCCTATAGTTGTCCGCACAATGACTGAAGTAGGTGTCATTATCAATGCCGTTTTATAGACCTGGAAATTTTTTTTTTTTAATTTATTTATTTTTGGGACAGAGAGAGACAGAGCATGAACGGGGGAGGGGCAGAGAGAGAGGGAGACACAGAATCGGAAACAGGCTCCAGGCTCTGAGCCATCAGCCCAGAGCCTGACTCGGGGCTCGAACTCACGGTCCGCGAGATCGTGACCTGGCTGAAGTCGGACGCTTAACCGACTGCGCCACCCAGGCGCCCCTATAGACCTGGAAATTAAACCTCAGAGAAGTAAACAAATTATCCAGGTTGTACCCGCTAGCAAATGAATCCACACTTTTTTGCCTTGGAAACACTGTTCTCTTTTCTCCCTCTACCAGCAAGTCTCAAAATGAGATTTGCAAAGCTGAAGGAGAATGACTGGGGGTGGGGGTTGGTCACGAGGTCCCCAGGTTTTCTGAACCTCTTTTGTATATTGCCCTCCACTCCACATCATCTGTTTCAGTGACTTAGAGATTTTGTGCTTCAAGTAAACACAGTTGTCTGAGATGAAGGGAATAGAAAAAATAAACCCCAATTCATTGCTCCTTGAGCTGGGGTCACTTGAGCTGAATTCTCTTCAGTTTTCACTACGATTTTTCAGGAGTCTACAAATCACTGAGCAAGTAAAAATTCTCTCTCTTCCCTGAGGACAAAAAGAAAAAAAAAAAAAAAGAGAGAGAGGGATTCCCTTGTGAGTGGTTGGCGTGGGAAGGAGGCTGAATCTCTGGAAGATAAATCTCCAGGTAGTTAATAGGAACCTAATGTGGATCTTGTCCCCAATCTGGAGCCTTCCTTCTCACATCCTTTTATCTGGAGCTATAAAACTCAAAATAAATTTAGCCAGAATTTAGAAGGAAAGAAGTTTCCTTACTAGGTAGGTTGTGGGATGAAATGAAAGTTAATCATGGCAAAAAGATTTCCATCTATTTTATAGGATTATATTGGGAGATAACAGAGGATTGGAAACTAATTCATAGAGTCAGAAAAAGAATCCTAAGATTGAAAGGAAGTATGATTATGTCTACTTGGGAAAAGGTATTCGTGAAATATTTGTATTCCTCTGAGCACAATAATACTTAAATCAAGCCCGGTCTTATTCTGACAAAAAGGTCTCTGGATCTGAAATATAGGATTTTATTTTATCTAACTCTGTTAAAAGGTAAATTTGATTAAGTAATTTAGTAATAGGAGTTGTAGGTAGTATTTATTAAGCAATTGCCCAGGGGTTAGGCACTGAGCTAATCACTCGATTGCCATATTTCATTGGGAATTAGATTATTTTATGCTGTCATTCAATGTTGATTCCCTCTACCTGCCCCTTTGATGAAAATAGGATATTTTATTTTATACCACCAGATATGTGTGTGTATATATATATGCATGTTCATGAATGTATATTTATATGTATTCATATATGAACTTTCACATACATTCTTATTTTTATTATTAATATTAGTAATAACAATAATGATTGTGGTTAAATTTAGTCCCCATGAAGGCGGGGCTAGGTAGGCACTATGCACCCATTTCAGAGGACGAGATGAGGCTTAGTGAAATTAAAAGATAAGCCCAATAATTCTGTAAGCTTAGCTTGCAGCACCTGGAGGGCTTGTTAAAACACAGGGCTGGGCTCCACCCCCAGAGTTTCTGCTTCAGTATATTTTTGAGGCACTTTAGGGAAAATACTGCTGTTTGACCCTGGAGGAAGACATTACCTCTCCACATATATAGGCCACACGTTGGTATCCTATTATTTAATAACGTATTTTCCTTAAAATACTTTTTTTTTAAATATTATTTTGCCCTGTGAAAACGCTGGGCTTCAGGGCGGGTCACGACACATACTTGATGTGCAAATTACATAGGAGTCGGGCAGCCCTTTCCCGGGAAGGGAGGCCCAACGAAAGATCGGATTGTAGAAAATGTGCCCCATTGGGGCAGGTTGATGGTGGCGGTGGCTGGGGGGCGGGGGGGGGAAGGCTGTCAGCATTTGGACACATGTCGCTTCTGGATTCCAAACAATTTCCCTACTTGTCTCATTTTGTGCCTGCAGTCTTTGCTCTTAAAAGTCATGGATTGGGGCGCCTGGGTGGCTCAGACGGTTGAGCAGCCGAGTTCGGCTCAGGTCATGATCTCACAGTCCGTGAGTTCGAGCCCCGTGTCAGGCTTTGTGTTGACAGCTCAGAACCTGGAGCCTGTTTCCGATTCTGTGTCTCCCTCTCTCTCTGCCCCTCCCCCATTCATGCTCTGTCTCTCTCTGTCTCAAAAATAAATAAACGTTAAAAAAAAAAAAAAGCCACGGAAATTAGGAATGGGCAAAACCCATACTGTCTTCCATTTCGTGATCCTGTCAGGCTAGAGGCGTTCTCTGCTGGTTCGTCCCTTTCCACAGAAATTACTTTATTGTGAAAACGGAGGAAGCAAGAAAGTCAGAGAAAGAGAATACTTGGAAGGGGGTATTTTTTCAGCCAAATTGTCAAGAGTTAAGAAAGCTACTGTTTGTCGATTTCTCGGCCACTGAGAAAGCAGGAGAGTCTGTTTTCTGTCTGCCGGCAATACTCACACCCTCATCGTGCTCGTTGACCTATCTCTGAAATGTCTCTTCTGGCTTCTCAAGCTGTTGGAAGCTGGACGACGTGGTGGCACTTCTCGTGTTGGCATCGTCTCTAGGCACAGGTGCAGCTGTGCAATCGGCAGGTGTCGCCTTTTCCCGTTAGGGGTTCTACTGGGAATCCGTTCAGTTGGCCTTTCCACCATTCCTTCTCCAGGCTTCCATAACGGCCCCGAGATTTCCCTTGGTGGCAGGGAAGGAGTTAGCCCTAACCTGCAGCTCTAAGAGTGAGGTGGTTGGCCTGTGCCGGACCATGTAGAACTTTTCGGAGGCTTTTGTTTCTTTCCACTGGGTTTTCTCACTTGGTAGGAGGTAAGACAAGTCCTACTGGCTTTCCTATCACACAGGGAAGAGCTGGCCTCTGAAGGACAGGACACACGAAAGAAAACAGATTCTGGAGATGGAGAGAAAGATTTCCCGAGGATGTTCCTTGATAACCTGAATTCCAGACGTGAAGCAGCAAATTCGTGCTTCCTCTTTTTGCTTGAACTTTCGGAATATAATTGTACTCATCCTCAGTCCCGAGTTCTAGAAAGTTAAAGCGGAATACATTGTAAGCGCTTCAGCATCAAAATAAACAAGGCTGTCTATAGGGGAGAATACTGGGTCCAGGGATCTGGATTCCAGTCCTGATTGTATCCCGGATTAAGGTTCTCTGGGGACATTATCTCTTGGTGTCATGACGCCTTGAATTCTTTCTCATCCACCCCCAGCCTCACAAAATGCCTTCCATTAGCAATGAAATAGCAGTGAAGAGGCTTCTGGGGAAATTTTGGAAAATGGCCAGGAGAGAAAAGAGTCCACCGATATTGGAATGGCAGAAAGGAGATGTGATGGGGCAGAAAGAAACTGCAGACAGAACGTTCTAAGCAAGTTACAGACAATGGAATCATTTTCCATGATACCAGACAGTAGCTCGGCTAACCTCAGCCACTGGCTGTCGTGGAAGGCCTGGAATGAAAAAGCAAAACAGGAAATAAACTCTGGAAACAAAAAAAGAGGCACGCCGTGGCGGTTACTAGTAATTGCATTTTTGCTGGGAATGCTTGTCGTTGCTAAAGTGTCAAAAGCAAACGAGACCAGATATTGAAGAGAAGCCAAGGAAAAACCTTTCCAAAAAAGGGGACTTGAGGATTTTTGGAGCTAAGATTCAAAGAATTCTCATGCCACTGAACTGTGGCATTTCATACCATTTTTCCCCCACTTAAGTTTTTCTCGGGACTCTGCCCTTGGCAATGCTGCAGGTTTAACAACTGGATCTCCAGGGGGGCGGGGAAGCCCTGATCACAGGTGATGGCCGTTTTTCGGTGGCGTAAATACCTCCGTGACCAACTTCAAGCTACTGATCCGATGTCAACTGATTCATAAAATTCCCGAAAATTTACCCACTGGTTCTGGCATAAGCCGACTCCAGCCTGCATTGGAATTAGGGAGTAGAAACTCTGGGTTGTGTAGGCACCTAAGGGGTAGCTATGTGGTCCTCCCTAAGGGTTCAGATGCGAATCAGACATTGCAGAGCTCCCGAAAGAAAGGGTACAGATTCCTCTGGTGTCCTGTTCCTGAGCAAAGCTTTCCTGATACTAGGGCATGTTAGGCTTCAGAGCAGAGCCTTGAGTGTGGAGGTCTCAGGGCAAGGCTGGGGGCTCATTCTAATACTGTAATGCAGGCAGGCAAAATTCGTGTGGTATGCAGCCTGCTGGGCTGTTTCTGGTACTGGGATTCCCAACACAAAGGTCGCCATTGTGGGGAAAGGGGATGGCGACCTTTGCAAAGGAGAGAAGCATTTGCCCTGCAGCAGGACACAGCAACAAAGGGCTAAGGAGGGGGAGGCGAGCACTCACCTGTCCCAGACCCAAAACGAGTTTAAACAGAGCAGGTAGAGAATCTAGGAGAACCAGATAATGAAGCAGCTCAGGAAAGGACAGGGGGAAAGAAGGGAAGGGTGGAGAAGTGGCAGCTGCAGGAGGAACCAGGAAGAGAAGAAAGGAATGAAGAGAGGAAGGAGAGAGGTAGCCACAGGAAGTTGGCAGGGGAGCCCTTCAGCAGGCAGACGCGTGGGTGGGCGCAGGTGGGATTGGGCTAGGAGAGGCCGATTGGAAAAAAGGGAAGCATGAGGGATGTGTTCTAAGGGAAATCAATGGAGACACACTGTGAACGTCCTATAAGCAGGTATGAATGTGTGTATATGTGTAATTTATTTTTGTATAATAATACATTTATATATGATGCATATATAATTTAATATTAATCATTTGACTCAAGCAAGAGCCAAAGCCCAAACTGTATTTATACACAGAAGAGTAACCAGTACCATAAAGAATGGATACAAAAATCCCAATGTCTGAGATGGAAGTTAGTGAAATGCAAAGTTGATTTCTTTCTTTCTTTCTTTCTTTCTTTCTTTCTTTCTTTCTTTCTTTCTTTCCTTCCTTCCTTCCTTCCTTCCTTCCTTCCTTCCTGGTTTTCTTTTCTTCTTTCTTTCTTTCTTTCTTTCTTTCCTTCCTTCCTTCCTTCCTTCCTTCCTTCCTTCCTTCCTGGTTTTCTTTTCTTTTCTTTCTTTCTTTCTTTCTTTCTTTCTTTCTTTCTTTCTGGAACAGATGTAGAGATCTCTGCTACTCTCCTAATCTTTTCACTTATGATAATGCCCAATGACCCAAAGTAAAGGGCCAGTGGATATTCTTCAAGAAAAAGTAAGCCAAGGATGATGTCTTTGGCTTCACACTGATGATAAGACATATGGAGATTAAACAAGATGCTTGGGTAACTTTTAAAACGAGAAAGAATAGACCCTTTGGGGAGGTGATCTCTGCAAGAAACTACCAATGCTGTTGGCTCTTGGGCTCCCAGTTTCTGCTATGCTCCTTTTGGATGCAAAGGGCCACAAATGGCAAGCTATCAACCTCCTGTCTTGGCTTCACCCGTATCTGTTTACCTGAAAGGAGAAAAATTAAGAAAACTATTCAAAGAACAATCCAACTGGCGTCTCTAGGCCACCTCTCCACAAAAAGGAGAAAATCCAAATCTGTTTAACCAGATATGTTCTCAGCCAAGATGTTATAAAATGGACGTTTCTCTCTACCCTCAAACTCCTGTCTGAAGAAGAATATTTGCGGGCTTCATGACAGAAAGAAATCAAAGATTTTTAAGTGCAAATGCATAGTCATTCACACAAGAAAACTTGAAAAGCCAAATAGAAATGTTCCAGGCTCGGCTTAGGCAGAACTGAGCTTTCGCGCAAACCTTGCCTCCAACGTTGGTTGCTACTGCGGACAAATCCCAGATTCTATCTGACCTGCCTTTAATAAATTGCAGAAACTAGGGCAAATGCATAAGGCTTCTGTTTGGCATGAAATTGACAAAGCATTCTACAATCAAGGAAGACTGAGTCTTCCTAAATACAAAGTAAATAATTCATTTTAAAATTTAATTAATTCATTTTAAGTACATACATAATGCATGACTAAACGTTCGGTATAAAAATTTCAAATAACACAAAAGTGTGTAGAGAAGGAAAATATCAAATGCATCTTCCTCCACCATCTCATTTCCCTGAATAAAGGTAGCCATCACTCATGGTTTCCTGTGTATCTTTTTTGGATCTTTTCCTATTCACTTATCTATATGATTATTTTTATATGTTCTACTATTGAAGCAATGCACAGAAGTAAAGATATACCCATAATCTCAGGACCCAACGCAAATTCAGTAGACAATTTGCTACACTTGTCTTCAAATTTTTGTCTATGCATAATTTAAAAAAAAACAATAATACATAGAAAAGGAGAGGTATCGGGGAGCCTGGGAAACTCGGTTAAGTGTCCGACTTCAGCTCAGGTCATGATCTCACGGTTTGTAGGTGCAAGCTTTGCATCCAGCTCTGTGCTGACAGCTCAGAGTCTGGAGCCTGCCTGGGATTCTGTGTTTCCCTCGCCCTCTGCCTTCTCCTGCTCATTCTCTCTCTCTCTGAAAAATAAATAAACATTAATTTTTTTAAAAAAGGGAGAGGTATTCAATGCTTGGGTCAAAAGTTAATATGACTGTGTATTCTGTTTTGAAGTGATAAGCACCGCTTGGTGATTTCGGTAGTACATCTAACTAGGCACCAGAGATCTAAGAAAGAGATAGGCGAGTGAATTTCATGTTTAAGAAATGGAAAATGTAAATAACTGACCCTCTTTTGGGATATTCAAAATGGATAGCAAAGGCATTAGAAATAACAAAAGCACTGGCCAGCAACAGATTTAGAGAATTGCAGAAGCTTAGATCTCAGGGGCCATCTAGGAGGCACCTAAACCATGGTTCTTATTTTATAGAAGAGGCAACATAAGCTTGGGGAGAATTTTCCCAAGTTTGCAGGGCTAATACACGAGAAAGCCAAGATTAGACCCTCCCCTCACTCTTCCCCCAATTCCTTCTATTTTTGCCCCAATAAAGCGGGCACTTCAAAGAGGGACACCTTCAGGGCTAGGAGATTTGATCTAGCTAGTCCCTTTTAGATAAGAGCTTGTAAACCGGCAGCTTCAGACCAAATCTGACCCACACAGTGTTTTTCAAAAATTAAGCCAAAGTCCTTAAACACAGTTCGTTCCCTGCGTTTGAAAATGCAATTTTTGACTTGTCCCGGAAGATGCGGCGATCTCCCCACGGGGGGACCAACGGTCACGTGTGGAATTCCTTTAGATCTGTCCTGTCCTCTCCCGAGCATCTTGGCCCTCACCTGCTGGCCTCACTCATGCAGGACACCTGCCTAGATGCCCTCCTCTGAGAACGACATGCCAGCCACACCCACACCTGGACACTTTTGGGGGTGAAAGTCTTTGCAAATAATTATCATGCTGACCTGAGAGACAAGACCCAGGACTGTTCCAGACAAACTGGAACTTACTTTTCATGCTACAGACATCTGAGTACGGGAACGCCGTTTCACACCGGGGTCCCCTGTGTGTTCCTGCTCTGTCTCAGCTCCCACACAGCTCACCTCTAGCAAGTACTCTCCTTCCCTGCTCCTCCCAGGCCTCAGGAGGGCCGGCTGCCTTCTCTGAAGCTGCCCTGTGCTCCTAGGAGTTAGGCTATCTGAAACACTGCCAGGTGCGTTTGGGAATAGGAATTAGGAATCTGTTTATAAGGAAGGGATTGATGGCGGAAATATTAGAACTGCCATCTCCTCCTCGGCAGATGATTCTTAAAGGCCACCACTTGGTAGACATATTTCAAACTACAAGGGGACAGGAGGCACATTTCTTGCTTTGGAACAACTTAGGAGTGAGCTGAGAAGCTTTGAAGGGAGAGGGGGAGCGGAGTTCAAAGGAACCAGGGATTTTGCAGTGGCCCCGGCTTCCCAAGAAGGGCTTTGGGGTGAGCAGGTCTTCAACACAATCACGCACAGTAAGTAGGAATCCTGCCAACAAGGAAGACAATAGCAGCATCCGAGGCAGAGGGGAACCAGGGGGAGAACCGTGGCCTGGGAGCACCGGTCTCTTTTCTCAGACCAGGCAGTTTTTATTCATCGGTGTCTTTTGTTTCCCTATCAGGGACAGAGACACAGAGACACAGAGACAATGTTCTTAGCACCCTTTGCCAGGGATGGTTTTATGATGCTGGGCAAATCGTTGGTTTGCTTTCCAAAGGATGAACAAACGTTAAGCTGAGTTCACGGGCTGAAGAGCCAGGTTGCGGGTTAAGGTGCACACTTGCCTTCACGTTAGTCACGGGAGCTGGTCAGTTGGCTGAGCACCATCCTGCGGGCGAGTGGTTCTCAACCTTGTTGCACCCAAAGGTGCTCTGTTATCACATAGTTTGGAGTTCCCTGTCTTGCTATCCTGAAATAAAATAGAGTCTATAAACTGCCCTCCACACATACAATTAAAAAAATCATCGGGGCACCTGGGTGACTCAGTCGGTTAAGCGTCCGACTTCGGCTCAGGTCATGATCTCACGGCTCGTGAGTTCGAGCCCCGCGTCGGGCTCTGTGCTGACAGCTCGGAGCCTGGAGCCTGCTTCGGATTCTGTGTCTCCCTCTCTCTCTGCCCCTCCCCCACTCGCACTCTATCTCTCCCTCAAAAAATAAACATTAAAAAAATTTTTTAAAAAATCGCTACAAGAGTCTAACTGCAATAAAATGAAGAAATGAGAGATAGGTGTTTTATAACAAAATCCCGCACATATTTCAGTATGTACCTAGTAGGGCATAGCCACAATAGAAGAGAAAAAGAACTGATGTCTACACGTAGATCTATGGGTTCTTTTGATGTTTTTATTTATTTTTGAGACAGAGAGAGACAGAGCACGAGCAGGGGAGGGGCAGAGAGAGAGGGAGACACAGAATCCAAAGCAGGCTCCAGGCTCTGAACTGTCAGCACAGAGCCCCACACGGGGCTCGAACTCACAAACTGCGAGATCATGACCTGAACTGTGAAGTCAGACGCTTAACCGACTGAGCCACCCGGGTGCCCTCTATGGGTTCTTTTGATGTGAACACGAGTGTTGGGGTTTTCCAAAATGGTGAACAACATACTAATATTCTGAATACACTGAGGTCCAATCTTCCTTCTATCTAATAAATTTCATTATTGGAAAATTCAGTGTGTGTTTGGAACAAGTAATACTGTGTCTGTATGTCAACGTGAGAATTTTGGCCTAATTAACTGCAAACAGATTATTACTTATTTGAGACTGTCCTGTTCATTGCTGCCCAAAGTAACATTGGTACTTGCCTCAATAAATGTCAGAAGTGTCCCCCAATTATTATGTCAGCCCCAAGCTGCCCTTCCAAATGTCTAAATTGCTCTCTGGGGGTAATAAAAACCATGAAGAACCACTGCCTTGTATCAATCAAAAGCCACTATTAGAACAGTTTTAAAAAATGTAAGAGGTAGAAGACACGATCTAATAAACCTTTTATTCTATATTAATTGCATGTCAGGAATAAGTACTAAATGTTGAAAATGCAATTCCATAGGTACTCTTCTGTGAAGACCTCTTTCTCACATTGATCAGTAGATTTTTCCCAATTCTAGGAGGAACACATTCCTGAGTCTAAATGAACTTGACTTAGAGAAAGATGGGTCAGTATGTCTTAGTAGTAAAAGAGGCTAGAAGTAAGAAAGACCAACGGAAAGAGAATACAACATTTTTTACAAAGGGCGAAAAGGAATTAAATTATAAAGGCACTATAGTTTTAGCCATTACTGGGGTAAAATAGATAATTTGGACTCCCTGGTCTGGAAGACCCTATACCTAACATTGAGCAATGACCCAGGTAGGCGTTGGAAGGAATAAATAGGAGGATGCTGGTCACCTGTTCCTAAGCTTCCCTGAAATTCACAGGGTGACAGGCCTCCAGGCAATCTAAGGCACCAAGGACCTGTATCGAGAATGCCCCTCCCTGCATTGACAGCTCTCCAAAGGCTGAACTCCAGTGGCCTTGAAGCTCCCCTTTAGGGCCAATGTAACCTGACTTCAGATGGATAATATGAATAAGATGGGAGTATGCAGGGGGGTTAGCCCTGAGCCAGTGAAATCTAGGGAGTGATTGTGTGTGAGCTTCTCCATGACTCTGGTATAGACTTAACCCCAACCATTCAGTAAAAAAGCTACGTTTTTTTTGTCTTATCAAATTTAAAAAGATTGAAAACATTCTCATTTATCCAAGCCCTCATGAGTTGGGCACTTTCATATACTACTCATGAGAGACAATTTGGCAATAGGATCAAGAAAATGATAGATGGATAGATGATAGATAGATAGATAGATAGGGAAAACATCCTGTCTTTTGACCCAGTGATTTTTCCTTAAGTGATCTAAACTAAATAATACACACAAAACCAAACAATGAAATAGTAAAGACCTGACAGCTCTTTGAGCTAAAAATTCTCTGGCTAGTTATTTACGTATCTGAATAATATAGGTGCAACTGTAGGCATATGCACGCATAGATACACATAATAAATAACTCCTCACATTGGTATACACTTTCAGATCGACAATAATTATTTATCTTGTATTGTTTGATGACCGTTTTATAGTTTTATATCTAAGTAGAAGCAAGATTGTTTATACACAATATGTAAATATATTGTGCCTCTTCAGGTAGCAATTAATCACAGTATTCTTTTTTTTATTTTTTTATTTTTTTTTTCAACGTTTATTTATTTTTGGGACAGAGAGAGACAGAGCATGAACGGGGGAGGGGCAGAGAGAGAGGGAGACACAGAATTGGAAACAGGCTCCAGGCTCTGAGCCATCAGCCCAGAGCCCGACGCGGGGCTCGAACTCACGGACCGCGAGATCGTGACCTGGGTGAAGTCGGATGCTTAACCGACTGCGCCACCCAGGCGCCCCTAATCACAGTATTCTTAACCAATATCACTGGCAGTATTTTTAAAACCTTTTCTTTTTTAAACTTCTTTATTTTGAGAAAGAGAGAGAACCCCGAGCAGGCTCCGCACTGTCAGCATGGAACCCCACATGGGGCTCGAACTCAGGAACCCTGAGATCATGACCTGAGCCAAAATCAGGTCAGACGCTTAACCAACTGAGCCACCCAGGTGCCCCATTAAATGTTTTATTTTTTAAATAATAGATATTTACATGATTTTAAAAATTAAGAAAATCCAAATAAACAAATTAGTAAAAAGGAAAGTAAGAATTCTACAAATTCCAATACACAGAAATATCCTCTTAATATTTTGGTATCTGTTCTGGATTTTCCCCAGATGCTTATGTCCTTTTCAAATAACGAGAGACGCATTTTTCCTAATATTTCTCTGATTATTTGGCCTTTCCATCTCTATCTCTAAAAAGTCAAAAAAATAATGAAGCTTTAATGGAGGTGTGTATTTAATTTTGTTTACCCATCAACCAGTGCTAAGTCTAGATCCATAATTTAATTTCTCAGCTGCTTAGATTTAATGCATTTCCATCATATTTTATTGTATGTTAAAAATATAGAACACAGCAAAGGACCAACTATAACACCCATCTATTTACCACTCAAAATGCACAAATATTTACCCTTTGTAAAATGCTTCAGGTTGATAATTATTATTAAAAAAAATTTTTTTTAACTTTTTAATGTTTATTTATTTTTGAGAGAGAGGGGGTGGGGTAGGGAGGCAGAGAGAGAGAGGGAGACACAGAATCCGAAGCAGGCTCCAGGCTCCGAGCTGTCGGCACAGAGCCCGACGCGGGGCTCAAACTCACAAACTGAGATCATGACCTGAGCCGAAGTTGGAAGCCCTACCAACTGAGCCACCCAGGCGCCCCTACTTTTCCTTTGATCCTGGACCAAGGCAACCACTGAGTTGCTTTTTGTCACTATAGATTAGTTTGCATTTCTCTGTGTCTGGCTTTTTTCCCCTCAGCAAATTGATTGAGACTCCTTCGTATTGTGTTTTTGAGTAGCTTTCTCCCCGCTTTTTATTGATGAGTAGCATTGCATCACATGGACATACCATGTTTTATTTATCCATTCACCTGTTAATGGACATCTAGGTTTTTTCCCCCAGTTTTTTGGTTATCGTGAACTAAGCTGCTCTGAATGTATATGCCATTGTGTGGACATTTTAAAAAAATTTTCACTTAAGGAAATGCCAATGGTCATATGGTAGATAGGTTTAGCTTTTTAAAGTTTTTTTTTTTTTTTAAGAGATAACATGAGCAGGGGAGGGGCAGAGAGGGGGAGAGAAGGACAATTTTAAGCAGACCCCATGCCACCAGCACGGAGCCTGACGCGGGGCTTGAACTCATGAACTGTGAGATCATGACCTGTGCCAAAACCAAGAGCCAGACGCTTAACTGTCTGAGCCACCCGGGTGCCCCTGTACATTTAACTTGAAATAAAAATGCCAATTTTTTTTTTTCTGCTCCCTTCTCTCTCCTTCCCTACTGTGACTCTATTTACTTATGTATTAAACTTCTGGAAGTTGCCCCACAGGTCCCCGAGACTGTTCATTCTATTCAATGATTTTTCTTTATCTTCTTCAGACTGTGTGTTTTCTGTTGCTCTGTTTCAAATTGGCTGACACATTCTTCTGTCATCTCCATTTTCTTATTATGCCCATTCAATATCTTTTTTAACTTTTGATATTTTATGTTTTGATACTTTTCCAAATATTCTATTCCTCCGCTGAGAATTCCTACGTGTTTACCCGTTTTGGGTTTTCTTTCCTTTACCTATCATCATTATAGTCACTGCACTGAAGTCTGGTAACTCCAGTATCTGGGTCATCATGGTATTGCGTCTGGCGATTGTCTTTTCCCTGGAGAATAATTCACATTTTCTTGGCTTTTGGTATGTGCATCTTTTGGACTACTTCCGGGATATTGAAAATGTTACGTTGTTCACAATTATTACAAACTCTGGGTTCTGTTGTATTGCTCCAAAAGAAGTGTTGATGCTTCTGTTTTGGGAGGCAATGCACTTGGTTGATTTCTAGTGCTTTCATTTTGCCTGTGCCTGTGTAGTGCAGGGGTCAGGCAGAAATTGGCTTGAGCTTATATCCAGTCAGGGGACCCCCCCTTCCGAGCACTTTCATTTCTGGGGGTTCTTCTTGCTCTCTGGAAACCCTGGTTTTAACTAGATCCTTTCATGCTTGCTCCGTCCAGAATTTTAGCTTCCCATACCACTGTGGTTGCCACCATGACCGGCCGATTTCAGGATAGAGCCCCCAAAAGACAAAGAAGAACTCATTCTATGGTAGTCATTTTCTCCAAGTTCTGACTCACCTCCAGATTCTTCTGCTTTAGCTAAATCTCCAGAGTGCTCAGGGAGTTGTTCTTGTGGTGTTTTTTTTTTTTTTCTTTTCTTTCAGAGTTTATAGCTGTCATCTATGGGAAAACCAGTTTGCTTACTCATTCATAGGCTCACTCATTCATTTTGATTTCCGTACAGTATTTTATTGACTGACCATGTTTTCCTTCCTTCCTTCCTTCCTTCCTTCCTTCCTTCCTTCCTTCCTTCCTCTTCATTTCCCTTCCCTTCCCTTCTCTGTTTCTTTCCTTCTTTCTTCCTTTCTTTTATTCTTTCTTTCTTTCTTTCTTTCCTTCTTTCTTCCTTTCTTTCTTTCTTTTATTCTTTCTTTCTTCTTTCTTTCTTTCATTCTCATTTCCTCCTTCCTTCCTTCCTTCCTTCCTTCCTTCCTTCCTTCCTTCCTCTTCCTTTCCCTTCCCTTCTCTTCTCTTTCTTTCTTTCTTTCTTTCTTTTTCCTTCCTGCCTGCTTCCTTCTTTCTTCCTTCCTTCCTTCCTTTCTCTTCCTTTCCCTTCCCTTCCCTTCTCTGTTTCTTTCTTTCTTTCTTTCTTTCTTTCTTTCTTTCTTTCTTTCCTCCTTTCTTTCTTTCTTTTATTCTTTCTTTCATTCTCATTTCCTTCCTGCCTCCTTCCTTCTTCCTTCCTTCCTTCCTTCCTCATCTATTGACCCATCTTTGTTTTTTTTTCTTTCTTCAGTTTTTAACTATACAAATAACATTCAGTAAATTTTAATTACATATGTGTCCTCATACATTTGCAGTGGAAAGTGTATACCTAGAAGTAGAAATTTGGGGTTATTGGCATGCACATCTTTAACTTTACTAGATATTAAGCAGTTATTTATCAATATGCTTGCAGCAATTACATCTCTATCAGCCGTTTTGCAACTTCTCATTTTCCCACATCCTAACCGATATCTGACCTCCTCAGTCATTTTAATTTTTAGAATTCTAATATAGGCAGTGTTGTCTGATTGTTGTTTTTTGTTTGCAATTCCCTCATTGCTAGTGAGTTTGAGCAAGTTTTCATACTTATTGACTATTTGTTTTACCTCTCTTGCGAATTGCCTGTTCATATTTTTCCCCCTGTCTTTCTATTAGGTGTTTGTCTTCTTCTCACTGATTTATAGGAATGCTTCATATACTTCCTGATCTCTAATTTTTTGTATTGCATATCTTCTCTCAGTCTGCTGCCTGCTGTTTACCTTTATTCATGGTATATTTTCTGTACAAAAGTTTTTTATTTTGATGGTGTCAGGTTTATCATATTTTATAAGTTCTAGCTTTGATGACCTTTTTGAGAAATCTCTTTTTATACATTGTACATTCAAAAATATTTTTTGAGCACCTATTATATTCCAGGTACTCTTCCTAGCCCTGGAGAAGACGGTAGTCACAAAAGCAGTAGGAAAGATAGGCAATAAGCTTATAACCTGATTAATAGCAAATGAAATACCAGGTAATGGTAGCTGCTACAGAGAAACGTAAAACAGTACAAAAGACATCATCGCGACTTAGTTAAGGGCATGGTCTTTGGAGCTAGACTGACCGGGTTTGCATCTTGGGTTCTGCCACTTGCTAACCTCTGTGTGCCTCCCATTCTCCACTTAGATAATGGCAACGATAGTAACCCCAAATAGACAGGGTTGTTTTAAAGAATAAGCCTATCTACATGGTATATAAAGTGCTTAGCATATACTAAACACTATATAAGTGTTTGCTAAATAAGACAAAATACAATGAGCGAAGACCAGACAATAGAGAGGGCACAGCAGCATGTTATGGACTCCTCATGAAAAACTTGACCAAGGAGGTGGTAACATTTGAACGGGGATCTAAATGAAATGAACTGGGGAAGTCCTTTATGTTCAAGATGTAAAAAAACTTAAGATATTATTCTGTAGTTTCTTTTAACAATTTAAAGTTTACTTTTCCATTGTTTGCTTCTAAATCCATCTGGAGTTTAATTTCATGCATGGTGTGAAGTAGGGATATAATTATATTTCCTTCCATATGGAAAGACAGTTGTCCCAACAACATTTATTGACGAGGCCATTCCTTTTTCCCCCTAATTTAGTAATTTCTTCCCAATTATATATGATAATGTGTGTTTATTTGAGAACCTTCTATTCTGTCCCACTGATGCCAATGCCATGCAGTCTTAACTAGTACAACATAGTAAGCTTTGGCATTTTATAGGGAAAATTCCTCCCACCTTCTTTCAAATTGTCTTGGGTGTTCTTGTTCATTTATATCTTCAAAGAAACTTTGTTAATCCCATGAAGAATCATATTGGAATTTTTTTTTGAAATCACACGGAGTTTGGTGGAAGTTAACACTTTGAGTTTTTCCTTCCTTAAAAATGATGTACACAGACATTTATTAAGACTTAATTTTCTGACAACTTTTAAAATTTCCTATATTGAATTCTTGTATCGTTTTGTTAACTTATTCCTAAGTATTTCATTAGTTTTAATGGTTATCATGAATATTTCCTTATGCAATTCTGTTTGTGAATTAGTTATTTCTCATGCATAAGATTGCTATTGAATTTTGGTATTTATCTTGTATTTTGCAAATGTGCTAACCTTTCTTGCTAGTTCTAATAGTTTATTTGTAGATCAGGTTTTTCTGTAGAAGTAATCAAGTTATCTGTAAATAATAATGCCTTTTGTCTTCCTTTTCTTATCCCATACTTCCTTATTTTTTAAAAGGCGCTTAGAGTCTCCATTATAATGCTGAGTTAATGACAGGTGGAGGACATCTTCATTGTACTCCTGACTTAATGGGAATTCTTTGGAAAATTACAACATTATTTATTATGCTTGTTGTGGGTGTTTAGCTGGTGTTCTTTTTCAGATTAAGAACATTCTTTCCTATTAGTTTGTTAGTTTTTATCAGATGAGTTTTGTCATTTGTGGTGTTTCACTTTTATTTTGTTTTAAATCGGTTTTGTGATATTAAACAGCTGTAGCATTCCTGAATCAAGTCACTTGAGTACGTTTTAAAATATACGGCTAGATTAATTATACTTTCTTATTTGGGGGATTTTTGTGTCCGTGTTCATAAGTGAACTTCAGTTTGGCACGTATTTGCTGTTTGATCTGTCCCTTCTGCTTCTGCTCTGTGTATTGGAGAAAACACTTCCCATTCTCCAATGACCTCGGGCTACTGAGCATATTTGGCGAATGAGAAGTTCTGGTTGTATATTGACGCGTGGGCAAAGGGAGACAGCAAGACTCTTAGCAGTCCAACTTCTGGCCAGAGGGTCCGGTGGTGCCTGCTTCTCTTGTCTGGTACCTTCTCCTCCCATTCCTTGCCTCTGCTGGGTGGCCCCTAATTCTGGGCTCCCCTTTGTCTTTGAAATTTGGGTGCCCTAGAGCTGATATTGGCATCCCACTATGGCCAGTCTCTCAGTGACTTCACCATCTCCTCTTTGGTCTTTTCAAAATGTGTTTGTTTGTTTGTTTGTTTGTTTGTTTTAGTCACCTATGTTACCACTGATCTGTATTGAATTCTCTGTGCTTAAAGCATCTGGAGTTGTTTGGATTTTCCTAATGAGATCTTGACGGGGACATCCTACAAAGTTATGTTTATGGACCCTTCTCTTCCCATTTTATATCACAGCACATCCTCATAAAACGAAACCAGAATTCTCACTTTCTTTTCTTGGGCGCACTTTGTAGAAGATAGAAACTGCCACTGAAAATCTTTTATGATGGCAGGTAAACTAAGCTGCCTTAAGGACAAATAAAAATTTTATTATTTTGCTTTTTCAGATTATGTTCTAAAAGACAACCGAGGTTGGATTTACTCTCATGTGTCTCTAAAAATCCTATAACCATTGTCCTTAAAGAGGGGGTGTCTCCACATGAAGCACGTAGTCTCATCAGCAAATTCTTTATTTGAATTTGACTGGCAATCTTATTTGATTTCAGTCCTGTCTCTAAACTGCTGCTAAAGTCAGGGAGAAGACTTTAGTGCTACATGTGCCTGAAAGGTAGAACTCTGACATAAAAGACGCTCAAGTACCTGCAAGGTGTCATTATTTTTGTTGTTGTTATTTTAGAAGAATAATTTTCTTTTAGTCAGTGGATGATGATTTTATATAACTCCACCCAGGATTCCAACACCCCCTTCCCACACTGCAGAAAAGGAAGTCACTGAGACATTTTAAGCTTTGTCATTCTAAGCGTGCCACACAAGAGAAATAAAACCTGCTGATGGAATAATTGGGTACTGATAGTTCAATGTGTAAGTAGGTAAAGGATTATTTGTATGTTATTCCCACTCTCTGCCATCTTGACTTTCAAACATTTCTGTTGATCCTATATGTATTTTTTGAATCACTGGGAGGTTGAGGATGATGTTTTGCCTTAATATTTACTAGGTATGGCACGATTTTAGATCTTCTACATACTTTCTCATCTAGTACTCAAAGAATCCTGTGATATGCATTATTAAACAGATGAGGAAACTGAGGCTCAGGATGATTAAGTTGGCCCCAAATTCATAGAGTCAGTAAGTGTCCAGTTCATTTTTTTTTAAATTTTTTTTCAACGTTTTTTATTTATTTTTGGGACAGAGAGAGACAGAGCATGACGGGGGAGGGGCAGAGAGAGAGAGGGAGACACAGAATCGGAAACAGGCTCCAGGCTCTGAGCCATCAGCCCAGAGCCTGACGCGGGGCTCGAACTCATGGACCGCGAGATCGTGACCTGGCTGAAGTCGGACGCTTAACTGACTGCGCCACCCAGGCGCCCCGTCCAGTTCATATTTTAAAACCAACTTGCCTGACTTCAATCGAGTACCACCCAGTAGGGTCCACACTACCTATTGACCATAGTTTGCTGTTTCCATAGAAAGCCTGTATTCTAGGATTCTCTCATAGGTAAAGGAGCACATCAGAGTCACAGTAGGGAATTTTTCAGAGTATATGGATGGCCAGGGGTGGTATGAAAATACCTCTTTGCCTCACTACCCTACACCCATAGTTAAAGAGTGTGTAACTAGTGAATATCAATCTTGTGTTCAAACTCATCCCTTTCTCCTGTGGGGTATGTATTAAGAGTCTAGATCATTTAATTTAATAGTCCATGAGATTTTTCCGGTCATGGTACATTTGAGAGTATTCTGACATATATCGAGAGGAAGGAAGAAAGGCAAGTTAGGGGGGAGACACAGACATCTGACCATCAAACACCTGTCATCCCCCAGATGTGGACTTGTTAATATCAGTAACCATGCACATTTCCATGGTACATACACACAGCAGTCATCTCTCCCTTCCTCTTCACTGGAGCTACTCATTCCTGCCTTTCTTGCAAGATGTCCAAAGCTAGGGGAAACAAACTGTGTTCTCACTCTACACAAAGATCATAATTTTGGTCGACGATCATTTTGTTCTACAATGTTCTACAATTGTTCTACAATGTACAATTGTTCTACAATGACTTCAACATATCTTCTGCTTCAGAGCACTTCCTTCTGTCCCTGGGTCCGAACACGTCCAATTCTACTCCGCAACCCAACATGAACAGATTTGATTAAGCTGGGACGGAATGCCAATTCCTCCATCGACAGCAAGCCTTCTCCCTAGGAAACCAGTCTTCAGTGCCTAAGGCAGCAGAGCTCTCACGGGATCCAGAGAGATTGCCCAAGAAGCAGAGTTGCCCTTGCTTCAGAGACCACCCTCGGAGAAATTTATAGTGGAAACCTACCCGCGAAACCAAATGAAGGACCGAATTGCATAGTGAACGTGGAATCGTAAACAAGGGCTCAGAATCATGAGCTATTGAGAAACCTTTCTCACTTTTTGGAGTACACTGTTCTCCAGGAAAAGAAACGCTGGTACTCTCCATGAACAATCTTCCCCTTCGGTGCCATACTGTTCTAATACTGACCTCCCACTCAACTTTCCACGATGCCAGTTCCTTTCCGATTTCCATTGTGCTTCTTGATTTTTAGATTATGTCACATTCCCAATCTTTCAGGTTCTGTATTAGCATTCCTATTTAATTCGCTGCAATCAAATAAGAACTATAACTTTACACATTCTGGGTCATGCTCCTAAGTGTGCATGGTTACTTCTTGCTGCCAATTCACTCTCTATTTTGGCTAGAGACTGCTTTTATTTTGCATTTAATTATATCAGGGGTGGAATGTTAATACATGTTGGTTCTTTACCAAGGTCACCAGTCTGGGAATCAGGAATCTTTACTAAATGCCCTTAATCTCTGTGAGCCTCAATTTCTCATCATTAAAGTAGGGAGGTAAGAGTCAATATATTCCTTTCTTTTTTATCAAGGCCTGCGGTAGCGCTTGGTATACAGTAAGCACTCAACAAATTAATGTTAAATTAAATTGCATTATTTACTTTCTCTTTCGGTTCTATCTACTGAAGTGAAAAATTTTCATATCATTCCTGTTACTTTAATTATACAGAAATCCTAGCAGGGCCTCCTTTAAAATCCAGGGAACACGACGGAATCAAATTGTGAGTAATATAATTCCAAAATGAATGTCAAAGGAATTTCAATTTTCATATAATGACATCAAAGCTGGCTTATGAATTACATGAAAAAAAAAATCAGCCTCATTACTTCAGTGTTACACCCTTCTTGGACCAAAACATGAATTACTTGGTTTGATTACCCACCTTGTTTACTGCACTTGGCTCTAAATGACTTTTGATTATTTCCAAAAATCAAATCCATCTTCAAAGGATAGAGATTTCTTAACATTGAAGGGATTCAAAAGATTATGCATGGGCTCTGATCTGTAGGCAGTAGAAAGAGGACCCGGCATTCTCTTTGTTATGAATTAATAAGAAAAAAAAAATCAGGATACCTGGATTCTAGCCCTAGCTTTGCAAATAATTAGCTGGGCTGAGGCAAGTCACTTTTACTATGAATCTTAACTTCTCCATTCATATAATGAGGGCTTTGGGCTAGCTGATTCCTTCCAGCTCTACTCTTTTGATTTGAATCCAGTAGAAAAATGTGGGAAATGCATTGTTTATGCACGTGGAATCACTCAAATTGGTGAGAACCTTGAACATTTCTTGTTATTGTTACTGTTGTGTAGTTTAGAGATGTGTTTAGGATCCTTTAAATGGGAGAAAGTAAAAACGAGTTCAAGGATAATTGTTATTAGTTTTTTTTATAGGACAAAAATCATTTTAAAAAGCCATGCAGTACGATGTGGTAAGCCACATAGAACCCAATTAAAGCTACTTAAAACAACAAAGAGATGTACTGGTCAGTGTGACTGAAACGCTCAGTGGAAGGTCTGCCTTCCAGCTGGGCTGGGTTCATGACCTGGACAACGTCACTGGGGTTCTGGCCTCCTCCATCCGTGCTCTGCTGTCCTTGGATTGGCCCTTTCCTCGGGCTCTACAAGATGGCTCCCTGCCAGCTCCAGCAACCTTCTCATAGAAACTGAAAATTCCAGACCCCGGAGATTCATTCTATGCTATCTAGAAAAAGAGATTTCTTCTGGGAGCTTTTGTAAAGGGAAAGGGCCCTTCTCCTTCCCAGTAGCTGAAAACAGCTCCTGTCATCATGTGAGCTCTGATTGGGTAACACGCTCCTCTCTGAGCCAATCCCTGAGCTCAATGGAATCAGATATGAATTTTAACCGAAGCCAATCAGAACTTGTTCCTGGAGCTGAGGGGGAGGACCTTTCCAGCCAAACTATACGGTGCGGATGGGATAGGATGATGGTCTCCAGGGGGAAATCATTATCTGACGGAGGGGACATGGAAGTTTGAGGGCAAACGTAATAAATGCTTATGACTCAATATTACATCAGTAACAGTACCCAACACCTTGAGAAGTATTTATCAATTAGTGGCTGTAATAACACCTTACATGTTAATGGCACCTTGCAGTTCATGAAGTACTTCAGCATCTTTGACTGCCAAAATACCCATGTAGGAAAGTTAAGGCAGGAGTTCTAATTCCCATTTTACTGACAAAGAAACTAAGTCCCAGAGGATGAAATTATATGTTAGTGACAGACCTGGGACTGAGATCTCAGGTGCTCTAAGTCCAGAATTCCAGGACTATTTGGATTGCCTGTGTCCAGATTTTGGATCCACCCACCTCCGGGTAAATGTTTTGACTTCTCTAAGCCCTGGTTTCCTCATGAGTAAAATGGGAAAATTCTAATACCACCCTCGTGTGTTTGTTGTATGCAATAAATGAGCTGTTGATTTATTTAAACCACATAACACTGTGCCCAAGAGACAGAAAACATTCGGTAAACGCCACCTGTTATCATCACCATCATTATACCATGGTAACTCTTTGGAAAAACATTCACTGTAGAATCTGTACTGTATCTTGTGACATGCTATTGCCCTGGGCCATCTCACTATCATTACCATGTCTTACGTAAATAGAGGACTGAACTTCATGCTGTAGAGTTGTTTGGAATACAATTTAAATTTTTTTTAACGTTTATTTATTATCGAGAGACAGAGAGAGACAGGACATGAATGAGCATGGGAGGGGCGGAGAGAGGAGGAGACACAGAATCGGAAGCAGTCTCCAAGCTCTGACCTGTTAGCACAGAGCCCGACGTGGGGCTTGAACCCACAAAGCCCGAGATCATGACCTGAGCAGAAGTCGGACACTTAACCGACTGAGCCACCCAGGAGCCCCAGTTTTTGTAGTACAAATTATTTGTAACTCCTTAGGCATTGATTGCCGCTAATCGGGGGGAGGGGGGTGGTATTGGACTAATTATATTCATTCTGACATTTGAATAGTGGACACCTGTCATGTTTTCTGGCTGCCTGTCACCTGTTTCTCTCTCTTCTCCAAACTGGAGATTTTCCTGTGTCATAAAGCCCATCCCCCCAGTGCTAGTGAGTTTCACTTCCTAGCCTCCTTCAAGGCTGGGGCTCCACCCATCCAATGATCCACACGGGACTTCAATTCAGAAATGAGCAGAGTGATGTGAAATGCTTGTTAACTGAACTCTGTCTTCTGATGAGTTGAGTGGTCGAATTGTCTGAGTTTTAGGTGGCTGCACTGGCCAAGTTTCTGGCGTCCAGCCCTTTCGCAGCATCTGTGTGTAAACTGTGGTAGGGGCTCGAAGGAGGAAATGACAATGCTTTCTCTGGAAAAGCTCCAGAATGTGATGAGGTTTTTCTAGTCATAATCTGTATTGGCTCATGTCGCCCAAACTTCCAGCCGACTTTTTCCTGCACACTATCCACACCTGGTTCCCTGGCTTCTAGTAGACTTTGTAAGCATGTAACAACTTGCAAGAATTCTTTTTTTTTTTTTTTTTGGTTGAACCAGGCAGAATGGATATTGTTGTCTGCATCTATAGATTGCTGACTCACACAATGAGTTCCTACCAGTCTGTCACTCATCCTTACTAAGCCAGCTCTGAGAAGGTGGTCATGTCAGGATGAATATTTTTCTTTTACAATATGTATTTTTAAAATTTAATATTTATTTAATTATGAGAGAGAAAGAGAGAGAGAGAGGCAGAGCATGAGCAGGGTGGGGGAGGGGGGAGGGGACAGAGAGAGAGAAAGGGAGGCACAGAATCCGAAGCAGGCTCCAGGCTCTGAGCTGTCAGCACAGAGCCGGACGCAAAGCTCGAACTCACAAACCGTGAGATCATGACCTGAGCCAGAGCCGGACACTTAACCGACTGAGACACCCAGGCGCCCCCCCCCCCACCCTTATACAATATTTTTGACTAGTGCCAATGCATGGCCTTACATAGGGAACAACAACAAAACAATTAGGTACATAATTTGTTGCTGATGGTATTTAGTACAATTTATGTTTGGAATTTCCTGATTTTTTATTATCAGCATTTCCCAATTATCCTGGTTAAGAGAATGGATTTTTTTTTTAAATGATTAGATGGGGTGCCTGGGTGGCGCAGTCGGTTGAGCGTCCGACTTCAGCCAGGTCACGATCTCGCGGTCCATGAGTTCGAGCCCCGTGTCGGGCTCTGGGCTGATGGCTCAGAGCCTGGAGCCTGTTTCCGATTCTGTGTCTCCCTCTCTCTCTGCCCCTCCCCCGTTCATGCTCTGTCTCTCTCTGTCCCCAAAATAAAAAAATAAATAAAAATAAATAAAAAATAAAATAAAATGATTAGAAAAAAAAGGATTAAAAGTGACTGCTTATTGGGGCGCCTGGGTGCCTCAGTTGGTTAAGCGTCGGACTTTGATAGTGGCTCAGGTCATGATTTTAGGATTATGGGATGACAGCGTGGGGCCTGCTTGGGATTCTCTCTCCCTCTCTCTCTGCCCTTCCCTCCACCCCCCAGAAATGAATAAACTTTTTAAAATATATATATTAAACAAGTGACTGCTTATCGTGTATTTTGTTGCACTCTGCTTCTCCTGAAAGCCAGTTTCGTGGGCTCGTGGTTCCTCAGAGCCACATGTCATGAGGATTTGACTACTGCCCCTTTCTCCAGGGTTTTCATGAATTTGAATCAGGATCTTAAATTAAAGAGCCTTTCAAACAGCTTCTTGCACTCATGGACCTTTTATGATGATTTGGGAACAATTAGTAGCATTTTTCTGATATTTTCCATTTATTTTCTGATCTTTAAACATCTATAAGCCAGGATATTAATAGCTTCTTTTTTTTTTAAAGGTTTTATTTATTTATTTATTTATTTATTATTTTTGACAGAGAGAGAGAGAGACAGAGAATGAGCAGGGGAGGGGCAGAGAGAGACAGAAGCACGGAAGCTGAAGCAGGCTCCAGGCTCTGAGCCATCAGCACAGAGCCTGATGCGGGGCTCAAGCTCACGAACCACGAGATCATGACCTGAGCTGAAGTTGGATGCTTAACCGACAGAGCCACTCAGGCGCCCCTGTTAACAGTCTCTGAAGTGTGAGGGAGGTCAGATCATTCAGGTGCTGAAAATAATATGTTTCCTAAGCAAAAAAGGAGTTGGTAGTTTGTGACTATTTTAGGTTGAATCATAAAACTGAACGCAGCTAGCCACATTGTACCTTTGTGTATTGGGTTCAGAATAGTGGGGCCCCTGTTATTTCTTTCCATACTCGTTATCTCTTGGCAGAATTTCAAGACAAATATTTTGCATTTAAGTTCACACCTCAAAAAATCTCCACGAGAGTGGCATTGGCAATTCCTGAGCTGCTCTAGGAAAAAAGAAAGAAAGAAAGAAAGAAAGAAAGAAAGAAAGAAAGAAAGAAGAAAGAAAAAGAAAGAAAGAAAGAAAGAAAGAAAGAAAGAAAGAAAGAAAGAAAGAAAGAAAGAAAGAAAGAAAGGGAAAGAGAAAAAGAGAGATTTGTTTTTTGATTTGGAAGGAAAAGATCTGTGAAAATATCAGTAAATGTTAAAAAAGTCTTCCCATATTGACTTCTATTAACTTGTTCTAAATTTTGTCTGAATGGTAGCCCAAATTTTGGTTTACACTGATCAGATAAATTCAGATAATATGAGAAATATATGTATATACTTGTTTTAGAGTTAATTTTAGTGTAGATGTCTGAGTTTCCCATAAAGTTTATAAACAAAAACGGTAGTTCCCTTGTTCTCTCTTCTAAATATAATTGCCCCATTTTTTTTGAGATTATCATTTTGAGCTCTTTTAGTCTCTTCTGGAAATTAAATCCCTAGTCTTTTCTTAAAAATGTTTTGCAATGTTTATTTATTTCTGAGAGAGAGAGACAGACAGACAGACAGACAGAGCATGAGTAGGGAAGGGACAGAAAGAGAGGGAGACACAGAGTCCAAAGCAGGCTCCAGGCTCTGATATGTCAGCACAGAGCCCGATGTGGGGCTTGAACTCACAGCCATGAGATCATGACCTGAACCGAAGTCAGATGCTTAACTGACTGAGCCACACAGCTGCCCCTTAAATCCCTCTTCTTAAATAATATTCTTGTAATGAATTTTATCAGCATTATATGTAAGCTTTTGAGTACATGTAAGCTATTTATGAAGATAAAAGCCAAGATTTAATGATCTTATACTCACAATCTCCCTACTTTCCTGCTCTCCTTTTATCTGATTATACATATTTATATGAAGTGGCCTCCGCTGAACCAAGAAGCATCCTATGAAGATGTTTCCCCTTTCATACAATTCTTTAATTCTCCCAAAGCTAATAAACACCTCATTTTTCAAATTTTGTTTAGTTCTCTGTGTGCCTACTGCAATTTTTCCCCGAGGGCTCTGACATGTCTACTAAAAACAAATCTATTAAATCTATCATGCTTGTCTCTAATATTTCCCAAGTATTTAATTCACCTGATAACCCATCAGTCCAGCTTTCTTCTGGGATCCTCCTTTGTGGAGACCTTCATTTCTTTCTCCAATGCGAAATGCTCTTTTGGGGTCTTTCTCCTCTAGCTGGACTGGGACATCTTTGTTATCTTCCTGCTTTGATCTGGAGGGGGCCTCTTTTGACCTGGAACTGACTGCTGTTGGGAAATCACGTGTGGCTGTCCCAGGTAGGAAACAACACAGAAAACATGAAAACAGCAATGGAGTTGCATGGTTTGGACTGAAATAGCCATTAAGAGTTCATGTCAGGGCACATCCACGCAGCATAGAGGGATGGCTACAGGGGCCATGGAAAGCACTTAAAGAAGTTTTGCTATCCTTTCATATTTCATGTAAAATGTGAAATCCATTTAGATTTCTACATGAAACTATTCTATTCTATTGCACATTGACATTGTTCTTTGGAAACAAGTTATTACTCAATAGGCTTCCCATTCTCTTAGGTTAACAACAGAATCTCCAAGTGTCTCTGCTAAGTTTCTAAAGACCCTCTTTCATCCGGCCAGCTTCGTGGGTCATATTGCTCCAGTCTCTTGTTAGGTCCCATAGATTCAGCACTATGGCTTTCTGCAGGTGTCTCCCATGTGCCCCCACCTCTGGCCTTTGTTTGCATGGACCGTTCCATCAGCCTGGCGTGCTCTGCAACCGAGCTGGCCCCTCTTCTCCGTTACCTGGTTAACTCATCCACTTTCACTTCAGACCTCACTTCCTTGCAGAAGCTCTGCTGGCCTCCCAGCTCTCCCCGGGCCCTGTACTCTCTGCACATTGTTTTGACTGCCGTGTGAATTTACATATTTGTGGACTGTCTGATTGTCTGACTCCCCAAGAGTTCACTGGCAACATAAGATCTGGGCTTCACTATTTTGTTTGTTTTGGTTCACTATTAATTCCTCAAGACCTAACATAGTCTCTGGAAATAAACGGCACTTACCTAATAAATACTGACATGAATAAATAGCTAAATAAATAACAGCGAAGTAATTAAAATTTGATAAGAAGGAAGCACGTCCGTGTGGCCCAATTTGTTTTACACTGAACATGAGACAGTGCCTGCACAGGCTACCGTTTAGTAGATATTTCTCGAATCAGTGATTTAATTGATGAAATGCAGAGAAATTTGTATATGGGCATATATCCTTCAAAACTCCAAGGATCTAAATTATTGAATTCAGATGGATTCCCATTGTACTTTTGCACTTAAATTTGTCCAAACCATTCTCTCTTATACTGTGTCTGTATGGTGAAGAACACTCATTAGACCCAGACTGTAAAAGTGCATTCACTTGACTTTTGTTTTGTTTTGTTGAGATATCACGAGGTAAAGCCATGTTCTAGATACCCACAGAAGAACTCCTCAGGTTTTCACCTTCTGCTTATTTATACTTACTTTACTATAGTTTTAACAAGCTTGGTTATCTATGCTCAACTTTGCAAATTAAAAGGGTAGAGACAGTTTATTAAAGAATTCAAAAGAGACGATTGCAAAGAAGGTGACAGAAAATCTTCCCAAGGCAAGCACAATTTAAAACACACACACACACACACACACACACACACACACACAGTGTAGTGATTTAATTAATTGCTGAAGTGTTCTACACTCTTTGGTTGAATCTAAGGACATTTAAGTAGTATTAAAGTAAATGATTTGTGTTAAAATGCTTTTGACTAATTAAGAAATAACCAACTCAGTTTAACATGCAGGGGACGCCTAGTACATTTTCAGAATGTTTCAATTCAGAGAAATTAAATAACCTAGTTCCAGAACTTAAGGGAATTTGCCCTCAGGGATTTCCAAAGCTTGGCTTTCTGGAAGGATTCAATCCCCAAGGATTCTGAATGGCCAAGGTTTTATTGTACTTCCTGAACTAAATTTCCTGCTGATAATAAAAAAAAAAAATAGAGGGTTTCCTGTTTGGTTTCCCTTGTTTGTATGTTTCCATAGAATTCATGGTGGCCATAGAGTTTAAAAGTGACAAAGAAAAATTCAAAATATGAACAAATAACGTTGCTCACGTTGAAGATTGAATTTTGAAAAGGAATGTGTGGTTGTGCATATTGTCTTTGCCTGTGCGGTGATAATATTAGTTGAATATTAAAGATTACTTGAGGGACGAAACTAGGCAGGAAAATACTAGGACTCACTCTCTTTTAGGTTCTGTTAAAAAAGGTAAGCCAGTTGTTTTCTTCTATTGAAAATACTAAATTAAATTCCGCAGATCTAGTGTTTCAAGTATGAATTCTGCTATTATCCAGTTCTCTGAACAAAGTTGGTATGAACCATCTTGGGCAATTTTTTTTTTTTATGGATGAAGTAGAAATACCAATATTCAACCTACCAGGTTGCCAAGGTTTGGACAAACTAAGATATTGAACAGAAGGTGGGTTTTGAAGAGAAAACAATATGAATGCCAATCACCATGTTTTGGTATGCTCATAATAGAAACAACACGACCTTATTGGCTTAGGCACATTGTATAATTACACTGACTTGCAATGATGCTTCTTACTTATATGAATCCCCTAGTAAGAGCAACTAAATGTAATGGCTTCAAATAAGTATAGCGTCAGTACTAATTGGCAGGATTTTTAGTGGCTTGGGGTCTAATTTCCATTGGGCGCAGTCAAATTTCTTTCAGTTTTAGGCCTGTATTAGTTGCCACCCACATTGCTGAACATTTGCAACAATACTAGCACGTCCCTCTCAGCCAAGTTGGGGTGGAGACACCTTCCTGTAAATGTCCACTGACCCAAGTTGTATTTCTGCCTTTGAGCTGGAAGTGAGAGGCAAACAGTCCAATTCCTTTGAACATTTATATTTCTTTGGTATATATTAACAATGCCAAACAAATGTAACCATTTAAATAAAATAATCTATGAGCAAATTCGCCAAAGCATTTACATGCCACAAGTATTTACAATGCGCGTGTAATGATAAGATTTCTTATGTGTCACACTTACCAGATTATCAGTGCAACTGGATCGTGCTGGCACTTTGGAGCTGGGAACTAATTTACTGGACTCCTCTTGGACTTCAGTACAGAGTCTGCTAAATGCAATGTCCTTAATATCCTCTGGGTTGGGGGAAGTAACGATATGTGGATATAAATACAATGGGTGAATAGCCTTGCCAGAAATTGCTCCTGTCATATATGTTTCATTTTCTAAGCCATTCTTTCTCTACAACTGGTATTGTATTATTTAAAACGAATATTTTGCAGCGAGGCTAAGGAATTCAAGTTATCATGAGTAAGGAGAAGCAACAGAACATTTCTCAAACGCATGGAAGGGGAAGAGCCTTAGAGGTGCAGGAGAAAGCAGATGGTCCTCAGCAGGTAGTTACGAAATCATATGGCGAAGCTACCCCACGTACCAATATCCCGCATGGGTTTGTGAGCATAATTCGTTCTGGAAACACGCTTGTTATCCAAAGCACTTGTATATCAAAGCGAATTTCAGGGACCATTGGCTCGGTTGTGATCATGTGACATCCGGTGTCATGTACTACTCGTATTGCAAGACCTCACTCGGTTATCAAGTTAAAATTCATTAGAAATGTTTGCGCGTCTTGCGCAACACTCGCAGAACGAGTTACTTGCAATCCAAGGCTTTACTGGATTTTGAATCATCTCCATCTAGGAGTTGACATCTCAGCCAAGCCAACGTGGCTCTATTCTGAACAGATAGGTCGATGAAATCTGCACCTGAGTTTGGGAGAGATGTCAGCAATACGATCTTAAGAGCAAAATGACAAAGTCTTTCCTTTCATGATACTCGCGGGTCTCTTCCAACAGACTAAATGAGGAAGAAGCCAAAATTCTGCTTCTACAAATCGACCTTTCCATAACTCTTCAAAGTGTTTCTAGCCTATGAGTATTCTAAATTTATACAGCCACAGAAAATAACAACACAATCAAGATGGCTGAATTGTCAGTCAGCAAGCTGGTAGGAGTCAAGTGTTTTTGGCATAAGAGGCAGAGCAGATTGAAACAATGAAACCAGATCAAAGGATTCTATTTGGATGTGTTTTACAAAAGCATTGACAAAAGGCGGGCTACTTTCCTCCTCTTCCTCTTCCTTCTCAATCTTCCCTCCTTTGGTAAACCATCCTGAATTTTTCTAATTGATGTAAGGCTGGCTTGCACATGCCAAGTTAAATAATGTTGGAATTTATTGAACTTCGAATATAGTATCTGATGAGTGACTCCTTGTTATCTTTAGTGGGAACCCTTTTTGTCAAGGCTCCTAAAAAAAGTGTTAGAAAAATAATCTTCTGTAAGAAATTTCACACATGATCAGGCTGGTAGTTGCTATGCATCAGAGTTAAGGTAATACATAAAATATTTTTGTATATCTCTTCGCCTTTATTATTGTCCATGTCCCATTACCTAAGACATAATTTAAAAGTCATTTATAATCTTGCCAACAGTACTGAGAATCTTCTGCACAGGACAGATATGAGGGGGGCCTGGACCTCGTAAGATCCAGGAGGCTGGCGAGAGTCCAGAGATTTCTATAACTTGTAAACAAGCATTCAATTTTTCCAGGGATAAGATGAACCCTGACTGCACTCTGGAGTGCCTGACTATAAAACCTAACACGTCCGTCACGTTGATTTATTAATTCCTAATAATCCTGGAAATGGGAAAGGGAATGCATGCTGAGATTCTTACACCCTGGTAAATGCTTTTAAACTTATCTATTGTTCTCTACTTTCTTGTTCATTACCAACAACATTGTATTCGGGCCAAATTTAGCTGATCTTTACTTTTGTTAAACAAAGAGGCTTTGAAAGACAGTAATGGAAAATTGCTAACAGTATTGCAAACGTAGAAATTATTCAGGATTTAAAAGTCTCGCTTCGGAAAGCTAAATTTAATAGGTTATTAATATGTAACTAAATAGCACAAAAACTGTTAGAGCAGGGTTTGGCAAATTATGACCCATGGGACAAGTCTGGCCAGCTGCCTCTTTTGGTAAGTGAAGTTTTATGGGAGCACAGCCACACCTATCTGTTTATGAATTGTCGGTGGCTACTTTCTCACTGCAATGGCAGAGCTGAGTAGTTGGGAAAGAGACCAGGTGGCCTGCAAGGGCCCGAATATTTACTACCTTATCCTTTACAGAAAATACTTTGCCAACACCTGTCTTAGACATGACCATTCTTTACTAAAATGGTCTCTGAGGGGTGCCTGGGTGGCTCAGTGGGTTGAGCGTCTGACTTCAGCTCAGGTCATGATCTCGCCGACCGCGAGTTCGGTCCCTGCATCGGGCTCTGTGTTAACAGCTCAGAGCCAGGACGCCTAATTCGGATTCTGTGTCTCCCACTCTCTCTGCCCCTCTCCCGCTCACCCACTCACACTCTGTCTCTGAAAAATGAATAAACCTTAAATATATACATACATATACCTATATATATACACAAATATTCATATATATTATTCCATATATATGTATATATTCATATATATTATTCCATTCAATTTTCACATTCCTTCTCTGAAGAAGGTACTATTAGTATTATCTTTTAGTTAAAAGGAAATCAGGTTTTGAGAAGCTGCATAACTCACATAAGGTAACCAGTGAACAATTAAGGGATTGGGGACTCAAGTGTGTCTGATCCTAATACATCAAACTCAGTTTTTCAGCTACAAGTATACATTTTCACATATACAAGCATTCTCCGGAAGGGCTGATGTGATAATTAAATAATATAATGCATAAGATAGCTAAAAATGCCTGATGTAACAGCTCCTGAGTGAAAGTTCATCTTTGCCCTCTTACATCTGGATTTCATGATCCTTGTTGAATGGAGTTGAAATTGATTTTGAAAAATCTGTGTACATTCAGCATGGGAGTAGCATGCCTAATGTGACTAAAAGGCAAAAGCCATAGGAATTTCTTCTGTCTAGGAGTGGCCCACCATCTATGAGTCATGTGTGCTTTTCTAACCCTATGGTACTGAAAGGTGGCTTTGAGCCATCCATATGCTCCTACCCAGTCTCAGTTAGGAATAAGGATGGGCCTCTGAGACATAGACGATTGTGGTTTAAGGTCCAAGCTATGGCTATGGAAATTTTATTTTATTTTACTTTTATTTTATTTTATTTTATTTTATTTTATTTTATTTCATTTCACTTTACTTTATTATTTTATTTTATTTTATTTTATTTTATTTCTATTCAAAACTCAGCGACTCTTAGGGGACCAACTCCCTGACCTCAGCATCATTAACACCATGCTCTAAACAGCTAAGCTGATTTTCCTATTAAGATTCATAAACTCAAGTTCAAAAACCGTAGGGTGGGAAGAGAAGCTACCGAGATTCATGTATGCTTTTGTTAGATTCTTTAATTAGATGACCCTTTCCCGGTATGACTTGGCTTCTAAATAACACATTTTTGTACTGCCAAATGATTGTGTTCTATTGTTTTTAGAACTGAATTGCCATTGGATTTCTGAGTAGGCTGAAAACACATAATAGAAAATTTGGAAGTGTGTGCAGAATTCACACGTTATGCACTTCGGTGTTTTACAAAGAAAGTAGAGGTTGAATATGCTTCATTCCTGTTGGATAAAGGGAGGGTCACTGGGCTCTCATTAGCAGCACCCCTGGGTGTGGAAACAGATTGGTCTTCCATTCAGACACTTACCTGTGCTTGGTTCTTCAACAGCCATGCCGAGACTAACCCTTGCTTCAATCAGATTGTCTGCCGAGCCGTGCAGATCTACCCGTATCTGGCAACGGAAAATAGACACGTTCTAGATATTCATTGGTAAACACAGTCTTAAGCTTGAAGCCACTAAGTGTCTAAGTCTTGGGGGAAATTCAATATTAAAATAATTTCTTTATTCAAGGTAAAACTTAATGAGATCAATAGAAAACACATTGTGTTGGTCTGCAACACAACTATTGTCTTTGAAAATAGTTTTATCGGGGCGCCTGGGTGGCGCAGTCGGTTAAGCGTCCGACTTCAGCCAGGTCACGATCTCACGGTCCGTGAGTTCGAGCCCCGCGTCGGGTTCTGGGCTGATGGCTCAGAGCCTGGAGCCTGTTTCCGATTCTGTGTCTCCCTCTCTCTCTGCCCCTCCCCCGTTCATGCTCTGTCTCTCTCTGTCCCAAAAATAAATAAACGTTGAAAAAAAAATTAAAAAAAAAAAGAAAATAGTTTTATCAAGGTTTAATTGACACACAACACTGTATAAGTTTAAGATGGCTTCACTAACATATATTGTGAAATTATTACCACATTAAGCTTAGTTAGCATCTATCATCTCATGTAGATACAAAAGAAAAAAAACCCCACCAAGAAATAGAAAAAAAATCCTATTTTCCTCGTGGTGAGAACTCTCAGAATCTGTTCTCTTAACTTTCATATCTACCACACAGCAATATTAACTATAATTACCCTAGTGTTTATTTATCTTATAACTGGAAGATTACACCTTTGGACCGCCTTATAATCATTGTTCTTGAATTCTATTTTTGCAGCATGCTGTCACACGTGGAGATTCATGATCAAAACAGACCTATTAAGTTCATCATGGCATTTAAAAAATTATTTATTTATTTATTTTGGGAGAGAGGGAGAGAGAGGAAACATGAGGGAGGAGGGACAGAGACAGAGGGAGACAGAGAATCTGAAGCATGCTCCGCACTGTCAGTGAAAGCCTGACGTGGGGCTTGAACCCATGAACTGTGAGATCATGACCTGAGTTGAAATCAGTCGCTCAACCGACTGAGCCACCCAGGTGTCTGAATTGTGGAATTTATTTATTTATTTTATTATTTTTTTTAATGTTTATTTTTGAGACAGAGAGAGACAGAGCATGAACGGGGGAGGGGCAGAGAGAGAGGGAGACACAGAATCGGAAGCAGGCTCCAGGCTCCGAGCCATCAGCCCAGAGCCTGAGGCGGGGCTCAAACTCACGGACCGTGAGATCGTGACCTGAGCTGCAGTCGGACACTTAACTGACTGAGCCACCCAGGCGCCCCTGAAGTGTGGAATTAAAAAAAAATATTTATGGGGGGTGGGAGGGAGGAGAGGGTGGGTGATGGGTATTGAGGAGGGCACCTTTTGGGATGAGCACTGGGTGTTGTATGGAAACCAATTTGTCAATAAATTTCATAAAAAATAATAAAAAAAATAAAATAAAGATATAATGGAAATTAAAAAAAAAGAAATAAAAAGTCATTTATAGAACAAAAAACAAAAACAAAAAAAAATTAAAAAAATAAAAAATATATTTATTTTGAGAGAGAGAGAGAGAGAGAGAGAGAAATAAGGGAGGGGCAGAGGGGAAGACAGAATCCCAAGTAGGTTCTGCACTTTCGGTGGAGAGCCCAATGTGGGGCTCAGCCCCCCAACTGTGAGATCATGACCTGAGCTAAAATCTAGAGTCTGACGCTCGACTCATGCTCGAGTGAGCCACCCAGGTACCCCCTCTTCATGGCATCTTTGTCAAGAGTGTTTTTGACTATATGCATTCTTTCATTTTTGTGACCTTCTAGTAAAATCTTTAGCCAATATTCATATCAAGAACCTGTGTAAGTCACCCGAGAACTTGTTCTTTCGTTGTCTTGGGACACTGTGTATTAGGTATTGAAGCTTCCCCCTTTTCAATGGGCAAATAAAAATCCTGGGGCCAATCTATGATGTTGCTGCAGTATGCATCCCACCTGTGTCTTTAGCTCACGTCCCTGTCTCAATTTGAGCCATGCTGATTTTTATTCATTCATAAATTCATGTCCTTTTGTTATAACATCTCTACTGTATTTTTGTAGGGCACGTTTTTGAGTGTGTCCTTAAGATGTGGAGGAACTTGAGAAAAGCTGACAAAATTTGACCGTGCGTAGGGTTGGTAAATACACAGGAGAAAAATGGCATTTTGGGAGTCTGGCATTCACCGAACAAATCATCAGTCAATAAAGGCTGGACACCACTTCAGATTCCTTCTCAACCCATGCTTCGTGGAACCACTGCCAACCGATATTGAAACTGGCACCCAATATCTATCCGCCATTTTTGTGTGAGAGGTTTTTTTTTTTTTTTCCATGAAGTTTCTAAAATGTATTGCCACTCACGTATAACTCCAGTAAAATTGCTTTCTGGTTTCCTTGATGTGAAATACAACCTTTATGTCCATTAAAAACAGTGAAATAAAATGGTACTATAATAGCAACAATATGTACATTTAAAAATAATTTAAATAAATAATAATCTTCCAGAATGTATCTTTTTTTTTTTTTTAAGACTGAGAAAATACATTTCTTGTTCCCTGTGGCCCATAAGATCCCTGACATTTGAGCTGAACTACTCTGGCTCTTGAGAATCGTGGAAACCTTCGTCTAGGTGTGACTTATCTCAGCCGTGTTTTGTGTAAGGAAAATGATTTCCATATGTCCCCACTACTTCACAGCCAAAACATTTGTGCACAGGTTGGGCAAATGCTTCCTATAGGGTGCGTTCTCTCGGTTTCAAGTCATGAATAGAAAGGCTTCGAACTGTAGAAAAGAATTTGATTGTCTTTGCAATATGTGCACACACACACATACACACACACACACACACACACAAACACACATGCATGCACGCATTCTCATTGTCTTGCAGTGATTTAAAATAACTTTGGGTTCATTATCTAGACATACGTGCTCTAATGAAAATGCCATCATCCGTGCTAATGAGTGAATTTAAGTCAGTGTTATATCATAGACAACATAAGGTAAAGTATCAAAGGGGAAACGATTATAAAAATTTATTTTGGTGTGCGTCTTGGAAAACCTCAGTGGTCCAAATATGCTGCTTGCCTTCCTGTATTTCCAACTCCCCAGAGTAATGGCCCATTCCAAAGCCAAGCAATTTTGAAAATTAAAAACATATTTTATTAATAGCTCAAATACAGGAAGAACACAACAGCCCTTCCTGGTGATGTAATTGAACCTGATGATTTGAATTAAGAATATGCTAACATCTGGTAGTACCCAAAACATGGCCTATTAGAAATGGAACAGACTAATCTCTAAAGCAATATTCACACTTGCTATTTTTTTTTTAGAAACAAGAAGTCTATTCCCCCAATAGATCCGTATAATTTTAAAAATATGTATAATTAAAGAAATAGAGAATGTGAGGCTTTCAGGCTGTGTTCAAACTTGCAGAAATGGCAGTCAGACAAAAAAGGTTTCTGAGGAGTCCTGAGTGTCAGACATGAGGTGAAAACAGAAAATCCCCTTCTCTGATGTTATATCAGCATCTTTCTATCAGATCAGAACCACGGGAATGTGTATTTTTCAGCACGATAGCATTTGGGTTAAAGTACATAGATAAGTACTTGGATACAAAGTTAAATTGAGGTAAGAACCTTAAACAAGTCCTTTACTGTGCTGTTATTAAGACATTGTCAGACCTTGAAAGGGATTAAATTATATCATGCCAATTTGCAATGTTTACTTTCACATGCACACACCAAATAAGGGGGGGGGGGCGATGTAAAAAAAAACAACAATGTACAATATACAAAATTTCTTTCATTTCAATTTTCAAGAAAGCCCTCGGCAGGGGTTTTCATTTGATAAATGCAAAGAGACAACCTAATAACAGCTTGCTTTGTTCCAAAATTAGGAACGGAAAAAGGTGGAAATGAGCATGTCGCATAGTTTTTAGAAAAAGGACAATTTGGTTTCAGGACTGAAACTTCAGACAATTTTTTTTTTCTTTTGTCCGGAGTGTGGAAAATTACTAGAGAGGTTATAGAAGTTATTCCTGAGGTGGCTTCAGGGACCATTATGCCAGCATTGGTTCTCTGTTTGCTTCTCCCTCAGCAAGTGTTCTTAAAGAGAAGAAGGTTTTCTATTGTGGGTTTCTCAGGAACAATCATATATCAACAATTTCCTTCCCAGAGAATGTTCCCCGTGTTTCTGTTCTCTACCTTTCCGTCATGGAAATGTGTCGCGCTTACCTAGGGCACAAGTCAAAGCCATCCTCGCCATTCTTTCTCCAGCAAGGGGAGCACTTCCCAGTTGTGAAATGGTAACACAGATCGACCTCCATTTGTATAGCAAAGTTTATTGTTTATAGTTTCTAATGTTTATATGGAATCAAAATTTCAGAAGAAATGCAAGCAAAGGACAAGGCATTCTTACATGTTACTTACCAATCATTTACATTTTGCTCTTTTGCTTTGTCATTTTCACTCTGTCTCCTCTTGTCTCACTTCACATGCACACACACACATGCACACACACACTCATGTGCATATTATATTATTTTTTTGGAAACGTTTGAGTGTAACACTGTGCTTCCAGTTCCAAATTAACACCACAGCATCTTGCCATTTTCCATATTTGGGATTCCATTCTCCAAGAGTAAGAAACTTGGCTCCTATTATCCTTAATATAAATTGCTCATTTGTTCAAGGGTAGAATGCATGAAAGGCAGTTTCGGAATTGTTAATCATATTACTGTAAAACACAAAGCCTCCAGTTAGAGTTCATATTTGTTTGCAGGTTTTTGAGATACAATTTGCATAGAGTAGAGTACAAAAGTCTTAACGGTACAGTTTGATAAGTTTTGACAGATCCTCATTTATCCACACTCTTCCAAAGGTATAGAACTTTTCCATCACCTTGCTCCTTGCCGATGAATCCCCGCCCCAAAGCAAATTAACGCAAAGGAAACAGAATAGACGGAAAAAAAATGAAGGACAGCACAGAGATCAATAAAACAGGAAACGGGCAGGCGATAGGGAAAGGTCAACAAAACCAATCTTTGAACACCGTAATAAAATTGATAAACACTGAGATAGGCTTCTCATTATTGAAAGTGAAAGAGGAGGCAGGAGTGCAAATTTTCAAGGTAATAAAAGATAACAAGGGAATGTGGTGAACAATGTTATGCAGTGTAATTTGTCTGTGTAGATGAAATGCGCACATGCCTTGAAAGACACCAATTAACAGTACTGACACTAGAAGAAATAGAAAAGTAGGCTAGCCTTATACCTCTCAAGGAAATGTAGTCAATAATTTGAAATCTTCCTGCAATTAAATCCCTATGATTCAGTGGTGAACTGAAACTTTTAAGTGAGGAAAAATACCATACTACAGAAACTTTTATTATTTTTTTTTTAAATTTTTTTTTCAACGTTTTTTATTTATTTTTGGGACAGAGAGAGACAGAGCATGAACGAGGGAGGGGCAGAGAGAGAGGGAGACACAGAATCGGAAACAGGCTCCAGGCTCCGAGCCATCAGCCCAGAGCCCGACACGGGGCTCGAACTCACGGACCGCGAGATCGTGACCTGGCTGAAGTCGGACGCTTAACCGACTGCGCCACCCAGGCGCCCCTGGAAACTTTTATTTTTAAGTTTTTCAGAAAATAGAGAAAGAAAATCTTATTTAATGTTTTTTTTTAATGTTTATTTATTTATTTATTTATTTATATTATATTTTTGACATTTATTTATTTTTGAGACAGAGAGAGACAGAGCATGAACGGGGGAGGGGCAGAGAGAGAGGGAGACACAGAATCGGAAGCAGGCTCCGGGCTCTGAGCCATCAGCCCAGAGCCCGACGTGGGGCTCGAACTCATGGACCGTGAGATCGTGATCTCAGCTGAAGTCGGACACTTAACCGACTGAGCCACCCAGGCACCCCTAATGTTTATTTTTGAGAGAGAGACAGAGACAGAGAGAGAGATAGAGAGAGAGAGACAGAGTGAGAATGGCCAGGGACAGAGAGAGAGGAGACCCAGAATTTGAAGCAGACTGAGCTGTCAGCACTGATCCCCATGTGGGGCTCAAACTCAACGAACCATGAGATCATGACCTAAGCCAAAGTCAGACACTTAAATGACTGAGCCACGTAGGCTCCCCTTCTTATTTAATAGTATTAGGGCAACAAAACTCGAATATACAAAGCCAGACAAAGATGTTACAAATAAAGAAAATCTGGAGCCTAACATCCCTTAGAACACAAACTAAGTGCATCAATATATGATAAGAATAAATGGTAATGCAAAGTGGGATTTATCGCAGAAATGAAAGGTTGGTTTAACATTTCAAAATCAATGAGTCCAATTTGCTTTATGAAAAAAATAAAATTAAAAAAGATACTTTTAGCTTAATAGGTGTCAAAAAATCATTTGACCGTCTTTTCCCATTTTTGATTTAAAATTAAAAAAAAAAAAAAAAACAACAAACTAGGAATTCCTGATAAAGGGTATCTGTAGGAAACCTATACATAGAAAGCTCTATGCTTAACGTTGAAAGACTGAAGCCTGTATCATGAGATCAGAAACAAGGCAAGGTTGTTCACTTTCAAAGGTTTTATTCTAGTTAGTTAGCTAGTTAGCAGGCTCCACACCCAAAGTGGGGCTTGAATTCCTACCCTGAGATTAAGAGTCACATGTTTACCAACTGAGCCAGGCAGGCATCCCTCAAAATTTTTATTCTAGAGCTGGCAAAACTAATCTATGGTAGAAATCGGAGAAGTGTGTGACTGAGAAATGGTTAGAATTGACTAAAAAGAGGCACCAGAAAACTGATAGGGGTATGGGTTCCTTAGATGTGTTCATTATAACCTGTGCATTTTGATATGTATGTAAGTTATATTTCAATGATTGCAAATTTAGTGCTCAGATATGTCTATTCCCTTAAGCCATTCAGTTTTTGAGTTTTTGCTTTTTATTCTGATGATTATACTTAAATTTTTCATATTCCTTAATGGTGGGAAAAATTCCCTAAACCCTCATGACTCATGCTTTGGTATAATCTCCTTTCCTTGAGTGTGGGCAGGACCTGTAACTTGCTTGTAACCAGTAGATTATGGCAAAGGTGATTTGAAATGGTCCTGTGATAACATTACATTTCAGAGCAAAGATATAGGGATTTTATAGAAGCCATGAAGATTCCTAATTAATTGATTTTAAGTTAATCTAAAAAGATGTTCCTGGGTGAACTTGACCTAATCAGATGCATCCTTTGAAAGTGGGTTGAGAAGTCAAAAACCCTGAGCTTCAGTTAAGATGCTAACCCCAGTAGACACCTTGAATTCAGCCTTGTGAGATCCGGAGCAAAAGGTCAAGCCAAGTCATATCTGGACTCCTGACCCATTAAGAATGTGAGACAATAAATGCGTGTTGTTTTCAAACTCCTGAATGTGTGGTAATTTGTCACTCAGCAATATAAAACAAATGCATTTGATTTTACTTTTTATTTCATGTGGATGATACCTCTTGGATCTCTCTGCATTTAGACTATCCTTTCCCATAAGAGATAGACTTTCTCTTTACTGGGTTTTGGGTCTTTCACTCATGTAGTTAGTTTCCTTTCGTTTCTAGTTATTTGGGGTTAAAACTTTTTCTTTGCAATTGGTTCATCGTGATCACCATTAGTGGCTGTAGGTTTTAGTTTTATATATTTTTTAAGTTTATTTACTTATTTTGAGAGAGACAGAGACAGCACAAGAGGGGGAGGGGCAGAGAGGGAGGGAGAGAGAAACCCAAGCAGGCTCTGTGCTATCAGCTTAGAGCTCCAGGTGGGGCTTGAACTCAAGAACCGTGAGATTGTGACCTGAGCTGAAACCGAGAGTCGAGCGCTCAACCAACTGAGCCACCCGGGAGCCCCCGGAGGTTTTATTTTTAATACCTTGCCTTTGCAATTGGGGCTTACGTTGCTCCACAAGAGAAGAGGCAGATTAAGACCAGATTCTCTTCTTGATGTGGAGCTCCCTTTCTCTTCTACGGCATTACCTTCTCAGGGCCTGCTCCGTGGGGCTCTTATATCAAGACCCACACTTCCCAGATCACAGCTCAGAGCATGCTGGAGTCAACTACTGTCCTCCTAGTTTTCTTTCCTGCCAAGAGCAGCAGTGGCCCCAGGCTCTGCAGGGCTTCTGGGTCTAGCACCAACACCCATGTTAGGCTCCCTCCCCAGCTGTTGCTGTCTCCGACCCCACCCGTCTCCCTTTTTTAAAGCAAATACTTCTCTTGTGTTTTAATGGAGAGAAAACATTATCATTTCATGGTAGGCAGAGAAGGGACAAGACTATCCAACTCTGTTAAATGCTGCTCTTTAATTACTTCCTCTGATAATTGCCCCGTGCCTTTGTCCTGCTCTGAACATTCATTTTCCTGAGCTTGGGTTATCCTTGGAATTTCTGGAAGAGCTCTTTTCTCTCGAATGTGTTTGAGTTTGTGATTTCTCTGCGCCTGCTTATCCATTAATATGAGTGCGCCAGCCTCTCGTCTCAAATTCTTCAAAATCTCTAATATGCCAATGACATTTTTCCCTGTTTTCAAGACTTGATAAGACTTTTTTTTTTTTCCATCTTGTGAGATTTGAGGCAGAGGAGAGATGCTTTTAATCCATTCTCTTGTTATGTTCTCATCTTTGAGGTGGTCAGATAACACGATCAGATAACTTTATACAGGTGAAAAATTGAGATTCACAGATGGCTCCATGACTTACCCGAGTTCACCCAACTGGCAAGCTGTAAAGAGCTGAGCTTACAGTATCTTGAAATTCTGGGAAACGGCATATCAAATCATAACTTCAGTGACTGAAGCCAGCCGTGTGTATTTTCATATCATGATAGTCCAGCGGGGCATGCGCTTCTGTTTGTTACCATAGTTTCACACCTTTCATTTACGCACAACACTTACACACACACCCTGAAATTATTAACATAGCCCTTAGCAAGGTGTGTGCACCTGCTCGGCTTACATAGGTGGGAACTGACAGCTTTCTTACAGGGGAGGATGAGTATACTGACTCAACTCCTCATTATCGTCTTTCTCAATGTTAATTCCACCATTTGCTTTGGAATTTTTATTCGTCTGCTCATCTTGAGTGGGAGTTGTTTCTCTCTCTCTGCCTGATTATTCCTGGCTAGTCATGGTATAGTTGCCTCCACCTGGTCTCATTCATTCTCACGCCAGTACGAAGCTCCTCCCCCCGGCTTGGGGCTCCCGTGCCATGTTTTTGTTGGTACAGAAGATCCGGTTACTGCCCCGGGTTTGCTTCCTCCTGTACTGTTTCTGTAGGTGGGCGCCTTCACGCGCGCTGTAGTCCTGGGAGAATGTACGGGTTACTTTTGTTCTTGGGCCGCCCCCAGGGTAGCACCGTGAGCCTGGTGCAGATTCATCCGAACACGTGGGCTGCTTTTGATCCCCATCACCCACAGATTCTGCACCCCGTTGCCAGCAGGTGCAAGGCTCCTTTCTCTCTGCTCATAACTGTGAGTGGGTCTCATTGTCCTGCTACAATCCAAGGAGGCGGCTCCTTCTGCTTGTGTTAATTTTAATTTGTAAAATTGTATCAGTTACTGTCGTGTTTGTAAGGAGGAGGGGTTCCCTCGAGATAGGAACGTGTGATGCCCTTTTGCTTAGAAGCCCCAGGAGTCATGGCTTCAATTGGATCCACTATTCAGTGGTAACTTGCCTCTCATTTCCGTTTGTCGCGTGACCGGAACAGGTCCCTCCCTCACTGTGTTTTTTAAAAGTTCACCGCGATTCTGATAAAAATCATCTGTAATTAATTTATTCGTATCGGTAAATGTTTAACAGCAGGACTAAAAACACTTTCAAATCACACTTTGCGCTAGCCAGCTCAACGACCGGACAGATGCCAAAATATTTTTCGTTTGTGTTTTGGTATTTCGTATTTGCTAAATATGAGCCATCATGTGATATATTTACATATATATGATGAGCATGAATCAAAACATTTTCCCTCTGATTTTCCTAATTGGTTGTGGAAGGAAAAATATCTTTAATCTTGTTTGTAAATGATGTTTAATTTCCTTAGCCTTAATTGGTGGCAGTAGGAAACACTCTTCATTGGTGAAACACATACAGGAAGATCTTGTTTACGGGCTTAATATCCTTAGCTAATGATTCTAGCACCTGGAGCTACCCTCCTAGACGACTTGACTCAAGCGGTAACACTGGTAAGGTGAGTTCATACACCTTGTAAATTATAGACCTGTGTGGTGTATGGGTGGGGGGGGGGACATCGTGGGGAGATGAATTAAGTCAAGTTTTAGCAAAACACGTTTATGGGTAGTAATCAGACATTTTTCCCAAATACGGCTTGTCAGGCTCGTGTCGACGGTTACCAAGGGACAGGCCAGCGTGACAGATCGAGGGGAAAGCGATAACTACATGAGTTCTGGGAATAAAACTACCCCCCGGTTGTAACAGCCTTTGGGAATGAGAGGCCCCGCCTTGAAGATTTGCAATTGGCATTTTGCACCCATATCTTGTTCGCATCTCTCGCCCCCACGTGCCACTTCCCAAAGGCTGAAAGAACCCTGTCAACGTGCGTTCACGCTTGTATGTAAAATAAGGAAAAGTCGCCTCACGACTGAAATCACCGAGGTTTGTGACAAGGGCTCTTTTGAGGAAAAGTGGATCCGGCCACACACAGTGAGAGCGGAGCAAGAGCCGTGCAGGCAGGCACAGACAAGGCTTGCTACCCATGCGGCCCCTTGCAAATCAAAACACACCCCGGGCCTGTGTGGGGCCCAAGGTATGAGGGAGGTACAGCTGAACTGTAGCAAAGGCTGCCGGGTAGCTAGATGATAGGTGTTTGAAAATGCGGAAGGCCTAGGAACCCATCCTGTTATCATTCCGTTTTTTTTCCCCACGAAAGTAACAACAGTAAACGAAAGCACTCTTGTACCTCCCTTCTCTCCTCACCTGCCTGCTTCCCTTCCGCAGTCCACTCAGGATCCAGGAGGACAGGACTCTTGATCCTCTCAGGAAACTCGTTTCTACGTGGAGGTAAGCGATCTGATTAGCCTTAGCACCATTTGGCCCTGCCTAAATCAGATGTTATTGGTGCTCCTAAAGCTCTGTGGAGCTTTTATTACCCAGCTTTCCTGCTGTAGTGGGACACTACACTTTGATTAGTCGTTGATTGCTACAGAGGTATTGAAAGTTTTTTTTTTTTTTGTATGTCTGTCAAAACAGAAGGAAAAAAAGAAGGAAGGAAGGAAGGAAGGAAGGAAGGAAGGAAGGAAGAAAAAGAAAGAAGAAACAAAGAAAGGGAAGGAGAAAGGAAGGGAGAAAGGAAAGGGAGAAAGCAAGAAAACAAGAAAGGAAGAGACAGACTTTAAATTATTGAAAGAAAAAGGAAGAAAGGAAGGAAGGAAGGAAGGAAGGAAGGAAGGAAGGAAGGAAGGAAGAATAAAAGAAAAGAAAAGAAAAGAAAAAAAGAAAAAGAAAAAGGGAAAGGAAAAGAAAGGGAAGGGAAGGGAAGGGAAGGAACAGAAAGGAAAGGAAAAGGGAAGGGGAAGGAAAGGAAAGACAAAAGGAAAGGAAAGGAAAGGAAAGGAAAGGAAAGGAAAGGAAAGGAAAGGAAAGGAAAGAGCACAGGAAGAAATTCAACAACAAATCGCTCCACAAAAGACAAGGGATATAGTGAGTGATGTACAGAACGTGGCTGAGAGTGTTTTATCATTTGTTGCTCTGTCGTAGTGATTGTCCTGAAAGGCATAATTAGAATAGAGAATCAAAAGCCATGTTGCAAACAGTGCAGTCCAGTGAATACAGATACATCTCTTTGGGAAAAACGTATTTATTTCTAAAACAAAATGGTGGGGGTGGATCGGAGGAAAGACCCTTTTCCTAGATATTTTGGAAAAAGCATTATTTCACAGAGGCTGACTGTGCATTGATACGGAATCTTCATGGCAAGACAAAGATCCGTTTTGTCCTGCATTCATTTCAAAATAATATCGACAGTCAAACGACTGCAGTCTCATCCCCTTTAGTGTGGATTTGAAAATGAACTGAAAGCGGTTTCCAAATGCAAGTTCACATTGTCAATGACAATTGGAGTCACAAAGACTAGCAAAAGTTATTTGTTGCACGCCAGCCAATTGCTCCGCGTTCACAAAGGTGTCTTGTATGAAACCTGTTGGGCTGTACTGTAAAATTTGGTTCAAATAATGATTATAAACATTGTGATCACTGAAAACAGAATCCTTCCATGATGAAAGGATAAAACAATATGACGTAAAAGCTGGAAGCGTGCTTTGAAGTTTGCTAGCCAAGCATTTCTTTTTTTTTTTTTTTTAATTTTTTTTTCAATGTATATTTATTTTTGGGACAGAGAGAGACAGAGCATGAACGGGTGAGGGGCAGAGAGAGAGGGAGACACAGAATCCGAAACAGGCTCCAGGCTCTGAGCCATCAGCCCAGAGCCCGACGCGGGGCTCGAACTCACGGACCGCGAGATCGTGACCTGGCTGAAGTCGGACGCTTAACCGACTGCGCCACCCAGGCGCCCTGCCAAGCATTTCTTAAAGTGTGGTCTGCGGACACAGACTGTTAATTGAAGAACGCGCAGGAAAGATATTGCAGAAGATGGGGGTCATTTCTGGGCAAATTATTTTTTTGAAAGCTTTGCTTAAACTTATAAGCTTTGTTTTTTGTTTTTTGCAAGACTTTTCAGACCCTTTAATATAAGTGCACTTAAGAAGTGCATTTTGCTTCTCCAGGTAAGAGAGTTCCCCCGAATTTAGTGTGCACAAGTATACATAGAGTACGTGCAGACATCTTAAGTATGAGCAGGTGTGTGTGTGTGTGTGTGTGTGTCTGTGAATTGATGTTCCATGGCAAACATTTAAAAAATTATATTACTTAATGCTCCTGTCTCATTAGGTTAGAAACTGGGGGTCAAAGCAGTTTGAGGGTATGGGCCATAGCCATTGAACCATGCAGCGGCTGAATTGGTCCTGGAGCTCAGGGCCTCACGTCTCCATCCCAGAGTTCTTCGCACGGTGCCATAAAGCAAGGATGAGTGACACCCATGGTGGCCGCCATGGTTTTACATTACAGATAGAAAGAAGATTCCAAATATTCCTCCACTGACCTCCTAAAATGTCAAGCGTTTTATTTTACTCTTAGGGGCCAAGGGCATTTATTTGATTGTACTGCAGCCTGACATTGCTGGGGAGAATACTATATTTAGCCATTTCGCTGACAGCATCCAGGGCGGCAAGAAGCAGGATGAAAAACTAGTCTCCTTTAAGTGTCTGTGTTAAAGACAGAGGTTAGGAAAAGTCTGGATCGATTCTTTTCTGTTTAACATGTATACATGGCAATTTTACTGAATTCAGGAAATCTGATTCAGCTTCTGCACGTCTCCCAGGCCCCCAGACCACGCCAGTGTTGCAGGTTTGTGGACCGTACTTTTGAGGAGCGGGGGACTGGATGATGGGATCGGGAAGCAAGGTTTTCTGTGTGTGCTGGGAAGAGAGAACGGGGCGGAATACAGAGGCTAGCACAAGCCTCTCGATTTGTTCTTTCCCAGTTTTGCCAAGGAGAGGAGAAACAGAGGCAAAACTTATCCCATACTGGAATTGAACTTAATCCCTGGCTCTAAATTATGGAATATTCCATAATTATGGAATTATGGAATATTTAGCCACTCTCTTCTTTCTGGATCTTCTATTTCATTCGCCCATTTTCCTCTCTGAGACCGAGGAAAGACCCGAAGACGGAGTTTCTATCTTCCACTCACTATCTCTTTCTCAACTTTGAGAACGCTTTTTGGAGAGAATCACCAGGCTTTAATTACACCACACGGGCAGGACACGTTTTTAAATTGAGGGATCATCATAAATTCCCATTTTGGGTGTGTTCTCCTCTGGGGCTCAGTCTTCTGATCTATTCATGGGGACTAAAAATATATATATATATATATATATATATATATATATATATATATGATTGTAAATGAGACAACATGTGTGGATGTCCTATGTAAAACATTCTACTCCATTCACTCCCTTTCGCTCTTTGTTCCTGAAAAGAGATCAATGAATGCAATTTGGGACTGGAAGTGAATACAGATTTTGGACGCCAGAAAGATCTGCAGTAAACTGTGCTGTTGTTTTGTCTCTATTGTTACTGAGACAGGCACCTGTTCCCACAGGCCTGTGTCTCTCCAGAAGCAAACACATACTTCCCCTGCTGGGGAATAAGTGTGTGCATATGGCCGTGGGCAAAAGCGTTTTGCTGTGGAAACAACAGTTTCACCCTTTTTTTTTTTTTTTTTTTTGGAGTCCCTTGCTATTTTTAATTAAAGACACAATAAGGTATTTTTTTAGGCAAAAGCTTTATGTAGGCTGTCAAGGAATACATTTTCTCTCGTTGCACCATATCTTAAAAATTCCCCTTGGACAAGAAAAACTCCAGAGAGAGCAGAAAACAGTGGGGCGGGAGCCAGCAGCACAGTCATTTGGGACATTCTTGACTCCTGAGATACACAAAACAGATTTGTTAACATGTCTTCATGGGCGGGACTAGTTCTATAAGGAGGGGAGAGAGGGCTGTGCCAATGAGTGTCAGTTGTCACTGAAAAGGGAATGTTTGTCTTAGTTGCAACGGGGCCCGTAGAGGGGAGGGGGACGTGAACAACCCAAACTAGCCGAGTGTCTCCCCACATTCAGGCACAGACGACACCACGAACGGGAGCATCTGGGTTTAGCATCAGGCCCTGTCATCTAACGGTTGGCTACACTGAACTGACTTAGCTTTTCTGCGCCTCAGTTTTCACGTTCGGAACATGGGCACAGTAATACTTGCTTTGAGAATTCAAATGAAAACAAACAATAACTCACGTGAAACACACTTAATGTAGTAAGTACTAAGGAACTTGCTGTCATTTTATTTTTAGTATCTACTTTCCTGCTTACTCTACAAGTTTTGCTGATTTTCTTATTTTCTTTCCAGGTCTTTGTTAACACTACCCTTGCCCTGCCCTGTGGCATTAGATGTTTGCTCTCCCCGTTGTGGTGTTGATGGTCTCTCGGAGTTCACACCTCCCTCCCCATCTCCCGTCCCTGTTTCCTCATCGTCCCGTTGTTAAATTCTGTTGTACGCTTATCTTCACAAAGCCAGCAGGCGGGCACCGTCCCGTTGGGTGTCCCAGGTACAGAGCCGAGGCACAGAGCCAAGTCATAATTATTTTCTAGAAAGTTGTTTTTTCAGTGCTCATGTAGCACATCCTAAATCCTGTGCACGTAGGGCCCGGGATTAGTTAGAAAGTGTTAAAGTATTTTCTGTTACTGCTGTGCCTCCCCTAACCTTGAAAAATTCATTTTCACTCTTCTCTTCTCACTTCCCTAATGGAAAGATTAGAAAGATAATATCAGGAAGGTGCTATCTAAATATGAAATGATGTATAAAAGAAACATCAGACAATGTCTGTCAGAAGCTGCTGATTCTCCCAACCATATGTTTTTCTGTGACCTTCAATCTCCTTAGGATTGGTCCAGGAGTCAGTATACAAGTCAAGAAGTACTTCGGTTCTCCAGAGATTTCTTAGGGTGGCTGTTCCGCTTGTCTTGTTACTGGCAGATTTTCAATCACTTGTTCAATGAACTGGGCCCCAGGTTCCTGAGAACACAGCGGGTTGATGTTGGGACTTAAATGAATTAATACATGCAAAGAGTGTAGAGGGTAGCCGGCATAAGGTGAATACTGAATCAAGTGTTAGCTATTAGCATTCGCTTTGTAAAGTCTGACCTTTGCTCGCCTATTTGCTTCCAATGTATTGCTTAGCTCTTCTCTTCAGGACCCACCATTCGACGTTGTTGTCTGGGACCCAGACTCAGGCTTAGTAATCAATGCCTTGTAGACCTTACCCTGGGGTTCTCATCTATCTCTCCCAGCTTTGCCCCAGCTATTTCTTTCTTAAAAAAAAAAAGTTTTTACTTATTTATTTTGAGAGAGAGAGAGAGAGAGGAGGGAGAGAGGCAGCGAGAGAGAGAATCCCAAGCAGGGTCCGTGCTGTCGATGCAGAACCTGACATGGGGCTTGATCCCTTGAACCGTGAGATCATGACCTGAGCCAAAATCAAGAGTCAGATACTTACCTGACTAAGCTACCCAGGTGCCCCTCTCCCAGCTATTTCTATCGTAGATTTAACTCAGGCGCTTTGCAATCCTTTGCCTTTGCCCCCCCCCCACCCCCAAACCCCTTCACTGACAGCGAGAGGGTGAATCCAGTTGCCCAAATTGCCTGTTCTGATAAAATAAAAGTTGAGATAGTGTCTTGTTGGGGCTGGGGGGAGGGTGGAGGTCAAGTGCAACCAAGTAGGCTCACCCAATCCCCCTGGATTCTCGTAGGCCACAGGGAGCACCTAATAATGACCTTGGAGTTGGGTCATTTTTCAAACCCAAGAGCAAATTGTTTCCTATCATTTGAAACGTCCTCGTGAGCAAAATCATTCTAAATTTTCACACTTGCAGCCCCCTAAAAGGTGTGTGAATACTTTAATATAACATTTTAGAACTGTAAGATGATGGCTTTGTGCTTGTTGTTCACCCAGTGCTTGGCACTTTAGTGATGGTAAACGTATAAAATTGCTTCATAAATGACTTAAATAGAGATTGTATATATTTCTAGGTCTAGATTTCTCCTTTCTCACAACCATAATCATCTATCCTAGTTAAATTATATTTTTCTTTCTTTGCAATGAACTTTTCTTAAATAGTCCCTTTTTCTTCTTTGCCAGAGCTATTTTCCTTTCAAAGTCACAACTTCTCAACTGGGGATCATTACTTCCCTGCTTTTTAGCCAATAATTTCTATTTGAGCTCTGCATACTTTGAACTTTATATTTATGATGAAAATTAAAACTCACTTTCACATGTTTCCCAAGGAAGGAAATTTCATTTAAGCAATTATTTTGCACATGACTTTCTGTTGTGTAGCAGCCATGCAGGCAATCCCCAGGCAAAATCTGGCTGAATGGGAGGCTTTTCTTCAGCCTCAACCTGTCCCCTTTCCTGAGACAGTTCATGTTCAAGGCCACCTGAGTGGTTCCCTTGCAGGCTTGCCTCTAAGGCCTCACGGCACACTCTAGACTAGGAGTCCCAAACTCAAATGTCCACAGGAAGGAAGTAGTTAAAGGGAATGAGTGAAACCCAGGGTGGAAATAGTTGGGATTACGGCGAACTAGAGACTAGATACCCTATCCAAACTGGGTAGCCGTTATTCCATTCCAATATATTACTGCCAAACCATTATTCCAGATCTGAATATTTTTTAAGAGAAGCCTGTCATTTAGATTCGGTTAAAAATTAATGTGAACAGGGGCGCCTGGGTGGCTCAGTCGGTTAAGCGTCCAGCTTCGGCTCAGGTCATGATTTCGTGGTTTGTGAGTTCGAGCCCCACATCAGGCTCTGTGCTGACAGCTTGGAGCCTGGAGCCTGCTTTGGATTCTGTGTCTCCCTCTCTCTCTATCCCTCCTCGACTAGTGCTCTGTCTCTCAGAAATAAATAAATGTTAAAAAAAAAATTAATGTGAACAAATAACGCATGAACCCAACAAAACATGTAAACCTGTTGGCCTTTTGAGATCTTTCCCTTCTACCCCTAAATGTCTGTGACATCAACACTTATCTGTCCTGAGTTGTACCTTTCTCTGCCGGGATTAAAATGAGTAAAAGTATTAACTACTCATAAAAATACAAATAATATATTATAAAGTACTCATAAAAATACAAATAATATATTATAAAGTAGAAGTTGACCATCTCAGAGTGGACTTAGCAGTAGAATAAGAGGCATATTATCAATGTGGCGCATTATTTAACAAACAAACAAACACACATAAAAATTGGGCCAACTAAATGGCTCTGTTGGTTAAGCGTCCAATTCTTGATCTCAGCTCAGGTCTTGATCTCAGGGTTGTGAGTTCAAGCCCCGCATTGGGCTCTGCGCTGAGCATGAAACCTACTTAAAACAAAAACCAAACAAACAAAACAAAAACAAAACCAAAAACAAAACACAAGGAAACAGAACACTCGTTTTGCATTTTGACAGGCGTGTTTAGGCTCTATCAGAATGGACTGCTTTCACTGAATCTAGGTATGCCGCCAGTGGCTATTAAAACTGAACATGCTACCTGTTTCTTTTTCCTTGTAGGTGTATCTTTACCTCATCCTCAACCACCAGAATTCAATGAAATGAGTGTTGAAGCATACAGGGGAGAAAGCATATGTTTCCCACCACTCTGTAGGGATAGGCTCAATGTTCTTTGTTCATGATGGCAAAAGTCAGGACCAAATATACCAAATAAGCTGATAATGACAGCGACAGAAAAAGTAGTCAAGTCTCTTTCATCCTTTCCTGACAGACTTTCTTCTTGGTTTTGGACTTAGCCGAAAACAAACTTCTAGGAAAGCTCTGAACCTCTTTTCTATGAGTGCATATGAAAGACCACACAAGCACACACGGAATGGGAATTTATGACCATAACCTCAATTTAACAAATTTCCTGTATGTGTGGTATAATTAAGGACCTGGTTATTCTCTCCAACAAGGGTTCTCAAAGCTAAGACAAATGTACTCCTTTGAAACGATTTATTTTTGGAACCTAATTATCAAATACAGAAGTTTGTGCGTTTAGCCATAGTTTATCTACCCTGTTGCAAACAGGATAGGCCACCAGCTCAGACTCTGCTCTGTACCAACAACTGAATGCCTAGAAAGTTGTTGATTTATCTCTCTGTCTGTTTTCTGAGGAAGAGGAAAACTTGACTGCAAATTAACCTTAAAAAATGTTGTGCCCAACTCCGCCTTTGAAGACCTAAGATATTTTTAATTGGGGATATATTGGGTTGTTTCAGATTTTTGGGAAAAGGAGTAGGCCTTCTTCTAAATGACAGGGGAGAGAAACAACAAAACAACAACAACAACAACAACAACAACCAGACATTCGATGAATTACACTCACTTTTTCCCTGTATGTAAACTAAACGTTGCGTGAATCTGAGGCACTCACTTGAGATTATAAGTCTGGTTTTAGTAAATGAGAACACACTTCTGTATTGGTTAAAATAAAACAAAACAACAATACTTCATTCACAGAATTAAGAGAATTTCAAACTGCAGACTCAACTCCGTTCTGAATTATACATCTTAGAACACTGGTAAGTCAAATATTTGAGCGTCTGCAAAACTAAGCCTTCCCATTTCAATTACAACCTGTTATAAGTCTGTTCTTCTTTATAAGAGTGATGTCAGGACAGCAGTATGTCTCTTGCTCTGCGAAGGCAGATCTTCAAAAGGCATCTAGCTGGATGGGCTCATTTCGAGAGTGCGAGAAGAAGCTTCAGTTCGAACATAGAGCTCAGAAAATAAGTGTTAAAACCTGTATCCTCCAGGAAACGATTTCAAACCCAGTCTGTGTTCTTTAGAAGTCATTTTTATATACGTGGATGTTCAGTGCTTCCTGTTAGATCAGATTTCATGGCTTATGGTTTCAGAAACTTAGGAAGTCGCTATAGGCAGTCCCCGAATGACTTCCTTGTACTTCAGGGTAGCAGGGCTGGTGGGCTGATCAAAATGAGAAGGGTCTGTATCACTCTGTTTCTTTGATCAGCTCACGAGAGCTCGGCCAACCACGCTGCGTCAAAGACACATTCTGACACCGGTATGGATTTACACATCATAATTTATGTTGCTTCGGAGGGAACATGGATACAAGAGTCCACTTTGGGATCCTAGAACCCACCTCACCCAACTAAACTCTGGCAGAGAAAACAGATGATCTCTGATCCAGTTTATTAGTAGTGGCTTTGTGATTCTGGAGAAAAGATCCCCAGGGACTGGCACAGGGAAGAGAGTGCCCAGGCGAGGCTGGAGGTTCCCAGTGCGGTAACTGTGCCCAAGGCAGTGCTTGAATGGCAAGGAGACCAGACAAAGACCAGAGATGGAGAAAACACTTTACGAAGACCCAAGGATACAGTGGTTCCTGTGTCTTCATTGACTCTCATTGACTCTCATTGACTCTTCATTGACTCTCATGGTTACCCTTTGTATCATTAACTATTGATATATCACAATCCACATAAAAATGCAGTGGCTTGAAATTGATCATTCACTACTGTCCATGAGCCTACAGGCTGGTTAAATGGTTCTTCTCAGTCCAGCGGGACTCACTCATGCATCTGTGGTCGATTGCCATTGGGTATATGGTTCTGCTGATCTCAGCCGGGCTTTTACCATGTCACAACTCTACTCAAAGGATTTCAAAGGCTCCCTATTACCCCCTTAGGAATGCTCAAATCTGTTTGGACTTAAGACCACTTCACTTTCTTAGAAATCATGGAGGACCTAGGGGGGCCTGGGTGGCTCAGTCTGTTAAGGATCTGACTCTTGGTTTCTGCTCAGGTCATGATTTCACCATCGTGAGATTGAGCCTTGAGTCAGGCTTCACACTGAGTGTGGAACCTGCTTTACATTCTCGCTCGCTGCCCCTCCCCCACTCTCACTAGGGCACACGCGCTCCCTCTTTCTCTCTAAAATAAATAAAAATAAAAACCATTGGGAACCTCAGATATCTTTTGTTTTTGTGGGTTCTATTCGTAAATATTTATCATGTTTGAAGTTGAAACAGAAATTGAAAAACATTGATTGATTGGTTTAAAAATTAAACTTTGACATATTGACAGAAGTAATGAAAAATGACTATATTTTTCAAAACGAGCCAACAAACAAACCATTAGCAAGAAGAGCGGTGGTGGTTTACGTTTTTGCAAACTTCTTTAATGTCTGGTGTAACAGAAGACAGCTGGGATCTCGTATCTGCTTCCTAATTCCATCTGCTGTGATGTCACGTGTCAGGTAGCTTCTGGAAAACTCCACTGTGAACTTGTGAGGATGTGCAAGTGGAAAAGGTAAATAAAATTTTAGTATTGTTCTGAAAGTAATTTTGACCTCGTGCACAAAGGTCGGTGACAAGAGGGGTTCCTGGACCCAACTTTGAGAACCCCGGTCTGCAGGCGCAAGTATGAACTTTCTGCTTTCTGTTGTAAAGACTTCCACGATTTTGGCTTACAGTCCCCCTAATGTGACTGCGTTCAAATTTCTCTCTTGTTGTTTACTGGCTCCGTAACTTGGGCAAGTGATCGAAGCCCCCTATCTATATAATGGGCATATACTCACCTCACTCATGGGGTTGTTATGTGACTTAGATGTTCTGGATAAAACCACTCAACATTGTGCTAGACACATTGTAACCCCTCTGTAAAATGTTTCTATTATTACTGTTTTTGGTAGTTACATTTCATTTAATAGATATTAGTCTAAATGCTTTCACTGGAGAAAACATGAAAACATTAAAAAAAATTTTTTTTTAACGTTTTATTTATTTTTGAGACAGAGAGAGACAGAGCATGAACGGGGGAGGGGCAGAGAGAGAGGGAGACACAGAATCCAAAGCAGGCTCCAGGCTCCGAGCCATCAGCCCAGAGCCCGACGCGGGGCCCGAACTCATGGACCGCGAGATCGTGACCTGAGCTGAAGTCGGACGCTTAACCGACTGGGCCACCCAGGCACCCCAAGGAGAAAACATTGTTTAGACACTGTCATCAAAGCTGCATATAATACTGCCAATACCCCTCAGAATAGTATAGTTGTTATGGGAAATGAAAGACTAATTTATTCATTTCATGAATGTTTATTGAGGAATTATTATGTGCTCTCGAGTGCTCTTAACTTTGAGGGGACTTCCTAGTCTAGGCTTGAGTAACAGGGAAAAAACCCACGAAGGTGCATTACAGCTGGGTCTTGCTAATTATAAACCTCATCACGGGCAAAGGAAACATGAAGAATGGTATTCTAAGAAGGAAATTTTTAGCGCGGAGTCAGCGAATGTTTTCCAGAAAGAGCCAGATAGGAAATACTTTTGACTTTGTGGATCATCTGGTCCCTGTAGCAACTTCTCAACACTGCCATTGTGGCTCCAAAGCAACCATAGATAATACATAAGGGAATAAGCATGGCTGTGTTCCAACAATGCTTCATTTATGGACACTGAAATTTGATTTCATATAATTTTACATGCCCCATAATATTAGTTATCTTTTGACATTTTTTTCCCCTTGACCATTTAAAAATGCAAAAAGGATTGTTACCTTCTGGGACCATGCAAAACAGGCAATGGTAAGATTTGGCTCGTGGGCTGTAGCTTGCAAACTTTTGCTCTGGGGCAAGGGTTTCGTGGTGAGAACTCTTCTGTCTGTTGGGGAAAATGAGTTATCTGTACAGAGCAGTTTGTAAGTGAGTTATCTAGGCAGGCATTTGTTATCTTATGGGAGATAAGGATGAAGGTAAGCCTTGGATCCCTGAATAATGACAATAATAATAGTAATTACGACCATGAAATATGGGCATCAGTTTAGAGTATTTTTTGTGTGTGTGTGTTCAAGGAATGGAAACACACTTCATTTTGGGGGGAGTCAAGTACTTTCAAATTTGGGAATTTTTATCTGTATTAGAACCAGTCCTAGAATCTAGTCCCAAGAGGTCAGGTAGAAAGGAGTTGAACAGTTCTGCAGAATAAAGGGATAAAGTGTTTTATTGGGACCGGAATACTAATTGAGTTGTTGCTTGTGGGGTTTGAGGTAGGCCCTGGGCTTTCTGGGACTTGGGCAGAGAAGAGCAAAGGAACAGGAATTTGGATCCAAGCAGTACCAAGCTGCCATAAAGTGGCCTCACATTAGAGAGAGCCAACAGGGCATTTGCAGACCAGGCCTGGTTGTGGATTTTAAGAGGGTAATAACTGAAGGAGGGCTCTAAATTCGCCTTTCCTGCATTGCTACTTTCTGGCGTGATCCTTAGAGCCTCTAAAGAACAGTAAAGCATTAAGCCTGGTTGTAAGTTTGGATTAACGGTGTTTTCCGAATTAAGTAAAGGACTTTGTTCTTGCTTGAGGCAAGGTGGTGCTAGAAGTGACAACGGGACAACGGCCTAGCGAGACACTTAGCAGATATCACAAGGGGGCAAGAGAGGACACTTGCGCGACTGAGGAGAACAAGGGACAGATAGCAAGTGGCTATCGAGATGTGTATTCACATCTGGGAATTCTCAGTGGTATTGGGGATGTTGCAGAACTTTAGGCAGTGACATATAAGAAGAACGTATGTTTTGTTTATTTTCATAGAAATGTGGACATCAAAAGAAAAGAGACCAGAACACTGGAATTTTAGACGGTAGGGATAATAACTCCTTGTTATGGAGAAAACTGTCATCAGAGGTACGTTTTCAAAAGAAATTTTGTGAGCAGGATGAGAGGTCCCTCTGAGAGAGAACTGAGTAAGGAAACCAAGTAGGAGACTCTTACACAAGAACTAAAAGAACATGAGTGAGGGCAGGGCTGTGAGACTGGAGAAGAGTACAGAAGCACCAAACATTTCGGAGGGCTCTGGTGCGTCGTGGATGTAGACAGTCAGAGGGGGAAGTGTTTCTGGAGCCACAGGCTGAAGCCGCAAGGGCATGTTCTCATGTGGCTGCCCGCCAACAGAGACAAAGCAATTTGTTACTGACGATGCTCAGGTCTCTGTCCGGTCTGCCTTGGACCTGGTCAGTTTCCTTAAACACTCTTTGAAACTGGGTGAGCATGCGTATATGAGACATGTGTGCCTCACACAGTTACCTTTTCGCTTTCCTTTTGGCGAGGATTTGTAAGAGCTATTCCCGTAGCAACTTCCAAATCTACAAAACTGTAGTCATCATGCTCTGTGGCGTGTCTGTAAACTTATTTAACTTGTAAGTTTGTAGCTCTCTGACCGTCTTCACCCAATTCGCCCCCTCTCTACCCTTTGCCTATGGCAACCAGTAATCTTTTTTCTGTTTCTATGACTTTTTTTTTTTTTTTGATTACCCATGTAAGTAAGAACATACAGTATTTGTCTTCGTCTGATTATTTACCTATGCGTAGCGTAATACCCTCCAGGTCCATCCGTGCTGCTGTAGTTCCGAGGGTTTCCTTCATTTTTCATGGCTAAATAGTGTCCAATTCTACCCTTCATCTGTCTGTCTTATCCAAGTTGCCCTCTGCCTCCTCAGGTAACAATCTTAGAGCCTAACTTTAGAGAAATATCACGCCTTTCTCTCTAGATCCAGCGCTGTCCAGTGGAGCCATCTATAATGAAGAAATGGTCTAGATCTGTGCTTTCCAATAAGGTAGCCCACAACTACATTTGGCTAGCAGGCAGCTGAGAAGTGGCTAGCGAGGCTGAGGAACCAGTATTTAATTTAACTTAAATTTACATTTAAATAGCTCCGTGTGCCAAGCGGCCGCCATGATGAACGGTACAACTCCGGATTCCAGTGTCCCTCATCTCATCCAAACTCTGGACTCCTGGAAGTGATAGTTTGGGGAGCATTTTTACATATTTATCTAGTCCATTTGAATCAGTAGACATGGCAGGTATAGGCAAGCACGTGCCCTCACTGGGATTCTTTCATGAGTTCCTTCTAGGAATCATGCTGGCAAACTGATTTAAATCATACTGTGTAAGTGAAAGGAGCCGGATGTGACTAATTATATGAAGTGGAGTAGTTCAGGTTCAGTTCTTTAAAAATTGCATAATAAAACTTGGATATTTAGCAACGTGACTGTTAAAAATCTAAATGTAATACTCTCCTCTTTAGCCCTTTGATTCGTGTTTGAATGGCGTCTGTTTACTATGGACCCTCTTGATCCTGATTGGTGTCACTGCAATTTTATTGTCTGGTAACCATTTTGGCTCCAGGCCTTGTGGACAAGTCTTGAAAAAGCTTTGGACCCCCTTGCGGGCGACCTTTCCAGTTATCATGCGAAAATGTATCTATCTGACCTTGCTGTTTCTTGAATCCTCGCCCTGTGTCTGGCTAGTTACATTTAAGTTGGCTTGTGCTAAGATGTTAATCCGCACTAACTGTTTAACCACTGTCAGATAATACATTGGCATTCTAGAGCAGAAGCCTTCAGTGTCTGAAGCCAAAGAAAGGACCAACACGGGAGTTTTCCAGTTTTCCCTGGCCAGTACCTGAGCAGTCTAACAGTAGAGGACAAGATGTGCAGATCTAATTCAATAAATATTTAGAATGTGACAGTGATGTGTGAAGTTTGGGGTAAAGAAAGTCAACTCTCTTTCTCTCTCTTTGTGTTTCTTTTTCTTTTTTTTTTTTTTTTGGTGCCAGTAAAGTTACAGAGCAAGCCCCTCTTGCATCTGTAAAGTTGAGTCTCATAATATTTGCGATTTATTTGTCTTTTTTCTAAAGACTTCAAAGTGTCATGTAATTAGACCCTGATGGTTTTAGTAAATGTATTTTTTAAATTCTAAACTATTCAAACAAAGCAATAGAGATATTTGCTAACCTTATGGTTTGTAGGTAGGTAGATAGATGATAGATAGATAGATAGATAGATAGATATAGAGACATACAGCTATAGGTATACACATACATACACACATACATCTAGGTACATACACACCTATACGTATATTCCTCCCACCCCACATTAGGAAACTACAGCATATTGTTTCCTTTACTGGGAGTTCAGAAGCTTTACCATTTACTGGGGCAAGTCTCAGTCACCCTTCGCCTCAATTTCCTTACAAAATGGGGGTAACCATACTTATCTCTGAGGTGATAGAGAAAATTAAATAAAACAATATATGAGAAAACACTAAAAGAGAAAGCTGCCTACGGTTAATAGATCTGATGGGGGCAGAGGTGAGAATTGCTTTCTCCAACATGAGTATGAAGATTTGTGCTGATTGGACAAATATGCTAGGAAGCATATGGATACATATTCTGGACAGATGGCTGATATATTCTGTGCTGCACATGCATGGCTTTCTATGGAGTTGCTTTAGCATGAAGAGCCTCTTTCAGGAATCTTTATGGGGCTAAACTATGTTAGGTGAACCTCAACAAACAGGAAGCCGGAGGCTTGAACCTAATGCAAACATTTTCACGGACGTTCAGTACACCGAGTGTAAATAACATCTTGAATGCCACCAAAGTCAATTGAGCAAAGCTAAATCCAACCAAATGGACCTGTTTCTATCCTCAAGTACTGAAATGAAGCCCAAATCATGGAGATTTTATGCCTTATGTCTGAGATGTCCCCATATAAAAGACACACACACACACACACACACAGATACACACACATACATATGTACACGTACATGTGTATTTCCTCGGCTTGACAATTCTTATCTACTTGAGAGCAAAGTCTAAAGTAAACAGCTGTCCTCAGTTACCAGCTATTGCAAGGGCTACTCTGAGGAACAGAGGAAGAGTGATTTATGCAGGAGGAGAAATTGTTTATATTCTGTGACACAGTGTGTCCCTGCTCCATTAAAAATTAGTAACCAAATCTATCTGTAACAACCTTAAGAAATCACGCGGGTTCGGGGGGGGGTCAGTTTCCGGGTGCTAGCACATTTACGACTTGGAAATAGATAATTTGGAAATTTTCAGCAGGCTGCTGAAAAGACTAGATATGAGGTACTCCTCCTGGACACTGTCACTTCTGCGAAGTCCTGGAGTTGGCCTGGACAACCGTTTTCAGGCACAAAATCAAATACACAGAGCTCCTGCTGTTCCGGTCAGGTACCTGATATAAAATTAAATTCAGAGGCACCTGGGCGGTTCAGTTGGTTAAGTACCAGCTCTTGGTGATGGCTCGGGTCATGATCTCATGGTTCGTGAGTTCGAGCCCCACATCAGGGCGTGCTGTGCAGAGCCTGCTTCAGATCTTCTGTCTCCCTCTCTCTCTGTCCCTCCCCTCCCCTCTCTCTCTTTCTCTCTCTCTTAAAAAAAGTAAAAAAAGAAAAACATTATAAAAAATTAAATGCTTATATATGTAAAATAGAAAAAAGGATGAAATGGGGTGCCTGGGTGTCTCCGTTGGTTAAGTGTCCAACTTCGGCTCGGGTCATGATCTATGGTCTGTGAGTTTGAGCCCTGGGTCGGGCTCTGTGCTGACAGCTCAGGGCTTGAAGCCTGTGTCGGATTCTGTGTCTCCCTCTCTCTCTCTCTCTCTGCCCCTACTCTGCTCTTGCTCTGTCTCTCAAGGGTGAATAAGCATTAAAAAAATATGAAAGGATATCACAGCTGGTGAACAATAAGCATTTTTGTTTTAGAAAGGAGCTGTTTGGGAGATGGGTGGCTGCTGTTCTATTAAAAAAATCTAGGGGCGCCTGGGTGGCGCAGTCGGTTAAGCGGCCGACTTCAGCCAGGTCACGATCTCGCGGTCCGTGAGTTCGAGCCCCGCGTCGGGCTCTGGGCTGATGGCTCAGAGCCTGGAGCCTGCTTCCGATTCTGTGTCTCCCTCTCTCTCTGCCCTTCCCCGTTCATGCTCTGTCTCTCTCTGTCCCAAAAATAAATAAACGTTGAAAAAAAAAAAAAAAAAAAAAGTTTAAAAAAAAATCTAGAAGAGAAATTGCAATTTTTCTTCCATGCAAACCAAATCTGGTTATTAAAACTTTGATTTTCTTTTTTTATTTTTTTAAATTCTTTTTTTTCAACGTGTTTTATTTTATTTTTGGGACAGAGAGAGACAGAGCATGAACGGGGGAGGGGCAGAGAGAGAGGGAGACACAGCATCGGAAACAGGCTCCAGGCTCCGAGCCATCAGCCCAGAGCCCGACGCGGGGCTTGAACTCACAGACCGCGAGATCGTGACCTGGCTGAAGTCGGACGCTTAACCGACTGCGCCACCCAGGCGCCCCAAAACTTTGATTTTCAAAGGAAATGTCTGCTTGCCTAGAGCTGAAATTTCTGATTTGCCACGTAGGTGCTTTCCTCCTTGTTCTGTAATCAGTTGAGGTGGGGAAATAGCTGTTCGTGATCTTGTGTATAACAGATAGCACGCAAGTGTGGATTTATTATTATGCTGCACTTAACTGCCTCTTCTGCGGGCTAAATAGCCCAGTTCTAGGAACGTTCCCTTAAGTGTAGATCACTTTTCAACTGTTTAATAGCCATCTTTGTTGATTTCCTCTGAAGAGTTTCCAAATTATTCTCACCCTTCTTACATTTTCATCATCCGTAATACACGTTGTGCCTGTGGACTAAATGTTCTGCTGGGCAGTATGCCAGATTTGACTGCGGATGTCTTCTACCTGCCCATGTCATAGACAACACAAATAAGATCAATATATTTAATAACACAGCAACAATGCACGGCCTCTGATTTAGGAGGAAAGAAAGGCAGGGGCACTGCCTACGTCTTTTATCATGTTTCACTTATTTCTGTTGAGGACCTTGGTCCTTTGCCAAGCCTCTTTTGATATTGTTAATCTGGAGGTCTGTCACTGGTTTTTAGATTCAGCGTGGGAGAGAGGGTATGTTTGAAATCCGCTCAGTTTTAATCGTACGGGTCAGAGGAGAAGACATTGAACCTTCATCAAGGTTGTACTGGGGGCACTGTATAAGGAGGACTTACAAGGAGACCGAAGGGAGTAGCCGTGGATACATGTAGGGCTCTCACCCCGGCGTTTGTGTATAATCCAGGACCATGTACATATCAGGATGGTGACCCCAAAACCAGATGATCCAGGTATTGGGAAAGGTGGTGGCACAAACTGAGTAACCACCAACCACACTGATAAACAACAAAAACAAAACAGAGATAATTATGGGATCAACCAGACAGACCCACTCCCAGGGCAGCTGTTGAGCAAGGGCACTTTACCGTCCCAGATTTCCTTTTGGGGCTGGCATTGGCCCTCTGGTAAGGTCAGTCTAGGTGCCAGCTGTGGGCTGATCTGGGGTTTGCACCTGCGTTACGAGGAATTAAAGAAAGAACCCCAAAGGGGAGAACTTTGAGCTCAGAGATGAGAAAACTCTGTTTTAAAGAATAAATATTAGTTACTAAAGGCATTGCTTAGTTGGCCATCACCACCCCCAACACTGACTGCCAGGAAGTTGAAGTTAAAACACTTCTGCAGATCAGTTACCCCAATGAAGGAGACCCCTTAGCCTGTATATTTGTCCTTCCTTTTTTCCCACTTATCTTTATTTTCTACTCATATGTACACTTTCCCTCGTTCGGGTTTTGCAGCCTTATTTATATATTTTTTTTTCATATTTACAGTAAGAGTTCTCATACCTCACAACACCCACCGAAAAAGAAGGCAGGGGATAAATAAATAAAACTTCGCATCCATAAAATAAAAGCATTGAATGGATTGCAAAGCTTTGCTGGTTTATTTGTGTGCTCTATCTGTTGTTGTATTTATTTGCCAGGATCTGTCTAGTTGGGCAAGATTCACAATCTACATAGAAATTGTTTACCTGAAATTTTCTTGCTTGCTTCCCAGGAGACATTAAACGGAAATAGACCTTGTTTTCCTTCAGTGAAATCCCTTCTGCAGCATAGCTATTATCTCTTTCGACAGGCAGGAACGACCATGCTTCTGGTCATATGCCTGTCATGTGCGTTTTTTTTTCTTTTTTTCTTTTTTTTTAAAGTAGGCTCCAAGCCCTACATGGAACCAAATGCTGTGCTTGAAACTCACGACCCTGAGATCAAGATCTGAGTCTTGAGTCAAGAGCCACGACGACTGAGCCACCCAGGCACCCCCCGCCTTGTGCATTCTCAAGGATGCCTGATAACCTTAAGGAACAGAAGCCGTTTGAAACTCAGGCCCCTAAACTGAGAGTTCCATGTGGCAACAGCTGTGCTGCCTCATCGTCATGGGTATTAATAGGCATCTGTACCCTCGCTTTGTTCTGCTTTACTGCTAATTTGTAGGAGACTATACCCTTGAACCCTAGACTCCCTCTGATGGTTCACTGAAAATATTTTTTAAGTCTTGGGGTCTCTAAATTTTCTTTCCCCATATGTACAAAGAGATACAATTTTGGTCTTGTGCTGCCCTGCCACCCAAACTTGTATTCATCCGTTATTCTTTTGCTTTTGCTTTTTATGACGCCTCTCGAGGAAGGCATTCTTTTTGAGAACAGTGAAATGGATAGTAGGGATGCCAGGAAATACCTTCTTAGAAAAAAAAATCGTTGCCATTGGGTTAAGAGTTCAGACTCTGCAGCTGGAAGACGGGGGTTCCAGTCCTGGCTTCTGCGGTTGTTTACCCTGTGATCTTGCACACGACATTGAAATTCTCTGAGTTTCATCTTCTTCATCTGTAGTATGGGACTAATAATTTTCCTTTGGCCTCGTGAGAAGTGGAGGTAATTTATGTGAAAGGTCAAAGGTTCAGTACTCCATCAACTTAAGCCATGGACTCTCATGGTCATACCCTTGACCTTATAAGACCCCCTGTCCATGAAACCCACCAATGCCTCACTCTAGCCATCTGATCCCATGTCTCTGTCTTTTAACCAAACCAGATTCTATTGTCTACACAACACCACTCCCCTGCAAATACCTAACTTTCTCCCACTTACCTTCCTCCTGCATATGCATGTGGAAAAGCCCCTCCTCTGGTTAAAAAATTCCTGCTTGGGGCGCCTGGGTGGCGCAGTCGGTTAAGCGGCCGACTTCAGCCAGGTCACGATCTCGCGGTCTGTGAGTTCGAGCCCCGCGTCAGGCTCTGGGCGGATGGTTCAGAGCCTGGAGCCTGTTTCCGATTCTGTGTCTCCCTCTCTCTCTGCCCCTCCCCCGTTCATGCTCTGTCTCTCTCTGTCCCCAAAAAAATAAATAAACGTTAAAAAAAAATTCCTGCTTACTTTATGCTTGTTATCTGAGCCGAATGTTCGCAGAAAAACACACAAACACCCTCGCTGATTTTTTTTTCTTTTACTTTACACTTCTGGTCGCATTTCTCAGATGGGCACCTCATCTGTCCCTGTTCTACCTGTTAATGACCTTGATTCATATTCCTTTGAGAGAATAGACTCATCGGGCAGGAGGCTTCTCATCTGCCTGCCATCAACATTATTAACCTCCTCACATCTCTATTTTGTAAACAGTACCAGAACCTATGAATATTAATTACTATTGTGGTTCTATGATTCTTGGTTGGAGCTAGCTAATGCATTTAGAATATTTTCCGGAAAACAAAACAAAACAAAACTTCTCAAACTTGCCCTCTGTTAAACTGATGTACAGACAAAAGACTATGTTAATACAGCGCACTGTTGTGAAATGTAGAATTATTAAGAGGCGTAGTAAGAATGTATAAGGCACAAAAGGAGCTGCTTAAGTCTGTTCCAGGTAATAAACAATCTGACCATGTTGTCATTGAATATTTCTAAGGACATTATATTTGGGAGGATAAAGGATGCTCAGATCGAGGCATTATTCACTGGGCTGCCTGCTGAGTGTATGTGGCACCTAATTCCCCGTGTTCTATTCTACTTGACATGTAAGAAGCCCACGGCCATGACTGTGGTGCTAAAAACTCAGGTTCCAAGTAAATACAAAACCTTCCTTTTCCCCTCTGCACCATGTCACTTGCAAATCCATAAAGCCTTGTTTGCTCCTTGAGGTTAAACCATTCAGCCGAGGGGACGTCGTCAACCACTTGTTAAACTTCCTCTCTGAAAGGGCCCTTCATAAGCTGCTTGTCTGGGAAGCAGCGAGAAGACAAATTAACAACTTGGAAAATAAGGCTGTATTTTCACAATCTGTCATAATCTCTTTGATCTTGTTAGGAAAAAGCCTTGTCAGATTTCTCTGCCTCCTCTAAGTTATGGCTCAATAATGCCCCAGATCTCTGCGATGGTGACAATCCTGCCTGGAGCTTCTGTTTCGCAGGGTCCTGTTTACCATCTCTGGTCCCAAACCTGTTAGAAGTGACAGTATCCTACTTGGGCACAGAGCCTGGATGGTTTAGGGAGTGTCTTGAGATTTAAACTTTCTCAAAATGAATGAAATAAGCTATGGGTTCAGCGTGGCTCTTAAATACAGTGAAGTAGAATTAGAAATACCTTTTCATTCTTCATTTTTCATTTGTTCCATTTATTTTCTCCAGATACTTCCTTCAAATCATTGGTCCTTGTTTGTGTGTGTGTGTGTGTGTGTATATATATATATATATATATATATATATATTTAATTTTTTTTATTATTACTTATTCTTGAGAGACAGAGAGGCTGTGTTTATTTTTGTACATCCTGCTCCCTAGCACCGTACCTGACATATAGTAGGCACTTGGTAGATGTTTGGTGCATGTGTGAATGAATGGATGCTCAACATCATACGGACTGAGTGTTTGGGTCCCCCCACATTCATATGTTGAAATTCTCAGTCTCGATACAATGGTTGTAGGAGAAGGGGCTTTGGGGAGGTGATGAGGTCAGGTGGGTGGAGCTCTCATGAATGGGATTAGCGCCCTTGTAACGGAGACCTGAGACGGTTATCTCATCCCCTTTTATCAGTGAGGAGGGCTCCAGGAGATAGCTGCTTATAAACCAAGAAGTAGGCTCTCGCCAGGCACGGGGACTGTGGCACCTTGACCTCGGTCTTCCAAGCCTCCAGAACAGTGAGAAATAAATTTCTGTTGTTTAGAAGCTGCTTTGCCTATGGCGTTCTCTTTTAGCAGCCCAAACTGTCTTCGACAGGTGGCCGGTTTCTGTACATGGCTGGATGAACCCCTATTCTTTTCCCTTCCCTTGGTGTTAATACTGTTCAATTGATTAGTACTTTATACACTAGTGTTATCTCATTTCATTTCCTACATGGAATTCAGTTATCAGGTATTTTAGACTACGAGTGACAGAGCTGGGATTTGAACCCTGAAGGACTCCAAGAACAGGACTTTGCCACCGTCATTCAGAAGAGAAGTCTATTCAGATCTCTGAGGCCCAAAGTGGCTTCTTTTCTTTAAGCTTCCACAGCCTTTTCATGGCTGTTGAGCTGGAGAATTTGTTTCAATGCAGAGGAATATTAATGAATTTGATTCACAAAATTTAAGTTTTTTTGTTTTTTTCCTAGTACATCCATTCTGAATGATTTGGGCAAATTTCCACTGATACGTCAGTAAAACCTTGGTTTGTGAACGTAATTTGTTACAAGCTGAAACATGCTGATAATCCAAAGCACTTGTATATCGAAGCAAACTTCAAGAACCCTTGGCTCAGTTGGGATCATGTGACGTTCGGGGCCATGTACTACTCGTATTTCAAGACATCGCTTGTTTATCAAGTTAAAATTTATCACAAATGTGTGCTCGTCTTGCGGAATGCTTGCAGAAAAAGCTCCTCGCAATCTGAGGTTCTGCTGTGTATGTCGCTTGTTTGCTACTTTGCCTGATTTGTTGTAAGATAAATAAATTTGTGGGAGCCCCAAGACACAAACGATTTGGTAGCGAGACCCCCGAGGCTGGCGGGGTTTTTGTTTGCTCGCTTGAAGATGAATAAGAATTTCTGAGATCCCAGACCCAGTTTATAGCACTTTGCTTTGTTTATCTGACGGAATAGATTCTACAGCTTGATGATACCTCTCACTAATGTTTTCCTCATCTCAGGAAACCTCTATTATTAGTGGTTCTCAGTATGAGGGAGAGACATTTAGCAATGATTTCCTTTGTATGTGAAGGTTTTTAAGGTCTCGTTTTATTTAAATTCCATTTTTGCTGAATTAGTCCTAGAAGCATGCTATTTTATTCTCCAATAGTCTAAAAATGACTGTCCCTTTCTTTCCTCCCTTTTGAAGTTTTTAGAATCATCAAGAACATTTCCTTTCTTCTTTACCTCAACCATCTATGGTAATAACGGCTTTCATCATTGGTCATCTGCGGAGATCTTTCTGAATATATTTTTGAGTCATAAATAGAGGAAGTACTAAGGAAAATTTGCATTCCGCTTTGGGCAGAAGAATCTAGGAATAAATAGAGCTTGAAATATGTTCTGTGGTGCTGTTCTGAAGCCGTGCAGTATGCCTCTGAAATTACAATTTTGCAAGGGTACAGCAGAAGATCGGAGGAATGAATGGGACCACCCATCTGGTTCATGTGAATATCTGTGCTACCCAGACGATGTAACACTGGAAAGAGAAATGAATTCCTTTTTGAGTTCCACCTAGAGGTCTGCATTTGACTGGTGGCATTCAAAAGGCAGGAGCCGGACTGCTAGTAATTAAGTGAGATCACACGAAATAATGGACACAAAAGTGCTTATGAAGGAAGACTGCTTTGCATATAAGCTATTCTTAGGAGCCGACCACTGCAAACGAAAAGAAAAGAAAACAAAACAAACCTTGAGAGATGTTGAGACCATGGCCTGAGTGTCCTTTTAGTTACCAGTAAGACAACTGGGCAATCTATCTATAGTCTTTGAAAGAGAATCGCTTGAGAAAAGCTAGGCTAGGTTCAGTAAAGACAGAATACTGTCTGATTGCCTCTTACACACACGGGTGTGACCACCTTGGTTTGTAGTTTACTCTTCATCTTGATTTAGGGGAGTTCACAGGACAGGGGAAGCCTTTCTCATCTGTACATCTTTGACGCTGTAAAACTAAATAGAGAGTGAGATCAACGTTGCGTTTAATGCATATGTGAAATTTGACTTTCTCGAGGCTGCTGTGAGAATCTCAAATCTCCTGACACCAAATGGGTGTCCTACAGCTCAGTGCTATCCTGACACTATATGCTTGGCGTTCGCCTCAGTCCCACCCATGAAAGGGCTCAGTTCCACAAGGCTGCCTACACTGCAGATGCCAGTCATGAGATCAGGGCCGCTTGTATCACTGACTGACTCGCGATGAGTCACATGCTCCCACTATTTCCTCCTCACATTTGATCGTTTGCCAGAATAGCACGCAGAAGTCAGGAAAACCCTTAATTGACATTTACTGGCTTGTGACAAGGGTGCAGCCAGCTCTGGAAGAGCCAAATGGAAAAGGTGCATAGGGCAAGAGAGGGGGGTGTGGTGTGGCACAGGGTGTCTAGGCCCTCTGTGAGTGCGCCCCCATCCTGGCATTTTGATGTGCTCACCGACCTGAAAGCTCTCTCAGTCTCATTGTTCAAGAGTTTGTATAACTCAGTGTCTAGCCCCACTCCTTTCCCCAGAGACTTGGGAGGGGAGCGGTTAAAAGTTCCAACCCTGTTATAATTGGCTCTTTCTGGTTTCCAGTCCCATTTTTGAAGCTATCTAGGGGGTCCTACCCTAAGTGATCACATTAGAATGAACTGCAGTGTACTCAAAACAGGCCTCATTATCACTATCAAAAGACATTTCTATCACGTAGGAAATTTCAAAGGTTTGGGGAGGTCTGTGTTGGGATCACAGACAGAGCAGATGGAACCACAGGAACCAGGAAGTGCAGCCTGATCTCGATTACAGAAGATAATTCTAGACCCTCATTGGACACCCCACTAATCTACGGAAGGAATCTTACTAACCAGGCTTTACCTCCATCAGTTTCCTCACATATTCACCTTCCCACAGTTTGCTGTCCTTCGAAGCCTTAAAAACTTTCTTTGCCTCTTCTCCCCAAGTTCTAACTTTGAGTTAGTTACTCCAGACTGAGTTCTCCTATGTGTATGCACGATGTATGCGTTAATAAACTTCTGTTTGTTGTTTCCCCTTTTAATTTGTCTTTTGTCAGTCGAATTTGCAGGGCCTCAGGTAGAAACCAGGAGTACAGAGGAAAATGAATCTCCTCTCCTACAATATAGATCCACTATTGTGGGCATAATACAGATACGTTCATTGTTCTAAAAATCCCCCGTGATCTGTCCCTTCGTTATTTACCTACTTTTCAATACCATTTTTTAGGCTACATGATGGTCAAGCACAGCAGAACCCATTTGGACCTCTCATGTATCATAAATGGAAGAAAAGCAGCTTTCAGGAGTGCCCAATAAACATTTGGTCCATCCCCAGGGATGACGTCCCCTACCTCAAAAAACCGTCGTGGTGATCTAAAGATTCTTTTGGTATGACTTGCCTTTCCAAGTATGCAGCAGACCCAAGGAATGACTTTACGCCAAAAACTTATTATATGAGGTGCGATAATTGCTGAAATGCTCAAAAGGAGGTTCAGTCAAAGCAGAACTCATTCTGGAGAATGATTCTCCACTTCACAGGGCAAAGGCTGGTTCTCCGAAAAGCAGCCATGGAGTTTCTGGCAGACAGCGGGGTCCTGGGCTCTGGCTCATTTCCATTCTACATCTTATGGTCTCAGGATATCTTTAAGTTCGGTCACTTCTCTACCCTAGTGGTGGTAGGACCACACATTATTAACAGGAGAAAACGGCATCTGGAGTTAGAAACGTCATCAAATCCTTGGCATTCCCAATTAGGATTGTAAAGTATTTTATTTCTTTCTTTAAGGGGATCGAAAGGGCACATAGGGTTTTGCTTTACCCTCGGAGAACAAATTATACAAGAATCGATGCCACTATTTTCTATCAGATTACAAATACTCCTTGAAACTGCCTGTCTGTAAGATTCGACCCTCTCAGGCCGATATATAATGATTTAGTCTTTCTTTTGGCAACAGCCAAAGTCACGCTGAAGAACGTAACTCGAAGACTCTGGAATTGTCTAGAGATCTTAAAAGTTCATAAAACAAAAATATAACAGGCAAGACCTTTGTCGAAAGTGCTCATAAGGCTTTGAAATACCAAATCAATTCTTATTTTAAATAGTGAAATAAAAGGCGCACTCAATATTTAAAGAAGCTCAGAGACGATGAGAACAATTTGCGATGTTTATTATTCTAGAAGAGTCCTTTGAGGTGGTCAGTGCTACTCAAAGGGGAAAAATAAAGCTATATACATAACACACACTAGTGTATGTTGTTGTGACGCTTTCAAAGGAGGATACGGCTGGTAAAAATGACTCCTTCTCAGAGGAGGGGGACTCTTTTCTCCTCATTTTCCTGCAACCCCTGGTGGTGTCTAATTGCACCGGGAGGGGCTTTAACCACCCAGCCAAGTTGCTGGGGCCTGAGTTCCCTCATCCCATCAGGGAATGACTATGTAGAACAAAAGCTCTGAGCACCATATCGTCTAAGAGGATTTAGGGAGAAATCTCTGGATGAAGTCTGTACTTCTAAGAGGAAATGTAACTTCAAAGCTGCCTTGGAGCTGGAGGGGCCTTCATTCATTTAAAAAGAAAAAAGCAGGAGGGGGAGACTTCTATTAATGTCAGCAGAACTAAAAGTGAAACCTCCCCGGTGTAGTGTTTGCGGATGGTTGGTTTCTTTGCTACACCAGTAGATTAACATAGGCTCAATCTTTTAAACCATTTTTCAGGCACGGTTTTAATATTGAAATAAATGCTCGGTTTGGGATATAGAGGTGACATTTGTTTTGTTTTGTTTTGTTTTGTTTTGTTTTGTGGCCTTGTTTTCTTGTAAGTGTATTTATTTATTTTGAGAGAGAGCACGAGCACGTGGGGGAGGGTCGGAGAGAGAATCCCAAGCTGGCTCCACACCATAATATACAGAGCCCCATGTGGGGCTTGAGCTCACGAACAGTGAGATCGTGACCTGAGCTGAGATCAAGAGTTGGGCATTGAACCGACTGGGCTACCCAAGTGCCCCCAGAGGTGAGGCTTTTAATAGTAATTATGATTTTGCCTAAGAACTCGCATACGGCCTTTCATATGTCCCCCACACACCTATTTATTCCATTACTTTATGGCCCAAACTGGAATTATGTTATTTATCCGCTTGATTTTTGCGTCACTATGAAATTATCTATTTCCCATCGAGAAACAAGAATGCAACGTCCACACTATAAGTGAGATCATTAGAACCCCGCTTTGTATCTCTTTGAACAATATGCTGCTATAAAGCATAGCCCAAATATTACAGGATAGGGCATAAAAGTAAAACTTGAGCTCTAGTGTTACAGACCGAATATCTTCCCTCCAAAATTGATACGTTGAAGCTGGAACCCCCATGTGACTGTGCTTGGAGACGGGGCCTTTTTCGCTTAGTTTTCAAATTCCATACTCGTCTCCTATTCATCAGTGCCTCTCCTTTTCCAAAACGGCTAAGGATTCTCTGAGGCTGTTTCTGTTAGTCACCGTTTGCTCAGATTTCCTGCCTCCGTGGCATTTTTGGATGCGGTCCCGCCTTGGTCCTCCCTCGCTTGTTTCTCCAACTTTCCCTATTATGTAGGATCTTAGTCCTTCTTTCCCCTGACATCACATGGCCACTCACAGTGTACTGAATTTTCACTGAGGATTGCAAAAGGGGGGTCACAGCACAACTCAGTATGGGTGACAGTATAAAATACAAGCCAAGAGCCGTCCTAGTCCACCGGCTGTCCCTGTCATGAGGAAGTGCTCATTGGCCTCAGCTTCCTTGTCATGCAATCCTGCTGGGACTTGGGATACCATGACATTTTCAGGCCTGAGGACACCTGTTCCCTCACTCGTTGAAAGCCACTAACTCTTTTCCAAATCACCTTTCTCTAGGCAGGAAAACTCCCCTCCCCCAATACTAGATACCTGGCTGGACTTTGCATTTTGAAAACTTATGGGAGTAGTCTCTAAAGTGCATGCCCCACCTTTTCTAAATCCCCACTTTTAGCAGGAAAAAAAAAGGAGAAACACACACATAGGCACACACGTACACACATGTAGCTATGCAAACATACAGACATACATGTATAGGACTACCTCTTAATGGAGACAGGTAATAATCAGAAGGGGAGAGGAAGTAGGAAGCCAAAACAATAACAAAAAACTGAGTTTAAAAATTAAAAGGCCTCCATAACAAAAACAGTGATCCTGATATCTCGTTGACTCTTTTGTGTGAAATTGCACGTGCCTGGGCATCAGACAGTGTGCAATCAGCAAGCTGTGCTGATCTCAGGGATGAGATTCTGTGATTTAAAAACAAAAACAAAAACAAAACAGGTTATCTTCTAACTTTATATGTTGCGCTAGTTATTTGCAAGGATGCCGTATTATTTATGTAACCAGAAAAATCTAGCAAGGTTATTTTTGACTGCGGAAAATGTGCAGTTGTTTCCGAACGGAATCATACTCCGGCAGGGCTGTTGCTTCTATCCTGATAAAAGCGATTGCCAGGCTGCCAGAGGAGCCTCAGTATGCATTTCCTCTCTCTCCAGAGCAAGACCTATAAGGACTTGCTTGTGGTCTCTGTGTGTTTGGCTTCCGGTTGCTGTCCGGTAGGATATGAACCTAAATATGCATACGTTTGTATGTCACCCACTGTGTCATTCTGTGTGAGAAAGAAGCCCCGGTTCTTACAGAATAGAACTATACAAAAGCTGCCTTCCGTCTGGAAGGTGCTAGAATTGCACGTTACCCCACAGTAAATGGGCTCTTGAAAACAGCTATGCACATCCTTAGGCTACATTAGGCTACAGATGTGTGCAAAACACCTGCGCCCTAGAAGGAAATCTCAGCAGTTTGGAAACAGCAAACAGGGTGTGACTAGGGCAAGGCTGGGCACAGACATCACTGTGGGGAAAGCTTGCGGGCGAGGTGGGCAATGCAGAAATGAAGTAGGAGCCGAGGTGATGGAGCGCAGCCTTCCGCAAGGGATGGCGACAACAGGGCACACACATCGGGTATCGTGGTCAACATCAGCCTCAACTCAGGCAGTACCGCGTGACAACAGCAATCTCCGTGCGGAAGGTCACTTTACATCATCTGGTTGGAGCAGCTTCCACAGGCTAATGTAGCTGTGATGTGAGGACTGTTCTTTCCATCCTATGGAAAATCAGTAAAGGGTACGGGCCAGGACTGCGGTTCACCTTTGCCTGCTGGCTGATGCTTCTTGGACTTCTTAGAAGTCTCTTTTACCTGGGGGGGGGGGGGTGTACTCCAAAATGGATCATGGTAAAATTGAATGACATGCTATAGACAACCTCAGGAGGACCTATAGGAAGAACGTTTCAAACTTAATTACGATTAATTTCATTATATTGAGAAATAAAGAATACTCCAAAACAGTAAATCTCATAGAAGGGGATCCCATCTCTTTTCTAACTAAAGAACCAGGAATGGAGAGAAGGAATACAAAACATATGTCGCGATAAGTGTGTAAAGCTTCACTTTAATGGGAAGTAATTGTAATGTATTTTAAAAGTTTGAGTAGGGGCATCTGGGAGGCTCAGTCGGTTAAGCGTCTGACTCTTGGTTTCCGCTCCGGTCATGATCTCACGGTTTGTGAGTTCGAGCCCCACATTAGACTCTGCGCTGACAGTGTGGAGCCTGCTTGGGAGTCTCTTGTTCTCCCTCTCTCTCTGTGCCTTCCCTGTTCATGTGCTCTTTCTCTCTTCCTCAAATAAATAAATAAACTTTTTATAAAAAGTTTGAATATACTTCAGATACTGTGGTATTGGTTGGCTGTATTCATTTTGCATTGCCACAGAAACAGATCACCACAAAAATGAGTGGCTTAAAAGGACACATATTTATCATCTTACAGTTTTGGGGGTCAGAAGTCTGGCATGGGTCTCCCTGGGTAAAATCAAGCTGTTGGCAGTGCTGCGTTCCTTCTGGAAGCTCCAGAGAAAAATCGGTTTCCTTTCCTTTGCCAGCTTCTAGAAGCTGCCCACATTCCTTGTCTGAAGGACCCCTTCCTCCACCTTCGAGGCCAGCAAGATTTATCTCTTCCATCTTTCTTCTGGAGAGATCCCACCTTCTGATCCCAATCAGTCAGGCAAGATTCTCTGTTAGGTTTTTTTTTTTTTTTTTATTTTTTTAGATGTTTATTTTTGAGAGAGAGAGAGAGAGACAGAGCATGAGTGGGGGAGGAGCAGAGCAAGAGGGAGACACAGAATCCAAAGCAGGCTCCAGGCTTTGAGCTGTCAGCACAGAGCCTGATACGGGGCTCGAACTCACGAACCGCGAGATCATGACCTGAGTTGATGTCGGACGGTTAACCAACTGAGAAACCCAGGTGCCCCAAGATTCCCTGTTTTTAAGGATCCATGAGATTACATTGGGCCCTTCTTGATAATCCAGATAATCTTCTCATCTCAAGGTCCTTAAATTATACCTAAAATCCCTTTTGCCATGTAAGGTTAACACGTTCATAGGTTCCAGAGGTTAAGTCATGGGCATCTTTGGGGGGTATTATTCTGCCTCCCATACTGGCTATGAAATGTGGTGTGATAATACAGAATAATAGCACTGAAATGTTTGCACAGAGCTTTTTGAGTCTGCTGACGTTTCATTTCTACTACCATTGCTTGTGTATTTTCATAAAAATACACTTTGAAAAGTGGTACACTATCATTTTATGATGTCAAAGCAACAAGAGTTAACCCTGAACAACGACCACTTACGACAAAATGGTACCCGCAGATTGCTGCATTAATTACCTGATGGTAGACCATCATGCTTCTTGAAGATGGCATTTGTAAGTGTGGTTATTTAAGTACAAAGAAATAATTTGTCCAAGTATAAAGCGGTTAGAAAACATTAATTTGTGAGGATCGAGTAACGGGAAATAATTTGTGATGGGAAAAATTCCACTGAAATCTGGAATGTAAGCATATTAGATTTGTTTCCTTTCCCATTTGCAGAGCAGCTTTTTATTACTAACTCATCTGTAAGGCTAATGAATTGTCTCTTTAAACACCGTGTACTTAGTTTTATGGTTTAAAAAATTAGTGTTATTAAGGCATCTTAAGTAAGAGAGGCTCTTTGAATTCCATCACATTTGGCTAGTGAAAGTAAATTGCATAATTATTACTTTGCTGGCTTGAAATGCTGGTTCTGATACTCAAGTTCATTGCCTCAGAATATTAAATAAAAAAGAAAGAGCCAATAATCAGGATTACAAGAAATTTCTAAGGAAAGGATCCCTAAAGAATGAAGAGTATGATACCACATAGGAGGAATTTGTGTTATAAATGTTTTTACTTGCTTTTATGTATGTATATATATGTATGCACATATGTATGGACATATATACACGTATACTTTTATATGTATACATATACATATACTACGTATATACATATCCTTTTTTTTTGAGCAATCTCTACACCCAGTGTAAAGCTTGAACTTAAAACCGACTGAGCCAACCAGGCACCCCTTTATTTGGCACATTTAAAAAAGTTCATTTCCAAGGGATTTCTTTTTTTTTTTTTTAATTTTTTTTTCAACATTTATTTATTTTTGGGACAGAGAGAGACAGAGCACGAACGGGGGAGGGGCAGAGAGAGAGGGAGACACAGAATCGGAAACAAGCTCCAGGCTCTGAGCCATCAGCCCAGAGCCTGACGCGGGGCTCGAACTCACGGACCGCGAGATCGTGACCTGGCTGAAGTCGGACACTTAACCGACGGCGCCACCCAGGCGCCCCTACAAGGGATTTCTAATGAAGTGCAACAGATACTTTGGTTTCTCTCCTGGCATATATTTCTCTTTCCCTCCTTCTTAATATATCCCCATCTGTTTATAGTGCATGAGCATGCTGTCTTTCATCCAACCCTTGACTCAAAGGATTAATCTAAGCAAATCCATCGACCATAGGGATTTGCACAAGCATGGTCATATACAGCAGAGTTCGCGTAGGGCATTTTCCGCTGGGGACTTTAGTTTACGGCTTGGGGACTCTTTCTTTTGGGTGGCTTTGGGGGTGGAGGCCAGCCTTGAAACTGAAAAAAGCATATCTGAACATAAAACCAGCCATTTTGTAAGGAGTAATTAGGTCATTTAATTATTTTATGATCGATCTGGCATGGACATGGAACATCAGTGTGGGAAGGAATATGGAAGTGAAAGAGATTGATTTATACTCATAGGTTCTAGAAAAAGGAGGCACAGGACACTCAGAGAGCCAAACAGAGGGTTCCTAAAACCTTGAACTGGGGTTTCTCCTGCAGAATGCAGGCAGAGAGAACCAAAAAAACCTATGGACTGCAGTCTTTCCTGGGAGTTAAGGGTGGTACGGTTTTGGGCATGTGGAAAACACACTTGTTGGTTCATTTGAATGCAACTAGGTTAACCGGAAGGGGTGAACGATCATGGTGGGGGGAGGATGCCACCATGAGGCTTATGGCTTGATTGTAAACGTTGAAATGAGTGGGTGGGGGGCAGATTCAGGAAAACTGAGTAAAGGTTCCAAAGAAGTGTCATGGAAGGGACATTGTGGCAACAAACATTTTTTCCTTACATGCCGCTAGCTAAACAAAAGGAGAACGATAATGCTGAAAGAATTGCAGAGACATGGAGGAAAAATCCTGCTAAACAGAGCCTGAGTCTTAAAATTGCCACAAAAGTTCCACATCCCTCATGTTTGTCAAGACATCGTACTTGCGTATTCTGTTACTTTCAACCAAAACCATCTTAAATGATGCTTCAAGCAATATGTAAATACATTTTCCTTTCAACAAATACACTTGCATCCACAGACTGCCATTCTTAATCTCAGCAAGTAGACAAATAAAACTGCCAAAGGTTTTAATATCCTCTCAGTTGTCATTAACATCTTAATTCATCCAATTCAGTACATTGGCAAATGTTTTTCTTAATTTAGGTAGGTCCACAGTATTGGGTTAATCATAATCGTTGGTGCATAATTAATCATCATTGCACAGCTTTCTTATTGGTTTATGTAATTTGTTTCGATAGCAATGGGCACCCTAACTCCCCCTCCCCAAACTAAAAGATAACCAATATCTTATATCAACCCAAATATTGTCTCTCTACTTCCTCAGGGGAAGTAACTACGATCCTCACATTGTGTTCGGTCATTCCCTTCTTTTTTATATGTAGTCTGATGATCTAGATTCGTGTGCCTAACAGCATATTGTTTATGTTGTCTGTTTTGAGCTTTATTAAAAAGATCATGCTTTCTGTAGCCTCATGGGACTTGTGCTTTTTAGCCAACGTAATCACTCCAATTTATGCACGTTGTAGCGAGTAACTACTTTTTAAGGTACACTGTTCTGTGAATATGTCACTCTGTTGTGTGAATATGTCACAATTTCTTTGTATATTTTACCATTAACAGGCAATTTTGAAGTGTTTCCAGGATTCTTATACTATAAACCCTTTTTAAATAAATAATCTTGTATATGTTTCCCAAAGCACATGTAGAAAGATTTCTCTTTGGTGTATATCAAGGAATAAAATTGCAGTCATAAGATAAGAAAAAAATATATATCATGCTATACTGACATCCAAGGGGTTAACAAATTTACACTTCCATCAGCAAGTATAAGACATAGAAAACTTGGAATCTTTAGATATCTTGATATGTGCTAATCAAACATGACTTCTGATTTTAATCTTGGTACACATTTTCCAGATTACTAATAAGATTAAACATCTTTTCACATTTCTCACTATATGAATTCCCCTTTCTGGAAATACTTGTTCATGCTTTTTGTCAATTTTTTAAGTATGCTGTCTACTTTAGAAAATGATCAACTTATTAACTTTGCTTTTATGATTAGCACTTTTTATTTATTTTATTTCTTTAAAAAATTTATTAATGTTTATTTCTGAGAGAGAGAGAGAGAGAGAGAGAGAGAGAGCATGAGCAGGGGAGGGGCAGAGAGAGAGAGTCAGACACAGAATCCGAAGCAGGCTCCAGGCTCTGACCTGTCAGCACAGAGCCTGAGGTGAGGCTCCAACTCGTGAACCTGGAGATCATGACCTGAGCGGAAGTCAGATGCCCAACCTACTGAGCTACCCAGGTGCCTCAGTTTAGCACTTTTTAAAGTCTTATTTAAGAAATGGTTTCTTAATGTAGCCTTATAAAATAGTCACCTGCATTTTCTTCTAAAACTGTTAAAATTTGTCTGATTTTTATGTCTTTCATCATCTGGAATTAATTTTTGTTTATTATATGATATGGATATGCTTTATTAATCTTTTTTTCAACTTTTTCATATAGATAATAACATTTTAGGGTTTTATCCTTAGCAATCTATCATGACACTTCTATTTATATATCATTGTTTTATTTATGCATTGTTTCTTTTCTGTATTCTTCATTTTATTTGCCAATTGTCTTCCCCTGCCCAACACTGTATCATTTTACTTTCTCCAGCTTTATTGAGATATTATTGATATGTAACATTTATTTATAAGTTTAAGATATTCAGTGTGATGATTTGCTATACCATATTCATTATTACAGTTGATCATTAGTGTGGATATCTGAAGGAGGAGAGGAATTTCCCAGGCTAATGAGCACTGTGGCTATTTTGAATCCTTTTCTCTCCCGTAAAACTCTCAGGATGTGCTTGTCAAGTTTTATTAACAATTCTGCTCAGCTTTTGATTAGGATGACATTGAGTCTATATGTCAGTTTGGGGAGAATTAATATCATTTGAGAATGATATTTTTATCCATGAACATAGTCTATGTCTCTACTTATTTAGAAGAGATATGATTACAATTTTTCATTGTTTCTAAAGTTAACTCTTTATTTTTTCCCCCTCAAATTGTTTTATAACAATGATTCTCAATGTTGACCAAATATAAAAATTACTTGAGAAGGTTAAAAAAAAAGTGATGCTTGAGCCCCACCTCCAACAATTAAATCCCTATCTTTGGAGGTAGGGCTCTGACATTGGTTTTAAAAAAAAATTTTTTTTGACATTTATTCATTCTTTGTGAGACAGAGAGAGACAGAGCGTGAATGGGGGAGGGGCAGAGAGAGAGAGGGAGACACAGAATCCGAAGCAGGCTCCAGGCTCTGAGCTGTCAGCACAGAGCCCAACATGGGGCTCGAACTCATGGACCATGAGATCATGGCCCAAGCTGAAGTCGGACACTTAGCCAACTGAGCCACCCAGGTGCCCTTGACCTTGGTATTTTTAAAAGCTGCCCATGGTGATTCTCTTTTGCCGTGTGAAGAGAGGACTACTCTTAAAAAGTAATTCTAGTTAGTAAATTATCTGTTTGTATTCACTAACACCAGATGTTTTGTGCGATCTTAATGAACTCTTATGTGGAAGAGATGAAAGAGAAACTCCTACAGGGACAGAAGCTGCCACTGGTTAACGTAGAGACAAGTGGCTTCTCAGTTTTCAAACCTAAATCCATTCTGCCTATGGCAGTGACTCCAGGAAGAGTGAGTTAGTGCCTCCATTACTTTCCAAAGTTGTCGTGGAGGACTGTACTGTAGGTGGCATTTCAGAAGTGGAGGAAAGTGTGGATTATTTAAGTATAGTCTTTGTCAAATATAAAAGTGCAGGAGCTTTTATAAAGTTTCCCTAAAGGAAACTCCTGATGGGGCGCCTGGGTGGCGCAGTCGGTTAAGCGTCCGACTTCAGCCAGGTCACGATCTCGCGGTCCGTGAGTTCGAGCCCCGCGTCAGGCTCTGGGCTGATGGCTCAGAGCCTGGAGCCTGTTTCCGATTCTGTGTCTCCCTCTCTCTCTGCCCCTCCCCCGTTCATGCTCTGTCTCTCTCTGTCCCAAAAATAAATAAACGTTGAAAAAAAAATTTAAAAAAAATAATAATAATAAAGGAAACGCCTGATACATTTGGCTAGAACTAGAACTAAGGGCACACTTCTTTTTACATGAAAAGACATTTTATTTTATATTAATATATGAAAAACAAAAAAAATAAGTTTAACATACAGATGTCATTTTCATATCAGTATAAAGCTGATGAACAATCCAAAATGTGCACAGTATGTGAGTGGACAGAAGGGCTATTCATAATCAGTGACAGGTAGATATCTCCATTGGTCAACATCAGCACATCAAAGACGTGCATATAAGGTATGTGTCATCTATGATAATATTCTGTGCTAATAAGGGTATTTGGGTAACAGACAACTTTTAAACACAAGTCATGAGACTATAAGTAGATATAACTTTCTTCAGACAATTTGTGTATCAAAATCTTCTCCTTCTTGGAATTCATTAAAAATGGGAAAATAGTCTAAACATGTTAACAAGACATTAGTAAAGTATAATATGGCGTATCCATGCAGTGTTGTTATTACATTCCTTTCAGTTTTCCAGTATTTGAATTGCCATCCTATGTTTGGAGAATCTCCCAGTGTGGCCTAAGCAACAGCAATTTATGTTCTCAGCATTCTGGAGGCTAGAAATCTGACATCAAAGTGTGAATAGGGTTGGTTTCTTCTAAGGTATCTTTCCTTAGCTTGTAGATGGTCTTCTCCCTGAGTGTTCACATTGTCTTTCATCGGTACCTATTTGTGTCCAAATTTCCTTTATTTCATTTTATTATCTTATTTCCTTTGTATTTTAGAGAGAGAGCATGAGCATGATCAGGGGAGAGGGGCAGAGAGAGAGAGAGAGAGAAAAAATCTTAAGCAGTCTCCATGCTCAGCATGGAGCCCAATGCAAAGCTTGATCCCACGACCCTGAGATCATGACCTCAGCCAAAATCAAGAGTCAGAGACTCAACTGACTGAGCCACTTAGGCACCCCAAATTTCCTTTGTTCATAGGTCATATCGGATGAGGGCTCACCGTAACAATCTTGTTTTAGTTTGCTTCTTTAAAGACCCTTTCTTCAAATTCAGTTACACTATGAGATAACTGCGTTTAGAACTTCAACATATGAATTTTGGAGGCACATGACTGAGCCCAGAACACTCATTTCCCTGGCTTCTCTTTCTGAAAGGATGTCGGCATTTGACTTGGGCTCAGCCAGTAAGATTCATTCCCTTTGGAATTTGAGTTAAGAAACAGTTACATAAAGAAACAGGGAAAGTAGAAAATGCTTTCTGGGTAGAGGTAAAAGATAGTGCTATAAGCAACATCCAGTTTCTAGGGCAGTAGTGGGCAGTAGTAGGGCAGTTTCTGGGTTGGCAGCAGCAGCATCCAGAGGCAGAAGCAGTAATGTCCTCCCCAGACTCGTTCTATTTCTTCCATTGTTCATGCCATTTTATGAGCCGGTATCTCTAGGCTTCTTGGTGATTTTACGAGATGCTCAGTGTCCTCTTAGTAAATTTCTCTCTCCTTAAATTGGCCAGAGTTAGTTTCTATGACATAAAACCATCAAGGCTGACCAATACAGCCCATATGGTGGAATATTATACAGCCATCAATAAGAAGATTTTCGAAGAATGCAGTGGTGTTGGTAATATTTAAGATATATTGCAAAGTGAAAAAGGTTATAATACAGTGTATGTAGTATGATCTCAAGTTTATTTATGCTCTCTATATGTATAATCATAGACAATGGAAATGTATCAAATGTTTATAGTAATTATCTGGGGTTGTTGAGATTCCATTTGACTTGCGTTTTCTCTTAGACTTGCTGAATTTTGCAAATATTGTATATATTAATTTTATTTTTTATCATACAACAGTTAGAAAAGGGAAATTCAATTCAGCATGGCCCTTCTGGAATTTTCTTTATTCCCATATTATTGGCTTAGATGTATCTTTCTGAGCTTCTGTGGGAATCTTCCTGACAACTCTCACTACCCTTCATGTTTCTAACACAGTCTTCAGCACTTTCTGAATGTGCTTGTTAGTCCTTCCTACCAATGGTTAAGTTTCTTTAGGAAAGTCACTAAACCTCACATCCTTATATGACTAGTGCAAACACAGTATCTGGCTTAAAGCAAATGCACAGCAGATATTTGTTGAATGAAAGCATAAAGCTGCTTTAATGCAATTTGATAGTTTTATTCACCACCACTGATTCTGACATTTCCCAAGTTTATTATTTAACCCCATCTGTCTATCTGTCTATCTCGTTCAAGCAACCAAAGTAGCTAATAAACTAATAACCAATAAGGTAGGGCTACAAAGATGTGACACTGGAGCCTAGGAATATGGATTTTGGAGTCACGATCATAGAGGTGGTCGTCAGAGGTGTTGGCAGGGGGACACGAAAGAGAACGCTGAGGAAGAGAGTGTAGTGATAAAAAGAAAAAACCTTGACGCAAGAACCTGCTCATTTGTGGGGCGGGAATTAGAAGAGGCATAATCAGAGGAGATCCGGAAGGAATATCAGAGAGCAGGGGAAGAGCCCGGAAGTGCATGTCATAAAATCCCAGGAGGAAAGTGCTTGACAGAGAAGACACTGGCCTTCAGCCTCTGCATCAGTTATGATAGGCTGTGCTTGGTTACAAATAAACTCAGATCTTTCAGTGGCTGAACATAATAGCTTGTTTCTTGCTCACATTACAGTCCAAGATGGGTGGCCCTGGTTCCTGGGCGATTCAGGGAACAAGGCTCCTTCTGTCTCATGGCACCAGCTTTCATAGGACCATGCTGTGCTGAGAGAGAGGGGGAGAGAAGTTCCTTGGAAAAGCCCTTGATCTGAAAGTGATTTATGTCCTTCTGCTTATATTCCATTGGTAGGAACCAGCCTACTTGTAAAATGCAAGAGTCAGGCAGCTTCTTCCTAGAAATAAGTCTGTACTATGGGAGGAGTAGACGCGTTTTGGAAGACGGCTGGCTGGTCTTCCTCAGTGTTTGAGGTCCAAGCAAGGGTAAGAAAATGAGGCCTGAGGAATATCGTGGCTACATTTGGTGATTTCAAGTCATTTGGTGATCTTCAGTAGAATGAGAGGGCCACATTTCAGTCGTTAAAAGACAAGTGGACATTTGAAGAGGTGCAGATAGCAGATAGAAGAGATAGATGTATTTGCCAAATAGCTAGCCAGTGCTCAGGGAGTTAGGAAAAAAAAAATAACAGATTGAAAAGGGAGTAGGACAGAAGGAAAGGTTTTATTTTCACAATTATGTGGATCTGAGTATGTACAAAATAAGCAGAAAGAAATGGAAATGAGACAAGAACAGCAAGAGAAGAGAACAGAGGTGCAGGGATTAGCAACGGGCAGGAGGAGGAGGAGTCTTCCAGAGAGACAGGAGATTAAAAACAAGGATGGACATACGTGGTGTGCCAATGGAGAAGACAGTTCACTGTTGAGCACTGTCCAGAAAAGCAGGAAGAAAGGCCGGCCACCTGCTCCGGTTGAGGGATAGGGGTGTAGGGTCGGATTGCAGGGAAATATAACAGATATGGAATCTCCAATGTAAATCCAGGGGAAAGTGTCAGGAGATAAATAAAATAATAGCTAAGTAGAGGAGATCACAAAGCTGAGGTTAGAGATTTATAGACATCCCAATCAGATAATAAAGCTCTTGGTCATATTCTCCTTTTCTTATGAGTAATTTTCCATTCTCTCTCTCTCTCTCTCTCTCTCTCTCTCTCTCTCTCTCTCTCCGGAGAAAGAGATTTATTTTAAGTATCAGTCAAGCTAGGCACAACTTTTGAGGTCAAACCAGTAAACTATGCAAACAGACTGGAAATAATAATTTCTTTTTTCAGTGCTTGGTACTGTAGGTTGGCAAAGAAACACAGCAATGTGAATATGAAAAAAAAAGTCATGTACAATTACTGAAATATACAAATTGAGGGTGTTATTTTTACTTATCATTTCATATTTGAAATGGCTTCTGAGTAATGATCCTTGTAAATGTTTGTTCACAAATAGAGGTATGAATTCTGTGTGGGTGTTAATACCATTTAAAAACTGCAATTACTTAAGATGCATTATTGGTGCAGAAGGTGGTAGTTATTTTTTCCTTCTAATATGAGGGTAAATACAAATAACATTGTTAGACAAGAGTGAAGTAATTTTCACTCAGTTGAGAGGCAATGTTTTTCATTTTATGACTCTTTTTAGCCTGCAGGTTGTTACTTTTCAAAGTGTATTTAAGAATAATCTCTTTTCCTTCTATACTTCCTAGGAAACACTAAACCTATCCATTATCAAAGACTCCTACCAGTTTAAACACAATTTTAAGTCTATGACTTTTTCTAGGCCAACAAGGAGCCAGCAATATCCACCCAGAAGGCATTTGATAACCCACCAAACTGACCTCAGCATGAGCCAGATTATAAAGGAAAAGAAAATAATTCATCCCATGTTCAGCCTTAAGCTGAAATATTTCTAATTAGATACAGAAATAATTATTTATATACACATCTATGTCCACAAACACACTCAAAAATATATCGTTGGCTAATTTTAAACCCTTTTTAGCATCATTTTCTCAGTCATATAAACATTGAATAAAAGGAGCTTATAAGAAAATTTAAAAACACGTATTTTAATATGGACACATATTTTAAAATAAAAACTTGAAAATGCTCACTATCTTAGAATTACTTCTTTTGAATAATGAGAATGCATTTAAAAGCTTTTAATATCCAAACTCATCAATCTATATGGTATTTTATACAAAATAAATAAAATCATGTTTACACTTGAGGAAAGGAAATATAAATGTAGCTTAAAATTAAATTTGGCCTCATTGGTTCTAGAATTCTAATATATAAGCATTGTCCCTAAAGAAAAAATTTTATGGAAAATTTTTAAAGTATTCATGAGCTAAGCTTCAATAAAGGTTCATATTGTTTCCACAAAACAGAATAGCAAACTGGGTTCATTTTATTACATGGAGTCAGAAAATACTATATATGGTATGTGTGTGTGTGTGTGTGTGTGTGTGTGCACATCATATATATGTCCTACAATATATATATGTTATATAAGGGTCAAATCACATATATATGTCTCTATATAGATATATATAAAATTGTGAAAATGGGTTAAATTCCCATAAGCAGTATATGATCCTAAAATACCACAATATAATGAAATCATGACAAGTTGGTTTATTACATTTTTCTCATATATCTGATTTTTCTAAAGCTAGAGAGAAAAATTACCAAATGTTTATAGACAGATGGTTTAAACTTAATCAGATTAAGTATCAACATGGAAATCAATTCAAGGTCTGAAAATCCCAAGAATTCTTAAAAAAAAATCTATAACAAGGCAACTTCATAAGACAGAATTAGGCAGAGGCCTCATATTTCATCTGCCGGATTTATTCTGCAATTGACGTGTTAAGTGTCCCTCCAATAAACTGTCTTGGTAAATGGTTTGCCAAAGTACAGTTCTGAATTTAGTATAAATGTATTGTTTGACAGCTGGGATTTGACACGTGTAACTAGTTTCTTTTTCTTTAAAAACTAGCTTCAGCACAAGTTTGTCTAACTTGAAAAAGCACAAAGAGTTCCAGATTGGTATTATCCATCATTAACTTCAGGTCTTGTAGGGTACTGAATAATCATGGTGTCACTGGATAGTCATGGCTGTTATGTAGAATTAATTTATTATTATTTGTCTCTAAGTCTGTCTATCTCTCTCTATATACGTTCTTTCAACTTTCTTGAGTAGCATTTAACATAAAATATATTCATCTTGAAGAGATTATGTGCACTCTCACATCAATTGCAACCTTATTCGTAACAGCCAAGGTTTGCAAACAACCCAAATGTTGATCAACAAATGAATGGATAAGAAAATATGGTACAGCTGAATAGTGGAATATTACTCGGTCTTAAAAAAGCAGGAAATCCTGCCATTCATGACAAATGGATGGCTTTGGGAGACCTCATGCTAAGTGAAATAAGTCCATCACAGAAGAACAAATACTGCATGGTTCCACTTATATGAGGTATTTAAAAATAGTCAGATTCATAGAAGCAGAGAATAGAATGGTGTTGCCAAGGCATGGGAGGAAGGGGAAGTGGGGAGTTGGTCAATGTGGGCAAAGTTACAGTTATACAAGGTAAGTTCTAGAGATCTGTTATAAAACATAGAGCCTATAGTTAATAGCGTGATGTTGTACACTCAAGAACTTGTTAAGAAGATTGATCTCATGCTAAGTGTTCTTACCGCAGAAACAAACCAAAGCATAACAGACAAACAAGAAAAGTAAGGAGAGGGGCGCCTGGGTGGCGCAGTCGGTTAAGCGTCCGGCTTCAGCCAGGTCACGATCTTGCGGTCCGTGAGTTTGAGCCCCGCGTCAGGCTCTGGGCTGATGGCTCAGAGCCTGGATCCTGTTTCCAATTCTGTGTCTCCCTCTCTCTCTGCCCCTCCCCCATTCATGCTCTGTCTCTCTCTGTCCCAAAAATAAATAAACGTTATAAAAAAAAAATTTTAAAAAAAAAAGTAAGGAGATACATAAAATCTCTTGGAGGTGATGGATATATTTATAACTTTGCTTGTCAAGAAGGTATCATAGTATATGCGTATGTCCACATTCATCAAGATATGTAATTAAATATATTCAACTTTTTGTAGATTAAGTATACTTCGATAAAGTTAAAAAAAGAGATATATTTGTGGGGGGAAAAAGCATAGCTCTTCTTTAGTTGTGGCAAGAAAAGACAGGTAAACATCTTCTATGCCAAAACACATTTGCAGTCAAGTCCATTTTTGTATCTGGGTTGCCTGGTCATTTATGTACTCTCTACCCTCTATTTCTCCCCCTATCCCACAGTCGTAGATATTTAACGACCTACGCACCAACAGTGGAGTCGAGGTCCCAAAGTACAGACCTATGAGAGGATTTTGATAGATGACCTCCAATAAGGAAATGTTTTTGTCCATACAAAGAAATAGCCTTGGTGTAATTAATATCAACTTGCCCCTACATCTCTACAAAAAATGATAATCTAGAGTCAATTTTACCCCACTGAAATATATAGTCAAGAATAGTCACCAGGGTAAATCAAGACCAAGTTCTGCTTTTGCCTGAGTTAACTAGATTGCTGTCTCCCTCTTAGGAGCCTTAATTAGTTATACTACACAAAATATGACTCAACAACTTGGCTCAGGGTTTTAGGAAGAGACAAAAGCTTCTTAGGACCACTGGAACATCTTTCTCTCCCTGCAGCCATTGACAGGCTTGTGAGGCTGTTACAGCTGAATAGTAACTTTTCCCAATGGCATAAACAGCATTTCTATTCTGGGCTCCTTCTAACTCCTACCAACTACCCTTGGGAAACCACTGGGCCACTATGTTCTTACATGAGTCCTCTTACACAGCTTACTTCATATTTTCATTATAATTTTACACAAGAAATAGAATTTCTATTTTTACTTTTTTCCCTGAAGGTGAAGGAGGTGATTAAGAAATTTCTGAAAGTTGAATAGCTCTCACTTCCTCCCAGCTCCTACTTTATTGAAGAATGTAGGATTTCTGAGACTCTCAAAAACCAAACTCAGGGGACTGTACTCATATTTCAGATCTCAGAACTGATCCATTCAGAGGGTTATATTTTGTTCTTCATTTAAAACCTCTGGATACCAATTTGTCATATAATCAGTGGTGAACAATGAAGGTAGGTATGTGAAAAAGACAGTTCTTGTCATGGGGATAATGTCACATCTACCTATTTAAACTTCCATACTGTATATTTTTTTCTTCCAAATATTTCAGACTGACAAGCAATTTCTATCTTGTAAAATGTAACTTTCAGTTTAAGTAACAGCTTCTTAAGAGTTGTTTTGATCACCTCAACTTTAAAATAAGAATATCAAAGGAGAAAATTGCAAAATAACGCTTTTGCTGTAATGCCCTATTTTTTCTAGCCATAAATACCTATTCAATTCAAACAAACAAAGTGAAAAGCCATTCCCTTAGTCATGTAAGTATACCCAAATCAATTAATTAATAAGAAGAAAGTATCTATTAAGCTCTGAGGGTTTTTTTATGCAGATGTTTAAATTCTCCGAGGAGATTTTCACATCTGCGTGTAAGATGGTGACTCGTGGAACGCGTCATCGAATACAAGTATGGCTCCTCTTATCTAGTGTGGCGTTACAAACCACCTCAAAACTTAGTGGTTTTAATGTTTTTATTTATTTTTGGGACAGAGAGAGACAGAGCATGAACGGGGGAGGGGCAGAGAGAGAGGGAGACACAGAATCGGAAACAGGCTCCAGGCTCTGAGCCATCAGCCCAGAGCCTGACGCGGGGCTCGAACTCACGGACCGCGAGATCGTAACCTGGCTGAAGTCGGACGCTTAACCGACTGCGCCACCCAGGCGCCCCAAAACTTAGTGGTTTTAAACAACGAACATCATTGATTTTGCCCATGAAGTTACAATTTGAGCACGATTTGGCAGAGAAGACTGATCTCTGCTCCACTCAGTACCCAGTGGAGCTGCTCAACTGTGGGCAAGTTGGTACTGATTGTTAGCTAGGAGTGCAGAAGGGGCTGAAGGTTGAGAGTTTTAGTTCCCTTCCAGTGAGCCCTTCCGTGTCACGTGGGTTTCCTCCCCCACATGGTGGCTGCATGCCAAGCACAAGCATCATGACAGAGACCGCCAGGAAGAGGCTCCAGAGGGTTTATGACTTGGCTTTGGAAATCAAAGACTGTCATGTCCACTCCATTCTATTCACTAGAAACAAGTCACCAAGGCTAGTTCCTACTCAGCCCACATTCAAGGGGAAAGGGGTTAGCTCAATGTCTTGATGAAAGGAAGGTCAGAGAATTTGTGGACATAGTTTTTAAACCACTGCACTGTGAAACAAGGAATGCTAAAAATAAATGTTAGATAGACTCGGAAGAGCTAGAAAGGTCAATTTTTCCTTTGATTATAATTTTTAAATGCCATTTATTAAACTTCTGGCATGTGTTTTATATCTCCTTTTAGTAATCCTTACACAAATTCTAAGTATTTTCCATTTTACAGATGAAGAGATTCACATAGAGTAAGAAAGGATTTGCCCAACGTCACACAGGCAGTAAACGGTAGAACCAAGAATTAAAACTGGATCCTTTCTGCTACTCCATGCTAAAGTTCTAAGGAGGGATGAGATCTGACCCAGAATTTGACAGCTGGATGAGCTATAAGTGGCCATGGATATATGGATACATATCTTTTCAGAGATATAAGAAGAGAATAGTGATGTTCTCTGTCTGCAAGATGATACGATAAAAGATACAGGAATGCACCATACACTTTCCACAAGCATCATTTGGCTGGATCAGCATATTTATGTGTACTCTCTTGGTGACCATACCTGAGACAGGTGTGGAATGAAAACAGTCTACTGACCCTTGCTTTCTGGGAGATCTGGCGAAAGTCTTTTCAGATAAGCTGGTTCTAGTGTATTCCTGGGAAGGTCAGGGACAGTGAAGAGAGGGCTGGGCTCTGGAGGAGGTGGCAAACTAGAGCCAAGTCAGACATCCTAGAAGAGCCAGTAAAGCTTACTAGTAAGATGTCAGCTAAGTCGATACATATAATTTCTAGAATTATTACCCACTTGGAATTTGGTGCTACCTTTTTTCCATAAAGAACATCTGGTTCTCAGTGTGGGTGTGGGCAGTCAGGCATATAAAACATTTTTCCATGTTCTTCTTTAAGAAGTTATGGGATACTACTGTCTTAAATTTTACATCAATTTATTTTGAATTGTGAAATGAACAGGGTCATTCTTTTACTCAAGAAAAAAATCTCTATTCACTTTTGTTTAAAAAACACTTTTGTAGCACCTATTTCGAACCAGACACAGTGGCATATGCTTTACAAAGAGTAAAAAGCAAAAAACAAACAAACAAAAATCCACCTACCCACTATAAGTTACTGTTCTTACAATACTTACGATTCTTATAATACAACCATAAAAGCTTACCATTATTGTGCCTTTTTCTTTTTTCTTTCCTTTTCTTTTCTTTTCTTTTTTTTTTTTGTGGGTAAGGAATAGGGTAAATAAAAGTTGATTTGGGTCCATCTCAGAGGCAGTGTAGTGTAAAAGAAAGGACCCTTGAATTTGAAAATTGCCACCGTTGTCTTGGGAAACTCATTAACTTCTCTGAGTCTTGTTTCTTCCGTGTAAATTTGCTGTGCGAATTAGATGAAATAATCCATAGGGAAATATATAAAAAATTATTCCATGAAGTGAAAAATTATCAAGATATTGAGTAAAACTTTGTTAATGAGGATGAATGATGGGATGTGTTCCCCGGTCATAGGGGGCAGCTTTGGACCAGGACCGTTGGTCTCTACTAACGTAAAGCATCTTTCAATCCACTGACTTCTGTTAACAGATCCTCCTGGGTTGGCTCTAGAGTCACTTCTACTGTCAGCTGACCTGATCATTGAAAACTAAATGTGAATTACAATAATATAATATGGGTTTTTTTTTGTATGATAAAGAGAAGTACGCATAAGCATTTTAGGTTAGACCATGGTTGGCTTACATGACTCTATTATTGATCCTTCAAGTTTTCCAATTCTTTTTGCTAGTAGTTTTTTTTTTATTTCTTTTGTACACAATACTGATTTTTAAAAATTGTTGCCTTTCCAAAACACTTACCTTTTAAAAATTGTTACCTTTACCTTATTTATCACAGATTTATCTTTACTGTTGCACTCTTGTGAAAACTAGATGGAAAACTCATTCACTCCTAATTATATAGGTACCCTTCTATGACTGTATATGAAACTTCAACCAGAACAAAAGTGTATATATACATATACATATACACATATACATAACACATTATGTTACAAATTACCTGCTAAATATATGTGAAAATATATTTTTTAACATTTATTCATTTTTTGAGAGGCAGAGAGGAACAAAGTGTGAGCAGAGGAGGGGCAGAGAGAGAGGGAGACACAGAATCTGAAGCAGGGTCCAGGCTCTGAGCTGTCAGCACAGAGCCTGATGCGGGGCTCGAACCCACGAACTGTGAGATCATGACCTGAGCCAAAGTCGGACGCTGAACAGACTGAGCCACCCAGGCGTCCTTATGTAAAATGGTTTTTAAAAATACACATAAAATTAAATACATATGTTTCCTCCTCTCCATATATATGACATATATGTATTTAATTTAATATGTATTTTTATATATTTAACATGAAAATTTGTATTTGATTTAGCATGTATTTAATTTGTCCCCTGAATTCATTGCCATCTTTATATACTTGCAACTCCAGACTACAAATATTATGTGACAAAATAATGAAATACCATCTGAAGGGGTAAGAAAAACTGAACAGTATGCTAAATGTTAGTCTTTCAAATATTTTAAAATATTTCTAGTACTTTGCACTTAAATGTTTTGTAAAAGCAGAATTATCTGTCAGACATTCCATGATGTACATATTTTTTCCTTTATAGAAGCTTTTAAGTTTCCATAAGAAATCACACTTGCTTAAAATAGAAAGTGAGTAGTTTAATCATCATAAATCTAGCCATAATGTAGACTCTGCTCTTTATTTCTAAAAAGAAGTTATGGCTGGAAGTAATGGTGTTTGGATATAACAGTAACATATAACAATGGCAATGTAACAGTGATAGTGATCACAAGAATTATAATAAGAATGATTGAAACTGGCTATTGAGTGTCTATTATTGATGGGCCTTTTATAAACATGCTATCGTGTAATGCCTACAATAATACACAGGACACGGGAAACTTGTTCACATATTCAGACAAAGACACTTTGGCTCCGAGGGGTTAAATGACTTGCCCCAGGACATGGTAGAGCCAGAAATCAAATTTATGATTTTTTTTTCCCCATGAAGCCAAGATAGTGTTTACAAGGCCACATCCTAACACACAGATTGGAAATTTACTGGCTAGCCTGTGATTACTGACTATCGTTGTCAACCTGAGCCCTTTGTCAGATTTCCAATTCTTCTTTCAATAATTCTTTCTACTTTGGAATGATAGTTTACATCATTAAGTGCTTTAAAACTACAAAATAGTTTCACCTGCACTCGCTGCAATTTCTCTCAACATTTTTAGTCTCATTTTACAAATTGGACACAAGTGTGTATTATGATTAGATCACGATTCCTTTTTTTTTTAAATTCTTTTTTAACGTTTATTAATTTTTGAGACAGAGAGAGACAGAGCATGAACGGGGGAGGGTCAGAGAGAGGGAGACACAGAATCGGAAACAGGCTCCAGGCTCTGAGCGGTCAGCACAGAGCCTGACGCGGGGCTCGAACTCAAGGAACGCGAGATCAAGACCTGAGCCGAAGTCGGCCGCTCAACCGACTGGGCCACCCAGGCGCCCCGATCACGATTCCTTTTATAGGGCGATCATATCTATAGAACTAAGCTACCTTGTGCCGTACATACATGTATGAGAAAGAGCTCAATAAATAGTTGAGTAAAAGAGTGCATGCCCTTTAAGGAGGCATGTGTCCATGATGACAGTGACAGTAGCAAACTAATACCAAACAAATAAGACCTTTTTCCCAAAATTGAGGAGAAGGACCTCCCAAAAGTCAGAGAAAGATGAGCCACAGACCACAGTCTCTGAAGACCTTGGCCCACTTGGTGTCTCAAAGTCTTAAAAACCATCCACTGGACTCTTCTCCATCACTGTGTCTTCTAGAATCGTCTTGGGCGTATGCAGCCCTTCAGAACATGATCCAAGATTGCAAAGTTTGCTCAGTCAAACCTGGAATCAAAATAATAACAATAATAATGATAATAATAATAATAAGGGAAAGCAGCACAGTTTTCCACGCACTCTGTCAGCTCTTTTGCAGCCATGAATATGGTGGCATTTCCACAACTCAACCTGTTAACCAATCAGTTAAAAACAAAACGTAAGAATTAAAAAAAAAAAAAAAGCATAGCACAATACACTACTTGAGGTATCGTGACACAGTCACTTTTCTTCTCTTGCATGCACTATGGAAACATTCTTAGCAGCCCATGCCGTCTGCAACCTTCTATACTCTCCACAAAGCAGGAGATGTGCAGACAGTTTAGGGGCTCAGCTGCTCAAGAGGCATGTGGGAAACAATCACTGGTTGTTTTTACATTCATCTTTCATCACGGAACTTTGAGAACCAATGACGCTTAAAATGGACATTTCCATAGAATTTTAGCATTTGCCCTGTTCTTTTTAGCTACACGATATGCATTTATGAAGTGTATCCCCTGGACACTTAAGAGCCAATGAGACAAGCAGGAGTGACCCACGCTGTTTTGAGGGGCTGTAGCATCCAGAGGAAACAAAACTGATCTGCTATTCAGAAGTCTAGGGATGTGATTACACCTCTACGACAACATCCTGGGATTATAACCATCGAGTCGCTCTGCGATCGTTAACTTTCTTAGTCGTCTCCATACGTAGCCATGCACATGGCAGTAACTACTCAGGAAGGCTGGAAGGAAGAAGAAACAGTGCCAGGTGAATCAGCCAGTCTGTGTCCTTTGAAAGAGAGGTGTTGATTTCATTTGAGATGTAACTGCATTTAAACCAAGTACGAATAAGCTCTGAATGGCATGTGGAGCTTAGAATGGGTTCAAACTTGGGCCAATGAGAAAGGAGGTTTGATTTTCGTTGAAAGCCAAGGCATCATCTTCAGTGTAAGTTGTAATGTCATAACGCTGGAACATAACTTACACACAGACAATTCCTCTTGGGGTGGAAGGTCAGGCAATTAATCCATTGCATCACCCATTCACCTATGTGTGCCAGCTATTTGGGAGAACTTGAAAAAATGATGGAAAATTCTTAATAATCTTTGACAGTACAATATTTGTACTTAGAGTCTGGCTATTCCAAAACGATGCTTCCCTGTTAGAATGGCTAGTCAATCTCACCACATGATGGAAAACAGATGTAAGATTAGGATGCAAAGTAGTTTTCCAGATCCCTAGTCCCAGCATGCTGCACAGTCCAGCCCCAAAGTTAACCAGCCAAGTGCTGACACATGTCTTACAGCAAAATATCCCTCACAGCCACAGTTCAAAGGCCTCGCTACCCTCCAGGGCAATTAATACAGCATCACGTTCAATGGTGCTTGAACCAAATCCACTGAATCCTCAGGGGAGAAATAACGAAGCAATCGCAGAGCTCAGACAAGAGCAGCATGTAGTGGTGGCTAAGGTTTCAGTCCCTGAAAACGTGGCTTTTCCTGAAAGCACGTGTAGGATTACAGATTCACTCAAAGAGAGCTATGCTCAGACTGTGTAATCTACTTGGAGGACAGTTCTTGTAAGACAGCATGAAAACTGAAGCAGGGTTAGTTAATAAGAAAGAATGAAAGAAGACAGGAAAGAAGACGAGGGAGAGGGAGAGGGAAAGGGAAGAAGAGGAAGGAGGAGGAGGAGGAGGAAGAAGAGGGAGGAGGAGGAGGAAGAAGAGGAAGGAGGAGGGGGAAGTGGAAGGGGAAGAGGAGGGGGAGGAAGAGGGAGAGGAGGAGGAGGAGGAGGAGAAGGAGGAAAGGAACAGGGAGAGGGAGAAGGCAACAAGGGGGGGAAGAAGGAAAGGAAGGAAGGAAATCTATTTTAGATGTTCACTCTGCCATAGTAGAGATTTTCAAGTTTCACTTATTGGAGATAACCAGAAAAGCAAAAAAAGTGTATTCCTTTAATAAACCTGGAAGTTACTATTGGTGTATATTACCAGGAGATGGGAAAGAGTTCCTTGCTGAGACATGTAGTAAGCATGGTTTAATTCCATCCAGAGCTGATGAACTCAAAAATTATGTTTTTCTCACTTGTCTTGAGCATTCCTTAAAGGTATCGGATAAAGAAATGGTGTCGAACAAACTGTATTGGTTAAATTTGGAAAAAAAAAAATCTAAATCATGACAAGGTATTTTGCAGTCTCTAATGTGTAAATTACAAATAAATATTCTTACTTTTGGTTGAACCTGGAAAGAGCCGCCATGACCACCAGCAGCTTCTAGAGCTGCCTGGAACCCTGGTTAAATGAGTGGGACACATTCAGGAGCACCTAGGTGGCTCAGTTGGTTGAGCATCTCGCCTTTTGTTTCGGCTGAGGTCGTGGTCTCACAGTTGGTGAGTTTGAGCCCCGTGTTGGGGTCTCTGTGCTGACAGTGCAGAGCCTGCTTCGGATTCTCTGTCTCCCTCTCTCTCCGCCCCTCCTTCTCTTTCTCCCTTACCCTGTCTCTCAAAAATAAATCAAGAAACATTAAAAAAAAATGAGTCAGGCACTTCGGGATGCCACGTTGGCCCTTGCGGGAACCACTTAGCATTTTGTAAGGAGCAATAATTCGGTGGCCAGAAAGAACAATGCAATATTCCAAGGTGCCTCACTTTTATAGAAGATGAAAAGGTAGAATTTATTCAACTTTCAATTATCCACATGCGGCTTTTCCATGCCGCGCACTATTTGTGGCCATTGGGAGCTTTCCATTCGCTGTGCCTGTCAGCGGGGTCAGGAAGACAGCTCCTATCCCATGGGGTACACCCCGGCTACAGCTGAGCAGAATATATTTGCAGTCCTTGCCATCTTCCCCCTCTTGAAGATGTGTGCAAGAAATATATGGTTTGCTAAAGAAAACGTAGCTAAACAAAAAATTCCAGTCATTTAAGGATAACCACGTTAAATCTTGACAGAACTCATTCTATATTTTATTTTCTGCATATACATATATATGCATATATGTATGTTACTGCATACACACACATATATTAATGCAGCAAAATCCTATATATCTTCATACAAAGATGGGTATTATGTGGGAAAGGTTAAGAGTGTGGTCTCTATAGCTGGGGTGTCTAAGTTGTTCAAGTCACATCTGTCACTTAGCTGTTGGCAATTACTTTCAGTCTCTAGGCTTTGTTCCTTACCGATAAACCAGGGGGTAATACCAATGAGTTTTCAATGAGTGGCTATATATAAAGAGTGAGGACACATGCCTTTCTGTAGCAAGCATCTGTAAATATTAGCTATGATTACCTTGCTTAGAATCCCCTTTGCACTTAACAATGTATCATGCACATCTTATCATGCCAGTAAATACACATTTATGCCTTCCCTTTGAGTAGCTGTACAAAATAAATGCCTTTTATGACCATGATAGTGTACTTTATTGTAAGTAGATGGTGTCTAGGTATTTTTTCTACCGTGGACCACATTGTAATGAGTATCCCTATACATCTTTGTATGTCGATAAACTCTTTTGATAAGTATCTAGTCATGGAATTAATGGATTAGATGGCGTTTTAAAGATTTTTGGTTTCCCCTGCCAAGCTGTTGTCCACAAAGTTTTCACTTTTCTACCAGCAGTATATGGGAGTGCCTACTGTCCCACTATCTTGTTGTCATTCAATGTTATCTTTGTTCGAAATGTTTATTAAATCCAGTGGTCGTAAAAGATAATGAAACAAGAAGAGTTCATTTGAACAGAAATCGACCTAAGATGAACATATTTTGAATAGTTCTTTTTTCTCCTTGAAGACTATGCCAGCTGTGTGTGTAATAGCCATTGTGCCTGCCTTTGTATGTGTGCATGTATTCGTGTGTGTTTGTGTCTGTCTGTGTGTGTACACATTTACATATATATGTATTTATATATATATATGTATTTATTTAAATAAGCCTATTAAGATGATCTATCAAAGTTTGCAAAGCTTTTTAGAATTATTTTTGTTTCATGGAAAGTGCAAAAGACAGTACTATAAAGATGCATCTTCACTGAATATGCTCTTACTTGAGAAAAACTGGATGTGAAACCAACCACTTTTTCACTCTTATTTATTTTCCAAACACCCTACACATTTCATCTGGGTGTGTATTACACGAACATTAAGGGATAGAGGGGATAGTGTGGATCAATTAGTAGAAAATATTACATTGTAGTAATAAAGATGCCTCGGAACCAAATACCACTTCTCTCGTTGGCAAGGTTTTTGTCAATGGGGCCCAGGTCTGGAATTAACCACCAGATTCTTTTAATAAGAATTCACCCTTTCTGTTGCAGCTGCAATGCGTATCATTCTAGATCCTTAAGATCCACAGCAGGAACTGTGCATATTTTAGTCTCTATTGTATTATAGTGTCTTCAGAAACGAATCCGTGAATGGAAGGATTCAGTACTACCTTCTTTCTCCACTTCTACTTGTTTAGAAATGCTTTTTCATGCATTGGCGGCCCATCAAATCAGAATCCGATCTGCCTCACTGATAAACTTGACTCATTACTCACAATGGGCTCCCTTTGGTTTGTGAAATGTGGCATGAGTTCTACCCTTTAAGAGTACCATATAACCAGGGGCGCCTGGGTGGCGCAGTCGGTTAAGCGTCCGACTTCAGCCAGGTCACGATCTCACAGTCCGTGAGTTCGAGCCCCGCATCGGGCTCTGGGCTGATGGCTCAGAGCCTGGAGCCTGTTTCCGATTCTGTGTCTCCCTCTCTCTCTGCCCCTCCGCCGTTCATGCTCTGTCTCTCTCTGTCCCAAAAATAAATAAATGTTGAAAAAAAAAATTAAAAAAAAAGAAAAAAGAGTACCATATAACCATCTTGCAGCATGGCCTTCCCATTGGTAGGATTTCTGTTTTTCTATCCTGGCTTCTTCCTGATTCCTCCTTGGCCATAGTGATTCCAAGTCTCCTCTGCCATTCTCTATAGAAGAGGTATTGGGTCTATCCGCAAAGACTCAGGGGACCACCCCTTAATTGTTCTCCACTCTCCTAGCGGGTGATCGAAGGGTAACTATGTAATGATTTATGAGTAGTGGAGTTACTAGATATTTTTTCTACCACGTTCCGTTTTTTTTTTCAGCCTAATGTTTAACATTCATTAAAAACAAGACAATAGAAAACAAACAAGCAAAGACCTCAACCAGTCTAAAAAATCAGGGAAGAGTGGAACTCCGCCAAGTATCCTTGAACCAGATTCTGAATAATAGTAATGGTATTTTTATAACTTTTGTGAAGAACAGTTTGCACATGCAAAGTGACTCTCAGAAAACTACAGGAAGAGTGATACCCCCGACAAAGTAGTCTGCTCGGTCTGCTGTAGACTGGATCTCAATGTTGTTTCATTGAGATTTCACATAGAGAAAGTGGTAACAATTCAAATGACCCAGGGTGGGGGAGGCACGAGGCTGGTCCAGAAATGCTGAGCTGACCAAAGTGGAAGGAAAACAAGATTTGTATAAAGAAGAGTAGCAGGTAAGGATGGGTCTCAGTTGTTAAGCTAAGATTTGGATTTTATTAAATCCATAGGTGAGAGTCATGGAAGTTTTTTGAGAAGGGAGTAAGAAGATAAAAAGCAGTATTGAGGGGGCATGTGGGTGGCTCGGTCGGTTAAGCATCTGACTTCAGCTTAGGTCATGATCTCGTGGTTCATGTGTCCGAGCCCCATGCTGGGCTCTGTGCTGACGGCTGGGAGCCTGGAGCCTTCTTCAGGTTCTGTGTCTCCCTCTCTCTCTGCCCCGCCTCTCAAAAATAAATACACATTGTAAAAAATTGAAAAAACAAAGCAGTATTTAGGAACATGCTCCCTGCTTCCTAAGCGTGTGCATGGTACCGAGAAGATCGATGGTTGTGCGGGGCTGTGAATGTGGGCAGGGGAGCAAGAAACCGTCAGGACCTGTAGAGGCCACCCAGTTGTGAAGTTGTAAAGCGTTGCACGCCGAGAATGAAAAGCAGGTCCTGTATGGGAGATGCCGGAGAGGAAGTGTGGTCAGGACTGTGTGGTCACGAGGGGTACAGCATGTATCACAAGTGCAGTCTGTACTGAAACAAACTTGCTCTGAACTTGCATGAGGCATTGGGGTCACACGTCATATGGCTATACTAAAACAGAATCAAATACATGTCGGTGGAGCAGAGGAAAATGGTAGGTTCGGGACGTCGTCTACTCCATTTTTCCTTCTTTGGTGAAACGTTTCCTTATCCATAGTCAATAAAATCTATCGAAAGAAGATTGAAAATTGTGCAGGAAATGGGCCTCCCCTACCTACGTGTTAAGAATTGGCCTCCTTCCTTTTCTCCTGCAATGTCAAAGGTGAAATGTTTTCTCTGACCTGCTCGATGGGCCATCGGGGCAGAGAGAGTCTGGAGAGCCATGCACACATGTGCGATTGATCTCCGAGGAAGAGTTTGGGTTGACCCTACAACCATAACTTTGCCTACGGAGCAACTTCTAGAAACTTCTCATCCCTAACCTGTCCATGAGATTCTTGCCTTCTACCCCGGTACTTGGCTTCTTAGCACGAACCTGCGTGAAGTAAACGAACCCACGAAGACCATTTTACTTCAGTAAAAATGAAGATTCCGACAGTAAGATTCATACACATGTGAGCAGGTTTTTGAGAGTGCTGTGGGCCTGAAGTTGTGGACAGTATTGTGATAGAGAGGGAAGGGAGGGCCCGGGAGGGAGACGGCAAAATGAATCCCTCACTCATCTCATTGAGAAACATTTGGAGTCTCATTAATGTGGGGATTAAATAAAAGCTTCTGCAAGATTTTACTCTGCACGTTCGTGAAAATACAGCTGGCATCAAGTGCCTTAATACGCTTTGTGGAGTGTTAGTTTCTTGATTGTGGGTTTCAGGTCAAATGAGTAAAAAAAAAAAAAAGTTAAAAGGATTTTTTTTTTTTAATGTTTATTTTTGAGAGAGAGCGAGAGAGACATAGTGTGAGTGGGGGAGGGGCAGAAAGAGAGAGGGAGACACAGAATCTGAAGCAGGTTCCAGGCTCTGAGCTGTCAGCACAGAACCTGACGCAGGCTTGAACCCATGAACCGTGAGATCATGACCTGTGCTTGACCCACTGAGCCACCCCAGGTGCCTCCCCCCTGCCCTCGGCCTGCCCCCGCTAATTTTTTTTTTAAACCCCTGTCGTCCCATATGTATCTATTTAACATTTAAATTCGACGATGCCTTTGTTCCACTTCATGACCAATTCTTTCAGGCTACAGTGAAGGAAAGGGCCGAGGACTTTGTGACATCTTAACTTCCTACTCAGTGGGAACACATGCCTCCAGGCCACGCTGTCAGCTCGAGTCTATTGCTTTTGTCAGATGTTTTATTAGATTTTTCTAAACTGTACAATCCTTAACAAGAATGTAATTCCAGAGCCTGATTTTGATGGCATTCAGATCATATCTCAATTCTTTGGGCTGTTTCCTTTAGTTCTAAGAGGCAGCTCTGTGCACTTCCCGCCCAATAACGGGCAAAATTATTCATCAGAGATGTTTAATAGACTTGTGCACACCTTATCCGATGTTGCTGTCACCGGGAAGTTTCTGTCTATGCAGGTGCCACCGTCACATCTTCCACGTCTATCTTTGGGTCCTGAGCGTCTGGGAGACTAAAAATGTCTTAAGGACAGGGGTGCCTGGGTGGCTCAGTTAGTTAAGTGTCCAATTTCAGCTCGGGTTATGGTCTCCCAATTTATATGTTTGAGCCCTGCATCAGGGTTCGCTCATGTCAGCACGGAGCCCACTTCAGATCCTCTGTTCCCCCCCCTCTCTACCCCTCCTCTCTCTCTCTCTCTCTCAAAAATAAAACAAACATTAAAAAAAAATTGTCTTCGGGACAGCTTGCCACTTTTCCATCTCCTTTGCCTCCTAGAAAACACCTCGTTCAGACGATTCAGCATTTAATGATCTTTGATGATAGTGACTCTCATCAGTTGAATGCCGTTTGGGTATCGATTAGCCTCTCAGTTCTGTCCTGGGGACACTCTTATTCTCAGCCTGACACCCACTCAGGCGCACAAGTTTTAAATGGTGATTAGCACGAGGTTACATGGCTGAAAAGGAGGCAGGGCTGTGTCCTTCCAGCACATGAACTGCGGTGGAAACGGTGCCTGTTCTCAAGCTCCGTCAGTGCCAGCCCGAGAACTGGCATGTAGATGTACTTCAAATAAATAGTTTTAGAGTGGAAGAATTAAGGAGGGAATGCTCCAGATATCTTAATATAAAGCTTGGGGCACCTGGGTGGTTCAGTAGGTTAAGGGTCCAACTTCAGCTCAGGTCATGATCAAATGGTTTGTGAGTTCGAGCCTCGCCTCCGGCTCTCGGCTGTCAGCACAGAGCCCGCTTCAGACCCTCTACCTCCCTATCTCTCTGCCCCTCCCCCATTCCTGTGTGCACGTTCTCGCTCTATCTATCAAAAATAAATAAATCAATATTAATTTAAGAAAACAAAAAAAAAGGTAATCAAACTATGCTATTATTCCCCCTATGATATGGGTCTTCATCAATGGGGGAAAGCGTCTGACTTTAGCTACTAAAGTAGCCAAGTCATTTTGGCTTTTTTTAAGTTTATTTTGCGAGGGGGTGGAGAGAGAGAGAGCTTGTGCATGAGCGAGGGAGGGGCAGAGAGAGAAAGAGGGAGAGAGAGGGAAAGAGAATCACAAGCAGGCTCTGCACTGTCGGTGTGGAGCCTGACACGGGGTTCGAACTCACGAACCGTGAGCTCGTGACCCGAGCTGAAATCAAGAGCCCGACGCATAACTGACTGACCCACCCAGATGCCCCTAAAGTGACTAAGTCATCCTGAAAGAGAAGACAGGAGATAAGCCGAAAGGTTTTCCCCTAGAGACTTGTACATTTTAAAATAAATGATAGGTAAAGGGGAGCAGTTGGTGTTTTCTCAATGAAGAATATATGGGAGAGTATAATGGATATTCCACTTGTAATTGTGGGAAAATATTTTATTTTGGGGAGTGTAAATGCCAATGATTTAGGCTGCCAAGTGAGGTAAGTTGGAGAATCCACAGCAGTAGAAAAAATAAACTATTTTCATCCCTTCCTAAGCCTCTGCCGATTTTGGCTTAAAGTAATCTTTTGCCATTTTACATGGAGTTGTCTTTTTAAAATCTGAAACAACTCTGCACTCAGAGCTGCTGAAAGTGTGACCACAGACTCTCATCTGTAGACAGAATGCATCATAAACACTTTTGTGTCCTGGGACTCTCCAAAGATTCAAGCCTCAGAATATTCGTAGGTGGATTATGTCCATGGCCATCGTTAGTATCCTGCCAACTGAACTTCCATCCAGGGCAACTCAGCTTAAATCTCAGAGCACATTTCCAAGAGCTCTTTTTCCGGCTTTCCGAAAAGTTTTCTGTTGTTCTAATCACTGCATTCGCAGCTTCATATTTGCCTCTTCTGTACTTTTAATAAGGCACCAGGATGGCTTCCTCAGGCAATAAGTGTTTCCAAGGCTGCCCTAAATATACTTTTCTAAAGGGCACCCAAAGGACACATCAAATTGATTTCCTACTCTATTACTTCCTTTCCTCTTTCTCATCTAAGTCTCTGGTAATTTGAAATAAAGTGATAAGAGCACATCTAAAATACTACTGTAATGTTTTAAATGTACTCTATTGCATGTATTTATTTTTTCTTTATGCAGAACTATAGGGGGTGGGCCTTTAAAAAAGAACCCACAGCTATAGAGTTACCATAGCATTCTAGAACAATCCCGAGTTCTCATTTGATGTCTGTTGGTTGACTTGGGTTAAGAAAAAAATCTGAAGTCTGTCTTGTTTCATTTTTTTTTTTTTTTCCTGGAAGGATCATAGGATATAGTGACCAAGAAAAGATTGAGTGGCACCACAGACATTTTTCAGTGATTGTAATAAGAGAAAATGCCAGATTTGATTCTTAAGCATTATAGAAGTCTAGGTAGTCTGATAACTATTCCCGGCAGTATTCTTCACTGCCTACAGCTATTTCTTTCTTTCTGATTCCAGGGATAGCGGGGGATGAACAGGACCTATAATTTTTTCCCCTGACTATCTATCCTGCTATTAAAAAAAAATCTTGGGGTGACTGGGTGGCTCAGTCAGTTAAGCGTGCAACTTTGGCTCAAGTGGTGATCTCACCGTTTGTGGGTTCCAGCCCCGCATCAGGCTCTGTGCTGACAGGTCAGAGCCCGAAGCCTGCTTCGGATTCTGTGTCTCCCTCTCTCTGCCTCCCTCCATTCATGCTCTCTCTCTCTCTCTGTCTCTCAAAAAGAAATAAACATTAAAAAAATTAAGAAAAAATATGCACCACTGCTCTCCGTGCCTCTGTGAAGTTGTTGGGGAATCAATCATCCACGATCTCATAAAAGCCACAGCATCAATCGTCCTCTGGCCATAGAGGTTCGTGTACAGCCTCAAACCAACGGGGGCAATTCTCTTAGGTAGATGCTGACACTTTCCCCCTGGGTCATCCTTTTCGGGGGTTTTTTTGTTTGTTTGTTTGTTTCTGTTTTCTTTTGTTTGTGACATCTTTCATTGGCCTCCAGGGAAGCATCAGCGTCTTTAAATATCCCGAAGATTTGTTTGAGGTTGTTGATGTCACGATGATTTGTAGTCCTATTAAAGTGACATTTGCTGATGACATGATACGGGGCGATGCATCATTTCATCTCAGCGTGAAAACTCCCTGATCTTTTCATCACCGCCACACAGGTGATCGACTCCCCCGCGGCTCTAATGTGATCAGCCACACCGCTCCCGCCAGTATTTGCATAAGTGCTTCTCCGAGATGGACTGCGTTTCTAATCCAAAGGCACGTCAAGGAAAAAAAAATAGCTGTCGCGGAATGATTTATCCTTTTATTGGCTAAATGAAGTTATTCAAATCCTGAAATCTGCTTTCTGTTCAGCATGAGAATTTCAAGCAGGCACACAGCACCTGGGTTCTGGGCCTGTATCTTAAACTTTTTTTTTTTTTTTAACGTTTTATTTATTTTTGAGACAGAGAGAGACAGAGCATGAACGGGGGAGGGGCAGAGAGAGAGGGAGACACAGAATCGGAAGCAGGCTCCAGGCTCTGGGCCATCAGCCCAGAGCCTGACGCGGGGCTCGAACTCACGGACCGCAAGATCGTGACCTGAGCTGAAGTCGGCCGCTTAACCGACTGAGCCACCCAGATGCCCCTGGGCCTGTATCTTAAACACACACGCGTGCGATGTACAACTTCCACGGTATGGGATGCTCGTGCATTCAAGCTGTTCTGCAGTGTAAGTTAAAAAAAAGGGGGGGGGGCAATCGGTTAGCATGGAATAATTAAGGACATTTTATCACCCTTCTCGGCGAGATCTTTGTGCGAGAGCCCACACACACACTATTGATACCCAGAGCCAGCCCAGTTGTAACTTTTTCTTTTCCTCCCTCAACCCATCGGAGAGAAGAACGTGCGGGAGGCAGCAAAGCGAACAAGCAACATGTATTTCTTTGAGACACACACGACTCTGGGTAGCGCGCTTGTCACAAAGGGAGACAAGGCCCCACAGCCAGGACGCTTGCTTCAGAGGTCATGACGCTCTCTGAAGTACAGAGCGGACTTCATATTCTCTCTTGAACAGCGTGGATGTAGAAGAATACAGAAAAAAAAAAAAAAAAACATTAAGGAAAACAAAATGAATACAAAAGACTCTCGCGTAAATTTGTAAGTGCCAAATACACTTGAAGACATGGTCTCTGGCCGAAGCGCGTTACCTATTCTGAACTAGGCTCTAAAGCCATGTGCTGAGACTTCAAAGAATGCAAGAGTGAAAATATCAAAAGGGCAGTTTTCTCCTGTGCTGGTTTTTCTCTTTTTCTTTTTTTTTCTTTAAATCCCAGGTGAAAATAGGAGGCTGCAGACACTTCGTAAAACAGCCTGTTTTCCTGGCCGGTTTTACAGATTTGTGAGATTTGAATATTTTGGGCTCGTTCCAAGTTTCTGAGTCCGCCAGCGTGTGCCCATCAATATTTGAAACCTGTCCGTTCCTGACATTAAGTCCCCGTGATGACAGGCAGAAAACTGGATGTGACACTGTAAAAATAAGGTCCACCTGGGTCAGCAAAAGCCCCACATCCAGCTTCTGGCCACGTGACTTGGCCCTGAAGATGAGCTCGGAGAAATCGGACCACATTTTAGTGGGGAAACAACCTAATTTTTTTTTTTTTTAATGCCTGCCTGCCTCAAACTCTTCTTTTGAAGTGAGCCCTCATTTCCTTGAAAAATGCATCAACTTTAGACAGCAGAGTTCCCTTTTAAAGCCTCGAAAGTTTGCTCACTTAAAAATAATTGTGTGCCATGACCTCAGACGTTCGCAGTGCATAAGTACGATCCAAATTTGTAATTTCTGGGACAAAATTTGTATGGAATTGTCATTGCATATTTTTGTTCCAAGTTTTAGTGATACTACATGATGGAAAAGAGGCCTTTTGAAGTCATACGGCAATACGAATGCCACTTAGGTCTCTTATTTCTGCTTATACATCTTTCACGTCTCGGGGCGCCTGGGTGGCTCAGTCGGTTGAGCGTCCGACTTCAGCTCAGGTCACGATCTCGAGGTCCGTGAGTTCGAGCCCCGCGTCGGGCTCTGGGCTGATGGCTCGGAGCCTGGAGCCTGTTTCCGATTCTGTGTCTCCCTCTCTCTCTGCCCCTCCCCCGTTCATGCTCTGTCTCTCTCTGTCTCAAAAATAAATAAAAACGTTAAAAAAAATTAAAAAAAAAGAAAAAAAATAAATCTCTCACGTCTCTAAGTGTTACTAAGCTTGTCACTGTTCATAAATGCCCCCACTCTTTTGAATAAGAAAAGGAAAAACTCCATGAGACAAACGACACCGCAAAACTAATAACTGAACTGTTCTTATTGGTCAGAAGTAAGAGGCCGAAACATTACGTACAGCGCAAAGTTAATGAATGGCATGTTAAAAGTACAATGACATTGCAATAGAGATGTCTTTGCTGTGATTTCTAATATTATTAAGGACAAGTTTCTGCGTTTCGCCCTTTGGGGGTGAAAACCTTCTTTCCCTTCTTTCTGTTTTAGTCCAGGATTTTATGAGCCGTATATTTTGTAAATACACAATCTTGGTGTAGCATTTTCTCTGCACTGCTCCATGGATCTTACAGTCTGTGCAGATTGAGAAAACTGACCTTAATAATACTCTCTAAACAATGGCCCAATTCGGTTGATATTTTAGATGTTTGGAAAAAAAAAAAAAATCCCAGCAGCTAAGTTAGAATAGCTTTCCTTCTTTTCACCAAGCATATGATACCAATCCTCAAACACAAAACATGTCTTGTAAAACTTTACACTTGACAATCTGTTCTGGTTTAGTAAATGGTTGAGAGTATCTATGCCAGTCTTCATGGAGTGTGGTATTGTCTTGGGATCATCTCCATTTTCAACGTTTATTTATTTTTGGGACAGAGAGAGACAGAGCATGAACGGGGGAGGGGCAGAGAGAGAGGGAGACATAGAATCGGAAACAGGCTCCAGGCTCCGAGCCATCAGCCCAGAGCCCGACGCGGGGCTCGAACTCACGGACCGCGAGATCGTGACCTGGCTGAAGTCGGACGCTTAACCGACTGCGCCACCCAGGCGCCCCTCATCTCCATTTTCATACTAGCATCTAAACAAATAACTTTAGATATTAGCAATTTAAATACTCCTTATATAAATGCTTCTTTTTTTGGTTGTGATTCCCAGTCTATCAAAGAGATAGTAATTTTCTGGAATGTGCTCATTTCATCTCCTCTAAATGATTTCTATTTACCCTACATGCATTACATATTTTTTACCATCACCAAATAGTTTTGTTTCAACTAAGGGAAAACGAGGAAATATTATGGCTATCCCAGTCATAGGAAGTACTCTTCTCATGGTGCTTTGTAGTTTACCAAAAATCCCAACATCTCAGTGAGGAATGTTGCCCCGCCCTCAGTTTTACAGATGTGTGCAAGCTAACTTGTTGAAGGTCATCCATGAAGGAAGGGACTCATCAAAGTCTTCTGCTTTTTTCACGCCCTGTTACCATGTTTGTTCAAGTAAACACACGAGTCTCATTTCAACCATCTAAAGAAAAATATAAGTTTAGAATTATCCAGATGAGTTTCCATTCTCCATTGAAGATGTAGTTATGGGCATTTGAGACATTAAATTGGTATAATTACCGCATGCCCCTCTCACCTTGCCCGGGTCCTTTTCCAACACAAAAATAATGCTCATTAATGACATCTAAAAGATCACAATTGAGGTTTTGGAATCCTCTTTGGTTTTCGTATTTCATTAAAAAGGCAGAATTTGAATTAAAGAGATTGAACATACTAGCAGGGTGATGGCCCAGGATTCACTCTGATAAAAGGGAGCATTATCAAGATTCCTGGCTCCAGCCCAAAAAGCTTTCTCTGGTGCAAATTGCCTCATACTTCGACAGGGTGCCAACATTGTAACTGGGACATATTTCTTCTCTAACAAACACCAAAGCATCATATTTATGTGTTCTGAAGACAATAATTAAGCCATTAAATAGGAGGTTTCCAATTGGACTGTGTTTGAAGGAAAGCATTAGGAAAGACCAGGAGAGGCCATTTTGTTTCTGAAGCATCACAAGCTATTCGGCCAACTCGACCTACTGGTCCGCCCTTACCCATCCCTCCTATGAGGGCTGATTTTGCCTGTAAAACGTTAAAGATAAGAAAGATCTGATCAATGGTTTCATATATTTACTCTTGTAGTCTCTCTGAGTAGACTTCATGGGGTTTTTATAAATCAGACTTCAAATTTGTGGACTTTAATCTGGGTTTAAGAGAATCTGGGAAATTAGAAAACAAAACACTGCATATGTATTTCACTACCCTAGTGGACACTTAGCATTTATTCAGTGATCAATCAAAGCAAAATGCCACCAGGGTCTCAGCAGTGCCTGTGGGTTTTTTACAGGGGCGCTCATATTTTCATATTGCATTATAGTTGTTGTGATACCTTGCCATACAAGGTACATTTTGTCACTTCTCTGAAATCACAGTAGTTAGATCTGTTGCTGGATTTTGAGATTTAATAAGAAGGATGCACAATATTATTATGCCACAAATTTATTTTGTACATATTTTGATGACTGCATTTCAGTATAATTGGAATTTTTATAGTCAATCCTAAACACATTTCATTTCATGCATTTGAAAACACTCTTCTGAGAAGGACCTCATGGCGTTGACCAGACTGTCAAGGAGGTCCATGGCACAAAAGAAAACATTTGATACTTTTGGGAAGGAGTCCACTGTTGAGATGGGCATTTATATCCGGTTTAGATTCAATAAGTGTGTGCATATGTGTGTGTGCGTGTGCATGCGTGCTATTTTTTTAGACTGTGTGCCAGGCACAAAGACATGAATTACCATACTGCTGTTGGCTTTACAAGAAGCATAGGCATCATATGAATATTTTGAATACATCTCAATTTCCATCTTTGCTGTATAGATGAGGAGACTGTGGCACAAAGAAGCAAAAATGCACAAACAAATAAATATAAAACAAACGAATACTTTTGAAAAAAGAAGAAGTTAAATAAATTGCTCAAGCAAGTGATTGATGGAGCCAGGCTTTGTACCTAGGAAGTTGAACTTCAGGGCTCTCAGGCAGAACCATTGGACTCTCCCATTGGTCAGAGTGAAGAGAGTTGTGTGTGTGTGTGTGTGTGTGTGTGTGTGTGTGTGTGTTTGGGGGCGGGCGTTGTCATTTCTTCAGGTCATGATGCCTAGAGAAGGCTGGCATGATAGCAGCAGTCAGCTGGATAACAAAGGGAAGTTGGCATTGAAGGGAAGGACAGTGACACTTGAAACAAGCAGGAAGGTGGTAATTGATTTACTGTTAAATATTACCCAGTGTACAACCAAGCCAGAGAGAGGCAGAAGCCGAGACTAGATGGTAGATGGGAATAGACAGTGGGCATGACAGTCAGTGCAAAGCTTTTTTTTTTTTTCCTTGATGAGTATTTGTAGTTTTATTCCACGTATTTTTTTTAGATGATCTCTGTGTGGTTCTGTAACTTCGTCCCCCAAGTTCTAGCTAATATGATATTTTTATTTAGTGGCTATTAACCAGTTTGGTTGATTGGTTGGGGGGAGCATGAAGTCCATCAGTTAAAGTCCATAGTCCTTGCCACAGTCATTCTTTTTTAGCTAACTTATTCCGTTTAATTCTTCACAAAGGGGTGTAAAAATATCCTCTGTCTTATTATCTTCTTGATCTTTTCTAAACTATAGAATTTAGTCCGGGGCACTGGTTCTCAGATTCAGTGTGCATCAGGATCACCTGGACAGTTTGTTACATTGCAGGTTGATGGATTGCTGGTCACAGCCCCAGAATTTCAGGTTCTGTAGTAGGTACAGGGTGGGGCCAGAAAATTTTCATTTCCAGCAAATTCCCGGGTGACGCTGATGCTGTGAATCCACTAGTCTAGCCTGGGACCATGTTGGAACTGCTGATACCTTCTCTAAGCCAGCTCTGATTTATGTACCTTGATGGGCTTCTGCAGGATGGCATAATGGGAAGAAATGGGTTGTGAAATCAGATAGGTGTTGGGTCCTATTTGAAACCCAGTGTTTAGCAGCTATATCATGTTGGCAAACTGCTTTATCTCTTTTGCCTCAATTTTCTGAGCCTTAAAATGGGGACAAAATAGCTGTGTACCTAATACTACCTAATATAGTACCTAATAGCTATGTTCTGAGTAGCAAATAGTTGTTCTATATATAAACACAGAACAATTACTAGTCAGTAGTGGCCAATATTATTGGGTGCTAACTGTGTGTTATACCTATCCTCTCTGTCTTATGTGTGATGAAACCGAGGCATGGGGAGGTTTAGGTCATTTGGGTATAAACTGAAGGACACATACCTGAAGGAACTTGGGCAATGTGTCTCCAAGGACACATTGGAGTTTGCCCTTGACACCTACTGTATACCATGTAGTTCTTGTCTCTAACTTCCCTCCAAGCAAATGCTCTGGTCTTGGGTTAATTATGTGCCTTCTTCCCATCCTTCCTTTCATGCTCCTTTCTGACAATGGTTAGGTCTTGTCCCTTAGCTCCTAATGCGTTTCCATTCCAGGCCAACCATCGCAGGGGACCCGGCCCTCTTTATCCACGCCTGCTCAGACAATGCAGTTCATAATGACTCAATTCAGTTATGGTAATAGAATTCTAGTTTGGTTTTCCCCCTCTTTTTTTTTTTTTTTTGTAGAGCATTCTATTTATGATTATGCGCACTCATATTATCTTGTAATTGTTTATCTTGCAATTTCAACCTTGTTTGAAATTTCTTGGAGAAAGACAGTCACCTTCTTTTGGATTTCCTATTGTACCTAGAATAGGGCTGGATGAACAAGGGAGCTTACAGAGGAGCGATCTCATAGGCCCTTTCCACCACCTAGTGCTAGCCTACATCTCCATAACCCCAGTCAACATACAAAATTGCCTGAAATCAGTTTAGGAATTATGTCACCATATCTAGGTGTCAACCTTTTCATTTGACACTTTAGTTCAAGATGTCAAACTGATTCATAAAAGGAACTTACAGGGTTTCTGCCTAGAGCTTCATGTTTTGCTCAAGCAAGTAAACTCCTTCTAAAGGAGACAAACACTAAAATCTGATTAAAGATTTCTGGAATAAACTGGATTCTTAAGGAGATACTTATCGGATACTAGGGTGTTGCAGGCTGAGGACTGAGTCCTTGCCAACTATTCTTACTAAGCACTTGCCTTGGGCCACTGGTAGTGGTAAGGATGCTTGCTGTATAGATCACTCATTTTATCATTACAAAAACACTGTGAGGGAGGTATTGTAATTCTTTTTTTATAGATAAGGAAACTGAGTCTTAAAAGAGAGATTGAGTAACTAGCCTAAGGGTTTTTATTAGTAGGTGGAGGTGCCATCCAAACCCAATCTGTCTCATGACAAATGCATCTGAACTTGACCACAATTCTACTTTTTCCTTCTCACCCGTTTCAAACCAACACGCAAACAATTGCTTCACTTCATGACATAATTGTTCAAACAAGGTCATAACAAACAAGTGTGTCTCCTTAGAATTGAATTTTTCTTTTCAGTTGCATGGTGGAACCATGAAGGCAGCTTAAAGAATATAAAATATAAAAAGTTTAATAATATAATGGAAATATTTTGGGCTTCTACTTCAAGTGTGAAATTTGACCTAGTCTTAAAAATCCTTAAAAGTAGTTAGATGATGAGTTCACTATGAGTTCAGAAATCCTCTGCATTCATTTTAAATGTTCATTTTAAATGTTCATTTCATTGTTTCTGAATGCTTCATTCAGGGTTTGTTTTCCTTTTGAGTTATCTAGAAAATATTTGTGAATACTGAGGAACCAGTCTTGTGCGTGCGTGTGTGTGTGTGTATGTGTGTGTGTGTGTATGTATATATATATACACACATATATATGTGTGTATATATATGTGTGTATATATATGTGTGTATACACACACACACACACACATATATATATATATATATATATTCACCACTCTAGGAGGAATAAATCACAAAGAAGAGGAATACATTGCTCACAGCCACCTAATTAATGCAGCTGGGGAACCGTGTTATTTTAAGTTTACTACTCCTTCTTGTCACCTTTTCAAAACGTTGCTTGATGAATATAATCCCCCCTCGGAGATCCATAAACCTATTGATTAGGCATCTTAAATTGCACAAGACCACAACATAAGAATTTTCAACTGATTCACACCAACAGGCAATGGGGCCTAGCCAACCGTCTTGTCAAAATTGCCAAATGGCAAGACAATTTCCTAGATTTCTTTAACTTTAATGTAATTCGAATGCTCTAGAGCAGACACGTCCAAGGAGTGTATTTGAGACAGTACACTCTCAAGTAAAAGCAGATCGACCTTTTACTCGACTATAAAAGGTCCAGTCCAGTCCAATTACACTGGAGCTTTTTGTGTAATTCATTTTAGTCAAATTCGGAATAAAATAGTTTTATCTTGGATTCTACCAGATTCAGGAATATATAGAACCATGGGAGCAACTGTAATGCCGTCTCTCTGGTAACAGAGAAGCATGGCAAGAATGCCAGTTTTCAACTGTAGGGATGCGATAACGCACTTCTGTATATAAGCAAAAAGACGTGTCAGATTTGGTCATAGCAAAGCTTTCCATGGGACTTGCTCTGTGCCAGGCTATCTTCTAGTCCTTATGTTAATTCATATGATGCACATAATAACTTTACAAGGCGGACACTTATATAATCTGCATTATACAGATGAGGAAACTGAGGCATTGGGTATGAAGGAACTTACTCAGGGCCATATAGGTAAGTCCCAGGGAACTGATATAGGAGCCCATACAGTTGGCTTTCCAGGTTACCTGTCTCTGACTAGAAGGCTTTACTCCTCCTCAATTTGAATGTCTTCAGCACAGAGATGATGCTGAGTTATTTTTAGCCAAGCTTGAGAAGTCCCGAAGTTTGTGGAAGCTTAAATTGCTATATCGTGTAGTGAAAGGATTTGCCAACTCCTCTCTCATTAGACTTTTCAGGATGGAGACAACATCTCCTCTAGCACTTCATATGGGAAGTAAAACTTGACAGTGAAGTAGAGAGAGTGGCTCCCATCAAGCCCTGCGTGAAAAGACTTCTTTCAAATTATGATAAAAACATACAATAAGCCAAGGATAGATTACATTATAAAAACGTACATCAAAAGAGCTTCGATCAAAGCTAGTGATAAAATATTCAGGAGTGGAAATTTGCAAAGGAGCCCAGGTTACCATTGATCAAAAAGGAAGGGGGGGCGGGGAGGTGGTGGCACGTAGACAGGAAGAAAGCACCAGTTGTTTCCCTACCAAGCGTAAGTGACAGACTCTTAGATTCCGATAGGCAAAGAAGGGTCTTCCGCCACAGGAGGCGTTTGAGCACCATGCTCTTTTTTTAGGGGCGTTTACAAAACAAACAAGGTAAGTAAATGTTACCGGTGGGCACGTCTGTGTTGGAGGTCTCGGTTCTGGGATTCCCCACAAAAGATTTATTTGAGGATCCACCCTCAAAGAAAACCAGCCAAAAGGAAGGTACCAGGCACAAAGCAAATTATGAAGGACAGTACACTCTCAAGGTGGAAAAGCCCAGAGGTAGCAACTCCCCTGAGGCTATGGGAGTCATTTCTTTTCTGTGAGTGTGTCTGGGGGCGGGGTGGTTAGATCTTAGACCGGGAGGTCGTCAATGGTGGCTACTTCTAACATTTGGGGGACTCCTCTCACAGGATGAGAGGGGGAGTTTTTGACCCTCCGTGGTTTGTACTGGAACCATCATGGCAGCCTGCTCCCACAGGGCTGTGTTAAAACCTCAATGCAGATGTACTGTGAGTCTAGAGGTTACCCTGGGACGCGGGTGGAAGAGGGGAGCGTGTGTTCTGCAACTGTGGCTCTTAGCCTGTCAGCCCCCGGGTCTTAGCAGCCACAAGTCCAGGCTATTGAGGGGTATCGGAAGCCACAAAGTCAGGATGTTGTGCGCCCAGGCTTCTGACACGTAACCTATTTATTACCATCCTTGCCTTCCGCTCGTGTCTAACTAACTGCCTAGTCTATCATGAACCAATGAAAAAACTTAGCTAAGGCAAACAAACAGACAAATCAGAATGTCCAAGAACTAGCTGAAAAGCTAGGTAGATTTTATTTGAGCCTAGTAGGTGACCTAAACAACTGCCAGTTTTCCAGGGTGAGGTAAGGAGTTAAAGAAAAGCTGGCAGCCTTGGTGGGGTGGGAGAAGGAGAGGCATTTGTTTGTTTCTCTGTTGGCCAAATAAGCTAACAGACAAGATCCTTTGAAAGTACAGGATGGGACGATCATTAACACCAGAAAGAACTCCTTACCAAGTTCTCCATATAAGAACGCCATACATACAAGGTTAGAGTGATCTGGCTGAGACATCTGTCACTGATCTCAGGGTTGATTAGACTGGCCTGACCTGTTCACCTGCTTCTTCAGGCACAGACTTCTTGAGGCTGCTCAAGGAAAGAATAACAGAAATTCGTTTTTCAAACAAGTTTCATAAGCTGCAGCCCTCCTTTGCCAGAACTTACAAACGTCTGTCCAAGAAATAGTTTCCAACCCCAACGTAAGGTAAATGTCAAATAATAAAAACAAAGGATCGTTCCAGGAAAAGTTCTTCCTAGACGAGCCCAAGAATAACGTGGTTCTCAAGAGCAAACCCACTTCTAAAAGTCACGTGCCCTGTTTTGTGGGGGGGGGGGTGATAGTGTATGCATTCGCGAGGACCATGACAAAACGACCACAGGCTGAGCGGCTTTAACAACAGGAATTTATACGGTCTCAGTGCTGGAGGCTGGACGTCCAAGATCAAGGTGTTGGCAGTTGCCATTCTCTGCTTGGTTTGTCCCTTGCTGCCTCTTCACGTGCTCTTTTTCCTGTGTGCTTGTAAACCTTGGACATCTTTGTATGCCCAAATTTCTTCTTTTTTTAAAATTTAAAAAAAATTTTTATGTTTATTTATTTTTGAGAGACAGGGAGAGATACAGCGTGAGCAGGGGAGGGGCAGAGAGAGGGAGACACAGAATCTGAAGCAGGCTCCAGGCTCCGAGCTTTCAGCACAGAGCCTGACGCAGGGCTCAAACTCACAAATTGCAAGATCATCACCTGAGCTGAAGTCGGATGCTCAGCCGACTGAGCCACCCAGGCACCCCGCAAATTTCTTCTTATAAGGATAACTGGTCAGGTTAGATTAGGATCCACCCATATGATCCTATTTAACCTAATTACCTCTATTTTTCTTTAATTTTTAAAAAAATTAAAAAAAAGTTAATGTGTATTTATTTTTTAGTGGAGGCAGACAGTGCAAGTCAGGGAGGAGCAAAGGGAGAGGGAGACACAGAGTCTGAAGCAGTCTCCAGGCTCTGAGATGTCAGCACAGAGCCCAACGTGAGGCTGGAACCCATGATGTGAGATCATGGCCTGAGCCGAAGTTGGAGGCTTAACTGACTGAGCCGCCCAGGAGCCCCTATAATTTTTTTTTAACGTTTAATTTTTTTTTTTTTTATTTTAGATAAAGAGAGACCATACAAGCAAGGGAGAGGGGATGAGGAAGACAGAATCTCAAGCAGGCTCCATGCTGAGTGACCCTGGGATCATGACCTGAGCTGAAATCAAGAGTCTGGATGCTCAACTGAATGAGCCACACATACACCCTTTTAATTACTTCTTTAAAGCCCTTATTTGCAAATACATTAACATTCTGAGATATGCAAGATGAGGGCTTCAACATATGAATTTTAGAGGACACAGTTCAGCCCACAACAGAGCTCACCACAAAAATATTAAGAACCATTGGGGCGCCTGGGTGGCTCAGTCAGTTAAGTGTCTGACTTCAGCTCAGGTCATGATCTCAAGGTTCTCGTGGGTTCGAGCCCTGCCTCAGGCTCTGTGCTGACAGATCAGAGCTGGAGCCTGCTTCAGATTCTGTGTCTCCCTCTCTCTCTGCCCCTCCCCTGCTCGTGCTCTGCCTCTCTCTGTCTTTCAGAAATAAATAAATGTAAAAAAATAAAAATATTAAGAACCACCGATTTGGAGTCAAAGTATCAGTTCCTTCTTTTGGTGTCTGTTCTATATTCAATAGTATTTTACTATGTTACTATGGATACCAATATTATATGGTATATAACATCATGCAGGTATTAGAGAAGTTCTATTATAGATAGAAATACTGACTTTCTTGTCGCTAATATCAGCTGTCTGACATGCTGTCCAGATGCTCTCCATAGTCCTTTTGTTGAGCCCTCATTAATACTGCAAATATGTTATCGAGGACAGGGGTCCACAAACTTGTGGAAAAGGCCAAATAATAGACATTTTAGGCTTTCCGGGCCGTAAAGTGTCTGTCCCAAATATTCAACTTTGCCACTGTGGCATGAAAACAGACAGAGATGATTTATAAAGAAGTGGGTATAGCCGTGTGCCAATAAAAACGTACTTATCAAGGCCGATTACTGAATTTCATGTATTTTTCACATATGGTTCTTCTTCTGATTTTTTTTTTGACTATCGCAAAATGTAAAAAAACTAAAAAACAACAAACAAACAAACCAAACTTCTCCCTTGGGCTGTAAAAAAAGCAGGCAGTGGACCATAGTTTGCTGATCCCAGTCTAGAAAGAAGAATCAGGCCTCAGGAACCATGCCTGTGATTTTAGAATTACCTCTGTGACCAAATTTCTCACAAGAAACGTTTCATATATTGTCTCTCCTATATTGGCATGCACCGTATTATCAAATAAGGCAGAATGTATCTTGTTCATCACGTGCAGATAATTTTCCTCCAGAACCATGTATGCTCTCCTTTTAAAAAAGTCATTAAATGATAATATAAAAAGATCTCTGGTTCTGATTTCCTATATGCCAAACGCTGATAGATGTTGTAGACACTGGAGCAAAAGGAGTGAACAAAACGGAAAAACTTCCTGCCCGCATGAAGCCTGCATTTCTCATTTCTCTTCGACAGTTGTGAGAAGCAACTAAAACGTACTGAGCATCTACCTGGTGCCAGAAACCCTGCTGTACAAAACATTCAACCCTATCATCGCTGAGATCAACAATCGGAATTCCACATCAGATGCGGCTCCGCGCTGCCCAGGTCGCTGACTCAGATAATATGAAGACCCCCGGAGCTATGCTATGGGTGACCTGGCAAGTATTCGCTCCTTTTTATAAAAAAACAAATGTATTCTAAGTCACGTTGCCTTTTTTTTTTTTTTTTCATATAGTTGACGTACAATGGCACATTAGTTTCAGGTGCACGACACAGTGGTTCAAAAAGTTTCTACATTATGCTGTGTTCACGACGAGTGTAGCTCCTTTCTGTCCCAATGCATCGTATTACAATATCATCAAAAGTCACTTTGCTCTTAAACGGCAGGATGAGGTACAGGCCTGTTTGCCTGCAAAGGTCATGTCTCTTCCCTTCCATAATTTTATCTTTTCAAGATAATGTTTCTCAACATTAAAAAAAAACAAAAACAACCTTTTGGTACACTGTTTTTTTTGAGAATATAAAAACATTTGAGGTCAAATGCGAGTCTAGTTTACTCAGGTCTCTTCCCCCTGAGGATTGTCTTACAGTACTGCTTTCAACATTAATTGGAGGATTTAACAAAATTTAATCAACCTTTTTTTTTTTCCAATATTATGTCTCCCTTAACTCTTTTCTCTTAGGCAAATGTCATGCCACACCTCTCTCCAGTTTTTCATCTCTTAACTTGCTTATTTGCTAGTTTGTCTCAGACTCTTGTGACCATACTTAATTAATGTCATGAGCCAGTGTGGGAAACCCTAAGTCAGATTTCCATATAACAAATAAACAAACAGGTAAGCAACTTGATGCTGAAGCTAGGGGAAATTTAGTTCTGCCAAGAAAAAGAAGATATCTGATTCTACATCTAGATCAGGTTGGAGGGCAACATGCTAAAATAAAGAAGAATGAGACGAGAGGTCTTAAGTTTTAACTCTATTTAGAGTGACAAACCTGGCCAAGTCACCTCTCATGCTATAATTCTCTTCTGATTAGTGAAGTGATGTTTCCTTTAACCTTTAACACCGAATGGTTTTTCTCCTTTTGTGAGCCAAACAGATGTATCTCCAGGTGGAGAAATCTCAGTAAGGACCATACAGTGACCTGGCTGGAAATAGACTTAACTTTGATTATCTGGAGTAATGTTTGGAGAGTGGGCAAATAGAATTTTAGAAAAATAGTTGCAGCACAATTTGAGTACCTCCAGGGTTATTGTGAGAATTCAATAAACAAAGGTATATGCAGGAAATCCCTGGTTTGCAAGCATAATTTGTTCCAGAAACATGCTTGTAATCCAAAGCACTTGTATATCAAAGTGAATTTCAAGAACCTTCGGCTCAGTTGTGATCGTGTGACATTTGGCATCATGACTACTCGTCTTGCAAGACATCGCTCGTTTATCAAGTTAAAATTTATTAGAAATGTTCGCTCTTCTTGTGGAACACTCACGGAACACGTTACTTGCAGCCCACGGTTTTACTGGATTTGCTTAGTAGAGTGCCTGGCCCTGAGTAGGGATATTTACTACATGAGCATGATCCGTATTACATTTACCAATAATTCCCAAACTAAGAAGCTCTGGTGGCTACCGAGATGCCAATGCAGTATTTCACAATGAGAACTGTGGTTGTCACATGTGGCCCATATGGGTATCAGCCTGACCATTGCATTCTCTCCAGGTAGGAGAAGTTCATATTCATAGGAGATTGCCAGTGAGCTCGGATCAGATCTAGAAGACGTTAACGATGAGGGAAAAAAGAAGCTTGATGTGTTTGTTCCTCCAGTCGGGTCAAACCCACTGGCCTGACTGGACCTCCAGTTGTGTTGATCGGATTTCACGGAACTCTGCCAGGGTTTCTCTTTCCTTTTCTTTCATTCTCTTACGATAGGCTGAGTAGTTGGCCACCAAAAAGACCGATGTCTTAATCCCTAAGCTCTGTGAATGCCCCACCTGACATGACAAAGAGTACTTTGCAGATGTGATTAAGTGAGGAATCTTGAGATGTGGAGATTACCCCGGACTATCCAAGTGGGTGTAATATACTCAGAAGGTCCCTATTAGAGGAAGCAAGAGGGTCAGAGCAGAGATGATGTGGTAGCAGAAGCAGAGAAGAAGAGATCTGACAATGGTAACAGAGGATGCATTGATTCTGTTGCTGGAAAAGGACAATGAGCCGAACAAAGAAGAAGAGGCAAAGAGACGGATTTTCACCGAGAACCTATTTACAGTCTTTCAAGTGATTTTTCAGGCCTGCCCTACGATCTGATCTGGGTGGGTTTTTAGTTCCTTCTCCAAGGACAGTCGGATGTTCATTAGGTCCGAAGTCCTTTGCGGGAGTTCACACTCACCTTTATGTCCCACCTCTTAGCCCCAAATTTCTACTGGCTTGACAGGTCAATCTCCCTAGCAGTAGACTGCAGACACACCTCAAATGCAAGGCTGCCTTTCTTATTTTGGGGAGCACTTAAATGAATGCCTCACAGGAGCCCACAAGGTGGTCTGTTAGCAGCAGTTGTCGTAAACTTGGCTTTAGCGCTATCTCTGGCTCAGTCTCTCATGCGCCCATCTCTGTCCAGACTACTTAGGCAACTCTTAGGCTATTGCCATGGCCCCTGGTAACCCCAGTGTCCCTGGATGCCTAGAAAACGTCCCAAACTCCAGGTACTCTGATATGTGTAGGGTTGGGGAGGTTTATGCCCCTCCTCGCTCTGGTCAAAGGCCTTGTAGAAGCTTTCCTGATGCCCTGCTTTGCATGAAATCTCAACTTTGGCCTCTAACACTCCTTCACTCTAGTGGGTCCAACTGATTCAGCCGGACAGAGGGAGGGACAGATCCAAAACTCTTCTCTCTCTTCCTAACTCCCCATGGCCGGCACTTCCCCTCTTTCTGATTTACAGAGCAAAATCTCACATATATGAACGCATTAAGAGATATTTTTATAAATGGGAAAGGGAAGTGTTTTTCTAGTGTGGATACAGGAAGAGGAATAAAAGTGTTCTATATGCATAGTTGATGTTAATACCTGACCTTGTCGCGTTACCACAGGGGATTGCTGTTTCATTATCCCCAGCCCATTTGGAGGTCATCTGGGAAAGTTTTCAAATTACGACACGCCTCCACATTAAGACATGCATTCCATTTCTAGCTTGCACGTAGGAGAAGCCTCCAGTCAGGTTACTCTCTATCGTGCCAGTACTGGTTGGTATCATATATTTAGGTGTTTCAACTTTTCTGAGGAAAAGTCAGCCTGCCTTTCTCCTTATATTTTTATGTGTCCTCAATATGACATCAAGTAGCAGAGAACATGGGAATTTGACTCTGAGACTCTGCCCTTCTCGCAGGGACTTGAGACGGGCTTGAGGGCGGTGATGACCTGGGACTACCACCTGTTACAAGTCAACAAGGTTTGGGAAGTTTTGATCAAGTGACATTGAGGCCAGAGATCAATCTTCTGCAGGTGGAATCAGTTGACCATCTCGTTTATAGGATAATCTAGACTGAGGCCAGAGAACTCATCATCATGGGAAGAGATGAGTATTTTTTCTTTAAACAAATAAAACAGCTTTTGTATCTCCTCTCTCCCTTATCCCACCATTGGGTAAAGGGTGACAGTAGGAAAGAATAGTGAACGCAAAGATAATACCAAAATAAATAAATAACTCCAACTTTTGAATATGATTCTAGAACTGCAACAGATCCATGAACATAGAGCTTGTCTTTAGAGATTCAATTTTACGCTCTTCATCCCTGGTATAAAAATA